>NC_142095.1:29814677-31064677 GCF_054644295.1 Miniopterus natalensis | reverse complement strand
GACTGTATGTTTAGGAAATGAAAAGAAAAGGTACAAACCACAACATTGGTTAGACGATTATTTCATAAACTGTATTCCATCAAATGTTAAATTTCTCAGATATTGCATTCTGTGCCCTCCCTGCTCTTGTATTTTCTCATGAATTATTAGTCTAAGAAGTCCCACAGTAAACTTATTTAACCTTACTTGACTAGCATTTCCTAAATTTATTTGCCCATCAGAATTTTTTTTCTTTTTAATTATTTTAAAAGGAACATCATTAACGTATGTATAACACAGTTGGGGAAATGCCAGATAACATGAAGACTTTCCTGGCTACAAAAGAGCAATTAAGCAATGGAATAAGTAACCAAGAGAAGCTGTGTACTCTCCTTTTCCAGAGGTCTTTAAAACAGGACATCTGTTTTAGGCGTAGTCCTGTTTGAACAATAGGACTATGCTGGTGTTTCTTCCTTTTCCTGTCCCCTAGTGGTAGCATTGGAAGCTTTTAGTCCACCTTTTACATGATTCTAGTACTTTGGTTATTAATAAGTACAAAAATGACTACTGCTACCAATAATTATATTTATGGAGAACTTAGTGCCGGGCCCTATGCTAGATGCTTTAACAACTTCATGATGCAGTGTAGAGAAAGCTAAGGTAGGCGACAGAAAACCTGGATTCTTCTTCCACCGCCTCTAACCAACCATGGGCAAACCACTTTGCCTCATTTTCTTCATCTGTCAAATGAGGAACTTAGGTTATCTCAAAAAGGCTTTTTACGCTCTAGTATTTCAGGATGATTTTTGTCTCTGGATATCAGCTATTATAATGGGAGAGGAATTGGAAAATTCCCAGTTCAACTTACACTGCAAAATGATTTTCATGAATCAATAAAGAGGGGCTGGATAAATAAGTTGGAACTATATTTATGAGTGCTATATATTCATGGCCTTCCTCAGAATGTCTGCCTAGAGACTTTTGCCTGCTTGAAACCCGCTAAAGGTTGTGAAATTGATAGATATACCCTGATGCAACACACTCCTGTCACCCAGCTGGAAAGTTAAGACACTGTTACTTATCCCTGAGAAGGGCCGTTGTTCATGCTAATATTTCGTTCATTTGTTCTTTCATGGGTAATTGCATGGAGTAACAAAAGCCACCTACTCAACTTACAGCTTGGCAGAAACAGTAGCTTATGTTTTCTAGAGACAAAATTAGAAGCAGGCTCCCTGGACCCATCTCTAAGTCAAAATAAAATAAAATGTCTAGGGAACCACTGTGCCTCCCAGTAAACATGGTCCATGAAATAATATTGTTTAGGTCAAGATGTCCTCGAGTAAGAGGACAGGGAGAAGGAAAGGGGGAAAGGGAAAATATGTATTTGAGTAATATGTTCTCATAGAAATGAAGAGGCAAGCTGTTTTTCTTTCTTACTTTGTCTTTTCTACATAGAAAAAACAAACAAACTTTGCAGGACCCTAATCTTTCTCCTGCAGTTATCAAAAAAGAAAAACTGAGTGTACATTGTTGAGGAGAGGGATTATAGCTTAAATTCTATTTTATTTATAATATTGAAGATCACCATCTTTTCTGGGAAGCTTAAATCTTAGCAAAACTAAACCATTGAAAAAGTATCTTTATTTTTTTCATTTCCACAGAAAAAAAATGAATACTCATTCTACTCTTCTCTATAAAATGTGATCATTTCGTTGGCAAGCATTTAGTAGATAACTGTGCATAAAGACTAAAGGGAAACCAGAATAATAAGACACTGTTCTTTTGCTCCAGAACTTGAAATTGAATGGTGGAGTTATTTATTCAAATAATTATCAGAGTTAGAAGTACAAAATGCTGTGGGAACACAGAAAATAGAGAGTATTTTTAAGTTGGAGAATTCATGGAAGGTTTCATGGAGAAAGTAGCATTTGGACTATTGTGGGATTTTCTACTACTGTTTGAAAGACAGATGGGATTGTGGATGTCTGTGGGTGAGGGATGGGAAGATGATACAGTAGCCTCAGCATGAAAAGAGAGGAGCAGACTAGAAAATGCAGAGCATGTGTAACCTGGTGAGAGTAGGATATGCCTAACAGTCTATACCAAAAATGGGAGTTAGACCTGGGATCACTAGTGGAGAAGATTACTAGTGGAAAAATCAAGTCAGGGCTGTGTCAGGGAGTACCTTGCATGCCAAGCCAGGACATTTCAATTTATTATGTAGGTCAGAGCTTCTGCTTTCCCTCCGATATGCCCTTAATAGAAGAGGACAGGAAAACATAGCATTCTTGGGGATGGGAATGAATAGGTGGAACACAGGGGATGTTTAGGGCAATGGGACTATTCTGTATGATACTGTAATGGTGGGTACCTGACATTACGCCTTTGTCAAAACCCATACAATGTGTGACACAAAAAGTAAACCCTAATATAAACTATGGAGTTTAGTTAATAATAATATATCAATATTGATTCATCAATTTGAAACAAGCTCACCACAGTAATGCAAATGTTAATAATAGGGGAAATCCAAGTTAATAATAGGGGAAATTGTGTGTTTCGGGGGTGGGGGGAAGAGAAAGGTGAAAGGGTATATGGAACTCTGTACTTTCTTAATTTTTTAATTTATCTTTATTGATGAAAGTATTACAGATGTTCCCTTTTCCCAAATTGATGCCCTCCACCCAGCATCCGCCCCAACCCCAGGCCATCCCCATACCATTGTCTGTGTCCCTGGATTATGCATTTATGCATATAAGTTCTTTGATTAATCTCTCCCCACCCTCTCCCCCACCACTCCCTTCCCTCTGAGATCCCTCAGTCTGTTCCATGCTTCTGTGTCTCTGGATGAACTCTGTACTTTCTGCTCAATTTTTATGTAAACCTAAAATCACTCAAAAAAATAGTCTATTATTATTAATCCTCACCCAAGGACATTTTCATTGATTTTTAGAGAGAGAGAGAAAGAAAGAGCGAGAGAGAAACACATAAATGTGAAAAAGAAACATCGATCAGTTGCCTCGAGCACACGCCCCAACTGGGGCTGGGGATTGAACTAGCAACCTAGGTATGTGCCCTAATAGGGAATCAAACCTGTGACCTTTCGATGTACAGGGCCAACACTCCTACCAACTGAGCCACACCAGCCAGGGTGAGTCCATTATTATTATTTTTTTTTTTTTAAATCCTCACCTGAGGATATTTTTTCCATTGCTTTTCAGAGAGTGGAAGAGAGAGAGAGAGACAGAGAAACATCGATGTGAGAGAGAGATACATCAATTGGTTGACTCCCACATGTGCCTCCACCGGGGCCGGGGATTGAGCCTGCAATCGAGGTACATGCCCTTGGCCAGAATCAAACCCCAGACCCTTCAGTCCGCAGGCCGACACTCTAACCACTGAGCCAAACTGGCTAGGGCACATTATTTTTTAAAAAATTATATTATTTTAGCTATGAAATATACAGGTACAGTTTTTTATAAGTTTCATATCGTATCTTTAAAATCACATGAATTTTTATTCTATACATTTATACATAAATGCCTATTTTAACATTAAATTTTTTCTCAAAACTTTTTAATAAAATCTATTGAAGGATATGATTTCTGTATTAAGAAGCATGGCTTTGGTTGACAGGGAGTCATTGAAGTCATGTTAAAAATGAAACAATCCCTGGCCAGTGACTCAGTTGGTTGGAGCGTCTTCCCATGCTCCAAAAACTATTGCAGGTTCAATTCCCCCTCAGGGCACTTACCTAGGTTGCTGGTTCCTTCCCTGATCAGGGCAAGTATGGGAGGCAACTGATTGATGTTTCTCATATCAATGTTTCTCTCTCTCTCTAAAATGAATAATCCTCGGTGGGGATTTAAAAAAAGTGAAACAAAACAAAATTAAATAAAATGATGAGCAATCAATTTTTCTTTCAACACAGATATTTTTTGCATTCTTATTTTTATTTCCCAGTCTTCATACAGAGGCATATCCACTACCTTTAACTCATTTAGTGAACCTTTATTTTGTCTACAATAAGCATAATGAGATATAGTTAGTAAACCAACTTTTATGGATATTACAGTTGAAACAAAAGAGGTATATTTTGATGTAAAAGTAATCTGTACTAAGAAAAATGTGAAATAAGCCTGCTGAGGAGATGGGCAGAGTAAATGGAGTGACCTGGTTTAGTTAGATTTAGATGTATTTTGAGACAAAGAATTCAGTTTAACGGTTGCACCTGTCATTGAGAGCATAAACTTTTTTCTGGATGTCATTGAGACCCAGTATGACCTTCAAGCTATCACCAGTGCACATTCCTCTTTTTGGTGTGTAGTGTTTACACTGTAACACAGATAACTTAAGGTTGTTTGGGTACTTATTTATATAGATATTCAGACATGTGAACCCAAACGGTGCCTAATGAGTCCTCTTGGAGCCACTGAAACACATTCACAGGACTAGTTTCCTCATTTGTGTTTTCAAGGCACTTTTGTTCTTCTTATGAAGACCACAACTGGAATCTTTAACCTCATGCAAAAATCAGCCTTTGAGAGTAAATTCCTTAGCTCTCTGCTTGCTGGGAAAATACAAGAGACCCATTCCCAGATACCCCTAAGAGAACAGCCCTTCCTGCATAAACCATTTTCATCAATGAGAGAATATATACAGAACAGGCTTTCTGGGCCAGTCTCAAGGTTGAATTCTCTGCTTACTGGCTTTTGGACACAGGGCAAGTCACTTTACTTCTGCAGTCCTAGCCTACTTAACTCTAAAGTGGGCATACGATCATGGGTTACATGAAGTAGAAGGTAGAATGTGTCTATTATATGGGAGGTACTTAATAAATATTAGCTTGCTTTCCTCCTTCCCTGCCTCTTCTGCTAAAATTTCATCAATTCATTTAGTTTTTAATAAATGTTTAATGTGCACCTACCATGAGCCAAGAAAGCCCTTTGCTAGGAGATGGGGATATAATTGCAGATAAGACAGATAAGCATATGATCTCAGGTGCCCTCTAATCTTTGAGCAGTTCATTTCTTTGCCTCTAATGTCAGCAATCTCAAACTCACACACCACTCTACTGGTATTTTTGACCAAGGAGTTAACATTTAAAATACTTGTGGCTTGCTTTTTTGGCATCATTTTAATAGTGAACTGGTTTCAGGTAAACCAAGTCAGACAGGTTGCCATTGCATAAAGGTTTAAAGTCTACCCACTTTAGTCACTCACATGTCCACATTAAATACTTAGAACCAAAATCTCTGAGGGTTTTATTTCACTTACTGTTACCACAAACCATATTTAGAAAAATGCATGTGGCATGTATCATCTTAAGCAGGCAATTCATGAAACGAGTCATTCTCTGGCCTTAGAACCCATATCAGTGTTTTTTACCTTTTTTTAATGTTCTTTTGTTTTCATTTTTGTTTTGTCTTGGGGGTGTTTTAAAATTAATTCTGGGCTAGATTCTCATTTTAACGTTCCCTCATTGATAATCAAATAAGTTTTCACATATCTCTAACTTCTCTGTTCTCAATATGGGGAATACTTTCTCCTCTTTAAGGAAAGCTGTATACACAGAAAACATAAGTATTTTAGTGTTTTCATAGCACAGAAGGGATCTCCTCTTTTTTAAAAGATTCATTTTGCTATTACTTTGAGAATGAAATTATTTTAATTAAAGAATAAATTTTTATATAAATTTAATATACCAACTTTTTTGTTGCACAGAAGCATTATAAACACGAATAGAGGAGTAAAATTTTCATCCTAAGAGAAAAATATTTAGGATCTCTAATTTCAAGAAAGTAAAATTGTCCCAGAACTCTGTGCTCTTTAAAAATTATTAACAGACTTGATTGATGATCTTCTATAGAAGATAATGAGAGCAGGGCTGTCTGCAGGACATTTTTATGGGTACATTGTACATATTGATACTGTTACAGGGTTCTCTACTGTGATAGCCAGTTAAGCGATGACTTCCTTCCTTTAGTAAAACATCCCTGGCAGCACTAAGAAGGTGATTATGTTCTGTTCTCTCATTGTGATGACCTAGATGAAATCACTGTACCAAACATTCTTTCCGTTCCCTTTCTACATACCTTTAGAGGATTGCTCTGTCCTCCAGGACCAACTTCATAGCTATTCCTTTTTTCCATTTCAGAAATTACCATGGTTGACACAGAGATGCCATTTTGGCCCACCAACTTTGGAATCAGCTCCGTGGACCTTTCTGTAATGGATGACCACTCCCACGCCTTTGACATCAAGCCCTTTACCACGGTTGATTTCTCCAGCATTTCTGCTCCACACTATGAAGACATTCCATTTGCAAGAGCTGACCCAATGGTTGCTGATTATAAGTATGACCTGAAGCTCCAAGAGTACCAAAGTAAGATGTTTATTTTCACTTTTTAGACTACTGAGACTATCATTGGACTAATCTCAATAACACTGGAGTAAGTGCTCCAGAGACTCAGACTCTATAGAGAAGACATTTACCATTCATTTATTCATCCATTTATTCATGAAATATTAGGTGTTTTATGATATCCCAGAAAGGAAGGCAGTATGTTAATTCCCCAAATCATTCTTTCCTTTTTTCCCTTCTTCCTTTCTCTCTTGTTTTTTCTTTTCTTGTTTCTTCTTAGGAGCGTTATCCAGCATGATATTGCCAGGTATATCTCAGGCTAAGAATCCATCGGCCAACTTTGAATTCTTTTGGCTACTTACAAGTTAATAAGAAACAGTTTACTGCCTTATCATCACCAAATTACTAAATTATAGTCCAGTTTTTTTCTAATTCTGCCATTTGAGAAACACTGAAACCTATTTTTCAGCACAAATTTAAATTTTGACAGTTTAGTTTATTGATAAATCTTCATGCCATTAACTCAATTCACATCGAAACATCAGACTCAAGAAAAACTAAAACTGCACTTTTCAAGATAAAATAAATTTCTATGATGCTATTTCCTTGATTTTTATCTCTTTGTGTACTGATATGCTGGTTTTCCAAAGCCACCACTGTGTAATTGGTAACCATTACTTGACAATAAGAACTTCCTGTATTTCTAGTTTTTTTGTTTTTTTAGATAAATAATATACTTGGTTATATTTATGTGTGTGGTTTTCAGTTAGAGCCTAATATGGAAATTTAATAGCCCTGGTCCTAACCAGCAGAAAAATAGTGCTTAATGTCCATAGGTTGTTTCACTCTCTGTCAAAGATCATTTTACAAACCACCTTTTCTGACTCAACACTGATTGTAACCTGGTCTCTTATTTTTCATGTACGTTCAAGTTGAGCTTACATTACCTTTTCATGGCAATGTTACTTCTGTGTTTCTTTTGCAAGAGTGGTTTAAAAATACTTCTAAAATGCAATATTTAAATTAAATTACACAATTTAATAATGTGAAAATGCCAAATACAGCACTTTGCATAGTAAAATAACCTTAATTGTCTCAAATACTGTATGTCGTCTGTTAAAACTTTAGTATTATGGGGTGTTGGAGGGCATAGAAAGCACAGGCTTAATTCCCTGACCTGTTTTATTTATACAGGTGAAGCTCAGAGGCGCTGTGACTTGCCTATGATTTCAAAGCCTACTTTGTCTGTGTCTTTTCATGTTCCATAGTACTTTTACACTTAAATAATAAAAAGGCGGCATTAAAGCGTACTATAGTGACTTGCCCTATTGCCTTTTTAACATTGTTTTTCATGTAATAAAGATCCACTCATATTTTTCTATTCACAGGTGCAATCAAAGTGGAGCCTGCATCCCCACCTTATTATTCTGAAAAGGCTCAGCTGTACAATAAGCCTCACGAAGAGCCTTCCAACTCCCTCATGGCAATTGAATGCCGTGTCTGTGGAGATAAAGCTTCTGGGTTTCACTATGGAGTTCATGCTTGTGAAGGGTGCAAGGTAAAAAATAATTTTTTTCTTTCTTCAAAGAACCTGTTGAAAATTTACCTATTATTTCACATCCTGTTGCAAATACATGACAAGAAATTGAGATAAAATTGTCAAACTTTTTTTTTGTAAAACCATTATTCCAATGATATGATATTTGAAAACCTAAGAAAATTAATAAAAGCAGGGCTATTTTACCTCACTTTTCTTTCTCCAAATTGGTCCTATGAGGCACTGATCTAATTTAACCCTTGTATCTTGCAGGGTTTTTTTTTAAGTGACTTGATCAAAGTATCAAGGCAAAATACTGATGAGCCAGCACAAAACCCAGATTTCCTGAATCTTTCAGTGTTGTTGTTTTTTGTTAAACAATAGATGAAAATTAAGAATGTTGTATACTAACCTTCAGTAACTTGTAAACCATCCAAATATGAATTACAGACGTCCTAGACTAAAATGCAAAGAAGGTTATGCTAACAAATCCTGGAAGAGAAAATAGACATCTACTTATTTTAAAGATGAAAATTTTAAAAATGTTAGTGGAATAATATAATTTGGCTTCTCCAAGTATAAGTTAGCAATTCTCAAAATGTGGTCTAGAGACTCCTGGGGGGGTCCCTAAAACACTTTCAAAGCACCCATGAGATTGAAATTATTTTCATAAGACTATGTTGTTATTTACCATTTTCACTATTATTTGCTCAAGAGTGTAAAGTGGAATTTCTAGAAGCTACATGACATAGAATGATAAAATAGCTCTGATAGCTAATGGAATATTTGTCTGTATGTTCTTATACATAAATATTTTTCAGTTTTAATTTTTAGTCTGATAAATATCAGTAAAGATAGCCCACATAAACTAATGCTCTGGCATCCTCAATAATTTTTAGGAGAGTAAGGGGTACTGAAACCAAAAAGTTTTAAAACCACTATTATAAGGCATTGAGGCTAAAGAAATACTCATTCTTTGCTACTTTGAAACTAAACAAAATAGCTTCCACACAATGCAGCTAAATTAGACCAGTGGCTGCCAATAATCAAAGATATCTCTTTAGCTTATCAACAATACTCAGTGATAAGCCAGGAAAGTGAAATGTGTTTGACTCACCTGTATGTATTTTCTAGAAGGTGCTTTGGTAGTTTAACATTTGCCATGTCAGTAGTAGAAACAGAATCAATAACTAGTTTGGAGCTTTTTGTACCAAACAGGACCAGATAAAGTTGGAAGAATTAAGAACTGAGTTTCATGAAAATGAACACAATAGAAATGAATAGGAATTCTCTGAACAAAAAAGTGGAGTTAGAAAACATTTCTGATTAGAATTTTTTTCAAGTGTTTCAGAAAACATATAAATATAGCAGCATTTAGTTAGCCTCAAATTGGCATATTTGCTGTTTTGAGATAGCAATCTATTTTCTGAGGATTTATGTATTCTTATGTTATTTTCCATTATCTCTTTTTGTTTGTAGGCTACAATGATTATGGAACACACACGCTTTCAACTGCATAAATAAATGAAACCAATTCTGCAGGAAATTATGCAACATAGAGAATTCCAAAAAATTATCCACATGTGGATTTTTATTGGCCCTGATAATGTATTAGGATGAAATGATTGTAACTTTGCCAAACTGCTTAGCACAATTATAAGGGCTTGGCATGCTGTTGGAATGGTTTGCAGAGAGACTGAACTGATTACATGGTGTTTTATTTGCATTACATTAAATCCAGAGCACTTCCTAGAGCACGTTGAAATCCAAATGTAGAAGCCAAAATACAATGAATGACATTAGTTGGATGTGGTCACCTTCTAAGAGCTAAAACAGGACACTGGAAATCCTCTGGTTCTTTATTTTATAGCAAAGGAAATTCAGTTCCAGAGAGGTTAAGTGACTTGTCTAAAGTCACCAGTGCCAGAACTATGTGAAGAACCTGCCTTTTCTGATACCCAGGCCAGTGCGCCTTTAGCCATATGTTGCTGCTGCAGTGTGTCACCAAGACTTAGAATTTACTTTTTTCCCCATTATCTTTTTGCAGGGTTTCTTCCGGAGAACAATCAGATTGAAGCTTATTTATGATAGGTGTGATCTTAACTGTCGGATCCACAAAAAAAGTAGAAATAAATGTCAGTACTGTCGGTTTCAGAAATGCCTTGCTGTTGGGATGTCTCATAATGGTAAGTGAACACTTAGCACCACATACTTTATTATTCTCATTATGGCTGCCAGATCAGTAGACATGAAGGCCATTGATGAAAATGTGCACGGTTTTTCCACAGAATGCCAGATTTCAGAATATTTCATACTGACAAAGCATTTCTCATTTAGGCCAGAGTTTTTAAGCTGTTATTGCGGAATCCTCTTTGTGGTTGGGCATCTGCCATGATGGGAGAAAAGACTTGAAAATCTGGGGAAGTGATGGAAGTAACTATAGTATTTTAAAACAAATGTAATAATATTTGTGATTTTTTAAATGTTGCCTTAATAGTATTAAAAACAATACTATTGTGTATCAATAGTTTCTTTCTAATTTAAATGTAAGACAATTCTGCAGATTTTTTGATATGGAACTTTAGGTGACTTACTGGAATTTAGCTTTATACATATTTTTTCTCTTCACTATGCAAAGATGAGTATAGGTATAGCAGTAGCCTTGACTTTGAGCAGCATACAAACTTGTGGATAAAGAAATATTTTAAAGTTCCATAAAACTTCAGTGTCTGTAGGAACTAAGAGAATAAAACTTTCTAGTTTTTAAACCTTTATCAAAAACCACTCTTACAGTTTGGAATGTCGACCTAAGGGGAATAATGTAGAAGACCTGAGAAGACCCATGTTTTCATGAACTGTAGAACTAACTCAGTAAAATCATGGAAGATAGGCCTGTTTGAAGAGATAGTTTTGTTTTTGTTTTTTAATTTTTTAAAATATATATATTTTTTATTGATTTCAGAGAGAGGAAAGGAGAGGGGGAGAGAGAGAAACATCAGTGATGAGAGAGTCACTGATCGGCTGCCTAGCCCACAACCCGGGCATGTGCCCTGACTGGGAATCGAACCCCCATCGCCTGGATCCTAGGTCGACGCTCAACCGCTGAGCCACACCCAGCCGGGCAAGAGATAGTTCTTGATTTCTGTTTAGCTCTGACTGATTAACTAGCTCACAAAACAAATTTTGATGTAATGATGTTATATTTTTCAAGTATTAGTCAGTTCTTTAAATACTCATTATGAGCTCAAGAAATTTTAAATGCCAAAGTCATCAAATTAAATCCAAAGTCTCATTCCATTGGATATCCTGTTTTTTTTCTTTTGCCTTCATCTTTCTCAAAACTGATCTGGTAAGAGGATAACCTTTAAGTCAGTCTTCATTTGTAAGGACTCCAAAGCATCTGTGAAAATTAAATTTTTGCTCCATCATGCTGATGTTTGGTTTTCACAGTGGAAATCATCAAGATATTTGTGAATCACTAATTGGTTGATAACTTACCCTTTAAAAATAGTTTACAAAATTATGTTTTTATCATTAATATGGGTTATTTCATTTAAAGGCAAGAATGTATTATGAATAGATCTATAGTAGACAGGAAGGAAATTTGGTCTAACTTTTCTCAACAGTTAGTTACATCTGCCGTGTAGCAGTGTACAACTGCAGTCATTGATTGCCAAATAATTTGCTGTTTTAATTCCATCTATTTCCTTTTTATTTCATACCTCATAAAATATAAGGGCATGTTTTTAAGTCAAGGGTTAGATTTTAGGTGATGCAATCAAGTTGCAATAAACTTAATTTATCTTTATGAAGAAATCTTTGATTTGAGGTCATTATCTATAAGACTGCCTAGGAAAGCATGCCAGCTCTGCTTTTAATGCTATTTCTTTTTTGTCCTTTAAAAAATTGTCACTTCACACATTGATGTAAAACATATTTCCTGTGGCTTGTACATATTCATGTAAAATATATCTCCAATTTCTTATTGTTTATAGGCAAATAATATTTAAAGCCCAACCTATCTATGTGTTATTGAGGGTATAATTTTCTCTTCCCAGAAAAGTTAAAGAAAGCTATCATGGACTGAATAAGGTCATCTTTGGACATCATGTGACTGTTAAAACAAAAAGGAATTAACTATCATGGCACCAAAAGCTTATGCAGTTCAACACTTACAAGATTGCAAACATGACTAAGAAAATCCCTTCCCAGAGGTTTTATCATAATGTATTTGCTTCACAGAGAAGAAAACATTCATTTGATCTACACATAAGAATGGAAACTCAACAACTAGATTTTGATTAGTTTTGTCTGTTTTCCTGATGAAGGAAACATTTTCAAATACAAAGTTTTATAGATCTTAGTAACTATTTAAAATTCATCGCTTTGGCCAATGTGAGGCCAACAGTAATGAGGTTTCCATTCATATAAAATGCGTTTTTATTATTGTTTTATGTGAATGGACCTCAACATAATAACCCACCAACTTATCAAAAGAGGTTCCTAGTGTTATACAAAAATCAGCACCTCACTGTTTTCAGAATGCACAAGAAGAGATGAACATCCCCCAAAGTAAAGTTGCTCCAGTCTGTGTTACTTTTATTTTTGCTCTTTGGTCTCTGTTTGGTCAGTCCACATTAGCTACCCACCCCCAGCTTCGAAGGAGGCTTCTGAAGTAACCTTCAAGGAACCGTAAGGGTCCTGGGGAGTATTGCTGGAAAATCACTGGAGTCGGCAATTGCTAAGTTTCTTCAGCTTTGAAAATTCTATGATACTACATGAGTCAAGCAACCTACCTCACTGAATTTTTCACTTTTCAACCAGCTGTTCTGTATCTTACAGACCGTGTTACAGTCTTCCCAAATATTTAGGTAACTGGTACCTGTCAGTTGCCTGAATTTAAAAGTTTCCACCTATATGCTTTGGTACCATAACAATATAATTTGTATGCCTGAATCAGGTCTTCTGTATGTTCTGATCAATTGCTCAGTAACTTAGGGCAGTACGTTTGATGATCGCGTAATGATGTAGCCACAGAGTACGCATCCAAAGCAGTCCGGGCTAAGGAACATATAAATGGTATTGTTGGGTAATGGTATCTGATTTCATCTGAAAATAGCACTTGTATTTTGATCAAAGAAGGACGTGATTTCAGCATTTTTCCAATTGGAAACTTAGTTTTTTCTCAAATATCTATTTTCAGCAGTGGATAGAAAAAGCACCCAGTTGTTAAGCTGATGTGCTTTGGGAACAAATTTTTTGGATAAATCCATATTGCTATGATTTTGGTCATTTAATAATCCATCATTTGTAGACCAATCCTGCTGATTGATCCAAAGTCCTCCTGAGTCAGTTCCTCAAAGTTCTCAAGCATAGTCAGTTCAATTCCCTGTCCAGACACCTTTAGAGGAAGGCTCCAAATGCAAGTAAAGCAGAAATAAAGAGCCAACTTCCTGGGCTACCCAGAATTAACTTACTAAGGGATTATTGATCAACTACTATTTGTTTTACACTTTGAATTAGTGAAACTGGTATCTACAGAATCGTGATAAAAATACTCTCCTAAATTAATGTTCCTTCTTCAGTCAAATGGGCACTCACACACATTTGTATAGATTTTCAAAGTATAATTTTTGTTTTCAAGTCCTGCTGTCAAAATCTCTGACAATCTTATTTTTAAATGTGCTCTTTATTTTTAATGAGATAATTTCATCATTAAGAATTTTAACTAGTCAATATTTCATATTCAGAGCTGCTTTTTATGTATGAAGTAAATAATAAAATACATACTAAGTGTTGGCTCTGCATTTAAAAAATAATCTGCTATAAAAAAGAATTATCTTATGTTACATATGAGTCATTCAACTAGGTTTTTCACTATACCATTGAGATTTGAATAAAAATTATGCTTTGCATAAATATAAAAATTAGTGAAACCTTATCTTTGCTGATTAGGAAGTCCTGTTATATAAATGATGGGTTTTTCTTTTTTTCTTTTTTTTTAAAAAAAAGCTGACAACTTAAAAATAATTTCTCGGTGGCTTCATAAAAATTTAGAAAAGTGGTTTCACGAATTTTTGTGGCACTCAGCATTTTTAAGGTAGTTCCCTCCTTCCTTGTAAATAGAAGCTGTAGTGTATATTGCAAAAAAGAAAAGCCTCAATGGCAAATAAATTTAAATTTCAACATGTTACCCTTTTTTTCTTTAGTCGTCTTTGTGGTATAAAGGAAAATTACCCAAATGTTAACTTTTAGGAAAATATAACAGTAAAATGTCCTAATGCACATGGCAGCTACATTACCCAAACCTGCATGGTCTTCGTGATTGCCAAATCTGGCCTCCACCACCTTATCCCACTGCTCCTCTTTTCCACTTATATTTCAGGCAAACTGTGTTCTTTACTGTTCCTGGAAAGTGCTTGTGGCCCTCTGTGTGTTATGTCTTTCAATTCCCTGTCAAAATTCTACCTGGCATTCAAGGCCCAGTTCAAATGGCTTCTCTTCCATAAGACTTTTAATTCCCCATTCTTCCTCTTTTGTTTTATACCTTTCCCTGACACCACTTTGTGTCTTATAAAGCAAGGGAATAGTCATATCTATATTACCAAAAACCAAACTCCTATAGAGAGCAGTGAAAGGGATAAATGGACGGGGTGCAAATCAGGGAAGTTTGTCAGAACACCAATGCAGTATTATGAACTTGGACATTTAGGATGGGTGAGAAGAAATGGAATTCAGAGAAACATCAGAGCAATGACCAATGAATACAAGTGTATGCAGGGAGAGAGGTTGTCAAGATTATTCGCGATATCTACTTTGGGGGATAGAATGAATTAACCAAGAAAGGAAAACAGGAAGATGAGACAGGAGGGAGAAAATGAAAAGTCTGTTTTATGTTGTAGTTGAAGCGCTTATACAATGTCCAGCATTCATGTATCTGGGAAGAAGTGAAAAATAAGGATCCAAATCTCAGGGAAGAGAAGGAAGGAGTCATTGGCACATTTTGTGAGTTAGAGAGAAGATCAGACTAGGAAGAACAGATTATAAGTGAAGGAAAGAGATCTGGGAAATAGCAGGCAGAAAGAGGAGAACCAGAAAAGCAGAAATCAGCGTGAGAAATTTTTAAAATAAGAGGGTGGAGAATATCTTCACTATTAAAGGCTGGGAATCAGATTGTTGGAGAGCACAGATAGAAGGAGAACTTAGAAGAGGCCCCTAGATCTGTGAAAAAATAATTAGGGACTTTTAAGAGCAAAGTTTTGGTAAATTTAAATAAGGCGAAAGTTCAATTGCAGTGGGTTGGGAAGTAAATAAATAGCAAGTTACAAATGCAGATGGGGAAGGAAGACTACTCTTTCAATAACTTCAGTGGTGGAGGAATAATAGCATAAAAGGGGTACTCTAGGGTCAGAACCTTAAACATCTGCTTACGTGGAAAGGAAGGAGCTAGTAAAGAGGGGTACATGAGAGAAAGAATAATCTGTGTATATTTAGGATCTCCTCTACTAGACATGTCCTTTTCATTCTTGGGCCTCCCCGCTTCCAGTCTGTCCAGCACAGTGTCTTGCATCAAACAGGTATTCAGTGAATGAATTAAATGATGTCAAGTAAGACAAGGGAATCAGAGATTAAATCAGAAGGTAAAACAGTAGTATTTTGTTCAGCTCTACTTTGGAAAGAAACCTAGGCAAATGTTAAATGTTCTCTACAAATAGTTTGAAAAATGTTCCCCCCACATAAAAATAACTTAATACTGGTGTTCAAGCTGCTCCTTGTTTTACTTTAGAAGAGCTAGAAAATTATAGTTATTAGATTGCCAAACTCTGCAAAACCTCAAAAGGCACAAGGTGTGTGTTTTTGCCCCCCTCAAGAAAAAGAGGTGGAAAAACATAACTTACCTGGCA
This sequence comes from Miniopterus natalensis, assembly GCF_054644295.1. Taxonomy (NCBI): domain Eukaryota; kingdom Metazoa; phylum Chordata; class Mammalia; order Chiroptera; family Miniopteridae; genus Miniopterus; species Miniopterus natalensis. Next base: position 31,048,893 of record NC_142095.1, on the reverse strand, counting down.
ATAGCTATAAGAAAAGCAATAATGTTGTGTAAGTCTTATTTACATGATAAGGCTTTTGCAAAATAAACATGTTAAAAGTGGGGAGCCCTAGCCGGTTTTGCTCAGTGGTTAGAGCATCAGCCCTGGGACTGAAGGGTCTTGGGTTCCATTTCAGTCAAGAACACGTACCTCAGCTGCAGGCTCCGTCCCCAGCCCTGGTTGAGAGGCAACCAACCAGTGTGTCTCTCTCACATCAGTGTCTCTCTCTCTCTCTCTCTCCCCCTTCCATTCTCTCTGAAAAGCAATGGAAAAAATACCTTTGGGTGAGGATTGAAAAAAAAAAAAAAAGTGGGGAAACTGACCATGAGACATAACCTTACTAATAATCCTCAAAGCCTGGTATCATTGCAAATTCACCCTAGATGTGGAAAGACAAAAATATTTTTAATGAAACTTAGTTCATTCTTTTATCTTTTTTTTATTTAAAAATCTGCTTTAATTTATCTTTGTAATTAAGTAGCATTTGTCATTGATGCTCCTACAATTAGGTAGGTGTTTTTAGAATGTCATTAATTGTCATTAGGAAACATTAATTGTTTCAAAGATTCAAAAAGCAGGATATCTAAATATCTCATGTGCTTGGAGTTTGTGTGTTCAGTTAATCACTACTAAATTCACAATGATGAATCTGTCATATGCTAGTAGTGAGCTCCATTCAGTTCAGTAAAATTTATTTATTACATAAAGGTATGCTAATATACTTTCACCAGAAATTAATGAGTCTCTACCAAACCTGTTCTTCCTGAAGGGTGTGTAGTGATTCTGATATTGACAATTTTTTTTAAAAAGTAAGATACATGAATTCTCTGTAAATGATTAATTATCCCAGAAATGACACTGAATGTAGTATCCTGGATGTTGCTTTATATGATATATGCTAGATCTGTAGAACAGACAGGATGTATCTTTTTTTCTTTTTTTGGGGCCTCAAAGACTAGACAAATACTGCTTTAAAAAAGAGAAAGTATAGCATGTTCCCCAGTTCTGTGTCATCAAGGATTACAGAATTTTATAGCTAAATTTAGAGCTAAAGGAAGGGGTTTTTAGAGATCTTTTTGGTTCCTCATTCTATAGCTAAAGCAATTGAAGACCAGAGGAGTTAAGCCACGCAGATAGGTCTTCACTACCTGAAACTAGAAAGTAGATGTCCTGAGTACCTCATGTCCCCTGTTAACTCCATTGCCTTCCAGAGAGGCCAAAAGTTCTTGCTCAGTAACTTATGGAGCATTTTCTTTCTCTCTCCTTTTTTTTTTTTTAAATGTTTTTATTGGTTTTTAGAGAGAGAAAACATAGTTGTGAGAGAGAAATATCGATCAGCTGCCTCCTGCACATCCCCTACTGGGATTGAGCCCGCAACCTGAACACGTGCCCTGACCCGAAATGGAAACCAGCAACCCTTCGGTGCACAAGTTGTTGCCCAACTCACTGAGCCACACCAGCCAGGACTCCTTCTCTTTTAAGATTAATCAGCATTGGTAGAAGATTTGGAAAAATGGTTGTATATGGGCACATCAGCCTTTATATTTCTGGTCCCCAGTCTAGAACTTCCATCTTCTATTTCTAAACTTTAACTTTAGTCTTATGGAAAACAGCAGTCCAAAGAGATAATTCCTTCCTCATCTTGGTTCTCAGATTCTCCACCCAATGGACAAATGTTCGAGAATTACTTCACTAAAAAAAATCATTCCCTAAACAATTTAAAAAAAGAGAGATAGAGATGGATGGATGGATGGATGGATAGACAGAGGGATTAGATTTTCAAGGTTTGTTCTTTACCTGTGTGAAAGGATCTGGGTTAGTGTGCCATGGCTATCATTCTGCTCTATAGCCCACAGCAACCACAGTTGCCCTAGACCATTTTATCCACAAATAATAAAAGCTGCATTTATTAAGCATTACTAAGTGCCAGGCACTGTGCTAAAAACACTTTCTGTGCCTTATATCATCACGTCACATGAGGTAGGTAGGTATTATTAATAGGACTCAAAAGCAACAAAATAGCCCTGGCCGGTGTGGCTCAGGTGGTTGGGTGTCATCCCCTGCAACCAAAGGTCACAGATTCGATCTTGTCAGAGGTGTGTACAGGAAGCCATGGATCAGTGTTTCTCTAGCACATAGGTGTTTCTCTTTCTTTTCTTCTCCCTTCCTCTCTCTCTAAAAAAATCAATAAAAACATATATATATTTTTAAAAAGCAACACAGTAAGATCAGCTTTTTCTCCCTTAAAAATACATACAAATAAAAATTTGTACTTACCACTTCAGATTTCCATGTTTTGTACAAATTTAGTCCCACCCAATGAAATATAATTTTTGTCTCTTTTGTTGAACCTGCAGTATGTAAAAATGGTAAAATCACCTATATAGTTAGTCACACTGATAGTTCATTGAACTTAATTTGCAGCATGAGGATTTAATGATACAGAAAATTTGTTTATAAGATTCAGCCTTTGGGGGGAACTTCAACTTACAAAAATTCACATTTTATTTACTTTTAAAATTTTATTTTTATTGAATTTATTGGGGTGACATTGGTTAATAAAATTATATAGGTTTCAGGTATACATTTCTATAATACATCATATGTATATTGTATTGTGTGTTCACTACCCAAAGTCAAGTCTCCTTTCATCACCATTTATCCTGTTTACCTTCTTTTACCTCTCCCAACCCCCTTTTCCTCTGGTAATTACCGTACTGTTATCAGTGTCTAGGAGTTTTTGTTTTGTTTTGTTTTGTTTTGTTCTTGCTTAATCTCTTTACCTTTTTCACCCAACCCCCCAACCCTCCTTCCTTCTGACAGCTGTCAGTCTGTTCTCTCTGTCTATGAGTCTGTTTCTATTTTGTTTGTTAGTTCATTTTATTCATTAGATTCCACATATAAGTGAAATCATATAGTACTTGTCTTTGACAGGCTTATTTCACTTAGCATAATACTCTCCAGGTCCTCCATGCTGTTGCAAAAAGGTAAAATTTCCTTCTTTTTTACAGCTGAGTAGTATTCTATTGTGTAAATGTACCCCAGCTTTTTAATCTACTCATCTACTGATAGGCACTTGGGCTGCTTCCAGATCTTGGCTTTTGTAAATAATGCAGTGAGCATAAGGATGGAAAAATTCACAGTTTCTTCAGATTGTAGCAAAAGCTTTCACTTTAATATCTCCTAATTCTAAAATGATTTTTTAAGTTATTTTTGGCTGTTTTGTTAGGTTATGGAAAAGCAGGACTAGCAAATGTAATAAGTGACTGTCTGGCTGTTTATTTTAAATTAACTTTTTGGATTACCTATTGGGAAAGAAGTGCTTTCCTAGACATGTAAAGTTTTGTGTATATACGTATATAGTTTATTGCCTATGAAAATGTAACCAAAGCCTAGAACAATGTCTGGCACACAATAGACATTCAATACTTATTCATTGAGTGAAGAGACAGTATTGTGTGCTCTGTTAAATAACTAAAGTTAAAGAGCAAAAGATTGTTGGTGATTCTGGCCTCCTCTATTTCATTATGTAACTGATTTTTCTCCAAGTTTTACACCAAAATTTCTTCTTCTTTTAATATGCCATAATTCTTACTGGGTGCTTTCGTTCATGATCACTTTTCCAAACTTCCCAATGTAATACTGCCTCATTTTATCTTTCCAAACCTGATCTTTTGGAGTTTAATTCATACCTACTATGTGTATTTTGTTGCACCCAGAAGCAAAGATAAGAAAACCTAGTGCTGCCCGGCCGGGCGTGGCTCAGAGGTTGAGCATCGGCCTAGGATCCAGGCGGTCGGGGTTCGATTCCCTGTCAGGGCACATGCCAGGGTTGCGGGCTCGATCCCCAATCGGGGGCGTGCTAGAGGCAGCTGATCAGTGACTCTCTCATCATTGACGTTTCTATCTCTCTCTCCCCCTCTCCTTTCCTCTCTCTGAAATCAATAAAGATATATTTAAAAAAAGAAAAAAAAAGAAAACCTAGTGCTGCCCAGCCGGGCGTGGCTCAGCGGTTGAGCATCGACCTGGGATCCAGGAGACGGGGGTTCGATTCCCGATCAGGGCACATGCCTGGGTTGCAGGCTGCAGCCGATCAATGACTCTTTCATCATTGATGTTTGTATCTCTCTCTCTCCCTCTCCCTTCTTCTCTCTGAAATCAATAAAGATATATTTTTTAAAAAAACAAACAAAAACCTAGTGCTTATATAGTTTGTGTTCTAGTAGAATAACCAACATAAACCAAAACAGTAGTATAGTACTAGTTTGACACGTGAGCTAATATATGCACTCAACAGGAGCCCATTATTTAGGAAGCTTTTTCTAAACTGTTTGAAACCCCAAGTTTTTGATACACTTCTCATTGAGTTTAAGGATGGCATATTAAAATCTCCTATGGAAGATACATAATTTTAGAAGTTAACAAGTGATTATAATGTGCTCTGCCTCCCCTCTGCTACCCACTGTTAACTGAGAGCTACTGATGACCAAGGAATAAACAGTACGAGGAAGCAAATGATTGAACTGGCTTCACAGAGAAGGATTTTGAAGGAATCTGCTATCTCATTTTTGTGTGTGGAGGGAGTCCACCTTATTTCAAAATACGTTATACAAGGACTTAACAAGTGCCAGACATTATATTAAATGCTGAGGATAAAATAATGAGCAAGATTCCTGTCTTTGTGGAGATTATATAGCAAGAGAGAAAAGAAATCATTATAGATAAGATCAGGCCAGAGGGTTGGGGAGACTGAGATAAGAATGTGAGCACCGTTCGTTGCCCATCCCTGTGGAACTGAAAAGGAAGAGAATGGGGAAGAGGGAGTAGAGAGGGACCAGAAAATATGGCAGTTTGAAGGGGTCATGTGCAGAGAGTATATTTACCAAATGGATACAGGCTAATTTAATTTAAAGGACTCTCAACTGAGAGGTAAGATTCTCTTCTAATTTAGAGGTCCCTAAGGAGGCCCCCTACAACACAATAGTTGTATTAGTTGGTTATAAAACTTAGTTAGGGTCAACTGAAATGAACTTATGAATTTGAGGCTAAAGGGTGCAAAGCAATCTCCTCTCTAGCAAATCCAAATAAAAGTCACTAAGTACTCAGATGGAAATGTGCTCATGTGCTTTTATGTCTGTGGTAGAAATGCTACCTTTAGCATAATAACATATAGCAAGGCACCATCCATTTATGCATTCCTTTATTCAACAACCATTGACTGAGCACCAATAAGTGCTAGAGATATAAATTAACATGACAGTCTCTGCCCTCAAGGAGCTGATAGTCTAGGGAAGGAGACTGCCATGAAAACACATCTCTATGATACCATATGATAAGTGTTACAGTAGAGCTATGCACAGAGTAATATTGGATATGATATCCAAATGTCCATATTATGGGAAAATGCGGAGTCCAAAGTATGGCCCCAAAGTAGCATTAGTCAAAATAGTATTTTGCATATGATCCAGCTATTCCACCTCTAGGTATTTATCTAAAGGAAACAAAAACAGGAATTCAAAAAGGTATCTGCACCCCCATGTTCATTGCAGCATTACTTATAGTAGCCAAGACATGGAAACAACCTAAGTGTCCATGTATGGATGAAAGGAAATGTGGTATATACACAAAATGGATCATTATTCAGCCATATAAGAAGGAAATCTTGCTATTTGTGACAATATGGATGGACCTTGAAGGCATTATGCTAAGTGAAATAAGCCAGACAGAGGAAGACAAATACCACATCGTCGTACTTATATGTGAAACATAGACAGCAGCAAAACCTAACTTATAGCTACAAAGAACAGACTGGTGGTTACCAGAAGCAGGGGACAAGGCGGCAAAATGGGTGAAGGGGGTCAAAAGGTACAAACTCCAAGTTGTAAGATAAATAAGATCTGGAGATGTAATGTACAGCATGGTGACTATAGTTAATAATACTGTATTGCATATTTGAAAGTTGCTAAGAGACTAGATTTTAAAGGTTTCTGTCACAAGAAAAAATATGTGTAACTATGCCTTGTGATGGATATTATTGTGGTGATCATTTCACAATACATACAAACACTGAATCATTATCTTATACACCTGAAACTAATATATTGTTATATGTCAATTATAGTCTCAATTTTTTTAAAAATTTAAAGCCTTAAAGAAAACAGCACCTGGAATGAGGTGTGATAACTAGCTTAAAAAATTAAGTAGTTAATAATAATATTTTTCAGATAGTATTGGTAGGGAGGAAGAAAAACATATTTGAGTTGAAAGAATTTCAAACAGATACTATCCCCCAAGCTAGGACTTACAAACCTTTCTTAACTGTTCCTTTTTGCCTTTCTTTAGTTTTCTTCTTTTTTTCACTCTTCTAACCCCACAGGAAGCCAAATGTTAAGGAAATTGTCTTTTTGACAAACGTCATTAAGTGGTAATTCTGAACAGTCAAGGAGATAATTATGGCTTCTCTCCACTAAATATAAAAGTACTCTCTGGCCTAATAACATGAAAGAAAGCACCATCCATATTTCTTTATAACAGGGACAAAACAGATAGTACAGACTCCCTGTGAACAAAACCTACGTCTGTACAACTTTGAATTCTGCACAGTTCCTTCCTTTCATTTGGAAAACACGTTGATCCTTTTAGCACCTGACTTTATGTCAAGTGCTGGAGATACAAAGATGAAAAAGACATTGCCCTTGGCCTTCAGGATATTGTTCTAGAGTGGGACAAATAGACATGTAAAATAAATAATGAAAGTACAGTGTGAAATTGCTATCATTGAAGTATGCACGAAGGGCTGTTGGAGTACAGGGGAAGGAATAATGAACTCTGCTTGAAGAAATCAGAGAAAGCCTCACAAAGAAAGTGACATTTGAATTGGGTCTTGAGGGATGAGTAGGAGCTTGCTGTCAGTTATTTTTCAGTAAATATACTTTTCTTTCTTTGCTAAACCCTTAGATTCTTTCACCTTCCCGGCAAGATTGTGCATTACTTTTTCAAATTAAAGTTAACAGTTTAATTTTTCCTGGTAGCCTGTGCTATTGCTGTGAAATAAAAACATGAGCAAAGTTATTGATAGAAACCAAGACTTGAGATTGATGGAGGGGAGAAGGGGCTTTTACCCTGTGGCCACTAGGGCTGTGGGAAAACAGTGTGCATTAGAGCAGCAGTATTTCAATTATTCATTCTGTTGTTTCTCTTCCCCTATAGCCATCAGGTTTGGGCGGATGCCACAGGCAGAGAAGGAGAAGCTGTTGGCGGAGATCTCCAGTGATATCGACCAGCTGAACCCAGAGTCTGCTGATCTCCGGGCCCTGGCAAAACATTTGTATGACTCATACATAAAGTCCTTCCCGCTGACCAAAGCAAAGGCGAGGGCCATCTTAACAGGAAAGACAACAGATAAATCAGTTAGTCTTCTTCTACCGTCTTCATTCGGGGTGGCTGGGTGGTGGTTGTTGTTGTTGTTGTTTCCTTGGAGGAAATGATTAACCATGTTACACACACACATGCAGAGTACTGTTCAGCTGTTGGCTCTTACATGTTGCAGGATGAACCTGAAGCACAGGAAAGGAAATGTGTTCAGATAGGATAAGTAAACATTATTTTGAAAAGAGAAAAAGTCCTTCAAGTTGTACTAAATTCTTTGAGAACAGTTTAAAAATATGTGAGTCAGCTTAACTTCAGTGAACGAACTCAAGCCCCATTCATTCCACCACCTTCTTTCAGGATTCAGCTACATTCATTCACACAGCTCTGCTTTCCTGACCTAGATTTTGAAAAGGTATTCAGTCTCATTTTACCTTTTAGGAAAACCGTTAGTTACTTCTTATGAAGTTCCACATTGGGCAGAAAAATACATTCCAGATAGTATATTACCTTTCTTTCCTTGTAGCACTCTATTAATAATTCCAGGATAGCTGAAAGCTTTTTCCTTTAATTACGTGTATGAATTTTATCTTCTGTGAGGCTCTGAGCTGCCTGGGCTACGCTAGTGGGAGAATCTAGTGGATTCTGAAACATCTGCAAGCTCATTGATTACCACTGTTTAGAAAAACCAGAATGGATTATAATTGTTATTGAGTCAAATTTTCCAAAAAGCAGAACTCTTCCCTGATAAGCTAAGAAAGCAACATGGAATCACATTAAAACAAAATACAACTATGCCTGAGTTCTACTCCCAACTCTGCCATCAGCTTGCAGATGGATCTTATCTGTGTACCTCGGTTTACACAGGCAGAGTCTAACTTTGATTATAATGTCTGCAGCATATTCTTGAGGTAGTAAGCCACAGAGTGCACCATCCCAGCTCCTGACAGCCCTTTTATGCTATTATTTTCAAATGAACACCTCCGAGAGAGGTATGCAATTACTCGGCATATATGGGTAACTTTTTCCCCACTCGATTATATTTTGGGTGAAATTTGATTACCCTTTAATATATTTTTTATGAATAAAATGATCTCAAGGTGTTTTTCCCCCCTTTTAGCTAAACCATAAAAGTAGAATTAGCTCACAGAAAAAGAAAAACTCATAGATATTGCTGTAAAAAGAGCCAAAATGCTGAGGACAATGAGTTTTCTGACTGCAAGACAGGTCATTGATACTTTAGCAGTATTATACCTGTTTCTAGTTCTTCACAATTTTAAAAAATATTTTTTAAAAAATTTTAAATATTTTTTATTGATTTTTAGAGAGAGGGAGAGAGAATCGTCTGCCTCCTGCATGCCCCTACCAGGGTTCGAGCCCACAACCCGGTTATGTGCCCCAACCAGGAATTGGATGGCAACCTTCCCATGCTTGGGACAACGCCCAACCAACTTATTCACACCATCCAGGGCTCAAAAAATCTTACACATTCATATGTTCAAGACTCATAACCATCTTATGGTTCCTGTTAGTACCCCCTTTTAAAGATGGGGAAATTGGTGGTTAAACATTTTGCCCGGAGATCACACAGTATGTGGAAAAACCAAGATTATAACACAGGCCTTCTGACTACTACTTCAGTGCATTCTGAGCATGACATTCCCTCATGGAATCTAGTCTTTCCCATTGGCTAGCAGTGAGCCAGGTTGACCTATACACTAGGAAAGTTTTACCTTGGGAAAACATTCTGAGTTATGATTTATTTTTATCAATTTTTAGAACAGCAGGAATTTTCCACCCTGTTCTGCTATCCCAGTATATTCATAGTCAGGAAATTTTCCTTGTGCTGTATTGTTCTCCAGAATTGTAGTGATTAGGACTGTCTTCTGCAGACTTTTATAGACTGTAAGTCATAGTAAAGCTAAGTCTGTGTATTCATTAAATGAGAAATTTGGGTCATAACAAATCAAAAGCAAATGAAGACCTCTACATAGCTGATTTGACTATGGAAAATAAACTGTTCATTGAGAGAGAGAAATAAAAGGAAAGCTAGATTGATGTGGCTAAAGAGGGTTAGCAATTTAAGGCAGATTACAACAGTTTGATGAGAGCTAGTATGGGATAGGGGAGGGGAGGCTGGAAACCCCAGAACTGGGAAAGGAGTGACAGCAGGGAAAGAGCCCTAAAACAAACTGTTTACTCCACAGTTTTGCCTGAAGCCATTTAGTTTCTAGGAATTGCTTTCTCACCTTTTCTTTATCTCTCAGTCCAGACCTGCAATCCATGCTGGAAAGCCTATCAATTTAATAGTACTTGGAAGACAGGAGGAAGGCAGGGTTTTTTTAGTGTGTTTTTTTTTTCAATCCTCACCTGAGGATATTTTTTTCAATCCTCACCCTAGGATATTTTTTCCATTGCTTTTCAGAGAGTGGAAGTTTGGGGGCAGGGCAGAGAGAAGCATGGATGTGAGAGAGATGCATCAGTTGGTTGCCTTCCACACATGCCCCGACCAGCACTGGGGATTGAGCCTGCAACTGAGGCACGTGCCCGTGGCCGGGATTGAACCTGGGACACTTCAGTCCGCAGGCCGACACTCTGACCACTGAGCCAAACCAGCTAGGGCAAGGAAGGCAGTTTTTAAAAAATTTCCCCAGTAGTCAGGAATTTAAATTTACCAGTAGCAAACATACTCTTCTTTGTGTCACTGAGGGGCACAGAGCCCAGTCTACCATAAATCACTTTAAAACCTCATACCAGTTGACTCTTTGGCTCTAAATCTCTGAGTTAAAAATAAGATAATTGCAGGCTCTTTATGAGATAAATAGGTATTAAGCTATTTTAAGGGAAAGGGCTGCAAAATGCTTGATTATAGGCTTTTCAAGTTCAGAGGCCAAATGTTAGTCATTTTTTCCCCCTGTAGTAACTGTGACTGTGCTTTACCCATAGTAGTTACTCAGGATGTATTTGCTTAATTGAATTAAAAACTGTTGCCTGTGCCCTTTGAAATTCTGGACTTTCAACAGAGGGCCTCTAACTAGCCTAATATTTGTTCACCAAACTGGACATCATTAATGATTTGGATAGAGGCAGAATTACCTCTTGTTAGAGTCTGGAGAGAGAGACTGGGCCAAATTAAAATAATCCATTCCCTGATTACACAAAACTGAAATAGAATTGTTTGGCTCTCTCTTTTCTCCTTATCTTACAAAATCAAATTAAGCACTGGTGGAAAGAAATAGTTCAGAGAGGAATATGGGAGAGGGAAAAAAATCTAAAATGTGATTTCCAATGAGACTAGAGATTTGTTTTTATCTTACATGGTCATGTTATTCATTTGATAGCATCTTTCTCAGGGGTGTTATGTTATCTCTTGGCCAAGACTTATGAAAGTTAAGATTTGAATTGATTGGAAACGTTTTGCAGAAGTATGGACTCTTGAGGGGGTGGGGGATGTGAAAAAGTGGCTGTGGCTGGAGCAATAGAGCAGTTTGGGCCTCATTATACACCCTGCTTGAACTGATGTCGTTAGTGTTGGTTAGGCCAAGTCTGGGATAGGCTGCTCAGTATAGCAGATGACTAGTTACCAAGAACCTTTGGAAAAGGAAATGGCTTTATTGAAGAGGTCATTCTTTAAATTTATCTTACTGCTCTATTTAACCATTGCTTATTCTGTTGTCTCAGTTATAGAATGCCTGCTAATCTTTTCTCTCAGGCCCAGCACCAGCATTTGCCTGCAGGCCAGCCAGGGCTTCTCCCTTGCCAGCTTAACTTCCTTCTCCAGTATCTTGTTCCCTGGTGCTATTTGCACCTTCCAAAACAGATAAGTGGACAGATAACTTAAGTGTTCCTGCTCCCCTCTTATCTTTTTAACTTTAACACCATATCTTTGGGACATTATGTACCTTTCATTTCATGCCTAAAAATATAATGCTTGGGAATTTTAGGCTCAGGACTGGGGAAAGATGGGATATGGAATCACCAAACATGGATCAGAGGAGAAGAATTTTAGGAGCAGTGGCCTTTTAGCCACCCTCAAATAGGAATGGGACTGACTCTCCCACAGTCTCTTTTCCCTCTAATGGCTTGTTCCAGCCCAGGACCCCTGTTTAAGAGATCCTACTGAACTTTGAAACCATGAATATGCTAGAACTAACTAGGGTGCTTTGTTTCTTGAAGGCAATTTGAGAACTGAATGGACTTTGGAAGTTCCCAGTGTTTGACCATTACCCTGATGTGATGATCACACTAGGTCCATCATTGTCACATGATCCTGTGTTTGTTGGTGAAAATAAACAGACAGTGGTTTTCAAAAACCATTTTCAATGCCATGGTTTGTCATAAAACAATAAATAGAAAAACCCTTGGTGTGCCTGCCAACTTTTCACTCCATATCTGAGAGATGGTGAGGCCCTGGCTGCACTCTTTCTGCAAGTAAGGATAAAACTTGTTATTGTACTGTATTGGACTTTGCATCCCAAAGCATCACGTTGCTTATGATAGGTACACGTGGAGTCACTGTTTTTATAATTACAAGAGCAAAACAGTACCATTGTAGAAAGGGTTTTTTTTCTAAATAGTGTATATAATATGAAACTACTGATTAATAAAACCAGTATAGAAATGTAAACTTTTGTGAAAATAGTCTTTACCCTTTAAATTTTTCATTCTAAAATTTACAGTATCCATCAAATCTAATAATTCAAACTATTGGAAAGATATTCGTGCTTTTAAATCCTATACTTACAGCCGAACAAAGTGTGGTCTCTTTCCCCTTCATCTGTGGAAAAGCCTGAGTGAGCCAGAATTTGTTCTCCTGAGGAGGAAGATAAGAGACAAATCCTCAGAGAAAAGAGACCGCAAAGCCCCAGTATAAATAAAGAACAGGATAGTAGGCTGTTTTGTTTCAATGACTACTAAAGAACTTGTGCTCCTGGGATCATTAATTCATATAGTAATATGAATAAAATAAATTCCTTTATTGCTAAGACTGTCAGAAATAGCTAAAAATATAATACATGTGAACCAATAGTGTTCTTTCAGACAATAAATAAAAAAGATAATATTCTATATAGTTAAGAAGAAAAGTACTTGGGTTTTTTTCTTTTTGCATGATTAGACTCAGTTGGCCAATGCCTTATTTGCCAGCTGAGTAACATTTTATCTGGCAATCGATGGTTTTTAAAGATAAGTGATTATCTGCTAGTTCTTTAGAGTTGAATAATTCTTCCTATTAAGTTTTTATTTGTCTTAAATCTCTAAATCATGCAGGAAAATGGAATTACATTTAAAAGCTTTCAAACTTAACTTCAGTCACATACAGCACTTAACTAGCACCTCTAGGACATAACTGTTCAAAAGGCACTGTCTCCAAGATCCCAGCATATTAAAGCTTCAGTTTAAAAGTCACAGTTTCTCTCAGAATAGTCATTTTATTTCAAAAAGAAAAAGTGGGGAAGTCATGTAGAGAGCTGTAGAAAGAGAAAAGAGCTAAACATGAGTCAGGAGATCTAGCCCTCATTGACTTTGGAACATGTCTTGGCTTCAGTTTATTCATACCTAATCAGAGAATGATGGTGTAGGTTATTTCTGAAGACCCCTTTACTTCTATAAATCCCACGGTTCTCAACAAGAGGAAAATAGGAACAACAGGAGTAGAAACTAGAAACCCAACCAATGCATTTTGGATTAGCATTCACCCACTACAGCTAATCGAGGAGAACTGTGTGTGTCTAAAAGAATGAAAGTCAGGAGTGTAAAGAGAAAGGAAACAAGATGAAGATGGTCCCTAACAATTCAATTTTCTTTCTTGAGCCTTTGCTCTAATTAGTCAAGAACACCAAGAATATCAGGAGAGCCCCACCAGATGAGGCACACATTTTTCCAGGCCATTTTTAACTCTTACGTGGTTACCAAGTGACCATTTGTGAGAGGGTGGAGTTTCCTACTACACTAATTTTAATCTCCCAAATAGGAGAAATCACTGGAATACTCTATGCTTTTTTTACTTGACTTTCTTCTTTATCTCCTTTAGCTTGCTATTTTATTTTTCAAGGAGCTGTAAACTTAGAGCATTCATGTATAATCCCTTTCATAATTCATATATTGAAGTGCAAATGTTATTGGACTACTAAGGAACACTATAGTTCTATTTCTCCAGGACCTTTTGTTTTACATAGGAGGCATGCAATAGATTTATAACTAAATTTAATTATAGATAATTAATACAGATATAAAACAGTACCCTTAATTTCATCCTGGCTTTGATATGTCGAGCCATTTTTGAAAATCAGAATCTATAAAAATAAAGTACATTTGATGAATCACTTCAGAGAAAACTTTTCTGTAATTTCTCCTTACAGAAACTGTTTTTCTCTGGAAAAACATTGTGTTCAAGTACAATTTTCTTCATTTCACTCTCACCTTTTTCTGATCTATCCAGTATAGGAGTACAGAATCATAAATGGCCAGAGGCAGATTCACCAGGAAGCTAATGAAGCTTACACTTCAGGGCCCTGCCCTTGCACAGTTCCCCTTCGAATGCACTGGGAAGAACCTGAGCAATTTTGTTCTTATAATTTGTATTATTGAACCCAAGAATGTAAATGTACCCAACAACTGTGTACATTTTAGGCTTCACAGAACCTGGATCTATCCCTGATAATGTCCTAGATGTAATTAAGTGTTCTTTCCAGTTAAGGAGAGATGCTTATCTAGCCATTTGAAAGAGTGTCTGAAGATATGTACATTGTTAGCCCTAAACGAGAAGTGTAAAATCATTAAGACCAAATTTGAAGATGTTATGGTTCCTCTCATAATGGCAGATCATCAGATGACGCTGTACAAGCTAATAGAACATATAAGGCTTCTTTGGCTTTGTAGAAAATATAGAAATGTAATATTTTACCAGAGGTATAATGTTAAATTAATATTTCAAGAGAAATTCCACAAACCTAATTCCACCTGTAGTTTTAAGAGGTGAGCTTTTAGGATAAAGGAGGTCCCATTGCGAAATGTGCAAGTTAACTGTTTGCGATCTAAGAATTGGTGGCAAAGAAAGGCAGATCATGTCTAGTGATCACTCTTACGGTTTGACAGATCCACATGGAGGTTGAAAGAATTTATGCAGACTTCAAAAATGCAATGAAAACAGCATAATCAGATATGATGGGGGGGAAACAAAAAAAATCCACCTGGTGTTCATTTGCATGTCAATACGTAGAATTTTCTGCCAGTTCATCATTTTTTCAAAATGCTGAAGGGATTAAAATAAAAAAACCGGAATGGTTTGGCATAATGGTGGGAGCTGCTGATTCCTTTCTCTGTCCTTGAGTGTTTACTGCCAGGAAATCCTGACCAACATCGATTGCCAAGGGGTTAAAGTCACATTGTTGTTAAATTGGGAGAGAAAATTAGCAGGATTTTGTGCCCTATGCTCAACTACCACAGAGTTTCAAAAACAGGAACCTGGGGCTTTATATGAGGGGACAGGGGAAGTGAAGGGGAAGAGTCACAGGGTGATTTATCAGGGCATAGTTCCAGATAAATTGCTTACATGGAGGTAGAAGAATTTTATACATATATTCTGTGCCAAGAAACCAAATTGTTGAGCAGAAGTTCATCCAAAAATTGAAGTGGGTAGTTCTGGGTACAGTCTTCCTGTATGTGAAGAGGTGATGATTTTATATTCATGTAATTTGTACTCATGCATGTGTGGGTAGACTTTTCAGGTATCCATACCATGAGATTCTCATGGCAAAAGAAAGCTAGTATTTCATTAGCATGAACTATAATAAGCTGCAAAACTCCTGGAGGACAGAAACCACATTTTCTCTAGGTTGTATAAAAGCAAGTTTTTCTCATGATTAGAATCTGACATTCTGGGGAAACTCAGCACATTTTAAATGATGTGACTTACTATTGACTCTGCCTTTTTTTTCTCTCCTTTTAATAATATCAGTCCTGAAGTGGGGGTCAGGGGGAGCAAAATGCCCCAAAACATAGTAAGCACTATTTGCTTCTGATTTACTTGAAGAATTAGAGCCACCAGGCAAACTTACTCTTAGTTCCTCACATCCGTCTTCCTTTTCAGTTTGCTAAACAGTATAAGTGAAGTGCATTTTTTGGTTAAAAAAAATTTCTGGAATAACTCCAGTGAAAGGTGTTGAAAAAATATGCAAGTTTGGAAATTCACTCAGCATCTAAGAGTCCTTAGTGTTATTTTCTTCAGTGTAGAACAGACGTAATAGTTTGGTGAGTAATCATAGACTCGTAGAGATTAATAGTTAGAATCTCCAAACCAGTGGGTCTTGAAGCTGGCTACAGCTGCCACTCATTGCACCCACTTCCTCTTGCCAATCAGGAGAGAATTCTCAGCATCTCTACTGAAAAGAAACTATTTTTAGCACATCAGAGACTTCATGTTCAGTTCGGTGTATATGGATATGTGCATGCACGTTCACGCATATCCACTCACATGCCACGTGCACACACACACACACACACTGCTTCTGAGAAATGCATTTGGAATATCCTCAAGAGAAGAGATGGTAACCTCCAATTTAATGCACTCCCCTCAACTGAGAAATTTGAGGCCTAAGAAAGATAAATGACTTTACTAAAGTCGTAGAGCTAACCACAGAACAAAAGTTAGAATCCAAGTACCCTCAACTCTTACTCCTGTGCTTCCATGTACACACTCATTTGAATAGTATTGGGGGTTTCATTCCTTATATAGTTCAGTATATCCAAAGTATATAAAGTGCTGCCCTTTCTCAACCAGAGTTGCCCTGAGAGTTTTCACCATGACCACAAAGCTTTGGTTAGTTCTATACAAGGAAATGAAAAAGAGAGATCACTTCATGACTAACACAACTTGCTTTTTAAAACAGCCTGTTGCAAACCTGAGTAACTGATGCACATGTTTTATTGATTATTTGACCCTTAAATACAGATATTTTGAAAAATAAGTTCAAAACTCTTTATTTTGCCACTTTTTGCAACACTTACCCACAGCCCTTATACATCTGCTCTTACTGAAACAGATTGCTTCCAGAGCTTTAAAAAAAGAAATTGATATTTTGTTGGCTCAATATTCCTAATCTGCTTTCAGATGGATTTTTTTTTTTTTTAATAAAGTGTATTTCACATGCACACTGTGTTTCACTTGAGATCTTCATAGATTTAATCTAAAACTGCAAGATTACTTTATGTTCAAGTGGGTCTGTTCAATCCTGGTTTGCTGAAATGATTTTTTATTAAAAGAAGGTTAAAAACATATTCCATTGAAGGCCAAGATAAGTAATTGATTTCATATCCTTTTTAAATCAACAACAAACACTCCTCAAACAACAAAAATTGGAACTGTTATCCAGTCCCAGGTAAAGTGTTGTAGGATAACTTGAAGGAACAGAAGAACAAAATTGATAAAATATCTTTGGTCCAGAGATAATTAGGAGGAATAATTAGGAGATAACAGTATTTTGTCATTATTAAGTGTTGTTGACTTTAAAGATTTCAGTTACTAGGGCAAATGTGTATAAAGAAACTGGGATGCTGTTCACTGTGAATTAGAAATCACTAACTCAGCCACGTTTTCTCTTTTTTATTTGCAGCCATTTGTTATCTATGACATGAATTCCTTAATGATGGGAGAAGATAAAATTAAGTTCAAACACATCACCCCCTTGCAAGAGCAGAGCAAAGAGGTGGCCATACGCATATTTCAGGGGTGTCAGTTCCGCTCAGTGGAAGCTGTGCAAGAGATCACAGAGTATGCCAAAAGTATTCCTGGTTTTGTAAACCTTGACTTGAATGACCAAGTAACTCTCCTAAAATATGGCGTCCATGAGATCATTTACACAATGCTGGCTTCCCTGATGAATAAGGATGGGGTTCTCATATCGGAGGGCCAAGGATTCATGACAAGGGAGTTTCTAAAGAGCTTGAGAAAGCCCTTTGGTGACTTTATGGAGCCCAAGTTCGAGTTTGCTGTGAAGTTCAATGCACTGGAATTAGATGACAGCGACTTGGCAATATTTATAGCCGTCATTATTCTCAGTGGAGGTAAGATTCATCTTTGGTCTTCCATAAAAGAGGGTGGGATGGTGGTGGAATGGCTGAAACATTTTTTTCCCCCTTTCCTAGTGTTAGTGAATGTTCCTTTTCTCTCCGTACTCACTGCACTTTTCATACAGAAAATGTCAATGGCATAATGCCATGAAAGTGTCACCACGCATGTAAAATACCAAGAAAGAATATCATAGACTTGCTGTTTGAAGGCTGTGGCTAACCCAGGCTCTTTTCTTTTAATCCTCATAATATTTCTTCCAATTAAATTCAAACGTGGAGGACAAATGCCCTCTTCTCCTTTTCCTTTCTCCTCATTTTCTTTTTCCTTGTCGTCTCCCTCGCCTTTTTAGAAGGCCAGTTTAATATTCATTTCATTTAAGTAATGACATCATAACTTTGCCTAAGATGATGCTCACTTGGCATATAGAAAGCATCACTAAGTGTTTTTGGTCAAATTATGCTTCTGCCCCACCATCAGTAAGATATTTCTTTGAATTGCTTTTCCAATATCAGAAATCATGGCATATATACTATCTACTGACCTCTACCTACTCTGTCATGGAGATGTGTCTTATTGCTTCCCTTAAAGTACCTTTGTGAGGTGGTTGGCTGTGGTTAAGAATGCAGCCTGAACCAAAGAACACAGACCAGAGAAATGAATTGAGTTATTTAGCAATTCATTGTATTTTTGGCCTTGCAAGTACATGATCTAACTAACCAACTCCAAAAGCCAAGTTTTATACTAAATGCTACTTTCTTTGGCCTCTCACATGTATCCAACTTGAATAGAAGAAAGTTTTACTATCATCTCACTCTATAAAAATTGTTTTTAATGACAAATTTTCATTACTAAAATGGAGTTCAGGTGAGCTTTTAATGTGTACTTACAGAATATCCTCTGTGAAAACTGACATGGTGTGGGGGGTGGTTCTGTAGATACAGATATAAGCTATATGTTAACTGTACAAGCTATTATAATATAATAGAGCACGATCCACTCTACTGTCCTTTGTAGTCCAATTACTTGAGAGCAGAATGCTTCTGAAATGAGGTGAATAGTGTATTAGTAATAATAATAATAATAGCAAACACTTATTAAGTACTTACTGTGTTCTTAGCACTTCATACACATTCATTTAATTCTCACAACCCAATGAAGTAAGTACCGTTTTGCACACAAGAAAACCAAAACACTGAAAGGTTCAATCTTTTGCCCAGAGTTACCCAGCTAGCAAAACATGGAGCCAGGATTATAAACACAGGCAGTGTGGCTCCAGAGTCTATACTGATACTGCCCCTTACATGACTAGGGTGCAAATAGATAACAACATGGCATAGGTTAACTCTGGAGGCTGAAGCCCAATGTCAAGTTGTAGCTCATTTGAAAATGACTTTTTTGGTGTTATGTTTAATGTACCAAAAATATACTATCAACGTGTTTTAATATCTTGACTGGCCCTGGCTGGTGTGGCTCAATTAGTTGGAGCATCGTCCCATACACCAAAAGGTGGCAGATTCGATTCCCAGTCAGGGCGCATCACCAGGTTGCAGTTTGCATCACTGGTTGGTGCACGTACAGGTTAACCAATCGATGCTTCTCTCATATTGATGTTTCTCTCTCCCTCCCTTCCTCTCTAAAATCAATAAAATAAAATAAAAATTTGAAAAAGAAAGAAAAGAGTATTAGAAAAATATCTTGACCTACTCTACTTCTTAAACAAATTAACCCTTGTTCCTCCTGGAGCTGTGATTAATTCAGCAAACAAAAATGAGATTCCAGGTTATTTGAGGTTCACAAAGAGAAGATTAAATTTTGAAAAAACAGATGAGAAAACAAGTTAATATTGTTTAACTAGCTACTACTTAAAGGCACATTTTATTTTTAATGAAAAATAGAAATAAAATTATTAACATCTGATATATTTCTAAGATTTTTCCTAAGCAAACTATATAAACCATGTTTGTATTCCTTTCTTTGTTTAATCATTTTCCCATGTCATTACATATTCTTTGTTAATATTTTTTATTAATTTTTTAAAAATAAAAGTAATACTTGGTCATTATAATTTAAAGAGTGCAGAAAGGTGGAAGTGAAAAGTAAAGGTCTTTTTCCTCAGAATAAAGCTGGATTAACAAAGTCCGATTTCTCCTATCGAAAAGTGTTTAAGCGTGTGCTAGCACGTATAAAAATATATAAATATATATATGCACTACCAACCGGGGCTGGGGATCAAACGTGCAACCCAGGTACAGGCCCTTGACCCTTCAGTGCGTGGGCCGGTGCTCTAACCACTGAGCAACACCAGCCAGGGCTATGCTACCATTTTAATGGCTATAAAATACTCCATTTTATAAAGGACCATTACATATTTAATTATCTCTCTATATATGTTTAGGTTGCTTATAATTTATTATAAAAACCTATAGAAAAGAATATAGGAAATTATTGAAAATGTGTTCCAAACTTTGCTATAGTGAACATTCTTATGTGTAAATTTCTGTTCAAATTTCAGATTATTTTCTGATTCCAAATGACCAGAAATGGAATTGCTGGGTAGATGGCTATGAACATTTTTAAGTCTTTTGTTACATCATTGCCAGATTGGTACCAGTTTATATTTCCACCACAGATGCTAAGAGAGGCATTTGGAATAAGCCACTCAAGATGCTTAGTTTCTAACCAGAGAACATCTAGATAAGAAACAATCATGATAATTCTGGACTTTTTGAACCTGAGCAATGTTGTTTTATGGGCACATGAGACAACAATGTGGTTTTATCTAGAAGAAATGTCATTACTGCCCATATTTCACAAGCTAGATTATTTAAAATACCAGTGATTTGTTAGGCCTTTAAACTTTTCATTAATTAGCAAAAAAAAATAGTTTGTGAATAGCTTGGTTCATGGTAATAGATATTTCAGGCAGACTCTAACTTTCAATTATGAAAATTAAAAATGGTGCCATCTAAATGTAGATGCTGTATAAATGAGTTCCATTAGTCATACACTGACTGTCTTCACAGTGACCAATATCCAGATCTCACTGAATCCTCACAATAGTGAAAGAAATCTGAAGGTAGCAGCCAACCATAGATTATTAAAATCTTATATCTGTGGTTACAATGTGAAGAAAACCCTGTGAATAATTTTAGACTTCCTTTAAAAAAATAGAATTTACCATTGACTAGCATATCACAAAAGGCAAATACTTCCCTGATCAAAATTTGCTTTTGCAGATGAAGTCTACTTACAGTCAGTAGATAGGAATGAGTAAACTGGACCCCATGTTTGTTTAACACACGGGAATTTGATTTTCTTTACTCAGAGAAGCTGATTGGGCACAGGCCAGAGCAAGAACTGCCCAAAGTCCTTCTCAATCCAAATACTAGATTGCAGTAAGATCGGAATCCCAGTCTTCTGTAGATGATGAGATCAGTATCCCAGATGTCATTTATTAGAGTGAGACATAAAGTTTTTCAGTTAGTTTTAATGTTTTTCTATCAGATTTTCCAGATAAGGAAAACATTCATGTGAGCAAGAGTTCTTGACCAGTCAACAGATTTCTGATCCTACCTGATCTTAACAAGAGTGATTATCTTCTCCTCTGCAGTTTATTCCGATGTCTATAAATAGCTTTACTGATTTCAGGGAGGAAAAACTGCTTTTGACAGGGATCCATTGACCTCATTCTGAGCTAGGTTTAGAAAATCACAGAAGAGCTTCATTCTGGTGAATGCACTATGACCCCCGAGGAAGAATGGGGAGATGAGCATGATATAAGAGTGGGGTGGTAAGGACTTGGGGAAATTAAAGGGGGGGACCCAGAGGACCTAAAGGGGATTTTTTGGATGAAAGTACCTGATTTGACCCAACAAGTATTTGCTGAGGAAACTAGTTGCTATAGTAAGATCACTGTCACTCAACTTCAACCCTAGAAACTGCTGATACCATTAGATGTGGTACTTAGATTGTGCTGGTGCTTAGCATCTCTACTATTTACTCAGCTTTCAAACCAAGGTTGTGAGAAAATGACCCAGTTCTTCTCAAGGTTTTCTCCTCTCTCACCTTTAAGCCTGAGACAAGAATGGGACTAAAAATATCAACACTCTAGAAACAAAGGAAAGCACTGTGTACATTTTAAGAGCATTTCATATGCATTCTCTCATTAGATCCTAACAATTTTCATTTCATAGAAAGAGAAGTGAGGGTCATAGACTTAAGCAATTTGCCTAAGATCTAACAGCTAGTGAGCAGTGGACTGGGTGTTCTAACTCCACATGCCCTGTCTGCCACAAACCCTGCCCTCTGCTACCTGGCTAGTGGACTGTGCTCAACTCCCTCACATTTGTGTTGGGGGCTGAAACCTGCCCTCCCTTCATGATACTCTTTAAGGTATAGATGTACACATAATCCATACCTTTGATGAGTAGTAGTTTCCCTTGCTCCCTCTAGTCTCACTGACTGGATGGGTGGCGTCAAGAGTAATAAAACTGCCTCCAGCAAGGGCATGTTTGCAACTGGCGCCACAGCACCATGCCAGCTACACATGCAAACTTCTAAAACCTACCCAGCAACTAAAGCCAAGTGGAAAGCTCAGTGAAGCTGACAAGCCCCAGGACACTCCATTGGACATTTTGCCCCTTTGAGCATTTGCTGTTTGGTGAAGAAAAAGCACTGAAGGGTTCCAGCTGGAACTCTACAACAGGAAAAAGCTCTTTTTGTTAATTCAAAACAGTTTGGAATCCATTACAGTTCTTCCCAAACTTCCAAGATATGGGGGAGGAAATTCACTGGATTCTACAATATATTTTTCTAGGCAGATTGCCATCGTCATCCTAATGACAGAGAAGCTATAAATATTGATACAATGGCCACAGATGGCAAGTCATCCAGCCTCCTCATTTACTCTCTTGAGTCTGGCTTGGCTATCCAAACCACCTATAGAGCAGCTCCTTCTTTTTCCAGCAATCCCAGCCATGTACTTTCTCTGTGAAGCAATTTTGGACAGCTGTGCTCTTGGAGTGATCATGTGCGTTTCTGCTGTTGAGTGGGCAGGGAGAATAGGGTATAATAAGGGAGAATTGTTCTCATAGTTACACATTTGCAGGTCAGGAAAAATTGATATCCTCTGAAATATTGAATAACTGTTAGCCCATAGGTCAATAACCTAGGATCCCTGTTTCTCACCTTGGTCATGACTATATAGTATAGATATAGATACTATATAGATATAGTATCAGGTATAGATATAGATACAGATTTAGATTAGATTTAGACTTTTAAATTTGTTGGAATTAGAATAGAATCAAAGCACCTGACCCAGAATAAGTACTTAATAAATGCTTGTTGAATAAATAATAATCAAACGTTAATAATAATAACTACCATTTATTGACTACTTTGCTGTGTGCCAAATATATGCTAAGCACTTTACACACATTCATAATATTTGTTTAATCTTTCCTGCAGCTGTACAAAGTCTATTATTATCTCCATTTTACAGATGGAGAAAGCAGAAATTTAGAGAGATTAAGCAACTTGGTAAGACCAAGATTCAGACCTAGGTCTCACTGAACTTAAAACTGATGTCTTTACTACTACTGCCTTTTGTGTATTAAGACAGGGAAGCATCCCAGTTAATTACCTTGGTCTTAGAGTTCTTTGGCAGTTATCCAAAACTACTTATTTCCATATTGCCTGCAAATATCTTAAGAATTTCCAGGTTATATTTCAGATATTACTTACTAATATCCAAAGCCCTTCTTGAGACACCATTTTAATCTAACAAAATTACACCTTTGGTTTGAAAATTGCTCTGAGAAGGAATGGGACCCAGTGATAACACTGAAAGACTGGTGCTGTATTTTTAAACTTGTTCAGGCAGCATGGCCACTGGAAATAATAGCACAGTTTGCAGAGCTCCCCACAAAAATTGATAAGCTTTAAATAACTGAGTAAATGCATTCATACTTAATCAGATACCATCTTACACCAGGTTCTAATAGAGATATGTGGTTGCAGAAAAATTTATGAGAGAAATTTAAAATTATTAAAATACCATCCACTAATTTAATTTCTTCCTGCCCTTTGGAAACAATGAAAATGACACTTGTTCATTTGTATCAGTAGGACACCTCATTTCAGCTCACAGAACACTAATGTTCCACAGGCACAGAGTTTGAGAAGCTCTGGGTTTGTGAGTTTTCTCTCTCTTCCCATCCCTTTCAAATCTTGAGGGTATTGCCTTTCAAATCTTGAGGGTATTTCCAGCTCATATGTAACCTTTCCATCTTACTGTAGAACTATTTCTACTAGTTAGAATGGACATATAGCACTACTCTGAAACAGAGTGCACATGCTTGAGTGGCCTACAGTTTTCTTGAGGAAATCCCAGCTTAGGGAGCCTCTGATTCTGCATGGTCCAGTGGCCCCTACATCTTCTTTATTTGTTACTATTATCCATATTTGTTAATTGGGAGGAGACAAAACCCAAAATAGTGTAAAACTTAGGTACTAAAAATACTATGAACAGTAGCAGGCCAACTTTCTTCTACTCTCATATACTAGTTAAATATGCAGCTACCTTATCTATACAGCTTTTTTGGACAAGACTCAGGCTAGTCCCTAATTGGTGAAAGTTATTTTTCTGACTTTTCTCATGACATCGAGAATAAACAAGGACATCTGATTTCTCATATGACTAAGCCTTAAGCAAGACAGTCGAAGAGTGTTATTATATGGTTCAAATCCCCCATCAAAGGTCCATCATTGTGTCAGAGAGTAATAGCATTCATTTATTAATTGAAAAATAGGTAACGGGCACCTACACTGTGTCTACATAGTTTATGCCGCTCTTCTCTTCTATGCTTCTACTCCTGCCACCATGCTGCCACGACCAGTGGGGAAACCCTTTCAGGTGGCTGATAGGCTTTCAATAATGACTCAATTTGAGTTATCCAGAAAGGTCTCATTAGTTCACTCTTTTCATAACCTCATGGACTTGGTTTAGAGAGAAGTGAAGTGTATAAGTTCTCTACTGGCACTCAAATTCTAAAAACCAGAGAGCTGGGGGTGGGAGGATAGGGAGAAGATGGAACATACTAGAATCATCTGCTAAAGTTAAAAAATACACACATAAATACACACACGGGCTTTTGTTGTTTGTAGAATATAGAAAAATCTTTATCTGTGACTGCTTCAGAAATAAATTCCCTCCTCACCCCAGGCCTGGTAGGCTGGGATCATTTTAGTGAGTGAGCAATTTTGACCCCAGAGACAGACATGGGATTGAAAGCCAAACTGCTGAGTCATTCCTGTCACCACACCGGCAGTCTTGGAAAAGGTTCAGTCATTCAGTCAGTGGGCCGCTTTTTGGTGTACTTTATCATTTTGGGTTCTCACAATGTGTGTTTAAACTCTGGGTGACCCCAGGCAGCCTTCCAGACTGGCACAATTCACCAAGATATTCAGACAGATCATCTGTAAGTGAGGAAGAATGAAACCGAGGACCGGTTGGGGTCACTCATAACAGAGAGGCCAATACAGGTAGTAAAGGAGCCATGCACTCCTAGGGGAAGCACCTTTCAAGGTCTTGCCAACTTCACAAGTGAATAAACCAGAAGAGGGGCAGGTGATGCATTGGAAAGCTTTGGAATCACATGGACAGCCCTGAGTTCAAAAACCCTCATTCCACTACTAACTAGATGTGTGATTTCAGGCAATTATTTACCTTCCTGAGCCTTACTTTCCTTATCAGTAAATGAAATAACATTATGTGAAGTCTTTGACACAGTGCCTGGGATATGTTAAGCACAAAGTTTTCCTTTTCCCTTGTATGATATAATTGGAAGTAGCTCCACTCAATTCTGCCAGTCAAATTGCTCATTTTCACCAATAGTCGTTCTTAAAATCCTTATTACAATATAAATACCCTAGGAAGATATCAACTAATCCCCTTTATCAGATATCTCTTAAAGGGATTAATTGTGGATTGGAGAACAGAACCCCAAGGGAAAGAGATACTGGAGGAAGAGGGAGGGGCCTGAAAAGTTGAGAACTCTAAACCCTGTGGCCCTGAAGGAGATAGGAGACCCTGTGGCCCTGAAGGAGATAGGAGTGTGATGGTTTTCCACACTCCTAGAATTCTGATTAAGTTTGGAGGGACATTATGTGTTGAGAGGTCATATTTAGAGATTACATATCACACCTATGTTTTGAGGGTCTTCTCAAGGACGTTGGAACAGAAGAATGGGGGGGTGCAGAGAACTAATAGTTGGCCCCTTTTTTATTTTTGGTTTGCTGCTGGCATTTCTAGAGGTTGAGGAAGCAAGGAATAGTAATTGGACTGGGAGCATGAGTGTGTCAGGCTCAGTGAGAAAGAAGTAATCATTCCCCCTTCATCTTTCTGCTCCAGCCTTTTCTTTGCCTCCCACCCACTGCTCATTTCCAGTCCTGATCAAAGCCAGTGTTGGACAGACAAGGAGCAGATATATACAGTATCTACATTCCTCGGATTAGGGGAAGGATGCGATGCTCTTTGGGTCCTGACACAGAGAAAGGAAGCAAACCAGGTGACTAAGCCTGAACTGATTGATCTGAATGACTAGAACAACAAGAGAACCCTAACCCCAGTGTGAAAGGAGATAGGAAAGATGGAGATGTCCCAAGGGCAGGATTGAAATCTCAAGTCCCCTTTCCATTGTGAAAGACCTAGGAATAAAACGCAGCCCAAGCTTAATTCACTATAGGTACCATGAAGCAAAAACATGAGCTTTGAACATATTATAGAGGAAAATGCTACCCACCTGATTACTGGATATCTTTGTGTTCTGTGTTGTAGTTTGGGAGGAGACTCTTTGAGGTGGTAGTTGAGCATTTAAGATGAGGGGAGTTGGTGTGGAATTGCTTCTTAGTGGGCATATAAAAGAAAATATTGCCTGGGCTTGGTTTCATGGTGGAGGTTATCCCCTTCCACCATCCTAACCAAATCATATGGGTTGTTGTGAAGAGCGGTTATCATTTGAACATAGAGAAAGCATTTATTAAATTACTGTTTAAACAGGGAAATGTTAGAATGTTAACCCACTTCAGAGTAAAGGACTCTACCAGCAACACGTGCGTTGAAGGCAGAAAATATGCTCATTGCAGATGATCTTTATCTGTTTGGTAAAGTATTTACAAGATCTCCGAGTTATGTTGTTCCCTTCCCCTGACAGCAGCAGTCAACTACATTTCTCCTAAAATCATCGATTGCTCAGGCTTCTGATTAATTTAGGCCAGCCCTGCTAGGATTCCTAATATCAGATCCCCAGCAAACTGCAGTCCAAGGAATGGAAAGGGGAAAACATCTAAGGGGTTGGAGGGAATGGCTGAGGAGAAGAGAGCAATTAATAGATCAAGAATAAGAAAGATATAAAGAGGACCCAGGAGAATCAGAGAAATGAGAGAAGAAAGGTAGGAAGGGAAAAGAGGTGAGTTCTTTTTACTATTATAAATAGAAATAGCTAACTTACTATGTGTCAGACACTGCTTGCTCTAAGCACTTGCCTCCTATTAACTCATTTAATCATCTCAACAACACTATGAGTTGGATTAGTGTTATATCTCCATTTTTAAAAGAGGAAACTGAAGTACAGAGAGGTTAAGGAACTTGCCCAAGATTACCTAGCAAGTAAGTTTTAAGGCTGGGATTCCAACTGCTTCTCACTAAACCAGTAGTGCTTGCTCTTGGCTGCACATGAGAATCACCTGGGAGCTTTTAGAAATATTGAAGGTCATATCCTAGGCCAAGTAAGTCAGAATCTCTAAAAAGGGGACCCATGTATTAATCAGTTGGTGTGTTTTTAATCTCCCCAGATTATTTCAGTGTGTAGCCAAAGTTGAGAATCACTGTACTCCATCAAGCTCCAGTTCAAATTTAAATATGAAAAGAAGAACACATGTGAAACTTTCTTACATTATTTTTTCCTAAAGGTAGGATGGTGGGAGGTAATTGCTACAGGCCATACCATAGTTTCCCAAATATACACGTGGCTGAATTCACAGTTTTACCTAATGCTCACCATGATTCTGACTGTTAGATCAGAAAAGTACTAAAAAATCCATAACGCCATCTCTTCAAGGAAGAAGTGAGTTTGGCCACCAGGACTGCTTTGTTTTGTTGTTATGCTTAAACTACCTTTCTTACATGCATTCAGCTACGAGAATGGGAAGTTGCCCAAACATATGTCTGCATCAGGAATTATTTTCTTGTATTCCTGAATTTATGGTTTTACCAATAACAGCTCAAAATCTTTCCATTTCCCAACTGTAAATATGCTACCCCAACCCTGCTTACAATTCCTGGCCTATCTGTATGGAAATTGCCTTTATTTGAACACACACAGAATAGTAATATCTTATAAAGTTCCTTTATCTAACTCATTCTCACCGTGACCTTAGTAAAGAAATTCCATTGTTGTCTTAAAAATTAAGCCAAAACCCAGGAAAATTAGATGACTTGTCCAAATTGACAAGGAAACTAAGCTGAGGAGAGATAGGACTCAAGTCTTCAGTTTTCAAATCCACTGCTCTTTTTAACACATCTGTGACTTAGGAAGCAATGGAATAAAGGAAACAAGAGGAGGAAGTATAAAAGAAAGTGAGATACCAAGTACCAAGTTCCCTAAGTAGCCCTCCCTCCCCATCAGTTTTCATCTACATCTGTCAGTGGACCAATTTACAGCTGCCCAGCTATCAGACCTCTTTTTTCTGAATGCTCTGGGTCCAGTCCTTTTCAGATTACTAGTGTCTATCAGAAAGCCAGTAGAGAGAGATTGGGGATGCCATGACAGCAGCCCCTAGGACAGATAAAACCTTTCTCTTTGGTTTTTCTGCCTCTCCTTCAGGAGACTTCACTGTTGCCATCTGGTTCCCTAACCAAGACACCTCTCGAGAAAACCTGTGCTAGGGAAAGGCCTGGTCCGGGTGGACAGATCCCAGGAGGGTCACGAGAATTTGAATCTGCTTCAGATAAACTCTCCACTTAAGGGGACCAGATCTAGATAAGACAGGAGCTTTGTAGATTTGCCCATAATCAACAGTACTCTCTAATCAATTCCAGCACTGTGTGAATGTAGACCGGAAAGGTTTCTTTCCCAATTCTTTGCAGCCTGGGGAGTAAGGAACCAGTAATTGACTCCAGCTTCCTTGAGTGTTATGCCCTGGAGTGAGTCAACACACACTTTCCCAAAAGGGCCTTCTAGGCAGCCTAGGCCAGTAAAAGGGTTCTCTTGACCCTGATCCTATTCTAGAACTCAGTTCTAACCCCTAGCAATGTGCAGGGAGAGGATCTCAGACAGGCTTTCCAAGAACGATATCTTAGCAGGCACTGGGCTGGTAGGAAATAGAGAGAAAAGGAAGGACCCAGGATTGCTCTGGGTATTTAGATAGATTTCTATGGCACATTTGTGATACCTCACTTACCTTAGTAAGGGTTTGAGTGTGTGTAGAAGTAAAGTGGAAAGAGAAAGAGAAAGATAGGAGAGGGGAGCAGGGAAGGCCTAGTAGCTGACTGGAGGGTGGAGGGTGGGGAGAAATCCTGGCAAATCCCTTTTGCCCTTGATCCTAGGGATTGCTTAAGAACAAAGGAAGCTTTTTTTTTTTTTTCTTCTTAAATAAGTCAAGTGTTCTAAGTTTAATGTGTACACCTTTCTAATTAGATTTTGAATTTATTTCCCTCGTTTAAGTATGTCACCTATGTAAAGGGAATTTACAAATTAGAATAAAGCTTAGAACTTTTGAATTAGGGTCTGAGAGATTATCTATCTAGTCTAATCCTTTTCATTTACAGAGAAGAAAATTGAGGCCCAGTGAGCTTAATCAGTTTGCCCAAGGTCACAGAGCTGGTTAGTGAAAGACCTAGAAGTAGAATATACTACTTTTTCCCCTTTTTGCACTTCATTTTGCCTTGACTGAGGCTCAGTAAGGATAGTGAGACAGATCTGTAAATGATCTAACTTGTCACTGGAAAAAATATAAATCAGTGGCCACAAAATTTCAGCCCTTCAGCCAAATTTCATCCATCACATCATAAAAAATAACTTGCCAAAGAGGGGTTTGAAAATCCAAACCAGATCCTTCTCCACTCCTAGAAGGGCCTGTTCCATTATATTGCACTAAAGCCAAGTGTTTCCAGCAAACCTGATCAGCTGCATTTTAGGGTTTGAGTGTTTGAGTTGTCATGATAAATGAAACCTACTAGATCAATATAATCTCTTCAGCAGCAGTTTGACCCCACCGATGCTGCTCAGGAGGAAGGAGGAAGGGGAAAAGATTCTAAGAAGCCAGTACCCCTGTGAACTTCTACACTAGGGTGTGCAGTCCCAGTCCATGGAGGAGCCACATTTAACACCTATCTTGACACAAAGTGCTGCCACTTCCAATGCACATACATTTCTGCTGCCACAGGCCTTTGAAATCTGGAACATTTGTTCAGGGGGAAGAACAGCAATCATTAAACCAAAAGCACTAACCTAGGATCTGGTTTTCCTTGAAGTGTCGGAGGTGTTCATTATTGCATAGCAGCTATGAGAAAGGCACTATTCCTCCAGGGGCATGGTTTTCTAGACCAGAACTAAATCATTTTGTTAATTCTCTGAAATTTGAGATTTTTGCTGATGGTTCCAAAATTAAATACTGAAATTTAAAGAAAAAAGTATACTTATACAGTCAATGGGACATGGTAGAGAAGTTAGGGGAAGAAAAAACAAAGGCAACTTTTCTTCTGTAATTAAAAAAAGAAACTTAATTTCAGAGAATGTTTAGAGTTCTGAAAATCCCACCCTGAAAGCATTCTAACATTGCTCTCCTGTGCCTCACCTCAATGGATGAAGGTTACTACAGTTTATTAGATATAGGAAAACTATTTACAGGAGATTTCTTCATTGTGTAGTGATCCTGCCTTTACGCTTGTTCACCAACCAGAAGAATTGTACTTTTCAATTCAGGACTCAGCCTGAAAACCTAACTCAGCCAACTGTTTCTTACGTTTCCACTTGGTCAGAGATGATCAGAGATGATCACGACATAGTCTCTGCCTTCCGATATATCATGGCCTAGTAGGGGAGATAAACAAGAAAATCAATACTTATAATACAAGGTCATAAGAGTTGAATACTGCATAGTGTTTGGAATCAAACAGGCTTAGATTCAAATTTCAGCTCTGTCATTTACTAGCAAGTGGCAAATCTTGGGCAAGATTGAACTTCTTTCTCTAAATCTTTGTTTTCTCCTCCATAAAGTACTGACCTCATGGAGTTATTGTGAAGATTAAATGATATAGTGTGTGTAAAGCCCTTAGCACAATCTTTGGAAAATCATAACCACTCAATAAATGTAATCTCCTAGTATAATAGCGATTGAAGTATTTATAGGGTGCTACGAGGTCCAGAGAAAGGGGATTAGAAGAACAGGGGAGAGGAAAAGATATTGCCAAGGAAGGCTGTCAGGACATAATGACACAGGCTGTATTTTGAAGAATAGGTTGCAGCCAATAAGATGGGATGAAGGGAAGGTAAGACTGTTTGACACAGGAGGAGCAGAATCTACCTAAGCACAGAGTCATGACAGAACATAGGATGTTTGAGGGACTTGGTATGGAAATAGCTTAATATGGTTGGAGCAAAGGGATACTTACAGAAACTGAGGCTAGAGAATGAAGGATATTAAAAGGTAAGTAAAAATTCTTATACAGTTCTTTAATTTAACAGTGAAGGGAAGAAAAGTTAAAATTAGAAAAAGAGGGTGAATCCCAGCCAGCGTAGCTCAGTGATTGAGCATCAACCTATGATTGAGGAGATCTTGGTTCCATTCCTGGTCAGGGCACATGCCCAGGTTGCAGGCTCAGTCCCCAACAGGGGGCATGCAGGAGGCCGCTCATCAATGACTCTCTCATCATTGATGTTTCTATCTCTCTCTCACTTTTCCTTCCTCTCTCTGAAATCAATAAAAATATTTTTTTTTAACAAAAGAGGATGAATAGCCTTAAAGAGCTAAAATTTGGAATCAGTACAAGGTATCAAGTGAGTGTTCTGAATGTTGTACATAAACCCAGCACCCCTTTGGTAAGCTTTAATGGGAAAACCTTACATTCTAACCATAATGCAACAAACTTAGGAATTAGAAAATAAAAACAAACATCCAAACTTTCTTAGAAATTTTAAATCACACTTTTATATAACCCTTAGGTTAAAAATGAAATCAAAATAGTAAAACAGACTATTTGGAAAAGAACTATGGGAATACTACATAACAAAGCCTGTGGAGTGAGACCAAAGTGAAACTCAGAGGAAATTTTAGAGCCTTAAAAGCATCTGCCAAAAACCAAGAAATACTAAAACTAAATGAATTAAGCATTTAATTCAAGAAATTAGACTCCTACATTTGTAAGTGATCGTGTGCTGCCTGTGCCCTGGTCATTGATAGTGCAGCAAGAGAATCGCTGAAAGGCATTTTCCCTGTGTTTGAAGGGCCCAGCTGTCCCTTCCAAACCCTGGAGCTTTGACACACTAGCTGGGGGGAGGGGGGGGCCGGGTGCGGGGGCGGGGGGGGAGAATAAACCTAAAGAAAGTTAAAAGAATGATTTAGTTAAATTGAAAACAAAATACCATTTTAAAAAACAGAGTTGATTGATAAAACCAAAAGCTGTGTTTTTCAAAAAGGAAAAAAAAAGATAAGCTTTTGGTAAATCAGATTTTTAAACAAGAGAATACACAAATAAAAAGCATTCAGCCTGGCCAGGTGTGGCTCAGTGGTTGAGCATCTTCCTAGGATCTAGGCGATTGGGGTTCAGTTCCCAGTCAGGGCACATGCCCAGGTTGCGGGCTCGATCCCCAGTCGGGGGCATGCAGGAGGCAGCCAATCAGTGACTCTCATCATTGATGTTTCTCTCTCTCTCTCTCTCTCTCCCTCTCCCTCTCCCTCTCCCCTCTCCCCCCTCTCTTTTCCTCTCCCTGAAATCAATAAAGATATATTTTTAAAAATTTAAAAAGAGAATTGAAAGGCTATAGAATTTTAAAAACAAACAAACAAACAAAAAAGCATTCAATTAAATAATATGAGATTTCAGATTTCAAGAGAATATCATGTATAACTTTATTCCACTATAAATTACTAAAATTTCACTTATAAGTAGTACAAAGCCTGAAGAGACTAAAACCTATAGAAGAAAAATGGAAAGTAGTCAAAGATTTACCACCAGGCTCAGATAATTCTGCCAGTGAATTCCAAGAAACCATCAAGGAACAGATCATTACTGCATAGAAACAGAAGAAAAACTTATCAACTCAGTCTATAAGACCAGTTAACATTTATTACCAAAACAGGCA
The DNA here is from genome assembly GCF_054644295.1 of Miniopterus natalensis. NCBI lineage: Eukaryota > Metazoa > Chordata > Mammalia > Chiroptera > Miniopteridae > Miniopterus > Miniopterus natalensis. Next base: position 31,016,073 of record NC_142095.1, on the reverse strand, counting down.
AAGGATGGCACAAAAAAAGAAGACTCTGGACCAGTCTCACTTACAAATTTTAAAACTCTAAATATATTATTGGCAAATGAATACAAGGATATAAGAAAATCTATTAGTATAATTCACTATACTTGGTTAAGATAAAAACATATGGTAATTTCTTTAAAATGAAAAAATTTTAAAGCATTTGATGAAATGCAACAACATTCCTGACTAAGACAAATTTAAAACTTTAAAACTCTTGTAAAGCCAGGAGTAAAACATTTTCACTATAATCTATAGTAAATATCATACTTGTGATATCATATCATTCTAGACCATTAGAAGCATTTTCTTCAGGGTTAGGAATAAAACAAGAATGCCTCCTACCACTACTAATATATAATAGCATATTAGAGATATTAGCCAATGCACTATGGCAAGAAAAAGAAATGAGAAATGTAAACACTGGAAAAAAAGAAATAAATAAACCACTATTATTTGCAGATGTAATTGTCTATCCAAACTAGAAAAAATAAGTAAAATCCAGGATAAAAAAACTATTTGAATTGACAAGAGTTCAGGAAATTGAAATAGATTCAATATACTAAAATTAATAATTTTTCTAAACAGCAGGGATATATTAGAAAATAAAACAAAAGTATAGATTATAAAGTAAATAATAAAAGTAAAGAAGTATTTAAGGATACATCTAAGAAGATCTGCATGAAGGAAAAATAAAAAATGTAAAAGTAATTAAAGCTCACCATTTAAAAATTTAAAGAAGGAAACTATAAAGAAGAAAGTGAAAATTACCTGCAACCTCACCACTCAGCAGAAACCTATGTTAAAATCTGGGGGAGGAGGTCTATCATTCCAAACAGTAACAGTATTTAAAAACTATGTCTTGTCTCTTTGAAAATAGATTTGCTACATTAAGCAAAAGAGAAGACAAAGCTTGTTTTAGAAGCATATTTAAAGCTGTGGTGAAAAAGTAAGTAGAGGTTATAAAATATAGACTCATCAGGAAGGAGCAGAAGTTGTGAATGAGATTTCTGAATGAATAGAAGCATACTGGCAGAAGAGCCCTCAGTCTGGGGAGGAGATTGCCTTGCTACCATGTTATGTCAACTGATTACATAGATTTAGTCCTGGCCAGGAAAATAATGCCCCCAGAACGGGCTCTGGTAGTCTTGGTTTCATTCCATCTTCCTGTATGTATACAGTTCTTGCTTGCTATCTCTTTACCCTCCCTTCCCACTTTATTTTAGAACCAAAGCAAAACAAACAAAGAGACGGGTGAGTAGTTTGGCTGAATATGCCTCGTATATGAGGCCACAGAATTTTGTAACTCAACCTCCTGTTCTTCTGCTCCCCCAGACCGCCCAGGTTTGCTGAATGTGAAGCCCATTGAGGACATACAAGACAACTTGCTGCAAGCCTTGGAGCTCCAGCTCAAGCTGAACCACCCTGAATCCTCTCAGCTCTTTGCCAAGCTGCTCCAGAAAATGACAGACCTCAGACAAATTGTAACAGAACATGTGCAGCTATTGCAAGTAATAAAGAAAACAGAGACAGACATGAGTCTTCACCCACTCCTACAGGAAATATACAAGGACTTGTATTAGCAGAGAAGTCCTAATTCACTGACAACATTTTCCTTCTTCCAATTGCACTATTATTTTGAGGGAAGATCTGACACCTAAAAAATTTACTGTGAAAAAGCATTTTAAAAAGAAAAGGTTTTAGAATAATAGATCTATTTTATGCATATTGTTTATAAAGATACATTTACAATTTACTTTTAATATTAAAAATTGCCACATTATGAAATTGGTGGATGTATTTGAAGACTGAGTCTGATGTGTTCCCCAATCCTTTTATTTTCTTCTCAATTTTCTCACTTTTTCCTCACTTTCTTCCTCTCTGTCTCCCTCCCTCCCTCCCTTCCTTCCTTCCATTATTTTTCTTCCTCTCTTTCTTACACATTTTTTCAAAATGTGAATGGAACTGCTGATCAGCTTTCACTCTCAGTAAATTAGTTTTTTACTCAACTTACAACATTTCTGAACCCTCCATCTGCTTTAACAATCGCAACTAAGAAGGGAAAGGGAACTTCAGGACCAAAAACTGCTCAGAGCATGTGTTTCTTAACCTGGATATGCTAATAGGGAGCACATCCCTAGGCCTACCACGAATCCAATCTTCTTCTACAATCCCAACCAAGATTTTCATTCACCAAGAGCAGCCTACTAACAGGATATCAAGGTGTACACAAATACCCAGTGGCAAGTTGTGAACTATTAGAAGCTGTGAGTAACACAGAAGTGTTTTTAAATTTGGCACCTGCCAAAAAGAACTTAACAGTTGAGTTCAGGAGAAAAGATTAATCTTTCATAAAAACAGATGATAATGCACAGTATAATAATCATGCACCAAATGAATGATTCAGACTATAAGAACTGTAAGAGTTCAAAGGAAGTGAAGATTAATGAAGACTGGAATAGTCAAGAGTGACTCCAAATTCATTAGTGGAACTCAAAGGATATGTTGGGGTTTGGATAGGTAGAGAGTAGGAGAGGAAACATTCTAAGAGAGCAAAACAGCAGGAACAAGATGAAGACGAAACCAAAACATGAGTGAGGGAAAAGAACCATGTTGTAGTTCTAACATACATAGAGCAGCTTTGCTAGTTATTCCCGTCATCTTCCTTGGGACCACCTTGCCCAGAGATCTCTTTTCTGATCTCAAAGGTTAATTATGCATATTGTTTAGGTAATATCTCCCCAGCAAGTAGGTTATATGTTCCCTAAAAGCAGGGACCTTCTTGGCACAATTAATAGATTCTTTGATTGAAGCTACCGCATTCACTAGCATTGCTTACCCATGAACTCGTAATACTATCCTGAGGTCTCTTTACCAGGATGGTTATTTCCACTGACGTAAATTATTTTCCTGCTGCCTCTCCCTTAATCTTTCCTTATGGTATTGATACTCAGGAGAACATAACTTTACATTTGAGGCTTTCAAGCCAAAATATCAGGAAACACCTTTTCGTGCTTTACCCCAAAATAAACAGATATTCAAAGAATCGGGTTACAGAAATGAGTCCTTACCCCAGCCCTAAAAATGTAGCTTCCCTAATCCTTTAGGCGAGACAACTTCTGAGCTCCCACCTTTAGAACAACAGATGTAACCACGTCATATTGGGACCAGCGACTGAGGGCCATTGTCTAAGTGACACCAAAACATCGGGAAGAAATGTGACAAATTCAGTTGGTCATGTGGCTATTTTTTCTTTCCTTCATTGATGCAGAGCATCAGGATATTTTGAAATATCCAGGTGACTGACTAGAGGTTTCACTCCTGTTCCATGTGGAGAGTTTATCATCCAGGAGATCTTAAAAAAGAAAGAACAGGCAGGCAGTAGACAAGGTGAGGATTCCACCTCAGAGGAGATCCCTTGTTTACAAGATTTACCAAACAAAAAGTCTTTCAGCACACTGCCTGCTCTCAGTTCCCACCAGCGCTCCACAGCCCATCCAAGCCCTTTTCACATTCTCCGAGCTGTAGCTGCCAATGTGGGGAGGAAAGGGGATGCTCTCAGCTCTTTGGCACTGATGATAAGCATTAAATAGCTTTTAAATCCTGGCAGCTTTCAACTTCCCATCTCTCTGACTTTTTCCCTGTGGTTTGGACAATCATTTGCTAAATATTTTATGACAAATCATATACAGCCTCTAAAGCTCCTGCTCCTTTCTCAGTCTCCCTTTCCCCCAGGATGATTCACAAGTTAATCAACAACTATATCATCAGTTATTCATAGTACTTTCTCCGGACACAAACACATTTTCAGATTTGTGTTAGCAAAGTAGGAAGAAAACTAACATTGGTCAAGAGTCAAAAAAAGGGTTTCGAAGCTCCCATGAGAGCCCTACCCCAGCACCGCCTTTGCATATGACCTGGCTCCTCTCCCATTTCCCTGCTGTGCTTGGAGCCCAGGAACAGCAGGGTACATACGGAAGAAACCATATCTGCTCACCCTCTCTCTCTAGCTACAGTAAAAACACCTGACCTGAGTTTCTGGCTTTTTTAAAATTTAGATGAAAAGTAAGACTGGGGCTTTTTCAGTAAGAACTCAAGAGAATCAGGAAGTACTTGCTGGTGTCACATGGCAAATTCTCAATTATAAGCTTGGAGGCAGAAACCAGAGGGACAGCTACATCAATTGCACTGAGGAAAAAGGGGCGGGGAGAAAATTAGCTTTGGTGGTAGGCTTACTTAGTTGCTACTGAATTTGAATGACTTTTTCCTAGTTCCCTTAAGGCTACCAAAGGCAGATGCTTTTTGTGGGCAGGCCTTGACTTGGTCGCTATCTTCTCTTTGGTGCTGATAAAGCAAGTCAGGATGAGAGGTGTTGGAATTTGGCCCCCAGATACCTATTCCCTTGGAAATACCTGCTGGGGAGCTGGGGTGGGAGTGGGGACTCCTAAAGAAAGACAATTTCGGCTCTAAATCCTGAGAGAAAGAACTAAAGTTCATTTCCAGCAGGAACATCCCCATTACTTTCTCTTTTCTCCTCTTTTCCCATACACTCACTGGAAGAATTTGGGGCTATGAGACAAAGGGACCAAGATACCTGTTTTTCACTAGGTAGGCATCTTCCTGTCTTTCTCTTCCCTCCTCTCACCCTGGTTCTTGGCCCTGGCTCTTGTCATCTCTGTTCACATTATTATCACTATTATTATCAATGTATCCCCAACCCTCACCATATGATTGTACATGTTAGGCCTTCCAGTTAATGCTTATTGAAATGAAATAAAACAGCAGGAACTTAACAGTTTAAAAGACCATCAAATGTCATCTACTCCCACCTCATTCATCAAATACATATTCAGTTCATACTCCAGTCAAGTCTGCCACCATATGAAAATGAGTATGACTAGTCCCTGCCCTCAAGGGTATCACAGTCTGTTGATGAAGTCAGATGCATAATTACAACTCAGCCCAAGCATGAACTGCCATTAGATGTGAAAAAGGAATCACAGAGGATGTGGGTAGACACAGAAGTGTAACAATGCATGATGTGTTCAAAAGACAGCAAGAAGGTATGGTTGCGATAGCTTAGGGGCTGAGCAGTGATGTAACCAAGTCAGCAGCAGATTGTGACAAGCCTCATTCTCCATAGGAAGGAGCTGCCTTGGACAGGATTCATAAGCAGTTGGTTTCTGGTAGATGTTGCCAGCCAGGAGAGGGACAGAATCAGATTTGCATTTTGGAAAGTCAGCTCTGTAAAAGTCACATCCCCTTTACAATGCTTCCGATGGCTGTCTAGCCCCCAGAAGAAGTACCTAAAGGGCCAGGAAGCTCTCTCCTTTTTCAGCCCCTTGGTGATTTCCATCTTGTAGGCCTAGCTCTGCCCCTGGGGTCACACATACCACATGCTTGTTCCTGCACCCTGGAGATTGTGACTCACCTCATTCTCTTCAACCAGGTGACAATCTTTTGGCTGGCTGAAGAACCCTGGCTCCCTCCCCCCTCTTGCTGTCCATTCCCGACTGCTCCTAAGAGCCAGGGCCTCACATCCCCCTAACTTGTCTTCCCCCCTTTGCCTTCATGACAAAGTCATTTCTACCGCCATACATCAAAACTTGCCCATCCTACACCCAATTCCAGACTGTCCCTGCAGTTATCATAGAATTCTAGACAATTAAAGCTCAAAGGAGCCAATCAACTCAAATGACAGATGAGAACCCTGAGGAACAAAGAAGTTAAGTAACATGCCCAAGGTCCTACAAGTCTGCTTGTAGGATCAATTTAGTCAAAGATGTTGTATGACACATATACTCTTATCAACACTCATACTGCCACCAGGGGGGTTGGCAGTTTAACAAGAAAATCTCAAAATGTATGACAGACTTTAAGCTAGTATGAGTATCTGCACTGGGCAGTAAAGGAAAAAGATGGAATAAAGTTCTGGGAGGGATTATTGTGACAATCAAGAGATTATTATAAAAATTACTTAGGACTATGTCTGACCCATAGTAGGTACAACTGTAATGGGAGATGATATCGTAGTGTGGGCTTTAGAGTTAGACTTATTTGGGTTAAAATTCTAACTCTACCGCCTACTCATTCTATAACCATATGGCTCTTGGGCAGTCTCTTAACTCCTTTAGGCCTTAATTGCCCTCATGTAAAATGGGATAATAATACCCATTTACAGGGTTATCGTGAAGATCAGATGTAATAGTGTTTGTAAAACACTTCACAGTTTCTTGCACATCTTAGCCAGTCAATCTGTGCTGGCCACAGAGAACATTATTGCAATTGTTTTTATTGAAGTGTCCTTCATTTAAGGGGGCATCTTAGGCCCATGAAACAGGCTCTTCCTATTCAAGATTTCTGGACCTTCACCTGAATATCCTGTAGATTCAAATCAGGAAAAGGGGTTGGATTTCAGTATTTGGCAGTACAGTAAAAATACGTTCTCTCAAAAGCATTTTGCTCCCAATCCATAAGTATTAGAAGAAAGTAATTATTTGATAGACAACTGCTGTGTTCTAATTTAGAACAAATGAAGGGATGAGGCTAAGAAAACATTTTCTCCAGAAGTAGTGGGACTTTTCTCTTGCGACTTCTGCTCCTAATTTTAGACCAATATTACATAGTTTACATTTCCAGAGGGGTTATGAAGAACAAGAAAATTGCTAATTTGGGTCTGTTGGGAGTAGGTTGGGATATTTCCATCCCCTCTGGAGTTTTGTAAATATGTTCCAGGCCAAAAGTTCCCAGGAGAGTGTCATTCCTGGGATCTATTCAGTGCCATGGGCTGGGCTCAGAGAGGATCCAAGTGGCTTTCTGCAAGAGCTGGAAAACTGATTCTCTGGCCACTTCTCCACAATACCAGGGGCCATGAAGTGTATATGAGAGCATCCACTGTCAGTGTGAGGTAGCCCTGCCACCTTATAAGTATGTGGCCTTGGGCAAGTCACCTTCCTCTCTGGGGACATAGAGCCTGGCCTGTAGAAGTCCCTCAGCAAATTACACCTATTTTTATTCATTATGAATAAAGAAAATGCATTCATCATGAATAAAGGAATGAGTCTCAGTTTCCCTGTTTGTCAAATGGGGATGAGACATACCCTGCATGTCTCATAGAATATCACATAAAGGAAGCAGGGCAAGCCTGATCACCATTATACAGAGAAGAAAGTGAGGTTTGATGAGGGGAAGGAACTAGCCCAAGATTACACAAAAGAAAGGTCGATGCAGAGCTTAGGCTAGACCTGGGGCTTCCTAAGACCCACTCCATTTAGGGCTGTTTTCTACTATGCACTGCTGTCTCCGGAAGAACCAAAGACTTGGTGCCTGGTAGTCAGAACACAAGCTTATGGCATGAAAGACTTCAGTTTGAATTTTGGCTCTGCCACATACTAGCTGTGTGACTTCAGGCAAGTTGCTTCCTGTCTCTGGGCTGCAGCTTCTTCATCTAGTTTCTGAAAATCCCAGTTCCTACCTTGTAGGGTTGTAAGGACGAAAGGTCATATATAGGTGACATGCTTAGAACCCCTAAACAATTAAAATCTTCTAAAGACATGTACCTCCAACCTGACACAATTTGTTAGGCACTTGTCCTGACCTGGAACATTAGTGATCAATGTCCTCAACCAGAGAAGAAACCATGAGATTCCGGCCTGTGGGGAATTGCCGAGTGTTCTCCTGGGTTCTAACAATGATTTGCTGTGGCCCTTGGGAGGTCACTTTCACTGGGCCTCAGTTTCCCCATCTACACAGAGGCTCTGTTCTGCCCTTTCCGCTCTGACACCCCAGGATCTTGGGAGCCTCTAGGGGAGTCTGGAAGAGAGACAGAGTTCTCTGGCTGACCATCAGAGGCCTGTGTTCTCTGTTGCCTGAAAACGTTCTCCCCTCCACGGGGCCTGGGCCTGGACAGGACAACAGCCAGCACTCATTAGGGCCTGGGGCTGCTCCAGCCAGAGGGGGCAACGCCTCCAAGGGGAGGGGAAGGGCCATCGGGTGGCTGGTTGGTTCCCACCCAAGCCAAGCCGCTGAGAGGGGCGTTGTGCTGAGTCAGCGCTCTGGCAGCCAGGCACTGGGGCTCCCTGGCCTCCTGAGCCTGCCAGATGAGATGCAGCCAGGAGGGCCTCTGAGGAGCCCAGCGTGTTATCAGCGATGCTGCCGCTGCTGCCACGGCGGCAGGAACTGTGCCCTGAAAAAGCTTATCCCCAGCCAGGCCTCCCAGGGCTCTGGGGTGGGGACGGCTGTTGGTGAAGGAGCTGCCTCCTTCAGGGAAGATTCTAGCCAGGGTTGCCTCTGCCCTCCCTGGTCTCCCCACTCGGTCCCCAATGATAGTCATTATTCCTCTCAAACAGCAAATACTAGCTTTATTTAGCAGTCATTTAATCCTTCCAAAAACCCAGGGAGGTTGTTTATGGGTTAGGGTCCCACAGGAAATAACTGGCTCACTCAAAACAGACCATTGGAGAGAGTGTAGTGCAGGGACTATTTACAAAGGGGGCGGAGGGGGGGGGGGGGGGATGCGAGGGAAACCAGTAAGGATGGTGAGATACCCGAAGGCTAGCCACCGCAGAAAACCTTTCCTAGCCCTGCACACTGAGGGCAAGGGAAGGAAAGGTTACAGAGCTCCAGAGAGCTGTAGCCATAGAAGAGGGGCTGTGGCCCGAGGAACTGAGGAACACCATCACTGCTGTGCCCCAGGCAGCAGAGAACTGGGGGATAAACATCCCACCCTCTCTCCTCCCATTCTCCCGTCTGATCTCCCGTTGGCCAAATCCTACGGGAAGCGAGAACGAAAGAGCCCACTGACACAATCCATTTGATTCAGCTTATGGGGGCACCAAGCAGAATAGAGAAGGGGGGAGGGTCAACCTGCAGGGACAGCGTGGGTAAGTGGCATTCGTAAGCCAGTAACACTTGAAAAGGAAACAGGGAGTCTCAAGTCTCAGGTCACAGACCGGTAACTATCCACTCTGGGATTCAAACTAGGTCTGTCTAACTCCAAAGCCATAGTTCTTTCCACTGTGTTCGACTAGCTGTAGGAACAGATCTAGGGGACCAGGGCAAGAAGGAGAGAGGGTTGATTCATTCAACATCTCCTTGGGCCCCCTAGCCAGGGAACGTGGCACAATCTTATCGGGTGCTTCCCACATATTTCCATCCTGTTCCCTGGAGACCTGAGGAGTGTAGCAGCCCATGCATGTTTTATCCTGAAAGTTAATGCAAGCTTTGTAGTTTACTCCCAAACGTATATACATACATACATACATACACACATATATATATATGATTTAAATTGTTTAAAATATCACTTAGAAATTACTTTTTTATTTCTACCTACCCCAAAAAAGGGAGAAAAAGATCCTCCAGTTTTTCTATGGCTTCCAGTACCCCTACGAAAGTGCCATGTGCCCCACTCTGAGAAGCACAGGACCTAGTGTCCTATAGTGAAAGAAGTTACTTGCCCAACATCACACAGCTAATAATCAAACGTTGAGTCCCATTCTCCTGCTCCCTGCGTGATTGAGACACAGGAAATCTGTCCAAAATAGAACACAGGAGAGAGCTTCCATAGGGAGTCACCAGTGGTCAGCCCGAGAGAAGAAAGGAGGAAGAGATTTGAGCTCAGTGTCAGCAAATGTTCACTGACACTCTCTGTCCCCAACTCTGGGGATACTCAGGTAAGCCTGGCATGACACACCATCAGGGAGCTCACACCCTCCTAGAGGAGGTAGGCATACAAGCTGGCAATGCCAACACCACCTGACAAGGGGAAGGAAGTGGAGGGGCTGGAGCCAGTCGGGTTCAAAGCCCCAACCCTGCCATGTCTTGGCTGTATGACCTTGGGCAAAGCCATTTAACTTTCTAGGTTTCAGCTTCTTCTTTTATAATTAGGAAAGATCATAACTACCTCACAAGTTATGGTGAGGAAAAATGAGATGGAAGTATGAAAGCACACACAGCCCTTTGCCTCAGCAAATGGGAACTAATTATTGTCTCCTTACTATAATAAATGTGAGGACAGAGGACTACACATGCCATGTAAATTTGCATGTAAAATCCGACATCAAAATAGCTTATCTTAAGTTTCCCAGATAATCTTAGCACTCTGGTTTTTGTTGCTGTGGGAGCACAGGAGAGGTTTAACACTGCCTGAGGTCAGGGGTAAGGGAAGGCTTCACAGAGGAAGTGACATTTGAAATGGACTGAGAGCATTTATAAGGGTTGTCCAGGCGGACAGGATTGTCCAAGCAGTGGGCTCATATGCAAAGGCACATGGCATATTGAGAAGGATGAATATTTTGGTGTAACTGGAACAGAAGGGTGTTGGGAGGAAGGGAAAGGGCTGGAACAGTAGAATGGAATCAAATTAGGGTGGGGGCCTATACTAATGCACAGAGAGGTTTGGTCTTTATCCGAGGGGGAGTAGAGAGCATTTACTCTACCGATCCTTCTGCCAGCCAGAAAGGAGAAAGGACTTGATGAGAGGTGGAAAGACTGGAAGGCTATGACAGTCTTTCAGACAAGCGGTGATGGCAGCCTGAGTGAGGGGAGGGCGTTGGCAATGGGGTCAGAGGAGCAGATAGCTTTGGGAAACAGTCCAGGGTCTGCTTAGTGTGGGGGTGAGAACTCCAGGTGATTCCTGAGGTTTGACTGGGCAAAGGGCAGGACAGGGACATGCTGATTACTGAGATGGGGGCTGTTTGAGGGTAGGATAACAAGTTCTGCTTTAGAGAGGGCAAGAGTGGGAACCTGTTGGATATCCAGGTGAGGGGTCTAGTTGGCTGTTAAGACAGATGGTCAGAGTGACGAAAGAAGGTAAGTCACAGGATAGTGAAGTAAAGATCAAAAAATATTCCAAACTGTGGCCCAGTTTTCCCACCAAGGTCAATAGGAGGCTTCCTCTGTCTTCTTTTCCATTGGTTCGCTAAATATTTAGTGGTTTCTACATGCGAGAAACTGTTGGAGAAATAGGATTTCATTCAACTGCCAGCTCTTAAGAGCCTCCCATGGGCAAGAACATATGTCATCTCATTTCTTCTACACAATGACCATCTGAGACGAATAGTATTCTTTCATTTCACTATCACTTCTAAGAACTGGGTGTTAGAGACCTGCCTAAATGGGTCCCCATGGGTGTTTCAATCCCATTTCTACACACACAGACGCACACTGACACACACACCCCATTTCAGAGGTGTGTCCTGCTCTGACTACTTTGTAGGACTCTATTTTCTCCTGTAACTCAACAGAAAACTCCCCTGAACTCCTGTTTCTCCTTTTAGAGCAAGAGTTTTATTATCAGGAAGCAGTTGCCCAGACAGGGGTGGGGCCCAGGTCAGAGTCCTTTCACTCTTACATTCCTCTTCCTGTAAGCTCCTGCCTCTGGTTTCCAGCCCAGGAGACCTCTCTCACCCCAACCTATGTGCCTATACCTCAGCCAGGACCCAAAGCTACTTGCTGTGGTTGAAATTCAGCCTCCTGGCCCGATTCCCTGGGTATGCTTCCTTTCAACCCCCATTTTCTTCAGGCCTGAAACCTTGGGGTCTCAGTTTTGTCATCAATAAAATGGAGGTGACAGCCATTTTACATTAAAATTTCACATTTTAGCAAGGCTGATTGGAGGATTGAGTGAGATAATGGGAAGAGAAAGTGCTTTGCAAACACTGTAAACTAGAAATCATGGGGCCAGAGTTATTGTCACTGTTATTATAGCTATTATCTCCACCTGCCTCCTTGAGTCAGGCCTCAGGGCAGGTACACCCAAGACTAAAGCCCACACTTCAGTCTGAGACTAGTAAGATAAGCTCTGGACTCTAAATTCCACCCCAGGGAATCAACTTTTCTCCCTGGAGCTATGGGAGGCTCCCAAACCAACTCTCTGCCCAGGTTTTATGAGCTCAGAGAGGGTTTACACTATGACTAATAGCCCATCCTCTCATTCCCCAAGTCGCCACTACCTGCTGGACAGGAAGTCTGAGGGACTCAACCCCCCTTAATCACCGCCACCTCCCCATGACCTGCCTCAATCACTTCTCTTTATAGTCAGGCAGAGCCGGCTGGGCCTCCTCAAACTTCCATATCTGCACTGGGAGATCACTGATAGGGCTAATGGCGTTTGCTCGCCTCCACGCCCTGGGCCCAGCATTCCAGGAGTCACGCAACCCACAGGCCCAGGGCGGAAACTGATTCCCACAGCAGGAAGGCATGAGCGAGGGAGCCTCCCCACCCCATAAAACACATGAAATGAGCCTTTCTTCATGGCCACCTGGCCAGCCAGCCTCAAAGCCATAGAGCAGTCTTCCCTCTTCCCAATTCCTGCCCACCTCCATCCCTTCTACCCTGGCCCTATAACCCACCTGTGTTCTCTCAGCTCCCAGGAATCTCAAGACCCTTTCATCTCCCCTATCAGGGAAGAAGAAAGTTGCTAACCTGATAGAACTCCATTGAATTCCTTGTTTATTCACTCATTCATTCAATACTCTCCAAGCCTCTTCTCTGAGCCAGGCCCTGTTGCTGAATGCCGGGGCCATAAAGATGAATGAGACAGTTGCTGCTTTCAAAAAGTGCCTAGTCAGCCCTAACCAGTTTTGCTCAGTAGTTAGAGCATCGGCCTGCAGACTGAAGGGTCCCAGGTTCAATTCCCACCACGGGCATGTACCTCGGTTGCAGGCTCAGTACCCGGCCCTGGTCTGGGCACTTGGGGAGGGCAACCAATCGATGTGTCTCTCTCACATCGATGTTTTTCTCTCTCTAGCTCGCTCTCTCTCTGGTACTCTCCTTTCCACTCTCTCTGAAAAGCAATGGAAAATAATACCCTCAATTGAGGATTTAAAAAAAAAAAAAAGTGCATTGTCAGCATTGGAAGGGTGGAGATTGAGAGACCATTTGGGAGGCCACCACCCATCTCCCTCGATCTTGCCACTCAAGTGCACACAGCCTGACTTCAGCTGCCAACCCCTGCATTGTTTTGCCTGATTGGTTTGCTAGGCTCTTAATGCTCCCCCAGGAGCAGATGGAACTGGGGTAAACACCCCAGCTCCCTCATTCCCCAGATAGGGTACAATCTATACTGATTCCCAGAGTTTCCGGTGAGATTAAGATCCAGTCTCCCACAGTGGTAACTAGTCTACGAACACACTTTTTTTGGCTGATTTCTCTTCCAGGTCTCACTTTTTCACTCCCCTACTGGTGTTCTCTTCACCTTCCCAATAAACTATTTATACTCAGATCCTTGCTCAGGGACTGCTTGTGGGGGAGCCCAAATGAAAACACCAGCATAGCAATAACAGTAGCCAGAATTAGGACAATGGCATTCACCCATTCATATAGACAGTGAGAATGCCCTGAGCACCTACTGGATGCCAGATCCTAGGTGCTGGAGACACTGGGAGTGACCCTGTCACAAGAAATGCACTGTCTAGTGAGGCAGACAAGTAAACCAACAGTTACCAGTCAGAATGATGTGAGCAATAACGCAGCTTGGTCCAGGATGCTATGAATACACAAAGGGGAGCCCCTAACTCAGCCTGGGAGATAGAGGAGGCAACCACTAAGCTGTCTTAAAAGTCCAATAGGAGTCCATCGGAGAAGTGTGGAAGGGTGTTCCAGGTAAAGGAAAGATATAGGTGGCCTAGTTCTGGAAACACAAAGTAATCCACTGAGGATGGAACACTGGGCTCATAGGAAAGAATAATAGGAAATAAGACAGAATTTAGATCCTAAAAGGCCTCTTATATTTCCAACATTTGCACTTTTATGTTTTAAAATATATCTTTACTGGTTTCAGAGAGAGAAAGGGAGAGGGAGAGAGAGAGTTGAAACTTCAGTGATGAGAGTCATTGATCGGCTGCATGGCCCCGACTGGGGATTGAGCCGACAACCCGGGCATGTGCCCTGACCAGGAATCGAACCTCGATCTCCTGGATCCTAGGTCCATGCTCAACTGCTGAGCCACGCCCAGCAGGGCCCAACATTTGCATTTCTAAAACGGAAATCTGAATAGAGCAATGTTTAACCACAAGAAATGAAGCTCTAACAGGTGTATTTCAGACACCTGAGGAACAGTTGTGCCAAGCAAGGTCCTTCACTCCTCCTTGTCCTGCTTCATTGGTATTCCAGGCCTGGTGTAACCAGATCGCAGTTTGCAGAGGGTACTGAGGGCATCTTTGCAGCAAGGACTCACAATCTGTGGAGGACAGGTTAGACCAGGACACCAGTAAGGCAGCATCCAGCTTCCCCTCTCCAGGCAGCCAAAGCCAGCCATTAAAGCCTGTGCCTGGCAGAACACCTTGTAAGTCCAGCTCCCATGCTTCTCAGAGATCCCTGTCTAATGAAAATATGCGAAAATCATGTTTTAGTAATAATTTGTGTGGGTTCAGGGGAGGTGTGATTCAGACATGCCTAGGTACCTCAGGTGAGCCAGTAGAATGGAGCGACCCAAAGCCAGTCCCCTTGGGAAACTGAGAAGCCTGTGAATTGGGATTGAGCAGTGGAGGGAGGTTCAATTCCAGTCACAGCAAGAGCCTGGCACTTAAATCTCTTCCCTGCCCAGCTCCATTGACATATCCTAGGAAAGAAGAGGCCTCTGAGTAAAATCTGAAAGAGCTGTTTTAATAAAATCTCTCTTCCGAGTTCTTATGAGTTCTCTGGTTTAGTCTTAGAAGAACCCAATGAGGCTCTTATGAAAGTTTTATACCCCTTTTTAAGAAGAAATAAGTGAAGCTCAAAATTGCTAAGTCATTTGCCCAAGGGCACACCATCTTTAAGTCAGCAGAGAAGGGAGGGAGCCAGTTTCCCACTCTGCACTTCTACCAGATGAAGCTCTGATACCCCATAGAAGTCCAAGAGGCCCCAGACCAGGAACTGCTGATCTTTTCAGGTACCACATTCCAATGTCCAGAACTTCAACCTGATTATACCAGCCAAAGTCACATGATATACTTCCTAACCAATTACTGTTTCCAGAGGAACACAGAAAGCCAATGGGCTTCCCTCTACATCACACACCCATCACTGAAGCAGAGAGTGGAACCCCACCTCCACCATGTTGGAGAGGTGAGAACATCTCCAAACAAATATCAGAGAGAAAAGAAATGGATTCTGGAGGAGCAAATACCTTATAACCACTACAGTCACATGAGGGAAATGTGATTTATTCCATCCACAATAAGGCATGGAGTACATACAGAACTGTGTCAGGTTCCCACCAAGAAACAACAGTCACATTCAGATTAGGTAATTTGAAGAGAGTTTAATAAAGGGATTGTCTTACAAAGGCATGGGCAGGGTGCAGAGAAACCACAGGGATAGGGCATAACCCAAGGCTAGTTACAGTGACAAAGAGAGATAGCAGTCACCACAACCTCGAGAGAGAGAGAGGGCTGTGGAAAGAACACAGCCTAACAGGAGCAATAGCCTTGGTCCAGGGAGGTAGCCAGCTCAACTCATAGGGACCTCACAGGGAGGAAAGCAGGGGAGTGATCCCCAGATCCCTCTCTCCTTCTCCCTCTGGTCTCCTGCATGTGTCCTATTGACTGAAGCAGGCCAGAAACCAGAGGACAAGAATGCCTGTTGAAGCAAACCATTCAGGTTAGTCTCCAGGGTGCCAGGCATTGAGGAGAAAGGTGGGACATGGACTTAGAGAAGCAAATGGAAGGTGGTCAGCACATCTGACAACTCAGCAACTCTTGGAAGCAGGTTAACTGGGAAACTATTTCAAGCAGTATCTCAATGTTATTGAGAACATCTCAGCATTATCATTGTGGATCCCAACAATCTGTACTGTAGACAAACATACCAGGTGCTCCTGAAAGACATGAGTCGTAAACCACAATTGGGGAAACTTCCATGCAGAATGAAATATCATGTTTTAGGCACTGGGGGTTATGAGCAAGTGAGAGTCTCTTAGAAGAGGGAATGAGTGGTTAATTGTGTTGATGTATCATTTTGTACTTTGAGTATATCAGTTATCTACTGTTGTATAACAAATTACCCCAAAATCTGGTGGCCAAAAACAATGATAATCACTTATCTCATACAGTGACAGTGTGTCAGAAATTTTAGATGGCTTAGCTCAGAGGTTTTGGCTCTGTGTGTCTCATGAAGTGGCATCAAGATGTCAGCTGGGCCCCAGTGGTTGAGCATTGACCCACGATCCAGGAGGTCGAGGTTTGATTCCTGGTCAGGGCACATGCCCAGGTTGTGGGCTCCATCCCCAGTAGGGGTTTTGCAGGAGGCAGCCGATCAATGACTCATCATTGATGTTTCTCTCTCCCTCTCCCTTCCTCTCTCTGAAATAAATAAAAGACATATTTTAAAAATAATAATTATTAAAATATATATATTTCAGCTGGGAGCCCATTTGGCATGGCTCAGAGGTTGAGCATCAACCTATAAACCAGGAGGTCATATTTCAATTCCTGGTCAGAGCACATGCCCAAGTTGTGGGCTCAATCCCAGGTGGGAGGTGTGCAGGAGGTAGATGATCTTTCTTTCTCATTGGTGTTTCTCTCTCTCTCCCTCTCCCTTCTTCTCTGTAAAAATCAATAAAAACATTAAAAAAAAAAAAAAAGCCAGCCCATTTTCAAGGAGAAAGTTCATAAATTGCACTTAAAAAAAAAAAAAGATATCAGCTGGGGGCCTAGCTGGTATGGCTCAGTGATTGAGCATCAACCCAAGAACCAGGAGGTCACAGTTCATTCCTGGTCAAGGCACATGCCGGGTTGTGGGCTCAATCCCCAGTAGGGGCATGCAGGAGGAAGCTGATCTTTCTCATCGATGCTTTCTTCTCTCTCTACCTCTCCCTTCCTCTCTAAGAATAAATAAAAAACATTTATTAAAAAAAAAAAAGTCAGCTGGGGCCTTCCAGTCAAGATGGTGGCATAAGTAAATGCGGTACTTGCATCCTCCCACAAACACATCAAAATTACAACTAAACTACAGAACAGCCATTATTCAAAACCACCTGAAATCTAGCTGAATGGAAGTCCTACAATTAAGGATATACTCTATAGAAGAAGCCACATCAAGACTGGAGGAGGAGTGGAGACTTGGAAAGGTCTGGTCCCACATTCACCTGTGGTGGATAAAAATCAGGAGGGATATCTTGGCTACAGATGTCCCCTGAGGAGCCAGTATTCCCAGCCCCACACCAGGCCCCCCAGCCCAGGGTTTGAGTGCCAGGAAGAGAAGTCCCCACAACTTCTGGCTGTAAAAACCAGCAGGGATTGTGGCTGAGTGAAACAGAGGACTGCTAGAGTCCCAAGCATTTCTCTTAAAGAGCCCATGAACTCACTCTCTCTGAGCTCTAACACTGGGGCAGCAGCTCAAAGAGCACCAGGGATATATGAGGAGAAACTGAATTGTCTGGCATCCGGGTGAGGGCAGAAGGGATGGCTTTCTCCCAGACAGAAGTGCTGTCAGAGGCCATTGTTCCCTTGCTGAGTCCTCCCCCCTCAGAGCCTACAGTTGGGCACCATATCTGAGTCTCCATCAACATGGCTTTCACTGCTTGCCCTTCCCTGGTGATTCCCTTAGACCCCACCCCACCCAACTTTCAGGCCCACCCAAGCTGTTTTCGATGGCTTTTCCATAAGAATGGCCTACCTTGGCTCATGTTTCAAACTTTCCTAAAATCTCTCAAACAAGCAGCATCTAGCCTCAGCATGCCCCATACCTCTCTCTAAGTGTCCCCAGGCCTTGCACTAGCAGCAGTGGGCCTTGGTTCACAGCTTGGCCTCTCCTGGGCACCTCCAAGCCCAGGACAAGAAATAGCCATCTGCAGATCACTGTGTAGCTCATGCTAGGGGGCCCCAGGCAGAACACAGATGGCAGCTGACCTTGGCCTGCACTTCCCTGGATGCCCCAGAGCCACTGCACCCAGTGTACAGCTTCAGACTACATCAAAGCACCACCCAACCACCTCCACCAGGGACACACTCAAGGGGTGAACTCAGCAGTCACCAGAGCCCCACTGAAGTAAGTCCTGCTCTGTGGGGTGGTCCCCTGCACATCTGATCCTCCACAGTGGTTGCAGCCAGTCCTTGCAGCTGATCAGCCTGGTGGTAAATCTCTCCCATAGACATGCCAATAGCAATCAAGGCTCAACTACAACAGGACTGTGTACACAACCCACATGGGGGGAGGGAGAGGAATACACCTGGCATACTCATCTTGGGGGAACAGGGAGGCTGTGCCACTGAACCCTACAGTACACCTACTATATTTGGCCACTTTACCCAGCCCACGTGACATAGCAGCTCCACCTAATACATAGAAACAAACACAGGGAGGCTGCCAAAATGAGAAGACAAAGAAACATGTCCCAAATGAAAGAAGAGAACAAAACTCCAGAAAAATAGCTAAACAAAATGGAGATGCAGAGTTCAAAACACTGGTTATAAGAATGCTCAGTGAACTTAGTGAGAACTTCAATAGCATGAAAAAAGGACATGGAAACCATAAAAAAGAACCAGTCAGAAATGAAGGATACACTAACTGAAATAAAAAAGAATTTACCGGGAATCAATAGTAGACTAGATGAAGACAAGAATCAAATCAGCGATTTGGAATATAAGGAAGCAAAAAACACCCAATCAGGATAGAAAAAAAAAATCCAAAAAAATGAGGATTGTGTAAGGAGCCTCTGGGACAACTTCAGGTGTATCTATATTTACAGCATGGAAGTGCTGGAAGGAGAAGAGAAAGAGCAAGGAATTGAAAACATAATAACAGAAAACTTCCCTAACCCGGTGAAGAAAATAGACATACAAGTACAGGACGTAGAGAGTCCCAAACAAGATAAACCCAAAGAGGCCCACACTAAAACACATCATAATTAAAATGCAAAAGGTTAAAGACAAAGAGAATATCTTAGCCCTAGCCAGTTTGGCTCAGTGGTTAGATTGTCAACCTGGGACTGAAGGGTCCCTTGTTCAGTTCCAGCCAAGGGCATGTACCTCAGTCACAAGCTCAGTCCCAGGGCCCAGTAGGGAGGCATGCGGTAGGTAGGCAACCAGTCAATATGTCTCTCTCACATTGATGTTTCTCTCTCTCTCTCCCTCCTCCTACTCTCGCTGAAAATCAATAAAAACATATTTTTTAAAAAAACAAAAACCAAAGAGTATCTTAAAAGCAGCAAGAGAAAAACAGTTAGTTACCTACAAGAGAGCTCCCACAAGACTGTCAGCTGACTTCTCAATAGAAGGGATTGGCAAGAAATATTCAAAATTATACAAAGCAAGGACCTACAACCAAGATCATTGTACCCAGAAAAGCTATTTAGAATGAAAGGACAGATACAGAGCTTCCCAGACAAGAAAAAGCTAAAGGAGTTTATCACCACCAAACCAGTATTATATGAAATGTTAAAGGATCTTCTTTAAGAAGAAAAAAAAAGATAAAAAGTATGAACAATAAAATGGCAATAAATATAGGGTATCCCCCAAAAATGTATACACACTTTGAGTAATTATTAATTCCAATGGGTTAAATCTGAAGAGAAAGAAATGTCAATTGAGCTATCAGAAAAAAGTGTGTATACATTTTGGGGGGACACGCTGTACTTATCTATCAACAATTGAATCTAAAAAACAAAATGAACAAGCAGAACATAAACATGCTCATAGATACAGAGACCATTTTGACAGTTGCCAGATGGGAGGGGGTTGGGGGGATGGGTGAAAAAGATGAAGAGATTAAGAAGTACAAATTGATAGTTATGGAATAGTAATAGGGATATAAAGTATAGCATAGGGAATATAGTCAATAATATTCTAATAACTATGGATGGTGTCAGATGGGTACAAGATATATTGAGATGATCACTTAGTAATATAATATCTAAGTACTAGAGTACACCTGAAACTAATATAATATTGTATGTCAACTGTAATTGAAAATAAATTATTTAAAAATAAATAAATAAAGATGTCGGCTGGGACTGCATCATCTCAAGGCTTGATTGGAGCCATAGAATCTGCTTCTAAAATGGCCCACTGACATGGCTACTGGCAGGAGGCCTCAGCTCCTTACTACATAGACTTCCCTGCTTGAGTGTCATTACAACATGGCAGCTGGCTTTCCCCGGAGTGAGTGATCCAAAAGAGGAAAGCAGAATCCACAATGCGTTTTACGACCTAGCCTTGGAAGTCAAATTTCATCATTTCCACAAGGTCCTGTTGGTCATACAGGTCAGCCCTATTCACTATGGAGGGGTGTGAATACCAGGAGGCTAGTATCATGGGAGGCCAAGTGTTAACACAGAGCCTGGCATGTGGAGGTGACTCAATTAGTATTTGGTGAGTATAGACGGTGCCCTAGCACTGTGCAAGGCCTGACCTACAGCACCTTCCCCCAAGAACTTATCTTATTTTTGGAAAGTTAAGATAGAGATTGAATAGAGGAGGCCAGTACAAGCTGGTGCTCAAGATAACCGGAAATCAAATAGGCATAGTAGCTAAAAATGGCCCAGGAGAGTATCCGTACACCCTAATGGTGGGCTGAGAGCCAGCTGAATCCCTATTCTGGCCCTGCAAGGGGATGTTCCTTACTGCTTGGAAGCTAGGGGCAAGAAGCCGTAGGCCTCTTTAATGACTTGCACTGAGCCTCTAGCTGAGTAGCCAAGTGACAATGAGCTGACCAATGGCTAACACCACCCAAGACTTGTTTCAGTCTGAGTCAAGCCTAGAGGCTATGAGAGCTGGAAAGGCCCCGAGAGGCCATCAGGTCTCATGTTGGATGTGAAATACTGAAGTCCAGAGAGAAAAGGGAGTATTTAAGGGCACTGGGAAACTAACACATACTCAGCACTCACTTTGGGCCAGGCCTTGTGTTGGAACCCCCACATCCATCATGCCATTTAACCTTAACAGTAGCCCTGAACTATAGGAATGATAAACCTCATTTCACAGATGAGGAAACTAAAGGTCAGAGAAGGGAAGCGAACTGCTCATAGTTGCAAGGCTAAGAATTGGTGGAGCCTAGATTTGAACCCTAGTCTCTCTGACCGTTAAGGCCATGGTCTTACAGGGTAGGAGCTGTACAAATGGAAGAGAAGGTAAGGTCGAACATCTGTGCCCCTACCAATGGTGGACTCTGTGGACCGTGTCTATCTCCAGCCCTGGCATGAGCTTTCTGAATGGTGCCAGGGACACATGGCCATGTTTAGCAATCCCTAACTAGAGTAGGCCCGCTCTGGGACAGAACACGCGGTGGTGACACCACTGAGGTCTTGGCTGTCTCCATGCTCCCCATTGCAAGAAGGGCAGCCACCACGTGAGACAATTATTGCCACACTCACAGGGCTCAGCATCTTAGGATAAGGCCATGGGGACTTAGGGGACCTGAGCTCTGGTGCAAAGGCTCATATGATCAGGACCAGTGTTGTGCAATGGTTTGGGTCAAGGGTTTGCCAGTCAGAGGCCCCAGTAAACAATGCTGGGTTCCTTAGATACAAACACAACAAGTTTCTCTTGGGTATCCATTGAGTGACAGCCACATAACAGGCACTAAATACACATTATTTCATATTTTCACAGAATTCCTGGGATGGGGAGGTATCATTACTCCCCCTTGAAGATGGAGAAATGAAGGCCCAGAAAGGGGAAATGACCCCAAAGTTTGCAGATTTACTAAGTGCTCAAGACAGAATTCAAATTCAGGATTACACAACTTTCAGACCCCTCTACCCCAGACTGCCACCTCCATTCTAAAGATGGGCTCTCTGCACTGAGGCTGCATGGTTGGGGAACACAAAGAAATGGGAGACCAAAAGGCATTCACAACAGGATGCCTTTTGCAGCAACTGTCCAGATTTGCAGTGTAGCCCAGGGTTAAGCATGGGGCCAGGTGCCTGACAGGCCTGCATTCAAGTCCTGATCTGCCACTTGCGAGTTCTGTAGCTTCGGGCAAGTCCCTTGGCCTGTGTGTTTCAATTTCCTCATACCTAGCATAGGGTGAGAATCTCCAGAGTTGTTGGTCACTGTGAGAATTCAAGATGATACCTCTGGAGTTAGAAGCAGTTAGTAAACACTCATCACCCCAATGGGTATTTTTTAATCAATTTAGCTGATGTTCTGAAATGCAGATGAGGAACCAAGGGCTCTGTAACAGGGACTTTGAGGTCCACATGAGCCTGGAAACCTTTACAATAATACAGTCACCATCTTACTTTGCATCTCTTGAACCCAGGGACTGACGAACTCCTTCAGATGGCTCAAGGCCCCACACAGATTTCACCACCTCTGATAAGCTGCTCTTGCTTCCTCTGGCCCGCATCACCGTGTTCTCCTTTCTGTGTTCTTTTAACACCCTGGACAGACCTCTGTGTTGGCATTTATCAGATTGGAGAAGAATATATTGTTATGGCCAAGAGCAAGACAGATCTAGAGTCACATTTACCTCTGTCACTTTCTACTTGTGTGGCCTTGGACAAATTAGTCAGACTCTTTGATCTTCAAGATTCTTTTCTGTAAAATAGGAACGGTAACCCCATCCTTTTGGAATGATTACGAGAATGAAACGTTGTTCATGCTCTTAGCACATGGAAAGACACAAAATAAATGCTTAATAAATGGTAGGGTCATCATCATTATTATTGACATCATTATTACTATTGTCCATCTGCCTCTCCCCTCTGGCTCTGAGTAGGTAAATTGCAAGAGACTCAAGAGAAAGGCAGTGGAGCAGGACATCTATTGAGCATCTTTTATGTACCAAACTCCACGCTAGGGGCTTTTGATGTCACCCCCATTTAACCTGGGTGACAGACTCCTTCAGGGCAGGTGACATTCACCTCATTCTTACAGAGAGATGAGCTGAAGCCCAGAGAGGTTAAGTAATTTACCTAAAGCTGCACAGTCACAAAGAGGTGGCATTGGTACTCTAATCCAGGTCTGCCTGAAGAAGCACATGCTCCTTCTACCACACCTATCACATTCATCTTTGTATCCCAAGGCCTATAAATGCTTGTTGAATGAATAATCACAATCCAGGCTCACGCTGAATGACGCATGAGAGGCTCACCTCCATGTATCAGGCCTCCGGGCTGTATACTTTGCAGGGATAGATAAGGGTGCTTTCGCCAAAGTTTGATGCAATGCTAATGTGGGGATGGATGAGGGTTTGATGGACAGCCTTTGGAATCCAGTCCCTCTCTCCCTGCCCAGCCCAACCTCATTACTCAACACAGGCTCCCATGGGGACTGTCCTCAGCTCAGCCCCAGCTGGACTCCATATTCCCTCCAGGCCTTTGCTTAGACCACCCCCCACCTGAACGTCCTTCCTTCTCATTTATCCAGGAGGGGCAGGAGTGAGGATGAGGGCAGTGGCTCCCTACCTCCCCACCCCACCTTTTTAAAAATGTATTTATTGATTTTTAGAAAGGGAGGAAGGGGGAGAGAGAGAGAGAGAGAGAGGAACATGATTTGTTGTTTCACTTATTTATGCATTCATTTTGGTTGATTCTTGTATGTGCCCTGACCAAGGATCGAACCCACAACCTTGGTTTATCAGGACAATACTCTAACCAACTGAGCTACCCAGCTAGGGCCCTCCCTACCTTCCTTTCAAAAATATTTTATTTATTTTTTTCTTGACTATACAATTTATTTGAGTGTAGAAAAATATATAGTCAATAGAGAATGAAATGCTCTATTCTTTTTAAAATGAGAAATTAAGAATCTTGGGAGCATTTGAGATCTTGTTCCCCTGGCATATGTTGTCAGTTGGCTCAAATAAACTCTTATAAAAATCCTCAAAAAGAAAGAAAGAGAGGGAGGGAGGGAGGGAGGGAGGGAGGGAGGGAGGGAGGGAGGGAGGGAGGGAGGGAGGGAGGGAGGGAGAAAGAAAGAGGGAGAGAAAGAAAGAGAGAGAGAGAGAGAGAGAAGAAAGAAAGAAAGAAAGAAAGAAAGAAAGAAAGAAAGAAAGAAAGAAAGAAAGAAAGAAAGAAAGAAAGAAAGAAAGAAAGAAAGAAAAGAAAGAAAGAAAGAAAAGAAAGAAAGAAAAGAAAGATCCACCTGCAAGTGCCATTAATATCTCCTAAACTTTTTTACATACATTTTCTTTTAAACCAAAATGCTGTTTGGAAACCTGCTTCATCAACTGCCAAAATTGTTACGACAAAAATAATTTCTGCCTGGCTCTTGTGGCTCAGTGGTTGAGCGATGACCCATGCACTAAGAGGTTGCCAGTTCCATTCCCAGTCAGGGCACATGCCCAGGTTGTGGGCTCCTTCCCCAGGAGGAGGCGTGCAGGAGGCAGCCGATCCATGATGTTTCTCTCTCGTTGATGTTTCTCTCTCTCTTTCCCTCTCCCTTCCTCTCTCTCTAAAATCAATAAAAACATATTTTTAAAATTATTCCTGTTCATTATGAACAAAGTACAAACTGTGGATGACACAGGCCAAAAACCAAAATCACCGCTACTGCCAATGTTTGGTGGTGATTTCTTCCTCTCCTCCTGCTCTCCCCTCCTCCTCCCCCTCCTGCCCCCGACTCTCCCTCTTTCGTGTTGGTTTTTTTTTTTGAGAGGCAACAAGCATTTATTTCAGATCACAGAATTGCAATTCAGGGACACTGATTCAGATAGAAACTCAAACTGTGCTCAAATTACGGGGTGAAGGCAATAGGCTTTTATGAGAAAAGGAAGGGAAATGATTACATGAACAGAGGAATTTCTTTTGGTGCTAACAAGTTGGGTTATTCTTTAGCAATACATGGCTGATTACTGATTCTATCTTCAGAAAGAGTGTCCATAATCAGCAGTCCTGTGGTCAGGATGTCTGCTTTCCTGTTAGTTTTGCAAACAGTTGTTTGTAAGACAATGTTGGTTTGGCCCAGTCCAAAGGTTATTTTGCCCAGTTCAAATGTTCCAAAGCGATTTCTCCTTAATCAATTTTCTATGCCCATAGAATGAGGTATGACATTGTTCCACAGCACTTGAGTTTAAAAGTAAATATATTTCTTTTTGAATCAGACAAGTACGTCTTCAGGGTGGGGGCAATCTGGAAAGTCGAACAAGAGCCTCTGGCCATTCAGGAGCAGGTGGCTCCACCCCGGCAAGCCAAGCAAGGGTCACAAATCATGGCTCCAGTGTCGACCCCCCTGGGCTGACATGCCCGTCAGTGGCTCAGCCACCTGCAGGCCATCTCCCAGCCCCCACACCCTGACTCCGTGGACACAGCCCTTTCTTTTCCACTTGTTCCCCCTGACTCTTGAACCCTTCTTCATCCAGAACTATCCGGTGCCCTCACCTCTGGGAGCACAGGCTTCAGGGGGAAAGGCTGGTAAATTATATTCTGGAAGAAAGCTGATGTGGAGGGATAGAGATGATACCTCTCTTTCTTCCTTGAGTCTTTTACATTAGCAAGAAGTCAGAAATTAAGATGCCAACAAATTATCCTGCCAAAGGCATACTCCTACCCTAAGCAGAAGAGCAAGTACACTCTTGTAACCTTTTCCTTCCCTCTCTTCATAATATTTTCTCTCCTACTCAAGCCCTTCTTCTCTGGGTTCACTTTCCTGATCATCCCAGCCTTCAGTGACCTCATCCTCCTTTGAACGTCTAAGGCGTCAAGACCGTGGATCTTAGGGTCCCCGGATGGGGGTGACTGAGGACATTGCTGCATGAGCTGGGTGTGGTTAGTCTTTGAGAACCGTGGGGTCAGGGTCTGCATCTGTCCTTTGTCGTGCTCAGAAGAAGCAGCCAGGGCTAAGCAGGAGCAACTCCTGACCGAGAGTTAGAAAGTTGGACAGTGGACATCTGTCCTCAAACCTTATCGCCACCAGTGCAACATAGAGGCCCCTCCTAGGATGGGTCTGTAGGGCCAGAGCAGCAAGCGCTGGCCTGAGCTTAAGGGTAAAGCTGGTGTTTATGGAACAGTGGGGAAAACCTGGAAGCTTCAGCGTCATCTTCCACGGCTGGGTTATGGGCAAGCCCAAGGCTGGCAGCCAGTTGCCTGGTTAGTGGCAACATGACCTGAGACCAGGCGGTAAAGAGGTGGGGTGGGGGTGGGGTCTTGGAGTGTCTGCAGTAAGTAAAGGTGGACAATAGCTGACCCAGTGACCTCAAGAATAAAAGAGTGGTGTCCTAGCCGGTTTGGTTCAGTGGTTAGAGTGTGGGCCAATGGACTAAAGGGTCTCGGGTTTGATTCTGGCCAAGGGCATGTACCTTGGTTGTAGGCAACCAATCGATGTGTCTCTCTCACATCTATCTTTCTCTCTCTCCCCTCCACTCTCTCTGAAAAGCAATTGGAAAAAATATCCTCAGGTGAGGATTAAAAATAAATTTTAAAAAATTTTTTAAAAAGAATAATAGTGTTCTCTTCAGTGCCCAGCCCCACCTGTGGCTTCACCTAATTGATCTGGTTTAGCAGAAGCATAATACAGGCTGTCCCAGATAGCCAAGGAGGACCCAGAGGAAGCTATGTTTTGTATGTGCTCATTGCATGTTCATTCACATTAGTGATAAAATGAGCGATTCCCTGGCAAACAGAGTATCCAGACCTTCGGTGACATTTTCTCACTGCCAGTATCATCATTACGAACTGTAACAGAGTGGCATCTGCAGAGCTATTTGCTCCTAGACAAAGCCCCCAACTACTGAATTTGACTGTTTCCCTGACTGTCCTATGGTACTTCTGTTTCTTTCTGCATTGGGGGCTGGCCTCTCTCATTAGTGTTGGGTTTCAGCATTGTTCCTTGCTCCCCAAATTATCACCTGCTCTCTGTAACTGAGCAACTACCTTATTAAAGCAGTACATGTATTTAAGTCATTTCTAAATTCAACAGGTGCCTAACACATAAGACAGGCACTCAGTTCGTGTTTGCTCTTCCATTCAGCCAGGGAGCCCAAGGAAGGAACCTAAAGGAGACCCAGTTTCCCTGTCAATTCCAGTGTAGCTGCCCTCAGATCAGAGCCCCTCTGGGTGGGACATTCCCTTGTTCAAATACCTTCAGTGGCTCCCTCTGACCTACAGAATAAGGTTAAAAATCTCCAATGAAGGTCCTCACGGTCTAACTTCAGCTGATTTTTCCAGCTTCTGCTCTCACTCCCCACCTCCCCATCTCACACCCTGACTTCCTGCTACATAAGGACCACACAGCCTTCTCCACTTGTCAACAGCCATTCATCATTCAAGGCAGAAGCCTCCCTGGTTCCCTCCTT
Source organism: Miniopterus natalensis (assembly GCF_054644295.1). Lineage (NCBI taxonomy): Eukaryota > Metazoa > Chordata > Mammalia > Chiroptera > Miniopteridae > Miniopterus > Miniopterus natalensis. The sequence goes on along the minus strand of NC_142095.1, from coordinate 30,988,899 downwards.
AGTTCTCCCGAAGCACTTTTATTCCAACTCTCATCAAAATCAAACTTCGATTACTACAGGATTTTGTCTGCCCCTCACATAGACTGGAGCTTGGTGGCATTTCAGTGTTGTTCTAGCGATCAATGTATCCTTGAGGCCCTGCACTCAGGAGATGCTCAGTGAATACCTAGACCCTGTGCTAGGTGCGTTTTCATACAGGATCTCTAATCTCTATGACAACTCAGCAAATTAGGCAGTGCTTTCCCCCAAATGAAGTCTTAGGTTAAATAACTTGCCCAAAGTCATATTTGCTTAGCTTCAGAGCCAGAACTCTTTCCAATGTGTGTTTAAATATGTCTAATGTGTGAGTGCTAAAATAAACACACACACACACACACACACACATACACCACTGCTTCGTAGGAGCTGCATTACCTGGACCTAATACCATCTCTTGTTTCTTGGGCCCGCATGGTTTTTGGAACTCCCTACCAAGGCACACACCCCCCTTCTCTGAATTTCAATTTCCTCAACTGTCAAGGGGCATGATATTAATAGCTTCCTTCTTAGGCTGAGGGAGATAACAGCACAAAGCATGCGACCTTGTGATAAGTCGTCTTCCTTCCTGGGTGCCCTGCCCCATCTCCATGAAGCTCAGAAGCTTCATAGATGGCTGAGAAGTGCTGGCTGGCGCAGGGCAGGAGGGCAGGGCTGGGTTCCTCCTGATTGTCCTGCAGAATCACACATCTGGTTCCTCTGGGTGGGAGGGGGAAGGGAGCCAGGCTCCCTGGATGCTGATGCAATGTGTCTGTTGTGGGCTTGTTGGGAAATGCTGAAACTGGGGAGGAAGGAACAGCAGCCGTTGTGTCTCCCGGCTGTGTCCGAGGCGGCTTGAGCAAGCCCCCCGGCAGTTGCTCCATCTGCCAACCAGGGTGATGATGCCCGGGGGGGATGTTGCACCACATTCTTAGAAAGCTGCCTCCCTACATGCATTTCCATTGGGGGCCTGGACTGGTTTTGTTTAATCACTGCCTTTTTCACTTCCAAATTTCTGAGGGCAAATTGGGAGAGAGCAATGTGGTGAAATGATTATTATTAGCCAACTTTCCCTGAATACTTACTCTGCACCCTGTCCTGTGCTAAGTGCCTCATAGACTTGATCTCCTAGAATCCACACCAACCCTCTGAGATAGGCATTATTCCTCTCTACTTTTGCCAATGAAGAAACTGAGGCCCAGAAAGGTTAAGCAACTTCCCGGTGGCCACACAGCTTATAAATGGTGGAGCCGGGATTTGAGCTCACACTGTATGATTTCTGGACTCTTCACTGCCTCCTATGAGTGAAAAAAATGTGGGCCTTGAAATCAGCCTGCTCTGGATGAATCTTAGCAATGCTATGGCTCACTAAATGTCTTCAGCAGGCCCTTTCTCCTCTCTGGGCCTTCATTTCCCCATCTGTAGAATAAGTGGGTTAGAACAGATCACTGGTTCTTAAATTTTGCTTTAGCTTTTTTAAAAAAATAGAATACTCTGAGCAGGGATTGACTACAAATGGACACGAGAGAACTTTGTAGAGTGATGGAAAGATTCTAAAACTGGATTGTGGTGATGGTTACACAACCACATATACTTTCTAAAAACCCTTGAATGGGTATGTTTTATGGTATGTAAATTATACCTCAATAAAGCTGTAACTTATAGAACATTATATGAAACATCGATACTCACCCTCCAGGACCCCACCAGTGTTTAAAAGCCAGTGGGCTGTGTGGATTCTGGATGACCTTCAGACTCCGACCTTTTGGAATTCTGAATTCATTTCTCACATGATGTGCAATTGTTATGGGTTATATGTGGACAGGGATTCCATCTTCTACACTGTCAACCCAGCCCCAGCAGAGCATCTGGCCCAGAATAGGTGCCTGATCATTTGTTGAGCGAATGAAGGAATGACTGAAGGATGACTTATACATTTTTTACAAGGATATTTCACACTTTGGGCTGCTTGGAGGCAGATACTGTGTTTTCATTTCTGAACCTCCAACCCCCAGCATGGACCTGGTGAAGAGTAAGTACTTGGCAAGGGTTTGTTGAATAAATAAATGAGTGAATGAATAAATGGCTTAGTCCTGCTCATGAGGCGAGTTGAGGAAGCAAGATATCAGTGCTTTTATGCTCACTGTGTATTATTGAGGATGCTTTGGGTGCGATCAACAAAGAACGAACTTGAGGCAAACGAAATTTACTGGGAAGGTGTGAGGGAGAGGGCCCACAGATCATGCCATGGAAAGCTGCATCAGAAACATTTCCCAGGGTCGAGGCAGCAGACCTGGCTCATCTGTTTAGAAGGCCTCTGTAGGATAAAGCAGCTCTAACCGTCTGATTGGTGCAGCCGGGGTCAGATGCCCTCCCTTGGCCAAAAATAGTTGGGCATTTTTATGGACAGTCTATAAAGGCTGCATTTAGTGAAGGGGGGTGGTTCAAAATCAAAAGTGGGTTCTCATTCTGAAAGGAGAAATAAGTGCTGGCCAGATGAAAACAACCAATGTCCACCGAAAGTTCCATAACAGCAAAAGATGGAGATGAGAGTTGAAAGAATTAAGAGAGATGTCACCAAGGCAGGTAAGCTCAGAACTACGAATGTGAGGACTACCCCTGAGTGCCACAGGGGGCAAGGAGCAGAGAAAGAATTGAGCAATGGGCTAAGAAGCTGAGAAAAACTGGGGCAACTTATAGTTTCTTCTTTTAAAACTCTTGGCTGAGCTACTGACTAATGCTGATAGCCATCTCTTAGCACCAGGGCCATTTCCTTTCTGTTTTGGAAACTTCAGGAGGCTTTGATTAAATGGTCCGAGAACCGTTCTGAGTAAGGTGCGTTGATGGGCTGAGATCCTACCGGGCCAGATCCCGAGGCACTTGCCTCCAGGTCCAAGCTCCAACTTTTATTTCAGCGAAAATGGGGGAAAGAAATAATACTGTCCAGACTCCTTGTGTGGCTCATGTTGTACGTCTATTTTCTTGTTTAATGCTCCCAGCTTGTCGGCGAGGTATTATTAATCCCACTTGGCAGTTGAGACAACTGAGACCGACAAAGTGACTTGCCCAGTGACAAGTGGCAAAGTCAGCATTTGAACCTAGGACCAGCTAACTCCAACAACCCTGCTTTCTTGCTGTACCAGGTGCCTCCCCACTGGCTGTTTCAGCTTAGACAAGTCATGTAACCTCTCTGGGTTTCCCCATCTGCAAATCCAGGGCCTAAAAGACAGGGTCATCTCCTGCCCTAAAGAGACTATTCAAAAGTGTTCCAGACGGCCTCAGAGGGCCATGGGCGGGTGCAGCCCTGTGGGGTAGTGCAGCTGGCGTGGCCTGGGCCCCCAATGAGTCCATCCCTGCTGGAGATGACTGGTTTAAGTGACTTTCCGCAGGAGGAGAGCCAGCCCACTACGGGCTGGAGGCAAGACCTAAGCATGTGAGTCACTCCACCCACTTCTCCCTGCCACCAGAGGGGACGGTAACAACCTCTGTCTGGGCCCCCTGGGCCCCTACCCCCACCCCCAGGGGTGTCCTGTAACCGGGGCACAGTGATTAGGAGTACGTGCTCAGACACACACACACACAGACTTTGCAAACAATGCAGGGAAATAAAGTTCTCACAGGAAACATTATCATATTGACTCACGACAGACCCATCCATAAAACAAACTCCGGGTACCTGGGGCTGCTCGGGGAGCAGCTGCCTGGGAGATAGCAGCCAGGGAGCTTGCTCCTGGGCCCCGGAGGAAGTGGGTGCTGCCGGGGGGAAGGGCAACGTGTGTTGGCTACTCTGACACTTGCCCAGGATCTGAATTATTTGTCAAAAAGAGGAAAAAAAAAATTTTTTTTAAAAACACAAGTCCCAAAACACTATGGCCTCTTTGCCTTGTCACAAGAGCTCTGTTGCAAAAACCCCTCTTAATACCGTGGTATTTTGCAAGTCATCTGCCATGTCAACGCGGAAAATATTACTGTCTCCAGAGGACTGTGTCTCCATCAGTCCTTGCTTAGCAAAGCAGGCTTGTACAAAAAGATTTTGCTCCAAATTTGTATTCAGATTTGGGAAGGCAGCTTGGAGCAGCTGCCAGACATCAGATGGACCGTCCTCTTACTACATGTAATCTACTTGTTTGGAGCCTCAGTTTCCACATCTGCAAAATGGGAGCAGTCATGAGAATTAAATTAAGAAAATGCATGTATAGCACATAGCATGGTGTTCATCTTCCTGACCCTTTGTGAGAAGCAGCCCGAAAAAGTGACTCTACCCTTTGTTAACCCTGGAAGCTTTGGCACCCCTTGCCCCTCTCTGTACTTTGATTTCCTCCTCTGGAAAAGTAAGGGGTATAACTAGCCCTGGCTGCCTTCCTCCCCCGTGTGGTATGACTGTTAGAGGAACTAGATTGCCAACCAGGCTTAGGACATCGGGTTGTGAGGGGTTCAGGTACCAAGGAGATGGTGCCTGCAGTGTTTGAGTTGTTGCAACCCCAGCTGAGCCCTAGCCATTTTTCCGTCACGGAATTAGAGTGTAAAGTGATACATGGTAACTCAGGACTGTGCTGAGAAAGGAACAGTCAACATCCCCTTTCTAGTTGTGAAGATTGAGCTGGGTGACCACTGGGAAGGGGTCATTGGTGGTGCAAAAGGAACCCCTCCTTCAGGCCGCAGCAGACTGCAGCTTCCCCTGAGAGTGCTGTCAGCGGGCTTCCGATCCCAGGTACCTGGCAGGTAGTTAGCACATCACACGTCCATGGGCCATGCCTAGCACTGACTGAGGCCCTCATGAAATCATTCCCAGCCTTGCTCTGTCCATCCATTCCCCTGGTGGTGACTATGGTGCTCTCTCAAGAACATACTCAGATCAGGCCACACTCCTTATCTTAGTTGTCAAGGTTCTTTGGAGTCTGGCCTCTGCTGAGCTCACCAGCTGCCCTCTTACCATTTCTCTCACCCACCCTATGCTCCAGACTCACTCAAGGATCCAGTTTCCTGAACCTGTTATGGTTTCACATCTTAGAGCCTTATGAATGCTCTTCTGACTGATAGGTTGTTCCTTCTGTTATTTTCCAACAAACTCCTATTCATCCTTCAAAGCCCAGCTTCAGTGTCCCCTTTTCTAAACCATTCTCCAAACAGTTGCTCTCTCCTCTATGCTTTCACAGTGCCCTTTCCACCTCTCTTTCACAATAACTTTCATGCCATCTTATCATTTACTTCTTTATAGATCCGTCTCCTACTTGGGACCACAAGCTTAATAGGTTAGGAATTGATTTCTAAATTGATTTTGCTCTGACCTCTTAAAATTTCCATACCACATTTAGGAAATTGCCCTCCCAAAATGGCAACTGTGTGGTTGTTGCTGTTTAAGGAATCTCTGATGGTGCCCAGATTTACAACCAAGTGTCCTTCAAGGGAGCCAACTTCTCTTTGAAGCTTCAGTAGCTTATTTTTCTACCAAATAGACTCCAAACGGGTCTGCAGTGGCCAGTGCACTAATGGCAGCTGATGCATGCCTGCATTTTAAAAAGGTATTAATGTGTAACTGTTTAATTCTTCCCAGGGAGATATTTTCTGGGGGATAGAGATATTTTGTAAATAATACACTTCTTTCGTGTTGGAGGTAAAGCAGGGAATAAAAAGTCAAAGCTCCAGAACAAGTACAACTGTCTTGCCAGCCTCTAAGTCAGCTCCAAGGATGAGAAATAGGATGCATTTCAGCCCTAAGGAATGAATGAACTTGGGAATGTATGTCTGTCATCTGGAGCACTTCCTAGAAATCTTGACCTGTCACCGTCAGTGGGGAAGGCTAATTAAAGGAAATAAAAGACTAGTAGCCAGGAGATTCCAATGTGCTGAAAAAACAAAGGCATCCAACCTGCAAGCTGCTAAGTCAGCTCCCTGCTGTGCTCCTGCCTGGCTCCCCGCACCCTCCACCCAAACACTCTTTTCTTGGTCTGATTTTGCAGACTTTTCACTACCGACATGTTCTCTTTTCTGTTTACTTGGAGGGATCAGCAAAGACAACCTTTGGAGCAGAGGTTAATGCAGTAACTGGGGCCGCTGATGCCAACTGTGGACCCCTCAAGGGCTGGCTCTGTACCTTCCTCATACTGTGTTTCATGCAGGGCCAGCCAGCTGACCATAGTAGTTCAGAGTGAGGATAGGGAAATGCAAATTAAAACTACTACACACCTCTATTCCTCAACCAGAACAAAACCAAAAAGACTGACCATAGCAAGTGTTGTTGAGGATGTATGCAACTGGATAACTCATACACTTCTGATGGGAATGCAATGTGGTAAAATACACACTTGGGAAAACACTTTGGCAGTTCATTATAAAGCTAAATATACCCTTTACCATATGACCCAGCCTCCCTCCAGGTACTTTCAAAAGTGAAATGAAAACATATATCTCCACAAAGACTTGTACATGAATGTTCAGAGCAGCATTATTCATGTAAGCCCCAAACTGGAAACAACCAGAATGTCCATCAGCAGATGAGTGAATCAACATGTGGTCTAGCCATGCAATGGAATATTATTTGGCCATAAAAAAAGAATGAAATACTGATGGATATTATAACATGGATGAGCCTTGAAAACATTATGCAAAATGAAAGAAGGGAGTGACAAAAGACCACATATTATAAGATTTCATATATGTGAAATGTCGAGCATAGGCAAATCTATAAAGACAGAAAGTAAATGAGTAGGTTGCCAGGGACTGGAGCAAGAGGGGAATGAGGAGTAGCTACTAAAGGGTAAGGAGTTACTTTTTGGGGTGCTAAAAATGTTCTAAAATTTATTGCAGTGGTGGCTGCTCAAGTCTGTGAATATATTTAAAAACACTCAGTTGTACACTTTAAAAAGGTGACTTGTATGGTATGTGAATTATATCTCAGTGAAGCTGTTACACACACACATACATGCATAGGGGTGATGAGGACCGTGACCCAAGCCCGATGCAAGCAGCACACAGCACAAGGAACCTCATAATTAGACCTGAAAATTGGATTGGGTTGTGGAATCTTGTTTGGCTTGGCAGCATTTAAAAACATTGTTTGGTCTCTGTGCCTGTAGGCTGGGCATGTGCTCTCTGGTCCTGTTAGACACACAGGATTTGCTCATTTACACAACCTGCATGGCTTGACATGCAACAAGGTAGGGACCCCTGAAAGCCCAGGGGGGAGCATGGTCCTGACCTGGAATGAGCTCCTTTGGAAGCCGCTGTACCTCCCACTTTCACTAGTGTTGTATCATGAGATGCCACAATACTGGCGAGTAGGGCTGCCACGTTTCTGAACTGGCAGAGAGTGGACCTGGGATGGGGCCCCGCATCAGGGTGAGACTGGTCTGATGTGTCATTGCACCCTCTTTTGTGTAAGAGCAATAGTAAGACATTCATGGAGTGCTTATTGTTTGCCGGCCCAAGCATCAACTTTAGGGTGTAGCACTTCATTTAATCCCCACCATGACCCAAAAGGGGACATTCCAGCATTACCTCCACTATACCCAGTGGTAGATATGTACCTTGCTCAAGGCCGCCTGTCTATAAGTGATGGAGCAGGGCTTGTAACTCCAGTCAGTCAGGCTCCAGAGCCACAGGTGGCCTCATGGGGTCACAGAAGGGGCCTGAAGTTTCTGCTACTGCACCTGAACCAGGAGAAAGCATAGGGTGGGGAGGACACAGGGCTTGTCCGAGGGTGACAGCTGCAGCTGGGCTCTTCAGCCCCCGACTCTCAGGAGCAGAGGAGCTGGGCATTTACCCTGTGACAGGTGAGAAAGAGAGAGAAACACTGTGGGCGTTTGTCTTGAAGAGTTCAATTTGTGAAATTACTAGGTAGAAAGAGGGCTTTGCATTGAGAGACAGGAGGGGAGGGAAGGGGGAGGGAAGGGGGAGGGAAGGAAGAAAGGAAGTCTTCTCAGCCCGATGAATATTTAATAAGTGAGTGGTTTTATTTCTTGGTTGGTCGTTTTTCTGGGTCATTAATAGCTGACAAAGCATAGGTTTAGTTGCCTGTTCAGAGGAGTGGCTGAGTCCTGGCCAGTTTGGTTCAGTGGTTAGAGTCTTGGCCGTTGGACCCAAGGGTCAAGGGTTCGGTTCTCCGTCAAGGGCTTGATTCCCGGTCAAGGGTACATACCTCTGATGCAGGTTCAAGCGGGAGGCAACCAATCGGTGTGCCTCTCTCATGTGGCTATTTGCCTCTCTTTCTCCCCGCTCCTCTCTCCCTTCCACTCTCTCTAAAAAAATCAATGGAAAAAATATCCTTGGTTGAGGATTTAAATAACTAACAAATAAATAAATAAGTAGTTCCTGAACTTTCTTGTTGAAGAAAACCCCAGCAGCCAAGCATTTAGCAGCTTCCCCAAGATCCTACCCGGCCTAATTCTTCTTTGACAACCACCCCTCTGTGTCTTCTACTCTACTTCCCATTTAATAGACTCAAAATCAAACTCTAGATTTTGAAAGGTTTATCCGCTTAAGGATAATGGGTTGGGCTCACCCTTAGACATAGCTACAGGTCATTTTCTTAGATACAACTCATTTCAAACTTCACGTAACTAGTCCAAGTAGTAATGCAAGGAAGAGTAGCTGGCATCGCTGTGAGGCTCTACACACATTAACATCAGACCCCTCAAGGTCCCTGCAGAGTTAGCTCTGCCTCCTCCATTTTAGAGGTGACCAACCTGGGGCTTAGGGGTGTCATGTCACACAAGGCACTTAAGTCCGAGCTCTCGAATTCTCAAAGCTTTGGGAGTAGATGCTTTTTCTTTTTATCTGTTTTGACCTTTGCTGATGACTAGCTATAGCGTTTTCTACAACTGGGCCAACTTTCCCTGCCCTGCTCTTTAATAAACATTCCACGGGGACTTATCGTCCTGTGAGTTATATAGGAAGTTCTCATTCATTTAATTCGTATCACAACCTAAAAACAAAACAAACAGGGAACTATACTCATAAAAAATATGAATTAAATTGTACCAATCAAGAGAAGTCTGTACATTTTTTTCAGTGTATTTACAAATTCCTTTCTCCTTTGCACTTCATTAGTGCAAATGACGTACTCTTTTCTGGTATCAAGACCAAGACAGCTACCACCCAGCTGCTGTTTCTACCTTCTGGCCAGTCCACAGGTGTTCACTGGCACCTTTCTGGAGAGGGTCAAGGGCACAGTGGGCACAGATGAGTAAGACCCAGGCCACTGGGGGCGATAAGGCATGCTCATTAAATAGCAGTGGGTGCCAGGCCTAATCTGATAAGTGCTGTGGGAAAGGCTTAGATAAGATGCCAAAAGCGTGTGAATTGAGAGGCCTTTCTGTCTGGGGAATGGGGCCAGGCTGAAGGGCGGGTAGGAACTGGATAGGAAGACACAGTGAGAAAGAGCTTCCTTCCTCCGAGCTTCTTCCTCACCATCACTGCGGTTCTCATGGATGGCCACGTGCCAGGCTCTGGGCCCACACGTTATCTACACTGTGGTATCTAATCCTTAGAGCAACCAGTGCGGCAGTTACTACTACCGCCCCCTCCTTTCAGAGGAGAAACCGAAGCTCCAAGAGTTTAAGCCACTTGCCCAAGGTCACAGGAAAGTTCTAGAAGTGGACTTTGAATCCAGGTCTATTTGAAGCCAGAGCTCCTGCTCTTAGGTTGATTTACCATTTTCTTTTTTTACTTTTTTTAATTGTTGTTTTAAAATTATTGACACTATTACATATGTCCCCATTCCTCCCCCCTCTCCAAATTTACCATTTTCAAAGAACTTTCAAAAGCGTTATCCCATCTGATCTTCCTGTACCCAGAGTTTCTCTATGTCTCACCAGCCTGTTGGCACAGATGAGTCATTCTACCCGTAACAGGGTGAATTTGACTCTCTCACCCCACCCTCTCCCTCCCCTTGCTCACCCTGGTCCTCCGGCCACCTGCAAAGTCTCAACCACCTCTGGTGGGAGTCCCCAGGGAGTGTCTACAGCTGGCTTTTCCTCCACCCCCTCCCCATTAAAGTTCACTACCTAAGAAGGCCCCAGCCCCTTTACCCAGGTGTGGGCCCCCTTTGAGAGTCCTTCCTCAGCCGGTGGCCTCGGGACACTGCACCCAGTGCATGACCTCAGCTACCCAATAATCTCCCTTCTGTGAGCCTCAGTTTTCTTATCTGGGAAGGGAGAGGACTCAGTTCAGTTCCACACACATTCCCTGAGCAGTGGCTGAATATAACAGTGAACCACGGAGCTGAAGAAAACGGGTGAATCAGGCCCTGCCCTGGATAAGACACACACATAAGCAATTACACCCCAAAGCCCCATGTGTGGGGGGGTAAATGTCACAAGGCAATCAAACTATTGTGGGAAGGGCCATTCCTGGCTGGGGAGAGGCCCATATGGCAGCCATTCACAGAGACCTTAACATAAGCCAGATCCCGGGCTCAGAGCTTTACCAGCATTAACCCATTTAACCCTCCCACAAAGCCACTTGGGCAGGAACAGTATTATTCCCACGGTAGAGACAAGGAAACTGAGGCTCAGAGAGGTAAAGTCACTTGCCCAAGGTCACACAGCTAGTAGTGATGGAATCTGGCAGAATTAGGGCTGAGGGCCCATGTTCTAAATTGCTGTCATCACAGAAGTGAGGCCGGTAAATCTTGGTTTTGAAATATCAGTTCTGTCCTGATGCTGCTAAGCTCTGTCTCTTCCTACATTATGCTTCTTGGGCTAGAATCACACATTGTTTCCCCATCTGCCCAGTCAGCTGGGACAAGAATTTCTGGAGCTCAAGTAAAGCCATGGGGATCATCTCCCAATTCACAGAAAAAAATAAGTAAAGAGTCAGAGCTGTTTCAGTTGGGAGTTATTCTCCTGTGCAGTTTTCAGGAACCTTGAGAGTCCAGTGTCCCTTGTTCCTCCTAAACGTCGCATGGGATGGTATCTGGCTGATCAATAGCGATCATAACCATGAATATCATTGAGTACTGGCAAGCACTTTACATGCATTGCCTCATTTAACCCTTGCCACCACAAGTGGCAGATATTTGATCTCTGTTTTACAGAGATGAGAACCAAGGCTCAAAGAGGGGAAGTGTCTTGCCAGAGGTGACCCAGGTAGTAAGTGACCGGCCCTTGAACCAGGCCTGGTGGTGCTAAACCATGTGCTCTTCTTAGCTGTTACCTGTAGGTGTTTCTTACTTTTCGTTTTTTCAGTGGTTCTCAACCCAGGCTGGACATCTGAAAAGCCTACGGTGCTTTTTAAAAAATACTTTGGCTCCCTGACCGGCGTTGCTCAGTGGTTAGGGCGTCGGCCTGCACACCAGAGGGTCAAGGGTTCAATTCCTGATTGAGGGCACGTACCTGGGTTGCAGGTTTGATCCCTGCCCCTGGTTCTGGCGCATGTGTGAGACAACCAATCGATGTGTCTCTCTCATATCGATTATCGATGTCTCTTTCTCTCTCTCCTCCCCTCTCCTTTCCACACTCTCTCTAAAAATCAATAGAAAAAATATCTTCACTCCTTGGGTGAAGATTAAAAAAAAATACTTTGGCTAGACCCATTCCAGACCAATTTAATGGGATGCTCGAGGAGTGGATACAGCTTGAAGACATTGGCTCTAGGAAATTCCTGGTGTTCTACCAAGAGCTTCAGTTTGACCTGGAACTAAATGGAGAGTTGGGTTGTGGTGAAGAAGAGATGACGTTTAGCAGATTCTTCTTCCCCTCGCCTTCCCTTCTTCCATCTCCTCCTTTTCCAGCCCACCCAGAACTAGCCTCTAGCCTCCCTCTCACTCTGAGACTATTGTGCCTTTGGGATAAGATTTCTATGTGGCTCCTACCCCACATGGTGTCTTGTAAGCCTAGCATATAATAGGTGCTCAGTAAACGTTTGGTGAATAAATTCATGATGAGACCTCTCCAGCCATTCCTTCCAGGCAGATGAGACTGTGTGGATCTAGTCTTAGGAGTTTAAAGAACACGCACAATGAGACCAAGAGGTATCCATCCCAGCAGGTAGCATTATGTTTCCGTCAGCAGCACATGAGGGTGCCCCTTGCACCACCCCTTTCCCAGCAACATGTATTAATTTACAAAAAAGAAATCCTTTCTAATTTAATAGGTAGAAAACAATCTCAGTTTTGGTTTGAATTTACATTTCTTTGACTACTGGTGAGGAGGAACATTTTTTTCATGTGCTTATTAGTCATTTGTATTGCTTCTGCGAATTGTCTGTTCCCAATTTACTAATTTACAACGAGAAATATAACTGCCAAAGGGACCGGATACACGTGTCCTCCAGCCAACACACCAGCTCCCTATAGGCGCACCCCAGGGAAAGCAAAATTCTAATCAGAACGGTGCTTGGCGAGCACAGAATGAAAATAGGGAGGGGTTGGTTTTGGGATTCCAGGGTTTAACGGCGTCAGGACAAGCTAGACCTACCGCTGGGATCACGACAGCCTTGGCCAGAACATCCTCCCTTTTTCTCTTTTCTCTGCCTCCCTGGCTACCCAACTCCTTTTCAGATGGATATGTGCTTTCTTTAGAAACATTACCACATTCATTTAGGATTCCCTCCTGGTTTGTGTGCTTGATCGCTCAAGGCAATCTTTATTCCTAGTTCCTTTGCCTCCTTGGACTGCCTTCCCGTTTCGGGTGGATTTACAGTGTAGCTGATACTTGGTGGGATGTCTGCCTCCCTCACCGTCTGGAATTGCCCTTTTCCGCAAGTGAGAGCAGCTGCAGGGGGTCTCCACAACGCATCCCACATTGGGAATGGTCACGTACTTGTGCAGTTTTCAAGCTTTACCTCAGCCCCTCCCCAGGGTCTCTGACCTCCACAAGGTTAAGATCCATTGCATTATATGCATATATGCACAACCCAAGGACCGGACAATGGTGGGGAGAGGGACTGGGGTGGGGGATGGGACGGGGTGCAATGGGTCATTGGGGAGGAAAAGGGACATCTGTAATATTTTAAACAAAAATAAAATTTAAAAATAAATAAATAAATAAATAATAAAAAATTTAAAAAGTAAAAAAAAGAAAAAAAAAAAAAGATCCATTGCAGTGAGGACTTAGAGAGTGGAGAGGAAGGTGAGGATGGCAGAGCCCAAAGAATAGGAACTAGAGGGCCTGGCCAGCGTGGCTCAGTGGCTGAGCATCGACTTAGGAACCAGGAGATTGCGGTTCGATTCCCGGTCAGGGCACATGCCCGGGTTTCAGGCTCGATCCCCAGCAGGGGACAAGCAGGAGGCCGCTGATCAATGACTCTCTCATCATTGATGTTTCTATCTCTCTCTCCCTCTCCCTTCCACTCTCAGAAATCAATAAAAACATACTTAAATACCAAATTTAAAAACCCCACCAGCCTTCTTTAAAAAACACACACACAAAAACTAAGAGGAACCAGGAAGAATGGCTCCGGGTAGGTGTGTGGTCTGGGAGAGTGCCTGGAGTAGGAAGGACAGGAAAGGTTTCATCCAAGACCCTGGTCAGTGTGGTTTAGTGGTTAGAGTGTTGGCCCGCACATCAAAGGGTCTCAGGTTCAATTCCCAGCCCAGGTCGGGGCACGTGGGGGAGGCAACCAATTGATGACTCTCTCCCACATCTATGTTTCTCTCTCTCTCTCCCTCCCTCCTACTCTCTCTAAAATGCAATGGGGGGGGATGTTTTCGGGTGAGAATTTAAAAAAATTAATAAATGTTTCATTCAAGGACCAGAGGAGAAAGAGGATTTTAGGTGGGCAAAGGCTGGGCATCTCTAGCCTAGAACATGCAGCATCCCCCTTCCTGGTGGCCCTTAGCCCTCAGTCCCCTTTACTCCAGGCCTCCAGAGTGACCTTCCTAAACCAAATCTGACCAAGTCACTCCCCTCCTTCAACCCTCCTGTGTCCCCACCACTCATGGGATAAAATTCAAATTCCTAAGGACAGCCAGCATTCAAGGTCCTTCACAGTAAACAACTTTCCTGTCCAGGCTTGCTTCCCTTCCCCAGAAGACTGCTGGATGGTTCCTGAATATGCCATGTGTGTTCACACCTCGGGCAGGGCCTTCTGTCTGGGGTGCCCTCCCTGACTTACCAATGCCTCCTCATTCTTTAAGACCCAGCTCAAATGTCTACTCCTCCCTCAAGTCTTTCCTGAGCCCCTCCCTCCTTGAAACCCTTAATTGTAGCATTTACCACATTTATGAGAGTGTAACTTTTCCAAGCATCTTCCCCTGCTGGCCCCTGAGAACTCTGACCTCAAATATCATGTTTGGTTTATCTGGGTGTCCTAACCTCCATCCAGAATGGTGCCACGTGTAGTAGGGGCTGGATGAACCACACGGTCGCTGTTGTAGACTTGCTCATGAGGAAGCACCATGCAGGGAAAATCAGAGATATGGACTCTGGCTCTGGCCCTCTGGGGCCTTGGGCAATTTTTTTATTCTCTCTAGACCTCGATTCTCTTCTCTGTAGAAGCGGAGCATTGAGACATGACTATCTGTGATGCTATTTATTAAGACTTACTCTGGACAAGGCACTATTTTACAAATAAACATAATGCTAATTATATAAGGTATGTAAATATTTCTGGTAGCATGAAAATATAAAACAAAACAAAGTCCTTGAAGTTATTTGTAGTCTAGTTCTGGAACCAAGGAAGGGAAGACCAAGACCTCTTAGGGGGAGAGGTTTTAAATTGGGGGGGAGAGGTGTATTTAATTACAAGAAACATTAGGCCGCACTTGGCCCCAAAGAGGTGGTGTGGTGAAGCGAAATAAACCTGGGTGTGAGAGGCAGTGCTCAAATCCCAGCTCTGCAACCCTGCAGCTGTGCGACCTTTAGCAAGTCTCTTTACCTTTCTAAGTCTTAAAAATTGGAGATTGTCTCAGAAAGTTACTGTGAGGACTCTGTTGGATATAGGACTCCATGAATACTAGGAATCCTTTCCTTTTAATCCCAAGGAATATAAACTACAAGGAAAGGGAGCTTGAACAAGGGACTTCATCCTTCTAAGCCTCACTGTCCCCATCCGCCACATGACAGCTGGGAGATCATGGGTGCAGAAAACTGTGCTGGGATGTTCCATAAATTTTAACTTCCCTCCCAGCCTGGCAGTGTAGCATAAACCCCAGGCTCCATCTTCTTGGGCAGAAAGCTTGGAACAAGGAATTCAGAGCTCTGGAGACAGCTAAGAAGGAAGCACAGTCAAGAAAAAGAGTCAGAGGAAGGCTCTGGAACACGTGATGATTGCCTCTCCCATCAGAAAATGCTCTTAAACAAACAGCAAGTTTCCTTCATTAATAAGGCCTGTGGAATGCAGATGAGATTTTTTTCCCTCCTCCTTTTTTGCTGATTAAGTTCCCCCAAAACCCCCTTAAGAATTTTAATAAGAAATGCAAAAATCAACAAAAGTCCAGCAAACCCTTTCCTGTTATTAAATAAAGGGAAAGTAAATATTGCAAATTGGACATATTTCATAAGAGGATGTTTTGTTTGGGCGAAAAAAAATGAGAAAGTAAAGAAAAAGCTATTTGCTTTCTGGCAGCAAATACATGTCTTTGCTGAATTTTGGTTTCAAATTTGATGACTGGGGCATTATTCCTGGTTTGCCTGGAATTCAGACCTTTTGACATCTGAGGTGGATGTACCCAGGCAGGCAGGAAAGCCAGGTTTGGGCCATGTTGGCCTATTCTCCCCTCTCTCTAGTGAGCAAGCCAAAGAGTTCTTCAGCCACTCAGGATTTATGATCCTGAGCTCAGTGGTGGGGACTTGTGGGGTCACACACAAGACAAAAGCAACTTCAAACAAAGAAGATCTTTATGAGCGAGCGAGAGAGAACAAAACACAAAAGGTTCTCTGTACCTCCTTTTTAGGATAAAATATGAGATCATAAAACATACCATATTAATGCAACATAGAGGCCCTACTGTCAGGCAGACCTGGGTTTAATTCCTGCCTGTCACCTCTTAACTGGGTAACCTTGGACAAATTACTTAACTTCTCTGAGTCACTTTCCTCACCTTCAGAAAGGGGAAATAAATGTACTTACTAATAGAGCTGTCATGAGCAGTAAATCAGTGGGAAATTGAGCCAATGCAAGGCAAGTGCTAGATTCTATATGTATCCCATATTAGCTGTGTGATATGGCAAATGTAAAGGGAGAGGGAAAAGAGAAAAAGCGGCAAGGCTTTATTTCTCTCTGTTTCATTGCCGTGATTGACAGTTCGCAAAGAACATTAGCACTGATGACTTCACATGCTAGTCACCTCAGCCGGGGAGATGGGCAAAGTGCAGTTTCCAGTTGGAGCACCCGGTGCTGGAGAGCAGGTGTGGCCATTCAAGGACACACATTAAATGTTCTTATGTGACCACGAGTTCTGAGAAAATGATGAAAGGAAAGGGAGGGAGGAAGAGAAACCAGAGGGTGTGGCCACATCCAGCCATCTTGCTCCCACAGTGGAGGCGTATCTTCCCCAGGTCCCCATGCCTCCTCCTAGTTCTCTCTCTCCTCCTTGTGGGGTTCCCACGGCTTCTCCCTGCTGGGGAGGGCAGTCACAGGCAGTGGGGTCTCTAGTGGGATACCAGGAGTTGGATCCCACCAACCACATTCCCATAGCAACCAAGTCTAGGCCCGTGCTTCCCCGTGCTACCATCTGTGTTTCTCTCAGGCCACCCTGGAGTACTGGCAACTCCCATCTTCAAACCAAAAAATTATTTGGGGTTTTTTCGTTATTGTAGTTTGTATTTATTTATTTGCCCAAAGCATCTTGTGCAAAAATTAAAACAGGTAAAGAAATACAAGTAATCTATATTCCCACTCCCCTATTTGATTCTAGATTTTTTTTTTTTTAAAGAAATAAAGCATAAGCCCTGGCTGGGTAGCTTGGTTGGAGTGTCGGCCAAATACACCAAGCTTGAGGGTTCAATCCCTGGTCAGGGCTCATACCAGAAACAACCAATGAATGCATAAATAAGTGAAACAGCAAATCAGTCTCTCTCTCTCTCTCTTTCCCTTTCTTCCAAGTCAAAAGAAAGAGGAAGGAAGGAGGGAAGGAGGGAAGGAGGGAAGGAGGGAAGGAAGGAGGGAAGGAGGGAAGGAGGGAAGGAGGGAAGGAGGGAAGGAAGGAAGGAAGGAAGGAAGGAAGGAAGGAAGGAAGGAAGGAAGGAAGGAAGGAAGGAAGGAAGGAAGGAAGGAAAGAAGGAAAGAAGGAAAGAAGGAAAGAAGGAAAGAAGGAGGAAAGAAAGAAGGAAGGGGAAGGGAAGAGGGAAGGGAAGAGGGAAGGGAAGGGAGCTAAAGTTCCTTTATCTATTACCCAAGTCCCACAGATAACTAATGAATTTGGTGTTTAGCTTTCCTGTTAATTTTAGTTTATTTTACCTATACATACATTCAGTATTTTATATTGTTTTGTGTGTATTTTAATTTACATAAGTGATACATAGGATTTATATTGTTCTGGGTCTTGCCTTTATCACCAACATTATGTTTTTTAAATCTATGCATGTTGATATGTATATAAGAGCTAGTTTATGCCTTTTTATTTAAGCCGCATAGTATTCCTCTCTGTGAACTTTTTATAATTTTATATGTCCATTCTTCTAGGGATGGTCATTTAGGTTGTTTCTTTTTTTTTTTTTAATTATAAACCACCATTCTTAGATTTTAAAAATCTTCGTATGAGTCTCTTCAGGCATCTATGCCCACATTGTTCTAGGAAATTTACCCAGGAGTCAAACGTGTTTTATTGTTAGTCACAGGCAGAAGCAGGCATACCTGAGATCCGCTCCCCCTCTGGTGCTTACTCCCTGGTGTGTGACCTTGGGCAACTCAATCCCGAACTCACTAGATTATGGAAGAATTGAGACTACTTCTAAAAAGCACCTGAAATCATGCAAATGGTAGGAGTCCAGTAGCTCTCATCATCCATGCTACAGATTTTCCTAGCAACCAAAAACGAATCTAAAGCCACGTTGGTCCAACCCTTTGCAAAAGGGGCCCTGCGCCCAGCAAAAGCAATGCCTGGAGAGCTTGCCCAGCCCACCTATTACCACATGGTGTCAGCGAGGTAAATACTTGAGCACATGTATCCCTCCGCGTCTCAGTTTTCTCACCTGTGAAATGGGAAGGGCTGTAGTGAGCATTAAATGCTAGTCATGTATGCAGGGCACTTATTAAAACCGTCTGACCTTTCCCGCTCACCCTGAACTCTTTTCTCCTTCAAAGCTGTGAAATTATCTGCGGCTCCCCGGCAGGGTAAAGCGGGGCTAGGCTCCTAATTTAACTTCGGCTTCAAGGCCCCTGCATTTTCCGTTGCGTGTGCCCCGAGGAAACGCGCGGAGGCTTCGCGCCGTCCCCGCGCCTGCCTGGCCGCGCTGCCCGCAGACGCTCTGTGGTTTAAATTTGCTAAAATATCTCCATCTAGTGGACTCGCTGAAATACTGCGGGGTTCGGCCCAGGCTGGGGAAAAACAATGGGGTGACAGCTGGGGCCGCCCTGCCCAGCTCAGAAACGCCGGCGGCTCCCCATTGTCTGTGGTGTAAAGTCCAAAGGCGAGCCTGGAATCGGGGCGCGCAGCCCGGCCCCGCCCCGCCCCGCCCCGCCCCGCCCCGCCTATCGGCCTTATCGGCGGCTCCGACCTCCAGCCCCGCCGGGTCAGCCCCTCCCGGCTCCGGGACCTCAAAGTCCACACCTGCCTGGCACATGGAGCGTGTGCCCACACCCCGCCTGCCTTCGGCCTCTCCGCTTCTCCCGAGGCTGAGCCTCCTTCCAGGCTCAGCTCAAAGGCCACCTCTTCCGGGAAGCCTCCTGGGTCCTTCCACCCATCCCAGGCTTCCCTGACCTCCCCCCAACACTTGCGTCATTTTTGTATTTACATATTTAAAGCTTTGTTTTGTCAATGCACTGCCCTTTCGTAGCCAGCGTGATGGATTAAAATAAATGCCAGCCCCATAGTCCCTGGATCTGGATCCTCATCTGGTCTCCACTACTTCCTAGCTCTGAAAACTTGGATGAGGGAGGGAACCTCAACTGTGAAATAGAAGTGAAAACGCCTATTTCACAAGGCTGTGGTAAGAATTAAATAAGATAGGATGCGAGGTGGCCGGCACATATTATTAACCCCCAATAAATTGTCCTAATGGTGGTCACTGCAGTTCTGTTTAACATTTCACAGATAAGTGATATTATTTTTTATTTTGTTAGATGTGCTAATAATATGGGGAGATATATATACACACACATATACAATCAATCCTCATTATTGGTGGATTCTGCATTTGCAAATTGGTGCACGTTCTCAACTAAAGTAAAGCCCTCCGAGGCAACCAAGGTGCACGCCCTTGGCTGGAATCGAACTCAGACCTTTCAGTCCCTGGGTGGATGCTCTAACCACTGAGTGAACCCAACTAGGGCAACAAATATGCTTTTTATCAGTCTCTTTAGTGTCACATTTTAAAAAATCCTCACCCAAGAATATGTTTATTGATTTTAGAGAGAGAGAAAGGGGGGAGGAGAGACAGAGAGAGACAGAGAGAGACAGAGAGAGAAACATCAATCAGTTGACTCCCTTATGTGCCCCAGGATTGTGCATTATAGTGCTATTGGCCGTGAGTTCAATATTAATGAATCAACAGTAAATATTAAATGAATTATCTTTAAACAGAAACACACATAAAACAAAGTTATGTACTGATTGGTTGATGAAAATGTTGTGGCCAGAGACTGGCAGGAACCTAACCCTGTATTTCCCCTAGGAGCAATGGTTCAGTGTTCACGGTGAACTACTGTGTATATATAATTCTTATTAAATATGTGTATCTATAATTCTCTGTAGGTATGTATGTGTGTAGTAAGATTTAAAGATTAGAGATACATACTGAAATATTCTGAGTAAAATTATTATGTCCAAGATCGCTTTAAAATTCTCCAGCAGTGGGATAAAAGGGGTGTGTGTGTGTGTGTGTGTGTGTGTGTGTGTGTGTGTGTGTGTAGAATGTAAAAGAAACAAGATCCCAAAGACTGAAGATTGTGGAAGAGACGATTTATTACATAATTCTTTCTACTTTGTATATGTTTGAAAAGACCATAACAAAAGGTTTAAAATACACATTGAGAGAAAATCTTGGGAGAAAAAGATCTTATTCAGTAACGTCTATTCTGGACCTGCTCTGGGGACAGGGCTCCAGATGATGCTACCTGAGATTCCCATTATGGGGGAATCCCAAGCCCCTGAGTGTGGAGCGCCCCGCTGAGTTTCAGGGGACTGGCTGTAGCCTCAGCAATCCCCCTGACTTGCTTGGCTACCTCTGGCAACACACAGTGCCTCTGAACCTTTTTTCTTATCAGTTAAATAAGGAAGTCAAACTAGACAACCCATGAGTTGCCTTTTATTGTTAAAACCCTCTAATTCTAAAACCGGTATTTCCTAAATTGGCATGTTCTGGTGCAACATTATAGCCTCCCCATAGCTCTTTCTTCCCTGCCCAATCCATCCTGATACCACTCTTCTCTGAATCTTGCTAAAATTCTTTTTTGCAACACTCCAAAAGGAAGCTTTTCTGATTTTGGTCTGTCTAAAGTCTGAACTCCTTAGCTGAGCAGTTAAGGCACATGGTGTCTTGTGCTCTTTCTAGTAACAGCTCAAAGTCCAGTTAAGGAGGACCAGGAAACAGGGAACACAGAGGAAAGTCACCCAAGCCAGCCTGGGGAGGCAAGAGGAAGTCTTCGGGAGGAAGAGATATCTGAACTGAGACCTAAAGGGTGACCAGGAATTACTGCTGCAAACAGAATGGGGAAGGACAGAGGCAACAGCGTGTTGAAAGGCCCGGAGACGAGAAAGTTGGGAAAGGTCCAAATTTCAAAGATAGTCACACCTAGCCCCACCTTTCCCTGTCACCTACCTTCCCCAACTGCCCAGCATGTGCGCTGGGGACCCTGGGGTTCACATTTGGGAAGGTATGTATTGTACTTCCTACCAGGCCTCCTTTAAAATAACCAGGTCAAGAGAAACTTTTACACTTCCCAACGCACTTTTGTTTCACTCATCCCACATCATCCTGATGACCCATTTTTCAGTAGAGGGAACTGAGGCTCAGAAAGGTTAAGTCACTCACTGAAGACAGCCAGCGAGGTAGGAAGTGGGGATTAAAATGCAGGTCTGACTCCTGGCCTGTTGTCCTTTACACTGCACAGGGCAGCCAGTGCGCAGTGGCTTTCGGTCAGCTGTCCGCGAGATTGCTTCCTTACACCCTGCACGCTGCATCTTATACGTAGGCACTGAGAAAGCTGACATCAGTTCAGGGCCAGGTAGCCTCAAGCTTCCCATCTCGCAGGGGCGAGGCCTCTAAGTCTTTAGACTGGACGTAAGTCTAAGCTCCACTACCTCCCAGCCATGTGACATTGAACAAGTAACTTCGGATCTCATCTGTAAAATGGGTCGTGCGGGACGGTCGTGAGACTTAAACGAGAAGGGCGACCGCGCAGGAGGCTGCCGCATCACACTGGGGCGCGCAGTCTCAGCCGCGCGCCGGGGGCCAGCCGCACGCACAGAACGCCCCGGCCCCCGCCCCCGCCTTCAGGCTGTACGCAGGCGCGCTCCGCCAAGACCCTGCGGGCGTGCCCACGGGCTCTGCGGCTGCGCACACGTGCGGCTTTGCGGCCGCACTACTTGACGGCAGCAGCGTCCGCCCCCTGACCGGCGTTGTCGGGGTAACGGCCAGCGCGTGGGGTCGATGAAGGTAAGGCGCCCGCGCAAGGGGCGGGAGGCACGCTGGGGTGCTGAGCTTGGGGGTCTGCAGCGCGCCGCGCCGGGGCGGGGTTTGACCGCTGACCGCTGGAGGAGGCAGCCGCCTCCGAAAGCCCGCCCGGCGGGGAGTGAAAAGGACCCGGAGACTTTCCCTCGGTTCCGCAGCCGGACTGACTGGGCCGGGAGGAGGAGCTAGGCCTCCTAGTTCTTCCGGAGTTAACTCCTCTCTTCCTACTCGTGCACCTGTAGCCCTTCGTACTTCTCTTTCTTCTTTCTGGAAATATTAACACGACGTCCCGGGGCTGGGGATGTTGGGGTGCGTCCGACCTCTGTCTGCCCGAGAGGAGCCTCCGCCGCTAGTGAGGCTGCTGGAGGGTGGCGGGACTCAAGGAAACCAGCAAAGGGATAAGCTGAGACAGTTAGGAACCTGTTGGGCCCCTTAGCATTTTGGGGCTTGTGTGCCATCGTGTGTTGCAGTTGCATCTACCGTCTGGCTAGCACTTCCCGTGGTTGGCCCAGTACTGCGCGCCTTCGCACAATTACCCATTTAATCCTCGCACAGCCTTCAAAGGTTTATCGTTTGTTTATACTGTCTTAGTCTTCGGTTCCAACTTGAAAGCTCCCCAGAGGCGCGATTGTCTGTCTTGTCCCTTTTATCCCTGCCTCCCCTAGCCCGGGAGGTAAGCAGTTGGAGTTTCAAACGTTTTAATTGGGAGAAGATTTGTTGGGTGGGAGGTTTTAATCGGGCTTGTTAAGGCAAGGTGGAACCCAGGGAATTGGAAAATTAAATGTAGCTACCAACCCGCTTTTGGTTTTGCTTTGTTTTGTTTGGAATGAACATTTATTGATCACCTAAAAGGTGTTAGCTTATCTGCTCAAAGGAAGAAGAAAGAACAAGCCCTGCTTTTAATAGACAAGTAAATGTACTTAACACTGCCGGCGTTTTGGGAAAGGAAAAGTAACAACCTCACAGGTACATAGCATTGAGCCCCTCTGAGTCCCTTTCCTCATCTGTACGATAGGGGGCTGTTGGGATTAATTGTGTTTGAATAGGCCATCCTGTAACCAGTGGTTGGCATCTTTGGCTACAGGTTGAAATCACCTGGGTTCCACCCCAGAATTTCTGATATAATTGCAGGTAAGGCCTAGGCATTAGGAGTTTTAATTTTCCCCGGGTGATTCTAAGGGCAGCCAAGCTTGAGAACCACTGTTATATGGCAACCCAGGTTAATTTTCTCGATCTCTTTTCAGTTGTCATAACCTACACTGTCTCCAAGTCTGAACCAGCCTTCACATCCCAAACCCTGGCAACTGACCCAGTCCTTCCTATACATCTGTGTGTGCTTCAGACATGGGTCCTCATCTAGCCCATCTTCTTACCATGCCCTGTCTCCCCGCCTTACTAACCTCACATCTTCCCTAACAATGGGGCTTTGGGAAAATGACTTGCGCTCTCTACGCCTGGGTTTCCTTGTTTGCGTATTCAGGATAGCAGTACCCACCGTGCTAGCATGTTGTACCTACCAATGATGGTTACCTCCTTTAATTTTACTCCCATCCCACATCTTACATCTCCTGTCATGGCACTAAAGAAACATATCCTAAATGCTTGTTGCAGATACGGAGAATATAAAATTCAATCCTTTCTCCCCTTCTTTGCCTTCCAAGTTCAGCACAAGGCAACTCTTCCACAAAACTATGAAACTAGAGAACATCTAGTTCATCCTATTTAATTTTTTAAATAACAGCTTTATTGAGAGATCATTCGCATACCGTAAAATTCACCTTTGTAAAATGTACAATTCAGTGATTTTAATATATTCACAGAGTTGTGCAACCATCATCATCACTGCAATCTAAACATTTTCATAATCCCCGAAATAAATTCCATACATATTAGAAGTCACTCCAACATTTTTCCTTTCCCCCAGCACTTGCAATTGCTAATCTACAGTGGTACCTCAGTTTTCGAATGTCTGTGTTGATGAACATTTCGAACATTAGTGCCATGACAGGAGATGTAAGATGTGGGATGTGAGTAAAATTAAAGGAGGTAACCATCATCGGTAGGTACAACACGCTAGCACGGTGGGTACTGCTATCCTGAATACGCAAACCCAGAAGTAAATGCTTCGGTTTTCTAACACACCTTGGAAGTCGAACATGCCATACGGCTTCCACTGAGGGCAAGATTCTGAGGCCTAGCTGTCAGCTGTTGATCCCTCTGTTTTCCAACATTTCAGAACTTGAATGGTTTTCTGGAACCGATTACATTAGAAAACAAGGTACCACTGTACTTTGTGTCTGTATGGATTTGCTTATTCTGGACATTTCATATTAATGGTCTTATACATGCAGTATGTGGTCTTTTGTGACTGGCCTCTTTTACTTAGTATAATGGTTTCGTGGTTCATCATGCACATTGTAGTATATATCAGTACTTCATTCTTTTATTATTGCTGATAATATGTCATTATGTGGATATCCCACATTTTGTTGATTCATTTATCTGTTGATGAGCATTTAGGTGGTTTTTACTTTTTGGCTTTTATGAATAATATTACTGTTAACAGTCATGTACAGATTTTTATGTGAACGTATTTCCACTTTTTTTGTATCTATACCTTATAGTGGAATTGCTGGATCATATGGTTACTCTGTGGCTACCATTGAGTAACTTCCAGGCTGGGTATCTACTCCTGTTCAGTTCGAAGATGAAGAAACGGCTCAGAGAGCTTAAATGGGTTGTGTAGGTCACAGGATAATATTGGCATCTTTTATATATGGAAGGCCTACTAATGAGTCAAATTCTTCATGTACATGCTGTCACATGGGGAGAGATGACACTAGATTCTTGATTTTGAGGTCTTGTAAAAAACTGTTTTGTTTGTTGTTTTTGTGGCAAGAAACCTATCACACACACTTGGGTTGGAGTACAGAGTTCTTGCCATCAAGTGTCATAGCTCAGTATTGCTTTTTTTTTTTTTTTTTAGAGTACATTAGCCATCAGAAAAGGAAATATCCTAAACAAACCAGGCAAATTAAGACATAACTTTTCATTTTTGCTTGTTTGAGAGTTTAAATAGGAAGTTCTTGAAGTTAGCCATTAAATATTTTCTTTTAAAAACAATTCCATATGTAATATATGCAAATCAAATACTAACCAGAGGTTAAGTTATAAAAGTGAAAATCTCATAAAAGTCTGAATTGTTCCTGGAAATCCCTAGGAAGTTCCTCACTGGAGATCAATGTCCTGCTTCAGAAAAAGCCAGCACAGCATTGTTTAAGCTTTAGAATAGTTACTTCGACAACTAAATAGTAAATGCTTGGGTTGAGGGATAGGTCAGCAAGTGAAAATCCAGTTAAAATGCCATTGGAAGAAAATCTCTTCATTGCCCATTAGCATGCAGTATACATAGTTTTGTTATGAATGCTATACCGTGTGTGTGTGTGTGTGTGTGTGTGTAATATGTACAGTCATGCTCAGTATGTGATTATATTGAGGGATCTAACTTAGAAATTACTCTAGCATTTTGCTGCTTGGAATACTTTGGCAATTTTATGGAGGTTCCAACTTATTTTTTTATTTTTCATAGTTATCTTTGTAACTGATCTTTCAATTTCTCTAACTCTCCCTTGGTCTATGTTTTTCTTTATCCTCATTTAACTCCTCAACTTCTTTGAGCGGGTGGATAAAGACATCGCACAGTGGACAAAGCTTTTAATTTTTTGAATGGTCATGAGCAGTTACAACCACTCACCCTCCTTTCTCAGCTTTGGCCACCTCTGTTGGCTGGTGTCAGGCTTGGTTACATCCCCTGCCCAGTGGGATGCTGGTATTGAATGCAGGAGGCACCTCAATAATCAGTCCTCCTTCTTTCTTTGTGAGGGTTTGGAGCCATGTAGTTTAAACGTGTGATACAGCTCCACTGTATCTTCAAGCACAGATACGCTCTCAGCTTAAATGGAGTCTAGACCCAGGACGGAGGGAGCAGCAGGTTCAAGTCTTCTGTCTCATTCTAGGGCGTCTGCTCGTCACTTGGAGCGGCTGGCCCAATCTCTTGCACTGTTTACATTTTTCCCCCCTTGCGTATGGTTGAGTTTTCCTAAATTCAATGCATCTACCATGGCTCTATGTTTTATCGCACAATACACTCAACTCCACTTCCTTCCTTTAGCCGTTATTGAATTGCAGCCTGTTGTGCGTTAGGTGCCTGTTTTGTCTCCTCAAGCTGAGTATAAGGCCTGGAAGGGAGAGGTACTGACTTCAGCTTCCTTTACGCCCTCCTAGTGCTGGGTGCACAGCAAGTAATTCCACAATAACCCTTTAGCTTCTAACCTTGAGAAATAGCCTTCAGACAAAGGGGGACAGATGCTACCTGTGCTTGCAGCAGAAGCTAGAAAGAAGAACATGGGCTTTGGCATTCAGCAGACCTGGGATGGTCTAGTGCCCAACTCTCTGGGGCCTTTTATATAGCCTCTCAAACCTGAATCTGACTCCTCATCTGTATAGTGTTAGTAGGGCCTACCCCATCATAATAGTTACAGCGAACATGCATAGCGCTCAGTATGAACCGGCTATTCTTCTGAGCACTTTATGAGTCTTAACTATAAGATAGAATTTATTTTTATTCTTATTTTTTAGATGAGGAAACCAAAGCACAGAGAGATTAAGTAACCTTTGTCCACAATCACACAGCTAGGAAGTAGTGAAGCTGATTCCTATCCTGGCACTCTGCTTTACAGTTCTTAGCCACTTGGAGGTACATAATAGACCCTTAATTGGGAACTGCTGCTGTCATTTTTTAAAAAATTTTTTTTTATTGTTGAAAGAATTACAGATGGCCCCTTTTTTTCCTAATTGACCCCTTCTACCCTACACCCACCCCCTGCCCCAGGCCTTCGCCACACTATTGTCTGTGTCCATGGGTTGTGCATTTATGCATATAAATTCTTTAGTTAATCTCTCTCCCTGCAACCCACCCACCCCCACCTTCTCTCTGAGATTAGTCAGTCTGTTCCATGCTTCTATGTCACTGGGTCTATTTTGTTCTTCAGTTTATTTTGTTCTTTAGATTCCACATATAAGTGAGATCATGTGATATTTGTCTTTCTCTGCCTGGCTTATTTTGAGTAGCATAATATTCTCCAGGCCCATCCATGCTGACCCAAAGGGTAAGAGATCCTTCTTCTTTACAGCTGCATAGTATTCCATGGTGTAAATGTACCACAGCTTTTTATCCACTCATATACTGATGGGCTGTTTCCAGATCTTAGCTATTGTAAATAACACTGCTATGAACATAGGGGTGCATAATTTCTTTTTGATAAGTGTTTTGGGTTTCTTAGGATATATTCCTGGAAGTGGGATCACTGGGTCAAAAGGCAGCTCCATTTTCAATTTTTTGAGAAAACTCCATACTGTTTTCCATAGTGGCTGCCCCAGTTTGCATTCCCACCAGCAGTGTATCAGGGATCCCCTTTCTCCACATGGTCACCAGCACATGTTATTTGTTGATTTGTTCATGGTAGCCATTCCGACAGGTGTGAAGTGATACCTCATTGTGGTTTTAATTTGCATCTCTCTGATGATTAGTGACATTGAGCATTTTTTCGTACGTCTCTTGGTCATCTGTATGTCCTCTTGGTGAAGTGTCTATTCAGGTCCTTAGCCAATTTTTTAATTGGATTATTTGTCTTCCTCTTGTTGAGTTGTATGAGTTCTTTGTATATTTTGGAGATTAGCCCCTTATCAGATGTATCCTTGGTGGATATGTTCTCCCATACCGTGGGGTTCCTTTGTATTTTGAGGATGATTTCTTTTGCTGTGCAGCAGCTTTTTAGTTTGATGTAGTCCCATTTGTTTATTTTTTCCTTTGTTTCTCTTGCCTTAGGAGATGTATCGGTGAAAATTCCGCTATGTGAGATGTCTGTGACTTTACTTCGTATGTTTTCTTCCAGGATTTGTGTGGTTTCACGACTTACATTTAAGTCTTTTATCCATTTTGAATTTATTCTTGTGTATGGAGTAAGTTGGTGATGTAGTTTCATTTTTTTTGCATGTATCTGTCCAATTTTCTCAATACCACTTATTGAAGAGACTGTCTTTACTCCATTATATGCTCTTGCCTCCTTTGTCAAATATTAATTGACCATAATGAGGTGGATCGATTTCTGGGGTTTCTGTTCTGAGGAACTGCTGCTGTCATTTTTATTTATCAGTGCCTTAAAATTGGAAGACGATTGACATAATGTTTGGAATGTATTTTAAGTTTCTTTTATCTTTATATTCCCAGCACCCCTGATATTAGGAGCCCCTGGTAGGTACACAGTAAAAGTCTGTTGGCTGAGTGAAAGAATAGGAGTAACAGGCAGAAATCCTATTGTGCTTATATAGCATTGTAACTTTTAGGGCATGTCACTAGGCCACAGTCTTGTCAGCTGTAGTTAGAAATAATGCCACTGACTTCTTGGGCATTGTTGTGGGAATTAATTGAGATATTCTAGGTGAATGAGATTTTCACTGCTTTTACAAAATGTTCTCATGACTCTGTGTCTTTTAGTTCACTGCGTTATAAATATTTTATTTTTCCCACAGACCACAAAGTTTTCTGAGCCTAGGTATAAATGTACTTGCATTTTTTATCAATGAAGTTATTGATTGACTATCTTGTTTCTTTATCTTTATTATACTCTTTAAAGAACAGTTACACTTGAAAAATGGCGGAAGCAGTTTTCCATGCCCCAAAGAGGAAAAGAAGAGTGTATGAGAATTATGAGTCTCCATTTCCGATCCCTTTTGGTCAGAAAGACTTCAAAATATTCCGCGCTGAAATGATAAACAACAGTGTAATTGTGAGGAACGCAGAAGATATTGAGCAGCTGTATGGGAAAGTAAGTATAGGTGACCCTTACCTGAGAGAGAGAGAGAGAGAGAGAGAGAAACATCAATGTGAGACAAATATCGATCAGTTGCCTCCCATATGCACCCCAACTGGGGATCAAACCTGCAATCTAGGTATGTGCCCTGACCAGGAATCAAACCCACAACCTTTTTGGTGCATGGGATGATGCTCCAACTAACTGAGCTACCTGACCTGGGCCACTGGGGCACTTTTTAAACAGCTTTATTGAGGTATAATTTACATCCGTAAAATTCAACCATTCTTAGTGTACAATTCAGTGATTGCAATAAATTCATAGAGTTGTACAACCACCGCCACAATCCTGTTTTAGAGCCTTCCCATCAGCCCAGAGTGTTCCCTCATGTCCATTGCACTTAATCCCTGCTCCCACTCCCAGCCTGAGGCACCCACCAATCCACTTCTGTCTCTTCAAATATGCCCTCTCTTGACATTTTTATGAAACATGTAGGTTTTAACCACCTTCCCAAAGTGGGATACAGTGGCTGGCATTGACCCTGGTGAGATGGCAGTCTAGGTCAAGGCAGCCTCTCCACATTCGCAATACATAACATTAAACAAGAGCTTCGTAAAGTGCTATACACATTATTTATTCTGATTTTTAAATCTAGGTGAGGGTGAAAGATGTTCATTTTATTATTCTCTCAAATTTCTATGGGCTTAAATTAAGAAGTGGAGGGGGGGAATCTGTGTCAACAGGAAGGGAGTACAGGAGAATCCAGGAAGCTTTTTATACCTGGCAGACTTGGCTCCTGCTTTTAGACACACTACTCCTGACCCCCATGTGAAGGAGAATCCCTGCCTCTGCCTACCCTGTTGCCTTCAGCTTATCAGACCAAGAATGAAGTCATTAGTTATGAGACAAACGAAGTACTAAAAACTTACTAGCTCTCTTCAGTCAGAGAGAGAAAATGCTAAGATCTTCATTAGTATTCATTAGATAATCAGAGGGAAGATGTAAAGCTGTGAAAAGTGGAATAAATTTCTTGTTAATTCAAATAGTGATTCTTCCTTAACTAAAAAATTGGTAACTAAAGGTGAACTAACTTTATTTTCTCTCTTCCTGGAAGGGTTATTTTGGAAAAGGAATCCTGTCTCGAAGCCGTCCTAACTTCACAATTTCAGATCCTAAGCTGGTTGCTAAATGGAAAGGTAAACTTGACCATCACTCAGTTCTTTTGGCAAATTATTATTTTCTTTCAGTTTTGATCTTCCACCTCAGATTACATAGTAAAATTTTAGTGGAGAAGTAAAATGCACACTGACAATTTTACTACTAAAAGTAGTAACTAGGATAATTCTGATGAAGGTAAAAGTGTTCTTACAATGGGTGAAAATATGTTTTATCTAATTTCTGGAATTATCAAAAGTGTTATTCGGCTTTTCTGTTGCTAAGCATTGCCTAGAAGAATACTATGCATGTGGAAGGTACTGATAATTAGGTTCCTGCTCACCTATATGCAAAATGAGTTTCATTTCTAGAATTAGAATTTATAACATTAACTATGACATTGATGGATTTTTTAAAACAGTAATGTGTTTAGTTCTCACTTGCTGATCCTCTTTAATTTATAAATCTTTTATCTTAGTGTATTTCTCTAGTCTCATGGTAATTAAATAAGCACCATCAGCAGGTTAAAACGAATGGGTTGTTTTTTTTAATTCTCACCCAAGGATATGCTTTTCATTGACTTTTGAGAGAAAGGAAGGGAGAGAGAGAAAGAGAGAAACATCGATGCGAGAGAGAAACATTGATCA
This sequence comes from Miniopterus natalensis, assembly GCF_054644295.1. NCBI lineage: Eukaryota > Metazoa > Chordata > Mammalia > Chiroptera > Miniopteridae > Miniopterus > Miniopterus natalensis. Next base: position 30,958,497 of record NC_142095.1, on the reverse strand, counting down.
GTTGCCTCTCATAGGCGCCTCAACTGGGGATTAAACCCGCAACCTAGGTATGTGCCCTGACCAGGAATAGAACCCACAGCCTTTTGGTGTACCATATGACACCCCAGCCAACTGAGCCACCCTGCCAGGGCATAAATATGTGTTTAAAATATAAGGAAGGATAAACCATAATTTTTTTAATGCCTATGGGGGAGGGGTGGAATAGGATGGAGAGAGGTGAGACTTTATAGATTTGACTTTGGAACTTTGTAAATATATTGCATGATTATAAAACAAAGTTAAATTTTAAAAGGTAATTCTTAAAAAAAAAAAAAAAAAGGAACCTGTATATCACGTTGGTGGTATAGCCACAAGGGGTAAACTGTTTTGAGTGACTTCAAAGCATGATCATTTGACTGATAGACTTTGTGCCAGTTATCTCCTGCCACAGTGTTATCTCACAAACCACCCCAAATTTCAGTGGCTTTCACTAGCAACCAAATTGCTCACAAGTCTACAGGTTTGCTGGGTAGGTCTGCTGATCTTGGCTGGATGTGCTCATCCATCTGGTTAGTCAGAGGTCAGCTGGCTGGTCTAATGGGCCGAGTCCGGTACTGGATCTAGCTGGACGCACTGGTGCCTGGCTGTCGGTTGGCTGTCAGCTGGCCTCGGAGGGCCTTGACTGGGATGAGGGCGGGCACCGCGTGTGCCCCAGCCCTCCAGCAGGCTAGCCCAGGTTTGTCCTCGTGGTTATGGTGAAGGATCAAGAGCACACCCCAGTGTGCCGGTGCTTTCCAGGCCTCTGCTGTCATTGTGTTTGCTAATATTTCACTGGCCCAGAGTCAGGGGCTTGGCCGGTGGGAGACCTGAAGAACTGGGGCAGTCAACCTGCCATATACTCTAAAGAAAGAAAGAGCTACAAAATAATCTTTTCATTGTTTTCAGCAATTATTTTATGGCTGGTAGTGTTGTTACTGTTATGCTGAGACTGTTATATCTATACTGTATGATTAAGCAAATGAATAATTTTGATGGTGTGGCTGAGAGCAGCCAGGATTTTTTAGATGAAACTCCTTGTACCAGGAAGCAAGGAAGCTATGAAAAACTACTAGGCTTGTTTCAAAAGAGGCTTCCACTGGCTGTGGAAGCATTTGAACATCAATAAGAATACTACAATTTATTTTAAAATTTATTCATAATAATACCCCCAAAATGCTTGAATCCTTTAGTTCATACTGATACATGCCAGAAGAAATTCATTGTTCACCTATGGGGGATTCATCATTTTGAAAACTGGAATATGTGGTAGCCAAATAGTGAGGGATTTCTCTTTATAGAAGAATCTCACTAATAAAGAAGAAATAATTGGATTAGAATATTACCATTTTGCAACCTCTCATGAATTATTAGATCTAGACATTGTTCAGCAATGGTGCTGATGACATAAGAAGAGCCAACAAGACACTTTGTGTCTTCTGATGAAAACACACAGCACCACCTATCAAGTAAGCTGCCCCCAAAATCGAACCTGGGTCTAATCAAGGCTCTAGTTCCACCAATTCACAGGAGATGCAGGAAACAGAGGAATGTGTTAAGCCCGCGCTGCTCAAAGTACTCAGGTGCAGCAAGGTAAGACCTTTGCACAGAATGGAAATAGATCCCATTTCATTTAGCTACAGCTATTTACCTATTTACCTGCAACTTCCTTCTCCATGAAAATCTGGCTATGAAAACAAGGTGAGCTGAACAAACAAGCAGTGTGCTGAGTGAGTCAGTTACTTCATGTCTTCTTGAACCGGCGGGCCTGTGGCCACCTTTGAGTGGCACTTTGTTAACAGCACAACGGGGATGTGTTCATCTGAAGCCAGACCGGGAAAAGTTCTGCAGGACAGAGGACCCAGATCTGCAACAAATGAATTTCAGGGAAACCTATATTAGAATCAACTGAAGATACATCAATCAGTTACAGTGTATGGGCCTTATTTGGGTTTTAAAGCTGAACATCATCTATTTCAAGCCTTTAATCCACCAGAGAGAAGGCCAAATTTGGGAGAGGAGAGATGACTTGCCCAAAGTCCTTTGTGTGTGTGTGTGTGTATATTATATTTATTTCTCAATTAGAGTTGACATTCAATATTATATTAGTTTCAGATATACAGCATAGTGGTTAGATATTTATATAACTTACAAACTGATCCCCCCGATAAGTCTAGTACCCAGCTGGCACCACACATAGTTATTATAGTATTGTTGACTGTATTCCCTGTGCTGTACTTTACATCCCCATGACTCTTCTGTAACTTCCAATTTGTGCTTCTTAATCCCTTCACCTTTTCCACCCAGCCCTGCAACACCCCTCCCACCTGGCAACCATCAACTTATTCTCTGTATCTATGAGTTTGTATCTGTTTTGTTTTTTCACTTATTTTGTTTTTTAGATTCCACATATAAGCGAAATCATATGGTATTTGTCTTTCTCTGCCTGACGTATTTTACTTAGCATAATACCCTCTAGATCCCTCCATGTTGTCTAAAACCCACACCATTAGGTGACCCAGTAAATATTTTAAGTGGAAAGACTTCTCCAGCCAGACGCCCAGAGCTAGAAGTAGAGCTCAGAACTCCTAAATCCACACCCAAAGCCCTGGCCAGCTATGTTAGTTGGTTAGAGCACTGTTCCGATATGCCAAATTCACACCCAAACACTGCCATGAAACTTGCTTTAACAACCCTTTCTTATAGGTACAGCTTTCACTGAAAATGCTTTATGGAGCACGGGACAATGAGGGTAAAGTGTAAAACTTTAGGGCCTCAGTATTCTCATCTGACAGTTGAGAGCGTGAGCATTCAGAGGTGGCAGAAAGAATTCCTCTTGCATGCCATTGCTGCTGGAGAATTGAGTTGAGAAGCATTCTGAGGTCACACCTGAGTCCAGCAAGAGCACTGATTGGTTTGGTACAGGGTTTGGGTGTAGGGAGTGATGGCAATATAAAGCACGTTTGCCATTGCTGGTTGGACAGTCAATCTTCTAGGTGTATGATTTTGTGAATTTTGAAATTCTTAGTCTTTTCTAGGTTTTCAGTGTTTTTTCTCCTTAAGGAAAATGTGTCTGAATTAATGGAACTTCTTTGTTGTTACAGATGTGAAGACAAATATGCCTATAATCACATCAAAGAAGTAAGTCATGCTGAACTGTGGCCTTGGTCAAAATTATAGTTGAAGTCAGGTCTATTTTTAGATAAGCTTTTCTAATGTGATAGTCTATACCTTTTTTTTTTTGAGTAGATGAGTTCTTGAAGTGAATCAAATCATATTTGAAATGTACTAAGTTTATGTTTTAAAATAATCCTAAACCAAATCTTTTGCAAGTTGGATTCCTTCCCAGATATGAACAACTACCCTGTAATGTATATGTCTTTAAGTGCTAAGATGCTTAGACTTAGATTTAGACCTGGCCTCCTGGGCTGTGTGGGCATACACAACCTGACCCCCTTCATTGCTCTATACTAATAGGGTTAGAGAAAGAGGCTTTCACAGGCTCTTCCGGTCCGCTCATATAGTGTAACTTCTTCCCCTGGGCTCTTGTTTATGCTGTACCTGTTTCCTGGATCATTTCTCCCTGACCCCGAAAAATGCACACTGCCTATTTCTGCACATTCCACATATAGCTTACTTGCTGCTCTCTCGGAGTTTCTCTCCTCACCACCGCCCTTCCCTCCGCTGAGTTGTGGGTCATTCCTCCAGCTCCCGTGGAGTCTGCTTCAGAGCCCCGCACTGTACTGTTTGTCGTACACATAGATTTAGAATGTCAGGTCTTGGAGAGCAGGGACCATGCCTGGTTCCTCTTGGCAGCCCCAACACTTAGTGGCCCTTTGGTAGGATCTTGTTGGCTAATGTTCACCCATCTAAATCCTATCATCCCTAAGGTGCAGCTTCAGTCGCAATTCTTCCAGGAAGCCTTTTAAAACCACTCATGTTCACAATGATATCTCATCTTGCTTCTGCATGTACTGGCAGAATCTGATAGGTCCTTTTGTTTACATGCCCAGTAACCCCAGGGCCAGAGGAGTGTCCAGGAGGCAGTGGCACCAGGGAGATCTCAGTGGCTGCTTTGGCTAAAACCACAGGCTGGGCACAGGGTTAGAGTCCCAGTCTGTGGGAGGGGCCTGCAAAGAACCTGGCAGAACCTCCATCACAGGAGGGCTGCAGTATAGGCAGGTTGCTGCAACCAACACTAAGACTCAGAAACAAAAGAGAAGCCTGCCCCTCAGAACTGCACCCTGATCCGGCTGGCAGTAATGACGACACGATGTCAAGCTAGTTTGAATATGTAAGATTGTTGCCTGCCTGAAGGTTATCCCTTTGTAAGCTAGGTTATCCATTTAAAAGCTCTGCAATGTAATATTCCTAGAATTTTATTGATCCTTATATTAGTTTCCTAGGGCTGCCTTAACAAAGTACCACAAACTTGGGTGGCTTAGAAGAACAGGAATTTATTTTCACCGTTCTGGAGGCCAGAAATCCCAAATCAAGGTACAGTAGGGCTATGCTCCCTCTAGCAGCTCTAGGATCCTTCCATGTTAGCTTCTGGTGATAGCCAACATCACTATCATCATCATTATAGCCAGTGATACGGATTGTTCCAACAGTGCCGGTTACTGGTCTGTATACCTGTATCATCTCCGTTCATCTTCGTAAGAAATCTTCAAGTAGGTATAGTCATTTCCATCTGTACATGGGAATCTGTAATTATCTTGCCCAAGATTACGTGAGCTTAAACCAGGAAGTTCAGCTCCAGAGCCTGAGAGGAATTGACACATAATGAGAATAATAACATAGTTTTATATGCGGGCATTCCTTGTGCTAGATACTATGCTGATAACAGGTTTATGGGTTGTCTCCTTAAGTCCTTCACCACCCCCGTGAGCTAGGTCCTGTTATTATCTGTCTTTGACAGATGAGGAAACAACCAGAGGATCAGAGGAGGTTAAGTAACTTGCTCAAAGCCAATACCTGAACCTAAGCAAACTGACTCAGAATTTTGCTGTGAACTTCCAATGATAAATGGGTATTAATTAATAAGGTGGTGGAGAAGGTCATTCTATGTAAATGGAAGAGGTGTGATCAAGGCGTAGAAACATGAGCAGCTGATGCGTGGTCAAGTGGTATCATCTGTGTTCCTGCTGCCCTAAAATGAGTCTGCTTTTCATCAGTCTCGTTACTGTTTCTAATCAGAGCCGTCGCCACCTTTTCTTTCTGCCACTCTCCCCCTTATGTTTTCTGACTTTCGCTTTTGTCTTCCTGCCATTTCTCTCCAGCAGTGTTTGGAGTTAATGGCGGTAGGACTTGGCTTTTGGATTGCCAGCCCTTTAGAGGACACCTGTTATATAACCCATATGTCTTAGTCATTTGTGCATCTGTCTGTTTTCATCACCAGTCTTATTTAGAGGCTTTCTTCTACATACTTTTGTGGCCACAGTCTCATTTGCGCTTTCATAAATGAACATCTGAGGTCATTATGAGACAGAAATGCAGGCATGATTCTGGCATTTGGCAGAAAAGCAAAAAGAGACTAGAGGTGCTAAGTGGCTTAGCTGAGAATCACAGAAGAGCCAACTCCAGAACCCACGTGGTTTAGCGCTTGTCCCCACATGGCTGCCCCTGCTCTCAGAGAGCAGTTAATTAAGGTGCACATTTCCATTCGTTAAAATGTCATTTGCATTTTAATATGATATATATTGAGTCAAAATGTTTTTATTTTTCGAGTCTCCCTAAAAATCCCACAATCATATAGTAACAAGTATTTATTGAGTACTTTCTACATTCTGAGCACTTTACATGTGTTATCTTCTTTAATCCTTGCAACAACCCCATGAGGCAGGTAGTTATCCCTGGTTCACAGAGGAAGAACTGAGCCTTAGAGAGGAGGGTATATAGCTAGTATGAGAACATGATGGAGTGAGGGTTTTGAACTCACATCTGCCTTGACCACTCTTTTGCAAAGATCAGAGTAGTGACCTGTGTGTGCTCGCTCTCTCAATTCCAGATCATCTGCTCAAAGGGGGAACTGTTGAATCTTTAATTTGGTGATTCTTTCATATATTTTGAGTCAAGGAATATGATAAAAGTTGTGGATCCCTTCCTCAGAAAAATACACATTGACACAAAAATTTGTATTCAAATGAAGAATATTCATAGACCCATAAAGCCATAGAACCCATAAAGCTTTAGGTGATATGAAGAACAAAGATTCTTCTTAGATATCTCAAGTGAAAGGTCTTTTAACTGCATGCAACAGTGGCCATACTTTTCATACAGATGAAAGACATCTTGCTGTTATATGGGCAGCTACATTTTTTTCGTGATCCCATGAACCAAGAGGTTGCTGGTTTGATTCCCTATCAGGCCACATGCCCAGGCTGCAGGCTCAATCCTCAGTAGGGGGCATGCAGGAGGCAGCAGATTGGTGTTTCTCTCTCATCAATGTTTCTCTCCCTCTCCATTCCTCTCTCTCTAAAATCAATAAAAACATTAAAAAAAAAAAAGTGGTACATAACATGACCCTTCTGAGGCAGTAGTACCATTTTCCCCTTTTTATGGGTGGAAAAACTGAGAAGCACAGAGAAGTTAAGTAACTGGCTTTGTCACACAGTTATAAGTCACAGAGTCAGGGCTGAACACAAAATGTGCAGTGTTGGGGAGTCCATACATGTAGTCAGTGCATCATCCTTCAGTGTTAAAGAAGTCTTGCCAAGTTTTAATTTTTATATCCAAGAGACTGTTCCCAATATATAGGAATGCATGTTTATCCCCATGTAGGATAAACAGGATGTTGGCAGGTTGGAGATTCTACTGATGAATCAGGATTAAGCAGCCACAGGTCTCTTTTTTTAAATGCAGCAGAAGCAACCTTCCTTGTTTAACTGTGTGTGAGATGTAGCAGTTTATAAGCTATGACATACTCAGTCATCCATATACAGACAAAGGACTCAAGTGAAGAGTGAAATTACATCTGTCTTTTCAGAAGCTATGTGTTTTCTTAGGTGCTTTTTACAGTAATTGCTGTAGGTAGAGGCCAAAGTGCTTGAGTTTCACAGTGTCTTTTCCTTCCACTGATTAGATTTTCCACATGTGGCAGTGATCTCACATTCCATGAACGTATCCCAGCAGCATCATTAGGTGCTGACACTTCTTTACTGGGGCAGAGCCCTGTTGTCTTGTCGTAACTTTTTGAAACTGGGAAGTGTTCAGAGCTTGTCTTCAAGTTTAAGAGACTAAGCATGTATTTTCTCATTAAAATATAGTTTTAAAATTCTTATGGAAAAAGGGGCCACTTCTATTAGGATGCTTGGCTGTATGTACATAACCATCATCATTTTTTTCCATGTGTAGTGGAGACATTAGGAAGTACTGTGAAAAATATTGAAATTTTCATTTTTGCTTTCTAATACTAAGCAAGGGCTCTTTATGGTATGAATGGGATATATATCTGAAAATATGATGCCTAAAATTGAAAATAATACAGATTCTGACAAAGGATGGCCATTTTCTCTTTATATTTACCAAAATCATTTGTTCCACCAGATTTAAATTGCATACTTTGGTGGGGGGGTTGCATAAATTTGCATACATTTCCATACTTTGTTAAACTGAGGTTAATTTTTTTTTCAAATTCAGCAAGTTAAATGAAGCTCTATAATAAAAGCAAACAAAAAGTAATACTTGCTCATTGCAGAACAGTTAAAAAATGCAGAAAGGTATAAAGAAAACATTTACCTATAGCCCACCATTGAGAAAAACCACTGCAAACATTTTGGCATACTACCTTCCCATCTTTTTTATGTGCTCTGTTGTCTTTTAAATACTGAAATTCAAGTGTTGTAACTAACACTATTTCTATTTTGCAGGTATCAACATAGTGTAGAATGGGCCACAAAGCTCATGAGAAGACAGGGGCAGGATGAGAGTACAGTGCATAGAATCCTTGAAGATTACACAAAACCACTTGAGCATCCTTGCATAAAATGGAACGAAAAGGTTCCATTGCATGATGAACTGAACTCTGAAATAGTTTCCAACATGGAAGCCACAGCAGATAGAGAGAAACTGTCTGTGATGAATGGGGACTCAGGAAAGTCAGACGATATGGAGGATCCCAGCAAGCCATCACACTGCCTGCAGGAAGGCTCTGGGCATGACCCACTAACTGCAAATGGCTTGGATGAACACCTGTTAGAGGGCACTGTGCCTCTGCCCCAAGTCCATTGTAGCAAACAAGATGTTCTCCTCCCCCAGTGTGACACTCCGGACAGCAGCCAACCAGCGGGTCTCGTCTGTGCCAGAGAGAGAGGGCCTGATGATGAGTATGTGCTGGTGGAGGAAGTTGTGTGTGATGGGAGTGAGAAGGAAGATGCCCTAAACAAGGAAGTAAGTAGAAGAAAATGAATCACTTCCTCCAAAGCCATCTGTTTGTGGCCCATAGGAGATGTTGGCTAATTGGATGTCCCTTGCTTGGAACTGGTAGCAGGCCCATATTAAGCACCCAGCTTATGAGAGAGGTGGACAGGACACCACACTGCAGACACTCCAAGGTTACCAGCAGGCACTGGGTCCTGCCCTGGTGTCTGAGTAGTTGTGAGGGCTGTTTCAGCTAAAACCTTGAAGTTTGTGAATAACTTTTTTTAAATGTATAAATTAAAGCAGGTTCAAGGAGGAAAAGAAATGTAGTGGTGATTGCACATAGTCTGGAGCACAGCCAAGGGGCGGGTCCTGCATATAGAAGTCAGCCGTCACATGGGAAGCAGATGAACAGCCACTTCATTAAAGGATGCACTGTCAGAGTTACCCTAGAATTGTCTGTAATAGCTGAAAATGAGAAACAATCTAATGGCTAAGTGGTATGTGAAACACCCACTTGGAGAAATATTATCTAACCTTTTTTAAAAATATATGTTTTTATTGACTTTTAGAGAGAGGAATGGAGGGAGGGAGAGAGAGAAACATTGATGAGAGAAACATCATCAGTCAGCTGCCTCCTGCACGCCCCATACTGGGGATTTAGCCGCAACCCAGGCATGTGCCCTGACCAGGAATTGAACCATGACCTCCTGGTTCATGGGTCGACAATCACTGAACAACACCAGCCGGGCTTATCTAACCTTTTGAATGAGGTTTATGATGTCTCATTAAGAACCTAGACACATGCTTGTGAGGTACTGTGAAAAAAAGCACGTAAAATCAACCAACAAAATGATTACTATGGGAATATTCACGGGTCAAAAAGAAATAAAATGTTAATAGTAGAAAAGCAACCTTTTCCATATAAGTAATAAAAAGTTACTTTTTAACAGTATGAATCCAACAAATGTGAATTTGGGCAATTTATAAGAAAGTTGTTCATTTTAAAATGCGGTTTCCTCTGTATAACGTAGTGCTCCCATTTGTTCTATATGTTTTTTCTTTTTTTCTTCAGTTGGTACAAAAGAAGAGACTAAGATGCAGAAGAAATCCATATAGAATCTTCGAGTATTTGCAACTCAGCCTAGAAGAGGTATGTTTCCAGCTTGTTCCCTTTTCAGCTATTGGTCTCTGGGACTGGGCAACACTGTATACCTCTAAATGCAGTTCTGTATGTAATTCAGTAACTGAGTATTCAGTAATTGAATATCACAATTGGGTATTGAGATCACCCTAGGCAGCTTCCAAAGTAGGCCTGCCTACATTTCATTCCTTAGCCTGCATTTGATCAATTCTAAGATGTGCATTTTGGGGACCTTACCTATATCATTCCACAGAGGTATCAAGGAGTTTGTCTAAGTACTTCTTTGTTTAAAAAATTTATTGTTTGATTGATTTGAAAGAGAGAGAGAGAGAGAGACATTAATTTGTTGTTCAACGTATTTATGCCTTCATTGGTTGATTCTTATATGTGCACTGACCAGAGATTGAACCCACAATTTTGGCATATCGGGATGATGCTCTAACCAGCTGAGCTACCTGGCCAAGGCTAAGCACTTCTTTTCATCAAGGTTTCAGGTTGGCCAAATATTATGTTACTAGTTTTTACCAAGTCCTAAAAAAAGGTTGTTGAGATAGACTTCACATACCATACCATTCACCCATTTAAAGTGTACAGTTCAGTGATTTTTAGTGTATTTGTGGAATTTCACCAACTTTTAGTAAGCTGTGATGCGTACTTCAAGTTATGTAAAGACTGATAATTATTAAAGGCACTTTAGGTATTTCCTTCTGCAGAACTACCAATACTTGCTCTCTTTATTTAAGACATAGCTGCTTTCTCAAAAGTTGACTAAACAACTGCATCATGTTTTTCCTCTGATTTGGAGTTCCTCTAGCCTGTGTTCATGTAACATTCAGTCCTTCCTTTTTTGCTTACATTTATACTGTACACAGAAATGTCCTTTCTGCCCTTGAGGGTAGCACCCCTTCCTCAGGCTCATTTCCATGGGTGTGTCTCCTCTCCAGGAGCACTCCAGCCTGTCTTAGATCCCTTCTGCAGTGCCTGGCACAGTTCTTGGAGTATATGTAGGTGTCAAGGAGTGCTTGTTAAATGCACCCACGTGGGTCATTTCATAGATGTGTTCACAGAGAAGTAATTGTGTTTCCATAGCCTCTTGATCTCCTGGTCTGCACTTCCTTCCTTGCAGTGAAGCCAGTGGTACAAAGAACAGACTTTCAGAGTAGGAAAGGATGTTTCGAATTATTTACTTCATTTCATTTTACAAATGAGACAGCTTAGTCTACTGTTGAATACAGTAGACACTAGCTGTGTGTGGCTATTTAATTTAAACTAATTAAAGCTGAACAAAATTCAAAATTCTGTTTCTCCGTCATGTCACCTGCATTTAAAACATTCAACAGCCGCATGTGACTACTGTACTGGATAGCACACGTGTAGAATACTCCCTGTTGGTCAGACTGTGTATGCCTGTTCTCCAGGTCTTTGACCTCTCTGAGTCTCAGCTTTCTTCTGTAAAAGCCGAATATAGCACCTTTTTTATAAGATGTTCTGGAAATTAAATCACTCATGTAATGGGTTCAGCACAGTGCCTGGTATATAGTAAATACTCAGTAAGTGTTAGCACCTGCTGTTCTTGTCATTATCATCATCATTTAGTTCCTTAGAAACGCTATTTAGTAGCTAATTGGAACTCTTTCTTTCACAATCAGCATTTTTTTTACTCCTCACCCGAGAATGTACTTTTATTGATTTTAGAGAGAGAAGAAGGGAGAGAGAGAGAAACATCAATCGGTTGCCTCCTGTACACACCCTGACCAGGGATCTAATCTAAAGCCTGGGTATGTGCCCTGACTGGGAATCGAACCCTCAATCCTTCGGTGCATGGGACAGTGCTCCAACCGAGTCACACTGGCCAAGGCACAAGCAATATTTTTTTAAATTTAAGTATAGTTGGTATATAATATTATATTAATAAAAAATTATTTTTTAACAGCATGAATCCAACAAGTGTAAATCTGTGATATTTGTAAGAAAATTTTTTGGTTTTTTGTGTTTTTTTTTTAAATATATCTTTATTGATTTCAGAGAGAGGAAAGGAGAGGGAGAGAGACAGAAACATCAATGATGAGAGAGTCATTGATCAAGCCCACAACCCAAGCATGTGCCTTTACCAGGAATCGAACCCCAATCGCTTGGATCCTCGGTCGATGCTTAACCGCTGAGCCACGCCCAGCTGGGCAGAAAATTGTTTATTCTAAAATGTGATTTCCTGCCCTGGCCCGGTGACACAGTTGGAGCCTCAACCAGAAATCAAGAGGCTTGATTCCCATTCAGGGCAGACCAGCCTAGGTTTCGGTTTAATCCTGGCCGTGGCAGGACGCAGCCAATCTGTGTTTCTCTCTCACATCGATGTTTCCCTCTCCCCTTCCCTTTCTCTCTTAAATCAATAAAAACATATCCTCGGGTAAGGATTTAAAAAAATTATTTAAAAAATGTGATCTCTGTATAACATATAGTGCTTTCTGTTCTGTATGTATTTTCATTCTTTCTCTTCAGTTTCAGGTATATGCAATCAGTATTTTGCAAAAATATTCACTGGGTATTTACTATGTCCCAGGTGCTGGGCTAAGTGCTAATAATACAGAAATAAATAGAATATGGCTCTGATCATAGAGATAGCCCCAAAATAATTACAATTCTATGTGATAAGCACAGTGTGATATATATGTATTGTCCTAGTGTTCCTTCTCTTGTGTCCTTGTACCCAATGCCTGACATTTATTAGGTGCTTAAAAATTTTTTGTTAAATGGATATGTACGAGGTATGGAATTTTCACAGGAACTTCTGGAGTCCAAAGGCACATGCACTAGCTGGAAAGACTTTACAGAGTTGGTGATATCTGCAGATGTTAAAGGATAAATAGGGATTGCCAGATGGACTCAGGGGACAGCACAGACTCTCATGCAGCTCAGTCCTGGAAGTGGCAACACAACACAGGATGGCTAGATTGTGGCTGGCATATCTATGGGTAGGGGTGTGACCTGGTCATGGTGGCACCAGGCCATTGCAGGCAGTGATGTAGGGGAGTAGCAGGGACTAGAGTTGGCATAAGTATGAGTGTGGGCTGGAGAGCTGAGGCCATGAAGACCCTCCCAGCTCTCAGCTCCAGTAGGCAGCAGCAGTAGGGCTGGAGAGAGCATCAGGTGTAGAACCTGGGGGTTCAACCTTACTGTTTCAGGAGGCTGGCCGGTTGCTGCTTTTAATGAAAAAAAGCCTCCCCCCAAATACTCCCTGAAGAAAGGGAAGAGTAATAGGAGATAGCAGATGAGATTGCTCTGTATTCTTGGAAGCTGCTTGGCTCCTGAGAACATTCCAGAGATGTGTTGTAGAAGTTTTCAAGGAGCACGCAGTTAAACCTGGCTCTGCTTCTCAGTTCTGTTTGGCAGATTGCCTTTGAAAGAATCACTGGTGTTTGGTGCACCACTTGCACAGTGTAATGTATTTTCGTAAATGTCTATAAGGAACACAAGCAGCCCTGCTGTGGTGACTCAGAGCAGTTCTTTTTAGGGACTGAGAATGGTAGTACAACAGCTGACTTAAAGATCTGCTTCTTAGAGGTCTGTTACTGAGAGCTATTTTTCTGTTATAATGATTTGGGCCCTAAGAAGATTTAGTGATATGACATCAAAATCATTGTTAAATTCATCCCTCTATCTTATTAGTACTGTCAAAGCAAAAACTTATCAATGAGATCTCAAGGGACATAATCGCCAGCCTCCACAGACCTCCCCAGTCTACTGATGCTTTAATTCTAAATAAAATAAATTCAGTTGAATTGAGATCCTCTCCATCTGTAACAAGTGCCTAAGAGCAGTTTGCATTGATTCATAAAGCCATCTAAGGCCAGTTAAAATGAGGCATTGGTTTCATCAGTTCTTAGGGAAATATATGTTTGCAAATAATGGAAAGTTTCTGAAGAACTTAACTTCTAACTGATAGCAGGCAGGCATTTCTTGCTAGGCAACAATTGGATTGAACTTTCCCAGATTAAAATATCTAAATGATTTTTAGAAAGGGAGCGAAACTAAAATGAATCGAGCAATTAGATTTCATGGCCTTTTAAATCTTTATGAGATTTAATCTCATTAAATCTTTAAGAAGGCATTATTAATCCATTTTATAGGTGAGGTAGGAGAGTTTAAGTGAGACTTCCAAGGCCCTGGCCACTAATGAAGATTCCATCCTAGATCTGTCATATCTCAAAGTTCATTCTTCCTGTTATACCATTCTGAACCAAGAAGTGAGAAAATGAAAGGAAAAAAAGGAGTTGGCTGTTTGAGGAACCAACTTTCTTTTCCATTGCATCTTTTGGCTACCATAGGTGTCCATCTGAGAAAAAAAAGTATTCTGTATTAATAAGTATTGCGCCATGGGAAGGGAAAGGTCAAAATAAGATTGTAGGACACCAGGAAGGCTGTCAACAGTACTGTCCACACTGAGGAGAAAGGAGTTGAAAGGGCTCGGCCTGCTCTAGGTGGCTCTGGCGGTTTGGGCCTAAACCAAGGGCAGGATCCAGAGACCTATTTCTTTATTCTTTCAGCACAGGCATTGAGAGCCCACAGTGTGCTAGCTCCTTTTCTGTAGCTTCCTGCTCTCACAGAGTTTACGCTCTATTCGTAGAAACACATATAAAAAGGATACTTTCAGACTAAAATAAGTGCTCTTTTGAAGAAGACAGTCAAGATAGGGGTTACTTAAACCATGTGGTTGGGGAAGACCTCTCTGAGAAGTGACCTTTAAGTCTGAGGCAGATTATGCCAGATGTAGGAGTAGCAATTACAAAAGCAGAAACGAGCTTAGTGTGTTCAGGGGACAGAAGTGAAGCCAAGGTGGCTAGAGAGTGAGTGGTGGTCAGACACAGGGGCTACAGATGGTGAGAAGCAAGAATGCAATAAAGCCCTTTGGAGAGTTTTAGTCATGGGGGCCACCTCTTCGTGTTTTGAGAAGATGGCTTTGGCTCCTGTGGCAAATAGACTGTAAGGGGCTAAATAAGAGCAGAGAGGCCTTGGCAGAAGTCTGGGCAGGAAGTGGTTGCTGGACCACGGTGATTGGGACCAGCAAATAACTACCTTCACCTTCAGAGAAGCTCTAAATTTGGATCTGGGTAAAACTATAATAGTTCTCAAACCACTTTATTCTCTTAAAAATTATCGAGGATTCCAAGGAACATTGTTATGTGGATTATATCTGTCAATGTTTACCAAGTCACCTCCTTGATTAAATTTATTCCTAGTTATTTTATTCTTTTGATGCAATTGTAAATGGGATTTTAAAAAAATTTCTCTTTCTGATAGTTCTTTATTAGTGTATAGAAACTCAGCAGATTTTTTTATAGGTATTTTATATTGTAACTTTGCTGAATTTGTTAGCTTAAATAGTTTTTTGGTGAATTCTTTAGGGTTTTCTATTATAATATCATGTCATCTGCAAATAGCAACAGTTTTACCTCTTCTTTTCCAATTTATGTGCCTTTAATTTCTTTCTCTTGCCTAATTATTCTGGCTAGGACTTCCAGTACTATGTTGAGTAAAAGTGGTGAAAGTGGGTGTTTATTACTGATTTTAAACCAGTTTGTGACATTTATATTTTCTTAGATTTTTTTAAATCCTTGAAAAATTATACAAACTTTCTGTTAAAAATATGTGACCATTTTGATGTTGATTCAAGGACATTAATTTGTATTGTGGCAAAGACATATCAATCTATAAAATAATTTCTCAGCAATGTGAAATAATTTCTAATGAGCATTTTTTGCTTGCTCTGTTTTAGGCCTTCTTCCTGGTCTATGCTCTGGGATGTCTAAGTATTTACTATGAAAAGGTAAGAAGTTTTATTTAGGTGTATTCTACTTTAAACTTTCCTGATGTTAAAAGCAGATTGTAGTCATTTCAATTGCTTCAATACAAATGTGTCTACTTTCACTAAATAAAACAGGAATTGGCTTCTTCTCTAAGTTCAGCTTTTGGTCCTGAATTGGAACTGCTCAGGCAAAAGCCAGCTTTGACCTTTTTAGGTTGAATTTTATTCCCATAGGTTAGGAGAAGAGCAGTATCTTACATGATGACCAGGAAATCTGTGTCAGGACAGTACTAAAAATAACAACAAAAATAAAAGCTACCAGCTTTTAGCACTACTTTAGCCTGTGTATTAGGCACTTTACATACAATACTTCTAATCCTCACTTCCATCTGGTAAGAATTTTATAGAAAAGGTAACTGAGGCTCAGAGAAATTAAATAAGTTGCCCAAGGCCAGGGTAGCTCCAAAGCCCATGATTTTACAATAGCTTGCTTCCCTTAGAAGAAAGGTCACCCCATAAGAAGTTGATACCATCACTTGCCCTCTAGTAGAGGAAGTGGAGCTCTGGGTACATTTTTTTTTTTTAAAGAATAGTTTTTTATTTTTTAGAGAATATGGAAGGGAGAGGGAGAGGGAGAGAGAAACATTGATGTGAGAGGAAACATCAGTTGGCTGCCACCTACATGCCTCCTACTGGTGATTGAGCCCCCATCCCAGGCATGTGCCCTGACTGGGAATCGAACCAGCAACCTTTCGGTGCACAGGACACCCAACCAACTGAGCCACACCAGCAAAGGCTCCACTGTACACTTTTTTTACTGTTTGAATTTTGAACCATGTGATTATAATACATATTCAAAATAATTAAAATGAAACTTAAGTTAAAAAGAAAAATGTAAGCAGAACTGTAAATAGACCAGAGAAAGCATATTTTATTCCGTTCTTGGAAGTACATAATTTTATCATCATCAGATTCTAATTATATAAGTCTTTTTCACGAGTATTCCGTTGGTTTGGAAATGGGTGTCTGGCTGATGAGTGACTCATTATTCCAGATGGTGGCCATTCTTAGCCCACCCTGCCTCTTCTCCTGGGCCTTAGCTGAAATTTGTCAGAATATTCCAGCTGTTACATAGAAACCTCAAATCTGAAACATGGTGAGCTATCCATATTGGAAGTTTAGCCTTCTCTGTAAGACTTGCTTCTCAGAGGAGGAGCTGAGTACAGTATTTCCTCGCAGTGGGATTTGAAGGCCACACACATATGGAGCTTCCACTTTAGGAACAACTCCAGAAAAGTAAAAGAAAGAAGAAAAAAAGCCACAACTCTAACTCATATTTATGGTATTAAAATCTTCATCTGAGCCAACTGAGCAAATCTTTTCTAGTGACTGAACCCTAAACCAACTGAAGAATTGACCATTTTACTAAGCACTGAAATGAAGCAGAAAATTTTCCAAACTTACCTAGTTTTTGTTGTATTTTTTTGTATTGATACATCAAAATGTTCTCTGAACCGAACCAGTCTGTCTTTTCAAGTCCTACATTAGAAACAAAATTCTCTTATAAGCAGTGGATTATTAATTTGTGCCATCAGATAACAAATCCTCTAGTTCCAAAACTAAATGGAGCATATTTTTAAAGCTTTTACAAAATTATTTGTGGCTTTTCTGAGCATGGCCTGACATACATTAGCTATTCTTTAGGGTCTTTTGGAACATGCTTCCCTTGTGGACTTGTTACATTTGAGCACCTAGGCACACACTCTTTCCTCTGCCCAGAATGTTCTTCCCCAGCCTCCACCACCACCTCCTCCTGAGCCCTCCACCACCCCCTTTCACTTGGCTACTTCTTTCTCATCTCAAATGTCACTATCTCAGGGCAGCCTTTCCCAAGTCCTTTAGAGCAGTGCTGTCCACTGGAAATGTAATGGGAACCTCAGACAGGAGCCATGTGTATAATCTAAAATTTTCTGGTAGCCACATTTAAAGGTCTTTTTTTAAAAAAAAAAGTCAGGTGAAATTAATTTATAATGTATTACATAGTTTATTTAACCCAACATATCTGAAATTATTGAGATAGTTTTTTGTATATATATATTAAGATTTGAAATTCCGTATATTTTACACGTGTAGCACGTCTCAGTCCAGGCACATCATTGGACAGCACAGGTCTAGATCTAGTTAAATCCCTCTGTGATGGGTACCGGGTTTATTTTAGTCACTGCTTCAGCTTCACACTTACAGATGTTGATTCACTGGCTGAAGGAGGAGTACAACATAATAATGCCTATTTTTGTTCAATAACTTTAGGAGCCTTTAACAATTGTAAAACTCTGGAAAGTTTTCACCGTGGTTCAGCCCACATTCAAGACTACCTACATGGCATATCATTACTTCCGAAGCAAGGGCTGGGTGCCCAAAGTGGGACTTAAGTACGGAACAGATTTATGTAAGTAATTCATGGCTTGGTAGGTGTGAGAACCAAGGTTTGCATCAGATCCTAGGATGAAAATCAGATTTGATTATATGTGCTGTTGCTGATCTTTGCTAAGAAGTTCTTCCTTCTGGGTTAGGTAAGGATAGTGGATATTTGGATTGGGTTTAGGGAAGAATATTGGATATTTGGATTAGATTTAGGGTATGTCCAGAATGAATGAAAAGGTAATCTAGGAGAAAAGCCCAGGAGTAGAAGCTTGCAGTCCCAATTCAGGCTTTTCCTCTCATCTGCCCTGGAATCTTAGAAAGAGTAGTTCTGTAGCCTGGCCGGTGTGTCTCAGCAGTTGAGCATCAACCTCTGTATGATCCAGGAGATCTCGATTCGATTCCCTGTCAGGGCACATGCCTGGGTTTCAGGCTCAATAACCAGTAGGGGGTGTGCAGGAGGCAGCCGATCAGTGACTCTCTCATCATTGATGTTTTTCTCTCTCTTTCTCTCTCTCTCTTTCTCTCTTCCTTCCTTCCTCTCTCTGAAATCAATAAAGATATATTTTCAAAAATAAAAATGTCTGGTACATAGTAGCCACTCATATTTAAAAACAAAAAAGAAAAGAGTTTTACAGCACCCTCCCACCGCCACCTCTCATTAGCCATGTGATCATGTGATATTGGGCAGTTCCTTGTCCTCTGGGCCTCAGTTGCCTCCCCTCGCAAATGAGAATAATCATTGTAATGGTAATTACAGCTCTCATTTATTGAGCATTTAGTATATACCAAGCATTGTACTAAGTGTTTTTACTTTTATTTATTTATTTATTTTAATCCTTACCCGAGGATTTTTTTTCCATTGCTTTCCAGAGAGAGTGGAAGGGGGAGAGAGAGAGACGTCCATGAGAGAGAGATATCGATTGGTTCCCTCCAGCACAGGCCCCAACCAGGGCAAGGGTTCAAGCCTGCAGCCAAGGTACATGCCCTTGGCTGGAATCAAACCGGGGGACCCGTCAGTCCTCGGGCCAACTCTCTAACCACTGAGCAAGACTGCCCAGGGCTGTAGTGTTTTCCATTCATTATCTCATTCAGTCCGTACAGTAGTCCTGTGCAGGAGATACTTGTTCCCCCTGTTTTTCTGAGGGAGACTGCCGTTTTAGGAGAACGGGTCATTTGCCCTGAACAGTTTTCAGGGCCAGTAACTTATAGAGCTGGACTTTGAATTTTGAACCCCAGACTCTTAGAAACTTTTACACAGTTCTTCCTCCACTGATCCTTACTTAAAGTGAGGAGTCTTAGCTAGGTGAGCACTTAATTCAACAGAGTTGCTGTGGTCTCCTATGGGCCAGGTCTTTCTAGGTGCCAAGAATGCCAAGGTAAGTAAGGCAGACACACAGCCACCTTAATGGGGCAGCTTACTTTCTGGAGGGGAAGACAGTCAAGCAAACAGATACGTACATGATGCAGTCTCAGGTGCTGATAGGTACTATGAGAAAAACAGAACAGAGTAAAGGGAGAATATAGGAAGTTAGTAAAGGGGACAGGAAAGCACTCTCTGAAAATATGTGACCATAGTGAGGGAGCAGGTCATTTGAGAATTTGGGGAAGAAAATGATAGGTAAAGTGAAAACAGAAAGTGCAAAGCCCTGAAGCAGGAACAAGCTTGGCAGGTCACAGGAACAACAGAAAGACAGTGTGTCTAGAACTTAGAGATCCAGGGAAGAGTGACAATAAGTGAGGTCTGAGGCTGGGGCCAGGTCACATAGGGCCTGGCAGAGACTTTGGATGTTATTCTGCTGATTGGATGTCTTAGGAGATTTAGAGCAAGGGAGTGACTTAAATTTAATGATTTAATATAACAAGACCCTCTGCTCTCTTACTAATAGACTGCTGGAGGGCAAAAATGGAAGCAGAGTGACTAGTTAGGGAAGCTGAGCCCAGCCAGCCCTGCAGATGGAGTGGATGCGAGACTTGTGGGTAAGAGAGGAATCAGGGATAGTGCCTAGATATTTGGCTTAATGTTTTGGATGTATTAAGTAAGCACACTGGAGATACTGCGAAGATAGTTCTGGAGCACAGGAGACCACTGAGATACAAATGTGGAGTCATCAATATGTAACTGGAACCTAAGGCCACAGGCCTGGGTGAGTGAATATGATCCACACTAGTGTCACTCCTTCAGTAAGTCCCCAAACTCGTTTCCTCATCTGCCAAGTGAGGGTGCTTCCTGGATGCTTTTCAGAATTGTTACTGAGGTTAAAACAAACATTTCAATGTATTCGAGAGGCCTTCTGAGAAGTCATGGCCCTTGAGGTCTTTTGGGCTCTGTTACTTACTTGTTCCATATATTTTTGAGCCTTAAGTACCCAAGAAAGCCAATTCAAGCTTTTAAATCTTTAAATGCTCTAAAATTGAGTGTGCTTTACCTAGACTTATAGGATAGTCTTCAAGGGGCCCCTTGTACCCCCTGAAATTTTACTCAAAATACTATGTTTGTAGATTGTGAGCAATTTAAAATAAAGGTTAGGTATCACCCCTCTCTCTAAGATAAATGGTTTATTTTGTTTCTTCCATGCCTGCATTTCAGTACAGATATCCTAACTCAGACTTACCTTTACAAATGATTAGGATTAGCCTGAGATTAGTTTGCTAGGTTTCCAGATAATTGTGTTGGCCACAGGTCATGTAGCTTAAATAAGTGACATGCCAGTTTCATTTTTCCTCATTGGCTTCCTGCCCTGTTCTTCTTTTCATGTTCCTGTAAGGATAGCCTCTCAGGCCCTGACCAGTGTGACTCAGTTGGTTGGAGCATCGTCCCCCACACTGAAAGGTCAAGAGTTCCATTCCCAGTCAGGGCACATACCCAGGTTGCGGGATTGATCTGTAGTCGGGTGAATATGGGAGGCAACTGATTAATGTTTCTCTCTCACATAAATGTTTCTCTCTCTCTCTCTCTCAAATCAATAAAATCATATCATCAGGTGAGGGTTAAAAAAAAAAGAATTGCCACTCAGTGCAAATGCTTGTTAGGTCTTCTCCAACTTTCTCATTGTATGGGTGAAATTTGAGTAGATTTTTCCAGTGGGTAAGGCTACAGTGATGCATTAAGAGGTGGCATGAGCCTGGCCGGTGTGGTTCAGTGGTTGAGTTGTCGACCCATGCACCATGAGGTCACTGATTCGATTCCCAGTCAGGGCGTGCAAGAGGCAGGAGATGGATGATGTTTCTCTCTCATCCATGTTTCACTCTCTCTCCCTCTCCCTTTCTTTCTCCCCAAAATCAATTTTTAAAAAAAAACATTTAAGAGATGGCATGGGGTGATGGAAAGAGTACTCTTTGGGTTCACAGCTGGCTCTACTTCTTATTTAATCTTTATACTCCTATGAGGTATGTGAGTGTGTGACCTCAGGCAAATTTCTTCTCTCTGAGCTTTCATTTGCTCATCATATCACATGGATAACAATACCTTGTTTTTAAAAAACATCTTTAATTAAAAATGAGCTTCAGCCCAGCCAGGCGTAGCTCAGCGGTTAGCGTCGACCTGGCATCCAGGCGATCGGGGTTCGATTCCCGGTCAGGGCACATGCCCGGGTTGCGAGCTCGATCAATGACTCTCTCATCATTGATGTTTCTATCTCTCTCTCTCCCTCTCCTTTCCTCTCTCTGAAAGCAATAAAGATATAAAATAAATAAAAATTAAAAAAAAAAAAAAAAAGATGAGCTTCAGGGGAATGAGACCTTTGTTGAGTGCCTTCTAAGTCTGCCTTACGTATTTTCAGTATTCAAGCCATATTTGTGGATGTTGAGTAGAGAGAATTTTCCTAATTTAAAAATAAACTGCCTTATAAGGATGAATGAAGGAATGAACAAGCAGACAGATTTTCTGAAAAGAAAAAAAAAAAATCAGCTGCTATTTCCCAACTCCCCGGAGGCCCCTGCCACAGCTGGGGCATATCATGCACTTGGAGCTGCCTGTGTAATTAGTGTGAGACCAGGCCTCTGGCCCAGCAGCCACATGACAGTGTCTTCCCAGTTCCTGCTTAGCAAGAGTTCACAAGCGGTGCGAGCCTGGAACGGGAGGAACGGCTTCCTAAACTACCTTCTCCAGGCACAGCTGCTCAGTGCCACTGGTTTTTAACAATATTATTTTAGTTTTGAAGGCTGGTGACCTAATCACATGTACCTTGGATCTGCCAACATGGGTTAAATCCAGGACATTCTCTTAACAGTTGTTTCTGCTTACAGAGCTAATGACTCATGACAAAGGGCCATTATGAAATTCACATCTTATCAGAGAAACTCTTCCTTGAATAAATCTTGTCAATCACATTTCATTCCAGGAGCAGTATTTGGAACAAGTGATAGGGATCTCAAATCAAGTGCAGCTGTGGAGCTGGTTGACCTTGATCACCCACTGGTGAAGGGAGACTAGAAACCAAGGGGAGCCTTTCTTCACATTCCCACCCAGAGGTTCCCGTGACTGCTGGCTCCTTTGGCAACCAGGCTTCTTGCCTTGGTGCTTTTCTGCTCTCGTTTTATTTAATCTTTATTCTTCTGGGAGGTGTGTGGTGTTCTCCTTCCTGCCATAGGCTGTGCCTCTGAAGGGTTCCCTGTTCAGTTCCAGGGACCACATGGCAGAGTCCCTAGCTTCATGCTTTCGGCAGCAGCTCTTGACTGCCACAGACTGAATTATCCAATCTTTCACTTTTCTTGGTTTCAGTTATGTGTGGTCATTGTTAGTCTAAAAATATTAAATGGAAATTTCCAGAAATAAACAATTCATAAGTTTTAAGTTATCATTCTGAGTAGCATGATAAAGTCTCTTCCTGTCCCGCTCCATCCCACCCAAAGTGTGAATCATTCCTTTGTCTAGCATCTCCATGCTGTAGATGATCCCCATCCATTAGTCACTTAGTAGCTGTCTAGGTTATCAGACTAACTGTTGGGATATCGCAGTGCTTGTGTTCAAGTAACACTTATTTTACCTTAATAATGGCCCAAAGCCATTATAATGGTTCTATTTTATTATTAGTTATTGTCATTAATCTCTTACTGTGCCTAATTTATAAATTAAACTTTAATATAGGTATGTATGTATAAGAAAAAACATGTAGAAATGTTTAGTACTGTCTACAGTTTCAGGCATCCACTGGGGGTCTTGGAACATATCCTTCATGCATAAGTGGGAGGACTCCTGTAGTAGGACAGACCGGTCTCTGAGTGGTGTGTACGGTTATGTACTTTCTTTTCCCCACTTGACTTTGAATTTTTTTAAAAATAGGCATGAGCCTTATTCATCTCTAGCACCAACACCTAAATCAGTACCTGGCCAAATTAGCTCAGACACTTTGAATTACATTGATTCAACATGAATAACAAAATGTTCCTCCACTTTACACAAACTTCACATTCTTGATACACTTTTAAGCTCTGAACCCAGAGAGTATAAGAGAAGCAGCAAGACAAGAATCACTTGTACTTGACTTTGGAATTCATTTGTGGGGTGGGGGTGAGGGTGGGAGGAGGGTTTTAGGGTCTTGGCAACAGACTTGCTTTACTAATTGCATTTTGTCCCAGGGGGAAAAACAGTTTGGGTTTTAAAAATAGACTACAGGGCATATTGCAGATTACCCACATACGGATAATTGGGTGTTTATGTCTCTGTGGAGAAGAAAAAACTTAAGTAATAAAATAAGATTTTTATTTCGGGTGGTTATACATTTTCTTTCTTTTTCTTTGCAGTGCTGTATCGAAAAGGACCTCCATTTTACCATGCAAGGTTTGGAGTGATTTTTAAATAAGTTAATGGCTTAAAGGGATATGAAATTTTTGGCCTCCACTTTAATTTTCAGTGCCACAGAAACAATTAGTCATGTTCCTATTGGCCTGATAACGATAAGTACTGTCTGTGCCTTTTGACACACCAGCGTTGTTACATTATATATAAAATAATAAATAGGTTATGATAATCTGTCTTTTAGTATTAAACATTCAGTTAATCTGTGTAGTAACTGTTCATCTTAATATCAATGAACATTAGTATCTAAACAGTTGAGTGAATTCTCAGCTTTCATATTGGGAGAAATATTTCTTTTTTAAAAAAATTTTTATGTTTTTGATTTCAGAAAGAAAGGGGGAGGGAGAGAGAAACATCAATGATGAGAGAGAGTCTGCCTCCTGCACCCCCCCTTCTAGGGATCGAGCCCACAATCCAGGTGTGTGCCCTGACCGGGAATCGAACCTCCATCTTCTGGTTCATAGCTCGATGCTCAACCACAGGCCAGGCAGAAGAATATTTCTATTCCTTTCTTATACATGTTGAAATCAGTCTAAAATTTTATAACATAAAGTATGAGTTTTTCATTAATATTTTCTCAGCAGTCTAGGGGAATTTAGGATCAGATGATGTACATTTTATTTTTTCTGTTTCTTTGTTCTTGGTAGGACAAACAGTACTTTAAAATACCTTTTGTGTGTTTTTCAGTTACTCTGTCATTACTGAGTTAGTCGATGACCATTTTGAGGGCTGTCTTCGAAGACCTTTCAGTTGGAAGTCACTGGCTACTTTGAGCAGAGTTTCAGTAAATGTCTCCAAGGTAACAACATCAGCTCTGGCACTACCTATCACTTAAATGGTTGCTTTTTTTTTTTTTTTTAATGTAGTAGAAATAGAAAAGTCATTTGTAGAAACTTCAAGGTGTTTCTACCAGTGAAGTTCTGGAAGATTGGGCTAGAAGCTCTCTTCCTCTCATGTCCCCTCCCACCACCAATTGGTACTAAGCACCAGGAGTTGAGCTTTGAAGTTTCCTGTAGTGGTTGATGTTGGTGGGCATTGCCTTTCTTCTTTGGGTGCCCTTGGTAAGCACAGCCAGTACCTGCTCAAAATTCACCCACACATTCACAAAGGAATCCAAACATTGACACATTTCTTTCCAAAGTTCGCAGATCTCTTGAAAAGGCAGGAAGGGAATATTTATTGCTAAACACTTTACATGTTTTCTCACCACCCATTTATTATCTTCATCCTAAGAGCAAGGAATTGAAGGGTCAGAGATGTTGAGTGAGAAACCCATGATCATGCAGCTCAAATGCAGAACTGGGATTCAACCCAGAGCCTGCTAACTGCCTGGCTATGTTCTGTTTCCTGCTGCCATCAAGATAGGAGGGAAGTCACCAGGACTATAAAGGATGAAAGCTTTGAGTGTTCTCTGTGATTCAGTAATTTGCTAACTAAAATGAATTGTGGGCCCCCTCCCTCTCTGTCCCACTGCTGCTGGAGGTGTGGGAGCTGAGACTGGATCCAGAGGGGCCAGGCAACAGCTGTCTTGAGTGCCAGTTAAGTTGCTTAGGCTTTAGCTACTGTTTCTAGTGTTTTTATGCCCACTTTTTGAGACTTCTAGCATATATTTAATATTTTAAATTATATGTTTATAACCAGTATATCTACTTTATTTGCATTCTCTTGACATGTCAACAGTGTCTAAATGGCAGTTCCTTAGTCTAGAGTGTGAGCCCAGCTATGATGTTCCCAGGGGCACACAGTGGGCAGGAATGGAGATTGTCTGCATTTCCTGCTGACACACCCAGATTTATACTCTTATTTTGTGGGATATGGAGATTGTTTTTCATTTCTCAATAGGAACTCATGCTGTGCTATTTGATTAAACCTTCTACCATGACTGACAAAGAAATGGAGTCACCAGAATGTATGAAAAGAATTAAAGTTCAGGTGCGTAAGCTCAGAGATAATTCATGTTATCCCAAAGATTCTTTCCATTGTGTTGTGTCCTCTTGAACATGTGCTCTCAAGAAAACAAGTGAAAACCATCTTGCCTTGGTAAAGAAGGTCTTCTCGAGCCTTTCCCTGCTAAACCCACTCTCACTCCCCTCAATTCCTGCTGCTTCCTTACCTGCGATGTGATTTGTTTCTGTCCTCACCGCTCGGCTGAAACTGCTTTCCCAGATGTCCTAGGACCTTCTGGCCAGGCCAGGACCTCTCAGTCTGATTCCCAGAGACTAGAAGTGTCACTGTTGACATTCCTTCCTTGAACTTCTCCTCTGACTTCTGGGGCTCTGTGTTGAGCTCAATCTCCTCATCTTCCCAGCAGGATTTTCACTGCCAGTGCTGCCAGGTTCATTGTCAAGTCACTCAGTGTTTAATATTCCCATCCATTGCCCTTACTTTGACCCCTCCAGCACATCCAGCACCTCATTGTTTTTCTCTGACATTGCACCCTTCCTTCTCGGTCTCACTGCCCCATCCCACTGCAGACCTGCTCGAGAGCCCCAGCGCCCCATCCCCTCAATTTGCCCTGCCATTCCCCCTAGATTAGCTTTTTACAGAATGCAATCCAGATCCACTTCAGTCCTCTCAGTGCTGACTTGGATATAGCAGCACCATCATAGACCTAGTTCTGATGTTAAATATGAGCCTTTGTACTGGCACGCCCAGTCCTGGAAAGTGCTAGTGGAAATCCACAGCTGAGGCCAGTTCAGCTTTTAAAATCTTTGCACGGTTGTGGTAGATACTATTTGCATGTAAGGTGTATGTATTGCTACATTCACATTTCCTCCAAATGTTCAGTTATAAGGTGGAAACAGGTATCCTCATTATATAGACAGCTTTTTGTGAAATGTAGCTGCGATGTCCCATGCCTAGCATGTTCTTTTATTTCTGTTTTTGAAATTCATTCCCCTTTTTTGCTTGGTTTGGTTACAGGAGGTGATTCTAAGCCGTTGGGTTTCTTCACGAGAGAGGAGTGACCAAGACGAACTTTAACATTTCAACCTCAGATTTCCAATTTCACCAACAAATATTTATTAAGTCTCCTACAATAAGCCAAGTTCAGGATGAGGTAGAGTCCTTTTATTGTAATTGGCCATTAATTTAAAAGTTTTAAAGGGCATGGCGCTCCCAGAACCAGAAAACTGTTAGTGTTTTAAAAGATAAAATTACACAGGAGAAGAGCCCTGTGCGGGACTTCAGATTCTGTCCTTGAACCGGCACTGGCTGGGACTGGCCGTAGCTCCTCGCCCCCAGGCCCCATCGTGTCCTCGCCTGCTCAGGGAGGAGGTTGGGTAGATGAGTCCCAAGAAGACTGGTCCAGCAACAGGGAAAGTCTGTTTCACTCCGATTTTACTTGAAAATGGTAATAGTTTACGTTTATGTGGCACTCTACAGTTTCCAAAGCAGCACTTTCATACTCAGGCATCTCTTGTTGCCCACATCCAATCCGTTCCTGGGCGAGAGCTGGAGAACAGGTCTGGGGTTGCAGGATGCTATGTTCCATTGTTTTAAATGGAAAAAATGATGTGTCTCTGCTTGTCCAAGAACTGCAACCAGTTACTCAAACACATAACAATCCATTTAATATTTAACAAGGGTTTCTGTATCATAGAAAGCATTTAAAACATCAGTTACCTAATTATTTGTCAGTGAACTAATTGGTGGGCATATTTGTGCAGAATACACAACACTATCATGCAGTATTAGATAAAAATTGCACCTTGCTTTAGTGAACTTGTTACAAAGTAAAAATAGGTGGTGAAGTAATATATGAAGGAAGATACATAATGAGTGCAGTTAACATTTAGTTAAAACCTTTTTTTAATTGGTGATACCCCAATGGAGAGTTGCCTGAGGAGTGGCATTTGGAGGCAAGAGGAGGGAAACGGACAGAGGGCATGGGGGTGGGGGAACGAGCAAGAGGGAGCCAGTGCAGGAGTGAGGGATCCATCATCTGAGACTCATCCACTTTCCAAATTCAAGACACTGATGGACAGTCCTCTGCTTGGCACTAAATACTCCAGAAGTAGATGGTTAAGAACTCTTTGGAAGCTGAGATGAAAAACACACCAAATGGGCACTTGTTTGCATTGCCTTGGTGGGTGATCTTAGAGCTCCTGACAGCCTAAGATTCTGCCTATAGTTGTGCTTTTCTGCGGTGCTTCCGTTCACATCATACTCCTGCTCTCGCAACAGTCATTGTGTCTGCATGCTCTACATTTTAATGGAGCTCCCCTTCCTCCCCTGCCTCAGACCAGTCATCTTAGTAACTTCTTTGCTCTTTACTAGTGATACCAGTAGTTCTTCAACATTTTTACTGTTCACTTTGCTTACTCCAGGCTCCTTAGCAAAGTGAAAGACTTCACTTTGAATCATCACTTTCTCAAAACTAATGTTGGCAAAAAATTTCAGGAAGCATTTCTTCCCTATTTCATTTGTCATTTGTAGTGATACTTCTTTCAAAGCCTAATCAGTGCATCAAGTGCCTTTATGGTAAAAACTCTTCCATGAATCCTTCATCCAAGTTCAGTACTCCTGTCAACACTGCACCTCAGGTGCTTTGTCATCAACTAAGGTGAATTGAAGGCTGTGGTGACTCCTTGATATAAAGGCTACAATAAAGACATAGAGAAGCCAAAGATCACACAGATATTTGTAACTGAAAGCTCTAGAAGAATATCCAAAACAACATCTTTAATCAAAGAAGCCTTGTATGGAAAATTTTCCTTCCTTATGTATAAGTTTGGACACCATGTAGCAGGCCATACCCTCTTCAGCATTACCGGAGGGCCCTGGGGGTTCTGGAATGGTACACCAGCAACAGTTTTGGTTTACATCACCCTCACAGTTCCCAGCTAAAAGCAGTATTAGCTTATCTTTGGAAGTATTAGTTCCTAGCAGTTTTTTCCTACCTTCTGAAATAAATGTACCAGATGGCAGTTGTTTTTAAAAAAAAAAAAAAAACATGCAAGTTCATCAAGATTGGAAATTTACTCAGCAATAAAACCACCTTTGGGAGATTCTGCAGTTCACCAGGGGAGATGCTACAGCCTCACTGAGCAGAAGTTGCTTCACCCACACCCCTCAAAGAGTCAGTCTTACATGGTCCTTAAATCTCTCAAACCTTCCAGACTTGCTTTAAAACTGAAATCCTTCCACCCATCCTCTCTTTCCTCCATCACTTTCCAGTTCTCCCAAAGCGTTCAAAGTCACCCGCTGTACCAGGATGTATTCAAATGGCATCAGGCTGACCAGCTGCACAAGAATCTCACTAAAAATAGCACACCACGTTCAAGAACACCATGAAACTTTGTGGAACCAACATTTTTCACAGCTAAATCTTGTCAACCTAGTGCGAAAAAACAAAGGCAGACACCTGCTTGGCCAAGATCCTACTTTTTACATGATCACTTTTCTCAATACACTATCACTTCCAACTGTTTTTTTCCTAGTGCAGTGGTATTTCCTAGGCCTCTGTAACACCTACTTTCTTCATAGGCTTTTCCACTTCCACAGGAGACATTTTTACTTAATAAAGTTGGGAAAATGATGTGATAATAGACCACCCTCCCAAACAGCGCACGCATCAGTCACCTAAAACAGCAGCGCGTGCCCTGTCCTCTTTCCAGTCCATACACAGCTTGAATGATTTTGCTGCACACTCTTGCATATTCGTGTTGTTGTTTTTTTAATTTAGATAACCAATGTAGGATAACATTTTTTGCAAATTGTTACAGTAAATATTCAGATAGTGAGAGTTGAGATGGGGCAGACACCCATGTTCTTGTTTATCCCACAACAGCCTTTTGAGTTTAGGTGGTGAGTCCCTCCACAAAAGTAAGGTTTGAGGCTCAGAGATATGGCCACTGGCAGAAGTGCAAGCAGAAGACTTGGCCTGAGAGTTCCAGCGTTCAGTGCCTTTACGTGATCTCCATCACTGAAGTGACACCAGCCTAGAAAATCACATGACGTCAGAAATCCAGCCCCAGTAGGGCTTTTCCATTTGGAGGCTAAAGAGGAAGGCTGCCCTCCACTCCACACAGGGCTGGGTATGTGCTGGCACAGTTGGGTGGTGGTCTCTTACCTCAAAGGTAGGGGTGAAACCTGAGATCCCTCTCACCAAGAACCCCCTTGGTATGTAATTCTGCATACATCTTCAGGAGCTTCACAGATTCTGTGAGGACTATCTGTGGATCCAGGATTGAGAACCTGGGAACAATGTGTGGGTCTTAGCTTTTTTTTTCTTTTTCTTTTTAAATTTACCTTTATTGATTTCAGAGAGAGAGAAACATCAATGATGAAAGAGTCATCATTGATCAGCTCCCTCCTGCACACCCCCGACTGGGGATCAAGCCCGCAATCTGGGCATGTGCCCTGACCAGGAATCAAACCACAATCTCCTGGATCCTAGGTCTTTGCTCAGCTGCTGAGCCACACCCGGACGGACAGTTCTTAGCTTTTAATTAGTTTCCCTGGAGATAATTTTATTGAAGGCTAGGTTGTGGAATGAGCCTCTAGAAAGGACCCATTTAGATCTCAGCTCTGCCTCTCAGTGGTTATGTGACCTTGGACAACTTGCCCTTTATGAGCTTCAGTTTCCATACCTCTAAAATGGGGCCGATGGTAATATTTCTGTCGTGGTTATATGGACAAAGGAGAACAAAAAAACACCTGACACAGGAGTTTCCCCTCCCTTCCTGGAAGGGGTGGCTCAAACCCAAACTAGCAAGAGACCAAGAAGACAGTGTCCATGCTCAAAGCTAAATCTGGGTTGAGAACTGAAATGTGTTTGTGGAAGTTGGGCTCATCTGATAACTGCAAACATTGTACACAGAAAAAGTGGAGAGGTGAGAGGATTTCAAGGAGAGCCTCTGTGTGCCAGGGGCTATTTGTCCTTGGAGTGAGTTGAGTTACCTTTAGCCTGCCTTCTGAAGAGCCTGTGGCTAGAATTAGGCAGTCACCGTTGGAAGTGCCCAGGGAGCAGCAGGGCACCTGTGTGTGGTTCTGTAACTGCAGACCTTTCCTGCCTTTAAGGCACCACCACCTCAGAGTCCGTAGCTTACAGTTTTCAGGATTTTTGAAGTGCTTATGACTCTGGTTTTGGTATTAAGTTTCAGCAATTCCTTGGTCTCTCTGATCAGCGTTGGGTGGAGGGCAGGATGGCTAAGAGCTCCTTAGTCTGGAGTCAGACCTAGGTTTGCACCCACTTATTAGCTATACGATTTTTTTTTTTTAAATCCTCACTTGATATTTTTCCCCCATTGCTTTTTCAGAGAGAATGGAAAGGAAGGAGGGAGAGAGAAACATCGATGTAAGAGAGCCACATTGACTGGTTGCCTCCCGCCCATGCCCTGACTGGCGGCGGGGAGAACCCACAACCCAGGTATGTGCCCTTGACTGGGAATTGAACCCACAACCCTTCGATCTGTAGCCTGACGCTCCAACCACTGAGCCAAACAGGCCAAGGCTAGCTATACAATCTTTTTATGTATGTATATATATACATATATATGTATCTTTATTGATTTCAGAGCGAGGAAGGGAGAGGGAGAGAGAGAGAAAATCAATGATGAGAGAGTCATTGATCAGCTGCCTCTTGCACGCCCCCTACTGGGTATCGAGCCCAAAACCTGGGCATGTGCCCTGACCAGGAATCGATCCTTGATCTCCTGGATCATAGGTCAGTGCTCAGCTGCTGAGCCACGCCAGCCAGGCTAGCTATACGATCTTAACCTTAGTTTCCCTCATCTATCAAATGAAGTTAATGTGCCCTGACCAGTGTGCTCAGTGGTTAGAGTGTTGGCCTGTGAACTGAAGGGTCGTGGGTTTGATTCCTGGTCAAGGGCACATACCTGAGGTGCAGGTTTGATCCCCGGCCCTAGTCAGAGCGGGTGCAGAAGGCAACCAATGGATGTGTTTCTCTCACATCAATGTTTCTCCCTCTCCCCCCTTCCCTCCCTCCCTTCTCTCTAAAAAAAATCAATGGAAAAACATCCTCAGGTGAGGATTAACAACAACGAAATGAAGTTAGTGTTATCAACATACACATACAATGGAATGCTATTCAGCCACACACACACAAAAAGAAGTATTGACATGCTACGACGTGAATGAATCTCGAAAACATGCCAAGTGAAAGACGCCAGGCACAAAATGTTACATATTGTTTGATTCCAATTGTATACCCCAAGTAGGTAAATCCATGGAGAGAGAACGCAGATTGGTGGTTACCAGGGGCAGTGGGGAGGGAGGACTGCAGAGCAACTGCCTCGTGGGTACAGAGTTGCCTTTCGGGACAATGAAATGATTTGGAACTCGGCAGAGGTGGTTGCACAACATACTAAATGCCACCGAGTTTTTCACTTTAAAGCGGGTTGGTGTAATATGAATCTCAACTCAATAAAAAATAATAATGTTATCAACCCCAGAGGGTTGCGGGAGGATTATGTGCGTTGGTTCTTACAAGGTGCTTATTAGCACAGTGTCTGGCTCATAGTGTACTTTTAGTAATTTGCAGCTGTGGTGATTCGCTATGGAGGGGAATGAGGAAGCACTTGTGTCCTAAGAACCACAGATACCTGTCATCTATTAAGGCAGTTACTTGTGCAGTTGGTTATTGTATGTTGATTCTCTTAGCTTCAGTTTTAGAGGCTAACGTTTTCTGACCTCATCCCCAAACTGTGAGGGGAAATGGTGGCATCCAGAGTTCTCTCATACAGGGATTCACTTCTGTAATTGATTCAAACGCAACACTTGGCAGGGATAAACCAACGTGAATGGGAAATGGTTTTAGGCAGGTTTACCAGGTTTATCATGTTTCCCTATGATTTTGAACATAGTATACTAATCTGAAAGTTCTTTGTTATTTATTAGTTTTCATTTTATCATAATTATTTTGCCTTTATTGTTAAAGCATTTTCATTTTCTCTTTTTTTAAAAAAGCTATCATTTACTTGAATGTGTTTTTTAATTTAGTTTTCCCCTTGTTAAGGAGTTCTTGGGTTAAAAAGAAATGTCTCTCCTCTCCTCCACCCACCTTCCATTTATGATTTCACCAACCAAATTGAATTTTTAGAAATCTGATTACAAACTCAAATAATTACCCCATGAATGTTAACTTCCTTAAAACTGTAACTGAGGCCCATTTCTAAAATGGATTGAGATGTCTAAACCCATCAATTTAGCTTAAATCTTTGCTATATACATATAGATATAGATATAGATAGATATAGATATATACTAAAACATTTTTAAGTCTTATTACCATTTTGCAAAATACAGGGATGCCTCACTTAAGAATACATGATATGGAAGAGCACATTTGTGAAATTGTTAAATTAAGAGGTAATATTTTTTATTTCAAAGCAATTCAGTCTATTTCTTTTAAGCAAAAAGCCTTAAGTATTTAAATATTTTGGAATGTTTACATATTCTGAAACAATATTGCAAAGGTAGATCTTCCTAACTTAAATGTACATTCTGATAGGGTAGAAACAGTGGAATCAGGAAAACTTGGTCCAAATTCCAAGTCTAGCTTAGCAAAACAGTGGCAACCTTGGAAGCACTGCCTAATCACTCTGAGCCTTAGTTTCCTCAACTGTGAAATGGAAATGATTACTACCTCCTGAGTTTGTTTTGCAGACTAAATGAGATGACATATGAAAGTGTCTGGCACATGGTAGGTATACTTTTTCCCCTTTCAGATAAACCAAAAGTGTAAGCATTGCTATAACCATTCTTTCTAGGGATTGCAAAGCCTAGTTTATGCCCTAGTAGGTAACACAATGGAGAAGATGATAGAAAAATAGTTTGAGGTAAAGTCATTGAAGACAGCTCTAAAGATGGGGAGATGAGGCAGTAAGC
Source organism: Miniopterus natalensis (assembly GCF_054644295.1). Lineage (NCBI taxonomy): Eukaryota > Metazoa > Chordata > Mammalia > Chiroptera > Miniopteridae > Miniopterus > Miniopterus natalensis. Next base: position 30,925,104 of record NC_142095.1, on the reverse strand, counting down.
ACTTCCTGAATAAAGGGAGGTAGATATGGCCATTGTGGAGTTTTTAAAAAGTAATGTTTTTTTGGATTTTCCTGGTTATAATACTAATCCATGCATACTATAGAGGCTTTGGAAAAATACCTTTGTGTGGGTCATTTTAGTCTTTCAAATCAGTAACACTGAGGCAAACTCTGACCTTTCTGAAAAGGAGCCCAGTGGTCTGTCATTCCGTGAGCATTGATGGAGGACCACCTGTGTGCATGGGGCAGTGCTAAGTGCTGAGATGAAGAAGTGTGTTTTGGGAGGTGCCAGGGAGAACTCAGACTTCATCTGGGAAACAGAGCTGGTGCCAATGCTGAATCTCCATGTCCTTCAGTTAGCCCTTGTCTGGTATGATACAGGAAACAATCAAATTCTCAGTTTATAATTCTAAAAACAGAACAACATTGCCATCTATTGGTGTTATGAGATGTTTAATTTCCTTTATTAGGGGTAAAACCTAGTACTGTGATTTTATGAGTAGGAAATTTATAGCCTGCTAAAATGAAGATATAACAGGTCAACTACTGCCAGTGTCACCTCCAGGTTGTGTAGCAGCCCCTAAAATAGAAAAAGAGGACTGTTGACGCTTTGAAAAGGAAGGGATGCAGCACTAAGAAAAAGTAGCATGAAATTGGCATTCCTGATATTAACAATTCTTATTCTTATTTTATTTGCATTGTTTTGTGACATATTACTTACTTCCTCTCTATATTTGAATATTGATGAAAGCAAAATCCTTACTTTCTTTTTTATCTTATCTAGTACAAAAACTGCTGACCCAGTTGCAGCACACGTCCTAGGTACCACTGGTCTCTTTCAGGTTACCAGGTGGCCCAGGAATTAAGTGCATGGACTTTGCAGTCAAACATCTTTAAACACTGGTTTTGCCATTGTGCAACTTTGGGCAAGTCATTTCCTCAGTTTCCCTTTTCGTCTACATAATGTTACTACTACTTCTCAGGGTGGTCTTGAGTGAAAGGGAAGAATAGGGAGTGTTTATTCTGGTGTGGAGACCTGTATGAATACTTGCTAACTGCAGCTACTGTGATTACCAGTAGCTAGGTAAAGAATGGGACCAGAGAAGGGGAGTCCTAAGAGCATGTGGGCAAATTGGAATACTCTTCCCCAAACTCAACACATTTTTATCTTTACCTGCTGAGATCGTCACGAATTCTTGAACACCACAGAATAGCAGTCACAGTGCTGTTTAAAGTGGTATCATGTTCCCCATGGGAAGTTTCGCTTTTCTTAGAGAAAAGTACCAGAACTTACAAGTACAAACATTAGTGTGCCCTGCGTTTTTTCCCACTGCGGCTGCCAGTGCTGAAATGTTGACCAAACACCTCTTTTGAACAAGCTTTAAGGATCTGTAGCAAGTTTTCTGAATATCTGTATTACTCAGTAATGACTGGTACTTTGATGGTGGTAACATTGAAGATGGGCTTGGTGCTTTGAGGTTGAGTACCTTGAGGATAGGTTTAGCTTTTGGAGTTAGACGTCACTTGGTGGCCAGGCTGGAGAATAAGATTAGGTGGAGTCGTGTATCACATTTGGCCAAAATGTGAGTTCTGGAAGCAGGCGCCAAAGAGGAATTCTGAAATGTTTTGCTGACTGGCAGTTTAAAGGTTCATGATTATTTGGGTGTACAGATTCTGACATGCTTGTTAAAGTCACCTCATTTCTTTATGGTTGTCCACTCCAGCTTTCCCCTTCCTTCTCCTGAGTATTAGAGAAACAAGACAACCCTTCACTAAGTCCTTTCTGAAGTCTGCATTTGAAGTGGGAAGAGAGCCCTAATAGCCAGTTTTGCTCAGTGCTTAGAGCGTTGGCCCTCGGACTGAAAGGGACTGGGTTCGATTCCAGCCAAGGGCACATACCTCAGTTGCGGTCTCAATCCCTGGCCCTGGTCGTGGCGCATGCAGGAGGCAACCAATCTATGTGTCTCTCTCACATTGATGTATGTTTCTCTCTGTGTCTCTATCTGTCTGTCTATCTGTCTGTCTCTCTCTCTCTCCCCCTCTCCCTCCCTTCCACACAATCTGAAAAGCAATGGAAAAAAATATCCTCTGGTGAGGATTAAAAATAATAGTAATAATAAAAGTAAAGTGGGAAGAGATAGTAACCAAAGAATTTATATGCATATATGCATAACCCATGGACACAGACAATAGTGTGGTGAAGGCCTAGAGAGGGGAGGAGGCAGGGTGGAGTGGGGCAGAGGCAGGGTGGAAAGGGGACATCTGTAATACTTTCAAGAATAAAGATAAATTTTTTTAAAAAGAAAGAAAAAATGGGAAGAGAAGGTGCTATAGTAAACCCAGCTGATCTCGTGTCAGGTCAGCCAGAATGAGAAGGAAACAAACTGGTGTTCCACTTCCCAGGAATTGGCAGTCCATTTTGTGCATATGGATTAGGAAGGCTAATTCAGGAGGGCCCATTTCCTGACTTAGAGTCTAAGACCTTTCCTTTCTCTTTTTCTTTTTTTCCCTACTGTTGACCATCAAGAGGCCACCCTATGCTTCTTAAAGAAAAATAGTGACGTGAAAATACTCATTACTTCATACATTGTAAATATGTTGTTCACCTTGTTACAAACCCCGCCACCTTCTGGATTCATATTGAAAGGTGAATTTATTCAGCTCTGATTAATTTATAGGAAGAGTTTTCATTGTTCTGGGAATAAAAGATGCTGCCACTTTATGCTTTAACATAGATTCTCAGTTTGAAAACCATACTGCTATGAAAAGAATTTTGAAAACTCAGGGCAATATTTATTAATTTTGCAAATTCTTGTACTGCAGTAAGCTGAAGTATGCTTAAAGGAAAGCCCTATCACTTTTTTTTATTAAGCACAGTTTAATGTATTTAGAAATCCCTATTATCTATTAAAGGTAGCTGCCCCCAAATGTCCTGTCCCTTCTGCAATTACATAGCGCTCTCATCACAAACCACTTCCCGGAGGAGGGCTTGACTCTTGGTCTGGATGGTCAATCGCATAGAAGCCACGCTCTTCTATCGCCCGGTAGAGTGTTATGTACTTAGAAGCCTTCCTAGTCCTTGGGACCACAAATTTCTCCGTGAATTCATTCTTGTCCAGTTGCTCCTTTCCTTCTGTGGTCAGAATGCAGTTAATGAATGTGAGGGTGTAACTGTAGCAGTTGTAGCTGTCTTCCTCATACCTTCAAAACAAGGACATGGAGAAGAGGCTTAGCTTTAGAAGCTGCTCAGCAGCAGGCCACAAAGCTGCCGAAGGCCTTTCGTAATTGAAATTGGGCGCACTCGGCGAGCTGGGCCCCACCCTGTGCAGGGACACTTGGCATCTTGGGCTATTTCTGCTTTCAACTTAAGTACAGATGAAACTCAACTAAATGTTCAGAGTGGTGAGTGAAGGTGCATATAAACCCCAACTTAGGGAACTTAATTTCACTGAAATTCTAGACTCTAGAAGTAGAATTTCATACCTTAAATTTTAGGATATTCCACAGTGTCTAAACTTACCTGAAGCGTAGCCTGAAAACAATTTAAATTGACAAATATGCATGTAAAGTGTGAAGGGAGCAAGGAATTGAGAAAGTCATTTCAAAATTGCTAAAACCAAAAAAAGGACCTTGAAATATTTATAAATTTTGAATACCATTTAAAATTTTTTTGTTTTAGGGAATATTATATGGCTGTAGATATGATTATTAAGTGTCAAATAACTAAAATAACTGGAGTTCTAAGTTCTGGTCCTTTCAGTTCTTAAAATACTCTGATTCTATTATGTAATGTAAACTGGCTCACCTCTGCAGAAACCCTAAAGTAAATCAACCCCTGCTTAAATTTTGTTACAGGTGCTACTACTATCTTGGTATGGGATCAACTAAATGCAGCTTAGAGTCCTCTGTGAGTTGAGATCACACTTGCATGGCAAATGAGAGCCAGGGAGCAGGTGGTCTCTGCAGCCTCATACCTGTGAGGCAGCCAGGCCCCCGTGGTGGAGAAGTCTTCCAGGTACTTGTCCCACTGGTCCATCAGTCCAAACATGCCAGGCTGCAATAATGGGATACTTATACTCTGCTCCCAGCCTGCTTCATCTCGCTGGACACCGTGCATGGTGTAATTATAGACGACTCCTGCAACCAAAACCAGAGTCGTGCAGAAGCTTGAGGGGAAGTGCACCTCTGTGAAAAGGGGACGTCAGAAAATGAAAGCAGCCACCACAGTAACTTTACATATCAGAAACTACAATTGCACTTTCTGATTACTGCCAGTTAGCAATAGGCCATGAGAGGCTCCAGAACCTCCTCCCTCCAGGATCATCAAGTTCAGGAGGCAGCCACCCACCTAGGAGGTTTAGAGAGGGTCTTGCCTGGAGTTGAGAGGCTATGGAGCTCCTGCCCCCACATCCCTGCTCTCTGCAAAGCAGTTCCTTCAGGGAAACCCAGTTCTTGCTCCACCTGCTCTTCAGCACTCTGAAGTCACCCCCAGGAAACGGACAATATCAGGCACCAGGATAATCATCTCCAAATATTTTTGTTGAAGTTCTCTATTTATAAATGGGCCTATCGTCCCTTAAATCAGCAGTAAATTTCCATTGATCAGATTGGTGGTAAATTTTACTGCTCATGTGGATAACTCTGAGTTCAAAAACCCAGTCCCAGGTTTCTGTTCACAATGTCAACTTCTCCTGCCTCAAGGAGGTGAGCAATACCTCACCTGGCTGGCCTTGCTCACCATTCCCAGGCTTGAAACTTTCTGCAAGTGGCTTACCCAAGCCCTTTTCCTATAGACAAGAATGTTCTGGGTTCAAGTGCTGCGGACTCTGTGCCCTCAGAACTAAATCTGGCCAAAGGAACTTTTATTTAAACATGCTTCTTTTTTAAAAAAAGTTTTTTTAAAGCAAGCCACTGCAAGCCCCACCACTTACGTAGGAGTTATGTCCCCTGACTTATCCATGAGGTTCCTGCCTACCTCCTGGAGACCCAGGAACACAGTGGGCTGAGTGAGAATATGTTTGGGAAGCAGAAGGCCTGGGTCCAGAGTCTGGTCCCACACAAGATGAGGTCTTAGGCAACTCAGTCTCTTCAGAATTCTGTTTCTTCCCCTTTTAAACACCAAAAAACTAAAAGGTTTCTGTTGCTCTTGGCTGAGAAAATATTAAAGACCTTTTTTCAAATACTTAGTCTTATTAGTAATACTTTGCTCTAAAGTCAAGTATTAGCATCGCTTACCTCATGGTGCAGCAGGAGATCCCAGGGACCAGAGGGATTACTAATTGTTGCATGATCACTAGAAATACTGCTCTCCTCTGGGTACTTTGGGGACTTTGTAAGCTAAAATAATATATGAAAAATCACTTACCATTTGTGTTGGCTATTCCAACATGAAGGTCAGACCTTCCGTCATACTCCCTGAAAGAAACAAGTATTTTTTCTCTCATTTGCATATGTTTGGCATGAAGAGTTGCTACTTAAAGTGGGAGAGTGATGGGCCTCCTCTCTTGGTTGGTTTCAGACCTGCCATCAGTGTCCAGGGTAGTGAAAGCCCTGTTTCAAAGCTGGTTAGGCCAAGAATACATTTGAAACCTAAAATTTCCCCCGCCCCCAGTCTGGATTTTGTTGCCAGCACACACCCCACCCCCAATACTAAAGGTGAATGCGCCAGAAGGCCAGTCCTGCTAGAGCAGAAAGCCAGCGTAACACCTGGCAGAGGAGCCCACCCAGAGGTCAGTTGTTGGAGCTCCTTACTCTTTCCTCCTGTTATGTGAGGTGACATTCTGTTCCTCAGGCTATTGGGTGAGGGTCCTGAATGCATCTCAGCAGACCACTACCTTCCAAAGTATTATAGCCCATTTTGGTCTCGTAGCATGTGACCACACTCATTCCTCTTGGACAGCCCTTGTTTCCTGAAGTTATTTACCTGAGACTGGACATTAGATGTATAAATCCATATAATTTAACCTTCATTTACAGTCCCAAGCCATCACTTACTATCCCTGGGACATTGGGCAAGTCACTTACTCTCTGATCTGTTTCCTCATTTATAAAATGGGAATATCATAAGCCTCTTAGTGAGCTGGTTGTACGAATAAAATGTCTGTTGAGTGCCTGCCACATAGAGGTGTTGAATAAATCAGAGGTTATTTTTAAATGATAAAGCTCCTTTCTCAGACCACAGGTCTGGATATTTGGTTCCTCATTAAAGCAAGCAGTTGCAGGTTTTTAAATGACCGAGGACAAAAATGGCTACCCCGCCTTCTTCAGAGCAGTCCCCCCAGGTCATCTTGTGGCAGCCCCAAGGGATCCTAATCTAGTTAGATCAGAGCCCTAGTGATTCCTTTTGGTCACTGCTGGTTCTCTTTTATGAAGTAGGTGAGATCGTCTCAAGGTGATTGTGAGAGTCAATCCTGAGGGCTTGGAAATTGGATGGAAAGGAAGGAAATAGCTGGAAGTTGGCCTTAGAGGGTCTGGTGGGCAGGGGGCTACTTAAAGACTGCAGATCCTGACCTGAGAGGTTAAGGGGGTGGAAGGGTGCCAAAACATATGACTTGTTTCAACACCACCCAGGGCCAGGGCCACCAGTACCACCTCCACATTGTAGAGTAAGTAAAGGTCATTAGGGGCCAACCAGAAAGCCTGTCGTGTGTCCTTTGAGTGCGGGCTGTGGTCTGTTCACTGTGACATCGCTAGTCTCCCACACAGAGCAGCTCAGTATTTGTTGAATGAACCATGTTATGATGGCAAATGAATTCCAAACTTTAGCCACTTTATTCAAAAGCTTTTGGAATCCAACCAGTTAATGACCTCAGGCCAGCATGAATGAGGGGCTCTTATAAAACAGTTTGGAGCAGCACCTTTTACACACTTTGGTTCATTTCAGCCTCATAGGGACAAGAAGGAAATCGATTAAAGAAATTACTTAGCCCTGGCCAGTTTGGCTCAGTGGTTAGAGCACTGGCCTGCAGACTGAAGGGCCCCGGGTTCGATTCCCACCAGGGGCGCATACCTCAGTTGCAGGCTCAATGACTCAGGCCAGGGGCACGTGCAGGAGGCAACCAACAGATGTGCGCCCTCCCACCCCGTCTAGGAAAAGCAATGGAAAAAATATCCTCTGCTGAGGATTAAAAAAAAGAAAAGTTACTTAGCAGGGGAGTGAATAGCCAACTCTAATTTTCTCATCCCAAGCACTCTTGAGGGCATGAGAGAGTTGGGAGGGTGGATTTCAAGGCGGCAAGTTCTCTGCGCTAGATCAGGACGATAGACATGGATGCGCTTCCTGAAATGTGCCGTCCTTCGGCAGCGTCCCTGCTCTCTCACAATCTGGCTTGTGCAGAGCCAGTCCCAATTCCATTTGTAAACCCCATGAGGACTCAAGGAGGTACAATCCTTTCTTTTGATTTCTGAAATCTTAGTCAGGTGGTGCCTGCAACTGAAATAGACCAGCTCTAGTCTTCGATTTAATTCACCTCCATGCAAAATAGCCTATAAGTGGTCATCCTTCAGGCTCTCTACATTGTACTTGTTTGTCACAGAAATTACAAACTCACAATAAAAGTATTTTGGTGAGATTGGCTGCTGGGTAATTTTTCCAATTAGCTTCTTAGCTCAAAATCTATGGGTAAAACAATCTCCAGACTATGGATTTTTCTCTCTTAAAATTGTATATGTAGGTTTGACCTTCATATACACTTATTGCTCTGGGAAAGTAGGCCTACCTTTTAGAATTTAATACCCCCAAAAAACGAAAGAATTATGCACCACACCTCACTGTAAAAGGAGGTTTTAGTGACTACAACACAGAAGCAAAGTTTGCACAATTCAATGTAACACAAAAAACACTGTACCTAAGAAACGTCCCTTGAGTTGGTCTGAGGAGGAATGAACATTTTTCTTGATGCCCGTTGGTAAACGGGTTGGAGATGCTCACAGGTGCCTCCTCCAGCTTCCTGGAGCCCACGTCCTGCCGGCAGAGGGGGCAGCGTCTGGGCACGCTGAAGCTGTAGATGCATTTTCTGCAGTGGTTGAATTTAATTAGAGGCTTCCCGGCCTCTGCGCACTGCATGGCTCTCCCCTCCTGCACAACCGGGGGCCGCTTCCCCAGGCTTCCTTTTCCTGATTGCACAGGTAGCAAATTCAGGCGGTCTGAGTAACCTGATCAGCAACGACGTCATTCTGATTGACGGCCACAGAAGCCAAATCGGATAGAATTAACCAGTAACCAGGCCGCCCCATAAACTAGTATCCAAAGGCGCTTTCGTTTTCATTTTCATTTGTGCTTGCTTGCACATTTCTTCCCGAGCCTTTGTACATTTTGCAACTGTTGGCAGCCAGCTCCAACACATCCTTTAAAGCCCTAGGTTTCTGTAAAAACTTTCTTCGCTTCCTCCAGCATCCCCTTGCCCTAGCAGCGCTGGATTCAAGTTTCTGCCAGAGCTCTGTTCTTTAATTAGTCATAAGCCTGTGAGCCTCTTGGAATTAGGGACCTACACTTATTTTTGTGTTTCTACAAAAGGTTATATTGTTTTGGTTTTGAATAAGTAAATTCTTACTTTGAGACTATTCTCTTTTGATGTTTTATATTATAGAAATAATCTTGCTTATAAAAAAATAGCACAGTAAGAAAAATAAAAGGATAGTGGTTACCCTTGGTGGGGGTTACTGATTGGGAGAGGGTGTGAGGGATTCTCGGACTGTATTTTAACATCAATCAACTATATGCCACTTACAAGAGATACAGTTGAAATACAAAAATACCAAGTAAGTTGAAAATAAAAAGTTGGAAAAAATATACCTGAAAGAAAGCTGATGTAATTATATTAGTATCAGACAAAGTACACTTCAAAAGAATAATAATTCTGAGACATTTCCTTTTTTTTTAAATTTAACTTTATTGTTGAAGGGATTACAATTGACTCCTTTTTTCCCCCATTGATCCCCTCCCCCCAGTACCCCCTCCCCTCAGGCCTTCACCCCACTATTGTCTGAGTCCATGGGTTATGCATATATGCATATAAATTCTTATGTTAATCTCTCCCCACCCACCCCCACTTTCCCTCTGAGATTTGTCAGTCTGTTCTATGATTCTAGAGACATTTCCTTTTTTGAACTAGCACCCTCAGAAACATCTTTCACATAGCGTATTACATGCACCGTTCTGTCTGGGGTCAGTGCATTCTTTCACTGAAAACAGTACCCTGATGTAATGAACAACTAGCATTCTTAGAAACAGATTTTGTACATGAATTTACATAGTGTATTATGTGCACAATAGTGAGGTAAATAGATTCCTTCACTGATATAACACTGTCTTGAATCACATTGCAACTAGCACAAAGAGGGACATTTATTAGTTATAATGTATTGGCAAAACACATTAGCCAACCTCAAATTTATTTGAGCCTAACTAAAAACATGGCCTCAAAAAATATATATCAAATGTTGGCCAAACTAAAAGGTGAATAGACAATTCCACAGTGGGATTGCACTAGAAATCAATAAGAACAAGCTAACTAGAAAATTCTCAGTAGTCTGGAAATTAAGCAGCACACTGCTAAATAACTTACAGATCAAAGAATAAATAACAGTGGAAATTAGAAAAATATTTCTGTGGGATACAACTAAAGGGCTTAGAGGGAAAATTATAGCTTTACTTAAAAAGGAAGCTAGAAAACAAGAACAATTTAAACTCAAAAAAATATAAAAAGAGACATAGTAAGGATAAGAGCAGAAATCTGAAATGACAATCACAGGTATAATACAGAAACTAAACCAAGCTAAAGTAAACTGCAGGCTGAGATGGCTTCAGTGGTAAATTTTTCCAAACATTTAAGAAAAAATTAATACCTATATTACAGACATTTCCAGAGAATAGAAAAGAAGGAAGACTTCCAAACTCATGCATATCTCAGATACCAAAGCCAGTCATGGACATTTCAAGGAAGGAGCACTACAGACAAAGGATATAGAAATCCTAAACACAGTATTAACAAATAGAATACAGTATATGATTTATAAAAAAAATAATATATCATGCCAAATGGGTTCTATCTGAGAAATTCAAGGTTGACTTAACATTAAAAAATCAATAATATAATTCAACACACTAACAGAACAAAGGATAAAACAATACCGTTTTCTCAATATATGGGAAAGAAAGGATTTGATTTTTTTAAAAAAATCAAAAGACATGTTCATAATAAAAACTCTAAGAAAACCCGAAAGAAACTTCCTTAATTTGATAATGTATAGCTTCAAAAATCCTAGCGCCAACATTTTAATTAATGGTGAAATATTATGTAATTCCCCTGAATTCAGGAACAAGACAAGGTTGTCCACTATTACCATCTTCTATTTAGGGTTACAGTGAGGATTCTCAGCAGCACAGTAAGCCAAGAAAAAGAAAGAAAGGGTATGCCCTGGCTGGGTAGCTCAGGTGGTTAGAGCTTCATCCTGACACAGCAGGGTTGTGGGTTTGATCCCCGGTTGGAGCTCACAAGAATCAACCAATGGATGCATACATAAGTGAAACAACAAAATGATGTTTCTCTCTCTCTCCCTCCCTTCAATTCTCTCTCTAAAATTGATAAATAAAATTTTTAAAAAAGAAGTAAAGATAAAAAGGTTGAAAATGAGGTAAAACTGTCATCATTTGCCGGTGGCATATTGTATGTGTAGAAAATCCAAAACAATCAACAAACAAACCATTTGAATTAATACATGAATTTAGCGTGGAACAAGCAACAAACAGGACATTTAAAAAATATCATTTAAAATAGCATACAAAAAAATCTAGATACCTAGGAATGCATCTAATAAAAGTTGTCGAAGACCTATACACTGAAAACTACAAATTTCCCAATGTATTTCCTAAATATGAGAAAAATTTCAAAAGTTCTAGTTGGAAGTATATATTGTGCTCATTCATTGGAAGCCAATATTTTTACATCACAGCAAAAGAACAACACGCAGGTATATGTTGTTCTTACAACACGTATAGATCTCACAGATACAGTGTTGGTCAAAAGAAGACAGACAAAACAGTACATATTGAATTATTTCATTTATATCAAGGTCAAGAACAACCTAATGTGTGGTGATAGAGGTGAGAATAACAGTCACCTTTGGGAGATATTGATTGGGAAGGGGCACAGAGAGCCCTCTGGGGTATTGATAATGTTCTTTGATCTGGGTGGTGGTTTATGAGTGTAAACATATGTAAAAATTCATACAGGCATATGTGTTTTTTCTGTTATATCTCAATGTTAATAATTTCTTAAAAGAATATTTTTAAAAGCAATAGGGAGCCAGGGTTAGAGGAGGTTAATGACATCTGACATTTTAAAAATAGGTTTCGTTTAGCAACAGACTAGAAGAGCAGTTAAAAGGCCCTAGCAGGGGCCCAGGCAAGGAGGGCTGATTAGGGCTCAGACTGGAACGATGAAGGTGGAAATGGAGACGAGGGGATGCGTTGGAAAGCAGGATCTGCAAGATATAGAGAACCAGGGGAAAGGGTCCAGAGTCCAGCGTGGGGCAAAAGCAGGTTTACAGTTGTGCGTATGCGAAACACAGAGTTTATTCTTATATTCTTACTTATTAACTAGTGTATTATTTTCCATACGCACAACTGTAAACCTACTTTTGCCCCACCCTGTATACTTCTGGAGGGAAATAGAAGACAGGTAGCAGAGGAATGCCTGGGAAGAAAATGACTAAAACTCGGGATGGGAATAGAGATGTTGAAAAAGAGCAACCGAGAGAGGACGACGGAATTCCGCACTTGGGAGGTGAGGCCTGGGCGGGAACCGTGGAGACAGGGCCTCAGAGAGTGTGCATCTAGATACCGGTCGGAGTAATGCCCTCGGCGATGGGGGCAGACCCGCAGGAACTAACAGCGGGCACCGGGGATGAGACCCGCGGAACTAAGCAGCTCGCTAGGCCCGGCCCAGGAGGCTTGGAAATGCGGGACAAGGAGCGCGGGGATTGGGGGTCGGCTCCTCCTCCCTCCCGGGGCGGAACCAATTGTGACGGCGGCGAGGTTTCCGGCCGGCGCTACAAAGGTGCAACACGCGGGGGCGGTGTGCGCGGTCGTGACGCTGCTGCGCGGGAGGGGCAGGGCTGAGGCGGCGACGGCGGCGACCGGAGCGAGAGGCTGCAGTGCGCCCACGGCCTGTATCTCGACCACCATGAGCACCAAGCAGGTCACTTGCAGGTGAGTGTGCGGCTCTGCGGGGTCTCGGAGCGCCGGGTCATTTGGGGCCTCTCCCCGGGGCCCTTGGACGACCGGTGCGCGCCGGTGCTGCCGCCGGGGAAACTGAGGCTGGAGCGGATTTGTGGAAGGTTGCTCGGCTCTTCGTGGTCGGGCTTTTCCAGGGGGAGCTAGCGCTGCGGCCCGAGCCGGGGCCCGGCGGTGTGTGGCCGTGTTTCGTAACCGAGACCCGGGATGAGGCCAGCGCGGGGGCTGTGCTGCGAGTTGGAAGCGTGGCTCCCGTGGGCTGGAAGGACGTGCTAGCCAGGGCCGTGCGGGATGCTTGGGCCCTGGGAGAAGGGCTCTTGGAACTTAAAGTTTATCTGGAAAAGGAGATTTGGAATTGATTTGAGTAAGGGTACGCTAAAAGGTCGTTTACAAATGGGAATGCGACGCAGGAGTAGGTCGTTAATCGATGATGAGCGCCTCAGAGAAGCTGAGGCCCAAAAGCGGCCTTCGTTTCCCGAGAATTAGAAGAACACCGATGCAACCTAAACTTACAGAAAATAAGCAAGTAAGCATTGTGCGGAAAATAATAACGGCAGGTAGGATTTTTTTGAAAGTTTACGTGCTCCGCATATTTCCAAGTCCTTCATATTCATTGTCTTTAGGCTTTACAATAACACTATTAGGCAGATATTCCCATTTTACAGTGCAGGGAACAGAAGTTAAGTGGTGCTGTTCTCTTAGTGAGACACCCATTTTCGTGGAGAAATATAACGATAATGGATGGATGGCTGTAGAAAATTCAGAACGGATGACTACACTGTGATTGCTGCCGTGGAATAGAAATAGCTTGGTTGTGTAACACCCTTATTTCTTGGTAAGCTTGTGGCTTACCAGTATTGGCATCCTAGTCTGATTGAACTGATACTTGGAAGGTGCAAATTTTATTTTAATAACTATTTTCAGTAAAACCTGTCTGGGAAACATTGCTAAAAAAAAGTTAGTTTAATTATGTAATAAACTGATTATTTAGGTATCATTTATGTTATTTCTCTTCATTAGTATGAGTAATTGAAAAGTGACTATGAAAAAGTTTTCCTTTTAGCATTAGTGTATAATTAACTGTTCAATCAGTTTATCCAAGGCTCAGATGACTTGTGTTAAGCAGTCATCAGAAATTTGCACTTAGTGTCTATAGGAAAGACTTGTATATACGCACACATACACGTCTTCACAAAAGACTTTTACTGGAAAGTGTTTTGTGAAGATTTGTGTGTATTTATTTTTATTTGTATAAAGTTTTGTGTTAACCTAAAATTAAAATGCCTTTTCAGAGCGAGAGGCAATACGCATTTATTTGAGATTTTTAAAAAGGAAGAATTGCTGTTCAGGAAGCACTGATTCAGGCAGAAACCCAAATAGTGTTTCTGTTAGGAAACAGAGACAAGGGGTATTTAGGAAAAAGAGAAGGGGAACAGTTACATCTGTAGAAGGAAGGCATTTCTAGTGATGCAGGTAAGCTAACAGTGATGCTAATTCTAGACAGTGTTTTTAATTTTAAGTCGTTAGTCATATCTGCTTTCTTGTTATCCTTGCAAACAGTTCCTTGGGGCACAGTGTTGCTTTAGGCCCAATAAAGGTTATTTTGCCCTGTTTTAACATTACAAAGGCTTGTGGCATAAAACTTGCAAGGCAGTTCCTCTGGGGTGGCAGCTCCAGTTCTAGTTTAAAGTGGCTCTACTTATATATTTTTACACCCCTGTTGGAGCAATTTCTTAGTCATTGTGGACTGTAGCAGATTCTGGCTACTGCTCCTAAGATGGGTCCACAAAAAAAGTACACCTTTATGTATGCTTTATAATCGAATCTCAACTCTGTAGTATCTCATTATACAGATATGGAAATCTTATGCTCAGAAAGACTTGATATGTGCCCCAAACTTCACATCTAATTGCAGGGACAAGAACTTAAATCAGCATCATCTTGGTAATTTCCTTCTGCACCAGATGGCCTGACCTGAAAGCTTTAGTCTGTGTTTCCCAAACAGTGATGTCCTGCAGGATGTTGCATGTAAACTAAGAAGGTTGGAATGTTGAGAAGGGATCACTTCTGTTTAAGTACAATCCGATTTTGTTGGGTTTACAATGTGCTGGGTGCTCTTTGAGTTGCTCTACCATCCATGTTGCATGTAGTCCAGCAACCAGGACTATTCCATAGATCGTGAAACTAAGCCTCAGCTTTGAAGAGATGGCTCAGTGTCATTCGGCTTCCAAGTGGCAGAGCTGTGGCATCAGAGTCCCTGTTCTTGTAGACTGCATGGCTTCCAAATAAGTTAGGGAAATGCTAAATGAAAGTTTCTTTACTGTAGGAATTTTCAAAGCTTTTAATATGAAAGGAAAACATATAGGAAGTAAAGGAAATTCACTTTCCAAATGGGTGTGAAGGAATCAGCCCTTGTAAGGACTGCTCAACCAAATAAAAACAGAACACATGTTTAAATGGAAGAAAACTGCAGTATTACCAAGAGTTCCAGGTTTACATTAGTGTGTCCGTGGTGGAAAAGCTTTTCTCGGCTTATTATCTTATTCACTAAAGTCTTTTTTTTAAAAATTGATTTGAGAGAGAGAGAGAGAGAGAAACATCAGTTTGTTGTTCCACTTATTTATGCATTCATTGGTTGATTCATGTATGTGCCTTTACCGGGGATCAAATCCACAGCCTTGGCGTAGCCAAACAAAGCTCTAACCAACTGAGCGACCTCGTCAGGGCTTTAATCACAAATGTCTTCTCTCCAGACATTAGTAACTTATAGGAAATGTTATAGGTATTATTTATTTGGAAGACAGACCTAAACAGATTGCTTTGATTTATCTCAGGGTGCAAAGTGTTTTGCGGATTGTGTTATTGACTGTGGAATGTGGTGTACTTATTCTGAATGACAGCAGGACAAAGTGTTAGTTTTGCTTCCATACGCATTATATCTCCAAGAGATGAATGTGAAGTGCTAGAATTCCCAAACTTACTGACAAAGACTATATGTTTATTGTCTGGAATGGCAAGAATGGCAGCTCATAGTTTTGTTAGTCAACTCTCCCCAATGATTCCTTGACATGCTGCTCTATCCAAAAATCTCACCTGAGGACCATTTTTGCTGATTTTCCTTCCTAACCATCTCATATGTCTTCCAATCTGTTTTCAAAGCACTGGTGCAGGCCTTTATTATAGCTTGATAACCACTTTTTCCTCCTCGAGTCCCTCTGACTTATTACTAGTTGACCTAGAATTTCAATTTCCTGAGTCAAGCCTAGAGTTTTTTATTCTTTGAAAGTCACAAAACATGGTGCACTTTGTTCAGTAAGTGGTAGGAACATTGTGAGCTCCAGAGTTGGACAATTCCGGATTCTGATCCTGATACCATCTGTGCCACAGTTTCCTCATCTGTAAAATAAGGATAGTAATGCCTGACCGGCAGCATTGGTTAAAATACTACATAATAACAACAAACCATCTTGGAGCATTTATAACGTGTTAGGATAAGCAGTTGCATGCATTGTCTTAGCTAAACCTCACAGCAGTCTATGAAGTACAATTATTATAATCATATTGCAGATGGGGAAACTGAGGCTTGGAGACTTAATTTGCTCAAGGTCACATAGCAAGCTGTCTGACTTCAGAGTCTTCACTGAACCACTACACAGTATTCTAGTATGTTTATTTCAAGCCTTTTACCATGCCTAGCATTAGCTACCTCCTTTCCCCCTTGACAGATCTGTTGTTACAAGCAGTACAGCCAGAAATTTTAAGCCTGGAAAAATATGTAGGAAAATATAAAGGGAGAATGCAAATTATCCATTTACTTGGAGATGATTTGCAAAAGTGTTCTACTGCAGACAGGCACCATTGAAAGGCCTTCAAGAAACCAGAGTGACTCTAGCCGGGGTTGCTCAGTGGTTAGAGTATCAGCCTGCAGACCAAAGGGTCTCTGGTTCGATTCCAGTCAAGGACTCGTACCTGGATTGCAGGTTCCCTGGCCAGGTCGGGGCGTGTGTGGGAGGCAACCAGTCAGTTTCTCTGTCTCTCTCTGTCTGTCTCTCTTTCTCCCTTCCACTCTCTCTGAAAAGCAGTGGAGAAAATATCCTCTGGTAAGGATTAAAAAAAATAAAGTCTATTTAAAAAAAAAAAAAGAAACCAGATTTGATTCTGTTTTTTTCAGCCTTCAGCTGTAGCTAGCACGTCTGGCCGTTCTGGGCTCATAGTGAACTGATATCCTTTGCAACCTATAATAGCCATACTGTCTGAAACAGTCTTTTGGGATCACCCAGAATAGCAGACCCCTTTGGAGTGTCCCCCAGAAAGAATCTCCCTACTCTTTTTGAGTCTCTAGCTATGTACTTCCCAGCCCTGGCACTACCCACCCCCCATCCTCCACCCCACTTCATATCTCTAAGGAAGATAAAAGGGATGGATGATTTGGCCATCAGGAAGGGTGGACAGTGGGAAATTCACTATAAGGTATAATATGAAAGAGGCCTGTATTAAGTTTAGTATAACATAGATGGGGAGGAATGGCTATAAGTGGTTGACAAAGATGCCCCAAAGGTCAGGCAGGATGTAGTCAAGGTAGTTTTGTGCTTGTCACTGGGGAGTGGAAATGGTAACATACGCTACAAAAAGAAGACTGGGCTGGCTTTGCCTCTTACATAACTAGTTTCATACTCACCTTTCTTGAAGGCAGTGATGGTGGTTTGGAAGTTATTTTTGAACCTCTTTAAATTTGAGCTCAGTCACTTGCCGAAGTGAAATGGCTGCATGAAGTCACCAGCTTATTAGTAGTAAAACTCACTAGAGGCTCTGGTTGGTAGTTAAATATTTGTTTTCTTAATGGGAAATAATTAGTGAATACAATTTGGAAGGCAGATTTTCTGAATATGACTTGTGGGATGTGGTGGTAGAATTATAAAATGCATCCTTGTATAACCAGTGCAAAAAAACTTCCCTCTTACGTGCCTGGTTAACAAATAGTATCTGGTAGAGGACATCTGGCCATCTTCTACCCTGGTTTGCTTTTTTTCCCAGGAAACCATCTTGTCTTGTTTCTCCAAAAGAAACTATTAATGAAGTATTTGTTAGATCTCACTTTTGTGCAACTGTTTGTATACCCACTTTGAGCCTGTTCTCTTCTAGTATTTATGAGTTTACTAATTCTGATAACTGCCTTTCAGGCTTGGCTCTTGGCACTGATTTTTTTTTTTTTTTAACTTTTATGTCTTCAAAGATCAGAGATTACCATATTTGAGGACTATTGAAATAGTATTTCAGTCTTGATTTTGAGTAGAATTTTTCAGAAAGAATTATTAAACTGTTTAGAAGTATAATACACTTGTGTGTCCAGAATTCCCAAGGCCACCCCTATGTCTGTAGATTGGCTAGAAAGACCCACAGGACTCAGCATATAGCTGTATTCAGGGCTAAGATTTATGACAGTGATGTAGTAAGGAGTCACAGCTGGATCACAAGGGAAAAAGACAGGCAGCATCTGGAGGAACCCATGTGCAGGCTTCCTACTTCACTCTCTCCTATGAAAGGTCACGCAGCATACTTTGCCCCCAGCAACAGAAATGCTGCAACATGTGTCCTGGGAAGCCCATTAGAGATTCATTACCCTAACTGGTCACCCTCTACTTAGCATCTACCAAAATTCTAGACTCCTAGAAGGAAGGCAGATGTTCAGCATAAACTACATTGTACAGTTAAGACACAGTGAGCCAGTCTTATCACTTAGGGAAATTTTATATCACAGTTTACCAGCCACACTCCAGATGCTAGCAGGGACCAGCCTTGTAAACATGCCTTTCTAAGGATAGCAGGCTCAGACCTGCTGTGTTAACTCTTTTCTGCACACTTAAAAGCAATATTGTGAATAACAAGATCCCTTTGAGATAGGCCTTTTTAAATAAAGTTCCTCTTAAGTTTCTGTTTTTAAAATTTTTCATTTTTCAATTACACTTGATGTACAATATTATATTAGTTTCAAGTGTACAACATAGTGATTAAATGCTTATATAATTTACAGTGTGATCAACCTGATAAGTCTAGTACCATCTGACACCATACATAGTTATTATAGTATTATTGACTATATTCCCTACACTGTACTTTACATCCCTCTGACTATTTTTATAATTGCTTTTTTGTAATTCTTAATCCCCTCACCTTTTTTACCTATCCCCACTACCCCCTCCCATCTGGCGACCATCAATTTGTTCTCTGTATCTATGAGTTTTGTTTGTTTATTTTATTTTTTACATTCCATATGTGAAATCATATGGTATTTGTCTTTCTCTGTCTGACTTATTTCACTTAGCTTAATACCCTCTAGGTCTGTCCATGTTGCCTCAAATGGCAAGATTTCTTTTCTTTCTTTTTTTTTTTTATCTTATTGATTTCAGAGAGAGGAAGGGGGAAGAGATCTTTTGTTTTTTTAAACTCTGTTTTGTTTATTTCTGCTCTGATCTTTATTATTTCCTTCCTTCTGCTCACTTTGGGATTTGTTTGTTCTTTTTCTAGTTCATTTAGGTGTAAGATTAGATTGTTGATTTGAGATTTTTTTTGTTTCTTGAGGTAGGCATATATTACTATGAATTTCCCTGTTAGTGCTGCTTTTGTTGTGTCCCATAGATTTTGGGTTGTTGTATTTTCATTCGTCTCAAGGTATCTTTTGATTTATTCCCTGATCTCGTTGTTAACCCATTCATTAATTGTTTAGTAGGATATTAGCTACCCTATGTCTTAGGGTGATTAGAGCCTTTAGTCCATTTACATTTAAAGTAATTATTGAATATAGCTATTGCCATTTTATTAATTTGTTTTTCTGATTGTTTTTGTAGTTCTCTGTTTTTTAGTTTTTTGTTTTCTTGCTCTCTTGTGTATTGACAACTCTGAAGTGTTGTGTTTGGATTCCTTTCTCTTTATTTTTTGTATATCTTCTGTAGATTTTTGATTTGTGGTTACCATGTGTTTCATATATATCTAGCTATATTTATAGCAGTCTATTTTAAGTTGGTGGTCACTTAATTTCAAATGTATCTTAAAAATCACTACAATTTTTGCTCACTCACTACACATTTATGTTTTTGTCATTTTTTAATTCTTCTGTGCATGTGTTTGTGTGTATCCCTTAATTTATTTTAATTACACATAATCTTCCCACTTTTACTTTTTAAACTTTGTATTAGCTTTATAGTTGACTGATCTACTGCTTTTATTGTTTGCCTTTGAGGATTTTTTCTTTCCTATATTTTTTTATTCGTATTTTTTATCTTTTCTTCTTAAAGAACTCCCTTTAACAATTCTTGTAGCCCAACCAGGCATGGCTTAGCGGTTGAGCATCGACCTAGGATCCAGGAGATCGGGGTTCGATTTCCAGTCAGGGTACATGCCTGGGTTGCGGGCTGCAGCCAATCAATGAGTCTCTCATCATTGATGTTTCTATCACCCTCTCCCTTCCTCTCTCTGAAATCAATAAAGATATATTTAAAAACAAAAAAACCCCCACAATTCTTGTAATACAGGTTTAATGGTGATAGAGAGAGAAACATCGATATGAGAGAGATACACATTGATTGGTTGCCTTCCACATACGCCCTGACCAGGGCAGGGATTGAACCTGCAACCCAGGCACATGCCCTTGACCAGAAATTGAACCTGTAACGCTTCAGTGTGTGGGCTGATGCTCTAACCACCAAGCAACACTGGCCAGGGTGAGTCCAGATGATTTTGAGAGTATGCTTATTAGATCTGGAGACAGTGAAACAAAGGAACGGCTTAGGATAGAAGAAGCAACAGGAGAGAGCCTAGACAGTGCACTGCTTTGGCCCTCTAGAAATGTTATAGGAAAGAAGTGAGCCATGCTGGCTGCATGGACTCACTGAGAAGTAAAAGTCGCAGTGATAGAAGTGAGCCAAGGTGGGGCTGCTGAAAAGTTAGAAAAAAAGAGAACTTTGGAGACAGGTTCAAGGGGTTAGCCCAGGATGAGCTGCTGCTGCCCATTCTTCCCCCTGTTTTCAAGTCTTTTGAGGACATTTAGATATTAGGACAAAGTAAAAGTTCATGCCCAAGAAAAGGAGGGGTGCAGGCATGCTCCAAGGAGAGCACATTGGGTTCTTTATTTTGAGGGTTCTTATCTGTTTCTTAAAGGTGGGAACCCTCGGGGAGGGTCTCAGCAGAATGTTCATCAGCTTTCCAGGTTCTTTAATATGCAGATGTGCCAAAATGAGCACATGGAGGGACCACGGTCATTTTCTGGTAAGCTTTACCTCTGTCCTGGATTTGTTTGGTTCTAATTGGGATTTTTTTATTTATTCCCTTGACTTCATCTGTCCTTGGGTTTGGCTGGCACAAATGGCACTAATTGAGTCTCTGTTATCTGTCACCCTGACTAGAGTGATTTAAGCTATTTATTCTCTGGTTTAGGAGGAGAGGTGGAAACTATTTGGTCTCAAGTGTCCTTGGTTGAGATCTTGTGATTTACTAGCTGGCTGTAAATTACTCAAATTGTTTGGCCCCATTTGTCTAACCATCTGCCTCAGTTTCCCTTTTCCCTCTTATCCTGCCTCAAGGTCAGCCTCCATTCATGCCAGGCTTGTGGCCACTTAATTGAAGCATGTTCTAAGCCAAGACTGGCCGCTGTTTATGTCATGCTTGGGGTCATCTGATGGGAATTACAATGAAAGTTGAGTCAGTCACCACTTGTGCTGGGCTTGGGGGCTGCTTAGCAAGAGGGCACACCAAAGCCAACTGCTGCTTGTCTGGGGTTTGTGGACCTTCTAGAGGTTTTAGGTAAGTCCACAGTACAAGTTGAGGCAGGCCACTTTTGTGGAAAAGATGCTGGAAGTGGTGGGCTGGGTGCACGAGTTGGGTGGGTCAGAGTCCCAGAATCACCAGGGTAGGACAAACAATGTTGGCCAGGTTAATGGAGACCTCAGATTTGGCACCTGACTGGGTGGGAGGAGAGTTCAACAAAGGGACTATGACCCCTGCCAGCACTTCCATGGGGGGAGAGCTATCCTGACCCCTAGTCGTCCTGCCCTCATCCTGAAGCTGGTCTGTTTAGTTCCTCCTCGTATGTCCCTGCTGCTTTTTGAGCTGCTGCCCCTGTGCGGGGGCTTAGAGTGAGCTCTTAGATCTGCAGCGCTCTTAGATCTCTGTCTCACTTAGACACAATCCCTGCTGGTTTTCACAGCTAGATGTTATGGGGACACCTTCCCAGCACTCATGTTCCGCCTGGGAGCTCGGTGTGGGGCTCTCACAACCAAGATATCCCTCCCAGTACTTAATTGCCACACCATGGGTGTGAGATCTACCTATTCTGCATCTCCACCCCTCCTGCCTGTGTCGTTGTAGCTTCTTTTGTCTATCCTTAGTTACAGGACTTCTGTTCAGCTAACTCTTCAGGTGGTTCTCAATGATGGTTATTCCATAATTTACTTGTAATTTTGATGTGGTCATGGGAGGAGGCAGTCATGCTTTTGCCTACTATCTTGACCAGACTCCTCTTAGGTTTCTAACAAAGAATACCTTAGTTTTTCAGACTCTGTGCTATTTCCTTCCTCCTTTCCTCCCCCCTTCCCTTCTCTTCCTTTCTTTACCTACAACAGACTTATAGCAAGTTACTGTACAGTCTCTGATCTAGAGGAAGCCAGGGTGTTGCCTGGGAAAAGCCTAGCTGAACACCTAGAAAAGACTCTATAGGGTATCACCCCCGTATAGTCACTTAAGTCTCAGGGTCCAGTTCTTACCTTTGTAGGCTCAGAAATTTGATTCTGTTGGTGTCCTTAAAGATGGTACATGTTAGCCAAATGCAGGAAAGACTGCCATAAAAACTATCATTTTCATCTTCCTGGGAGAAAAGAAACTGTCAGGTTCTAGTCAACGGTTTCTCTGCTTTTGGGGAGATGAAAAGGTGAAGAAAGAAGTATGCTTGGAGAGCAGGGAAGGATAGAAAGTCTTTAAGCCTTATGGCCTCCAGTTGAGGCAGCCTCCCACACCCATTGTAGGGGGCTGATGTGCAGCATAAATTGTTACTTGTATCCTCTAGCACCCTTTCTCTGGAAAGGGCAGTCTGGGTCTCTTAGGTCTTCCTGGCCTACCTTAGAGACCATTCCCTGCCTTCTGTTGTCAGTCCTTTATCCAGTTCCTGGCAGAACCATATAATGGTTAGATTTACACTTTCTGCATTCAGTGGCATTTAATAATTTTCTGATTGAGCCTTCCTGAAGTTATTCCCAGGCATTCTTCATTAGTGATCAGATGTTCCTGACTTTGTGTTAAGAGCACTAGCTTGCTTGGTTTAGGGGCCTCATACTGGAAAGTTTCATACCAGTGGCTGCCACCAGTGAATCGGTGGGGTTGGAGGAAGAAAAGAATCCTGGGCTTCACTCACACTAGACCATGAAGGGAGGTGGATTATTACAATTTAGTGCAGTGAAAGATGGGGTACAGTGTTTTACACAGGGGACACATGAACAAGGTCCGAGTGACAGGGAAGTCAGTTTTGGTGGGAAATGATTCAGGGCTATCTGGGAAGACCAGAGTTGGGGTCCCCTACCTGGCAATTAGATCTTCTATAAATCACATCTCTCTCAACCTCACCTTTTCTCTCTACATCATGGGCATAGTAATAATACTCCTCGGTATTGTTTGGATTAAATGAGATAAAGAAGTGAAAGTGCTGGAGTGTTGATAGTATTGTTCATCAGATCTTTTGGATTTTTTTCTCGTTTTATATATTTCTCATAATACACTTGTTTGGTGGCAGGGGTGAGGGAACATCTTGCCCCAAAATCTTTATTCAAGGGATATGTGAGTTATCCCTCTTTTTAAAAAAAGATAAATTGTCAAGATCATATAGGGTCAGAGCAGGAGGAAGGGGTCAAACAAGAATGGTTGTGAGTTGATAATGTGAAAGATGGTGCTGGTACATCTTGAGAGTTCATTCTACCATTCTGTTTACTTTTGTATATGTTTGCAGTTTTCCATAATGTTTTTGTTTTTTTTTTGTAATTTATCTTTATTACTGAGAGTATTACAGGTGTCCCATTTGATCCCCCAATTGACTCCCTCCACCTCGCTCCCGCTCCCTCGCTCCCACACCGCCTCCCAGGCCTTCACCCTGTTATTGTCTATTTCCATGGGTTATGCATATATGCATATAACTTCTTTGGTTAATCTCTTCCCATCCTCCACCCCCCTTCCCTCTTTCCTCTGAAATATCATCGTCTGTTGCATGCATCAGTGTCTCTGGATCTATTTAGTTCTTCAGATTCTTTTGTTCATTAGCTTCTTCGTAAAGAAGAGCCTTCAACATATCCTGTAGTGCTGGTCTGGTGGTGATGAACTCCTTTAGCTTTTTCTTATCTGTGAAGCTGTTTTATCTGACCTTCAGTTCTAAATGATAGCTTTGCTGGGTAGAGCAGTCTTGGTTATAGTTCCATGTTTTTCATCACTTTGAATATTTGCCACTCCCTTCTTGCCTGCAAAGTTTCTGTTGAGAAATCAGCTGATATTTGTATGGGTACTCCCTTGTAGGTAACTAACTGCTTTTCTCTTGCTGCTCTTAAGAATCTTTCTTTGTCTTTAACCTTTGGCATTTTAATTATGATGTGTCTTGCTGTGGGCCTCTTTGGGACCCTCTGTGCTTCCTGGACTTTTAAGTCTATTTCTTTCTCCAGGTAGGGGAAGTTTTCTGTAATTATTTTTTCAAATAGTTTTTCAATTTCTTGCTCTCTTTTTCCTTCTGGCACCCCAATAATACGAATGTTTGGCTGCTTGAAGTTGTCCCAGGGGATCCTTATACTATCTTCATATTTCTGGATTCTTTTTTCTTTTTGCTCTTCTGGTTGGGTGTTTTTTGTTTCTTCATGTTCCAAATCACTGATTTGATTCTTGGCGTCCTCTACTGTACTGTTGAAACCCTGTAAATTCTTTATTTCAGTTCATGTAGCCTTCATTTCAAATTGGTACTTATGTCATTGATTTTCTCAGTTGTTTTTGTAATACTCTTACTAATATGCTTGAGCATCCTTATAAACAAAATTCTGAACTCTGTATCTAGTAGCTTGCTTGGTTCTATTTCATTTAGTTCCTTTTCTAGAGATTTCTTCTGTTCTTTCCTTTGTGACATGTTTCTTTGCCTCCCCATTTTGGCTGCTTCCAGGTGTTTGTTTCTAGGTATTGGGTAGAGCTGCTATGTCTCCTGGAATTTGTAGAGTGGCTTTGTGTAGTAGGTGTCCTGTAGGGTCCAGTGGCTCAGCCTCCCCAGTCACCTGAGCTGGGCCTTCTAGGTGCTCCCCTGTGTGGGCTGTGTGCACTGTCCTGTTATAGTTGAGCCTTGGCTGCTGTTGGCGTCCCTGGGAGGAATTGACCCCTGGCCAATCGGCTGTGATGACCAGCTGCAACTACAGCCAAAGAGCTGCTGTGCTGGAGACACCCCTATGGAGCATGATTTACTTCAGTAGAGTTTGGTGTTCACCAAGTGCGCCCCTTGAGTGTCACTTGTGGCTGTGGTAGGGTTGTAATCCAGCATGGTCGAATCTGGGCACCAGGTGCACTGTCTCTGGGGCCTCCTGGGAGGTGCAAAGTCAACCTGTGTTAGTGCATTTCCCAGGGCCACCCAGCATGAGTTACACAGCAAACCATAGTTGGCTGCTACTTGTGCTGGGCTTGGCGTTGTCCAGAAGAGGCCAAGCTATGAACCAATGCAGGCTGCCGCTAGTGCCAGGCCTGGGGCCGCTTATCAAGCTGTATGGGGCCCGCTGCTGCTTGTTTGAGAGATTTTAGGAAAGTCCTAAGCATAAGGCTTGAGAGGTCACTTGCATAGAAAAGCCCCTGGAAATGGCCTGGATGAGCTGCAGGTGGGGAGGGGCCGGGCCTCTAGGAATCACCGGGGCGAGGCCAAAGGTGGGAGTCAGGTGCTGGTGATTCAAATACGGCGCCTGCCTGCCGGCTTTGTGGGGGAGGGCTCCCCAAAGCAGCAGTGGCCTCTGCCAGCTCTTCTTCCTGGGAGGAAGCTGCCCCTCCAGCTCTCACCCCAATTTCAGGCAGATTAGCTCCTCCCAAATATCCCAGGTCCTTTCAAGCTGCTGCCCGGCGCTGGGCTCGGAGGGAGCACGTCCGAGCGAGTCTGTGCGGGGGCCCTGTAAGAGGAGCTGCTGGGGCTCCTGCAGCCTGCACGATCCTCAGCAACAGTCCCACTAGTTTTCACAGCTGGAAGTTGTGGGGATTTCTCTTCCCGGCCCTGGAGCCCTGGCCTCGGGCCCCTCATTCCTCCAGGAAACCTCCACCGCCGAGATGTCCCTCCCGGGTTTAAGCAGCACCGGGTGTGGGCCCGTGGCTGCATCTCCACAATTCAGCCCCGATCCGCCCCTCCTACCAATCTCAATACTTCTTTAGTTCCCTGGTTATAGGGCTTCTGTTCAGCTAGATTTCAGGAGATTCTGATGGTCGTTCTGTATTTTAGTTGTAATTTTGATGTGGTTGCGGGAGGTGGCAGGTACAGCTGTTACCTATGCCGCCATCTTGTTTCCTGTCCTCCATAATGTTTTTTAAATAAGTTAAAAGATAGCTCATGGATAAAGCTTCTTTACAAAGCAACCTCATAATAAGCTTCTCACCTACATTTTCAGCCTTCTCCAATCTGTCTTCCATCCTATAGCTCAAGTGGCTTTTTCTGAAAACAAACAAAAAAAACACCTGGGAAGCGGTGTGTTGAATAAGAGTAAACAGTTTTCTTTACAACAGGACACTCATAGCTTTTCCTCTGCTACTGTCTGTTGTAAATCTCTAAGACAGACTAGACTGTGGTTTCCTAAGCTGACTTGACTGTGGGCCCTTTATCTCTTATTTTGAGCATGCATTCATCAATATTACAGCTGATACCAAGGTATCTTGGAGCACAATTAGGGTAATGATACTCCAGTCTCATCTCTCAACAGGCCTGTCCTTGCCCCACCACCACATCTCCCTTCCCTGCCTTTTTTCTTGCTGTCCTCTCTTCTGTCACATACTCCTCTCGCCAACTGGCACCCCCTCCGTTGTGCAGACTCAGCTTAGGCATGGCCTCCACTGGGACATTGCCCTCTATTGTCCCTCAGCACTCTGCATACATGTGGTAAGGCATAGGTCACTCTTGTAACTGTCAGTTTGTCAGTATTCTTTACTAGACTTTAATAAGAGCTGAACTTTGGGGGGTACCTACGTGTGATAGGTACTGTACGGAGCATTTTATGTATTTTTTTAACCATATCACCAGTATTGAATGGTATTTATAATTTTTAAAATCTAAAACAGCCATTTATTATTACAAAATCAGTTTATGTTTATGGTAGAAATGTTAGAAAGTACAGATCAGCAAAAATAAGAAAATGAAAATACCATAAACCTTACCATCACAGATTGCCACTGTTAACATGCTATTACACTGTAATGTGCCAGAAAACTTACAGCCTGAAAGAGTTCTTATTAATGTTGTAAATATATTGTGTTTATTGAGCTCTGTTTATAGTATATCATTGGACTGTGGATTTCTACTAATTAGTTTAAGAAGCAAATATTCATGTGAGATAATTCTAAGAATTGTCTTTCAACAATAGTACATAAGATTAATAGTGTTTTATTTAAAAAAATAAAATAATAAAAAAAGATCAATAATGTTTTTTTCCTTAAAATGTTTAATAATATTTTCTCTCCATTTTGAAGCCTGTGAGACCCATGGGTGAACTAAAGTATATTTTTTTATATCAAGTTAGGTTAAGTATCTTTTTATAATGTTTTGTTGTTTTGTGTTAAGGGGCCATTTAAAACTAACAGTTCGGTATTTGAATTTTTCTAACAACCTTGTGGCAGCCTTTTGTATCCCTGGTCCATTATACAGGATGGGGCAAAAGTAGGTTTATAGTTGTCTGTGAAGCACAGAGTTTATTTTTGTATTATTATTTATTAATTACTGTATTATTTTCCATACAAACAACTGTAAATCTACTTTTGCCCCATCCTGTATACCCATGGATTAATTTCTATCAGGCATTCTCACATTACTTCCATTTTTTTTTTTCCATGGGAGTCTTCACATGTAATGGTCTGAGCCAGT
The DNA here is from genome assembly GCF_054644295.1 of Miniopterus natalensis. Lineage (NCBI taxonomy): Eukaryota > Metazoa > Chordata > Mammalia > Chiroptera > Miniopteridae > Miniopterus > Miniopterus natalensis. The sequence continues at coordinate 30,897,767 of NC_142095.1, read as the reverse complement.
TCAAGTCATTTACATTTAAGAGGTTTTATCCAATGAGTCCTTTCATGTGTTCAAAAGAAATTGGGATAACTGAAAACTCCCAAATGCTGAAATTTTAAATGGTCTCTCTTCAGTGTGCATTGTCATGTCTTCAAAAAGTTGTGTGATAAATGAAAGTTTTTCCATGTTCCTTACATTCATAGGGTTTCTCTCCAATATGAGTTATTTCATGTGTTTGTAAGGAACTGGGACCTCTGTAGGCTTTACCACATTTTTTTTACATTCAAAGGGTTTCTCTCCAGTGAGATTTCTTCTGTTTTTGAAGATCACTGGGATGCCTAAATGCTTCACTATATTTTTTATTTATATGGTTTCTCTCCACTGTGATTCATGTGTTTGAAACCTTTGATAATATCTGAAGCCTTTCCCACATTCCTTACATTCATAAGGTTTCTCTCCAGTATGAATTATTTTGTGTCTTTTTAAGGAAATGTGATCTCTGTAGGCTAAAACCACATCCCTTATATTCATAGGGTTCTTGCCTGTGACTCACCTTTGGGGTGTTGGTAGGACACTACAATATATGTAGGCTTTACCACATTGTTGACATTCATAAGGCTTTCTGCAGCATGAGTTCTTTCATGTATTCAAAGAGAACTGAAGAAAAGGAAATGCTAGTACACTGCTGGTGGGAATGCAGATTGGTGCAGCCACTATGGAACACAGTATGAAAATTTACTCAAAAAGTTAAAAATGGAACTACCATTTGACCCAGTGATCCCACTTCTAGGAATATATCCTAAGAAGCCCAAGGCACCAATCAGAAAGAATATATGCACCCCTGTGTTCGTAGCAGTGTTATTTACAATAGCTTAGATCTGGAAACAGTCCAAATGCCCATCACTAGATGAGTGGATAAAAAAACTGTGGTACATTTACACAGTGGAATACTACGCAGCTGTAAAAAAGAATTTCTTACCCTTTGAGACAGTATGGGTGGACCTGGAGATTATTATGCTGAGTGAAATAAGCCAGTCAGAAAAACACAAATATCACATGATCTCACTTATAAGTGGAATCTAATGAACATAATAAACTGATGAACAAAATAGATCCAGAGACATGGAACAAACCGACATCTCGGGGAAGTGGGAGGAGGATTAACCAGAGAACTCACATACATATATGCATAACCAATGGACACAGACAGTAGTGTGATGAAGGCTGGGGGAGGGGGGGCAGGATCTGGGAGGAAGAGGGTAAGCGGGGGAATTCGGGGACATCTGTAATAGTATCAACAATAAAATAGAATTTAAAGAAAAAGGAAACCAACTCTCCAGCCCTCCCACACGCCCTCAGCTAAATGGTCTTGCTCTGGGTTAGCAACCCTATGTAACAGTGATTTCTAGGGCTGTCTGTGGTTTATCACTCTCATCGCCGAAGCCGTTTCAGTCTGCTATATCAACTGTGAACCCTTCCCCTGTTCAAAGTATATTCATGGAGGCACTGTTATGTAGGTATCAGTATAGCAGGTCTCAGGGAGATGCCAAGTAAAGGGAAAGCATAGGCTATATGCTTGAAGCTGTTTAAGTCCAATCTAGTCCAATAGGGAAATTAGTAAGGACCTCTTTGCCCTGCACATTATGTTAGATGCCCCCAAGGACACAGATTTGTAGGGGATTGGATAAGAGATTATTTATGACGTTAAAATACTGATCTTTAAAAAGAGAGAAGACTGAGAAACTGAAGGCTTTACTACATTTTTTACATTCGTAGGGTTTCTCATGTGTGAGTCCTTTCATGTGTTTGAAAACTTTGATGATATCTATAGACTTTTCCACATTGTTTACATTGATAGAGTTTCTCTCCAGTATGGGTTCTTTCATGTATTTGAGGTGAAATTGAAGAACTAATGGTTTTCCCACATTCCTTACATGTATAGGTTTTTTCCTCTTTTGTGATTTCTTTCTTGTTTTTGAAAACACTGGAGATAACTGAGGATTTTCCCACATATGCTGCATTTATATGGCTTCTCTCCATAACTCTGGTACTCACGGCTTGTGTCCAGTTTGACATCTGATGTGCATATTATGGGATGAATAATGCATAAAGACTTTTGCACACCCACTATATTCCCATGGTTTTACTCTAGAAGAGTGTTTTTGCTCAGGTTGAAATTTGGAATGAAGCCGAAGTTTTCTTTACATTGACTATCCTCTTTCCTGTCACAGATTCTACCATATGATTTCTTAGTTTTCTGCCCTGGTTTTTGTATTAATCTTTAATGTCGTGCTCTTCCTGTTTTTTTCCTACTGAGGCCAGGTTCCTGAAGTTTTCTCCCATCACATCTCTATAGAGTTCCTTATATGAAGGATCCTGTAAAGCCCACCCCTCCAGAGTGAATTTCACAGCTGCATCTTCAAAGGCCACTAAGTCCACTTCTAGGTTTCCTGGGCCTCCCTGAATCCTTCCTATACATATCACAGCAGGAGAGACACTGTGGCACAGCAACTAGGACCGTGAAGGGCAAGCAGCAAGCATCCTCCCAGCATGATTTGTTAAAAAGACTGTTCTTTTCCCCCATTGAATTACCTTGACACCTTTATTAGGAGTCAGTTTATCATGAATGTGTGATTCTGTTTGCCGGCTCCTCAAAAGCTTCTGTCAGCCTCCTTGAACTCCACACTCTGACTCTTTAGCTCAGCAGTCCTGCTGTTCTTTATTTGGGGTTCCCCTCCCTACACCAAGGTCCAGAATATGCCTCCAGGCAGAAAGTCAAGCTGAACATGGGGCTCACCTCCCTTGTTTCTCTTCTCTCAAGGACCAGTATTATGTTGCCTTTTTCCATGTCCGAAAGCTGCTGTTTGATGTATTTTGTTCTGTTTTCTAGCTTTTTATTTTGAAGGGCAAGTTCCATACTCCTTCATAGCTAGAAGCAAAAATCTGTTCCCCTCCCTCCGTCCCTCCCTCCCTCCTTCCGTGCTATTGCTATGTCTTCAAGCTTTCTGAGATTGTGTGTGTGTGTGTGTGTGTGTGTGTGTGTGTGTGTGTGTGTATCTTTTGGTGCTATACTATCTTATTTGATCCTCACCACAACCCAGTAAAGTAGGTAGTGTGATTTTCATTTTATAGATAAAGATAGTGAGGCCCAGGGAAGCTGATTTTGTGACTTGCTCAAAGGTGGCAGGCTGGATCTTGGGCCCAGATCTCTCTTTTTTGTTTTTTTAAATATATCTTTATTGATTTCAGAGAGAGGAAAAGAGAGAGAGAGATAGAAACATCAATGATGAGAGAGTCATCGATTGGCTGCCTCCTGCACGCCCCCGACTGGGGATCGAGCCCACAACCCGGGCATGTGCCCTGACCAGGAATCGAACCCCGATCGCCTGGATCCTAGGTTGATGCTCAACCGCTGAGCCACGCCTGGCTGGGCCCAGATCTCTTTGATTCCATTATAACCATACCCTGTAAGTTCCCTCAAATCAAGAGGCTATATCTTAAAATAGAAATTTATGGGGTCATTTTTCTTTCAGAAAAGCTGTCATTGAATCAGTTGTGGTGCATCTAAAAATCAGTGTGTCTTAGAATCAATGAAATATATCTCTAGTGCTAAATAGAGCCTTGATACATAATTTATGCATAATATTTGTATACTAGATTACAAAGTACAGCGATTTTATACAGCAAAGTGTGCTTCTAAAAGTTTGATGCCTCTGCTTGTCTCTTCAGGTATTTTATGCATGGCGTGTGTCGGGAAGGAAACCAATGCCTGTTCTCACATGACTTGGCAAACAGCAAGCCATCCACCATCTGCAAGTATTATCAGAAGGGCTACTGCGCCTATGGAACTCGTTGCAGGCAAGAACTCTGCCACTGCTCCGAACTGTTACACTGAGTTGAATACTATAGGGGATTCGGATCCTTCATTTGGAGCATGGGTGTTGAGGGGAAAATTTAAATTTAAAAGTAATCTGACAATACAAGAAGTATAGCAAATGATTTTGAAACCTCAGTTTTGGTACCCAAAAACTAATTTTTCAGAATCACTTTTCAGGCCTTATTCTTATGAGTCTCTAGTTATAAATTTGCACTCATAGTATATATAAGATTTTATATCTTGCTTTTTCCCCACATTTAACACGTCATAAGTTTTTTCCTATGCTGCTCTTTATATAATGTTACATATTGTTAACATTACAACTAAAATGAGCCTGGGAAACGTGAGAAAAGAACACTGGTACTTCAAGACCGAAGTGAGTAACCATAATTTTATTAACTATGCCTCCATTAAAAATTTAAGTGGCTTCCAGTTTTTTGCTGTGAGTACCCCTACAGTGAGCATTCATGTGCGTAGAGTCTTCCTTTTTATCACTGACATCTGTACGCAATTTTGTAACTTCTAAACAAGGAAATATTCCAAAAACCTGCTTCTGTCCTTTTATAATGAATAGCTGCTGTGCTCTTTCCTGGATTGCAAAGCTCCCTTCAGTCCTTCCTCTGGCTGCCTAGGGGATAATGGAAGTTGGCCCACCTTGCCCTACTCCTGCCAGTGAGTGCCCCAGAGAGAGAGCCCAGGAAAGGCTGGTCTCCAGCTGTTACATTGGCCATTATTAACATTGTGGGGGCCCCTGCCTAAAAGAACACTGGATTGGATGTCAGATTTCATTTCAACATCTGTCTGGAATTTTCAGGGTTTCTTTGTGTGGTCTGGGGCAGTATGTCTGTGCCACTCAAGTCCTACAAGGACACTTAAGTATAGGAGGTAGACAGCAGTGTACCACTCAGTCTGAGTTGCCAGGCAGTTCTTACTTATTGATGAGCCTTTTATCAATTAAAATATGGGGAAAGATTGTTTCACTCTCTACCTCCGCAAATGGAGCTCAAGGAAGGACTTTCCATGTCTGGGTAATGTGGGAGACATGTGCTTGTAGTGTGTCCATAATACATCTGTTGTGTGTTTTGTTTAGATATGATCACACAAGGCCCTCTGCTGCAGCTGGTGGTGCTGTGGGCTCCGTGCCCCACAGCGTGCCTTCCCCGGGCTTCCACAGTCCTCACCCTCCTTCCGACCTCACTGCACCCATTGTGAAAACTAACTTACACGAGCCTGGGAAACGTGAGAAAAGAACATTGGTACTTAGAGACCGAAGTGAGTGAGCAGAATCCTTTTGTTTCCTCTTTTTGAAAAGCAGTCTTGTCTCGTTTTTCATGTTCTTTCTGGTCTTCTCTTGACAAGAGGGTTGATAACCTAATACCCCACCAACCTATCTGAATGTAGAGACACCAGATCTGTCCTGAAAATGGGCTTCATTTTCCTGCAGAGTATTTGGATGGTGCATTTGGTCTTGTGCCCAAGTCTGGACTGAGCCCCAAGTTTTTTAGTGGCTCTTTTTCAGTGTGTAACTGCCATCTGCATAGGGTGGTTGCTCAGTTCTGAGAAGCACCAGACTGTTCATTTCAAAGCTACATATTTTGATAAAGAGCATATATCACTGTTTTACTTCTAGGTCAGTTCATAGTCTAAGTTCTTATACTGAGCCAGTGTTTTCCATTTTAGGTTGTACCTTTGGTAATAAGAATAGCATGTTGGGGTTTGGGGAGTGGTCTGTACCCTGGAAAAGGATTTGGGGAGGAAGAAGGCTACAAATCATAAAAGTTGTTTTTGTTGGCTGGTCCTTAGAAGGTGAACGGATTTCTAGTTCTCGGAATTGTGGGAAATAAGATAGGCAGATACCACCCTAAGCAACGAGTAATTGATCCAGTTAAATAAGGCCCCTCTAAAAGGCAGAAGTGTGTGTGATCGGAAGGGAAGGGCTCTAGGTGTGAGAAGGGGAGGCCATAGGACAATTTAACACTGACCTCAGGACCCCAAGACTCACTCCAGATTTTCATTAATTCTAGTTCACTTTTTTTTTTTAATTTTTAAAAATATATCTTTATTGATTTCAGAGAGAGGAAAGGAGAGGGGGAGAGAGAGATAGAAACATCAATGATGAGTCATTGATCGGCTGCCTGCTGCACACCCCCGACTGGGGATTGAGCCTGCAACCCAGGCAGGTGCCCCGACCGGGAATTGACCCCCGATTGCCTGGATCCTGGGTCGATGCTCAGCCACTGAGCCATACCCGGCCGGGCTCTAGTTCACTTTAAAATGATAGGTAACTTTACTGGTATAAAGGAAACCACTGTATTCTATTGACCACATTCTAAATTCCTTTTGACTGTATATATGTATGAATATATATATATATATATATGGATGGATATATATATACACACACACACATACTGATATACATATTTTAGTATTAACAGGTCCAAATGTTGACATTTTCATACTTGCTATTTTTAAATAGCAACTTTAGTGTTCTTTTGTATAAGTATATCATGGTCTGTTGTTGCTATTTCCCTATGTTGCTAATTATATTTTTAAGTTAATGTCACTATGAACATTTTTGCCGTTCCTTTTATTTTTCCCTCTTGGCCCGTTTCTTCCTATATGTTCCCAAGAGTGAAATTCCTGAGGTCAGAGTTGCTTAATCTGTTAGGTTTTGACTAGCAGTTTACTAGAGTGGTTGGGCCAGTTTTCATTTATGTGTGTGCTGTGTGTTTTGTATTAAGATCTCTCTGGCATGGCTGAAGAAAAGGCTTGCCCAAGTGTGGTGAGTAATCCTGGAGGCAATGACGCCCAGAGTAGCCCAGAGATGAAGCCGAATTCCTACCTAGATGCAATAAGGAGTGGTCTTGATTACTTAGAAGCCAGCAGCTCCTACAGCAGCGAGCAGCAGCTGTGCCCCTATGCAGCCGCCGGGGAGTGCCGATTTGGGGATGCTTGTGTCTACCTGCATGGGGAGATGTGTGAAATCTGTAGGTTACAAGTCCTGCACCCCTTCGACCCAGAACAAAGGAAAGCTCACGAGAAGGTACAAGCCTTTGTATGAACTTGTTTTAAGAAATTTGAAATGCACTAAGTGACAAAATTGTTGGTATTTCTGCAAGTATGTGTCTGCCAATAATACCTATATTATGTACCTGGAATATTTATACCCTTTTTTCCTATTGTCATTTGACAGTTCTTTTTTTGTGTGCAATGTTTTTGTGTGTGTTTTTAAATAATATCTTTATTGATTTCAGAGAGAGAAGAAAGGAGAGAGAGAGAGAGAAACATCAATGATGAGAGAATCTTGATGGAGAGCCTCCTGCACACCCTCCCAGTGGGAATGGAGCCTGCAGCCCGGTCATGTGCCCTGACCTGGATCCTAGCTCGATGCTCAACCACTGAGCCACGCCCAGCTGGGCTGACAATTCTTGATTATTTAGAATAAAAGAAAAAGAGACATCAGAAACATAAAGCTATGCAAAGTTCAGAGAATAAATCTAGCTCGGGAGCCTAGTGTGTATGTATGTCTGTCACACACATAACATACACACCCTTTCTAGGTTTCCATATCATTGTGGCTGCAATCTAGCCAGGCTGAGTTCTGGAGAATTTGAGGACCCCAAATCATAGAATCTGAGGAGCCAAGTGTTGGAAAGGGCCTTTCCGGTCATTAGGTCCCAGTGTTTAGGAGGCACTGCCTCAGAGTGGGCCCTATGCTTGGTTCAGGGCTCTGAAGATGGGTAAGAGAGCAGGGGAGGAGCCCAAGGCTGCAGTGTAGAACCCATGAGGAGCAGCTCCTGGTATGTGGAGGTGGAGTCTGCCACCCTCCATTGTTTTCCTAGGGGAGTATTCAGGTGAGCACAGAATTAGAGCTTTCTTCTTCACTCAGGTGTGCTGAGGTCTTTGTGCTCTGCATGCTGACTTATCTCACATCTGTGTCCACTATGAGTTCCCAAGGGCAGAGCCGAGGTCTTTGTATTCTTTTCATTGACTCTAATCCCTGGTACACAGTACTGTACATCACCTGCTTACTGAGTAAGTGAATTCATTAAATAATTTGTTCTCTTGAGAAGTGGTGCTGCTTACCTCTGACTCTGGACTGCCAGCCTGATGTTTCAAGTTAAGGATTATTCGGCATTTCTGGTATCAGTGTGGTTCAGAGTGGGGAAAGCTGGTACCTAGAGGAGCCAGGAGATCAGGGTCCCAGTTCTTGTGAACTTTGTGGTCCCACAGTGGTCTTCTAACCTTTTGGGACCTCCTCTGTCTCAGCTCTAAATTGGAGGAGACCATATCATGCTAGGAACACAAGGGGCTGGGCCTGTAATGGCTTTTAATAAAGTCCTTTTTGTGGTCTGAGAAAGCTTTGTGTCCTGAATCCAGGGATTGCTGGGCCCTGCCTAAAGCAGTCACGGTCTGTGTTCCTTCCTGATCTTGGTTGTGGCAGTGTGGCTGGCAGCTGCTGCCAGCTCTCGGCGCTACCCAGCAGCCCAGAACCTAAGGTTTTCCTCCTCCCTCTCGGTACTTCAGATCTGCATGTCAACATTTGAACACGAGATGGAAAAGGCCTTCGCCTTCCAAGCAAGTCAGGACAAAGTGTGCAGTATCTGCATGGAAGTGATCCTCGAGAAGGCGTCTGCTTCTGAGAGGAGATTTGGGATTCTCTCCAACTGCAATCACACATACTGCTTGTCCTGCATCCGACAGTGGAGGTGTGCTAAGCAATTTGAGAACCCAATCATTAAGTAAGTACAGCAAGGAGTCTTAGCTGTAGAAGCGGGGTGGGGTGGGGGGGGGGTTTGATTTGGAACCTTTCATCTGCTCTTAATCCCTCCCTTGTCTTCCAGAGGTGTTTCAGTGCAGAGGATAAGTTAAGTTGTGAGTGCTGGCCCCTTGGTGTGTGAACTTGGGCACATCACTACCCTTCCTGAGCCCAAGTACCTTTTCCTTTGACATATGGTAACAATTCCTGCCAAGCTTCAGGGTATTGGAGGGACACTCAGCAGGGATCATTTGTGTGAGGTTAATGGCAATGGCCTGTTTGACTCCAGTACTAACAGTTACAGGTGGCTGCCCTTAGGCTGATTGCTTATTCCCCTTTTTAAGCTTTATTTTCTATCTGTAAAATAGGGTAATTTGATGATTAAATGGACTAATGCACATAAAACATTTCACATGTCTGGCAAACGGGATGTGCTCCATGGAGCCAACACAGTTCTCCCCCCCTCAGGCTGTACTGAGATATAATTGACATATAACAACACAGGATTCTTACATTCTACAGTAGGACAGGGTAGGGGGAAGAGCTAACTCATATTGAGAAGTCACTGCATGCTGTGAACTGTTTTAGAAACCCTTCACACACATTAACTTACACTTCTCTCAGAGACCCTACGATCCGCATTTTACAGAGAAGGAAGCTGAGGTATGATGAGATCAAATAACTTGCCTAAAGTTACACATTTGTGAGGTAAAATAACAGCTTTATTGAGATAAAAGTGTACAACTTAGTGGTTTTTAGTGTATCCACAGTTTGTACAACCATTACTACAATCTGATTTTAGAGTATTTTTATTATCTCAAAAAGAAACCTCTATTTGCAGTCATTGCTCATCTCTCCCTACTTCCAGCCCCTGGCAACCACTAGTTTACCTTCTATCCTATGGATTTGTCTTACACATTTCAAATAAGTGGAATCTTCCAGTATTTCGCCTTTTTATGTCTGGCTAAATTTTATACTTAGCATGGTGGTTTTGGAGTTCAGCCGTGTTATGGCATGTACCAGTGCTGCATTGTTTTTTATGGCCAAATACCGCATTGTATGGATGTCCACATTTTGTTTATTCATCAGGTGATAGGCATTGGGCTGCTTCCACCTTCTGGTTATTGTCAGTGGTGCTGCTGTAAATATTCATGTACAAGTTTTTTTGTCATGTTTTCATTTCTCTTGGGTAGATACCTAGGAGTAGAGTTGTTGGATCATATGGTAGCTCTACATCTAATATTTTCAGAAACTGCCGGACTGTTTTCCAAAGTGTCTGAATCATTTTACATTCCCACCAGCAGTGCATGAAGATTCCAGTTTTCCCACATGCACATTAACACTTGTTATTGTTTTTATTTCTGATTTTAGCCATTCTAGTAGGTGTGAAATGATATTGTATTGTAGCTTAGATTTACATTTCTGATAACCAGTGATTATTGTGCCTCTTTTTCTATGCTTTGTGGCCATTTTGGAGAAATGCCTACTCAAATCCTTTGCCACTTTAAAATTGAGTGGTCTTTTTATTGTTGTGTAAAACATGTTTTTAATAGTAAATATATTGGTTGGGAAACATCTGGAATGGTCATGCATTTGAGCAAGGGGTTTAGTGGTATATTGTGCACAGGATTTGTAACTTAATCTGTTCCATACTAACCTGATTCTTATTTCAGGTCTTGTCCAGAATGCCGTGTGATATCAGAGTTTGTAATTCCAAGTGTGTATTGGGTAGAAGATCAGAATAAAAAGAACGAGTTGATTGAAGCTTTCAAACAGGGAATGGGGTAAGTGCTTTGAGTTTGGGCATGATCCTGATACCTGCCTTGGCTCTTGTTTTGGTCTTTGCCGTCAACTGCAGAGCCTCCCCTTCCCACTGGGAATGTGGTCTTGGGGGCTGAGGCCACTCAGCTCTTTTCTTAGGCATCATGTTGGACTTTGAAAATGCAGAGATGAGCGGAGCCATGGTGCAGTGGACTTGTTTGTTTCTAAGCTGAGCACTAGCTCCTAGAAATCCTGTTTCTGGTGCTGAGGTTGACTTGTTATCTGTTCATTCTTTCAACAGATACCAATTAAAGATCTATATGATAGGCCTTTTCTAGTTGCTTGCGATACAGCATGAAACAAATCACACAGCTGATATTTTAGTGAAGGAAAATAAGAATAATAAGCAAAAAAAGACATAAGGAAAAAATATGTTAAATGGTGAGCAAGGGCTCGGGAGGGAAATATGCCTAGAAATGGGGGACAGGAAATGAGGGGGTTGCATTTTTAGTGTGGGAGACCCAAGAGTGTCTCAGTGTGGTGACATTTGAGCAAAGACTTAGAGAAGATGAGGCAACAAGCCGTGATGTGAGTGAGAACATTATTCTAGATGGAGGAGATAGTCACTTGCAAAGATTCTGAGGCTGAAGCATGTGCACCTTGTTTGAAGAACAGCAAGGAGTGGCTGGGTGAGAGGAGCAAATTGGAGAGAATACTGGAAACAAGGCAGGGGTCAGGGGTACTGGGGCAGGAGGAGGGGCAGATTGTATAGGGCTTTGTAGGTCATTGGGTGGACTAGGCTTTTCATTCTGAATGAGATAGGAGTGATATGAACTGATTGATATTCAGAAGAGTGATATGAACTGATTGATATTCTGAAAGGATCAATCTGGTGGATCCATTGAGAATATATTGAAAAAGGAGGCACAGGTGGAAATAGGAAGACTAGTTAGGCTATTATAATAATCCAGGCAAGATATGACAGGGCAGTAGGTGTGGAGGTGATGAGAGGTGGTTGGATTCTGGATATGTTTAGAATTGCTGATGTGTTGGATATGGCACAAGTGTGAGAGCAGAGAGCCTGAGGATCCAAATTTCACTTCAGCATTCTTTGCTGCACTTCATATTTGTTGGCCACTTTCTTCTTTCAAATATATTTTTGTAAAATGTCTTGTGGGCTTATCACTGGGGGACGAGGCAACACAACTACACATTTTGCTGCCTGTAAACTGTTATTACAGATGCAGTGACCAGTCACCCACAGACTTTGGAAGAAAGTTACATGGTTGGTCACTGACCATGGTGCCTGTTTGTTATTTATAGTGATGTGGACTGAGGAGCTAACAGCAGAGTATGTACTATATGCAGGTACTCACAGTTAATGTATTGTGGTCATTGAAATTTGAACTGTGTTGTTGAAGAATTAGTGTTATTTAACTAAACCATGGTAGATTTGTTTCCTAGGGTGCTATAACAAATTACCACAAACAGGGTGGCTTAAAATGATAGAAATTTAATCTCATACAGTTCTGAAGATTGGAAGTCCAAAATCAAGATATGGGCAGGATTGGTTCCTTCTGGAGGCTGAGGGAGAATTTGTTCCATGCCTTTCTACTAGCCTCTAGTGGCTGCTGGCAATTCTTGGCGTTCCTTTGCAGGTGGCAATGTAACTCCCATCTCTCCCTTTATACAGGGTGGGACAAAAGTAGGTTTACAGTTGTGAGTACCTGAAAGATAGTGTTTATTCTTGTATTATTATTTATTATTGTATTATTTTCTAAATGAACTGTAAACCTACCTTTGCCCCACCCTGTATTCTTCTGTCCCGTCCCCCCCCCCCCCCCCCCCCCCCCCCCCCCCCGTCCCTTGTAAGACTAGTGTGATTGGTTTTAGGACCCTCCAATTGATCCAGGATGATCTCATCTTGAGATCCTTCATCTGCAGAGCACCTTTTCCCAAATAAAGACACATTCACAGGTACCAGGTCTTAGGATTTATCTTCTTGAGGGCCACTATTTAACTCCTTGTACATGGTGTCTTAGTCCATTCTGGTTGCTATAACAAAATACCACAGTGAAATATACCCAGAAGTGGGGGACCGGAAGTAAGGGGGCTGCAATTTTAGTGTGGGAGACCAGAGAATGCCTCAGTGTGGTAACATTTGAGCAAAGACCTAAAGATGATGAGGCAACAAGCCATGATGTTAGTGAGAAGAACATTCTAGATGGGTGGCTTATAAACAGCAGAAATTTATTTTTCACAGTTCTGGTGGCTGGGAATTCCAAGATCAAGGTGTCAACGTGGTTGGATTTTGGTGAAGACCCACTTCCTGATTCATAGCTGGTGCCTTCTTCATTGTGTCATTACTCAGTAGAAGGTGCAAGGGAGCTTTCTGGGGTCTCTTTTATAAGAACACTAATCCTGTTGGTGAGGGCTCTATGCTTTTGACTTAAAGCATCCCTAAAGGACCCACCTCCTAATCCTATCTTGTCAATTTTAGGGGGATGCAAACATTCAAACCATAGCACATGGTAACTGAAATTATGCATATCAGGACTGTAAAGCAGGGCTGCCTGTACCATTTTGATGGATATCCATGCTATTTCTAGCTGTTGGCTATTCTGAATATTTTTTAGAATTCCATTTTAACTTACAGCTTTTTAGCTTTTTCTTTTTTTTAATGGTTTTTCTTGGGGCTACAATATAATCTTAAATTTTTCACAGGCAGAATTAATATTCCTATTGTCTTATGTAATATGCAGTTACCTCATTACCATCCTTTGCACTACAGATATAATGAGCATATGTTATATTTATATATGTTAGAACCCCAGAAGGTAGCAATGTAATTTTTTAAATTTCAACTTTATTTAGGTATAATTGACAAAATCGTAAGATGTTTAAAGTGTACATCATGGTGATTGAATATATGTTGTGAAGGGATTTCCCCCATCTAGTTAATTAACACTTCATCATCCCATATATCTTTTTGTGTGTATGTGTGTGAGAACTTTGCTCTACTCTGATAGCAGGTGTCAATGATATATACAGTGTTATCAACTATAGTCAGTCACCATGTTTTATATTATATCCATCTCATAGCTGAAAACTTATTACCCCCTATGTTTATTTTTTCAGGTCTTATGTTCAAGTCTTTAGTCTGTTTTGAATTGATTTTTGTGCATGGTGTAAGAGAGTAGTCCAGTTTCATTCTTTTGCATGTGGCTGTCCAGTTTTCCCAACACTGTTTATCGAAGATACTGTTCTTTTCCCATTGTATATCCTTGGCTCCTTTGTCATAGATTAATTGACCATATATGTGTGAGTTTATGTCTGAGCTCTCTATCCTGTTCCATTGATCTATGTGTCTGTTTCTATGCTAGTTCTGTACCATTTTGATTACCGTAGCTTTGTAATATAGCTTGAAATCAGAAAGTGTGATGCCTCCAGCTTTGTTGTTCTTTCTCAAGAGTCTCAAGATTGCTTTGACTATTTGATTCCATACAAACTTTAGGAATGTTTGTTCTGTGAAGAGTGCCTTAGGGATTTCACTGAATCTGTAGATTGCTTTGAATAGTATGGACATTTTAATAATATTTATTCTCCTAATCCATGAATACATGCTATCTTTCCATTTATTTGGGTCTTTATTTCATCAGTATCCTAATAGTTTTCAGTGTACAGGTCTCTCACCACCTTGGCTAAATTTATTCCTAGATATTTTATTCTTTTTGATGCAATTGTAAATGCAATTATTTTTTTAACTTCTCTTTCTGATAGTTCATTGTTAGTATATAGAAAGTCAACTAATATTTGTATATTGTATACCCTGCAACTTTACTGTTATAATGTATGGGTGTAATGTTGTATATACATTAGAACCCTGCAAGGTACTAATATGATTTTTACCTTTAAAAACATGTATGTTTTTTTAAAGAGGAAAAAAGTTGTTTATACTTAGGGCATTGGAAATAGTAACTATCTTTCTTTGGTACATAATTCCTTCCAAGTGGTGTAATTCTCTTCAGCCTCAAGAACTGCCGTTAGCATTTCGCTGATCTGCTGGTAATGAATTCTTTTCTACTTATCAGAAATATTTTTCAACTTAAACTATATTTTCAAAAAATATGCAGAGTAGGGAAAAATTAGGTTTACAGTCATGAGTACGCAAAAGTTTATTCTTGTATTATTTATTGATTATTGTATTATTTTCCATATGACAAATGTAAACTTACTTTTGCCCCACCTGGTATTGGTCTGATCAGTTTGCCTCCTCTTTCAGTGAATAGAATTCTGGTTTAATAGATGTTTCTTTTCTTTTAGCACTTTGCAAATATTGTTCCACTATGATTAGGCCTCTTACCAACCTCCTCCTACCCCCCAGTTGCTACCCCAGCTCTGGCAACCATTTTTCTAACAAGTGGGACTTTTATTTTTTAGATTCTACATGTGATACCACACAGTATTTGTCGTTCTTATTCCACTTAGTATAATGCCCTCAAGGACCATCCATCTTGTCACAAAAGGACAGGACTTCCTTTGTTCTCATGGTTGAATAATACTGCATTGTATACTTAGGTTATTTCTGTATCTTGGCTATTGTGAATAAAGCTGCAGTGAACTTCTTGGTGCAGATGTCTCTTCTAACAGGCGTGAGGTGATATCTCATTGTGATTTTGGTTTGTATTTCGCTGATTAGTGATGTTGAGCACCTTTTCATGGGCCTGTTGGACATTCGTATGTTTTCTTTGAGAAAATGTCTAGTTAGTTCCTCTGCCCATTTTTATTTATTTTTCTGAGTTAATATGACTTCAGTTGCAATTTTAAAAAAGTACATAGGACATTGCTTTTCTCTCCCCAAGAGCAAGGCACTTATAAAAATAGATCTTATCTTTCTTTAAAAAATCATAATTAGACTAGCACTTTGAGTAGTTACAAGAATGTTTTGTCAATTTAAAAATTTTTTTAAATTTATCTTTATTGTTGAAAGTATTACAGATGTCCCCTTTTCTTTCTCCCCATTGACAACCCCCCTCCCTGGGCCCACCGAGGTCTTCACCACACTATTGTGTGTCATGGGTTATGCATATAAGTTCTTTGGTTAATCTCTTCCCACCCCTTCTGCCCATTTTTAAATGGATTGTTCTTGTTGCTGAGTTGTATTAGTTCTTTATATAGTCTGGATATTAACTCCTTATCAGATATAATTTGCAAATATTTTGTTACATTCAGCAGGTTGCCTTTTCATTTTGTTGATGGTTTCCTTTGCTGTGCAGAAGCTTTTAGTATGAGGTAACCCCACTTGTTTACTTTTTGCTTTTGTTGCCAAATGCAAAAAGATTATTGGCAAGACCCGTGTCTAGGAGCTTATTACCCCCTGTAGTTTCTGATAAGTCAGTGGTAATTCAGATTGTAATATATCATATCTCTGGGGTTTCTTTCAGTATTTTCTCCTGGGTTTCTTCAGTTATATATTTTACCTAGGAGTGGTTTTCTTCATATTATACTGGTCATTGTTCTCTGCATCTGTAAGTTTATGTCATTCACCAAATTTAGAAAAGTTTTGGTCATCAAATATTTTCTCTACATTCTTTTTCCCCCCCTGGGACTTTTGAATATTGTCCCACAGGTCTCAGGCTCTGTTCATTTCTTTTCATTCTTTTTGGGGGCAGAGTTAATGCATAGCATTTGGAGCACTGCTTCTCAGCCCCTTTCTTTGTGGGATGGCTTCCTCACTTTCCAGTGGCTGATTTCTTCCAGCTCTGTCTTTTGGTTCTTCAGGCCAGAAGGACTGGATTTTCCCATGGCAATTTTAACCACCCTGCATAGACATACCCGGTTTTGGCCTCTTGGCTAAAAGCTATTTTTCCTATAAAGATAAATCACCTCTGCCATTCCTTCTTCCAGGTGTATAATCTCTTGAAGAATCCTCCTGCTACTGTTCATTGTCCAGTGCCTTCAGGTCTTTTTAAAATATTTGTGTTTCTAGATATCTGCAGGAAGGTCAGGTCTAGGAGAAACTTACTGAAAACAGAACTATATGTTACCCTTTTTAATGGTTCCTTTAAGTTGTACATTAATTACTAAAGGCTTGGTATTTTCCCATTTTTTCCTCATGTGATGTTACCATGTGTCCACCAGAGGGCAGGATTGGCAAGGCAAACGGGTTCAGCCTGTAGGAAGGAGCTCTGCTGGAGTTGTCCAAAAATTCTCATTATCACTGTTTCTATCTTCCCTGGCTTTAGTTTCCATTGATGACAGTGTTTTTATGCATTCCACAGACATTTATTGAGTACGCACTACAGATCAGGCACCTTCAAGCTGTAGATTAGTAAAGATAATTTCATGGAGGCTGTAGATTAGTAAAGATAATTTCATGGGAAATTGCAAAAGGGCAATTATGATACAGGTTTTCTGGTAACAAATCTTCATGAGAGGCCCAAACCAGATGTCACAAGAGGATGCACTTGGATCCACCTGGGTAGGAGTGTTGGGGAAAGCTGTGAAGTATGAATAGCGTCTCCATATGTGTTGGAGGCTGGGGGTGGTGCACAGAATGACATGGGTGCAGAATGGCACAAATTTTGTGTTTGGGGAGCAGTGGGAGTGGTCACTGAGGTTGAAAGAGGTATGTAGAAGGATGCGGTAGGTAGGATCTACCACCACAAGGGAATTAGGAGACAGATTGGAGTCAAATCTAAGGTGGCAAAACAGGTAACCCACTGTTTGGAGATGTTACTCTGTGGTAGTGTAAAGAGGTTGGAACCTGGTGGGAGGGGAGGCCAATTAAGAAATGACCGGCAGCCCGGCTGGGCGTGGCTCAGCAGTTGAGTGTCAAGCTAGGATCCAGGTGATCAGGGTTCAATTCCTGGTCAGGGCACATGCCCCATCCCTGGTCGGGGGTGTGCAGGGGGCGGCCGATCAATGACTCTCTCATCATTGATGTTTCTATCCCTCTATCCCTCTCTTTTATTTTCTCTGACATCAATAGATGTATGTATTTTAAAAAAAAAAAAAAAAAGGCAGGCACCAGAGGATGGCACCCCTACTAGCTTTAACAGTGTGGGAACTGAAAGGACAGGCCGATTTGGGAGGTGCTCTGTAAGCAGAATAGTTGGATCTGACAGCTGAGAACAAAAGGAGTGAAAGTAAAGTGGAGGCTTTTGCTGTAGGTGACCAGGTAAGGCTGGGGGAAGAAAAACTTATTTTTGGGGTGGGGACTAGAGAGTAATTTTTTTAACCAGATGAGTTTATTAAAGCCTGTGTCTAACAGACTCATAAGAATGCACTGCCTGAGCAGTCATTTCTAGATCTGCTCAGAACCTTGGGAGCAGGGGGGCCATGGAAGGTGTCTGGTTCACACACCTCTGCTTGAATGTATTCCCCAGCCACCTATACTGGATTCATACCTGGTGGGAGTAGCACCCAGGCAATCAGGTAGTTCCTTCCTTTTCTGTGGGGAGTTGTTAGGGCCTAGGGGCCCTTCACCACTGGTCTTTTGCAGAAAAACAAAAGGAATTAAGGAGTCCCCCTTCTTTGTCATCTGGCACTATCACATACCCTGGCTGCCCTCTGGCAGCAGCCTACCCTTTCTGCTGTAATTTGTTTTTCCTGCAACTTCCCTTCCTCAGCACTCCCAGCTGGCCCTCTGGGTTTTGGAGGGCTCTTCCTCTTCTTCAACTTGGGATCATTTGTGAAAATTTCATTTGAGCAGTAAGAAATGGGAATTCTCCATTTGGTTGTGATTTTCCTCTGGAGCAGGGGTTCTTAACAGGGGTCCATAGCTCGAGAGGGTGGGGCCCAACGACAATTAGAATGAGACCTGTAACTTTAGGCGGCTGCTAAAATTCACTGCTTTTCTGTGGCTCCTATCATTGCTGGCCCGGAGGAAGGAAAACTTCCCTGGGGGAAGCTACCATTGGGGACTTGGGACTGAGGCAGGTAGCCCAGCTTCAGCACCGAACAGTCAAGCCTACGTTTCCTGTGACCTTTTTGGAACACTGCAGGCTCAAAACAATGGAGTCTCCGTGCAGGTTAAGTTCTGTGTGAAGCTGTATTCCCATATGGGTATATTATCCAGCTTGGAAATCAGCATCCCAACCTCTGAGCTTCAGCTTCCCTACCTATAACATGACGTTGACCCAGTACTAGCATGGTAGGCAGGGATGGAGGAAGGCAGTGGTTCAGTGGGACCCTAGATTCTCCCAACATCTTGGATTTTTTGTTTTTCAGGAAAAAAGCTTGTAAGTACTTTGAGCAAGGCAAGGGGACCTGCCCATTTGGAAGCAAATGTCTTTACCGCCACGCTTACCCTGATGGGCGGCTAGCAGAGCCTGAGAAACCTCGGAAACAGCTCAGTTCTGAAGGCACTGTGAGGGTAAGGACTTCGCCGTCTCTAGTCAGGAACACTTACCTGTGGGCATTTCTAGTTACTGCTCCTGGCCCTTTTTCTAATAGTTTTGGCAACCAGAAATAAAAAAGAAGCTACCCAGCCTTCATATTGCCATTTTTAATAAGCAGGCATGTTTGCTGGCTATTTTTGCAGTTCTTCAATTCAGTGCGGCTCTGGGATTTCATCGAGAACCGAGAAAGCCAGCATGTCCCCAATACTGAAGATGTCGACATGACAGAGCTTGGGGACCTCTTCATGCACCTGTCTGGAGTAGAGTCATCAGAACCCTGAAGAACAGATGGTCGCCCCTGCATTTTGGGCTCCGGCAGCAGAGCCTTTCCCAACTAGGGTGTGCAGAGCTTCCTTTACTGCAGCCCCAGGTAGTGTGTTGATTGGATTGGAGTGGGGTTGTATTTAACCTTGGTCTCATCCATTCTCCATTACATCCATGCAAAGAGTGAAGGATGTAAAATAACAAGTATATGGAATCACTACTTTTATAGTTGATATTTTAGTTGCACCTCAGGCTCCTCAGGGGGACCAGCTAAATAGTCAGACTGAGTTTTGATTGATTGCTTTTAAAACAAACTTGGCTCCTGTCTTTTATGAGCCTTAGCTCACTAGAAACTAGTCAACTTGCAGTTGCCCCTAAAGTAGATTTCTTTTTCTTACCAAAGGATTCTTCACACCTAAAAATGATTCCTATAGTGAATTTCCATAGTACTTAACTAGTGTGTGGTCAAAACTTGATCTATACAGGGCTTTTTCAGAAACAAAAAATGGGCACTGTACCCCTTAGTGTCCCAAATCAGAGCAGGAGTCTTGTTGTCGTATAGTCAGTAAGCAAAATATAAACCTTCTTCCTTGGGGGTGGGGGTGGGGGTGAGGTGGAGGCTCTTGAAGTGGCAGGAAGTACAGGGTTGTAGAGCAGAGGTACAGCTCCTCATTTCTGGTTGGCGTGGCCACGATTGGAGGAAACCTTGCACGCGTGCCTCCAGGGAAACATGTCCCTAGCTCTCCCCTGTGGGCACGGGCTCCAAGGTAATCCTACTGAGGGCTTCGTACACACATGCTCTTGTGTGCGCTTCCTGCCCAAGCCATCTAATCTTAAGCTGTAAAAAAATTTCTTGTTCTGACCCAACAACACTGGTCCTGAGCATGACTTTTATCATCAGTTATGGTTTTAATTGAAGGAACATAGTCTTGTGAATCAGAACAAACTCACTCTAAGCCGGAATTACCTATTTTTATAAAACAGCTATAGATATCAAATATTTTGTAAAATGCATTAAAGTGTGGGTAGAAAAAAAGGTCTATTCTTACCTGAGTTTAAGAGTGCTTTATGCATAATTTTTATAGTTAACCCTTTAGTGAAGGGTGACAAAGAGCACAGGCAAAGGCTGAATTAAATTCACTCCCGGCAGAGGCTCTGGGCCCATTTCCTGCTTGAGTCCTGTTCCAGAAGGGATGAACAAATGGAGAGTTCAAGCTGTGAGCTTAATATTATTCTAAAAGGAAGAAACAGCCAGTAAGCCTACATTTAATTTATTTTATTAAAATAACATAATTGAGGAACCATTGGATAACTGTATTTTGTCAGGCGCAATAAAAACAAAATTAAAACCCAAATCATCAAGAAAACCTGTATTCTTGGCTTCCTTGCATACACATGACGTGGCTGTTGAGATACAAAGCTGGCCGGTGGCCCCGCCCCATAGGGGCAGCTCCTGGAAGACAAAATTCAGCATGATGGAAGACTGCTCCCTGAGAGAGCGGAGACCGGGAGGGGCAGGCCAGGCATCTCTTCTGGAAAACCATCCAATGCACTGGAGACCTCCAAGAAAAGGAAGGGTCCCCAAACTCAAGTTCCATAGTACCAAAGCAGACTCCTTTAGGCGGCCGTGGTCTCGACAGTCCTGGGCTGTTTGGTGCATTATGTGCAAAACTACCTGTTTGGCGCCACACCACTATCTCTGAAGAAAAAGTCCTTTCTGTGATAAGCATTCCTCATAGGAGCTGATATTCAAAATCCAAAATCCGTGTGTCCCCCCATCAGGGCTGGTTTGCCTACCTTCATTTCACCTCCGAGGGCTTTTTCTTGCCCTAAAAATACTCATTTAGCCAATGGCCGGGGTCCCAGATCATATATTGCCATCAGCAGCCACTGGTATATTTGAAGAAGGCTCAGCTCATGAGCATGGAGGACACAGGACAAACCAGCATGGTGAATGGCTTCCTTCTCCCAGGACCAGAAAGGGTAGAAAAGGCAACATGAAGTAAGGCCCTGTGAGTAGTCTAGAGGTCCTTAGCAGCAGCTTCTCTGGAAACAAGCTTTCTGCTCCCACAGAAAGGGAACAGAAAGGTGGTGCCTGCTGACTTTCCTTCCTCCCCTGGTGGCCTGAGTGCAGGTGCAAAGTCAGCTAGAAGACAGGCAGTCTAGGAGACGTGGTCAGCGTGCAGGCATTGATATCCTCAGTGTGGGCCGCCCGATGCAGGGATGGCTCAGAAGCGCTCCGGTTGATTTTCGGTAGAGAGTGTTGGAGCAGCTCAATGGAAGACAGGATCTGAAACAAAGCCACAAAAATGGTCTCCTTATGTGGGCCTTGGCGTTTCCATAGCAGCAGTTTTCCATCAGGAATCCAAAGACAGGCTGTTCTCTTCACCCCACCTGTAACATCTTGTGGAGAACACGAGCCCCTCCCTATTTGAAAAAACAAACACCATACTTCCTCCTCGTAATTAAGAACTCCTGCTTTAATTTAATCAGTCCCAGCATCTTTGAGCTGAGTCTTACCTGGGGAAAAAGGGGCCTCTCTTCCTTAACTTTCTTCACACAGTCGGCTACAAGCCGCTTCATTGCTTTGGGGCAGTTCTTGTACAGCTTACTAAGGTCTGGGGATGCATACCCTCGGCCCACCATGAAGATGATCTAAGGGAGAGAAAACAGTTGAGGGAAGGGATGATTAAACAACACTGAAAGCAGCAGCTTCCAACCCTCTAGTTGCTCAGACTGGCAGGAGGCCCAGGGGCTTCCGCAGCAAGTTCGTTCCTTTAGTGACAGTGCGCATACCTGATCTCGGTTGTTGATGTGGGAGTAAGGTAGCTCCCCTGTCATGAGCTCATACAGCACAATGCCATAGGAGTAGACGTCAGACTGGAAGCTGAATGGGTTATTATCCTGCATTCGGATCACCTCTGGGGCCTACAAGGACAAAGTGCATTTGTCACTATCTGGGCCCCTCACATCCAGGGGCCAAACTTTCCCTTCCCTTCCATTCCATTTTGTATGAGTCCTTTCCTCTGCCCTCTATACCTTGTCCCTAAAGGGCCCACCAACGCCCTCAGGGGCTGGCTTATTCGAGCTCAGGAATCCTAGTCTCTGGGATCCAGCACTTTCACCTAACTCTCCTCCAAGCTATGCTTCAGCATGGTTCTGATCAGCTTCCTCCAGGAAACCCAAATTCACCCCAGCCTGTCTGACATCATCGAAAGCATCACTGAGGTGGCCTGGACTTGGGAGAAATGTGGAGCAATGCTTTAAGTTTTGCACACACACAGATCTCCAGGGTACCCCTTCTTCCCTGCACCCTCCTAGTGGGAGCCTCGCCTCCTCACCATCCACAGGATAGAGCCGGTGGGTTGTTCAACCTGCTGAGAACCACTCCAGCGTGACTTTAC
Organism: Miniopterus natalensis; assembly: GCF_054644295.1. Classification (NCBI taxonomy): domain Eukaryota; kingdom Metazoa; phylum Chordata; class Mammalia; order Chiroptera; family Miniopteridae; genus Miniopterus; species Miniopterus natalensis. The sequence goes on along the minus strand of NC_142095.1, from coordinate 30,875,318 downwards.
TGTTGCCAAACCAAAATCTCCAATTTTCACTGTCAGGCCTTCATGGAGAAATATATCTCAATGCTTGTTAAGGACTCTGGTTTCAAAACACTGGTCAAGTTAATTTTGAAAAACTTACCAAAGTTCTTATTAGCACAGCATCTCTCCACTTCCCATCTGCCCCCCAAGCCTTCTCTGTACTGGATTTGCTAGGATTTCTGAAGTTTTAAAAAGTGCTTTTGAGCCTGGGCAGTATGGCTCAGCAGTTGAGTGTCGACCCAGGAACCAAGAGGTCACTGGTTCAATTCCCGGTCGGCACATGCCTGGGTTTAGGGCTCAATCCTCAGTGGGGTTGTGTGGAGGAGGGAGCTGATCAATGATGTTTCTCATCGATGTTTCTATCCCTCTCCTTTCCTCTCGCTCTAAAAATCAATAAAATCTAAGTGCCTTTGAAATGTCCCTTCTTCATACACAAGGAATGCTCGGGAGTGCAAGATGACTTGGCTCCAGCCCGAAACGGCCATTTTCCCCCTGCTGCTTCTCCCCATTTACACATCTAGGTGCCAGGTCCCTGGCCTGTGACCTTCCCACATAATGTAGGTGCCTTAAACCCCAAGACTTGTAAGAGTGCAGGCTGCCTTCCAGTGCACCTCAGAACTGCGCACAGCCTGCTGGTTGCTTACATTCACTTCTGCCTGCATTCTGCCCTCAAATGACATGTGAATAGCAAAATAGAAAATCCCTCAGTGAGTGCTGAATGCTGTCCTAAGACACTTAGTCACTTCAAAATCAGAACCAAACTCCCTTCATTTCTAGGGAAAGAAGTCAGTCAGTTTAAGGCTGTCTTATGATCTGCTGCTCAGTAATTCACACCTCCTTAAAGTCTATGGTGTCCGCTTTCATGGCATGTGTTGGTCCCCAAAAAAACTACTAAAGTATTCCATGCCTCAGACATGTACCCCAAGTAAGCCATGTCCCACAATCGACCTCAACACAACTGTTGTGCCTGTCATGGCCAAGAAGCAAAGTTCAGCTGTAATGCCACACTCCTTTCCAAGGGAGGGAGATGTAAAATACCTTAATTCATTATTTCTACAAAAGCACATGAAGTCTTAGAGAGGGGAAGGGTTGATTCTAATAGTAACCTCTAAAGGAAACTATTTCTGTACATTTAAGACAGACAATTATACGTAGTAATTTTTAAAATCTTATATTTGGTTTACAGCTGCATTCTGACCAGATACACACACACACTCCACAAACTAGGAAAAAAAACATGAAAGGCAAAAAAGCGCCATCCCCCCCACGCCAAGTTAAATTAGTAATAAACAGCATAATAAAACGACCTATTTCAAGCATAACCCAAACACTTATCTCAACTCTTGTGGAAATCTTCCCAAGGCCATTTTTCGCTGAGATAACTTTCAAAGTCTCCCTTCTGTTTCCCTAAATTTAGAATTGAGCAGTCAAATGAAACCACCACCAAAGGATACTGTTGGATTTCATGTCTCTGTGGATGATGTTCTTTGCATGCAAATAGCTGTGAAGGGAAAATAACAATTAAAAACAGTTTATGGGGCATAGCTAGAAAGCAGCTTCCAACTACAGCTACAAAGCAAAGCACCTGAAGGCCTGGCTCCCACTGCACTGGTTCGGTGGGGGGCCACATTGTGCTATAGCAAAATGGAGTGACACTTCTTTAAGCATCAATTTTACTCAAGAAGTAATTCTCACAACCAAAATGTCCATCAGCCGATTAACAAATAAATGAAATGCGGCATATATCCATACAATGGAATATTATTCAGCCACAGAAAAGAATGAAATACTGATATATACTATAATATGGATAAACCTCTCAAAAACATGCTAAGTGAAAGCAGTCCGACACAAAAAACCTCATATCTTGAAAATGTTCTAAAATTAGTGATGGTTGCACAACTTTGAATATACTAAAAAACACCACCTGAACTGTACACTTTAAAGCAGCAAATTTGATATGTGACTATCTCTTTAATTTTTTCCTAAAAAGTAATTGTGACTAGTTATTTCCTAAAATGTTAAGGCAGAAAATGAGATTTTATATAGCACTTTCAAGCACAGCTTAGCTTCAACTCCCAGACATGTGGCGGTGTGAAGAGTTCTCGCTCCTCCACATAAGGAAGAGTTTCAGAAGCACTGCTCTGGGCTAGCAGAGAATGGAAGGAACACACACACCTTTCACAAAGAAATGTGACAAGCACAGACACACACAAAAGTAGTATTTAATGGAAGCGTGAGGATGACCTTTAAGCATTATCCAAAAAGTGACATCTGATGCCCACAGAGGGCACTGCCATAGCTGTAAGGCTGGGTATCTGGCTGGGTTTTGAGGGGAGTGCCTGGAAACTGAATCTGAGCCCCAAGGGAGCAGCCTCAGCTTGGGCGAGGGACATGGAAGTGTCACTTCCGCCCATACCAGAGGCTTATTTTCAGCTGTGCAAAAATACCACAGAAATCACTTAACAGACTTGGCTTTTCCTAACCCTGATCCCAATTTAGGGACAAGTTGATGCTTGGAGCCCAGACGTTGTAGTCATCAGACTATCTACTCACTCCATTCCCTGAGCAGTCTGCCGGGCAATGTCAATCAACTGGAACATCTGGAACTTGGTCTCTTGGACATGCAGGTGTTTGTAGAGGCTGCTACCCTCGCACCACTGGGTCACAATGGCCAGGTTGTCCTTCGTCATGTACCCCATGAAGAGCAGGATGTTCACGTGCCGTGTTTTGCTGGATGAGGGAGGAGAGAAGGCTCTGAACTTTCCCTTGTTTCAGAATAGAGAGATCTACTCTGCTTCCCCACTGACGACAAATCCTGTGTGTTCTTGACACCACCGGTGCTTACAATCTGAGTGGCTGGCAAAGCAAACACACATGACTACAGATAATCCAATTGGTATTCTGGGCTGTCAAAGGAGCCCACCATGATTCACGATTCACCTCGGTGCTGCCTTGTTTGTAGAGAGGACATTCTCTTTATCAGGGTACAATCACGGTTTTCCCCACAGGGGTCAGCAGGACCCCTCATTGGTGGAATTCATCATTATTCAACTTCCTGCTACAAGTCTAAATAGCGACTCAAAGATTTGAAAACTTAAAGTCTGACATCCAGAATAAGTCAACTTGGCCATAAAAAGAGTTCATGGAAATAAATGTGAAAATAAAACCTATTTCTCCCAACCTCAAACCAAAACTCAAGAGAGAGAACCTGGGCTACTGAGTGTAGTATGCCCAGAGAACTAAAGCAGTGGAAGGGGGTCTGTTCACCAAAAGGGGCTCTTCTAAATGTTTCACAACCACATACACTGGAAGGAAACCTTCCACTCCCTTTCACTTGTAAGGGAGGAGTTTCAACCACAGGCCTCCACAGTGAACATCACTAACCACTAGTCCCAGCCATAGGTCTGCACAGTGCAAGCCCACTTACTCTGTGGTTTGTGTACCACCACCCATGCCCCACACCTGCCACTCCAGGGGAGCCGGACAGGCCAGCTTTCTACTCACCGCAGGACAGCCACCTCGTTCCTGAAGGCCTGCAACTGCTCTGGTGTAGGGTCAACCACCTTTAGGATCTTTACTGCAACGTCTCCTGCAAATTAGTGTGTAGTCAGTACAATCAGTTGAATGATATTACTTTATTTTTCATATACCCTAGTTTTGAAATATAGTGAATCATTTAAGAATCTTGTGCCTAAACAGATGGAACAAATATGCAAATTTCTAAATTATTCAAGTAGCTGAAAAAAGTCACAGAAGTTACACTCCTGTCCTTAAAATACCACACCACAGGCTTGAACAGACTTGGTTTAAACTATTCCTACTAAATCTGGCATCCTGAGGTAAGGTGATGTGTGACAGGTCACAGCCTGGGCCTATGAGGATGACATCAGTGGGTGGACATGAATGTCCCAGCAGATACTGAATCTTTGGGGCCAGAAGGCTGGTGCTAGGAAGGAACCCACTTAGCAAGCAGTTGTTAAACTCAGCAGCTACATTTCAATAAGACCTAAGATGGTCCACTGTACAAAATCAAATATATATATTGAAATTAAGCTGCTTTGCTTTCAATACCATTCAAAAGACTTCTTAGGATTAATAGTCATTGCTTACTATACCCTGACAGTCTGTGTTTTCACAGGCATTATCTCATTTAATCCTCATGGCTGCCCTATGACATAAGTACAGTTAGCCTCATTTTACAGAAAATAAAGTTTAGTCACAGGTCACATAACCACAAACCAAAGTGCTAGAACCAAGATTAGAACCCCAGTCTGACTCCAATGGCTACTTCTAACCACAACACTGACAAGTGGCTGTTCATCACTGTCAATTGCTAGGCGCCTCTTTATACAACCTTAGAATATCCATGGATCAATTCTACTTTATATGTGCTACCAATTTAGAAGCCAATTTCAGAAGTGCTTTTATGTCATTTATCATAGAAATTATAATAAATTGAAGCCCTTTTAGGAGCTCAGATTTTCATGGCAAGCGAATTTACTAAAACATAGCTTTCTGGTGATCAAATGAAGTAGGAGTTCGTGGAAAGGCACCTTGGAGGTGACAGTTCCTCCACATATCAAGTACGTTATATCCTTGCAACCTCTACTGGCGCATTCCTCACTTCATTTTTGGGGAGCACCAACTGATAGTTCTTATGATAGGTCCTAAACTGTTGTACTGTGATCTCTGGTTTATCAACTAAAACTAAAGTCCCCACTTAACACCTTCCACAGTAGGTTCTCATCCAATTCAATGGCACATGTATTTACCAAGGGCCCAGGGCTGCTGACCTTGGATGGGAGATGCACACTATATTCAGAGCTGCCTTCTATCTAGGAAGATGGAGCTAGATGCAGCCCCAGCCTCAAGTTCCTTATGATGGAGTAGGACAGTCTTCAGCATAACTGCTCATTCTGGAGCAGTCTGAGCCAAGATGGGGAGGGTTTAAGTCTCTTGGTAGAGAGGATGCAGAAAGGTCTAAAGGGAATGGGATAGACGCCGAGGGAAGGATTAACAAAGGTGAGGTGAGGCCGGGGGGGGGGGGGGGGGGGGGGAATACTAGCTGTGCTTGGAAAACTCTGGCATGGGATTTGGGTGCCTGCAGGATAGGAAGGAAGCCAAGGAGAAGCCTGCTGCAAGAGCCCAGGTAAGATGCAGGCATAGTGATGACATGGGAACAGAAAGGAGGGGGTGGAGGCAAGAAACCCTATGAAGGTAAAATGACCCAATGTGGCAGTCAACTGAGCAGTGGGGCTAGGATGCTGGTGGCCCAGGCACTGTGCAGAGCTTTAAAGGGACAGGCCAGGGTGGGGGTGCAGGAGGAAGGCTTGGGGAGATGCTGGATTGTTCCTCAGAAGGGGTGGCTTCTCAGGAACTTCCTAGTTCATGAGCCCTTCCCCTTCTTACAGCTTTCCTCTGGACATGCTCCAGTTGTCACTGAACTCATCCCCAGTGGAACCACTTTTGGACCTAATCAATGATGCAACCTCAGAACTCAGAGGCTTCACTGGGAGCCAAAGCCTGCTGCTCACAGTGACTCACTCTGGCCCGGTAGTCAGCTGAACTTCTTCTACCTCTAGACTCCATTTTTTGGAAGAGTGAACAGGACTTATCCCTATTAAAAAGCTTATCTTTTCTTTGTTCTGTCATCACAACCAGTTCAAATCCTCTCATCTAAATCCTATTAACCAAAGATACATTACAAAAAAACATTACAACTCCTCGTGTCATCCACAATACCAGAGTCGTCATGCAAGTCCCTGATAGGAAGACTAAACAGAGTCAAACCAAGGACAGAGCCCTATGGCCCCCACAGGGACCCATCTGCCAGCTGGCTTACAGTGAACAGTTATAACAACAATTATATGCAATTTCTCACTGAAACCCACACTCCATATGACCCCACTTCCTCATTTACATGTAAATATTCAGAGAACTGCCATGATAGGCACTCATTCTGTTAGGAACAATAGGCAAACATAGGAAAACTCATTTCAACTCATATAAAGAACAGTTTTCTACTTGGTCAAACTGCTCAGAGCTAAAATGATTTCTCATGGGATCCTACAACCCCTACCCCCAGACCTCACTCTTCTTAGCCTTTCCCCTCATTAACTCTACTGACGCCAACAAGACCTCCTTGAGTTCCTCTAACAGGGCAGGTGAGTGATCCACTTTGCACCTGCTGTTGCTTCTTCCCCAAGTTGCACCACCATCAGGCCTCATACAAATGCCACTTCCTCGGCAGACTCCTCCCTTTCCAATCTGCAAACACTGAACTGGGCCTGCCACTCCATACCTGCTTTCCTCCATTTTTCTGCTTAGCACTTAAAATACATTATATACTTTTTTTGGTTATTGTCCCCACCAGAATATAAATTCCATTAAGAGGATTTTTATCTCTTTTGTTCACTGCTTCATTTCTAACCTCTAAAGAATGCTTGGTATTAGAAGAATGCTCAGAAAGCACTGCAAAGGAACGAATTTTAAAATGCAACTGTCAGCGAGATAAGTTATGACTCAATAAGCTGTCCGAGGCTCTGGAGTGGGGAGTGGGTACAGCCTCTGGTGGGGAATACTGAAGACTTAGCTGTATGCAGCCCAGGTCCAGAATCCATTTCTGGGAGGATGAGTCAGGACTCAGTGCCCAGCCTGAGGTCCCCAGGTCTTGCCTAGCCCCCAATTTGTAGAATTAGGTCTGGGCCCAAAACAAAGGCTGCTCTCCAAACTATCCAAATACCTTTGTAGCTGGCAATCGTACAACATCTAAAGAATGGTACTTATTTACTTTAGCAAGTAATATAAATGACAAAGGTCAGCCAGGGAACTTTTTATGGAGGGTAGCTACAGGTAGTAGTTAACCAGAACTTCTTCCTTTCCCTTAACAGTCAAGTCAGAAGTAAAAATAGTACCAACAAGTTAAGACATGTTCCTATTGGTTATTGTGTTTTTAATGAGATGTTGATATCTCTTTCATCATCAGTGAAGAAGGAAGAGCTGCTCTCACTGGTAAACTGAATGTTTTTAACCTTTGTAAACAATTCATTTCCCCGGTTAACCACTGGGATTGTCTACAACTTATCCATACCCTGCTTTCTGTAACAGAATACAATGAACACCATCCCACCTCTTTACTGACTCAGTTAAAGTTACAAACTTCAGCCTTAAGCTGAGATGGGGATCCCCAGACCAGGGTTACACCAGACTGCTTGCCTCGCACTAAGTAGATCTGCTCCAGGGTTTTGCTGCCTCCTCACGCTGTCAGTGATCGTCCCTGCCATTAGTCTGACAGCCTCTACTGCTGTCTTCATTCCTTTTAACGTGTTGTTTGTAATTAGTGGAGACTAGCAAATCAGATCCCAAACTTATGCTTAAACGGAGCCTCTGTGCTTGAGCTCAAGGGCCTCTTCTTTACATAAGGTGAGCTTTAGTTCATGGAACTGAGGTCTCCATCTCAGCTGCTTTGAGATCCTTCTGTTTACTTTCACAGCTGCTAGCCAGAATAAAAAATTAAAAAATCACCAAAACAGTTCTGACTAACAAACTGAATAAAACACTGTATATAGGAACCAGAAAAGCAGTAACAAAGGGGGCGGGGGAGGTATACCACAGAACCTCAATCTAGAAGTTATGGTTTCCGTGACTCTCCCATTTTTCTTTATTCAGAGACCATAGCTCACGCTCTGAGGGGCTAACATGAAAGTCCATTGCTCCTCGTTCCTCCGACTTGAGACTCCTTAAAAAATTAGAATCTTAAAAGCATTAGACGTGTTATCTATCTTCTAACAGGAGTCTTTATGACAGTAACACTGTAACAAATACATCTTGTCACAGTCTAAAAGCTCACACACTGAGAATAAACACAAGCTCATAAGCAGTATTGTGGCAAATCTAACATGTGCTCGATCAGAGGAAACTTAAATTTGGGCATACATCTATTGGCTTTTAGCTGAAGCTTTTAGAAATGTGGTATAAAAATGATTAAATGCTCCTAATGGAAGCATTAAAAGCAATATTCACTGCTCCACCTCCTACAATTACTATCAGCCTTTTGTCTCAGATACAAGCACCTCTATATTATACAGCATCCCACATAACTGTACTCTTTTTCCTAAGGGGTCACCTAGACATTCGTGACATCTATTTGGATAATATTCTGCAATAGTATAATTTCTCAGAGACCCACAGGCAGGCCACTAGTGTACTAGATGGAATTTTCAAAGGAAAAGGAATCATCCTCTGTGTAATTTATAAATGTTCAATCCTGTACTAGTCCCTTAAAGAACCAGAAATTTGTCAGATGATTAGTTACAAGTGGCAAACCCATATATTCATGAACGTAAGGTACACGTAATATTGGAGGCATTTCTCAGTTTTCAAAACCTTTAATTATAATGTTCCATTCATGTGAGACCCTTCTCTCAATCTTTGCCCATTTACAAATAAAGATAATATGGTAGCATTCAAAGTAGAAATATAGGCACCTAGGCACTTTAGGTATTTTTAGTTTTTGTTTTGATTTTTTTGCTTTATTAAAATCTGAATTTATAAGAGATGTCTTCTTAGGAACATGTAGCATTTTCAAGGCAACACTCCCTATAATGCTAACATCCTAAAGCCAGGAGCATTAAAAACCTGACAAAAAATGCTATTTAGTTGCCAAATACACAAGCTGTGGCTACAGACATTACAATGGTACATTTCTTCCAAGTGACAAAGCGATTCTAGAATAAGAACACTAACACTCCACAGATTCAAGAATTAAGCCTGTGTCTTCCCTATTTGATAGGGATTCCCATAGCCAATCCCAGAGCAGAGCAAAGAGAAGCTGTTGCAGGCAGCTTCTGGCTCTCCTGTGCCCAACTGTTTGACCATGGGTATGCTGGTTCCCCTCTAGGGACCTCAGTTTTCTTGCATGTAAAATCTGTAAGGTGCTTTCCAGCTTTAAGTTTCTAGAGTCCATGCTCCCCTCACAGCAGCAGACTCTTACTCATTTAAGAAGCTTCAAAGCATGTCCCACGTGCAACCTGTATCTAGTCAGTTTATAAGAGTACTTGACATTTAGGGCTCAACTCACCAGTTTTCAATTATCCTGAAACCCTTATAACCAACTATAGCATTGTGGAGTCTGAAAAGAATGCTATGAAATCTCACTGAAACGTTAAGTTCAATCTTCAGATGCACTCCAGTATCCCTGGAGAGTGCTGCTGTGAGCCGCAGAATCGAATCCTCCCCCCTTGATGCTCTCTGGACTGAAACTTGATTTTACCCCTTGACGTAAAGGCCCAACTTACCATGCCACTTGCCCTTATAAACAGTTCCAAAGGAGCCTGACCCAATCCGAGTAGACAGCATCACTTCACTGGCTTCTATTTCCCAGTAATAGCTTGAATCTCTCTGTCCACGAGGCCTCTGAAACAATCAGGTCATTAAATCTATTCCACGGAATGGTAAAGGTCTGTTTAACAAGGGTTTCAAAGAAAAGATCAACTCCATACATTTTCATACCTTTTAAAGACAGACATGTTAACTATAATTCCAATTTTTGTTTTTCCGAAAATATCATTTTAGTTGCACCCTCCCTTACAACAAACCAGCAAGTTTTCCCAATGCAAGCACACCAAAAACGGCACAGACATTTACAATATGATTCATCAAATGTTTTTTCATTAGAGTCCCCTCCTTCCCAAAATTAAAAGCATTCTCATTTCTGACTTAAGTTTTTCTTACTGAACCCTAACCTCAAGGAGATACAGTTGGTCAGACTCACAATTTTGTTTTTCTCCTGGGTCCCAGATCCTGGTGCCCGTTCTCTCTGTGCCGGCACAGGGGTTTTGGGCTGTGACCAGCCTGTTGGGCTCAGATTGTTGGGGCTGCTGGACAAGGCTGACGGTGAGGCTTTAATGGACAAGACAAACAGAATCCACACGTGGATAAGCCAAGAGAAAATACACAGCATAAAGAGAAAAAGCCCATTACTATTTGCTAAATGACTTTGGACAAGTACCTGATTCACTGTGACTTCGAATTGCATCCTGAAACAGAAAAGGAAAGCTGGTCAATTTCTGCACGGAAAAAGATGTTCTCTGGGGAAGGGGATAGGGAGGATTTGCAGGAACAAAGATTACAAAACCTCTAAAACACAAACAGTCTAATTACACACTTCCCTTTGATTAAATTCATCAAATGTCAGTGACTAATATCTCTAAGATTGTTATCATCAAATATTAGGAGGACTGATGTTAATTTTTCATATACAATGAAAACCAAATTATCTCAGAAGAAAGCAATGCACACAGCAAACATACTCTTTAGGAAGACTAGCAAAGTTACTATCAGCTAAGATCTTTCCAATGATTGGGGATCTTGCTCCAGTGAGGCTCAAAAAAAAGTGGGGGATTCGCTGACAAGCTCACTTTTACTCTTCTGGGAGTTCATTAGGGCACATTGACCAGAAGATGGATTTGATATGGGTGAACACCATGACTATATCACTTTTTTCTGAGCCTAAAATCACGGAAAGATGAAAGGATCATAATCTCCTAGTCGAACACCTACATTTTACATATAAGAAAATATATTAGAGCAGGTCATGAGACTTGGCCAGGGTAATACTGACAGTAGGTGGCAGAAATAGAACAAGAAACCATAGGCATGGATCTCAGCTTTGTTCACCACAAAATGCTCCTCAGACCTTATGGGCAAGCTCTGAAATTAGTTACATTCTACTCACGTAAGAAGTCAAATGCTGTCTTTAGAATTTATTACAAACTGTTTGGGTGAAACAGTTTAAGTTACAAGGCCCTCCACAACACCTAAATCCTCATTTTATATATCTTCACTTAAAAGTATATAAATAGTTACAATATAAAACCACTTGGCCTCACATCCTCAAAAAGGATATTTTTCTGGGAAGTCATATTCTCTTTATTTTCTTTGTGTCACCACAGTAAAGACAAGATACTTTTTTCACAAAGCTATTACTGGAATGCTCCCACTCTATGACATCTTTACAAGATTAAAAGAAAAATCATAAACCAAGCTGCCCCTCCCTGCCTTTGGTAGCCCCACCAAAGCATCTTCAGAATTTACAGTAAAGCCTGGTTCTGGGGTTCCCACACCTGGTGGGTCTTCAAGAATCACTTAGAGAGGTGTTTAAGATTACAGATTCCCACCCCTTACTACCCCCACTAGGATTGAATAAGCATGTCTGAGAGAGCAGGTGGCAAGTCCAGGAATTTCTATGTTTTTAAGTAGAAATGACTGCCAGGTGGGAAAAACACTGGCCAAAAATAAACCTGAATTTTATCAGAATACACAGGAGCTATGCTTTATTATCCAACTAATCTCTTACTTGTTTTTAGTCAAAGCATGACACAATCTATTTTTATTGACCAGAATTATATTTCCATGCACTAGGATTTTTTCTTAATGTCACAGTAATTTTTTTCCTATATCTATTATATACCTCATATTTTATTCTGTGCTAATTTCTACAGTTGGACTGATTTATCCTAGAAGGGATTTTCAGTCATCTTGGAATCTAAATATTAAAGAGAAATATAAATGGCTTAAAACAAGAATGTATACTTAAAAAATGCTGAATCGTGATTAAAAAAACAAATCAAAATGTGCTCTGTCTCTAAAGTGCAGAGAAGGTTCGATTCCCAGTGAGGGCACATACCCAGGTTAGGCATTTGATCCCCTGTTGGAGCATATACGGGAGGCAACCAATTGATGTTTCTCTCTCCCTCTCCCTTACTCTCTTCTAAAATCAATAAAAACAGCGCAGCCGGCATGGCTCAGCGGTTGAACATCGACCTGTGATCCAGGAGACTGAGGTTCGATTCCCAGTCAGGGCACATGCCTGGGATGTGGGCTTGATTCCCAGCAGGGGGAGTGCAGGAGGCAGCCGATTGATGTTTCTCTCTCTCTCCCCCTCTGAAATCAATAAAAACAAAGCAAAACAAAACAACCCCAAATCAATAAAAACATATCCTTGGGTGAGGATTAAATAAAGTACAGAGAGGATTAAACACAACAGTAGTGCTAGTCATTTTATAGTAAAAACTCAAGATTTTTCACTCTTAATGTTTCCTCTAAGAATAATTACACAGGAATAAGTCATATAATAGAAAAAAAGTAACTGGTATATTACTGTATGATTATCAGGGCTAATTATGATAAATAGAAATTAAAGTCATAACTTACATGCACATGACCTCCTCACAATAATACTGTGATATTCAAAGTGCCCCTCTCACTCAACAAATGACTACTATAGACTCCATATTCAGAAGCCAACTTTTTGAGTCTCTGCCACCTCTGATTGGTAGCACAAGTACGCCTAAGTGGTTTGAGGGTTGAGTGAAGTAAACTGTGCCTGAAATGGCAGGTGTCCCGGAGGTTTTTCAAGGAACAAATCATGATATAGAGAGAGCACAGTTGTGTCTGATAAGCTTTTAACAAAGGATTTTCAGGGCATATCACCAAACTGACACATTTGGTGTCTAAACAAGGATAATAAAGACAACAGTGATGTTGTACCAACCGAATAAATCTAGCATTGGTCTTGGGTTGGAATTGATTTTTAAGAAAAAATTTTAAATGCCTTTAGCTTCAAAATCACACTTTGAGAAACTTATTTCACCCATCAGCAATACCACAAACAGTATTTCTTTTTACTCCTACGTACTCTAGTACCAAAAAAAGAAAATAAACCATGAAAACAAGTCTGACAATAAATATAAAATTTAACTTAATGATTGTTTCATTTTTGATAGTCTACTATCTGACAGTCTTAGCAATCCTGTTAATTGACAAGAAAGCAAAGGCATGAAGAAGAATACCTACTCTTCCCCTCAAACAAAATCCTCTGGACCACGCCCTGGGAGAAGCATTCAGGCTGTTATGCTAGTCCAAAGCAATGAGAAATAAAGAAGAAGAAAGAACAAAGGAAGTATTTTTTAAGTGTATTCAGTTGTTATTAAAGATGAACTAGAAAGCAAACCAAACAAACAGAACATACCAAAAAGCCAAGAAAAGAAAAAGCAGTTTGAAAACACTAGCTTTAGGCACTTTCACATCTCCCTAAATACCTGCTTATTAAAATCCTATGACTCCACCCTTTGATTTCTAAATTAAAACATTTAAAGTCTTTCAGAGAGTCTGTAGTTCTCCATCACTGTTATTTCCTTTCCCACAGCAAAATGAAACTACTCTTTATGTAGCTTATTCACTAGCTCACTGAAATCCCACTCAAATCTGACATGGAAAAAATGAATTCAAGTGTTAGCATCTCTTCAGGAAATCTTAACTCTCCATTTGATGACACACCAACCGGATTGTTCACCAGTCTAAAGATGTAGTGGATAAAAAAGACATTCAAAGTCTAGAGATCTGAGAAAGTGCTGCAACATTCCTTACCAGGTTTGAAACCCAAAACTCTCTGGCACAACAGTCGATCCCACCCAAATAAGCTGACTGATTCCCATCACCACCCCAAAGGGCCCAATTACCTCGATCATCCTGCTGTCCACAGGCAGGGTGGTGCTGACCATGTGGACATTAGGTGTGGACGTCGACCTCTGCCTCTGGGAGAGGGAACCTTCAGAGGAGGGGCTGGAGGTGTTGAATGTGAAGGCGTGGGGCGTGGAGTATCTGTGCTGGGAACTAGGTGAGGAGGAGAAAGACAATTCCATGACTGACATTCATGCCTCCCCGCTAGAAAAGTCCTAACTACCTACTTCATTAAGATACTCTGGGGCGCCCTAGCTGGTGTAGCTCAGTTGGCTGGGCATCATCCTGTGCACTGAAAGGTGGCAGAATGTACTCCTGGTCAGGGCACATGCCTGGGTTTTGGGCTTGATCCCCAGTAAGGGGCGTGCAGGAGGCAGCCAATCGATGATGAGCTCTCACATTAATGTTTCTCTCTCTCCCTCTCCCTTCCTCTCTCTCTAAAAAAAAAAAAAATCATTAAAAAAATATTTTTAAGGAAAGATACTCTGGGGCAATCCCTACTTCTACTACATACAACACCTTTTACAAAATGTTCTTTTCTTTCAATATGCACCATTTAAAATTTTTCTTCCGTCTAGGTAATTCTGCATGCAAATTTTTGAAAAGGAAATAATATATGCTCTTGGAATTCACATGAAAAGAACAACACATTGTAAGTTTTCTTTTTTAATAAATCACCTCTAGAGAATGAATACTCTAAATCTTTAGATCATCTATGAGGAAGAACATATTAGCATTTGCCAACCTACTAAGCTAGCTGGAACTTGCCCAGTTTAGAGACTAAATCAGAGAACTTCAAGGAAAATTATTTAACAGAGGGTTAGACCTGCTAAGCATGTCTACAAAAAGGCCAGCATTTTATCTACTGTGCATCCTCTCCTCCCGTAACTAGCTCACAAAGTCTCTATTAATGTGATTTCAGTTTTTAGGTTGCAATACCTAACTGGCCTCTTACAATGCCACTCCCCACAAACCAGACTGCAAACACACATTAAATATAATATTTTCACTATTTGCTCTTAACATGTTTTGTTCAGACTCAAGTAACACCATGCATGACTTCAAGGGATAAAAGGCTAGTTTTTCTAATGGAAATTGTTCCATTGCCTTGAAAAATGGCCTTCCCAGGTAATTCCATGTTTATGCCCTCAGAGGCCTGGTTTTTTCACTGAAATCTTCAGAAGCAAGTACAGATTTTTTGGTCAGACTTCCTTTTCAAATTATCAAGAAAAATAAAATCGTACACAAAGTATATATTCAGATACTGTTCCAATACAAATTCCTTGTTCTAAAATCTGCTTTTAACAATTCTATGGCAGTTTCATAAAGGCCATTAAATATTATACAATTATATATACATTTAAAGTCAGATTTTGGACAAAGATGTAGATTTTATTTTAGGTTCCAAATTCACGTGTAACACTAAAGCAAGATGTGAAGTCAACAAAACTCTCATTTTAAAGCTGGAAAGTAGTAAAGACAAGGTATGTTCAAATGCACAGCTACATTACAAAGAATATTTATATTAAAAATATAACTAGATTATTTTTAAAGATAGCAGTCTATTAAATATCATGGTCTTAGCAAAGCAAGGCCATAATAAGCATTTCAAAGTTTCATTTTTATTACATCACGCTCCAAAGTTTTGGGACCCTTTCCCTGAGGCTCACCTCACTACATACTGAAGAAGGCAAAATCTCAAGGTTTTAAAAATGTGACGAGATATTAAGGGGCATACTATGATAATAGAAGAAACCTCTAGTCAGACTCACTTTCCAGTATGTAAGAACTACAGGACCACAAAAAGTAAGTTCGATGTTTTGTTGTAACACCAATAAAGCAGCAAAGGGTTTACACAGAAAAAGAAGAGAATGCAACATAACCCTTTTCTTTTGTATTCAGGATTCAATCCCACTCCCCAAATCCCCAATGTAATTTTCCCAAAAAGAAAGCTATAGGTAAAAAAAAAATTACCTAACAGGCATCCGGCAAACAGGCTCTCGCATCCGACGCACTGGCAAAGAAGGCAGTGCTGGGACCCCACTATCACCAATAGTGGAATTTGGAAACAATCTAAATGAAATCAGAGAAAGACTAGTTTGTAGACTTGCAGTAATTTTACAGTCAGCCTGCCTTGCCTTGTAAATTAACAGCTCCTCAAAGTGAACTCTTCACATTTTCTTTAACCACTTTAGGCTACCCAGAGTAAAGAGACCACCAACCCAAATGACTTGGTTTGAGTGACTACATATTGTGAACAACAGTGACCTGCCAATGAACATAGAGGCTCTATGTGTTTCTAGGACATACTGGCCCAATGTCCGGCTATGCCAAAATAACATTTTTTAAAGCTCCAGTAGGGCACTTTATAACATAAATCATGAAGAGCTTTTTTGGAAACATTTTGTCTTGGAAACACATATATGAAAAGACTAAAGTATGAAGAATAAGTCACTCAGCACCAAAAGTCATAAATAAGAGGAAAAATGATATTGACATTAATTGGGCATCTTCTTTCCATGAGATGAGCACTTGTGCTCCCCAATTTCATGTTACCTTAGGTAATCCTCACAAGAACACTGCAAGGAAGGAAATAACCTTGTTTTTTCAGACAAGTAAACTAAGGGACTCAGAGGAGGCTATACAGTTAGCTAACGACAACACTGAAATTTTGACCCATGTCTGCTGGACTCCAAAGCTTGTGCCATTTATCCTACACAGGGTCTCTGCAAAAACAACATGTCACTACCACAAAAGTAATAAAGATGTTCCCATTGTGGCTTAATAATACTGCCTTAGCTTATCGCTCAAAAAAGGGTAAGATTTTGACTTTTCATATCCCTCTTAACAGTTTTAAAAAAGCACTTTGGAATACGCACTTACTTTTTTAAATATGTCTTTATTGATTTCAGAGAGGAGGGAGAGGGAGAGAGATAGAAACATCAGTGATGCCCGGCCAGGTGTCGCTTAGCAGTTGAGCATCGACCTAGGATCCAGGAGACTACGGTTCAATTCCCAGTCAGGGCACATGCCCGGGTTGTGGGCTTGATCAATGACACTCTCATCGTTGATGTTTTTATCTCTCTCTCTCCTCCCTTCCTCTCTCTGAAATCAATAAAGATATATTTAAAACAAAAACAAACAAAAAAAACCATCAGTGATGAGAGTCATTGATCAGCTGCCTCCTGCACGCCCCCTACTGGGGATTGAGCCTGCAACCTGGGCATGTGCCCTGACCAAGAATCGAACTGTGATCTCCTGGATCCTAGGTCGATGCTCAACCGCTGAGCCATGCAGGCCAGGCAGGAATATGTACTTTTAATTTAAACATTACTAAAAGTTATTTCATATATGGAATATATTTTGGTAACTGATCTCCTGAGGGATACAAATGTCTTTTAAGGTTTTACATTCAAATCATTTCAAGACTGTTTCTCCAGTTTGAGGTGAAGATAGTGTCTACTAGCGAATTAAGAGCTGATACTGTCTTTTTGGTTTTTATATCCCTTTGTACTCAGTCACAGTAGGACAATCTCTGTATGACAGGTAACAGTCCTACCTGCTCATTTAATTTTAATTTTTTTAAAAATATATCTTTATTGATTTCACAGAGAGAAAAGGAGAGGGAGAGAGAGAGATAGAAACATCAATGATGAGAGAGTCACTGATCGGCTGCCTCCTGCACGCCCCCGACTGGGGATCAAGCCCACAACCCGGGTGTGTGCCCTGCCCAGGAATCGAACCTAGGTTGAAGCTTAACCGCTGAGCCACGTCCAGCCAGGCTACCTGCTCATTTTAAAGAGTTATGCCACACTAAAACTCACTGGTTTCAGAAATGTCATGTTTCTAAAGTAGATGGTTTCCGGATCATGACAATTCATTTACCAAGTCTAAAACCCCGACTTGTTGGTCAAATATACAATAAGCACCCTCCAAAGATGTTATACCTCCCACCCCTTATATTATTTAAAAAAAGAATGATGCCTTACAAGAGTTGCCTGACATTACTCCAGTCCACACACATAGTAGGTACTTTAGTGCTACAGTGCTCATGAAATTTGTAGCCACAAGTCTGACATCGAAATCCATTTAGCAGGAACTTCTGACACATGTCACAGAAGGCAAGCTTCAGGAAGGTCTTCCGAGCCTGGAGCAACAAGAACACTGGTATAAATTATGCTGAATAAATGAAAGGTGACAAAAGGCAAAAGAATTTCCTTCTTGACCCCCAAGCAGTTTCACAGAATAAAGAATCATACTTCCATTTGTAAAATTCATACATAGAAATTAAAGTATATCTGTGACTAATGAAGCCTAAATTGCCTTACTGTAAAACACTGGCATAACTAGAGCTTTAAACAATCCAACAACATATATGCTTATTGCCTTTGAGAAATTCCTGCTGGCCAAAACACTAAACATGCCACACAGAGAGAAGAGATCTGCAACTTACAAAGTTGTGTGTTGTGAGAGGAACATGATCCAAGAAATCTACTTGAAGTTCTTCTCCAATCAATGAGGCAGCATCAGTATTCCAATCTAAACGTGCTTTTTTACTAAAGAGGGTTAAAAAAAACAATATGAAAGGGAAATGTTTAAACAAGGTAAGAGTTCAATACCAATAGTAACAATAGGGCCTATTATTGGAATCCAGATTGGTTGGTTTAAACAATGAAATATAACAATCTCATGATAATGTAAATATGCAATAAACTGAACTTTGTGATATTAAAATCCTATTAAAAATCCTATAAAACAGGTTATAAATACTACTAAGTGCAAAATTTACTCTTCACTTGCCTACTTCAATCTAGAAGAAAGAAAGGAATCACAAGTAAAATGCAATTTTCTATTAAAAAATAATAGGCTCAAATCTGTAGTTTGCAAAGTCTGTAAGTTGACAGGAGACTTGACTGTCTTAATATTTACTCTGAGACCACTCTTTCTGTGCCTAGAGTATACAAGACAGAAAAATCGATACATGGAAGTAAAATGTAATGCCCAGCTCCTTTCTCATGTCTTTTCTAATTAATCAGGTCCATTGTCCTGAATGATGAATACTTTCAAGTAGGAAGAGAATACATAATATAGCATCATTCAAACTTCTCCCTTTACCAGAAAACTATTCCAGCCTTTTTGTTTTCATTTTTGTTATCCAATAGTAAGCAATCGATCCCTTAATATAATTCCCTATACAAGATCTGGGAAGTCTTGTTTTGCCCTAATAAAAAAGAGGGGCAGCCCTATTTTCCGATCAGTCGTCAGGTGCTATCTATCCAAGAAAGAACCTAGGATAGGTCTAAAACAATGCAGCCTTAGATGAGAATGAACCAAGCTCCTCATTGTCTCAGAATCTCTCTGGCCTTTTTCTTAAACGAGAGATTTTTCTTTTGGAGGCTAGAAGTCTTAAGATCCGGGTGCCAGAATGGTTAGGTTCTCGTAAGAGCCCTCTTCCTGGCTTGAAGGTGGCTGCCTTCTCACTGTATCCTTGCATAGGTGGAATCTCTAGTCTTTAAGAAGCACTACAGATTGGCTTGGGGACCAACCTGGGGCTAAACCCAGATAAAGATGACAATTGCTTTGAAGATTCACATTTCAGCACTGCCTCCTAAGCTGAGAGGAAGAGCATAAATACAGAAATTTATACTCCTCTCTTTGAGGAGACTCATTCCCTGGGCTATACTCTCAAACTGGGGGACTCCTTGAAATATAACAGATGTAAGTTGAAGCTCAGTAACAGAACTAGCACTTTCCAAGAAGGTAAAGATAAGGTTATTTATCCACATTTGGGAGGATAATAACATAACGAATAATTATGAGTGGCTCTGATATTCTGGTGTATTACTCCTAGCCTTGGAGAGGATGCCTCTATCTTGCCACTATGGATCTTCCTTGAAGCAGAAATTCTTCTGCACCTTTTAGCCTTGTGTCAGTAAAACTGTAGGGATTCAATAAACATTAACTGAATAAAAATAAATGAGTGAGTTACATGAATCAATCTCTTAAGAATAGCATTCTTTAACAATGAACAATAATGCAAACACTTTGTGCCTAATGTGTGCCCTTCATTATGGCAAACACAGAAAACTGCTCTCAAGAAATACACCATCTGACATTACTGTTTCCATCTATGGAAATACCTAAATGTATTTTATTTTTCAATGCAATGTTTTCAAACAATAATTTCAAGCTCTTAGTATTTTATTTTTCTCAATTTCCGCTTTATACACAAGAATATGCAAATACACAATATTTTATAGCAAGCTAGTAAATTTTTTTTAAATGGAAAATAGTTATTATTTGAAGCTTGGAGATCCTTACTAGTATGAATGAGGAGCTGACTAACTTTTGAGTTCTTACCCTTTGTGTTCGTGGAGAAGTCTGAACACTGCACAGCACTCTGGTTGCAGGCCCCTCACCTTGAGTGCTTTCATAAGGCAGTCATGCAAGCTCATTCCATTTCGTACATTGACCTACAAACAAAGGACCATCTTTAGGACCAACACAGGCTGCATACCCCCTTGGAAAGGTGAGCACAGAAATAAATGCACCAGTCTGTAAGGGTGCAGGCAGAAAGAGATTTATGACAGCATTGCTTATAATGGTGTATACACACACACACACACACACACACACTGTCCAGCAATAGGTGAGTGCTTGAATAAAGCATGGAAAATCTGTATATGTCACATTATGCCACTACATTACTCATAATGACCTGGAGGGAAGGGTGCCCATGATATGTTAACTGAGGAGAAATATTTTTCAGAATAATACAAAGAGTAAGGTTATTTAAAGGGTAGGGACCATATGCTGCATGCATGCATACATACATGTGTATATATGTATATATGTGTGTGTGAGTGTGTGTGTGTACATATATATGTATATCTATGTGAAAAGATATACACCTAGTTTTTAACATTGAGAGGCTGGGAAAGATAAAATAATAAACTTTACGTTTACACATCTCTAATTTGTCTGACTCACTGAAATGTACATGCAAGCATAAATATCCACCAGAAAGAAAAATAAACTAATCTAATCTATAAGCAAACATGAATTTTTCTTATTAAAAATTTGTATTTCAACCAAATAGTTGATCTTCGTAAAAAAAAATCTCCATCTCGCCCTGGCCAGGTGGCTCAGTTGGTTGGAGCATCATCACGTGCACCAAGAGGCTGGGGGTTCAATTCTCGGCTGGGGCACATACCTAGATTGCAGGTTTGACCCTGGCCATGTGAGAGAGGCAACAGATCAATGTTTCTCTCTCAATGTTTCTCTCTCAAGTTAATAAAAATGTATTCTCGGGTAAGGATTAAAAAACAAAAATTTCCATCTCACATGCACTTCACACTAGTGAGGGCAAGCAGGAAGTGGAAGGGATAGATTCTGCCCTGCTGTAAGGACAAACACCACTACATGTCAGGTAGCCTTAGCATTATATGCCCCTCCACGTGCCCCTGTACCTAATCCTCAAAAGCTAGGCAGGCATTTAGAGGCCTAGTAGAAAGTGTGAGTGCCCAGGCTGCTAATAATGGCAGCTATATAAAAATTTCAACTAAAATCTTGAGTTGTTTGTTGTTTTTTAATATGTCTTTATTGATTTTAGAGAGAGGAAGGAAGAGGGAGAGATAGAAACATCAATGATGAGAGTCACTGATCAGCTGCCTCCTGCACGCCCCCTACTGGGGATGGAGCCCACAACCTGGGCATGGGTCTCCTGACTGGGAATCTAACCTCGATCTTCTGGATCATAGGTAGATGCTCAATTGCTGAGTCACACTGGCTGGGCTAAAACCTTAAGAGTTTTTATAATAGCCCTATACACTTTATTTTTAAAGTCAAAGTTAACAAAACGTAAGGCAACTAGAGGCAGTATGGCCAGTAAGGAGAGCAGAATGTAAATTTGCAGGGTTTGTGAACAGCCTAAAGTAGAGCTCCCCCACTAGGTGAAAGTGTAACATGCCAGTCAGCCTCTTTTCAGAGGGGTGTGAGCGTATTTTGTATCTATTTTAAAGGTTTAAAGTATTTTAAAACACTCATTTAAAATGTTCCATAACAAGTTTATTTTAAAGGTTTCCTGAAGCAGTGATACCCTTAAAAAGATCACATTAACTAACTTCCAGCTTTTCAGAACAAAACAAGTGAAATATAATAAGCCTGAGCCCTGACCAGCGTAGCTCAGTCTTTGGAGCATCTTCCCACACACCGAAAGGTCAAGGGTTCAATTCTTGGTCAGGGCGCATGCCCAGGTTGCGGGCTCGATTCCCAGGCAGGGAAAGCGCAGGAGGCAAACCAGCTGATGTTTCACTCTCACACTGGTGTCTCTCTCTCGGATCTATGAAGGCATGTCCCCAGGTGAGGACTGAAAGGAAAAAAGGACAAAATGCTAGAAGAAACATAATGAGCTAAACTATGAGGACAAGACAGCAAGAATGAGCACCACAAAGAGTAATACACACACCCAGCAGTATTGTGACCTGCATCAAATACTGCACAGCAGTGCTCTGAAAGCTGCAAAGTGATGCCTGTATTAGGTCATTAATCTTCATTAAAAGTAACAGACTCCAAGAACTAGACAGTTCTTTAAATATCTTCTAATCTAGTGGGGTCTCAAATGTGGCTGCCACTGGAATCATATGAGGGGCTTGTAAAATACAGATTCCAGTCCTCTTCCCTCCAAAACACATCCAAGGATTCTGATTCAATTAATCTTGAATGAAGCCCAGGAATCTGCATTTTAACCTGCTTTGTCAGGTGATTCTAACTGTAAACACTAGTCCTCAGCTATGGTCCAATCACTCATCCAACAATAAGCAGCAGCACTTAGTCAAAGAGACATATGTTTATAAAACAAATGACAAGAAAAAATATAAGCAACTACTAATTATTGCTTCTAAAATTATTTACATCTTCTGTCATTCTCCTCTCTACAACTCCCCACAGATACATGTTGAAATCGTTTAAATCAGACTAATTTCTGGAGCCCACTAAGTAATAATGAGAGTTATTTTGGGTTCCAGCAATGAAGCAACCTGGAGATGATTAGAAACAGCTGACTGATGGTGCTGGCCAGCAAGCGGCTCCTTTCCTCTTCAGTGCTTCCCCAAAAGCTGGGTGCCTGGTTAAAGAAGTTGGTTCTTCCAGAGATAGATGGTCCATCTCTGGTCAAAGAAATAGAAACTAAGATCAAGTGTCCAAATCACTGGTTCCCAACTACCAGCTGTGCTCAAATGAAGACTGCCAAGGACTACACAGATGTAGAAAAAACTCAGAAATAATCATAGCTACAATTTTACTTATGAATTAGCCACTGTATTCAGTACGAGCCTCATTTCATAAGGGTCAGGAAACAGAGGCTCAAAATATTATGTAACCTGTCTAAATGACACAGCTAATAAAAGGCAACACGGGGATTTAAATTTGGGCCTGCTTGTCTTAAAGGTCCATATACTTAATCATTGTGCCAACTAAGTTTCCCAGTCTCCCAGGCAAACTAATAGTAGACGGGGATAGAGAAGATAGCTACAGTAACATCCAGAAGCAGCAACAAATGATCTTCAGCTTCCCATCACATTCCTACTTCCCACCTGGGCTTTCCATTTAAAGTTAGAAAATTGAAATAGTAGGTAAAAATCACTTTGCAAATAAAAGACCACTGTTGAAATATAAGGGGATTATTACTATTTATTTTGCCAGTCATTAAACTTTCATTTTTAGGAAAGGAAACAAAAAAATTTACTTAAACTTTAAATGCATTTTGAGTTTTGCCTTCAGTTCAAATGTACCTAAATAAAATACAGGGGTACCTCGGTTTTCAAACGTCTCAGTTGACAAACATTTTAGTTTACAAATGCCGTAAACCCAGAAGGAAATGCTCCGGTTATCAAACATGCCTTGGAAGTCGAACATGCCACACAGTTTCCACTGAGGGGAAGATCCTGAGGCCTAGGTGTTGGCTGTGGATCCCTCAGTTTTCGAATGTTTCAGAACTTGAACGGTCTTCCAGAATGGATTACATTCGAAAACCGAGGCACCACTGTAATATAACTGGGAGGCTCCTTAGGTTCACAAAAGAAGTATAAAGGAATTTATTAGTAAACTGGGGAGAGTGGAACTGTTACAACAAACTGAGAAAACTCTGGACTGGACCTCCCAATCTCAGAACCCTGCCTCGCCCTAAGGACAAAGAGTAAAACACAGTGCGCTGATTTTACACAAAGAATGCAGGGTGGGAAAGGAGGAGGTGCAGAAGTTTGAACTAAGGTTTTCTCAAATGTCCCACCAAGCAAAATTAGCACAACTTCATTTTTCTATTTTAACTGGGGGTTTTTCCCCTCCCCAGGATAGTAGGAAACTTTTATGAACAGTCTTTTTTTTTTTAAGTTGGGGTTTTCATCAAAAAACAGCGGCAGTGTCTTGCCATGATGACAATAGAGATCTGTCACTGGTACTACAAAAATAAGCTCTGCAGAAATAACTGGCTAGTGTCAGTGCTCTGGAAAAGATGATGATGCTCTGATTTCTAAGCTACCTCCAGCTTTGTCCCAGAGCTTATGAACTCTAACAAAATAATTTTTTCTAGGTAATTTTATTTTCTTGTAAATACTTGACTGTAAAATCCAAAAAAATTTAAGTGAATATTTTGTTTTAATATTCAGGAAAAAATAATTTTTAAATTATTAATGATTTAAAATTAGCTAGAAAGGTCTAAGGGAGCTTTGAAAGTCTTTGAAATATATCCCCATTAAGAATGTACTATCAGTTTGAATGAACCACAGAAAAGGAGACATACCAGGCAAGAGATAATAGAAGAAAGGCCAAGGGTTGGGAAAAAATAGGGAGTGTGGAAGGAACACAGCCATATAAAGTAATAAAATCTGCAACTGGAAAGCCAATTAATAAAGATCCTAAGTGACAGTGAAGATTTTGCCTGTTTAGAAGGTGGGCAACGTGATCCATAATGTTTCCTATAGGCAGATAGAAAACTAAATTTTCTGAGAGGAATGTTCACGTACCACTGTTCTCTGCTTGTTTGGCAAGAAAACACGGATAGTACTGCTTGTCTTAGAGGAATCCGTAAGTTTGCCATCATCTGATGCTCGGCGCTGATAGCCAAACTGCTGAACTATTGTGGGGGAAATGCAGCTGGGGCCGTCAAACACTGCGTCTTTGAATCCAAAACCATTGCTGATCGTCTTCCAGGCCCCCTGTATGTGCTCCATTGATGCAGCTTACACAATATTTAAACCTGGTTAAAAAAAAAAAGACAATTATAATTCTAAAACATAAGGAATTAACTCAACAACACAATATATAAATTGTAGAAATAGTGGTATGTAGGCTTTTTTTTAAGCACTTCATTTTACTCATTTTTATTTTACTGTGGTGAGAACACATCATGAGATACTACTCTCGACAATTTTTTTAAAAAAATATATCTTTATTGATTTCAGAGAGAGGAAAGGAGAGGGAGAGGCAGAGACAGAAACATCAATGATGAGAGAGTCATTGATTGGCTGCCTCCTGAACACCCCCAACTGGGGATCGAGCCTGCAGCCTGGGCATGTGCCCTGACCGGGAATCGAACCCCAATCGCCTGGATCCTAGGTCAACGTTCAACTGCTGAGCCAAGCTCGACAATTTTTAAGTGTACAATACAATATTGTTGACTACAGGTTCAGAGTTGTACAAATCTCTAGATCTTATTCATCATCTTGTTTAAGTAAAACTTGCCCTTTGATTAGCAACTCCCCATTTACCCCTTCCTCCAGCCTCTAGCAAACACCACTCCGTTTTTGATTCTATATATTTGACTATTTTAGAGCTTTCTTATAAGTGATATTTTCTGCTTAAATAATCAGAAAACTTCTATGTTAGTGTATTTCTATAAAATATTTCATAGATAACTAAAAAAATTAGCAAAGTGGGGAATAGAGATCAAAAGATTTATCAAGGGTTATACCATCAGTTAAAAGCCAACCAGGAACATGTGCCAAGGTCTCCTCTTAGTCTAATGCTTTTACAATTACATTTCTCTTCTTTAGTTACTGAATATTAAGTAAGAGCAACTACACTTAAGTATGAGTAACACATTAGTACTATGAGAAATTATTTTTAAAGTGTAAGCCATAATTTTCTGCCCTCAAGGAAGGAAAAGAAATTAGTACTTCTAGGATGTGTTAGACGCTTTATATATAAACTACTTCATTTAATTTGTAATAAGAACCCCCTAAATTTTAAATCTCTTACCTAGCCACCCTCTTTTTTTTAAAAAACAAATAAGGCACAGAAGAATCATGCTACTTGCCCAAGAGCACCAAGGTGATAAGTACAACAGGTTCTATATCTGTTTAAAGTCCATGAACTTTCCACCATACTATTCAGACTTCAGTTTTGTTACAGAAACAAAGCTTATAAATAGAAGCAAGCAGAGACAGTCACCTAAACAAAAATAACCATTTGTTTTATTCAGGCAACAAGAAATCTGCAATAGAAGTCCATGGGTAGTCACACGATGACAGTTAAGTCAGATACTCTGCAGTGAGGACACAGTGCCCTGACACTGACAGGGAGTCAGAAATTATGCAAAAATGAGAGGTCCGTTTCCTCCTGCAGAAAACAGTGAGGCCGAAAGAGAACCCCATCCTTCTCAAGTGTTCCTCCTTGGGAACTTGTTTTGTCTTATTATTAACAATAGCTATCATTCACCACGTGCCTACTATTATGAGGCAGTATGCTTACATTCCACTCATATTATCCAATCTGATCCTGAACGATACACTAGGCAGGAATTACATCCCTATTTTACAGTTGAGAAAATTCTCACACAGCTTTAGGATTCAAAACTGGCAGCCTTGACTCCAGAGCCCTTACCTTCTCACATATAACAATGACATTTGAAATCATTTAGTCAGAGCTGAAATGGGCCTAGAATTAAAGACCATTTAATTCAACCTCTTGTTTTCAACCAGAAGTTTTTACCTTAATACCCACTATATGCTAAGCTCTCTCTTATATCACATGTCTAAATCAAAAGGGGATGATAGATATTAACCATTATTCTTAGCTTACAGTTGAGAAAACCAAAGAGGTTTACTGACTTACTCAATATCACACGGCATTTACTCTCACAGTCTTAGTATAACTTTTTTGGAGCAGAATGTGGTCATAACTATTAAATTTATGAAATGGTCCTAAAGACTGATCTAGTAATTCAATTCTACTCTAGGAAGTTATCCTACAGCAGTGTAAGTGTCTAAAGATATATGTACAGGAATCTTTATTATAGCAGTGTTCATATCCTTGAAAATGAAAAAGAGACAAAATACCTAACAATAGGGAATTAAATCATATTAATATCCATGTGATAAATGAAGTACCCTTATATGTGCACAGATGGATAACACTACTCAAGACAGACAAAAAATGAAAAATATAGTGTGAATCTTTTTATATTAATCCAGAAAGAGGGAGGAAATCATAAAGAGGTGAGAAAATCTAGAATAAATATTAAAAGTGATTATTTCAGCAGAATTGTAAGGAATTTTTACTTTTATACATTATCTATTTACTTCTTGCTCTTAATATTTTACTGTTACACTATCAACTTCTACATGCCTATTTTATTTCTGTAAGGGGGAAGCGTGGGCCAAGATCCCACAGCCTTCAAGTGGCAAGGCCATGACATACTGCCTCCACCTCTGGCACTTAAACCTGAGTCCCAACACCTTCCTAACTCTATCCCTTGGTTATCATGAGGTCTCTTTTTAAGGCCACCGACAGCTCCTGTTTTCCCTCGATCTTTTTCCCCCAACTAATGAGGAAGAGATAAAGGAGTTTACAACCAGATGAGAGAAGACTCATTTGAGTACCTCACTAGTCTAAAATGATGCTGCTCCTACTCCTATAGCTATCAAGCAGCCAGAGCAATTTTTATAATGCAACTCATCTCTCCCATTTTAGACTCAGGATAAGAGCTAAACTACTTCTCTCTGAATATGCCAAGCTTCACACCTTGGGACTTTGGAACTTCCTGTTCCCTTCACCTGGAGGTTGAAACCTCCAGAAATAAGCAAGTTGGCCTTTTCCCATTACTAAGTTCTTCACCTAAAGGACCTCTTTAGAGATACTTTCCCTAGCCACCCTAGCCCCATCAAATAATACTGTATTATTTTCTTCATGACACTTACTACTATGCTAGACTGTTTATAGATTTTGGTCAATACACCACCCCTCCTTCAGCTTCATGAGGGCAACACTCTGCCAATCTTGGTTACTGCTGTATTCTTAGTCCTAAATTACAGTACCTAGAACATGAAGGCATGCAAATATTTATTAAAGGAATTAAGATAGGAACCAGAATAATGCTGTAAAAATATAATTTTTTATAGAAAAGATCTTTCAAGAACTAGGAAATGTGAATTAAATCTCCATTTGGTAGTATACCTTTAAAAAACACCTACTACTGAGCAAAAGACAAAACGGCAACAAATTGCATTCTGTATTAAATTGTGGGTGAGGACTGCATTACAGGGGAGGGCAAAAGTAGGTTTACAGTTGTAAGCATGTGAAACAGTTTATTCTTGCATTTTTATTTATTAATTATTGTATTATTTGCCATATGAACAAATATAAACCTACTTTTGCCCCACCCTATATAACCTATTGGCTAAAGAACCCACTTATGAGACTTAAATGTAGCTTACATCCAAGAACAGTTATTTTATGATGAAGTCTAAGTCTTGTAGGCACTTAGAAAATAACAGTGCTCATGCTTAGTAGAGAACACACTACAATAACTGTTAATAAAAAGTGACGAAATAAAAGCAAATCCACTTTAATTCTCCAGTTTAGATTATTTATCATTCATAATTTTTCTTTTCCCATGCTGTATCAAGACCACTTACAAGCTAAGAAGCATGCTACGTCAGTTCTTACCAACCTTTTTCGTGTCACTCATACAAAATGATACTTGTGGCTCAGTGGTTGAGCACTGATCTATGACCCAGGAGATCGAAGTTCACTGCCCAGTCAGGGCACATGCCTGGGTTGTGGGCTTGCTCCCCAGCAGGGAGAGTGCAGGAGGCAGCCAATCAATGACTCTCTCTCATCACTGATGTTTCTATCTATCTCTCCCTCTCCCTTCCTCTCTCTGAAATCAATAAAAATATATTAAAAAAAAAAAAAGATACTTGTAAAGGCACACTGAGGTAAGCAGACAAGCCCAGAAAGGCCAAGGGCCCCCAGGGCTAATGGGTACACCTCTAACCTGTTCATCATAGGAAGCTCTATGCTAGGGTATTCCTTAATCAATTTACTAAAGGGTACACATCTGAAAAACCATACAGCAGCAACACTCAATCTTCAATGGAGACACTCAGATACCCCATTTACAGTACTCTCAAATATAAACATAGATGTGACATAAATGTAAATCAATCTACTAGTACTGTGATCTCTCTGACCTGTTGACTAATGCTCTAAGTAAAAAAAATATACATACACCAACACATACACACCTAGAGACATACTACAACTAGATACTCCAACGTACAAATCAGCTTCTGAATGTGAAAGGTCTTTCACAGTTCCAAAGAAAAGTTTCAATGTAAAGGCATTCTCTTGCAAATGGAGAAATTCACTATGTTGGAAGAAAGCAATCCTTTTTAAAAAGACATATATATCCCCCTATAAGGGACTGCTATTCATAATACACAAAGAACTCCTGAAAAACAATAAGATGAAAAATGATACAGAAAAAACCCAGGGAATTAAATTCGCAGACTAGAAACACAAAGGCCATAAACATACACGTGTGTGTATATATATATGTATTAAGGGAGATGAAAAATTTTAAAATAAAGTACTGCTTTTAATATCAGATTTATAAAACTTAAAAGACTGAAAACATCCATCATAAGCATTTGAAGAAATCTGCCTCTCATTATACTTGTTGGTAATAGTATAAACCGCAACAGTCTAACAATCTAATAGTGTCTATTAACTATTTAAAGATTTAAATTCACATACCATTTGACAATCTATCCTGGGGGGAAGGGGGTGTTGGGGTGGGAAGACCTGAACACTGGGATATTTACTGCAGCATCGTTTGTAATATCAATAAACTGTAAACTACTTTAGAGCCAAAGTTGTGGAACTAAACTAGGCACAATTTAAAGCAAGACTGGTTTACAAAAACACCACCTCCCAGGAAAGGATGCTGCTCCAACACACTGGCTAAAGGTCTAATTTAAAGAATATTTAGCTAGACTTTTTTGGTCTAGAAAAAGTATTACCTAAAGTTATGAAAAACCATACTTTGGTTTATTAAAAATAAAACAAAAAATCTTTTTAAGTTTTAATTAGGGAGTGTTTTATACTTTTATATTAAAGTAGAAAAACTATTGGATGTCACTGCTAAAATTGTAAATTACTTTCCATAATGTAAGAATGGGGCCAATGTCATCTATCCGTCAAAAATACTTTTAAAGAACTATACATGTTGTGTAGTATCAAAAGTAAATCAAATATCAAAATAAGTTTAAAATGTTCAAAGTACTTCTTGGTATTCAATCTTTACATAAAAGTGTGTTGTTTAAAAGAAGATTGTTAAATATGCCATTTGAAGATAACTTTGGTGACAAAAAGTTTATAGATAATCCAATTATAAAAGTCCAATGATAGATGACTAATCTTTTTTTTAGATGACACTCTTCACATATACAAAACAGTAGCTTTGCTGTTGTGGAACTGTGTACCCGAAACCTGTATATTTATGTTAACCAGTGTCACCCCAATAAATTCAATAAAAAAGAAAAAATAAATAAATCCCCCCCACCCCCTAATAAAACAGTAGCTTTATTATTGCAAAAGTTCCCTGACCTTAAACACTTACTTGGTAAAACAGCCTGACAATCTGTGTTCTACAAACTAAACATTTACCTTTCACCAGAAAAGACTCAGCATACTCATAATTTACTGTGATAGCTACATTCCATAAATTATTTAGGAAGCTTACAATTTATTTAATATGAATGCTTCTAGCCTATTCTAGAATTCAGGTTCAACTGGTTCTAAGCTGCTTCCTTCTGCATTCCAGACCCCCTCCCTCCTAACTCACCCACAGCATCAAAGAACACCTCAGAAATTAAAAACCTAGATCCTAACTCTACTCTGCTTCCTCCACTTTAGCTACTATTCCATTAAAGAACTGCCACAATGGGCCTAACCCCAAAGCCAGTTTCTGGAAGACACCAGAGTACGGATATTTTACAATAGAGAAAGGAGAGAACTCATTTACTGCTAGATATCTTAGCTTTCTGTAGTCATTCACTCTATATTTGTCCATCATCAATTTCTCTAAATTTCTCTGAATCTATTATTTCTAGCCTACATTATTTCTGAGAGTGGTAGATTCCATAGGTTCACCAAAGTTTGCCTTTCATTGGCTTTATGCTTCATTCTCCCATACTGGAGTTTGAAGATATGTTCACTTTAGTCACATAATTCAAGATTTTTATAGTCTAAATTGTTTTTTTAAAGCTTTATGTTTCTACACAAAAATGTCCGTTTTTATTATCACAGTTCACTTGTCATAACTGCTCAACCTCATTTATCCTCTATGTGGATATTCCTTTTTAGAAAGCTAGAGATACATCCTACTTTCTATATCTAAGTTAAAAGAGGTTTATAAATTCTAAATAGTACTGAGTTTCGGAGCAAACAAAATAAGTATAGTATAAAGACACACAGCCCTGAATTCTGCAGCAAGGGGCTCCACAAAGAGTGGAAGTTGGCCAAGCCCCTGAGTAATCTGATAGGCTCGATCTTGAGATCCATGTCAGCTGCCTTCTTTGAGCCCTTTTGGTGGTATAACTAAAATAGCACCCAATACGGTTTCAAACAAAGAGAGAGTAGGTACCTTCCTAACAGTCAGCTTCTTCAGGGAAGAGGCTTAAAATACTCAAGTCTTTCTTTCAAACTATGGGATAATGACCCATTACTGCGTAGGAAATCATTTTGGTGAGTTATGACCAGCTTTGTTTAAAAATTAGGGCAGAATGTATCTCGCATAGGACAAGTAAGTACTATTTTGAGAAGTATGATTTAGGTACACACATTATAAAATGTATTTCTTAGTGTGGATCATTACTAAATTTGAAAGCTACCAATGTTCATTCTCAAGCCTAGAATCCCAAAGAGAATTGTAATCAACTTCTCCAAACACAGTTATCCACACAAAATACTTTTTTAAAGATCCATCTAGTCTTAAAGTGTCTTTATTAGTCCTACCAATGAACTCTCTCCATGTATGTGCTAATTTCATTTTATGTTACATTTTTAGAAAATAGTTATTTCCCCTACTTCATGTAATTCTTCCAGTTTCATGTATTCCATTTCTATCTGGACTATAAAAAAAAAAAAAAAAATGGTATATTGTTTTCTTTCTTTTCCTCAAGTACATCAATTATTCTATAACCTTATTTATCACTCAAATTTACTGTGAAGGTATCGACTTAAATGGATACACTGACAGTAACCTGAGACCATTCTCCAACACTTGATTAGGTTACACTGTTCGGTAACTTAAACAATGACATTTTTAAGGCATGAAACTTACATACCCATGGTTCTTACATTATATATATAGTCTCTTTACTAAATTATTTTGCCCTATGTGTAGTTCTAATATTATCTGTCTCTCAATATTGGGCCTTCCTTTACTTTCTCATTTACCATTTAAGATCTTTGTTGCTGCAGGGCCTTGTGTTTCCTGCCTAATGAGAGGATTTTCCTTTCTGCTTTCAAATGAAATACCAAATGAGAGGGTGGTGTTAACTCCATTTCACTGAACTTAATGTAGTTCCCTCCCCAATTTAAGCCCTTGTCTAAAGCGTACACAACAAAGATTGCAGTGCTCATTTAGTCTAGCAACTTTTTACCTTCTTTCTAGATGGTTTGAGAGATCCAATCTTTAAACAGTACAAAAGCCTGAAAATGTACAAAATGGGTTTCTGGAAGTCCTTCTTTGAGGGCATCCCCTTAAGTAGAATTCTGTATGCCTTTAATGAGGCTTTGGGTCCTCTGCAAGGTCATTCAGGTTAAAGCACCTGAAATTCTCCCTCATAAAATCTCCCTTCTTTGCTCCCTACTCATAAAAAATTTATTGCTCCCTCCTCTTTTACACATTTATTTTATTTACATGTATATTAACAGCACTTCTCACCCTGTGCCATAATTTACTTATTTACATGTCTGCTTCCCCACTACTACAAGTTCCTTGAGGATGGAATACATGCCTTCTTTGTTCTCCCAGAATTTAGCATGATACCTGACCCATAGGCATTATTCAACCAAGACTTCAAAACCAATGGAATGGTAGTTGTAGAATACACAATATATTAAAATTTACGTAAATTATTAAGTAAAATGGCTATTTTTAAGATACAATATAAAATTATATGTTTATTTTAGATTTTTCTTGCTTTAAGGTAGGCCTATAACGCTATGAACTTCCCTCTCAGGACTGCTTTAGCTGTGTCCCATAGAATTTGGGTTGTTGCCTTTTAATTTTCGTTTAATCCCAGGTAATTTTTTATTTCTTCCTTGATCTCCTTGGTAACCCATTCACTGTTTAATAACATGTTATTTAGCCTCCATGTTTTGTTTTGTTTTGTTTTTTATTGTAATTGATTTCTACTTTCATGCTCTTGTGATCCGAGAAGATGCTTGGCATGATTTCAATCTTCTTGATTTTGTTAAGCCTTACTTTGTGTCCTAACATGTGGTCTATCTTTGAGAATGTTCCATGTGCACTTGAAAGGAATGCATATTCTGCTGCTCTGGGATGAAATGTTCTGTAAATATCAATTAAATCCATCTAATCCTATGTGTAGCTCAAGGTAGTTGTTTCCTTATTGATTTTTTTGTCTGGAAGATCTATCCAGTGATGACTGTGGGGTGTTAAAAGTTCCCTATTATGAGTGTATTGCTGCCAATCTCTCCCTTAAAGTCCAAGAGTTTTTTTTATATATTTAGGTGCTCCTATATTGGGTGCATATATGTTTACAAGGATTATGACCTCTTGTTAGATCGATCCCTTTAATATTATGTAGTGACCTTCTTTGTCTCTTGATACGGCCTCTGTTTTGAAGTCTGTTTTGTCAGATATGAGTATTGCTACCCCAGCTTTTCTTTTCCATTTGCATGGAATATTTTTTCCCATCTCTTCACTTCTAGTTTATGCGACTCTTTTGTCCTGAGGTGTGTCTCTTGTAGACAGCATATATATAGGTCATGTTTTCTTACCCATTAAGCTACCCTATGTCTTTTGATTAGAGCACTTAATTCATTTACATTTAAGGTTATTACTGATAGGTACTTATTTATTGCCATTTTTTTCTTTATACCTATGTTCCTCTCTCTCTTTCTTCTTCTTAAAGCAGTCCCTTTAACATTTCTTGCAATGCTGGTTTGGTGGTAATGAACTTCTTTCGCCTTTTTTTGTCTGGGAAGCTCTTTATTTCACCACCAATTTTAAGTACTAGCCTTGCTGAATAGAGTAGTCTTGGTTTCAGATCCTTGCTTTTCGTTCTTTGAATACTTCATGCCAATCCCTTCTGGCCTGAATTGTTTCTGTTGAAAAATCAGCTGAAAGCCTTATGGGAACTCCCTTGTAGGTAGCTGTTTCTCTCTTGCTGTCTTTAAGATTCTCTTTGTCTTTAATCTTTGCCATTTTAATTATGATGTGTCATGGTGTGAGTCTCTTTGGGTTCATCTTGATTGGGACTCTATGTGCTTCCTGAACTTGTGTAACTTTTTCCTTCACCAGGTTAGGGAAGTTTTCTGTTGTTATTTATTCAAACAGGTTTTCTATCTCTAGCTCACTTTCATCTCCTTCTGGTACCCCTATGATGCGGATATTGTTGCATTTCATGTTGTCCCAAAGTTCCCTTAAACTAGCCGGTTTGTTTTTTAAATTTTTCTTTCTGTTGTTCCAATTAGGTGTTTTTTCTACCTTGCCTTCCAAATTGCTGATTCTATCCGCTGCTTCATTCAGCCTACTTTTAATTCCTTCCAGTGTATTCTTCATGTCATATATGGTATTCTTCATTTCTGACTGTTTCTTTTTCATGGTTTCTATGTCCTTTTTCATGCTGATATAGTTCCTACTAAGCTCCTTATAATTCCCATTACGTACCTTATAGTTCTCACTAAGTTCCTTGAGCATCCTTATAAAAATTACTCGGAACTCTATGTTTGATAAATTGCTTGCCTCCATTTCATTTTACTGTTTTTCTAGAGATGCCTTTTTTCCCTTTCATTTGGGGGTTCTTTGTCTCTCCATTGTTGCTGTCTCTCTGTGTTTGATTCTATGGATTAGATAGAACTGCTATGACTCCCAGTCTTCATGGGGTACCTTATGTAGTAAGTGTCCTGTGGGACACAGTGGTACAGTCATTTGATCTCCTGAGGTGGATGCTCTAGGAATGTCCCTTGTATAGGTTATTTGGGCTCTTCTGTTGTAACAGGGTCTTGATTGTTGTTGTTCCATTCATGGGTGGGATCTCCCCTCAGGCTAGCTAACTGTGAGGCTCAGTACTGACCACAATGTGTGAGCTGTTATGCAGGTGCAGTCTCGAGATGGTTTCTGCCCTTCTCTGTTTTTAAAAGTCTCCTCTTCAGCTAGTCTTCAGTTGGTAATTCAGGGTGAATGTGCCCCAATTTAGTTTTATTTCTAGTTTGGTTCTGGGAGGAGGTGCAAGAAAGAGTCACCTACTCTGCTGCCATCTTGAAACCTGGTAATATTAAATTATAACCAAAAGCAAGCATCCATTAAAAAACACAAATATTTAACAAGGACTGTTTGGCTACCTAAACAATAACAATACTGGTTTGCTCTCTATTTTAACACCTGCCAACTCATTATACAACAAGATACAACCACACAAAAAAATTTTCTTAAAATTCTGTACCAACTAAGCAGCAGCATTAATAATGAGTTATTTAAGGGTCTACCCTCTTTTCTTTTAAATATGTTCTTACTGGTTTTTAGAGAGGGAGGGAGAGGGATAGAGAGATAGAAACATTAATGAGAGAGAAACATCACTGATCGGCTGCCTCCTGCATGCCCCCTACTGAGAAACAAGCCTGCAGCCTGGGCATGTGCCCTGACTGGGAATCAAAGTGTGATCTCTTGGTTCCTACGTCAACACTCAAGCACTGAGCCACACCTGCTGGGCAATAATATTGAGTTCTTTTTTCAATATGTACATAAGAAGTTTATATACAATATCTCATTTAATATTCTCAACAACTCT
This sequence comes from Miniopterus natalensis, assembly GCF_054644295.1. NCBI lineage: Eukaryota > Metazoa > Chordata > Mammalia > Chiroptera > Miniopteridae > Miniopterus > Miniopterus natalensis. The sequence continues at coordinate 30,839,451 of NC_142095.1, read as the reverse complement.
ATGAAAAAGACGATTACTGTATTTTGATAACTAGGCAACTAAGGACCAAAAAGGTTAAATAAAATTGTCCAAGGTTACATAGTCAGACAGGGAACAACCAATATTACTGAGAGAATACCTAAGGTCAAAAGCACTCACAAGTTTTAGTAGGGTTTTATCACACCATCATTCTTTATTCTCAAGGGAAATAAGATCAGTGCATTTGTGAGACAAGCTGTTGCTCAGATGAGGTGCCAGATTTCAACCCTGTGGCCTGCGTGTTCTAGCTTCCTGATAGCTGGCTCTTTCCTTCCACTCAGGTAACTTTTTAAAAATTATACTTTTATTTAAAATATGATATAATAAGAATTAAATTTGGGAAGAAGGGTAAAGGGAAAAAGTTACCCATAATCTTACTCATCGTAACACAACAGTTTAAAAATATCTTCTAATATTAGAAGCACAATACATGGATATCAGTTCAAAATCTACCTCCATCTTTTATTAGCTGTATGGCCTTTTGCTTAATTGCTTGACTTCCCCATGCCAATTTTCTCACTTGATTATTCATGCAATAATAAACATTACTGAGTACCTACTATGTACCAGACACTGTTCTAGATGCTTCAGTACCTCAGTAAAATAGAGACAAAAATCCCTGATTTCAGGAGAAGCATATATTCTAGCAGAGAAACACACAATAAAGTAACTTATATAATAATACAACAGTGTGTGATAAGTCCTGAAGAAAGGCAGGTTGCACTTTACAAAGTGAGGTCAGAGTAGGCTTCGGTAAGAAGGTAACAGTTGAGCCAAGACTTGGAAGTAAGGGAGTTCAACTTGCAGATATCTAGGAGGACAGCCAGTGAAAACCCTAGAGCAGGACTGTCCTGTATACAAGGAATACTAAAGAGATCATGGAGTTCAGTGAACTGAGAGCACAGTTGGGGGCAAGGGAGGCAATGCAGATAACACACTGCCTTGCCTTGTAGATCACTCTAAGGACTTTGCCTTTTACTGAGTGAAACAAAAAGCCATGGAAAGGTTTTGAGCAGAAGAGACAAGGATTGCTCCAGCTGCTTTTCCAAATAAGCTGTATAGAAAATAGATACAGAATTATGGAGTTCAGAGGATGTCTGGGCTGAAGAATTAACTGTTAAAAAAAAAAAAAAGGCATAATACCTCATTGTTATGAAAATTGTTCAAAAATGTTTGTAAGGCACTTATTACTATGCCTGACACATATGAAATGATACTGTTATAACTTCTGACTTATACAAGGGCACCCAGCATAGAAAATGAGACAGGGTAGAAATCCAGCCATGTGCCTGGTACACAGACACCATGAGCCTAGAGGAAGGGGATTGATTCTCCTAATTCACATGGAGGCAGTCCTGATAGTTGAGCCATGGACCTTTTGTTACTTGGCAATGGAGCCGATGGGGCTAGTGTGGCCTTAACCCTTATCCACATGTATGCACAACTACATTCATAATCTAAATCCTGTGCTCCATTATTCTTCCAATTTAATTTTAAATATTTGATAATTGTTTGCCTAATCATACTCTGTTGTGTTGGATGTAATTTATTCTTACCTATTTTTACCTATTATCACACATTTTTACATTTTTTCAAATTTTAAAATTTCTCAAATCATCTTATTTGTTCTAAGAGAGAACCTGAAATAAATACCTTCTGGAATATAGGCATTGTGCTTCACACCCTAGGCTTGGGATTATACTGGGTCAAAAGGTAAGAATTATGTGAGTGTTGCTACTGTCATGTTTTTAATATTTTTAAACTGGACTTGGGTGAATTTTTGTTTTTAATATAAGCTTGTTTTTCTAAAAGCAATTGGTTGCTATCTATTTTCTCTGATCTTTTTATTGGGGGGGGGAGGTTAACCCGGAAAAGGCAGGTTGTGCTACTACTTCATCTTCTAAGAAGTAACAAAGAGTTCTAAAAGTTTTGAAAGGGTAAAGACACAGATTGATAAAGGCAACACCAGTGGGTATAACTTTTATAAGAATTTCACATCAGGTCAACTTTCCATCAGTAGGTTAAGTGAGCTTATTTTGTGTTTTTTATACTCCTTCAAAGAAAAATATAACTCAATAGCCTAATCCCCAAAAGCTCTCTGAAATGCTTCTTTAAAAAAAAAGTGTGTGTATATATATATATATATATATATATATATACACACACACACACACACACTTTATATATATATATATGTAAATTAATTAATAAATCCGAGAATCAAACCCATGACCTTTCAGTATATGGGATGACGTTCCAGCCAACTGAGCTATACTGGTCAGGGCCTGAAATGCTTCTAATAAAAAGGCCCGATACCTTTTATTACTGGAAAAGGTCAAACAGAAAGTTTCTAGACTGGTTTACAGTTTAAAGCATAAATCTCATTCTAAAAACTATGTTAACTAAATGCAGAGACCAACAGCCTTTTCCATAGCTGGGCAACCACACTAAAGAAACTGACACGAGTTCCCCTACCTTAAAACGAAGCTCAAAGACAAGCCTAACCCAAGCACTCAAAGATTCCAATCAGCTGTTTAATACTATCCTTTTAAAAATAAGCAGACTGGCCCTGCCACCGTGGCTCAGTGGTTGAGGGTCAACTGATGGTGAACCAAGAGGTCACTGGTTTGATTCCTGGTCAGGGCACATGCCTGGGTTGCAGGCTCAATCCCCAGTAGGGGGCATGCAGGAGGCAGCCGATCAATGACTCTCATCATTGATGTTTCTATCTCTCTCTCCATCTCCCTTCCTCTCTCTGAAATCAATAAAAAATATATTTAAAAATAAAAAGTTTAACATGATCCTATTACCCACCCCCACCCCCTTTAAGTACACTATTCCCTGAAGAGGGAGGTAGTAAGATCAGTTCTGGATCTTGAGATATTCTAGGTGGTTGAACAGCATGAATAAAATAGTCTACCAGTGGCCAGAGGGATGGGGGTAGGGCTGGGTGGAGGCAAGCAAAGGTGGGGGGAGGGGAACGTGGACATCTGTAATAGTGTCAACCATAAAAATAAAGAAAAAAAATAGCCTAGCAGCATGGGGTTTCCCAAAGCATAGGCCCATATATTAGTTCATGGTTCACAAAATGATTTTAGAGGATTTGTGAACAAGACATAAAATAACACTGAATCAATCAGACAACGATTACAATAAGGAAAATGTCTGTCTAGTATATTACTCTTTAATACTTCCTAAACTCCTTTTTTAATTAAAAGAAAAGAACAGATTTCAAACTCAAAACCGCTGACAGATCCAGCAGAGTAGAAATCTTCAGATGGTTATTGAAAAGCAGGATGAATAAAGGGGACACTGATGAAGTTGAAACAAAGGTGTTGATGCAGCACTACATGAGATTGGTGAACCAATGGGACCCCAACATCACAGGGCCCCAAACAAGTCCGTTCTATTTATCTCAGTGAGATGAGGAATCTGACTAGGAACTCCGAGGCGATGGCTAGGAAGATTAATCAAGGCCAGGGTCTTCAGGCCCACCGCCAGCCAGGGAAGCAAGGCCATTTGTGCATAAGTGGGTAAAATGGCCAAGGGAAGAAGGAACTTTTCTGAAACTCCATGATACAGGAGCCCAGTGAACTGTAAAACCAAAACCTGTTTATGCAGTTACATTTGGAATGTAAGAAGGCTACAGTTAGGAATATAAGGGATGACAGAATTAAGTTTGTAGAAAAACTGGGTTTTTTAAACAGGTTTTGTGTGAAGTGGTCACATCACCATTACCTCAATGTATTACTGGGATGGATGTTATGTCTAAGGATTGCTTCCCTTGCTTAATATGATATTGTAAAACAGAAAGTATGTAAGTCTGCTCTTGGGGGCAAATTTTAATTGGGCATGCTAAATGGGAACCACTGGAAGTGCCCGAGCCCACACAGGTGGTTAACTTAAAAGCAATATAGAATACTTGGTGGACAAAAAAAGAGTATCGCTTTAATTAATGACATGCTAGAAGCTGGAGTGCTGGTATCAACGAATTGGGCATAAATAGCCCTGTGTGGCCTGTGAAAAAGGTGGATTGCTCACAGTGATTAACAGTAGACTACGGAGGCTTAAATAAAGTTATAAGGCCCATAGCCTCAGTAGTTCTAGACATGGTCTCAACCATACAGAAAATACATCAGGCTAAAGGAGGCTGCTACTCAGTCACTGACCTTGCAAATGCTTCACCATCTTTTTCTAAAGAGAGCCAACCTCAGCTTGCCTGCACACAGGAAGGACCCCAAATTTTTTTTACTATGCTGCCCAGGGTTATCTGAACTCCCCAGTTTATTGTCATAATTTGGTCTGAAGGGATTTGGACTTGATGCAGGTCTCAAGTGTGACAGTACACTATATTGAAGACATGATAATATTGGAAACTGAAGAGCAAGCTAACTGATTTGAATGCAATGGTGCTGCACAAGACCAACCAGGGCTGGTTAATAAATCCAGCAAAAATCTGAGGGCCTGCCTCAACAGTGAAATTCTGAGGAATATCCTGAGCAGGAGCCACCAGGGATATCTCACAACAGACTAAAAGTAAATTGCTGTCGCTACCCACCCCTAGGCCCAAACAAGAAGACCAGTGTTTGATTGGTTCATCTGGATTTTAGAGAATGCATATACCACATTTGGGAGTACTGTGAGCTCTCACCTATAAGACTACCCAAAAGAACATTATATTGGGGTGGATACCTGAACAAAAGCAGGCCATGTCTGAATTACAAAAGGCTGTAGCTCTCAACACCTTTGGGGCCTTATGACCACCACTCATTTATGATTTTGGAAGTGTCTGTCATCCACTCATGCAGACTAAAGCTTATGGCAAAAGCCCTTGAGTGCCTCCCAGCGGTGACTGCTGGAATTTTGGACAAGAAAATTCCAAGATGCTGCCAACTAGGTACACACCATTTAAGAGACAATTACAGTATTAGCCGGCTTGGGAATTAAGACTGCCTCAGTGACTGACGGATATAAAATAATCATGAAACATGAGATATCCATAATGTCTTGGGTGATGTTGAAGAAACACACTAATGAAGAAGGCAGTGCCCATAAGAGTTCCATAATAAAATGGAAATGGTTTCTAAAGGAGCATGCTGCCTAGGGGATGCAAGAAGGCAACCACCGTACCCACAAGTAGGTAACCTCTTTTCCTCTAGAACTGTTTTTGGAGCCACCCACAGAGCTGCTGGAACCAACTGCCACAATGACAGTGCCTGATGAATAGCTTTCAACTGAACAACAAAGAGCTGCTTGGCATTTCCAAGATGAACAGACAATATCACAAACTCACACTACTCCTCTTTTGAGAGCTTCCTTCCCTCACCATAGGAATAAGCCCCAAGCAGCGATGTTTATATATTTATTCATCATCCTACCCTCTAGGCCCCACTATAATGGAATGGAACAATGATCCAAGCTAGGCAATTTGATTTGAAATAGAGATAGACCGAATGGTCCTATGAAATGAAACATGTAAACTCAGGAGCTATAAGAGGAGAATGTCATTCCAAGTATATGTCCAAAGCAGTAAAAGCAACTTTGCTATTAAGATGGCAATATTCTCCAAACTGATATATAGTTTCAACACAATCTCTATCAGAACAGCCTTCGTTGCTGGTTTATCTGTAGAAATTGACAAGTTAACTCTGAAATTCATATGTAAACCAAAGGACTCTGAATAGCCCAAAGAATCTTGAAAAAGAACAAAGTTTGCGGACTCACACTTCCCAATTTTGAACTTATTCAAGACAGTATCGTACTGGAATAAGGATAGACATATAGTTCAATGGAACAGAACTAAGAAGGGTGCCAAACAACGGTCCGAGCAAAAATGGTGCTGAGACAACTGAATTATCTACATGCAAAAGAATTAAACTGAAACCCTAGTTCACAGCATGTACAAAAATTAACCCAGTGGATCAAGACCCTTTTGTAAGAGCTAAAACTAAAAGCTATAAAATGCTTAAAAGAAAACATAGGATTAAATAAATCATCATGATCTTGAATTTGGCAGTAGCTTTTTAATAACACCAAAAGCACAAGCAACAAAAGAAAAACAGATAAACTGGACTTCATCAAAATATAAAACTTTTGTGCTAAAAAGGACATCACCAAGAAAGTAAAAGGACACCCCCAAAGAATGGGAGAAAATATTTGCAAATCATATACCTAAGGGACTTCCATCTAGAATATAAATATTCTGTAGAATATATAATAAAGAACTCTTACAACTCAATAATAAAAAAGACAACCCAATTTAAAAATGGGCAAAAGATTTGAATAGACATTTTTCCAAAGAAGATATAGGAACAGCCAATAACATCAAGAGAAAGTACACATCACTAATCATTAGGGAAATTAATCAAAACCACAATGAGATACCACTTCACATCCACTAGGATGACTGTTTTTATATATATATAAGTGTTGGCAAGAATGAAGAAACTGGAACTCTTGTACATTGTAACAAAATGAGGTAGGAGAGACATATATACATAACTGTAGTAAAATTATATACTATACCGTAAGGTAGAAATATAATAAATACAAATGAGACACACAACAGCACATTCTAAAACAAAGAAGATTAAAGCAATTGGAGGAGCTTATTTTAAGAAAAATTATATTTAATTATTACTTGAATGTAGCTTGCCTCCTCTAAACTGTAAGTTCCTTGAAGGCAAGAACTAATCTTCAGCTCCCTCACCTTGCACGGAGTCTAGTACAGAGCAGGACTCAAATATGTATTCAATAAATGAATGGATAAGAAGCTCAACCAATGCTTGCTGACAAATTTAATTTCATCTGGAAGAATGTTTTTTGCTGATTTTCCTAAGTCTAGGCTCCTGGATATTTGAAGTGAAGTGTAAGTGGTTTACGGGTAAGCTGAGTGTTATTATTTAAGTTTTGGGGTTGCAAGTAACAGAAAACCTGATTTGAACTGCATAAATAAAAAAAATGTAATGGTTCTCAACTGACAAGACCAAAGGTAGACACTGGCTGGCTTTCAGGAAGGCTTGGTTCCAAGGCCCAATGATGTCACTAAAGATCTGATTTCTTTTTTTTTCTCCTCTCTGCCTTCCTTGGAGTTCACTTGGTTCTAAGGCTGGCAATCTCCCACACCCACAAGTCACAACATGGATGACTAAAAGCAGATTTTGAGAGCTACATGTGTTCTCATTTAAGTCTAGCAGGTAAAGAGCATTTCTCAGGGAAGTTCTTTGGAGTAAGGAAGCACCAAACATGACTTTACATCTCATTGGCCTTTAGTGAGTCACTGTGAACAGATCATCATAATGTTGAAAGGGCTGGGCTTTACTCATTGGTTTAAGCTAATTTTCCTATAGAACCTGATGAGGTCGATCTCATTAAAACAGAATGACTATGTAATAGGGAATAAGGGTTGACAGTTCCTCAGGGAAAAAAGTAGTTAACAGCAAAACCATGGGCAGACAGAGGGTGGGTGTGCGGGGCAGACACAACACAGAGATATCTTTAAATTGGCCTAGTGAACATACTCTTACAAAGTACAATCAAAACTCAGGTTAATACATTTAACTTCAAACTTTTCAGGCATTGCTACTGTTCATACAACACCTACCCATGAAAAATCATGCAAACAACATGGATCTTAAGCCCTTGTAGCACTCTCTTCCTTCTTTAGCAAAACTCAAGGAGGAATCCTTGCAAGACTATAAACTGATAAGCAGACAGGGTACATGACACCAGTTTTCTTGTTCAGTTTCTTCTCAGAAATACATCTATCACTAGGACCAAGGGGGGGGTGTAATTGGGGGATAAACGGTGATGGAAGACTCGATTTGGGGTGGTGAATTCAATACAATATACAGATAATGTATTACAGAATTGTATACCTGAAACCTATATAATTTTATTAATCAATGTCACCCCAATAAATTCAATTAATAAATGGCAGTAAAAATAATGAGAAAGGGGTGGGCTTGAAGATTGATTTAGTAAAGATTACATTTCTTAGCTGGGGAACAGAGACAAGTATATACCTGATTTGTATATAGCTGGGGAACAGAGACAAGTATATACCTGATTTCCTTATACCTGATTGATTTAGTAAAGATTACATTTCTTAGCTGGGGAACAGAAACAAGTATATACCTGATTTGTATATAGCTGGGGAACAGAGACAAGTATATACCTGATTTCCTTATATTGAATATAAAGAAAATTATGTTAAAAAAAAAACAAAACAGAAAGAAAGAAAAAGAAAACCAGCACCTTTTAGGTATCTACCATGAGCTAGGCCCTGAGCATATAGGTGTTTATATGCTATTTCACGTAATCCACATAACTCTGAGGTAGATAAAGATAAGACTCAAAAAAGTTACATAACTTGCCTTTCCTGAGTTTAAATCCAGGCTCTACAACCAACTACAAATAAGTCACTACCTTTTTTGGACCTCAAGTTACCTCCTCTGCAAAATAAGGATGAGGTGACCTGTAACGATCCTTCTAGCTCTAAACTCTTATTTTAATTCTAGTGTTATAAAAATCTAACATATATTAAAATTTTCTCATACAGAATACTCCTTCCCTAGCTTTCCAAGCAACCTTTTCTAAATGATTTATAAATTACTATAATGAGTAAACTCTGGTTACTGACAATATATAGATTTTAGATTAATTTGTTATTTCTAAAAATTTTACTCAGACTTTAGTGAGGGAGGCTAATAAGGTAAACTACTATTTTTAAAATATACCTATTATGAAGTAAAATCCAAGAACCAAATATTTAAGATAAGTCATGACTTCAAAGAACTTTCAGGCTTAAAGAGTAGGCATTTAATCTTCTTTACTATTTAGTGGAAAAGTTTCAAAAACAATAATAACGTAACACACAGAGTTCTGTGTCTCCTTTGTATTCTTAGCTACTTCTTGCAACCTGGCTGCCAGTGCCACTTCTGACTACTGCTGTTGTATTTGCCTCTGTGGATTCGCCTACTCAGCATATGCTAATGACAACCTGATTTCAGAAAAAGGGATAATCAAGTTTGTGTATAAGGAGCACAACAGGAAGAGAAAAGGCTTCAGTATGGGCTTGCTTGCAAGATCAGAGCTATTATTCCAGAAGATTAAGGCTACCAAAAATCCAACATTCAGGTAAGCAAGGTCCTCCCTACACACAACTGGACCACAAAACTGCAAACACTGTTATGGTAAAATTATTATTTTTTAAATCACTATCCAAGGACAAGTTTTTACTGATTTTCAAGAGAGAGAGGAATAGGGGTAAGGAGAAAGAGAGAGAAAAACATCAATCAGTTGCCTCCTGCACACGCCCTAACTGGGGATTGAACCTACAACCTAGGTTATGTGCCCTGAGTGGCAATCAAACCCGCAACCTTTTAGTGTATGAGACAACACTCCAACCAATAGAACCACCCAGCCAGGGCAAGATTTTGGGGTTTTTTTGGTAAATTTTTATTGCCCTGGCCGGTTGTCTCAGTGGTTAGGGTGTCGGCCCGTGGACCGAAGGGTCGCAGGTTCGATTCCCAGTCAATTCCCAGTCAAGGGCATGTACCTCATCAGTTGCAGGTTCCCCGCCCTGGTCAGGGCACATGTGGGAAGCAACCAATCAATGTGTCACTCTCACACCAATGTTTCTCTCTCTCTTTCCCCCTCTCACTATCTCTAGAAATCGATGGAGAAAATGTCCTCAGGTGAGGACTTTTTTTTAAATTAAATATGTTTTTATAGATTTTAGAGACAGCCTAAGGGAGAGGGATAGAGAGAAACACCGATGACATGGAAACACCATCAATTGGTTGTCTCCTGCACCCCTCCCCCGCTGGGATCGAGTCTACAACTCATGCATGTGCCCTGACTGGGAATCAAACTAGAGACCTCTTGGTTCATGGGCTGACACTCAACCACTGAGCCACACCAGCCGAGCAAGTTTTTTTTTTTTAACACACAAAATACAATTTATTTAAACTCTGTGAGAGCAGTGACTCAGTTTTGCTAACCTCTGTAAACTTAACTCCTAAAAGAATACCTGGCAAGTAGTTGTTGAATGACTACATAAACTGAGCATGTACTTTGAAGTAAAAAAAACCTATAGTTAAATAAACTTCTTGGCTGTGTGGACCTGGGCAAATCACACCTAAGCCTCAATTTCACCTGTAAAATGAGCGCAACTATATTTAAGAGGTTGTTGTGAGAAGTAAATGAAAAACTACAAAGAATGCAAACCTCAATGTCTGATACACAGAAGGGACTTAATCCATGATAGCTATTACTATGTGATTAGCTATATTACCATTATTGATGATAATATAACAGTGCTTATCAGCACAAAAAAGTAACCAAGATATTATCCATGATTCCTTTATTTTCCTCACCCACCACATTGAATCATCCATCATGTCCTGCCAGTTCCTCCCTCAAAATCCAATCACTTTTAGTCCGGCCTGTGTGGCTCAGTCGGTTGAACATTGTCGAAAGCACCAGGAAGCTGGCCCCTGTCTCCCTTTCCCACCTATTTCCTACCCCTCTCTCTCGTTCACTTTATTTCTGTTATACTGGTCTTCTTGCTGCTAGCTCACTTCTTATCAATCATGTTTCCACTCAAATGTCACTCCCCTAAGGTGACCTCATTGACCATCCTGTTCAAGTGTATCCTGCCCCTGCCCATCATTCTTTTCTCTGTACTCAGCTTTATGGTTTTCATAATACTTTACACCATCTAATACTTTGAAATTGTATTAGATATCTGCCTACTTATTGTTTATTGTCTCCTACCCCACTACAGATAGTATGCTCCAAGAAGCTAAGTTCATTTCACCCTTATAACCCCTTTGCCTTTAACAGTGTCTAGCATACAGTAGGTCCTTGAGATATTTCCTGAATGAATAACAAATACTGTCATCTGTGTCCCATGAGTGCTGAGTTCTAACAGAAATCTTCAGTGTAGTCATTTAGGAACCACACTATGCTGAAGGACTATACTCTAGAATTAGAGTACTAATAAAACTGTGAAATTCTACAACTGTACAATCGGCACAGTACAACTGTTAACTGACAGCTAAATAGTCATTTAACAACTCATCAGACAAATCACAGACAAAAACCAGATAATACCCAACTGAAGCCATTATAGAATTCAAATATGCTGGAGTTATTTCCAAAGTTTGACTTATTAGTATTTGGCATTTCCCTCCATAGGTTTTGTTTTTTTAATTTTAAAAATAAAACTAAGCACCACTTCTGTTCAGTTGCTCTGTCACATGAAACTGTAAACATTTTCCACCTACGCACACACATATCCAATCTGTCTTAAATATACAGTGCTGAAAATAAAAAGTGGTTTTAAACCACAGTGCCCCTACTCAAGAAATGTAGAAATGTGTTTTTAAACATGAATAAGATTATGTACAATGCAAAAAGATGTGTAGAAAGAAAAGAATTTCAGATTCTGGGAGGATAGTTCAGTTTAAAGGAAATACAATAATTCCCAAATATTTTGGGTACATGTCTCAAAACAGAAATGCTTTAAGCATTATGCTGGTTAGAGTTTAGATTCTTAGGTATAAATTTAAAATATGATTCATGTACATAAACTGTCCACCATGAGACAAACCAGACATTCAGTAAAATTAATAGAGTAAATAATTAAGGAGTAAGATTAATAAATAATTAAAAAGTAATACAGTAAAATAAAGGAGTAAACAACAGGAGCAATTCTGTAAAACAAGCTTAAAATTTTGTTAATGCTTTCAGTAATTTCCCAAACTAGCAAAAGCTAAATAATGAGAGAACTGCTACATGTTCACATCATGTTTACAAATAATTCTATAACGTAACGGCAGTCACTACTTCCTCTGTATTTGTTATGGCCATCACAGGCCACAATGTAGCCCTAAGAATAATTCTCCATTTTAGTAAAAGAGTGAAGCCAATTTCTCAATAAATAAAAACAGGGACTGCTGAATGTCAACAAGTTTTATAGGCCACAGCTAATTAGCTGATTTCTATGGTGCAGCATAAATTTCTCAAACTCCTTCTTGAATAACTCAAAAATATAGAAATGTTAAGTAACACTCAACTTTCACTGTAAATCAGGTTTTTTTAAAACCAGGAATGCATTCCTGAGGGTTTCCACAAACAGCATGCACCAGTACAGCCAATGAGTTTTCTGTTACATGCCCAGTGGAAAGCTCTGAGGAAAAAAGAATAGAAGCAGGAGGCCAGTGATTTTCATCACCTTACTTTCAAGAAATAAGATGAATTATCTTTAAGTCTAAATACTGGTAAGGCAAGGTACGAGATCTCCCATAATATTGCACTTCCATCCTCAGGCAACAAATCAAATGGCCAGTAAGAGCAGAGTACTACCACTCAACCCCCAGGCATTAGCAGAGAAGTCACATACATTTTGTTGGCTAAGGCAAAAAGCTGTACTGCATTTCCAGAGTCTGCAGAGTTCTGAAAACTGTTCCCACAATCTGCGTGCCCCAATCTACACAAAACACCATGTGGCTGAGAAACCGGTTACAGCACGTAAGAACACTCAACTATGCAAACGTGTGATGGATCGAACCAAGTAAGAGGGTAGTAAATATAAAGGCCATACTATGTTACATTTGTATAACTTATTCTGATGCTCATAATCCAGGAGAACACCGAGTTGTGATAAAGACATTTTAAACTCAACACATTCATTTCAGCCTGCTCAAACTGTGGCCCAGCTCTAGTAATAATTTCAGTGAATTGCTGCATTCAGAGGCATTTCTAAAAATGAATTACTAGTGCCAGATTAATAAAATATAAGTTGGAAAACAAAATAAACTTTTCAAAAACCTAAGGAGGGTCTGGTTATTTTTGCTTGAGTTTACCAAATGCTACAAAAAGAAGTTTTGAAAGCAGGATTACATTTAAGGTGCAATATTACTAGGGAACAGAACACATACAAAATACTATTAAGTAGCCTCAGGACAAGTCAAATCTGTTAAGACTACAATTATGTAAATGTAACTAGCAGTATTCAGTGTATAATTTTAAGTGATTTGAGCCCTATGCTTTAAGTTCTATCTCCCACTTTAAAGCCTAATGCTACTCTACCAACTTCTGGAGATAAAGACCATACTAGAGCACTCACTCAACATTTCTCATTGATTTTCTAGTCACATAGCTCCTCTCCTAAAAGATGACCCCATCTTTGGGTTCGGTGGAAAAACAAACAAACAAACAAAAAACACACACACAAAACACAATTATAGCAATCCTGATTAATCCATGAAGCTTTTAAGGAGGTCAATGTACAAGAACCAAAACGTCCTAAAACTTCTGCCTAAAACAGTCAAGAAGCAGTTCACAAATTTAGGGTTAAGGTTGACTTTGTTTCACCCGCTGCCTACCTCAGCCAGGTGAAGCAGATATGTAAATCTTATTACTGACCATTTCTGCGTAGGGAAACACATACACACCAAACAATGTAAATACTTTACACACAGGCATTTTAAATTTTCCTCAAAAATGCCTCAGTAAATCAGTGTTTATAATTAAGATAATCTGAAAAACCTCCTTTTTAGTTTTTCTTCAAATATTATATTTCACTTACATTAAAGTGGTAGAACAAAAACACCTAAGGTAGCCAGAACTTTGGTATTTAAATGCAGTTTTCAGAGACTCAATCTACCTAAAACCTAGTTTCTGACAATGTAGCAATGCTTTCTGTGTGGTTAGGATAGATTCCAGAAAGTTTACTTTAGTCAAGAGAACTTACAATTTTACAGAACTTTACAGTTTATTCAGCTCTCCTCACCACTATTTCACGGGGCTGTTAAACAGGGTAAAGCAAGGTAGTATTCCTACTTCTTTTTTAGATAAAGAAAATGTGAAGTTAAAAAGGTTTAGTGACAATTCAAGAGAAGCAAAACAAATAAAAAATTCAGATCCTCATTAAATTGCGACTCTATTATAACACACTGATTTAATTATGTGATGTTACTATTGTAGTCCTTTTAAACAGTTTATAAGTAATGCATCAGACCTGTATGTGGAGATAAGGAACATTTACACCATGTCTTTTTTTTCTTTTTTTTTTTTTTTAATATATCTTTATTGATTTCAGAGAGAGGAAAGGAGAGGAAGAGAGAGATAGAAACATCAATGATGAGTCATTGATTGAGCCCATAACCCGGGCATGTGCCCTGACAAAGAATCGAACCCCGATTGCCTGGATCCTAGGTCGATGCTCAACCACTGAGCCACGCCCGGCTGGGCATACACCATGTCTTATATATCATAAATTTACATTTTCCTTCATATCTGATGTTTATTTCATTTCCAAATAATAAATGATTTTGTCAAAATTCATTACCCTAGCATTCCCAATGCTTTTTCTAACTTGGTCTTTCTTCTTATCCACTAAATAATATAGAATAGAGGGTGTATGAAACATATCTTATTCAGAAAGCTAATTCTTATAATCCGCAGTAAATGGAAAAGGACTTAAGACAAATACAATGAAGATTCTATAAATTTCTTTTAAGCAGTTCTTTTATATCCTCATTATAAAAAATCTTCCCCCAGAGTTGGTAATACAGATTAAATAAAATTTCCATGCAATTAGAAGGCTGCTCAACTAAAAACTATAAAAGAATTACTATACATCAAAATAACCTGGCACTGCCCTCCAGTTAAAGTTCCGTTGTAATATTATCTAGCTGCACTGAGTTTCTCCTTCATTTATGTATGGCATAAATGACCTGAATACACTAAGATGCCTGTATTTTTAAATAGCATTTTACTTATTGACATCTAAGTTTAAGACTTACTTCTGTTTCTCCTCCTCTACTTGACAAGTTTAAAACATGTGAGGATTAAATAATATTTGGGAAGCACACAGTGTTAGCCTGAGATAGTAAATGCTACCTATTATCATGTTACACAACCATGATGGTTCTATTGATTACAATAATCAGGAGCTCTTTTAGATGGCCCTTAAACCTCCAGCCCAGGTTTTTCTGAGTCCAAAGCCTAAAACTCTTAACCACTATATTACTGTATACCAAAAACTACATTCTAGGTTCCAAAGTACAGATCAACTTTGAAAGACCTTGTTTAGCTCTCACATTACTTGGAGGAATGACTGGCACTATCTTACTCATTTGTTCTTTGTAAACTGTCTCCATATTCCCAGAGATCCTCTGCAGTGCCTGTTTCTTCCTCTTTAAAATAGGATCATAATGTACGTGGCTACATCACCAGGTTGTTGGGAAGATTAAGGGTATTAAGAACAAATCTTAAATGTAGTCAGTCAATAAAGATAAGCTATTGCTCTGTCTTCTCTGCCCTGGTAGCAGCTCCCCTCATCCCCTGAATATGTACGCCTACACCAAGATTGTCTCCACCCCCTCCTTGGTCAGGAGCACGTCTCAGCTGAGCCAGTCACTGTCTGCAGTGGTGCCGAAAAGACCAGAGACACTGACAGATGAGAGCCTCAGCAGCTTAGCAACCCCACATCCCTTGACGTTGCTTACTTCTAGCTGCAGCTTCCAAATCAGCACCATTTCAAGGGACATCGACACAGCAGCCAAGTTCATTGGCGCTGGGGCTGCCACAATAGGGGTGGCAGGCTCTGGTACTGGAATTGGGACTGTGTTTGGGAGCCTCATCATTGGTTATGCCAGGAACCCTTCTCTGAAGCAACAGCTCTTCTCCTATGCCATTCTGGGCTTTGCCCTCTCAGAGGCCATGAAGCTCTTTTGCCTGATGGTGGCCTTTCTCATCCTATTCGCCATGTGAAGGAGCTGTCTCCACCTCCTATAGTTCTTTCTCCTGTGTCTTGTCTGCCCTGTATGTTCCTTTTCCTATACCTCCCCAGGCAGCCTGGGGAGAGTGGTTGGCTCAGGGTTTGACAGAAGAAAGACAAACAAATACTGTATTAATAAGAAAAGAAAAAAAAAGATAAGCTATTATCTTTAGGGATCACTTTTTAAAAAAATGTTTCTTTAAACCAGGGGTAGGGAACCTTTTCTCTGCCAAGGGCCATTTGGATATTTATAACAGCATTTGCGGGCCATACAAAATTATCAACTTAAAAATTAGCTATGAAAAAGGCTGCTAGATTTATTGAATTTCAAGTCCAGCCTGCGGTTGCCTTGGCAGGGCCAGACCAAATGATTTCTCAGGCTGTATATGACCCGAGGGCCAGATGTTCCCCACCCCAAACAAAAGAATCACACTCAACTGTAAGATGATGGTCAAACTGTAGGGCTTGTGAGAAGTGAGGATGAAAAAACAGATTCATTTTCTTCAAGTGCAATCAAAATCTCACAAAAATATATATTCAGTATGAGGAATGGTGGCTAAAATTGCCTGTCCTATTAAAAAACACTGTTTTGGGACAGAGCAAAAACATGGTTGAATATTCACAGTATTTGAATGTGCCTGTCATGCAACTTCACTATTTACTTCTCCGTTAAGCTCATCCCTTTCTTCAGTTCAGCCCTGGTCCATCTGAGAGACTGGATAATCAATTTTTCAAGATTGCCCCAATTTTCTTTAGGAAATAAGTGTTGTTGTTTTTAAAATTCAATTGGTCACACAACACCATGGGGGGAAAAATCGCCCTCATATATGAACAGTTTCTGCTGAACAGACATGCTTAAAGACTTAAAAATCAAATGTCATCTCATCCAAGCTAGGAAACAATAGTATGTCTAGTTTGGAAAAGGGTTAGGCTACAGTTTCCCAACCAGTCCAAAAGGGCACTCTGATGCACTGCAAAGCAGTGCGTGTGTGTGTATGTGTCAATATTTTGAGTTTCCTTACTCTTCTTTCTCAATTTCTGACCACAAACTGGTAACTTCATCAGATGACTTGCCAGCATAAACGCACATGGAGAAATGTGACACTCTACCCTTCTAAAAATTAACAAGCAGGGCTGCCCAAGTTTTGAAAAGATTCTGTTTAAAAAGGTAATCAATTTTAAATTATAAGTTAAAAATCAGCTAGTTCAAAACAATTATGTTAAAAGTAATCAGCTCTACAGTGAAAGATGTCTGTACCTATTTTTATTTTAAGTCACTCTGTCTGAACTCTTTTTTAACCCAAGTTTTGCTTTTCATCTCCAAATCAGTCACTGCTTTACAGGGAATGACAGTAGAGGAAAAGTCTCGAAGGAAATGAACCTAATGATAAAGAGCACAGACATTTTTACTTTTTATACAACTTTGTTTTCCTTTTACTTTAAATCTTCAAATTTAATGACTTTATAAAAACACCCATTATAAATAACAACCTGTCCCCATCCTCAGTTCCCTATAAAACTTTTGCCCTGCTTTATTTTTTTCTTTAGGACCTAAATGATATATAAATTACTGGTCTTTATTTTTTTAACCCCTTCTTTACTTTACCCTTCCCTTTCCTCTCCTGTCTAACCCCATCAAGTAATCTATATTATATTAACAGCCTAATATTATTCTTTGGGGATTTTCTCCAGGCTTGTAATCCCATACAAATGTCATATACACATATAAAGGTTAGTAGTAATTTATATTTCCCAATCTACTAATCTTTAAAAAGATACACTGACTGATTACACTAATTAAAGAATATATGTTCATGGGGGATAGGGAGTGGGAAAATACAAAAATAAATAAATAACCTATAGATGGCTCTTGCCAATATTAACCTAAGTTGGAGGTTCCATCCCAGGGTGTATAAGGGGGGCAACAAACCAACGTTTCTCTCTCACACAGATGTTTCTCTCTCTCCCTCCATTCTCTCTAAAATCAATAAAAACATATCCTCAGGTGATGATTTAAAAAAAAAAAAATGAGGGGGGGGTATGAGGAAATAAAGAAAGGTGGTTAAAACAACTACATGTACCAGTTTATCAAAAAACTTTATTCTTTTCAAAAAAGACGAGTCATTAATTGTGTTAATTAATTTATCCCTTTAAAGAATATTATATACAGATATATTCATAATGGAGAAAAGAGTCCATCAGATGCAAATATAGCCAACACCTAAGCTACTGGTTTGCCTATTAAATCTAGCAGAAAGAAAAAAGCCTAGGATCGCTTCATTATTAGGACAGTTAGTATTTTTAAAAATGAAAAACAACAAGCGGTGGCAAGGATGTGGAGAAATTGGAACTTTCATGTATTGCTGGTGGGAATGTACAATGGTGCAGTTGCTGTGAAAAGTTTGGCACTTCCTTGAAAGGTTAAACAGAACTACCATATGATCCAGCAATTCCACTCCTAGGAATATACTCAAAGGAAAACAGAAATTATAAACAGGCACCTATAAACCAATGTTCATAGTAGCATTATTCACAACAGCCAAAAGGTAGAAACAACATGAGTCCATCAACAGATAAGTGGATAAACAAAATATTATATACACATGCAGAGAAATACTATTTAGTCATAAAAAATAATGAAATTCTGCCCGGTCAACGTGACTCAATGGTTGACCATCGACCCATGAACCAGGAGGTCCTGGTTCTATTCCAGGTCAGGGAACATACCTGGGTTGTGGGCTCGATCCTCAGTAGGGGCTGTGCAGGAGGCAGCTAATCAATGACTCTCATCATTGATGTTCCTATCTCTCTCTCCTTCTCCCTTCCTCTCTTTGAAATCAATAAAAACTTTTTTTTTAATTTTTAATTAAAAATAATGAAATTCTGACATATGGTACAATATGAATGACCCTTGAAAACATGCTAAGTGAAATAAGTCAGACACAAAATTACAAATATTGTGTTATTCCCCTTACATGAGGCACTTGGAATAGGCAAATTCATAAGAGAGAATGTAGAAGAGTTTACCAGAGGCTGGGGTAAGAATGGCGAGTTATTGTTTAATGGGTACAGGGTTCTGTTTGGGATGACAAAAAAGTTGTAGAAATAGTGGTGATGGTTGCACAATATTGTGAATGTACTTAATGCCACTGAACAGTACACATAAATATGATTAATATGGTAAATTTTATGTTGTGTATAGTTTACCCCACCACCACCACCAAAAAAAAAAAAAAAAAGCCTTTAGGGACCATTCTGTAGTGTCAAACAGCTAGATAAGTACTAGTCATGAAGGTAGTGATCTCTACTCTCACCATTCACATCCCCACTCTAATTCCAGTCCAGAATAAAATCAAGGAAGATCGAAAAGTATCATTTATCCCCCTCATTATTTCTGGTTAAAATGTTTTTCCATGTATAAAGTCTATGAATGCAGAAGGAAATAGCCAGCAGCTAGGGCCAATGATTAGTCAGGGAGCTGCTAAAGCCGCCAAATGTCCTCAGGAGCTGATAGTAAAAACCCAGAGCACTCTACAGATAATGCCCAAAAGAGGGGAAGCTAACTAAGCAAGGTAACTTTCAAGAGATGTCCTGAGTTAGAGTTCTGAGTATGAGTTTAGTAGGTATATCCTCTTAATTGTAAGCATTTGTGTGTGATGGGCAGTAGGAGGGAACTAAATTCACAGGTGATTAATTTCTGCAATCTCCACTCATTCAATTAATGTTTGTTATATAATCAAGACAAACTTTTAAGACTTGGAGACATGGCCCTGCCCGGTGTGGCTCAGTGGTTAGAGCAGCAGCCCAAGGACTGAAGGATCACAGGTTCAATTCCCAGTCAAGGGCATGTACCTGGTTTGCAGGTTCGATCCCCAGCCCGGATTGGAGCACATGTGGGAGGCAATGCATCAGTGTTTCTCTTTCTCTCTCTCCCCCACTTGAGAGGCTGAGGGACCAGGCTTGTGTGTTTTGAAAGTGTTGAATCTAAATTCCAACACTTAGCCCTGGCCAGTGTTGTTCAATCGTTAAAGAGTGTCAGCCTGCCCACCAGCCTGCTGATGCTCTCTTCCCCTCTCCCTTCCACTCTCTCTAAAATCAATGGGAAAATATGCTCTGGTAACGATTTAAAAAAAAAAAATAGTAAGACATGCTCCACCTTTAAGGAGCTTAATCTAGCCAGAGATGTAAGACATCTATACAAAAAATTCAATTCAATAAACATTATTAGCATCTTACATTCAACAAATTGAGCTGCAATCGGGGCTAGCCACTGTACTAAACTGTGGGTATTCAAAGGTGATTTAGATACAGTCCTCTATGAAAAGGAAAGACGTAAATACTTAACAAAATATGTGCCACAATAAATACATATAAAGCCTACAGTACAGAGTACCAAAAAAGTACTTATACAAACCACTTAAGTTTAAATAAAAGGTCTTGTAAAACCTACTATTAAGTGTTGGAATTTATTTTATTTTTGTTAATCTTCACCGGAGAAGATTTTTTCCATTGATTTTTTAGAGAGAGTGGAAGGGAGGAAGGGAGGGAGAGAGAAAGAAAGAGGAACATCCACGTGAGAGAGACCCATCGATTGGTTGCCTCCCTCATGTGCCTGGACTGGGCAGGGATTGAATCTTCAACCCAAGTACATGCCCCTGACCAGGAATCAAACCTTCAACCCTTTGGAGGGAAGGCTGACGCTCTAACCACTAAGTGACATGGGCCAGGGCTAAGTGTTGGAATTTAGATTCAACACTTTCAAAACCCACAGGTCTGGTCCCTCAGCCTCTCAAAGGAAAAATTTTTTCACAAATATCAATAAATAAGGAGTTGAACATTGAGTTGGAAGCATTAATTTGAGCTTATAATCTAACGGAATCTAATGGAATGGTAAACTCACAAATGACTATATGATAAAGGCCATAAAAAAGTAAATGCAAAGGGTTTTAAGGCAGAGGTCAAGTAAATAGTAACAAGTGAGAAGAGGAGAAAAAGATCAGGAAATGATATTTAGAAGAGTGTTCAAAATGGCTCTTAAAGGAGGAACAGATAAAAGCGAGGAAATCATGCCAGTCTCTTCATTAAAGTCATTGAAGGCAGGAGCTTGCCTTATTTGCCCTGTACCAAGCACAGTAGCCTGCACCTACTTATGGGCTAAAAAATGGTTTCTGAATTTCACTAAAGATAGTGTGAGGAATACATGTTAGTAAGACATAGAAGCAAGAACTGTCTGTGCTTAGTCTGATAGGTAACAGAGGAGACTCTTGGAAGATTTGCACGAAGAAGTAAGGCCAGGACATCTACACTTGAATATTCTTGTATTATCATAAAAAGGATACATAAGATTATCCCACAACATTTCCCTCCATGAAAAAAAGGTGGGCAACTGGGGAACAAAAAGGTAGCATTGCTCTGCACAGCATAACTTCCTGTATCCCTTTAATTTTGTGGCATTACGACTATCTATTCAAAAAATTACTAAAACTGCCCTGGCTGATTTTGCTCCGGGGTTAGAGCACCAGCCTGCGGACTGAAGGGTCCCAGGTTTGATTTCAGCCAAGGGCACATATACTTTGGTTGCAGGCTCCATCCCCGGGCCATTGGGCCTTGTGCAGGAGGCAACCAACCGATGTATCTCTCTCACACTGACGTTTTTCTCTCCCTTCTACTCTTTCTGAAAAACAATGGAAAAAAATCCTTGGCAAGGATTAAAAAAAAAAATTACTAAAACTTAATTTTTAAAAATCTACACATTAAGAAAGTGAATCTGGCAGTAGTATGGATAATGCACTGGTATGAGTAAAAATAAAAAGGAGTCCAACTGGCCAGATGGCTCAGTTGGTTGGAGTGTCATCCTGTATACCAAAGGGTTGCAGGTTCGAGTCCTAGTCAGGGCACATACCCAGGTTTCAGGTTCTGTCCCCAGTCGATGCCTGTATGGTAGGCAGCAGAGAGATGTTTTTTTAAAATTGATTTTTAGAGAGAGAGGGAGAGAGAAAGAGAAACATTGATGTGAGAGAGAAACATGTCCTCGGGTGAGGATTAAAAACATAAAGAAAAAGGAGTTCAGTTCAGAGGTTTAACAATCAAGGCAAATAGTAATAAAAGCCTGAACTAATCTGAAGTAGGAAGCAGTTGAAAGTTCAAAAATATAGTTGTCAATGTAATCTGACAGTGAATGTCTGGAGTGAGGTAAGGGCCCATACCATAAATTGAATTGATTTAACTTTATTAAATGTATTTTTCTATTATAAAAGCAATATATTCAGAGAATATGGAAAGTATAAAGAAGAACATTATCCTTATGTCTACTGTTTAACAACCATTGTTAACACCTACATATATTTTCTTCCTATGTGTAGGTTTTAAATTTTTTTTAACAGCTTAAGATATAATTCACATATCATACAAATCACACATTTGAACTGTACAATTCAATGGTTGTTATTATATTCACAGAGTTGTACATCCATCTCCACAGTCATTTTAGAACATTTTCATCACCCCAAAAAGAAACTATCACAATCATTGCCCGTTCCCCACTCCCTCTGGCTCCTGACAACCACTAATCTACTGTCTCTGTAGATCTGCCTATTCTGGACATTTCATATAAATGGAATCATACAATATGTGGTCTTTTCTGAGTGGATTCTTTCATTTAACAATGTTTGTAAGGTTTACACATGTTGGAGAATATATCAGCACATAATTTCTTTTGTTCCTAAATAATATTCCACTGTATTGTTTTTATATTCCAGATACATCATTTTCTGTTCAGCATTTTCCATATCAGAAATGCTTCATATATGCCATATTTAATGAAAAGCATAGTGCCCCATCAAGTGGCTATATCACAGTTTACGTAATCATTTTATTATTGTTGAATATTTGAACTCTTTCCAGTCTTTTCTATTGTAAACAAACTTTGTTAAATCAAATGGGAGCTCCTTTATGAATGATCTATCTGGATCCAGAGAAATGCCTCTCCCAGAAACTGAGCTTCCTAATGAGATTTGCCACAGATAAGAGTCACGTTCTTCCAAGAAAAACTCAGGGTTTCATCTATCCCAAGCCTAGGTAAAGGACAAATGTTAAAAGCTATCTGAGGCCGAAATGGACGCCTCCAAAAATATCTATTTTAATAATGAAAACTCATAAATTTAAAGACATATTAGCATAGTTAAACATTACTAGCCTGACTCTTCCATAAGAAATGTACATGTATGGAAAAAGGTATATACTTTGTCCAAATGTGCTGCCTAGTATTAAGTAGCTTCAAAGAAATCAGAAAACTTTTGCTTTCCATAGCAGATTGAAAGCAAACAGAAATAAAATACATCTTAACTAAAACAGTAAAGATGTACTTACTCTTGCTACTAAATGACAGTAAATGAAATCCTCCAACAAGTAGAAAGAGAAGAATGACACCGGTGTAGTCCACATGGTCCTCATAAGCAATCAGACACTCTGGGTTTTGATTGCCATTGATTACCAATGCCTGCTGCTTCTCATTCATTAACCAAAAATGTAAACAATTTCTAAATCACAAAAGTTTTAAAATTCTAAATTAAGTTTTAGAATTGTTAATCCCCACCCAGTAAAATCCCTTAGAATCTGGTCTAAAAATAAAACTATGTGTCAAGTGTTCCTCAAGAAAAACTATGTACACTGATTGGAATGTGAAGCAATTAATACACTTTGTGAGTGATTTGCCAGAGACTTCAGATAGCCTGGGCCAAAACCAGTAACAAAGAAACAACACCCACTTGACAGTTTCCCTGGTTAAAATGAGATCCTAGGAGTAATTTTTGAAGAAAGGCTAACATCTGAAGTTAACTATTAAAATCACTGAGAGCTACACAAGCATTCTGGGAGAAATGAAGGAACAGATGACTCAACCACTGTAAAATTAAAGATGAAAACTTTAATACATAATTAAGGAATTTTTACTCACAACTTTAAGGCAAGAATAACATACCCAGCCATTAATATCATGAAGATTATAGGCAAGGTTAATTTAGCCCTACACATGAAATACTAACTGAATTTAACATAAATATTTGGTATTACATTTTGAACCTAGTCTGTCTGTTAAACAGTAATTCTTATGCAGCCATACACATACATGAACACACATATACACAAAATAAGACAACCTAAATCCTACAAACCCATCCTAAATGAGCTCAGTGCTCCTTGATTTCCAATTAATTTAGTCAAGGTGAGCAATTTTCCAACTATAGTCATTTGTTTTGAAGAAAACAAACTTCCATGATCTGCACAATTTAAAAAACAAAAACTTTTCAAATCAAAGCACGATTTTGTGGTTTCATAAACCCCTTACTGTCACATCAGTCCACTGCCTTTCAAAAGCAATATTTAAAATTCTCTTCTGCAAGTCAACGTTAAGGCATGCTGTTTGGCTAACAAGCTCCTCCCAAGACCAGGATTATTATGTATGGCCTATTACGTTCCTAACATGCAAACAAAAGCACTCCCTCATGTAACATTTTTCTATTTTTAGGCAGTAAGTTACCAACAAAGTTTTATCTGAAATTAAAAGTGCAATAGAATCATACATCCACTAACAGATTACTTGAAATAGTAATCTGAAGTTATTAATTATATTTTCCATTTAATAAGTAATCTAGTGCTTCTGGAAAAGTCAAATTTAACTTCCACAAAGTTGTTTAATCTTCAGAGCAAACCACCTACTGTGGATTTCACAAATTGCATGTTTTAAACTGAAAGCAACTAGTTTCAGAGCAGTTGTATACAACACTTGATGTTTAACCACTCTCCATTTCATCTTTTAGATACTTTACATCATAAATGACCAGCTTAATCTGCTTCTCACTGTCTTCTACTAAACCAAATCCCATAAAATGTTTTAATGCATTTCACTCAAGCCTTCTACTTTGAAGGCATATACTTCCCCCCCGCCCCCAACTATTGACAAGAGTTTAACAAGACTAAGCAATTCCACTACAATTTGTACTCATCAACACCACATACCTAAAAGATAAGCTGTTACAGCAGAAACTAACAGGTTTATTTTCTCAAGTATTCAGTGTTCAGATGGGTCAAAGGCTTCTGTTGCAATTTAAACAGTTTAGTCCTTGAAGTGATAAAAGTGAAAACAAGTCAAAAGAGTCTTTTTTTTAAGTTAAATTTTTGGGGATAACATTGGTTAATAATATTATAAGTTTCAGGTATACAATATTATAATCCATCATCTATATATTCCACTGTGTGCTCACCACCCAAAGTCTACTGTCCTTCCATCAACATCAAAAGAACCCTAATATTCTTCAGTGGTATATAAGCATCACAACCCAAGAAAGATTTAGGAAGTGTTAGCTGAAGTTTAGTATTATAATAGTCATCAGTTTCGCATAGAATTAATCACAATACAGCTATTTTGAAGAAATCATGTTTATAAAGCTAAAGACTTTATAACAGAATTGGAATCCATGGAATCAATTCAAAAAAACAGTTTACTGTAAAAAACACACTTACTAAACTAAAAGTACTCACTTGCAATTCTACATTTTTTCAGATGCTTTACATAACCTGCCAATTTCTATGACTGTGGAGCATGGTTTTTATTGTCAACAGCCATTTAAAATGTAGTATGAGTGCAGTGTACTACATTTATAAAGTCAACATTTTTGTGAGCAAGTATAAATTTAGAACAGTGATTTTCAACCTTTTTCATCTCATGGCACACATAAACTACTAAAATTCTGAGGCACACCAAAAAATACATCATAATTTTTGCCGATCTGACAAAAAAAATAGGTATGATTTTGATTCATTCACACAGGACAGCTATTGTGTTGGCTGTTGTCTTTTTTATTTGACAATCTAAGGGACAGTGCCCCTGACTAAATAGTCAGGTATTGCTTTTTTTTTTTTTAATTGATTTTAGAGAGAGAAGAAAGGAGGTAGGGAGGTGGGAGGTGGAGAAGGGAGGGGGGAAGAGAGAGAGACAGACAGACATAGACTACTTGTTCCACTTATCTATGCATTCATTGGTTGGCTCCTGTGTGTGCCCTTGACAGGGGATGGAAAGAATGGCAACCTTAGGTATGGGAATGATGCTCTAACCAACTGAGCTACCCAGCGATGGCATGTTTTTAAAATTCTTGAGACACAACAGTGTGCCATGGCATACCGGCTGAAAATCACTGCTTTAGAAAAATCTTCGAGAATCGCTTAGGAATATGAGTTCAGTTTATTCACTGTGTAAAGCACTGATCAAAAATACTCCTAACAGGGTTTAACAAAGTAAATCTTTTCTATTACTATCAGCATCAACATTATCAAGAAAAGGGGGGAGATTAGTAATCAGCAAGAAGAAAAGAGTAAGAGAACACGGCTGGGCAGGCTTTCCTTGTCCCGCCGAAGGTGATGCTCTCCAAGAATAAGCAACACGTTTAAAATAATCCAAATTAAATAAACTAGTTCACTATCTTCAACAAAGATCCTTCACAGTCTAGACAACTTTTCTTTTAGGCTCTCATCTCTCACCACTTCCTTCCAGCACCCCAGACTATTTGCTGCTCCCCAAACTCATCCCAACCCCGCCTGTCTCTCTATGCCTTTGTACCAGCTGTTCCCTCTTTTTGGAAGGTTCTGCCCTCCTCACCTGGTGAGCACTTACTCATCAGTCCAAAACTCAGCGCCAAAGTCCCCTCCAGTGGACAAGCTTCCTCAATCCCCCCAAGGAAAAATCAGTTGTTCCAAATTCCTGCAACACTTAGGTTAAGTCCACCCCTATCACAGCGCAGTTTTCACGCCTTGGGGGCCAATGGAGGGCAGACTCCCTCCACTCGGCCCACAAAGGACAAGGCAAGCAGAAATACTCAATGAACGTGCGCTGAATTCATCCCTACAAAGATTAGGTGATCCTCTAGACCCTGGCCACGTCTCAAGGAGACAGAGGAGATCCTATCATTCTTCCCACCAGAGAATGAATACCAGAGGCACACCCAGAGCCCTGGAAAGAGAACAATGAATGAACACAGCCGCCTCGCCTCTCCTGATGTCCAAACTCCTCTCTGGGTATCGCCTAGCGCTGCAGAGCCGATGATGCAGCTGCAGAACTGAAACGTCCTGGCGGCTCTCACGCCACACAAAAGACAGCCGCGGACCTTCACTGCAAAGCATCCCGAGGCCCATGGTCAGTATGAACATCCCACATCTTTCGTTAGTAAGCCAGAGAGTCCTGAAACCCAAGGCGAGGTGCCTATGCCTTTGTGGCGGGGCAGTGACCCATATCCTCCTCTTGTCCCGGGTTCCTCTCGTCTTCCCTAAAAAGGGTGTCACTTGAGTGACAAACCTTGAGAGAAGATGCGAGCTCGGGTCCCACACTCCGCGGCCAGAAAAAAAAAAGGGGGGGGGGAATTAGCCCATCTTAGTGACAACACAATCTGGGGCAGCTCTGGGCGGATTTTCCCCTTGCCAAAATATGAGGAACGTGCACCAGGTACAGGGGTGGCGCTGGCACGTTTCCCCGTAACACAAGGAAATCTGAGTGGAGATGTGGGAACTCTGCTCGCCGGCCATGACACCGGGCCCCGGGGTCCCCGCCCGCCAGCGCCACCTGGGTGACAGCGGCCTGCCTCGGGCCCTCCACCCACCAGCCGTGGGGCCACTCGGTCAGCACCGCCCAGTCCCGGCCGCTGGGGAACCGACCCCTTCAGCCCCGCTGCCCCGGCATCCAGGCCCCGGCCCTGCCGCCTACCTGAAGGAGCCGGGCCGCCTCCGTGTCCCGTCGTCCGGGGGCAGTGTCTGGCCCGCTCCTCCTCCCCGCGCCGGGTGAGGGAGCGGGAGGCGGTCACATTCGGCGCGTCCCCAGCCCAGGGGACGGGGCCCCGGGCAGCCCCCGCATTGTCGCACTCGCGCTCCGCGCCTCAGGGCACACGCCCCAAAGCCCGGCCAGCTGGCCCTCTTTGGGGCCCAAGGAGAGCGGCAGGGAACCCTTCCCGTCTCACGCTCGTTCTCTTCTTACTCCCGCCATCTAAGATGGCGGCCCCAGAGCCCGCGATGAAGAAACTCTTGGGCTGCCCCGGCAAGCTTGCCCTCCGCTCGGCGCTCCTCCTTTCGGCCTGCGGCGCCACAGGCTCTCTGCTTCTGCGCGAGCCCGCCTGGCGGCCGGCTTCAAACCTGGCTCCGGCATCTATCTCTCTGGCCTGAAGTTAGGCCCCGCCTCCCGGGAGGGGCGTGGCCTCCCCCGGAGCCGGTAGCCATTTCGGAGAGGGGCAGGCGGAAGGGCGAACCCTGACCGGCGCTGGGGAGAAGCTGTGGGTAGTTGAGAAGGGCCAGCGATTGGCCGCCTCCAAGGGGTCTGAGGCCTAGAGGGGACGAAGGCCAGCCTGCCAGCGTGACACGGCCCAGAAGTACCGCGGGATGCTCAGCGTGGACTGTCCGGCTTTGGCGCATCCTCTCGGGAGTCCGACACTTGGGATACTGGTTATGTGCGGAAAGTCCCTAAACGTCTGAGCCTCAGTTTCCTCATCTGTAAATTGGTGGTTCCTTATCCCCCGTCAGGTTAGCAAAAAGTTAAAAAGACTGATAATATCCAGTCTGGTCCAAAGTAGATGAAATCCTCCTGTGTATCCTCCCTCAGTCAGCGCGGGCAGGGATGGGTGCCGGGAGGGCATTGATTATCTATTGCCTTTTTTTTAATCCTCACCCAAGGATATTTTTTTCCCACTGCTTTTCAGAGAGAGTGGAAGGGAGAGCGAGGAAGAAACATGGGGTGAGAGAGACGCCTCCATCGGTCGCCGTCCGCACTCACCCTGACCGGGGAGGGGATAGAACCTGCGACCCGGTACTTGCCCTTGACCACAGTCCAACCGAGACCCTCCAGGCCGAGGGCCTGCGCCTTAATCACCGCGCCAACCCGGCTAGGGCGCTATTGACATTTTTAATGTACATGCCCTTCCTCCCAGCGATTCCACTCCTAGGCACTAATTCTAGAGAAATAATGTACACATTGCACAAAAAGGCATGTGCCAAGATGTTTATTGCCATATTGTTTGCATTAGAGATACACTTGGGAAAATGTGGATTAAGTAGGAAACTGGTTAAAGAAACAGAGCTGCCTCCACAGTATGGAAGAGCTGTCATTTAATCTGCTGAAAAAGACTGAGCTAGCCCTGGCCAGCGTGGCTCCGTTGGTTGGAGCCTCTGCTCTGCACTAGAAGATGGCCTGTTTGATTCCCTGCCTGGGCACACACCTAGGCAGCCCTTTGAGTTGGCCTGTAGGAGGCAACCAATTGTTTTTCTCTCTCTCTCTCTCCCCCTCCTTCTCTCTCTAAAATCAATAAAACATTTTTTAAAAAACAGCTAGATCTGCGTACTGATTTTTTAAAAATCCAATACATTAATATATTTTAAAAAGTAGAACATGCACAGTATGATATTCAAAGAAAGGAGCACAATTACTGTATACAACATTCATTTAAATTTTTAAGAGCCTATTGTGTACCACATATTGTTCTCAGCATTGGGAAATAAACAATAA
The DNA here is from genome assembly GCF_054644295.1 of Miniopterus natalensis. NCBI lineage: Eukaryota > Metazoa > Chordata > Mammalia > Chiroptera > Miniopteridae > Miniopterus > Miniopterus natalensis. Next base: position 30,810,106 of record NC_142095.1, on the reverse strand, counting down.
TCAAAAGCCTAGTGATGAGAGACGGAGTATAAATAATATTCAGGTAGTAATATGTGCAGTATAAAGAAAAATGAAGTGAAGCAAGATGTGGAGATAATGACAGAAGTATGTGGACCAACAAGAAAATAAACGCAGGGGGAAGACAAAGGCATTGAATATAGAGGAGCCATGAGGGATTTTTTTTTAAATAGGAATTACTAAGAAAACAAAATTCAGCCCAGTGTGGGCATCCTTCCATGCACCAAAAGGTTGCCAGTTGGATTCCCACCCAGGTTGCAGACCAAATCCCCAAGAGGGGGTGTGCAGGAGGCAGCCTATCCATGTTGAGCTCTCACATTGATGCTTCTCTCCCTCTCCTTTCCTCTATCTCTAAAAATCAATAAAACATATATTTTTTAAAATTCAACTGAGTGATCATGAAGATCTAATTGACCTTATTGAATGAATCATGAATCAGGCAGCATCATATCCAGCAACTAGAAGGGTGTTTTATAGGAAGAAGGGTGGGGCAAGGGAGCTACTAGTGAAAGAAAAGAAAGGATTATTTTGAAGCAGGGACATCTTTTCTTTAGGGGAAGGAAAAGGGGAAGGGTTTTCTCATGCAGATTGCCTCTTCTTTCAATGGGGGGGGGGGAATGGAGGAGGCCTATGTGACAGATTTACCTTACTGGTGCTTGACCAGAAAATTCCAGACTGGTTAATTAAGATTGCCTGAAAGAGGTTGAATCTGTAAGGTTGGGTATCTTGGGCTTTTAGCAGGAATGACACATTTGGGCCTGTAGTTTTTGTTTTGTTTTTAACATAACAGCAACACCTACTTCACAGGATTAAATGAGATAAAACATGAAAAGCACTTAGCACAGAGCCTTAGGTTTGAGACTTCAGCTTGTGGAGTCTAACAACCTAGAAGGGTCGTTAAATTTGGACTCTGTCACTTCCTCATCTGTGACTTGGAACAAGTAATTTAAACCTCAGTTCCTCAGCTTCCTCATCTGTAATGAAAACATGGTATACCCACCTGTTATCATTGTAAGGTTTTGGTGAGTTTAAGATGGAAAGCACTTGTAATACTGCCCGGTTCATATTAAACATAAAAGTGTCAGCTGTAATTACTATAGCTATCTCTCATCATCATTACAACTTAGGGCAGAGAAGCAAAGCCATACCTGCTGACCCCTAGGCCATTTCTTTTAGTTGACCCAGCTGGTATTTGCCCAACACTTCACAGCTTAGAAAGCTTAAGGAGCTTGTGCCTCATTCAAACTTCTCAGCTGACCAATAAGAGTGGCACTTCATTTTTTCAAAAATAATTTTTGAGGTGAAATTCACATAACATGAAACTAACCATTTTATAGTAGCAGTACCTTCACAATGTTGTGCAACCACCACCACCAATTCTAAAACATTCCCATCACTCCAAAGTAAAACCCCTTACCCATTAAGCAGTTTCTCCCCATCCCAGCCCCACCCAGCCCCTGGCAGCCACCAATATATGTTCTATCACTGCGGCTTTATCGTTCTGGATATTTCATATAAATGGAATCATAAAATATGTGACCTTTTGTGTCTGGCTTCTTTCACTTAGCCCAATGTTTTCAAGGTTCATCCACGTGGTTGCATGTATCAGTACTTCATTCCTTTTTATAGCTGAATATGTAAGTATATACCACTTTGTTTATCCATTCATTCATCGATGGGCATTTGGGCTGTTTCCATCTTTTTGCTATTATGCATAGTGCTGCTATGAGTATGCATGTATATGTACTTGTTTGAGGACTCCTTTTCAATTTTTTTAGGCATATACCCAAGAGTAGAATAGCAGGGATTATCTTGCATTTTACTGGGTTGCATGTCCCACTTTGAAACCTCTGGTTTGGTGTGTTGACATAAGAAACGTCCAAACCTGTAAAGAATTTTTATAAGAGTTTATTGGAGCCAAGCTGAAGACATATACAGGAGAGCAAGATCTCAAGTGCTCCAGTGAATAACAGTTTTGCAGTTTTTTTTATGCATTTGAAAAATTAAGGAGATTCTGTAAGGAAGATTACATGAAAGAGGGAGAAAGCAAGGTGGGGTTTGGATTAAAACATTGTTGAACTTTCGCCCTAGCCAGTTTGGCTCAGTGGTTAGAGTGTCCCAGGTTCGACTGCAGCCAAGGGCACTTACCTCAGTTGCAGGCTCAATCCCAGGCCCCCAGTCAGCGTGCAAGCAGGAGGCAACCAGTTGATTTGTCTCTCTCACATTGATGTTTCTCTCTCTCTCTCTCTCTCTCTCTCCCCCCCCCCCACCCCCCTTCCACTCTCTCTGAAAAGCAATGGAAAAAAATATCCTTCGGTGAGGATTAAAAAAAAGATTGTTGAACTTTTGAGGGTGGACTCAAATTAGCAGGAGGGGTCTGAAAGGGGGCATTTCAAAGGTGTGTTAACCTAGATGCACAGAAACGAGGGACAGGGCTTGCTTAAGGCAAAGATAAGCCTTTTAGTAGAGAAGTTATAAGCCTGGGGCATGACTACCCACTGTGACCTGCCCAGTTGGGAATTTATGATCGGATGCCCTGTGAGGTTACTTCCCATAGAACCCCTTTTTTTGACCACTAGTGGTAGGAGAGGTCAGGAGAGCTAGAGTTATTGAGAAAGGTCTCAGGAGAGAAAAAGGGGAAAGGAATGAGTCAGAAACAGCTTGAAGGAATACTGGACATGTTATGATCTCGGGTCAAACGGAGGAAAGAACCGGAGGTATCATGGGTGGGAGGAGGGAATGGGGGAAACATGGAAACTTGCCTGGGTGTTGGAATGTTCTTAATTTGGGAGGTGGTTACATGGGTGTGTGTATGTTCTATGTATCTACATATATATATTACTAATTGGTGTGTATACTTTTCTATACATTTGCTACACCTCAATTAAAAATTCTTTGGGAAAACACCAGGTTTCTAAGCCTGGCAAAAGGGTGCATTTTTCAGATGAAGGAAAGAAAAACTTCACAAATAATAGTTACCATTTATGGAACCTCTTCATATAATCAGACATTTTACACAATCTCCATTACTCATCTCAACTTGAAAGGCCTGATCTTCAAATGAGGAAGCCTTCTGAGAGGGTAATTAATCCAAGGACAAGGCTGGGAAGCGGTGGAACAGGGATCTGAACCTGTTCATTTGTTTATTCCTCATAAAGACTAATGCTGTGCCTAATATGCCAGATCCTGCAGTGAACAAATCAGAGTTCCTGCCCTCAAGGTCTAGCAGGGGAGACAAGCAGCAAACAAGTGAACCAATATATCAACACCGGAGTTAGAATTGTGATAAATCAATAAAGGGAATGACTGGAGAATGATAGAATGGGAAAGGGCATGTCTGTAGACTAGAGCAAGGCCTCTCTTAGGAGGTGGTAGTTATACCAGGCACTGAAGGATGAGAAAGAACCAGGGGAAGAGCATTCTAAGCAGTTGGAACAGCACTGAAGGGCCATAAAGTGGGAAAGGCGTGCAGGCCAGTGTGGTTAGAGCACAGAGAACGGTGGGGAGGAGATGAGGCTAGGGAGGGGGGAAGGGAACAGAGGACAGAGTCATATCCAGGCTGACTCCCATGCCCTGGTCTTTCCATACCATCCTCCCTCTCTGGTTTAATTTTAGTCACAGGTGGGTTTGAAGTGTGGGCCTGGCCTGGACTGAGTGCTGGAGAGCGAGCCAGGTAAACAAACAGTTACTCCACCAGGTGATCCAAATGTGCTCTGATAGCTGAGTTCTGTGGGAGGGCACCCAGAAGAGGGCGGGAGCGACCAGTTCTGCCAGGGAGGGTCAGAGAGGTCTGTGCAGAGGCAACATTTAAGCTGAATCTTAAAGGAGGAGTCAGAATTTTCCAGACTGAGAAGGGAGGGAGAGCAGGACAGGAGATGGGAACAATATGGGCAAAGGCATAGGAGATATGACTTAGCATATGTTTGGAAAACAGCAAGTTGTTGCCAGGATTGGAGATTGCCTCCCTGGGAGGGGTCTGGAGGGGCAAAACAGGTCTGACCCAGGGAATCTTCCTCAAGTCATAATGGGAAGTCCATAATGGGGGGTGAGGGACCAGCTACTGAGGTGTCAGATGCAGGAAAAGTCCAGTGCAGTCATCTTGGAAAACAGTTAAAAATTCAGACCTGGGCTGTCATAAATTACTTGGGGCCTATAAATTGAAACAATCTATATGGAAGTCAATGTGGCAATATCAAAATTATGAATGTGTATACCTTTTGCCCCAGAAATTTTCCTCTGGGGATTTATCCTACAGGTACACTTGTAAATATGTGAAATGATATGTAAGAAGGTTATTCCCTTGCAACATTGCTTGTAATCTAAACAAAGACATGTCATGTAGCTATAAGAAAGAACGATGAAATCTGTACGTACTGATATGGAAAGACGTCCAAGGAACACTGTTGCATGAAAGAAAAAAGAGAACCAAGGGACAAAACTGTAAACAGCATGCTTGCTACTTTTTGTGAAAAGGAAGGGAAATATTGCTTGTAAAGGCTTAAATTAAGTCTGAAGAACACACAAAATGCTATTAACAGTAATCACAAGGAGGGTGGGAACTGGGTAGGTGGAGCACAGGAGTGGAAAAATAGTTTTCCCTACCCAACTTTTCATTTTTATTTATTTAATTTTTGTTGTTGTTTCTTTTCTTTTTAATTTGATTTTAATGTTTTTATATATTTTATTTTTCATTTAGTTTCTAACTTTTTTCTTTCTTAAACTAAATCTTTATAATTTTTCATTGTTAACCTATGTGTGTTAACCACTTAAAAGTTTATTTTTTTAAAAAGGCCCTGGCTGGGTAGCTCATTGGTGAGAGCATCGTCCTGATACACCAAGGTTTCAGGTTAGATCCCCAATCAAGGCACATACAAGAATCAACCACCCTGACCAGTGTGGCTCAGTTGGTTGGAGCATCGACTTGCACCAAGAGGTGGTGGGTTTAATCCTGGGCAGGGCACATGAAGGAGGCAATTGATCGATGTTTCTCTCTCCCTTCCTCTCTCTAAGATCAATATAAAAAAAAAAAAAAGTGGTTTTTTTTGTTGTTTTTTTTTTTAGAAAAAGAACCAATGAATGCATAAATAAGTAGAACAATAAATTGATGTTTCTCTATCTCTCAAATAAATAATAAATAAATAAATAAATAAATAAATAAATAAATAAATAAATAAATAAATAAAATGTTAAGTTTAATTAAAACAAAAACAAAGAAATAGACCTGGAAGTCAAATGAAATGGACCACACTGGAAATGAAGATCGGGAATGGGGGAGTAAGAGATGAAGCAGGGGTTAATTGTCTGCTCCCCAGCCCTACCACCTTCTCCATTGTTCACTTCCCCCCTCACCCACAAACTCAGTGTGACACTACCCACCAGGACACTACCCACCCAGGACTCCAAGGGCTAGTCCTCTGGCAATGCTCTCTGGCTGGCTGGGCCCCTGACACCCGGCCAGCCTCTCCAGGCATCCAGGTACCACATCCTTTGCCATTCTAGCTCCTCAGCTGCAGAGCCAGAGGCAAATGAGAACCCCGACTAGGCAGCCCCACTTACAGTGACCGAAAAGGTCCCCTTGCATCTCAGGCGCGGCCAACACAGAGCCAGGGAGGGCCTCTGCCACCACCTCCATGGCTCACCTCCTCTGGCTTCCTCCCAGCCCCAGACCATACCTGCAGCCTGAAGAGCGCCTCCAACAGGAGCCTGAGCTGCCGCCTTTCCGCTGGATTCCTGCTTCAGCAGCTGCAGAGAAGAACAAACACTGGAGGTTGCAGCTGCCCGAGGAGGCTCCATGGAGACATGGTCCTTAAGCTGAGATTAAAAATTTGGAAGAGCATTTTCAGCAGAGGGAATAGCATGAGCTGCTTCTCCAGGTGCACTGGGTTCTGCAGGCCTGAGAGGAGAACAGGCACCTTTCCTGGAACAGGGGGAGTCAGGCCAGTGAAATAGGCGAGAACCTCAGAGGCAGGATTTCAACAGGAAAGGGATGCCCTTTACCATAAAGGCTTGAGGCCTGGGCTTGGGAAACCCTCCTGGAGGACATTTTGGTGAAAAGAGGCATTCCAGGGGTGGCTAAAATCCCTCTTCTCTCCTCTGCACAGAGAAGTAGGCATGGGCTCTGCAGTCAGACAAGTAGGAGATCAAATGCCAGCTGGGCCCTCACCACTGTGATTCTTGGCCTCTCCCTCAGGTGATGTAGGAGTAGGAACACCTGCCTTCAGGGGTTATTGGGAGGAAATGAAACCGGGGAGTACAGGCCCTGGCACGCAGTAGGTGCTCAGGGAGTCTTGCTGCTCATCTCCTTCCTCTCCAACACCTCCCCCTGACTTACTGCTTTCTGCCCTAAGTAAACAAGTCTGCCAGGTCTTGAAGAAGAAAATGCCAGCACTTTCAAACATCCCTTTCCTCTTTTCAGTTACCACCCTAATTTTTTCTTCCCTTTTAGGGCCAGATGTGTCTAAAAATAGTGTAGACTCAGGCTTAATTTTCTCACCTATCCCTCCACTAAGTCCCAACAGCCTGCCTTCCACAGCCACCCCTGAATGCCTCTCCTCATGGAAACATCCCTCCAGGAGGGTTTCCCAAGCCCAGGCCTCAAGCCTTTATGACATTTGGTAAAGGGCATCCCTTTCCCGTTGAAATCCTGCCTCTGAGGTTCTCGCCTATTTCACTGGCCTGACTCCTCCCGTCCCAGGAAAGGTGCCTGTTCTCCTCTCAGGCCTGCAGAACCCAGTGCACCTGAGGAAGCAGCTCATGCTATTCCCTCTGCTGAAAATGCTCTTCCCGACTTCCAGTCCCAGCTCAAGAATCACATCTCCATGGAGCCTCCTCTGGCAGCTGCAACCTACGGTGTTTGTCCTTTCTCTGAATTTTTGTGTTTCCCACTTCAGCTCACAGATCATTATGCTTCCTTTTCTCAGCCTCTCATTGCTTCAACTGGCAGAAAAGGGCACGTTTTGGAATCAGATATTGAATTCCTTTTTTTTTTTTTAATTGATTTTTAGAGAGAGGAAGGGAGAGGGAGAGAGAGAAACATCGATGTGAAAGTGACACATTAACCAACTGCTTCCTGCATGCCCCCCACCGGGGATTGAGCCCACATCCCAACCAGAACCAAAGGGGCAACCCCTCAGTTCCCCAGGACAATGCCCAACCAACTGAGCAACACCGACCAGGGCAGACACTGAGTTTCCATTACTTTTCCTCTTAGCTGTGTGATTTGGGTCAGGCCAACAAGCTAATACACCTTGTCTGAGAGGTTTTCTTATCTGTGAAATGAGGATCATAAAGCCCACCTCACAGGGCTTTGGTGAGCCTGAGATCCTTATTAAAGCATCTTGTCTTGTGTTGGTGAGAAGCAGGGGGGCTTCATGGGCATGAGACCAGGGCAGACCCCTGCACTCAGAAGGCCCAAAACTTGGAGGTTAATGCTCTGTGGTCTCTGTTTTGAAATTCTTGATAATTTTATCTCTGAATTTGTGTTTTCGTAAGTTAAGTCTGATGCGACAATGGAGCATGCAAATGGGCTTGGAACCTCTGCTCACAGATGGTCCTGCCTCCTGCCTCCCAGGGGTTCTCGTTAGCTCCCTGCTCTCCTTCCTTTCTGGTACTTCCCTTCACCTGAAACCTGCCTGCCAAGTCCTGCCCAGCCTCCCTTTCTCTCCCCCAACCAAGGGCCTTAGGAGGGACCCTAGCAGCCAGGAGGCACGCATGAGCCCCTATTGGGGTTTACACTCACCCTGTGAAGATCCCTGCACCTCACGGAGCACAGCATTAAATAGCAAATACAAAACACTGTGACGGGTCAAGAGAAAGGAAGAAGTTCTACTTTTAGTACTTTTAATAATACTTTTTTCCTGCTTCATAAATAAGGGGCCCCACATTTTCACTTTGCACTGGGCTCCAGAAATTACATAGATGGCCCTCAAGAGAGGCCAGGAGGGTTATGTGGCCCTGGAAGGGTCTTAAAATTTGCCAGCTCTCCCCAAACAAGGTTACAGAGGTACACTAATGAGAATAAAAGGAGAAACCATCCAGCATAGTTTTACCCTGGAGCCTTGTCACAAGACCCCCACTGCCTATGGTAGACCATTCCTCCAATAGCCCATTGTTGCATAACAACAAGTCACCACAAACTCAGGGGTATAAAACATCACCTATTTTATAATGCTCACAAACTCTATGGGTTAGGAATGCAGACAGAACCTATCAGGGACAGTTTGCCTCATGATGTCTGTGGCCTCAGAAGAAGGGACTCTAATGGCTGGGGGCTGGACCAGCTGAGGCTAGAGGGGTACTGCCAAGATGGTTTCTCTACTCCTATGCCTGGCATCCATGGGGTTGGCTGGAAGGTGTGTGTGTGTGTGTGTGTGTGTGCGCGCGTGTGCGTGTGTGTGTGTGTGTGTGTGTGTGTGTGTGTGTGTGTGTGTGTGATGATTAGCCAGGACTATCTGACAAAGCATTTCCATCTGGCCTTTCCAGCATGGCCTCAGGGTAGTCAGAATTTCTACACGGCAACTCAGAGCACCAGCAAACAATGCAGAAGGTGCACAGTCGTTTAAGACCTAGTCACCCAGAGTCACTTATAGTGTATTCTCCTGGTTGAAGCAGTCACAAGCCCACCCAGAAACAAGGGCAGGGAAAACAGATTCAGTCTCTTGATGGGGAACTGTCAAGATTACAGAAACTCCTGTGGGAAGGGACATATTGTTGCAGCCATCTTTAAAAAGTGCAATCAGCTGCAACTATGAATTAAGTTTTAAAATAAATCCTGCAATTATCTTTCAAAAAGCATCATTAATTTCTGTTGTGGTTGTAACAGGATTATGATTTAAAATAATTTGTTGAATATAAACATTTAAAATATATCATTGTCATTTTAAATACCTGCTTTGGCATTCTATATTTTAAAAAATATATCAGGAGCAGCCCTGGCCTGGTAGCTCAGTTGGCTGGAGCATCATCCGGATGTGCCAGGGCTGTGGATTCAATCCCCGGTTGGGGCAATGCAAGAGTCAACTAGTGGGTGCATGGATGAGTGGAGCAACAAACCGATGTGTGTGGTTTTTTTTCTCTCTCTCCCTTCTTCTCTTTCTAAACTCAGTAAATTTTAAAATGTTAAATTTTAAAAATATGTATATATACCAGGAACTTGAAAAAATGGAAGTGGCGCCCGGCCATCAGGTTTCAGTAGGTGAGCATCAATCTATGAACCAGAAGATCGAGGTTTGATTCCCGACCAGGGCACTTGCCCGGGGGCTCAATTCCCAGTAGGGGGTGTGCAGGAGGCAGCCGATCAATGACTCTCTCCTCATTGATGTTTCTATCTCTCTCCCTCTCCCTCTCTCTGAAATCAATAAAGACATTTAAAAAAAAAAAAAGGAAGTGGCACCCTGGCTGGGTAGCTCAGTTGGTTAGAGCATCGTCCCAATACACCAACACAGGGCACATATAAGAATCAACCAATGAATACATAAATAGGTGGAACAACAAATCGGTCTCTCTCTCTCTCCCCCTTCCACTCTCTCTGAAAAAGCAACGGAAAACATCCTCAGGTGAAGATTAAAAAAAGGAAGTGTCTCTGTCCTCTCTCATTTTCTGGAATGAGAGCCTTATGATTTATTTTTGTAATATTCTACCACTATGATCCCCCAGCATGAAGAACTGAGCATACAGTTGGTGCTTAATATACACTTATTTCACTATTAGCTAAGAAAGAAGAGAAACTATGGTTCCGACTTTGAGGCAAATTCTAAAGGAACAAGACTTATGGATGACTAAAACTTTAATTTCAGGTTATTTCATTGTTACCACTACCCAGCATCTGAAACAGGTAGTTTCCTTCATTGGCTTGGGTTGAATGATTCCAAAAGGAGAATGAAAGCCTGATGATCAGGGCCAAAGGTGTGCTTGTGTTGCTTTGCTTTGCTTTGCGTAAGTCATATGGACAATCATCTCAGTTCTCCAGTTCATACTCCATTATCTACAGTTCAGTTTATTTCAAAGAACATTTACTGAGTGTGTACTGCATGCTGGGAGCCAGGCACTGATCTAGCCACTAGAGATGTAGAGATGCCCAGAGCAGTCCCTGCCCTTATGTGTGAGGGGTCTTTGAAGACAAATGAAGTACATACAAGGAGTATATACAAGGAGCTCAAACATAATAATCTATACAGGTCTTAGTGTTACACAGAGTATGTGACTCAGACCTGGCCAAGGGTGCACATGTCCCTGGTCACTGTAATTGGTTCTGGGATGAACACAGACCCAACTGGATTCAATCAAAGTGAATCTCAGGATTTTTGAGGAAGCTCCCAAATGTCTCCTGAGTTTTCCCATGAACTTGAACCTTCAGGGGAAAGAAGCTGGGGCTGCCTCAGCTACCTTTACACAATGGTTGCTGAACCTGAAGTCATGCAGGGTCCTGTTGACATCTGTCGAGCACTGAAACCAGCAGACCTGCAATCAGCCAGACCTAGGCTTTTCAATTTCATACAGCATTACATTCCTTTTTTTTTTTTTTTTAACCTAAAACCATCGAGCTAGTTTTTCTATCACTTGTAACAGAGTCCTAAAAGATGTTCTGGTGATCACCTGTTGATTTCCTCTCTGGCAATATTGACATTCAGTTGAGGTCATTCTTTATCTTCTTCTAAAAAGAGATCTCATAGAACATGGAAATCACTAGGGAGCTATGCACACCCTTGCAGAGCGTGAGTGTCTTTGACCTGAAGGAGTGTTCCAGGCCCCAAGGGCTATCCTGGAAGACGTCTACCCAATGACTTTCAGCCTTCCTTCTGCAGCTCTGTACCCTTGGATGGCCTTTTTCACCCCTCCAACCTCCGAGGCTCTTGTGGATTCACAGAGTTTGGTACTGGAGAGGCCAACTGACCACCTTCACCAGACTTAAGTTCACTATATTGTGAGAATTTGGGTGTTCTTCTAATTATTAGCAATATTTGTATCCTTTACAATAGGCATTAGCCCCATAACTTTGAGTAGGTGAGAATTTAGGAACTTTGTTTAGTAGGTGGGGATGGGATTCTCTGGGATTCAGCTTAAAATTTTACCCCTTCACCTACCTCTCTAGAAGGGAGAAACTTAGAGATGATAAAAGAGATCAACCTTAGAAGCTTCTGACACCAGATTAATATTAATCTGTGCAGCCCTTTTCTCAATCTCAGATATGGTTTACACCTTCAAAATTCTGGAGATTGTTTTAGTTTCTTCCCTCATTATGGTTCTGGGCAACTTAGGTTTTATCTTCTTCTCCAGATTCTTTCTAATAATGTTGGGGTCCTGTCCACATTTGCTCTACCAGGAAAGGCAATGTTTTCTGTTAGAAAACATTTTCAGAAACCAAACAACTCCAGCCCTGCTGGGCATGGTTCAGTGGTTGAGCATCGACCTAGGATCCAGGAGTTTGTGGTTCGATTCCCGGTCAGGGCACATGCCCGGGTTATGGGCTTGACCCCAGTCAGAGGCCTGCAGGAGGCAGCTGATCAAGAATGACTCTTTCATCATAGATGTTTCTCTCTCTCCCTCTCCCTCTCCCTCTCCCTTCCTCTCTCTGAAATTAATAAAGATATATTTTTTAAAAAAGAAACCAAATAACTCTAAAGCAATGTGGTTAACATAGAAAGAAAGTTAATATTAACAATAGCTATCAGTGATCGAGAGCTAACTATGTATCAGGCATAATGCCATGAGGCATGTGGTAGGTAGTAGATTGTTTAATTGATTCACATAACAACCCTGTGAGATAGATAACATCATCAGCCATTTCACAGATGAGGGAACTGAGGCAAGGACACACAGCTAACAAGGGTGAGCTCTGGATTTAATTCAAATAGTTCAACCCCACCTCCTTAATTTTTTAAAAATAGCTACTTATTTTTAATATAATTTTAAAGAGAAAATGCTATAGTACTATAATGAACTCACATATATAGAACCTGCACTTTTAACCATTGCAATATATTTGTTCAATAAATAAATAGGTGGTCAAACATAGTAAGTAGCTAATTTTAATTAAGAAAACATCAATATACCCAAAATGAAAATCCAAAACAAAGATTAATCTTGGCTGAAAGTCACTAAGCTGAAGGAGAAAATGAAGTGTGTCTAATATTTTCTGCACAATTCTTACTCATGTCTGTATTTATCCTTCCTGGGGTTTACTTACAGCAATAGATTCATAAAAGCGCAGAGCTTACAGAAATCTTAGAGACTCTTCAGTGCAAACTGCCCCCTACCCTCGGGCCTCCCACCCCCCACATTCGGCAGATGGGTGAGTTGGCCTGAAGGAGGGGCCAGGGTGCTCTGACTCCCTAGAAGCCAAGGGGAACTGAGAGCCCAGTGGCTTTAGAAATGGATCACCTCAGGTCAAAGGCCAGCTCTGTCACTTATAAGCCCTGTGGCCTTGGACTGGGGCCTAACCTCACAGAGCCTTGGTTTTCTTATCTGCAAATGGAGCACAGAATACAGACCTCATGAGGTTATTGAGAGAATTAAATGAAATAAGATATGTAAAGAGCGTGGCATCTAGTAGGAATCTACTAAGTGTTGGTCCCCTTTCTCTACCTTTTCAAATAACTATAATACTTTAGATTATTTCTCTAAAACAGAGTCCCAGAAGAAGAATCACTGGATCTACCGGAATAAACCTTTTTTATGGCCCTCGATCTATATTGCCAATTTGTTTTCCAAAAGGGTGCTGCCACCAGTGGCATCTGAGATTGCCAGTTTCACTATCCCTTTGTCAGCACAAAATATTATAATTTTTTTCTGCTAGTTATTAGAAAAAGAAAAGTACTTATTACTGCTTTCAGTTGTATCTCTTTGATTAATTGTGCAGGTGAATATTTCCCCACATATATATTCCCTGCTTTCTGACTTATCTGTGCACGAGCTTTGACTACTGGGGTATTGGCATTTTTTCTTATCAATATGTGTGAATTATTTTTTATGAGAAAACAATTAGTGTCTTGCACTCTGACTGCAAGTTTTTGTTTCTAGTCTTTTGTTTACCTTTTCATTTTGAAACTGTTTTATTTATTTTTAGTGATTTTGTAGTTATAGTTGTGGTTGTGGTAGTTTTGGATGTTTTTAAGCCACAGAAGCCTTTCATCTGTATTTTGATGTTTTTCTTTTCTTTTTTAAATCTTCACCATTTTTTCCATTGCTTTTCACAGAGAGTGGAAGGGGAGAGGGGGAGAGAGAGAGAGGAAAACAGATGTTTTTGCACATGCCCCAACTGGGGCCGGGGATCAAGCCTGCAACCGACGTACGTGCCATCGGCCAGAATCAAATCCAGGACCCCTCAGTCCGAGGGCCGATGCTCTAACCACTGAGCAAACTGACTAGGGTGATGTTTTTCTTTCATTTTTTTAAAATTAAGTTTAATTGTTTTCCATCACCATTTATCCCCCATACCCTCTTCCACCTCCACCCACCCCCTTCCCGCTTGATGTTTTTCTTTATGATTTATCTTATAACTTTTAAGGAGGTTAGATACTTTGAAGAACAACTCTTATGGGCTGAATTGTGTCCCCCTTCAAAAAAGATATGTTGAAGTCCTAAGCCCCACAACCTCTTAATGTGGCCTTATTTGGAAATGCCGTCTTTGTAGATGTAATCAAGCAGAGATGAGGTCTTACTGAAGTAGGGTGGGTGCTAGCCCAATATGACTGATGTCCTTATAAGAAGAGAAGACAGAGACACATAGGGGGAATGTGAAAACAGAGGCAGAAACTAGAATGGTGGAGCTGCAAGCCAAGGGACGCTAAGGATTGCAGGCCACCAGCAGAAGCTAAGCGAAAGGCAGGGAAGGTTTCTCCCCAGAGTCTTAGAGGGAGCACAGCCCTGCTGATACCTTGATCTTGGTCTTCTAGCCTCCAGAACTGTGAGAGAATAAATTTCTTTTTAAAAAAACCATGCAGTTTTTGTTATTTTGTTATGGCAGCCCTGGAAACTAGCACACAAAATTATGGTCAAATTTTCCTATTAAAATTGGAACCAAGGAGAACTGGACAGAAATTATCCCATGCTGAACTTGGAAGTACCCAGCGTGTAGAAGAATGGGACTCAAAGTGCTGTTTTCCTGGCACCTAGAAAAAGGGGGGAAAGTTTGATATCTAGCTTGTAAATTACACCAAAATGAAATGCAAATGACTCAAAATTTAAACATGAAAAATGAAAGCATATGCATACTAGAGGAAAACATGTGAAAATTTAAAAAATTTTTTTTTCAGTGCAGGGGAAACATTTCTAAACATGATACGAATGCCAGAAGCTGTAAAAGGAAAAAAAGGTTGATAAATTCAACCACATAAAAGTCAACTTTCTGCATGGTAATAAATACCTTAAATAAAACCAAAGGTCAGAGAGCATACTGGGAAAAAATATTTGCAGTTCAATTCACAAACAAAGGATTGGTTTCTATAATATAAAAAGGGCGCTCCAAAAATCAATAAAACACCGAGTGCCCAACTGAGAAATAATCAAAGGTTATGAAAAGACAATTCAGAGAAAGAAACATGCAAATAAATCAAACTTGTTGAAAGGTAGCAGCCATCATAATAAGAGAAACCACACTCAGAGTCCACTTCTCACCTATCAGATTGGGCAAAGTCAAATTTGCTAACTACCTCCCAAGTATTTTTGGAGTATTATTTTATTTTATTTTGATTTTTTGGGAGTATTCTTGACTGAGAAAGGCAGACGGGTTAAGACCTCTTAAGAGTCTTTTGCAATGCTGGGATTCTGTGACCATAATAAGGGTCATTCTAATTTTTTATTTTTATCAATTAGCATTATCTGAGTGTCAAGACATCAGTTGTATTAGAAAAAGCAACTATAGCAAAAATACTTAGCTATAGGATAATGGTTAACTGCCTAGGTTTGATTTTTGGTTCTGCCACTTACTAGCCACATGGCCTTGGTTAAGTCATTTAATGTTTGAACTTCAGTTTTCTCATCTGTCAAATGGGAATGATGTGGGATTGTTATGAAGAATTAATGAGTTGATATATGTAAAGTCTTTAGAACAGTGCCTGGCACATGGTACCTACCAGCAATATAAGTACTAGCAATTATTATTATCACAGGGTGACCTTAAAATTTGGAAATATAAAGAATTTCATTATACATTATCAATAAGCCATTTATTCTGAAAAGTCCTCTGTGCTTCCAGACTTGATGGCCACTCTATATGTGCTAGGTGCTTTTTAAAATATATTATCTTCTTTAATTCTCCCTAGAGTCCTGAAATGTTTGCTTTATTGTCTCCATTTCAGTAAGGAAACAAGGGATCAGAGAGGTGAAGTTACCTCCCCAAGATCACGTGGCTAGTGAGGGCCAAGGCCAAGATTCAAATTCAAGTGTGCACAGGTTCTTTCCACTCTATCCCAGACCATTCTCTGCAGATTGTCTTTCTCAGTCCCCAAAGGCACCCTTTAGTCCACTGAGGATGTAAAAATTCAACCCAACCAGAGCTCCTGCTTGGTTCTGACGCGATAGCATGCCCTCCTGATTTATAGAGAAGTTGGGGAGCATTTCCCGTACCCCAGCGCCACCCTGACCCAGGATTCTTAAAGTGGAGAGAGACCAGACAGGCGGACTCCGCCTCCTAAGAGCTCCGGAGCTGGGCCGGGGTGGGAGGGCCGAAGGGCGTGCTCTGAGGCCCAGGGAAAGATGCCAGGACTCATATTTACATTCTGGCGTAAACAATGGCCTGAAATTCCCTCCAACGCTGCCCCTAAGGAACAGGCCCCAGAGTGCATCCATCCAGGCTTGTTCTACCGGACGATCAACGCGTGCAAAGTGTGCAGTGACCTGTTTCTAAATAGATCTCATTTGGGCCGTGACTTTGAAAGCGAGCCAAAGGTCCCAACCTAAAATAGACAGCCTACTGCCCTGTTATTTTCATGGCTTAAAAAAAAATCTCCAAAGCAAAGCAAGTATTTTTATCACAGGCCTTGCTCAGAATAGCAACACCTATTTACTTGGAGGGAGGAGACTGCAGGGCAAATTTCAGCACCGGAAGAATATTACACTCAGTACATAGGAGAGAATCCTCCCCATGAGAAGGCAGGTTCTGTTTGGTCTTCACTCCAATAGCATCGCAAGCCTTTTACCCCCAAACTCTAGTACATAATCCATACCTTGGCCCCTTGTGCACCTCACTTTCTAAACTGCTCCTGGACCACTGACCACAGTCAGGATTACCTAAGGGGCCTCACCTCAGCTCTCAGGCTGTCTGCAGCCTTCGCCCTTTGCTTCTCTCTTGGTGGCCAGAATTCACATATTCCTTAGGCTTGAGGCTCACTGACCTAAGGAGCATTCATCAGCCGTGAATAATCATCACTAGCTAAATTTTTTTGAGCGCTCACTGGATGCCAGGCACCATACTACACATTTCTCCTGTAGTTATTATCTCACTGAATTTTAAGGCCTGTTCTATGAGATTGGACTACCATCCGTCCCATTTTACAGAAGGGAAAACAGAAACTTAGATTAACTGCCCAGGATCACGCAGGCAGAGGATGAGCTGGAAGGGCTGGACCCAGACTGAATGACTCCCAAGTATGAGCTCTGGATCATTCTCAGATGGTTGTTGGTTTTTATTACCTATGAATATTGTCTCATTTTGTATAACATACATTTGTGTGTATCTGTGGAGATGACCCAATATGCTACTTCTGGGGAGGGCTGGGGAGTGAAAGTCTGAAATATTTTTTATTTGCTTCTTTAAAATATATATATATATTTTATAAGCATGTATCTTTTTATTATCAGAAAACAAGCACTAATTTGAGAAAAGTAAATAGAGAAAAGTGCTTAGTGTCTCTGGCAGGGGCAGTGTGGTGTAGTGATTACAGTCACACTTGGGAACCAGGCCACCTGATTTACATCCTATCGTTGCCACTCCTAGCTGTGTGGCCTTGGGGAATTCATTTATCATCTCGGTGCCTCTGTTTCCTCACCCATGGAATAGAAGCTAATAATAGTACACATACGTGTTCAAAGATGTAGCCACTGCTGAACCCTGGAATTAGATCTAGCTAGATCCACGCCAGAACAGAGATTGCTTCCCATAAATCCCACCCAAGAGTGTCTGACCAACCCTTTCCTATGCCCCAGATGTGCTGGTTCCTGGAACAGGCTCTTGTTCTGCCATGAGCAAGTATGTAAGGCGTTTTCTCCCTCGTCTGGGGTGGGCCACACCATTCATCCTACCCTGCCCTATATAACCCTTTAGCGCCTGCCACGTGTCGTCTCCCTGCTCCCTGAGACAAGCTTTGTTACATACGTTACGTAGTTCCCTTAATAAACTCTTGATGTAAAACTGGAGTTGTCAGCCTCTTTCTCTTGTCTCTCAGCCCCAGGAAATTTTCCCAACAGAGGGAAAGTCATGATTTCCAGTTTGGATAGATTGAGATGGAGCTTTGAAATGTCATGTGGAAGCACCAAAGGAGGGGAATGTGGGAATCCTCAGTGTATAACTATGGTAAGCGTAGTTGAGGGCACGCGTGAGCTTGCCCAGAAAGTCAGAATAAGATGAGAAGAGCTCCAAGGACTATGACTTGAAGACCCCCCAAAATTTAACAGCTGTACCTTTGCAGGAGGTCGATGCTGCCAAGGAGACAGAGGTAGAGGATTGTGTATTGTCAGGGAAGCCAAGAAAAGAAGGTGATGGGAGGAGACAGTGGCCCACCAAATTTCACACTGCTCCAAGGTCAACAGAGAAGAGAACCAAAGGATTTGTCGAGATTGGTGGCCTTCAGGAAAGCCATTTAAATTCTACTTGGGCTTAACCCTGCACTTACTCTCTTATTAGCACTAAATGAGTGGGTCTGTGACACTGAACGGGCAAAGGAGCTGGGGCTGTTCCCAGAGAGTGACACCAAATGGCCAGGAACCCCCAAGAAAAGGTGCTCAGCCTCATTAGTCATCAGGGAAATGTAAACCCAAACCACAATGGGATTCCATTTCACACCCACCAGGTTGGCTAAAAATAAAAAGCCTAACAATGCCAGGATTTGGCAAGGATGTTGAGCGAACGGAGCTCTCGTGCATTGTTGGTAGGAATGTCTAAGTTGGTACAACCTTCTTGGGAAACGCTCTGACGTTAACTAGTGTGACTGAGGATGTGCACAGTGTGTTGGGCCAGGTTCCCTGGGAAACAAGCTCTAAAGAGGAGGTTTGCTGTCTATTAGAGGGCAAGACTCCTGGCAGCTGGGAAGTGCCTGCCTTAGGCCTGGAGGGGAACATCTGGGCACATACCACAGCATTCACTACAGTTCTGTAGCATTTGAACCCCCTGCTTTGTAAAATAAGTTAACGCCGTCTGAGAACAGCTCCTCCTGGATTCTGATTCATTTCCTTTTTCTGGGAAACTTGAAAGAGTTGGTGGAATGAGCTACAGCTCTCACGCTACAGCTGGTCTGTCATTATCTCCCTCCTCTACCTCCCACTCCAGACCCCTAATGCTCAGCTAGCACCTCTGCTGGTCTAGGTGGCCTACCTAGCAAGATGGCCCAGACGTCCCTCTCTAAGGGGTCTAAGACCCTGGTCACCATGCTTGTCTTAGTCATGGTTGCTGTATCTGCCTACTTACCCTCAAAATTTGTCAGACAAGAACAAAGAAACACTGGAGTAGGTCACCTGCAGAGTCAAATGTATTCTTCCCTGTCCTGTTGTGTAACAGCAGCCCTGCCTTCTCTGATGTCATGGTCAATTCACCTGCCAGGAGGGTGACTCCTCTGTTTGCCTGCTAGTGTCCTGGCACAAGGAACATCAGGAGATCAGGTAGCAACTATAGCTTAAGGTATAAAGGGACTCTTGTGTCTCCCGGTGGAAGCATTGTCTGCTGGGAACCAAGATCTCTGAGACCTACAGAGTGTAGAGTTGTGGGGGCGGGAAGCTCAGGTTCTCCCAGAGGCTCACTGGGAGTACGGTGAGAGGAATCATTCTTACTTCTACCCCCTGTTCCCAGGTCCATTTACAATCATACCTCGTTTTATTGTGCTTCGCTTAATGGTGCTTTGCAGATTCATACTGCATTTTTTTACAGATTGAAGCTAAGACCCTCCACCAGCAAAAAGGTGATGACTCGCTGAAGGCTCACATGATGATTAGCATTTTTTAAAGCAATAAAGTATTTTTAATTATGTACATTGCTTTTTTTTAATCCTCACCAGAGGATATTTTTTCAGAGAGAGTGGAAAGGGGAGGGGAGAGAGAGAGAAAGAAAGAGAGAGAGAGACATTGAAGTGAGGGGGCCAGGGAGAGCCTGCAACTGAGGTACCTGCCCTCAGCCAAAATCGAACCCGGGACCCTTCAGCCTGTGGGCTGACTGAGCAAAACCAGCTGTGCTCTAACCACTGAGCAAAACCAGCCACAGCTGTACATTGCTTTTTTAGACATAATGCTATTGCACACTTAACAGATTACAATATAGTGTAAACATAACATGCACCAGGAAACCAAAATTTATGTGACTCACTTTATTTCGATACCCACTCTATTGCCGTGGTCTGGAACTGGACTGCAATATCTCCAAGGTATGCCTGTATTCTACTTTTTGTAGACAACACTCACTCATAGTTGCTGGTCTAGGGTGAATACTGCATCCTGGAAGGTGATGCTTTATCCATACAGCTATCATTTCCCAGTTGGTGCCTCAGTTGCATCTCTTTTTCTAGCTAAAGTGCTTTTTATTTTTAGATCTACCCAATGTTTTTAATATCAGAATTCTTTAATGTGCAAATTTCAATCACAACAGCATCCTCAGAACAGTGAGGGTGGGGGTGGGTTATGAGAGGGAAGGGCAGATTTTCAGGTCCCTGACCCTGTGATCACCCTGGTTGCCGATGAGAACATGGTCTTAACAGAGGAGAAGTCACAGCAGCCAAAGGCATAGGGGTCTTAGACTCTGCTCTAAGGTGGCGTGAGTGCAGTAGACACCTCCAACATGACTTCATCTCCATTTCTAGGGAAAGCCAGATACAGTTAGGAGATAGTAGGAAAGTGGTTGTTACTGAGAGGAACTTTATCATTTCTCAGTGTTCTGTGGATCACACTTTTGGGGCATAGACTAGAGCTTTCTAGAGATTGGGAGATAGGTAAGGGGTAAAAGCCACCTGGGAGAAGAACAGAAATGGAATCTGAGTCTGCCTCCTACCAGGATTCCTTGCCTGTGATTCTAGAAAGCTAGAGTCTTGGATCGGCTCAGATGTTTGGGAAAGGGAAGGAATGACAGGGCCTTTGGCCCAACGGGGCTGGAGCTTTGCCAGCTATTGACCAAGAAAGACTTCAGACAGGCCAGGGAGGTCTGTGGGAAGTAGCTTTTGGCCAATAGTACTCAAGAGAGCATAGCAGTACAATAGCTTTCGGGCAGAATTTATTGCATGTGTGGAAGACAGAAAGGACACAAGTCAGAAAGAATTAAGAACTAAAGAATTAAGAAGTACTTACTTCTTACAAGCCTGTGAGGTAGAATTGAGATGATACTTCTGGGCTGAGGTTGAGAGAAACCCAAAATTTTTCTCTCTTTGGGGCCCAGATTGACTGGCTTAGATGTAAGTTTCAGGTCCAAAGTCCTCCAAAGGCTAGTGGCTTCTGAGCAATGCAGAATGTGATAAGTCCCATGGATCCCATGGTCATGCATCCACTGCTGTACCTCCTTTGCTGTAAGTGTGCTCCTTGGTCTAAAGTGATGTTATCTGAGACCAAATGTCATCAGATCAAACACTCTGCAAGTCTTTAGTATGGCTGAGACCCAGTGTCCAGGAAAGGCAAACTCATACCCAAAATAGATGTTCCAGCCCTGGCCAGTGCGGTTCAGTGGTTAGGGCATTGGCCCCGGCACTGAAGGGTCGTGGGTTCACTTCCCGGTCAAGGGCATGTACCTGGGTTGCAGGTTGGATCTCTGGCCCTGGTTGGGGTCCACGCGGGGGGGGGGGGCAACCAATCGATATGTCTCTCTCACAACGATGTTTCTCTCTCTCTCTCTTTCTCTTGCTCTCCCCCTCCCTCCCTCCATTCTACTCTCTCTAAAAATCAATGGAAAAAATATCCTTGGGTAAAGCTTAACAAAAAAACAAAATAGATGTTACAGTTAAGATGAATTGCTTCTCCTTTCAGGTAGAATAGGTTCAATGTAATTAACTTGCTGCCAAGTGGCTGGTGAGGCTCCTCTAAGGATGATGTCACATTGACATCTCCATGATGATCTTTATTGCTGGAAAATTGGACATTCAGCTGTGGCATTCTTAGTGAATGCAAACCTTTATCCCTGCCACGTAGCTTCTCCATTATGAGTTCATTGTGCCAAAGCTGGGGCAGCCATTGACAGAGGCTGACTACAGACCTGGCTGAGTCCCTCTGTCTACTTGGTTGGTTAGTACCTCTTCCATGATAGGTGCTCTTTGGTGGAAACCAGCATGTGATTCAAAAAGATCTTCAGTCTTTGTGCCTATTCCCATGGATCCACACAGCCCTCTTTTCTAGATCTCCTTGACCCCAATCTTCTAATATTTATCTTTCCTGTTTTTGCCACTGCCCATAAGTCTGTATTTATTCTTACCTCAGGCCACTTCTCTTGTCTACAAAGTGGATGCCTGGATGCATTGCCCAAAGCCTTGCCCTTTAGGAAGATTCCGTCCCATCACTGTCATTAAAGGTCACTTCTGAGTGAGGTTTATTTTCAGCTTATACCCACCTACCAAACATGCAACTGTGAATCAAGCTTTGCATTTTCCCTCCTTGTCATCTGGCCATAAAAAAGTTCCATGCAGCCACAGGTGTGAGATGAAGGATAGGTGTTAGTGCAACATTGGTGGATGACATGGAGGTTTAGGCCAACTGCTTGTGCCACTTACTTGTGCCCTCTGCCATCTTAATTTGGATTGATGTTAGGCCCACCTGACCTTGTGACTTGGTAGGTCTGACAGATCCCAGCTCGTGATGATGGGCTGTTTTGGCTATAGGGTCACTTAATATTCCAAAGCCAGGTGCTCCATCTCTACCAGGACCCACTCCAGGAGGAGTTTCTCAAAAGGTGATTATTCTTTGCTGTACATTGAATGGCCTTGCCCTAGACTGTAGTTATCTCATTGGGGCTTGCCATAAAAACATGACATCTTTTCTCACCACAGCTACCACTAATACCACAGGGTCTTCCAGGTCATATTGGCCAAGAGGCAAAGCTATTTGCAGTACAGCCTGGATCTATTGCAGAGCTCTCTTCTGCCCAGGACCTGCTTAAACTTGGCAGCCTTCCACGTCACTCAGAAAATAGGTTGGATCAGTATTCTCAAGTATAAAATATGCTGACTCCAGCCTGCAGAGGTCTACCAGGGAGGTACAAGATGCAATCATATGTTCTTTACTTTGCAGGGGTTGTTCCAGCATACCCCAGATCACTGCCCCCCCCCCCCAAACTACACTGTTGTGGTGAGTACCTAACAGTAGGGTTAATTGACCATCCCCTGGAGCCCTTGAATCCTTGCAGGGTTTTATCTCCTGCTCTCCAAAACCATGACTTGTTCATCTAGTCCTAATAACAGTATTTCATTAATAAAGTGAACTAATGTGATGTTTTGCAGAATGTCCAGATATTTCAATCCGTTCAGAATATGTAATGACAGAGAACAGGAGAGTTAACATAGCCTTGAGGTGGATCATAAGTGTGTTTTGTTGTCTGCCCATATCAAAGTGAACTGTTTCTGGTCATTATTAGAGGTGGAAAAGAATGTATGTCAGGTCCCTGGTTGAATACCGTTAACCTGAAGCTTTCTTAATCTGTCTAGCGAAGCTACCGCGTCCAATGCAGCAACTGCAATTGGAGCTACTATTTGGTTGAGTTTGGAGTAGTCCACCATCTGGTTTTTGCATGTGTCAGGTTAGTGAATTAAAAGGGGAATGGTAGTGACCACTGCTCTCTATTCCTTTAGATCTTATATAGAGATCTCTGAAGAAAGTATTGCTGGACCCATTTTGCCAAAAAGGAAACTAAAGCTTAGAGAGTCATTAAAATAGTATGTTTATTGTAAACTTTCCACTTTGTCAAATCTGTTTAATTCACAAGTTTTTGCACTTAACCACTAAGCTACCCAGACAATAATTGTAATTAGAGCTAATCTAGGAAAGTGAAAAACAACCTGAATGAATTGCTCCATGTCCCCCAACATCTATCATGCTTTTTGCTACAAGCTTTCATGACAAGTCTAACTTTGGGATCAAAGGGGGCCAGTTCTACCTAATTTCTTAAGAGTGGTACATCAAACTCAGTGGAGAGAGTTTTGTTAGCTTTTATTCCTGGCAGCTTTTGGATGAGCTTTATTTCCTAAGCTTTATGCCAGGATGTTTCCTCATTTAATTTTTCCAGGATCGTGATGGAAAAAAAAGAAAGAGGAAAGAGTCGCCACCCAAAATTAAAATGTGGCCTTTCATATGGAACAATGGAGCATGAGGCCTCCTGGAGCCAACAGTGACCTTCTTGTGCAAACGATGAAGCAGCTCTAAGGCATAGCTACTCTCGGCAGGCAAGACATCTCATGGGTCTCAGTTTCCTCATCCATGCAATGGAATTAATAATGGTGTCTACCTCATCGGATTGTTGGGTCTTGTTCATCTCTGAGTCCCTAACATAGCTGGCACAAAGGAGCATTTGGTGAATATATGCTGAATGAATGAATGAATTTTGAAGATTAAATGAGATAATACATATGCATAGCATGGGGCATATATTAGATTCTGTAGTGGTAATTTTACAATATATATTAAAAGCTTGAAAAGCACACAGGTCTTTTGACCCAACAGTTTTATTTCTGGAACTGAAAAACTTAATCCTAATAACTTTTCTTTCTTTTTTTCTACCCTCACCCAAGGATATTTTTTCCACTGATTTTCTTAGAGAGAGTAGAGGGGAGGGAAGGGGGGAGAGAGAGAGACATCGATGTGAGAGAGACACATCGCCTGATCACCTGGTTGCCTACCACATGGCCCCTGGGGGGTGGGGAGCAAACCTGCAACCCAGGTATGTGCCCTTGGCTGGGAATCGAACTCACAACCCTTAGGTCCGAGGGGCCCATGCTCTAACCACTGAGCAAAACTGGCCAGTGCCCTACTAACTTTAATAATTAAGATAATGAATTAATAATATGACCATCTTAATTATTCAGACAATTAATAATTTTAAATGTACCAAATATTTAGCTACAAAAATGCTCATGGAAAAACAGCCTAAATGTCCATCATTTTTTGGTGAGAAATCTGTGTGACACATAGAAAGACTTGTTTTTTAAGGAAACACCGTATTTTAATTTTGACATGGATTTGATATATCAGGAGAAAATAAAATTACTATTCAAACATCATAAGGATTCTGAAAAGGATCTAGGTGCCAAAAGTAACACGACTCCCTTTCTTGTGAGAGCTAATGGGCACTGAGCACTTACTGTGTGGAAATGCCTTTTAGTCTTCCAACAAATTTTGTGGCAAGCACTAATATTATTCCCATCTTTCAGATGAGGTAATACGCATAGAGAGAAGATTTGCCCAGGATCACGCAGATAACTAGTGGCAGAGCTGGGATTTTTTCCCCCTTTCATTATTTTTTTCACTCTTATCCTTACTTATTATTTTTTTAAATTATTTTTCAATTTAGAAAGACTTCATAAGGCTATACACTAAGGCAGTGGTCTTTGTTCCCTTGGTCGCCTAACCGTTCCTCCGTGTTTTCAGTTTTTGCCACGATAAATAGTGTGGCCTGTGGATAGGCATCACCTGGGAACTTGTTCAACACTCAGATTACTGAGCCCCACCCTGAATCTGCCCCATCAGAAATCCTGGGCCCTGGCCGAGTGGCTCAGTTGATTGGAACGTGGTGCAGTACACACAAAAGCTTTCGGGTTTGATTCCCGGTCAGGGCATATCCCTAGGTTGTGTGTTCGATCCCCAGTTGGGGCGTGTACAGAGGCAACCTATTGCTGTTTCTCTCTCACATGGATGTTTCTCTCTCTCTCTAAAATTAATAAAAGCATATCCTCAGATGAGGATTAAAAAAAAAAGAAGAAAGAAATTCTGGGGTAGGGTCCAGAAAACTGGGTTTTAACAAGCCCTCCAGGTGCTGCTGATGCACATTCAAGTTTCTGAGCCACTGCTCTGAGGTGTCACTAGAGTGTATTTTCTTTGTGAGTGGGGAGTATTTTAATTTTCTTATATTTTCTGACTTTCCTGGAGCAAGTGAACATTACATTGCCAATTGACTTGAAAAAAGATATCCAATAATAGAACAAAACAGAAAAGAAGAAAAAATGAACTCTGAGGGTCAGTGAAAGGGGGGAAAAAAGGTACATTAAAAAACACAGAAAAAAAAGCATTCCCAACCCCTAAATGATTTTTTTCTTTCCCCCACTTTACTTCTACCCTCCCTCTGCTCCCATCAATTGGATGTTATATATTTATAAGCTTGGTTAGCATCTAGGCCATTTTGTAGCTGCTTTTTTGGTTTTTCCTTTTTTTCATTTAATATTACACAGCAGCGTTTCCCATGATGCCAAGGCTTCAGAATCAGAATTTTTTTAATGCAAGCAGTAATGCTGCTTAATGGCTGTTTCCTTTGTCACCTAACTGTTCCCCTGTGTTTTCAATTTTTTGCCATTATAAATAACACTGCCATATTTACACATACATCTTTTCTCAAATTTCAAATTATGTCCTTCAAGTAGGTTCTCAGAAATGTGGTTGCTAGATAAAAGGACAGAAATATTTTTATGGTTCCTGCTAGGTATTGCCAGACTGCTCTCCCAAAGAGCAGTTACCAGTTTCCACTGCCACTAACATTGAACAAGACTGTCAGTTTCCAGTCTTCCTAGTATGAGGCATTACGATTTTAAATAGTTTTGCTAATTTAATGGAGAAAGTAAGTTATCTCTGTTTTTGTAATTTTCACTTTTTAAAATTAAAGACAATTAACAGCTTATCACCTTTCAAAATAAATTAATAGTTAATATATATTCTTTTGTAAATTGGGTTGAGAGGAAAGCTCTGGACTTCTCACCATTTAATATCATCTCACCATTTAACATCTCTTTCTTCATCTACAAAATGGAATGACACCAGAATAATTGTGAAATCAAATGAAATAAAGTCTGGGAAAGCTGTATTTTGCATGTATTCAATATCATTACTCAACCCATCTAGCCTCAAATATACCTACTTACCTACTTTTTATTAAAGCTCTGTTTTGTCAACAATCCAGAAAACTTCCACCACATCTGAACTCTTGAAGGCATTATTATTAAATTTTGTGACCTTGTGCCTTAGAAAGCTGTGAGCAAAGTCCCTTCTCAATTTCCTCAGTTGTTTTATTTATTTATTTTTTTTGAGGGGAAACAGCAGACGTGTCTGGAGTTTTACGGAGAAGGGCCTCCATCAAAGCTTGAGGGTGTCATTATCTGACACTAGCAGAAAAAGCAAGCTCAGCAACGCGAGGTGCAGCCTCCCCTTCTTTGCAAACTCGACCTTGCATTTGGAAGAAGAGCCCCTCTTATCAGGAAAGGTCAAGGGCGCTCTTAGACCCAACAGAAATGCTCCAGGTGCCAGAAGCTGACCTCATGCTAACCTGGCAGGTGCAAGAGCCAGAATGCATCAGTTAACCACTCTCAGGAAGTTTTCTCTTTGGTGTTTTTCCTGTTGCTAGGCAACGCCGCTTCCCCAAGGCTCATTGGTTAGAGCGCCTCCTTGCGTCCATGCCTGTAATAGCACCTTCAGTTGAGCAAGGAGCAAAGATTACTTTTTGTTTTCAATCATTCTTTATTGTGGACTACAATATACAGAAACGTATTCAAGATTTACATACAGCTCGAAAAATAGTTATAAAATAGCCCCCGAGTAACCACCAGCCAGGTAAAGAAATAGAGCACAGCCAGTACCCTCCACCATATCACACACCTTCTCTACAGATAAACACTCCCTGGTCGCTTTGGTTATTCCTCTATCACTTTCCTTCGTGATTTTATTACCTGTATATGCACCTTTAAAAATATAGCGTTGGTTTTGTCTGCTTTGGAACTTTATATAAAAAAGCCCTGTGGTTTTACTCAATATCATGTTTGTAAGTTTCATCCATGTAGGTGCATACGAGAAGACTATAGTGTATTTGTTTTCATTGCTGCATAATGTTCCACTATATGACTGCACCACAGTTTATACATTCTCCTGTTGATGGAAATTTGGGCTGTTTCCAGCTTGGAACTATTTTTCTTTTCCAGCCTGAACTTATTTTGAACGGTGCTGCTATGAACCTTCCTGTACACGTTTGGCTGCGCATATGCATGCATTTCTCTAGGTTGTGTATCTAAGGATAAAACTGCCAGGCCACAGAATGTGTATCTCTAACTTTACTAGGTAATGCCAAACAACTTTGTGAAGCAGTTGAACAAATAAATGTACATTCCCACCCAGCATTGGTTATTTATTCCTACTGCTCCATGGGGCTCCGCCAATACAGTTGGTATTGTCAGACACTAATTTTCACCAATTTGGCATTTCATTGCCATTTGAATTTTTATTTTCTGATCATTAATAAGGCCAAGCACATTTTCATGTTTATTGGGCCAGTTGGATTTCCTATTATTCAAAGTGTCTATTCAAAAATTTTGTCTGTTTTCTTTTGGGTTGTGTTTGTAGGAGAAGCCTCTAGTTTCTGCTCTTGGCTAATCTCTGATTTCAGTGAACGAATTTTTAAAAACAACTTTTTATTTGACGTAATTTCAGACTTACAGAGAAGTTAAGTTCTATAAATGTCTAATCACTATGTTGTACACCTGAAACGAATATAATATTGTACATCAACTGTAATTTAAAAAATTATTTTAAAAAGTTGTAAGAATAGAACCAAAAAAACTATAACCCTTTCACTAGATTCCCAAATATTAGCATATTGCCATAGTTATTTTATTCCCCTCTCTGTAACTACCTTTCCCCCCCAAATTTGAAGGCAAGTTGCAGACATGATGCCTCTTTGCCCTAAATCTTTCAGTATGTGTTTACTAAAACCAAGGACATTCTCTGACATAGACACAGTACAATGGTCAAAACCAGGAAACTGACCTGGATACATTAATAGTGTTTTAATAGTGACAAGTTAATATTTTTTCTGCAGACCTTATTCAGATTTTGCTGGTTGTCCTAATCATGTCTTCTATAACTGAAGAAAATTCGAGGTCACGTTTACATTCATTTATGATATCTCTTTTGATAATTTATTAATCTGTTAACAACTCCTCTGTCTTTGTTTTTCAAGACATTGACCCTTTAAGAGTATGGCCCTGGCTGGTGTTACTCAGTGGTTAGAGCGTTGGCTGAGCACTGAAGGAGCAGGGGTTTGATTTCCGGACAAGGGCACATACCTGGGTTGCAGGTTCAATCCTGGCCCCAGTCAGGCGCGAGCAGGAGGCAACCAATCGATGTGTTTCTCTCACATGAATGTTTCTCTCCCTCCCTCCCTCCCTCCCTCCCTCCCTCCCTCCCTCCCTCCCTCCCTCTCTCCTTTCCTCCCTCCCTCCCACTCTCTCTAAAAATCAATGGAAAAAGTATCTTTGGGTGAGGGTTAAAAAAAAAAAAGATTATGGATCAGTTACTTTTTAAACGTCCCTCAATCTGAGTTTGTCAGATATTTCTTTATGATCAAATTCAGCTTATGCATTTAGGCAGGAATATCACAGAAGAGATGTTATGCTCCAAACGTTATCTTAAGTCCTAAAACCAACCTAATACATTGTTCATCTATTCTTTCAGACACAAGTGATTATTGAGTGCAATATTAGGGATTATAACATAATAAAAAGTGAAAAGATGAGCCACAGAATATGAGAAGATCATTGAAACATGCATACTAGACATCAAATATTAAACAGGATATAAAAAATGGGGATGTAAATTACAGTATAGGAAATATAGTCAATAACATTATAATAGCTATGTATGGTGCCAGGTGGGTATTTAAATATTGGGAGGATCATTTTGTAAAGTATATGATTGTCTAACCACTATGCTGTATACCTGAAATTAAAACAAAATAATAGTGAATGTAAACTGTAATTTAAAAAAATTTCTTCTGAAAAATCAAGAATTCTTACAAATCAATAGAAAAAAAGGCAGACAGCGCGGCGGGGCGTGGCTCAGCAGTTGAGCATCGACCTAGGATCCAGGAGATGGCGGTTCGCTTCCCGGTCAGGGCACATGCCCGGGCTGCGGGCTCGATCCCCAGTCGGGGGCCTGCAGGAGGCAGCCGATAAATGACTCTTATCATTGATGTTTCTATCTCCCTCTCTATCCTTCTTCCTTTCTCTCTCTGAAGTCAATAAAGATACATTTAAAAAAAAAAGAAAGAAAAGAGAAAAAAGGCAGACAACCCAATAGGGAAAAAATGGACGAAAGACTTCATCTAGCTCTTCCTAAGAAAGGAAATCCAAACGGATACTAAATATGTAAAAAAGTGCTCAACTTCATTAATAAACCCCTGTTTATGCAAATTAAAACACAACAAAATAACATAATATGCATCACATAATGGCCAAAATGAAAAGGACTTCAATACCAAGTGTTAGTGAGGTAGCAGTGCTACTGGATGAGCCAGAGTTTAATTAGTCAACCACTTAGGAAAAAGTGTTGCTTTAAACTAGGAAAGTTCGAGATATGCACACTTTCTGATCCAGCAATTCCACCAACGCAAACTCCTGCACCAGGAAGTACATGCACACAATAGTACTCATTACATCATTGTCGTAATGACAAAACACTGGAAACAACCAAGCTGTTTATCAGTGAGAGAAGGGATAAATAAATTGTGATGTATTTATCCAGTAGAATACTCTACAGCAGTGTTTCTCAAATTTAAGCGTGCTTCGGAATCACCTTGGGGGCTTGGTGTCCACACAAAAACTTGTTCGTGAATGTTCACGACAGCACTACTCATTATAGTCAAAAAGTAGAAACAACCCAGTGTTCCATCAGCAGATGAATGGAAAACAAAATGTGATCTATCTACACAATCTATTATTCTGCCATAAAAAGGAAAGAAGTACTGACACACGCTACAACATAGATGAACCTTGAAAATATGTTAAGTGAAAGAAGCCAGACACAAAAGGCTACATATTGTATACTTTCATTTATAGGAAATATCTAGAATAGGCAAATTCACAGAGACAGACAGTCGATCAATGGTTGCAGGGCCTAAAGGAAAGGGAAATGGAGAGTGACGGCTACTGGGGGCTTCTTTGGGGGGTGATAAAAATGTTCTATATTAAATTGTGATCATTGTTGCACAATTCTGTATACTAAAAACGTTGAATTGGCCTGGCAGGGCGTGGCTGAGGGGTCGAGCATCAACCTAGGATTCAGGGTATCTCGGTTTGATTCCCGGTCAGGGCACATGCCCGGGTTGCAGGCTTGATCCCCACTCGGGGGTGTGCAGGAGGCAGCCGATCAATGACTCTTTCATCATTGATGTTTCTATCTCTCCCTTTCCTCTCTCTGAAATCAATAAAGATATATTTAAAAATAATAATAAAATAATAAAAACATTGAATCGTACACTTTAAATGGATGAATAAATGACATGTGAATTATATCTCCATAAAGCTGTTTAAAAATCACACATGCAGACTTTGGGTTCCACCCCCCAGAGTTTCTGATTCAGTGGGTCTGGGGCGGGGCCCAAGCCTTTCCCTTTTAAACAGGTTCCTAAAGGAGGAGGAGGATGGTTCCAGGACCACACTTAGAGAACCGCTGCTGTGCAGCATCAGACGAGCAAGTTACATACAGCTACACACAGGAATTCTAAACCATTCCAAACCAGCACTTACTTTGCTTTTTGAAACCTTAAATACCCCTTAAATTTGCCTCCTGGGACCAGGACATCTCTGCTTTACTCCCTCTTGACCTGTTCTCCTGGTTCTTAGGTCTTCAAACTCAAGCTGGAACTACATCACCAGCTCTCCTGGGTCTCCAGCTTGCCAACTTCGGACCTCCATAATCACATAATCTAGTTAATTATAATAAATCCCTTTATATATCTCCTATTGGTTCTCTTTCTCTGGAGAACCTTAATATGCTCAGCAAAAATCTCTGTTTCAATTATTTGTTGCAGTATAACAAACCATCACAAAGGTTGGTGGCTTAAAACCACAACTGTTTATTATTTTTCATCATTTGTCAATATGGTCTGAGTTCAGCTGGGCGGTTTTTCTGCTTCATGTGGTGTCTGTAGGGGCTGGAAAGTCCAAGATACTTTTTCACTCACATGTTTTTGGTGCCTCAGCTGGGATGCCTGAAAAACTTGAGGGCTGTCCAGACCTCTCTCTACTTGGCTTCCCCTAGCTTGGGCTTTCTCATAGTTCGGGAGCTTAGGATGGTCAGATTTCTTATGTGGGTGCTGAATTCCAGCAGGAAAAGCAAAAGCTGCCAGGCCTCTTAATGAAGGGACAGTCACATGCCACTTCTGTGACATTTCATTGGTCAAGGCAAGTCACAATTCCATCTGAGATTGGGGGGGTGGGCAAGGCCATGGACTCCACCCCCTGATGGTAGAAACAGGGCATGCATACAAGAAGGGGAGAGATGGTTGGGGCCCATCTGGAAAGACTAGTCATTTGGTGACTGTGGGTTCTATTGAGTTCTGAGCTTGGATTAAATTAGTTGGTTTACAAATGCTGCTGAGAGACCTAAAAAGGAAAATGGGAAGAAAAGATTGGGGAGGCGGCGTGGATAACTGTTACATACTCCTCCCTGAATCAGTGACTGAAATATGCTGAATGACCATCATAACCTACCCCTAGAACTAGAGGTGGGGTCAACCCTTCCAAAATCCATTGGGTACAGGTTTTGCTTTGTTTTGTTTTATTTTTTCCATCACCATTTATCCCTTCTCTGCCTTCTTCCATGTCCAACTCCCCACCCCACCCTCATAATCACCACACTGTCGTCCATGTCCATGAGTTCTCTCCAGGTTTTGTTTTTTAAACTTTTTTTTTATTGTGGTAAAATACATAACATAAAATTTACCATTTCATCATTTTTAAGTATATAGTTCAATGACATTATGTAAATTCACAATATCTTATAATCATTACCATTATCCATTTCCAGAACTTTCTTATCACTCCAAACAGAACTCTGCACCCATTAAGCAATAACTCTCCATCCCACCTTTCCCCCAGCCCCTGATAACTTCTATTATACATTCTGTCTCTATGAATTTGCTTATTCTAGAATTTCATATAAGTGGAATCATACAATATGTGTCCTCTTACAACTGGTTTATTTCACTTAGCATAATGTCCTTAATTAAGTTTCATCTCTGTTGTAGCATGTGTCAGAATTTCATTCTTTTTATGGCTGAATAATATTCCATTGTATGGATAGAGCACATTTTGTTTATTCATTCATTCATTAGTTGATGGACGCTTGGGTCTTCTCCACATTTTAACTATTGTGAATAATGCTGCCATCAAGCTGTGACATAAGTCTAGCCCCAGGTGGAGAAGAAAGGGAAGGAAGGTTGGGTGGAAATATCTAGTCTGCCAGGTTGTCTAAGGAAGGTGAGGCAGGTGCTGGGGAGTCCTGTGTCTCCCAGGAATGGGCCTGCCTTAGTGTTGTCACTGACTAGGAGCATCCCATGGGAAGCATGGCCTCAAGGCAAAAACAGAGCCCAGCAGCCCTTGGTCAGTTACAGTCCCTTGTAGTTAGAGGTCAGTGAATCTCATTTTCATGCCCTCACAGCCCCACCAGGCTACCAGAGTCATCTTTCTAAAACGCCATCTCACTATGCTATTCCTCTGCTTAAACACCTTCCATGGCTCCCAAGTGTCTTCAGGCTAAAGATCCAGCTCCATATCCCAGGTCTCAAGGTTCTGCTGGAGGAGAGGGGACAATTTACCCTTTGTGCTCCATTTCCCATTAAGCCTCACTCATAGGTGCAACTTCTATGCCTCAGCCACACTGGACTGGCTGCCTGTTGCTCCGTTGACATGTATCCTCTTTGCTTCTTCCAGGCCTTTGCCTATGCTGTGCCCTCTACCTGGAAAGCCCTTCCTCCATCCCCCCCCCCCCATCAAAGCCTAGCTCAATGTCAAATGCTTTCCCCAGCTTCCCAGGGTCAGTCAGCAGCATAGTCCGGCTCTGTCTCTGGTCCAGGATGAGGTACCCCGGAGTAGACAAGAGGATTCCTGGGGCTGTGTCAAGAGAACGGGGCAAGCAACTGGCACAGTCTTCTCAGGCTTCTTGCCTTTCCTCTTAGCGCAAGCTGGCTTTGTATGGTCTCAAAATACTCTCATACCCCTGTCCAATGTCCACTCTGATTGAAGCAGAAATCCAGTGCACAGAGTCCAGAGAATTCAGAGATAAAAGCCTCCCCCCCCAAGTCAAACCCTTTCCACCTCCCCCCTGCACTTTGCCACTCTGCCTTCCTGGGCTCAGGATTCAACACTTTATTTTTAGTGCACATGTTGGACTGGGGCTCCAACAGGTCCAGGAATCCACTTGACATCTGAGGTGTAACCAGACCCAGGCTGGCACTGACCTTGAGCTCTAGCTGGGCAGAGAAGCAGTGACAGGGTCCAAGGGCAGTGCTGGGGGCCAGGGCCCCACGGGAGATGGACCCTCTGCTGAGATCTGGAGAGGGTGGGGCTCTCTCCCAGGGCACAAGGGGCTCCGACAACATGACCCACTTAAACCCCTTCTCTGACAACTGGGGCCCAGAGAGGCCAAGATTACCAGCAGCAGAACTGGGATTGAATTCATGTCCCCGCAATGCAGTCAGGCTGCCAAAAATTGGAAAGTGGAACAGAAAAGGTTGAGTCCTTTTTTTTTTTTGCTCCGGTTTTCTCTACCCTTCTCTGCATCTCCTTCAGCACCCATCTCAACTTAACACTACAGAGAGCCCCCCTTGCACCCTAAGCTGAGGGCCTGCAGGCCGCATCCAGTTTTGTTTGACCACAAATAATCTGAAAGTTAGTTATTTCTTTGCTTAATCCTCAGTGGAGGATATTTTTTCCATTGATCTTTTAAGAGAAAGTAGAAGGGGGGGGGGAAGGGGAGGGAGAGAGAGAAACAGAGAGAGAGAGAGAGAGAGAGGGAGGGAGGAAGGGAGGGAGGGAGAGATTGGGAGTTGGTTGCCTCCCAAATGCTTCCAGACCAGGGCTGAGGATCAACCCTGCAACCCAGGTACATGCCCTTGACCAGGACTCGAACTTTTGACACTTTGGTGCTTGGGCAGATGCTCTATCCACTGAGCCACACCGGCCAGGGCTGAAATATATATATATATATATATTTAATTTTATTGTTGTTTAAAATATTACAGATGTCCCTTTTTCTCCCCAATGAGCCGTTCCACCCCGTCCCATCCCCCTCCCCTGTTCCTCTCCCCACCATTGTCTGTCTCCTTGGGTTGTGCATATATGCATATAAATTCTTTGGTTACTCTCTCTCCCTCCACCCACCCACCCTCCTCCATCCCTCTGACATTCGTCAGTCTGATCTATGCTTCCATGTCATTGAATCTATTCTGTTCATCAGTTTATTAAGTTCTTTAGATTCCACATGTAAGCTGAAATATATTTTTAAATGTGGTAAAATACACATAACGTAAAATATACCATCTTAACTGTTCTTAAGTCTCCAGTTCAATGGTATTAAGCACTTTCACATTGTTGTACAAACATCACCACCATCCATCTCCAGAACTTTTTCATCCCAACTAAAATTTTGTACCCATTAAACATGAACTCTCCATTCCCTTCTCCCCCCAGCCCCTAGCAACCACCATTCTATTTTGTTTTCTAGGAATCTGCTCTAGGGACCTCATATAAGTGGAATCATACAGTATTTATCCTTTTATGATTGGCTTATTTTATTTAGCATAATGTCCTCCAGGTTCATCCATGTGGTAGCATGTGTCAGAGTTTTCTCTCTTTTTAAGGTGGAATAATATTCCATTGTGTATATAGACCACATATCGTTTATCTATTCATTCATCAGTGGACACTTGGGTTGCTTTCATGTTTTGGCCTTTGTGAATCACGCTGTTATGAACACAGGTGTGCAAACATTTCTTTGAATTCCTGCTTTCAGTTCTTCAAGGTCTATATCCAAAGGTAGGCTTGCTGGATCATATGTAATTCTATTTTTAATTTTTTGAAGAACCACTATACTGTTCTCTACAGTATAATTTGAAATTTTAGAAAATTAGTTGCCAACATAAAAGTATCTGGGTTTAATAC
Organism: Miniopterus natalensis; assembly: GCF_054644295.1. Classification (NCBI taxonomy): domain Eukaryota; kingdom Metazoa; phylum Chordata; class Mammalia; order Chiroptera; family Miniopteridae; genus Miniopterus; species Miniopterus natalensis. The sequence continues at coordinate 30,774,791 of NC_142095.1, read as the reverse complement.
TTCTTTTGAGAAATTGAAGGTCTGACACAACCGGTCCTACACTCCTAGCACCAGCCTCATCAGGCCCCCTCTCAGGGACACCAGCACCCACAGGCAGTTCCCCCTCCTCAGAGGTCTGGATCCCAGTTCTGCAGGGCCCTGTTCTTGGTTCTAACCTCTTTCTTTTGTTCCCCCAGCCCTAAGTGGTAACTGCTTTCCTCTGTGTGGCTCTATGATACCTCAGTGGGCCCCTTTTGCCTTTTCAGTCCTCCTGTACCTATTGAATGCATCCCCTATATTAGATCTTTCTGTTAAAATACCTAGTATGGCTCTGTTTTCCTGGCTAACTCTGGCTGGTGCTCCTGCCTGGCAACACTGGATAGCAGCAGCCCTCTTTGGTCAGACTTCAGTTCTCCTGGTCCCCTGACCCCCACTCCTCATTATTCTACATCTGGCTGACTTTCCCTCCTCGATAGTAAGGCACCTGATGTGTGCCTCTGCTCTAATCTAGTAACTCCTGCTTACGTAGCATCTACTATGTGCCAGAGACTGTATTAGAGGATTATCTCATTAATCCTCTCTACAGCACTGTGAGGTAGGCACTATTGTGACTCTCCACTGTACAGATGGGGAACTGAGGCTGGGACAGGGAGGGCTAACCACACTGTCCTTAAGTCAGCAAGTTCATATTTCTATAATGACCCTTTGCCTTCTATTTATAGAAGGCATTTGATAAATATCTGATCTGTGCACTCCAGGCTCCCTTTAGATGAAAGTAAGTGACACACAATTGCTTGAAAGCAAAACCTCAGAAACTAACAATTCTTGTCTTAGTTTTCTCCTCTGTAACATGGGGATCATGACAGATACTACTTCACAGGGTTTCAACGAGAATTAAATGACATGATGTGTGCAAAGTGCTTAGCTCCACACCCAGCATGTGAGAAGTACTGAACAACGTTAGTGACTTATATTACTTCTTAAATATAGAAGGATTATTATGTAAAGCATGAAATACAGAGCGGCTGGGAATGATGCTTATGGAGAGTATGTAGTAGTGGAAGGATACTTATTCTAGGTGGAAGAAAAAAGGGCCCAAAATAAAAATAAATGGACTCACGCACTAAAAAGACTCAGAGAAAACAACCAACATATTAACTGTGATTGATTTGGGGTGCTGAGATTTGGGACAATTTTTTTCCTAATGAAACTGTAAAAGATGCAATCCCATCAACATTCCCATTAGCTTCTTCGCAGAAGTTGATAAGCGGATCCTAAAGCTTGTATGAAAATGCAGGGACCCAGGACAACCAAAACAATCTTGAAGAAGAGGAACACAGTTGGAGGACTGTGTCACAGGCATGGATGTCAAGGCCAAGCTGAGAGCTGAGTTTGAGACAATACAGCTGTGACTATCAAGAATGTTCCCTACTCTTAGGTCACTGTTTTTCTGAAAGAATGCCCTAAGCTTCATTGACGGAGGTATCTTGGAACAAGGGTAGAAAATTCTTGTACTAGGAGTTGCTTTGGGAGGTAGTGAGGCTTTCATCACTTGAGGGGTGCGAGCTGAGCTGGAAAATCCCAGAAACAAGAGAATGTAAATTTTCTAGTCTCGTGGTTTCCAAAAGACACATTTTAAACCAGACCACAGTGATTTGAGGAAAGAGGACTCATGGTTAGATTCTCATAAAGCTTAGTTTATTCACTTTAAATCCCATTTTGTTTCTGATGATCATTTCCCTGCTTCTGATGTAAAAGCGTCCTTTCTTTAATAAAATGGTGCTGAGAGTTGATGTTTTGTGTTGTTTTTATTGTTCTCAATTGGCACAGTAAAGAGCAGACAGCCCTCTTTCTCTCACTTTTAAAGAATATTCTATAACTGAGAGTCCCAAAGTCTGGGAATGACTGGGAAAAACTGGCAGCTCTGACAACTTATTTCCTGTGGGAACTTGAGCAAGTTTTGAAACCTCTTGGAGCCTCTGTTTTTCCAGCTGCAGAATGGGGATGATTCACACATCTCAAGGCCGCTGTGAGAACTAAACTAGATAATGTGTGTGAGTGTACCGAGAACATCATAACCACCTGGGAAAGTGTCTTCCAGAGTCTGTGAGCTCCATGACGGCTCCCGCTTTTCTCTTATGCAAGCTGAAGAGTTCTTGTTTCTCTGATCATTCTTTATATTCCCACTCTGGTCTCTTCTGTGTGTTCTCAGTTTGTCACTGTTGTTCTTCATCTATGAGTCTAGAACTGAACATATGATTTTGGTGTGGCCTGGCTGTGTAAAGGAGGACCTACTATCACTGCCTTCAATCCAGACTCTGTACCTCCATTAATTCAACCAAAGTTTACAATGGACTTTGTCTTGTGCTCTTATCTCACTTTCATAATATTTGTTGAGCTGAGAGTACCTAACAGTCCCCAGATCTTTTTCATAAAAATGTTTGCAAAACCCTGTCTCCCATTCCAAACCCATGCAGTTGAAGTCTTGGACCTAAAATGAGAGGCTTTACTTTATATTTATTCCCTTTTATCCTTTATTGTGATAGATGGGGCCGAAGAAGTCCCCATATGTATTCTTGCACTCAGGAAACCTAAAGGAATATTCATGGACCTTTTTAGTACAAGGAAGAAAACCTTTATTTGAAGCTTGATGGAGTCCGGGGCCGCAAGGCTGGCATCGGGTGATGGAGCCCAGATGCTGTGGTTTAGTCTTCCATGTCTCACCCACATCAGGTTCACCCAGTGGACCTGACACGGTGGTTCCCTGTCTCAGGACAGTGGACTATATGTCTGTCCTGGGATGGCTGTGTAGGAACTGAGAGCACTCCAGAATAGCCTGGGGATTTGAGAGAAACCAGGAGTCCAGACGGATTACAGCTTGCAGGGCCCAATCCTACTGCCTCCTGACAGCAGTGATGTCCCAGAATCTTCCTGCTGATCCAGGAACCACGAAGTGCTCAGTTCCCGCACCCTCCCTCTGCCTTCCATCCTGGCAGCTGGATTGCATGCCAGCGCTGCCCAAATGGTACCACTGCCAGGTCTAGTGCCAACGTTCGGACCACACGGAAGGAAAAGGGCTCTATTTATTGCTTTAGCCTGGCCTGCCTGCGTGTCTCCCAGAACGTCGCTCTGTGCTCAGGGGATGCCATGGTGGTCACACTGGGGCTTGCTTGGCCTGGTTGCCCGCCTGGCACTGGCCTCAGTCAGTCTTCCTGAACCCTGGGAGGAAAAGCCCAAAGGATGGCATGAGATTCTGAAGGCAGCCAGGCCTCATTCCCACCATCACCCCAGATGCTTAAAAACCCCTCACAGCTGGAATAATCTACTTACCCCAGAAGCCACGGGTCTCAATGATCCACAGCCATTGCAACCAATTTCCCCGTTATGAATTAAATGTCTTAAAGGAAATGGAAATCCCCAGCCCAGAGACACACAGCCCCCTGGTCTCTGAGTTTTGAGACTTAGTGGTAGGTACAGAGCTGCTGGTCATAAAAGAGGATCTCCTTCAGCTCAGTCCAACCACTCTAGCTGTGTGACCCTGGGCAAGTCACTTTACCTCTCTGAGCCTCAGTTTCATCAGACAAGTGCAAAATAAGTAAAGCCCACCTCCACCCCCAGTGCTATCAGGCAAATAAAATCATGGAGAAGATAGAGTTTAGGGAAATGTAAAGTTCTATGACAGAACACCCAGATTCCCTTCTCTTTTCTACTGTGTGTCACACTTAGGGACTTCTGCACCCATTCCTCACATGATTTTCACAACATCCTTGGTGCAGTAGGTGTTATTACACCCATTTTTCAGTTGAGGAAACTGAGGCTAAAAGACGCTCGAGGGCCCCAGAACTGGTAAATTGGAAGAGTCAGGAATTGAACCCAGGCCCCAACTCCAGGTCCTGTGCTCTTTTCTATATGCTAAGCCTCACTGGCAAGAGAAGATCCTGATCGCGAGAGAAAGTGAATTTAGGAAGAATGTAAAAGTTACCTATCAGCCTGAGCTTCTGAAAGAGGGGGATGAAGCCTTGCAGGACGCTGTGGATCCGGTACACTGGCCAGGCAAAAAGAGAAAGGTGACTGAGCTTTGTGCCTCCTCAAGGGATCCGGGGTCAGACCTCCTCCCGCCCACACTTGGACCACGGCTTAACCCACACAAACAAGGCTCTAATGGTGGAATTTCAGGCAGCAGGTTAAGCTTAGATAATAGTACTAGAGCTGTTATTTAAAACAACAGCCACGAACAGCAAAACAGCGCCAGGAAACGGAGAATGCAGCACCCAACCCCATGAACTAACTTGTTTTCAGTATCTGCCTAATTCTGTTTGTTTGCCACTTTCAGCTGTTTTTGTTGCATTTTTACAGAGCTGCCCATTTTTTCCACAGAGTTTTGCCAAAGACCTCCCGTTGACCTTGAACGTGGTCAGGAAGAAAACAGGAGCATAAGGAAATCTTTAAAAAGTGTTTAGGTCATGGCTTTCTGGCCCTTGGCAAGCATCAGTGGCTGGTCCAGCCACCAACCTCTGAGCGTGGGTGGGGTGTGTGTGTGGGGGGTGCTTACCCAGACCGAAGTAGATGCCAACAGTCTCCAGGGAGGCGAAGGTGAGCAGGCCAACCCCAAGGGACATGAACCAGTCTGCAAGGACAGCCAGGGAGCGAGTGGTTAGGCTGTGGGCCTGAAGCCCCGCGCCCAGCCCCTGCTCCCCAGCCCCCACTCACCTGCGTAATAGTGATAACACACCAGCAAGGCCCCGATTGCAAAGCAGAGGATGACAAAGTGGAAAAACTCGTCTGTGAAGGCAGAGGAGGTGGGGAATTCACTTTTTACTTCTTTCTCCCTCCTTGTCTAATTACTAAAAGTATGCCTGTTCTGCTGAAACGGAGCTTTTATTCAGAGATGCTTCTCCTGACCAGCCCAACTAAAACAGCGCGCCAAACCCCACCCTTTCCAGCCTTTATCTCACTTTATTATTTTTCTAACACTGATCACCACTCAACTGGTTATATTTCCATCTCTGTGTTTATTCTCCGTCTCCCTCAGTAGGGCGGTGGGTGGAGATTTTGCCCGTGGACTGAAGCATCATCGGGCATGCAGAGCTGCCGCCGATACTTTATTTGTGGAATGAATGTTAAAGGTAATTGTAAAAAAAATGCAAATGCATCAAGTTTAAAAGCTTCACATTGCCCCGTTCTTCCTCCCTAATCCCACTCCTTAAAATTGAGTGGTGATTGGCAAAACTTTTCCAGGTACATTTAGGCACATGCATATTTTCAAAAACAAAAGCAGGACCAATTTGTACACTTGCTACTCTATAATTTGCTTTGTCCCTCTCGTTGCTAGATCAGGGCCATCTTTCCATTTCAGAGCATATATAGATCTGCCCTGCACTTTTTGATGGCTGTATAGTGTTCCATGGTAGAAAGTTATCCTAGTTTTTTTAACTAGTCCCTCATGGATGAATTTATTGACATCAGATGTTTGTTGTTATTACTGATGTTGTACCAAACATCACTGTACATGAACCTCGGTGCATTCTGTGGGCCCGGTGCCCAGAAGTGGAACTGCAAGTGTGGAATGCTCTTAACAGAATGTAGTTAAACAGAGGTAGAGACAGGAGTGGAGAGGCTGGGCCTCTGCCTGGGGCAGGAATTCAGGGGCAGTCTGTGAAAGAGGCCCCCCTGCGCTTTGCCAGGCACTGTGTGAGTCATCAAGGGGGAGGACACAGGGGTTTTGACCCACTCAAGGGGCTGTGATTAGAAGAGATGTAAATAAAGATTTCCAAGAAGAAAGAAAGAAAAAGGAAAAAAAGGACAATTTAGAGACTGTTCCCGGGAATGAGGCAGGCTTCCTGAGTGGGTGTTGAAGCTGCCAGGAATGTGTCTTAGTTTAGTCCAGTTTAGCCACCGATGTGCTGTGAAGTTTTGGACAAGTGTCCTGACCCTTCTGAACCTTAGTGTTCTCACTGATACATTGAGGAGAGCAATCTCAATGCCACTGAGAGGATGGATGGGGATCTTGTGTGGGAAAGTGCTTTGTAAATGGTAAAAGGCATTGTGATACTTCATACCACAGCTGGCAAGGGGCATTTTGAAGGCAAATGAATGGAAGAGGAAAAGGGTATTTCTGGTTTTGTTTTCCTGGGTAGAAATTAAAACGAGCATTTCTAGGACTTTCTTGGCTCTGAAATCAGTTTACCCTTTAGGGGAAAAAAAGTACATTACGCAGAAATGGACTTAAGGTTTAAGAAAGCATGAGGCTTAGCTCTCTTCAGAGGTGTGAAAACCTGGGGTGAAGTGGACTCTTTTCTTTCAGAAACAAAAAATGAGTTCTTAACAGAGAAATTCTTTCTTATTTTCCGTTTTCTTAAGAATATTTAAAAAATATAAGTGTTTGAGAGAGAGAGAGATCAACAAAATGCAAGATGAAATAGAGGACTGGATGGGTAGGATGGCTTAAAAAATCAGAAAAATGTCTATCCAGTGGGGAATAAGTACATAATAATGTAACCACACTGTGAAATATTATGCAGTTGTTAAGATGTCATAAAAATTCAGGGGTCACCATGGCTGGGGCTGGGGCAGTCCAGGAGGGCTTCGTGGGCGAAAGAGAGTTTGAGCTGAACCTTAAAGATTGCCAAGGCAGTGGGACTTGAATGAGCGGGAAGGACGTGTGTGTACATGCACATGCTGCTTGGGGGGGACAGCATGACACAAGGGAAGGAGGTAAGACCAAGGCCCGGGCCCAGAATAGTGACAGGTTGGCTCAACCAGGTGAGTGGAGGGGCTGTTAGGAACTAGAAGTTTTGGAGGCTGAAGAGATAGGACAGGAGAAGGACTCCAGGGTTTTGTTTGAGCCTGGAGGGACCTGGAGGATCATTCTTGTCTGGTTTTTCTCAAATTTCAGCCATTCACACATCACCTTTGTGGTTTTTGCTCTTTCTATGTACCACTGCTTCCCATCTTCACAATTTCATGCTAATCCAAGGACCATCTGTACTCTAATATTTACTTAAGATTTCTCTTTAAACAGATTCCTTTTTCAGCTAAATAGATTTACATTAAAAGAAAAACTTATGTTCTGGCAGTAAATGGAAAGCGAGGATCCCCCTGTCTTAATGAAAACTTCTCCCATCACACACACGCGAATTTGTAACTATGTATGGCGACAGATGTCAACTAGACTTATTGTGGTGACCACATCACAATGTATACAAAGATTGAATCATTATGTTGTACATTTGAAACTAATATAATGTTGTATGTCAATCATATCTCAACTTAAAAAATAAACTAAATTTCATTCAGAAAGTCAGGGGCATCTTAAACTTAAACATAAGTGTTACCAAATATACTTAAAAGCTTTGCTGCTCTAAATAGCAAAACAGCAGTAGTTTTCATTTATAAGAACTACAGTTATTGTTTCATAAATAATGTTGGAATACGCATAAGGCCAATGGTAATACTTCGTTTTGTAGAACAGTTCTTTGAACAGACAGTTCAAAATGCCCCAGTTGCCAGATTTTGCTGAGTGTGGGACACACACACACACGTGCACACACACACACTCCCGGCATACAAAGCAAGGTGATGAAGTTCTAGCTGGCCAGTTGCCTGCGGAAGGCTCTGCACACAGGGAGAGACTGCTCTCTGTGTCTGAAGGGCCATGAGCAAGGGTCACAGCAGCATTAGAGGCATGGGGTCCCCAAACTGTGACCATGCTCTAAAAGAGAGTGGAGAGGGGACTCACCTTTTCACTTTGGGGTATAGTGCCTGTCCTGAAGCAACTCAGACATGGTCTGCACTTTGAGAATCCCAGTTTTAGTCTAACAAGGCTTGTTTTCTAGCCCAGGAAAATTAAACAGCATGCACTGGCCATCTCTCTGGACAGAGGCAGAGTAGGGGGCAAGGACCAGGTGCCCACCCCCTGGAGGTAGGCTTTTACAACAATTAAAATGTTTCTAGAACAACTGCTATTTATTTAATCAAAAACCATGGTTTCCCCTTCCACCCTTCTCCTCCATGAAGCTCCCACAAATTCCAGGCCCGGAGTGGAGGAGGTCCCTCTGGTTCTCATCGCCCATTCTCTAGTCTAGACTAACCCGAACTCAGCTTCCTCAGCCCAGCCATGTCTAGCTCCCTATCCTGCCCACAAGGCCTGGAGGGCATTTATCATCCTAGTAACTCCACGTACAGAAGAAAGAGCTTAAGACCAGGGTGCAAGCTCAAGTCATTCCACTCACTAATTATGAGACCACTCCTTATTCTTGAGCCTCAGTTTCCATATCTGCAAAATGGAAATCATTGTATCACCTTCTGGAGGTGATTTTAAGCTGGGTACTTTGCAAACTTCAGGGCATACGACAGGGATGGGCTATGATTACTATTGTTCTAGGCCACCAGCTAACTTTCTACCCATAGAAATCTGGACAAGAGAAGTAGAAGCAGCTTTGGAACATTAATTTCCTTACCATCTTTCTTTATATTCAGTCTTCTTAACTGAGAGGCCTCCATTTCTCCTTAGGGACAAGAAATTAGTGTTTAACTTTGACACAGGATGGCAGGTGGGATTTTCTCTTCCCTGTCTCACTGAGAATAGCTGTCCTGGGTTCTTTTTCCTGAGTGAGAGGACATCTCCTGCAAGACCCATCAGGGCCAAGCTGTGAAGGTGGGGATGGCTGTCTTTGGGACCCCCACTGGCCCCCTCCTCCCTCTACAGGCCTGAGTCTGTGCTCTGTTCCATTTCCCCTGAGGTTGGAAGTCCCCTTCCTGAATCACAGTGACACTCTGTCTGGTGATAGCATCCTTGCTGGGACAGACCCACCCTCCCAGGATGGCTATGATCCTATCCCACCCCCCTGGAATTCAGGCCGCCTTCAGCTCTCCTCTCTTGCAGCTTCAGTATTTACCACTTGCTGGGTCTGAGCCTCTCCTTCGGATTCCTGGAAATTAGAAACTCAGCATTAGTCCCCAGGTCAGCCTGGGTCCTTAACAGCTGTTTGCACACTGGGGGAGGCCATAGGTGACCTATGAAAAATCTCCTGTCAAATTGCCCAGTCCCCAGGAGCTCTTTCTGTCTCTCCATAGCAGGTTATAATCTCTGCTTCTTTCCCGGATCCCCTTTCTAATCTCCACCGACTCCCTGCCTCATGCCACAGCCAGCCCTGCCTGCTTGCTGAGCCCAGGTCAGAGCCCCAGGCTCTCAACGGGACGTGGAGTCCCCATCTCACAGGCATGAACCCTGATAACAGCTGGTGATGCCCAGACCTCATTCAACATCAGCACTGACAAACTCTCTCTCCAAACTGGGTACTCACCTGATTCTCCAGAAGGCACCACCTCCCCAGGGACACCTGAGCAGAAGGAAAATCAGTGATCACAGATCCATTACCCTCTGGGATAATTCCCTCACTCAGAGACTTTCCATTTGATCTGAGTGGGTCAAGTGGGGACTGGAACAAGCTGGAGGGCTCCTATTCCATCTAAAGGAGCAGTTACCACCCACAGGCCACTAAAACTGCTGTGGGAATGCCTGCCCAGTGTTACAGGTCTTGCAATTTCCCAGGAGAAGCCAGAAATCCAGGTTTTTACACAAACTTCTTGATTATAAAAAAGGTTGTCAACTCTTGTATTTTAGCAAATCAGAGAGTTTGTGAGACATGACATTTTTTTATATGTTACTATGTAAGGAAAACCACTGCCAACTATCATTGTAAGTTACCAGTAATTTAATGATGCACTCTGATTTCAGATATGTCCAAATGTGAAAAAGCGTGAGTTGTAGAATTGATGAAATGTATTAATAATAATTTTTAAAAGCACTCTGTGAGCTTTGTTCCCAGCAGAGCAGCTCCCTCTCTGCGATCTATTGAAAGCCAGCCCTCGACACAAGGGTGTGTAGAAAAATAAAAGAAAAATAAAGACACTCTATGAGCTAGATAAAACACATCTGCGGACACATGGGTCACCAATTTACAATCTATGCCTGTTCATGACTATCTAGATCCCAGTGATGACACCTAACCACAAAGCCCCAGCCCCACCAGGCCCTGAACTCCTGGGAGCCATGCTGGGTTGTACATGGGAGCCCCAACCCCCCACCCTGAGTGTCAAGCCCCTTGCCTGGGTGACCCGAGTCCTATATACCTGCCCTGCATTGCAGCCTTACCGTTAATCTGGTCTGGGGAGACCTTCACACCCCATTCACCTTCTAGTCCTTGGTGCCTATTCTAGTTTCTGGTGACCTCTCTCTTAGTCCATCACCTTCCTCGCCTCAAGGGCAAGTAGGACCCCTTGTAACCACCTCCACTACAACCACCACCACCAGGAGCCCCCACTCCTGTATACTTCTAGTCTTTTAAGTTAGCCCCAGGACACCAGAAGAGGGCACCCTGGGCACATGACAATAAGCATTCAGTATGCTCTTCTGTCCTTAGGGCTAATAAGCACACAGATTACCCACACTGCTACCACCTGGAAACAGCCATTGGTAATATCTTGCTGCAGAACATCAAAATATTTCATTTACATTTCTTCAAATATACATAAACGTTTCCCGATGTTTTTCTTGGGTCATTATCAAGAATTAGGACACTAAGTAGATTATGGAAATGTTGGATGAAACAAAGTTAAAGAGGTTTTCTTATCTGGCCATGTGCATTACTCAGGCTTTTTGGCAAACTGGTTCATTCCTATAAATTCCCCCATTTCATCAGAGCGCTATGAAGCAAAGGGCCATAGTATTTCGATCTTGCTGTAATAATCATGATGCTTGGAGACAATTATTCCATAATATGAGTCTTGTAGAGATCAGATTCTTAATTTTCTCTTGCAGGCTTAAACAGCCAAGTATTCCAGGAGAGCAGGTACTGATCATGTCTCATTTTGTTGTTAGGGAAGCTGAGGCCCACAAGGGTTGGGGAACCGGTCAAGTCAAGGTTACAGGTTAGAAGAGAACCCAGGACAGTTTCACCATGGTGCAGAATGCTTGCTCCCATCCCCATCTGCCAATGTTATAACCACTCACTTTGTCGTATTTCCTGTATCTGCCCATGACTTTTAGCTCAACAAACACACTTATGATCTCGTTTCTGCCCAACAAACCCCTAGGCCCCCTGTCCTTTGTCTAATTCTGTTCTCTCCAAAGTCACTGGACAATCAATTACCTTCATAGAGTTGAAGCTCATCCTTCAAAGAGTCGGGCTTCCCGTGCTCAGCACCTGGGTGGAGACAAACCCCATTAGTCATTTCTTCCAAGGAGCAGCATCCCAGGGCAGCTTTCATCTCCCACCTGCATGAAGCCACACAGTTCTTGTGCTGGGGGTAAGCTGAGTGATCTTCAAGAGGCAAGACAGCCTTACAAGTGTTTTCCCTTTATTCTGTCCTACTCCCTCCTTCCCCAACACACCCAGAGGTGACCCTGTTCAGTTTACTAAGAAAGAATTAGGGGTTTGAGAGGACCTGGGCCTTGTTCAAAGTCAATGATAAAAGTTGCTATTTATTGAGTGCTTACTATGTACCAACACTGTATGAAGTACTTTATATTTAGTATTTCATTTGATCCTCATGGAAATCCTATGAAGGAGGTATTAGTCTCCCCCCTCCCCCATTTTACAGATAAGGAAACTGAAGCTTACAAAGTTAAATTATTTCCTGAAGTTCACGTAGTCAGGAAATGACAAGTCCAGGGTTCAAACCCAGGTCTGTCGCTAAGGCCTGCAATCCTAATCATCTTTATTTCCAGAAACAGAGCCCAGAGTTCAACTCCAGCTTCATGGGCAGCATTTATTAAACAACTTATGTGTTCCAGGACTTGTACTAGGCATTAATCCAGGCTCTTTTTCTCATGCTCTTTTCTTCCCATGATCCACTTGAGCTGAAATTTATTTTCCTTTTTTTTTTGCAAAAAAATTCTCTCTGTTGTTAAAAATAAAGCATGCTCATTGTAAAATATTTGTAGTATAGAGCAGTTTAGAAATGAAAATAAAAATCACTCATAATTTAACTATCCAGAGATAACCACTATTAACATTTGGATATTTTTCCTTTTAGTCTTGTTTATAGCCACATATGTGTGAATTTCAACAAGTGCGTTATGAGATCAAACTGATTATATGATTTGACATCTTTCTTTTTCACTTCAGAGAGACATAAAGAAGGGAGCTCTAACCAGGACAGAGTGTGGCATCATTGACCTGTTTTGTAGTTTTCGGACATTAGATTGTTTTCCATTGTTGTCTTACTATAAACAATGCTTCGAGGGACATCTTCGCACAGACATGTTGAGGCCCAGTGAGAAACTCAACAGTGAGCTGAGTGGGGAAGGAGAAATGGTAAGGCCTATTGCCTACCGCGTGAGCCGCCCCTGTGGGGATGTCCAGCCCCCTGGCTCTGCCGATGTTTTCGGGTTTCTCTGGGGTGCTGATCCTCATCACTGCTCTCTGCAGGGAACAAATACAAGCTGTAGGAGAACCTCAGACTGAAACGAGCCTGGAATGCCCTTGTTCTGCTGTTCATTCTCAGAATTTAGTTTTCGTGAGGAGTGTGGTCTGGGGGAAATATACTAGTACATGTTTAGCAGTTAACTCTGGGTGACAGAACAAAGGATGATTTTTTCTTCTTTCTATATGTTTATATGTTTCACATTTTGTACAATGTGCCTATGAGTAATCTTTCACAATAAAAAAAAAATTAATTAAAAAATAACAGGATATATTAAGAAAAGATGTAGGGAGAGCAGTGCTGGGTGCTGGACTATCAGTTAGGGTCCTGCATGTGGAGGAAGACTTGGGGCTGCAGTGAGACACCGGGTTTGGGGCCTTGAGGTCACCATCTAAGCCGGAAAAATGGGCATGGTCTCAGTTCCAGCAACAGGCCAGTCATTGTGGATCAGACACCAGGATCCTGAATATCAGTCTGGCTCTGTGCTTCTGCGTTTATTTGCCTGTTGCTTTCTCTTAGCGTTCAGCTTTGCTAACCACAGCCAGTCCCACGTGTGCTGTGGAGACAGGAGGGAAGTGCTTTATGGCCACATTTGAGGAACAACATTAGTGTGGGAGCAGCACCCCCTAAGGGGCAACAGAATCAGAAAACAGAATGTCCCTTCCTACCAGGGAGGAGAAACAAAGGGACAGAGTCCCCCTGCAAGAGTCCCCCTGCACCTGGAAGCCCTTCTTCCAGAGCTAAACCTTGAAGTGGGTGGGTCTGTATACTTTTTAATAAGGGGGGTGGTTTCCTTTCCAGTCCCATGAGGAGACTGGCTACACACAAACCCACTGGACCCACTAACCATTCTCTCTCTTCTTCTGCTGAAATAAGCATAGATTTTGTGGCCTTGACCCTCAGTCTCATCATTTGCAACATGAGGACATGAGGCTAGAGTGTTAGGACTTGCAAGCGCTTTTAAAAGTTTTCTTTCATCACATAAAATCTCAGACCCAGGTCTGAGATTTCTTTCATCACATAAAATCTCAGACCCAGGTCCACAATGTACAACAGATAAGGAGCTCTGGTTGAGGAGGAGTAGACCAGAGCCAATCCTTAGGCTCCCCAGTCCCAGAAAGACCACCAGGGAATCCCAGGTTAGTTACTGAGCCCTCTTACAGCAGGTCAGTTGTGCCTCAGTTTCCTCATCTATAAAATGGTAATAATAATAGCACCTTCCTCAATAGGTCGCTGTGAGAATTAATTTATTGCAGTGCCTGGAACAGTACCTGGCACATAGATCGATAGCATCAATATATGCTAGCTATGATGTTGCTGCTGCTGCTATAAATTCAGCTTTACATTTTGAATTGAAAAAATAAAAGTGAAAGAATGTTCTGCTGTTTATTAGAGAATAATGTGACAATTTGTAATCAAGACCCAAATAGAGACACTCGTTTCTCTAAACCCACTAAAACACTGATGGGGAGACAATACTTAGGAGATGATTTGTATGAAAAATTAAAAAAGCAAAAGCACAGTGCTCCATGGGAGAAAAGGGGTATGGAACACACACTCCAGCATGAGGGGCACCTGGGGCTATAGGGAAGGTGGGGGCCGGCCCATGTCTTTTAAAGAACTATTTTAAACCAGTGAGCTTTTCCTTTACTTAAACCTAATCCTACAGGTCAAAAGTTTCTAATAGCTATATCATGTAAACTGTAAATAACCATTTCATCAAGTACCATGACCCTCAAATAAAAGAACAATAAATAAAAATTAAAAAGCAAAAGCTTTTGAGCAAGGATGCTCATGAATGTGAACAACTGGCGGTAAGGTGGGGTGGGCCTTAACAATAGCAGTCCTTGTTTGAGCTTTTACTTTGTGCTAGATGCTAAGACTTCACACATGTCCAGAATGTCATCCTCCCAAGAATCTTATGAGGTAACAACTTTTGTTACCATCCCCATCTTAGAGATCAGCACCTCAAGGCATACAGGGTTAAGCAGTTTACCCAAAGACACATAGCTAGTTAGTGGCCAAAGAAGGATTTGAACCCGGCAGGTTGCTTGGACTGACAGAGGCACTGACTCTGGCACCAGAGCGCCCCCTAGGGACCCTCGGTGTTACTTTACGGGAGATGCAGCCGCTTGGGGGGTGATTCGGAGGCACGAGGAACAGCTGCAAAGATATTGCAGAATGACAGGGCAAAATATGAAGGAGAAGGCAGCAAAGTATTTTTAACCATGGACAAAACTGTCCCTACGATCATATATAACTGTGTACAAGTTATGGGTACGGATAGGCGGGCTCTGGAAGGGAATGTGGGAAAATAGACTTGGAGTGTCGAGGCGGGAGATTATGGGGGATGGGTTTCCCACAGAAAGGCTTTCTGAATAATATAAGGTTATATATATATATATATTTAAATCTTTGCTATACCTGAGGCAGAGGAGGATGACGATGATGATGATGAGGAGGAGGAGGAGGAGGAAGAGGAGGAGGAGGAAGATGACTTGTCTCTCTTATATTGTTTTTGAGGAAGGAGCCTGGCCTCCTGGTCTTGCTTGTGGAAATCTGTCTCTCTGCCTGGGAAGAACACATAGGCAAGGATGAGTGTTTCCCACCCTCCCACCCCTGAGACCACCAAGGTCTCCTCAGGGGCCTGTCTGGACTTGGGGACGCAGGACGGACTGGGTACTCTTCCCAAACCCTTAGAGCCAATGGAAGGGGCAGAAGGCCCAGGCTCTCAGGGGCCCCAGGGGTTCTAGGAAGGCCCAAGGCAGAACTTTCTCTAAATATGGAGCCCAAAGAGGGGCTTCTAAGGCTCCTGTCCTGCCCCGAGACCACTAGACTATATAAGTAGTTGCCAATTTAGGATTCTGTGTAAATTTCAGGGCAGGTGGGATCAGATTAAGCCCTAAACCTTCTTATCTCCTATTCCGGGGCTATGCAGGACCTCTCCCGCCTTCTAGGTGCCAGCCCAAGCCCCCAGAGACTCCTAGAGACTTGGGAAGCAGCTGAGGGTTCCCACAGCTAGAAAGTGCTAGAGGACAGACTGGACTAAGCGCATATGTGTGTCTATATTATGTAAAATCACTGCTTCTTTAGAGGTTTCCACTGTGACTTGAACTATTGTGGCACATGAGGTAAGCAGGGTCTCCTTCTGTTCTACCCACTGCTGGGCTCTACCTCCCACGTGGCTTTGCCCAGAGAATCAGAGAAGGCAAACATACTGTCTACATCTGTATCTCCGTGGACTCGACTGTGGTCTTGAGTCTGGGAGGAGGATCCTGAAGTCTCCATTGCCTTCCCTGGAGGAATAACAATAATAAGTAATTAATATCACTTATAATGAATATCACAAGTAGTTAATAATCGATAACAAGTAGTTAATATCCTGAATATATAAAGAGCTTGGCAAACAAATAAGAAAATAATAATACCCAATTTAAAAAGATATAGGAAGAACAATTTACCAAAAAGAATTACAATTAGGGAAATTTGAATAATTTGAATAATGATAATTTTTTGACAATATAAGAACTTCCCTACTTTTAAAAAAATGACTTTAGTTTTTAGAGCAGTTTTAGTTCACAGTAAAATTGAGTGGAAGGTACAGAGATTTCCCATATACCTCTTATCCCCATACATGTATAGCTTCCCCATTATGAACATCCTCCACTAGTATTTTTTCAGATGTGATATTTATATTGAGGCTATATTTATTTAAAGTATCCTTAAATTTAGAGATAAATATTAAAATATTTATGATAAAATTATATGATGTCTGACACTGACTTCAAAATAAACTTGTTGGGTAGTTGGAGGGCAGAGGTGGGCATCCAGATAAACAAACATGACCATCAATCAATAGTTGTTGGAGCTATATCAAAATATAAATCATGGTTCTCTCCAGGTGGTGGTATTATGTGTATTTTCAGTTTCTTATTTTTACTTTGCATTTTCTAAATTTCTAACAACATTATTATTGTCATAATAAAATAACCAATAATTTTTCATTACTTAAAAATGTAACATGCCATCTTATATCAGTATAGCACTTAACAGTTTTCCAAGGACTATGTGTCTATAATTCCATCTGAGCCTAATCACAAACCAGTCAGGTAAGACATGGGATTAACTAGTGCTCACACTGGAATTGTAGTTTCTAGACAGAAAAAACTTCCCAAAAGATTGTCTCATTTGACCTTTACAAAAAAAAACCCTTCAAAGTAAGTTTTATTATCCCCATTTTATAGAGGAGAAAACTGAGAGTCAAAGAAATGAAGTGACTTGCTCCAGATGGGACTCCAGACCCATATTCTATTTCAGGTACTCCAAAACATTGGTCTGGGGCACAAAACTGCTCAAAGGCCACTGTGGAGTCCAGCTCCCGGGAATGGAATGCTGAATGTCCCCTGGGGACAAAGATCACTCCCACTTGAGAACCGCTGGCTTAGACAATCTAGTGTTTTTTAAAAAAATTTTGACGGACAGAAGAACAGGCCATATGATGGAAGCAAGATGCTACCCTGCTGGCTTTGAAGATGGAGGAAAAGGCCAGGAGCCAAAGAATGAAAGGAACACCTGCAGCTCTGGAAGCTGGAGAAGGCCTGGAGGCAGGTTCTCTTCTAAATCCATTGGAGCCCGGCCGGGCGTGGCTCAGCGGTTGAGCATTGACCTAGGATCCAGGCGATCGGGGTTCGATTCCCGGTCAGGGCACGTGCCCGGGCTGTGGGCTCGATCAATGAATCTCTCATCATTGATGTTTCTATCTCTCTCTCTCTCTCCCTTTCCTTTCCTCTCTCTGGAATCAATAAAGATATATTTAATAAATAAATAAATAAATAAATAAATAAATAAATAAATCCATTGGAAGGATATCAGCCCTGATTTTGGACTTTGCTCCCCAGAACTCTGTGTGTATGTGTGTGTTTAAAACTTTTTTTTTCTGAATTGAGGTATAATTGACACATAACATTGTATTAATTTTACATATGCCACATAATGATTCAAGATTTGCATACACAGCAAAACAATGAGCACAGTAAGTCTGGTTAACATCCGTCAGCACACATAGTTACAAAATATCTTTTTCTTGTGATGAGAACTTTTAAGATCTATTCTCTTAGCAACTTTTAAATATACAATGACAGTCGCCATGCTGAACATTACATTTCTAGGACTTACTTATTTTATAACAGGGAGTTTGTATCTTTTGCGCCCTTCATCCACTTTTCCCAGCCCCAAACCCCACCTCTGGCAACCGTCTATCTGTTCCCTGTATCTACGAGTTGGGTTGTTTTTGTTCTAGCAGAGAATCTACTCTTGACTCACCACAAGACCTTGGCAAGGCAATATCTTTCCCTCTGTCTCAGAGCTGGATCACCTGGGTTTGAATCCTATCTGACACTGCCAGCTGTGGGAACTGAGCATGTTACTGAACCTCTTGCTGTGCTTCAGATTTCTCATCTGTAAAATGGGGACAATAATAGTGCTTACCTCACAGTATTGTTGTGAAAACAGCATGAGTTCAAACATGTGAAACACTTAGAACAATGCTTGGTACAGAGCAAATATTGAATAAATGCCAGCTGAGATTATTACTAGGATTATTATTAAGATGGTGGATGGGGGGGGGGGGGGACGGCAAAAAGATAGTATTTGTTTAGTGGCAAGAGCATGTGCTTTGGGGTCAGACTGACCAGGGTCCAACCCCACTTCTGTCACCTGTGCATGGGTTGACTTTGAGTAGGTAGGTTCCCTTCTCTAAGCTCTATTTATCACAATTGTAAACTAGTGATGGCAGAGGCTTAGGGAAGAAAGATGGCCAGTGCTTACCCCTAGAGGCCTTAGAAAATGTGAGTTCTCTCTTCTCCAGTCCTCCTATTATCCTCCAACATCCACTGTTGAGCCCCAGCCCTGCTCATCCCCCATCTCCTATTACCCTCTCCCTAGAATAAAAATTTCCATATCACAGGGCAGAATTTAGCTAAGCATTTGGAAGTCACTAGCCAATAAAACTGATTGTATTCAGGTGCGAATGACTGATAACCATAAGCCTCCAGGGCATATCTATGTTTTGAAAAGAACTCTTTGTACGTAGCAGGTGTCTAGTACATGCTCATTAGCTGAGATCATCTCTAATGGTGGAATTTCAGGTAGAATGGAGGAAGAGATGGAGCACATATGGGGGAAAGAGAGCTTCTGGCTAATACCAAATATACCAAAAGTTCACCAAGCTGGTCCTATCTCTTTCCTGCCCTAGCTGTGATGATCACGTGGCAGTCCCTGGTCACAAACAGCATTTTCAGGCCTCCAGACTTCTATCTAGGCCATTTTTCCTATTGTCAAAATTTTATCTGACCTTCTAGGTACAGCTCAAATAACATCTCCTTCATGAAGGCCTGTGCTAGTTGCCTAACCAGAACTCTCCCTCCCGACCCCCACTCCATTAGCCCTTCTACCACCACCACCCTTGGACTTCTTCCTTGCTAGCAAAGCTGCAATACTCATTTTTCAAGTCTTTCTTGTAGCTGAGGGTGCCCATGTGACCCAATTTTCACTAATGAAAAGTTAGCAGAAATTCTTGGGGGTTCAGGAATGGTTTTGCTTCTCCTGACAAAAGAGACAACAGGACTGGTGCTGGGTCTTGCCTCTCCTTCCTTCTTTGAACATGAGTGAATGTGATGGCAGGAGCTACAGGGGCCATCTTGTGACCTTGAGGAAAAGCCAAAGCAAACAGGGATGTTGTTGAGCTACTGAGCCCTTGCTCACAGCTGCCTGCTTAGTCAGGATTTTTGGCATTTGTAACTGAACACAATTCTGATTGAAACACATTCTCTCTCTTACAATTCTACATTAATTGAGCACCTCCTGTATGCTAGCACTGGGGAAACTGGTAAACAAGTTGCAGCACTGCTCTGGCTGGTGTGGCTCAGTTGGTAGAGCATCGTCCCATACACCAAAAGGTCGCCGGTTCGATTCCTGGTCAGGGCGCATGCCCGAATTGCGAGCTCAATCCTCAGTAGGGGGAGTGCAGGAGGTAGCCAATAGATGTTTCTCTCTCTCTCCCTCTCCCTTCCTCCCCTTCTAAAATCAATAAAAACATACTAAAAACAAGCAAACAAGTTACAGCACTTTCTTCAAGGAATTTCAAGGTAGGCCTGGGGGCTGTTGGAACCCAGGAGCCAAATGAGATCAGAGTCAGTCAAGGAAGGCTCCTGATGGAGGAGATGCTGGGGATGCTGGGGGTGAGTTGGAAGGGCCAGAGGGAAAAATGTGCAAAGGCACAGAGTCAAGGGGCCATGAACCACATGGAAAACAGTTGGCAGGAAGCAGTGTTAAAGAAAAATGGGGTTTGGGGGAGGCCCAGAGAACACTCCCACCCCTATCCCCAGCACATCACTCTCTTGAACCACAGTCAACTCTGCCTTGTATCAGACTCTTCTTCAAGGCAGGGGGGGCACCTTGTTGCATAACTCCAGGAGCCACTGTTCTTATTCCCCTTCAGATCTGGGCCCAGGGCTCAGCAGAAGGTCTGACACACCCAGGGTGTATCTCTTCCACTAGATCATGAACCCTGGCGGGGTTAGAGACTGAGGCTGATTTATCTATGTGTCACTGAACCCTTCACAGGGCCTGACAGAAACCAAAAATGATAATGATGAGGACGACAATAACAAATAAGTGCTTACTATATGCCAGGCAATGAGCTAAGCGTGTTACAAGTATTAACTTGTATTCCTCACCACAATCTTAGTAAGGCTCACCGTGGTTGTGCTCATTTTATAAGTTAAGAACATTGAGGCACAGAGAGGCTAAGAAACTTGCCCAGAGCTACACAGCTAGTAAGTGGCTAAACAAGGATAGCTGCTCAGTTCATGTTAGGGGCTGGGAGAACTGATGCTGCCACATCTTCCCAGGCCCCTGTCATTTGTACCAGGAAAGAAGCCACTAATAGTCACCGGAGTGTTATGCAAATGATGCTGACTTAGCTTATATTTAGCCTCTGGTGGAGCCCAGAGCAAGTGTCCTCACAGCCAAGGTCACTTCCTTGGGCTGTTCTTCAGCACACTGATCCATCAAGAGAGAAAATGGTAGGACCTATCCTCGCCCCACCCCTCCTTCACCCTTATTTCTGCTATGAGAAAGGATAAATAGAATTAAAAAAATTTTTTAAATATGCTTTTATGATTTTAGAGAGAGAGGAAGGGAGAGGGAGAGAGAGCAAAACATCGATTGTTTGACTCCTGTACACACCCAGACTAGGGATCGAACCTGCAACTTGGGTATGTGCCCTGACTGAGAATCAAAGTGGTGACCTTTCGGTGCATGGGATGAAGCTCAACCAGCTGAGCCACACCAGCCAAGGCATAGAATTCTTGTAATTTAAAACTCAAGGATTAATGTGCAAGGCAATACTTAACACAAAGGACAAAGCACTAGTGGTAGAACATCAGGCACTGGCAGAGGGATTGCTGGAAGGGGCTTCTAAAAGCTCAAGTTCAGTTCACATGACTTTGAGTCAAGAAGAACCACAGGGAGTTGACAGAGAAGTGTAAAAAGAAGAAAGAAAGAAGAGGAAAAGAAACATGGCACATTCTTGAAATTTTATTTCATTCTAGCAAATGTTATTTATTTTATGCAGGAAATAACTGAGGTTTAGACAAAGTGACTTGGCCAAGGTTTTCCATCTTACAGATGGACTCAAATCCCACCCTTGCTCTCACAGAGAACTCCCATTCCTAACCCTGGTTAGAGGCCTCTAGGGCCTCCTCTCTCAGGTGGCCCCACATTTGAGGCTCATCCTATAAGGAAATGGACTAACTTTCTAGGACTTTTCTCCAAAAAAGCCCAGCCCTGCTGAGTCACAGGTGGTGCAAGGGCCTCTGCACCCACAGGTCTTGCTAAACTGGATTTCCCCCTCCATTCAGCCCAGATTTCCTAAGCTCCTACTGTCACAAGGGCCTGGGCCTGGGAGGGAGGGATATTAGGAGACACTGAGCCATCACAGCCTCACAGAACTTTTCCTGCCCAGCTCTCGATCCTCATACTAACCAGAATGGAGACAGGCAGGGTGGGGATTATTGTCCTATTTTACAGGTGGGGAAACTGAGGCCTAGAAATGGAGAAACTTGCACAAGGTCACATAGCAACTCAGGGGCAAGGCTGGCTCCAGAACCCTGTCTCTTGATTCAGGGGCCGCTTATTTTTCCCTGGTGTCCCTCCCTGGAGGAGGGGGTTGAGGCAACTAAGTTTGAGTTGGATTTCAACAGGTGGCAAAAGACAGAGTTGGAGAAAGATTTAGTGGAGGGTGGCAGTGGGCAGTTGGAAGGGTAAGAGCCCACTGAGGCTGGGAAAGTAGTTGTGGGCCTTGAATGCCAGGTTAATGGCCAACTTTTCCCACAGGTGAACTGTGAGGAACATTCCTAGGGGTCACAAATGCAAGGCCAGTTCAGTTCAACAAGCCCAGGGCAGGAACTGGGGTCAGGGGCACAGGAAGCAGAAACAGCAGCTGTGAGGGAAACAGAGCTGACAGAGAGGTAGGCACTTGTTTGTTTTTGCCCACCCAGCATTGAAGTTCCCTTCTTCTGGCATTTACACCAGGGGGACAAGTTAGAGCCCTTAATAATCTCCTCTAGCTTCCCAAGCCTCCCAAACAAGCATGCACCCTAATTTCAAACATATCCTGGTCAGGCAGACACAGATCCAGGACAAGAATCCCCCAAATTGATTGCATCCCCCAACATGCTCCTTTGATATGGAAATTCTGGAGGGGTCGCTGTCCATTACCCAGGTTAGATCATCAGCCTCTCTTTCCCAGGAATCTGACTTGTGACATGTGTGACACAAAGCCCGAAATCAACTGGTGTTGGTCTGCCCTGAGACAGAGCCCTGAAGAGGCTGTCCTCTTTATTTCAGTTCCTGGCCACTGTCTGCTCTGCAATTTAGTTCCTCAGCAACTTCCTTTCTTCTGTGAGACCCCCATATCCTCCCAAGAAAGTCCTTTTCTGGTAGCCTGAGGTGGTTTCTGCCACTTGCAACCAAAGCATGTTAGTGAAGACAAATGTGTAGGGAAGGCTCCGAGATTCTAGGCAGAGCAAAGCAGGGCTGGGGACAGAGAGATCCACAGATTTCACTCAAGCCTCCAGGACAAGACTTGGGAAGGGTCCCAGAGGTTCTCCATACATGATTTTGCATCTCAACTCCAGGCTGGGTTGAGGATTTCCACTGTCCCATCATCTCCTTCCCTGTAACCACCCAAGCAGCAGTCGCCCTGAAGATCTTGCCCTAGAGACTTATACCCTTGCTGAGGTCAAAGACCATCTTAGAGTAAAGAGAGAATCATAAAAGTAGCTCTTCCTTGCTGCTGTTTTTATGTCTTCTCCTTCCACCTCACCCTCCTTATCCTTCATTTTCCTTGTTTTTCCAGCTGCTAGAGCCACCCACATTCTTTAGCTTGTGGCCCCATCTTTCATCTTTAAAGTCAATGATGTCAGGTCAAGTCCTCCCATTGTGCACTCTGACCTCAGTGAGAACTTACACAAAGAGATAGAATGCATAAAAAAGAAACAATCAGAAATGAAGAATACAATATCTGAGATGAAGACTACATTAGAAGGAATCAAGAGAAGAATAGATAAAGCAGAGAACTGAATCAACGATTTGGAAAACAAGGTAGCTGAAAACACCCAATTGGAACAGCAAAAAGAAAAAGAATTCAAAAATAAAAAAATAAGCATAGTTTAAGGGACCTCTGGGACAACATCAAGCATACCAACATTTACATCATGGGGGTACCAGAAGAAGACAGAGAGCAAAGGATTGAAAACCTATTTGAAGAAATAATGACTGAAAACTCTAGCCTGGTGAAGGAAATAGACATACAAATCCATGAAGTGCAGAAAGTCCCAAACAAGATGAACCCAAAGAGGCCCACCCCAAGACACATCATAACTAAAATGCCAAAGGTTAAAGACAAAGAGAGAATATAAAAGTAGCAAGAGAGAAGCAGTTAAGTACAAGGGAGCTCCCATAATAGTTGGGAAATCCCAACTAATTTCTCAACAGAAGCTTTGCAGGCCAGAAGGGACTGGCACAAAACATTCAATGCAAGGACCTACAACCAAGAGTACTCTACGCAGCAAGGTATCTTTTGGAGTTGAAAGACAGATAAAGACCTTCCCAGACAAGAAAAAACTAGAGATGTTCATCAGCACCAAACCAGCATTACAAGAAATATTAAAGGGACTTTTTTAGGAGAAAGAAGTAAAAAAGACAAAAAAAATAAGAATAAAATAAAATATGAATAAAATACATACCTATCAATAATTACTTTAAATGTAAATGGATTAAATGTTCCAATAAAAAGAGATAGGGTGGCTGAATGGGGAAGAAAACAAGACCCACATATGTATATGCTGCTTAAGAGTGACCCACTACAGATCCAAAGACTCACAGACTATAAGTAAAAAAATGGACAAGTTGGCAGTTACGAAATAGTCACAGGGATGTAAAGTACAGCATAGGGAATATAGTCAATAATATTGTAATAACTGTATGTTGTCAGAGGGGTACTAGGCTTATCTGGGGATCACTTTGTAAGTTATATAAATGCCTAACCACTATACATACGTTTGAAACTTATATAATATTGAATATCAACTGTATTGAAAAATAAAAAACAAAAACAATGTGCAATTTAAAATTTAAAAAAAATTTAAAAGTCATAAAGTGCTAAATTTAAGAGCTTAGAGAAATAATGTTAGGCGGGCAAAGTTTCTTTAGCATCTCCCTCTTCCCTTCAGAAGATCTTCCACTTGTTCACAGCCCTTCTTGTCCCCTCCTCCCTCTCCTCCCTCTTCTTCTTCAGAACCCTCCCCCTTCCTGCTCCAGACTCACCTTACCCCCCTCTCTCCACCAGCTCCCCTAGTTTGGCAGTCTCTCTTTCTCCAAGCTAGAATTCTACAGAGTTACAGCCAAGAGGTCAAAACTGAGCCCCAGAAAAGAGACTTGCCGCAGACCACGCAGCAAGGAGTCTGGATATGAACTCAGATCTGAGGCTGAAGTACAAGCATGAGGGAAAGAAGGAAGATGCCACTATTTCCATCTCCTTGGCCACTTTGTCCCAAGTTTGTCCAGGCAGTTTAATAGTGAGAAAACAACCTGAACTGTCCAGCCAGCTGACCACAAGCTAGATGGACCCGTCATGAATCTGGGTGAATCTGTGGCCACAGAACACCCAAGGAGGCAGCCAAGGCCTCTGGTTGCCCCTGAGGAGCGCAGGGTGGTACCTAGGCTGAAACAGAAGTGTACGAAGGGACAAAACCAAGTTGTGCAGAAAGAGGATGGGTGGGTCCAGCTTGGAGGTTGTTCACACAGAAAGACCAATGATTGCTAAAAGACACTCTGAAAGGTAAATAAATGTTAGCGCAAGCATCTAACTTAGTGTTTAGCATAATAGAAGATACACAATCAATGTTTGTTAAAGTGCAATATAAGCCAACAAGGTGATAGAGCTACGAAGCAAAGCTGACACAACCTTAGGTCCTATTAATAGAAGCATAGAGTCTACAGTAAGAAGGTGACCAGTAAGGTGGTCTTACCATCCCCCATCCTGGGTGGAACCCTGGTCCTGCATGAAATAGGATCTGGACAAATGGAGAGAATTTGGAGAATATAGGGGATGCAGAGACCACACCCAAGTGGCCGGTGGAGCAGGGTGCTCAGCCTGGGGATGAGCACTGCATGGACAGACCTGGTCACTATCCCCAAGTCTCTGCAGGACTCCTTCAGAACAGGGGGACAGGGGGGCTGTAAGCTCAAGGGGAAGAGCCAGGACCTTGGGGAGCCACCAGAACAAGTGCCAGCACAATATACAAAAGAATTTTCTTAAAGTGGCATCTATTTTGGGGTGGTCATGAGCACCCTACCATGAGAGATGGCAAGCTGAGGAATGGCAGGGGTTGGCCTAGACGTCCTTAGCTCAGAACCTATTAATCTCTCAAATAATAATCTCCAAAATACAGGAGGAAAAGATTAGATCATCTATTTCTACTTAACTTTTAACTAAAATTAGTTAATAGTACATAGTTCAACTCTGATGTGCACACTCGGCCATACGTCAGACACCAAATGTCATGTCCCCAGAGGCCAGTGGGGAGCTCAACAATACAGACAGGTCTGCTGTGGCCACATTTCCATTTTCTACATTCAGCCTGTTTTGACATGTTGTGGCATACTGGTGCTGGGTTGGATGGATTTGAGGATTAAACAATACAGTTTGAACCGAATCAGCCCCTGTAGCATGGACAAGCAGCTTCAAAGAGTCCCTGCAAAGGAACCTCTAATGGAGATAACCCTAATCTGGAAAGTACAAGCAAGCAGCAGGAAATGTGGGAGACAGACCCGCCCCCGCTCCTAGTTCAAGCCCTTCATCACCCATGTTACCACGTTGCAAACAACAATGAGTGGGATTTCTCTCTCACACAATTGCTTACTGAAATAATAGTAGGAAAACAATTTCAAAAGTAAACTTCCATACACGATCATCAGTGAGAAAATTCACTCCTAGTGTATATTGAGCCTTGAAACATTAGCTAATGGTCCATGGTACTTGTAAATAATTTCTAAATCTATAAATATGAATATGTTGGGGGTGCCTAAAGCATTTTTCTGGAGAAGAGTGTTCATCCAAAAGTGTGACAACTACTGCTCCAGACCCTTAGGCCCAGCTAGACGCTAGGAGATGCTACTCCCTGTTTGGGTTTTGGGGTCTAATCAGATTTATTTCAGATTTAGGGACCAAAAAAACTAGGTGAGAGTGTGCCACTCAATAAACTTTTTTGAGGCCTCCCCAAATGTTTGAAAAGTAATGGGAAGAAATAGTCCTAAAAGGTTTTCCCTGGCTCTGACTCCCCAAGGTGGGTGCCTATTTAAACGCCAGTCCAGTCTCCTTTCTCATCCTCTCATCTAAGTTTCTCTGTCTTTCTGTCTCCTCTTTCTCTTCTCTCTCTCTCTCTCTCTCTCTCTCTCTCTCTCTCTCTCTCTCACACACACACACACACACACACACACAGCAACAACATAAACCAGAAAGGAGGTAAGGAGGTATTGCTGGCTCTTGGATGTCAGGCAGGCCTGACTCAGTTCCCACCTCTACCCGTCACCGACTGTGAAGGCCTCAGGAAAGCCACATCCATTCTCTGAGCCTCAGAATCCTCTGGGAAAATGAGCATGACTACAACTCAGCTATAAAAGGACAAATAACCCAATTTTAAAAGTCAAAGGATTTGAATAGGCTTTTTCTTGAAGAAGATACACAAATAGTACAAATGGTCAATAGCACATTGAAAGATGCTGGACATCATTAGTGACTAGGGAAATGCAAGTCAAACCACAGTGAGATACCACTGCGCATCATTAGGACGGCTGAAATAAGAAATCCAAGCCTTGCCAATGATGTGGAAAATCAGAGCCTTCATACATGGTTGATGGGATTGTAAAACAGGACAGCTGCTTGGGAAAACAATGTGACAGTTTCTCAAAATGTTAAACATAGATTTATCACATGACCAAGCAACTCCACCCCTAGGTATGCACCCAAGAGAACGGAAAACTTACGCCCAGCCCAGCCGGGTGTGGCTCAGTGGTTGAGCATCGATCTAGGATCTAGGATCCAGGAAATCAAGTTTCGATTCCCGGCCAGGGCACATGCCCAGGTTGTGGGCTCAGTCCCCAGTTGGGGGCCTGCAGGAGGCAGCCGATCAATGATGGCTCTCTCATCATTGATGTTTCTCTCTCCCTCTCTCCCTTCCTCTCTGAAATCAATAAAGATATATTTTTTTAAAAGAAGAAAAAAAAAAAAGAAACTTACATCCCCACAAAGATTTGCACAAGAATGTTCACAGAAGCATTATTCACAATAGCCAAAAGGTGGAAACAACTCAAATGTCCATCGACTGATGAATGGACCAACAAAATATGGTATAATCATGCAACACAATATTACTCAGCCATAAAGAGGAGGAAGTGCTGACACATGCTACAACACATGTAAGCCTTGAAAACATTATGCTCAGTGAAAAAAGCAGTCAGGAAGGATCATCTATTGTAGGATTCTATTCATAAGAAATGTCTAGAACAAGCAAATCCATAGAGACAGAGAGCAGATCAGTGCTTGCCAAGGTGAAGGGGAAATAAGGAGTGGCTGACAAAGGGTATGGGGTTATTTCTGGGGTGATAAAAATGTTCTAAATTACATAGTAGTGATGGTTGCACTACTTTGTGGATATACTAAAAACCACAGAATTGTACACTTTAATCAGGTGAATTTTATAGCATGTGAATGATATCTCAATAAAGCTGTTACTCTCGTTAAAATAAAAATAAAAAAGTACTTCGCACATAGAGTTGTTGTGAAAGTAAAATAGGACCTCTGACAAGGCAGGGCCCAGCATGGACCCAAGCATGGAGCCAGTGTAGTGGCTTTTCGAGGACTGCAAAACACGGGTACCTAGTTTCCTAAATGGCTACACTAGCCTGAATTCTAGAATTTCACAGCCAGAAGGAAGTCTCATTATTTATTGATCTGCTTAGTTTGGACCCCAAACAGGACACACCACATTTCACTCAATACAGTTCCCCCAACACACACTGCTGACCCAACTTTTCTCACAGTTTCTAAACAAAACAATAAAATAATAGTCCTGAGACCATATATAATCTTTCTTGTCCCCCTTAAAAGAAAAATATATTTACTTGAGGCCCAAAGGCTGCCTCTGAGAAGAGAAGGTTTGAGGGGGCATCCCCTCACCCTCCAAAGCTGTTTGGTACCACAGGGCAGAGTGGGAGAAGCCTTCAGAAAACTAGTCAGACTCTTCATTTCACAAATGGGGAAACTGAGGCTCAGAGAGGTCCAGGGGGCTTTCTGAAGGTCCCACAGCAAGTGAGTGACAGAATCAGAAGTTAGCCACCTGCTAAGCCTGACTGAAGCCTCAAAACAACCCAACCTCCCTGGATTTTTCCTGAGATGGAGACTAGGTGCCCAGCCAGCTGGGAAGACGCAGAGCTGGAATTCAAATCCAGGTTCACCTAGGAACCACAAAACACCAGCCCTGCTGAAGAGCCAATTAAAATTTAACCCCTCACCCTGCCCCACACCCCATTACCTGTAGTCCCAAGGCCTGTCAGGTACAAGGCGAGCTGTGTGTGAACTGTGCTGATGCCAGGCTGGGCAGGCCAAGAGGACAGCAGGAGAGGCCCTGCCACACCCCCTGTGACAGGGAAGGGGCGGAGCAGAGCGTGACGTGTCCCTGGGCCACACTCTCTCACCCCAGTGGCATTCCTTCCTGCCAGTGCTATTAGCCTTAGGCCTTCCTGTCTCATTTGACTCTTCCCTGTGACACCCCAGGAGTAGCAGATGGAGTAACCACACCCCAGACCTACCCCTGGGCCATGGACATGCCCTCTGACTCCAGGGGGGAGTGACGTGGGGGACAGCTGAACCACCCTTGGCTGTACTAAGCTCTGCGCAGGGAGGAGGCATGTGGGAAGGGGGGGTTCACCTCACCTACCTGAATTGGTGAGGCTGACTCAGGGCCCAGCCATGTGGACCAACCTGATGCTACTGGTGAGGTTGGGCAGACAGTGGATGGGAGCTGGGGTGGGGTTCAAGGGGCTGGGGACTCCTGTGAGCAGACTGGCAGTGCCCTCTCCTGGTGAAGAAATTGGGCAAAAATTAGAACATCACTGAGTGTGCAGATGGGAAAATGCAAATCCTGAGGGATGAGGACCAGCTTCTCACAGCTAAGGCCAGGAGTAACCCCAGCTCAGCCTGCCTCTGCCTCTCACTCGCTTACCAAGCACTCTGAAAGCAGGACAGTAAGCAAGTCCTACCCTGCCCTGGGGAGCACCCAGGCCAGAGAGAGACAGGCCATGACAGGCCGCACAAGGGCAAGGCCCCAGGAGTTGTGGGTTCCCAGGAGAGCTTCCTGGAGGAGTCATCCAGATTCTAAACTCAGGCCAAAATCTTGGAGCCATCCTTTACTCTGAAAAGCCCTGTTGGCCTCACCTTCTACATATCCTGAATTTGGCCCCTTTTCTCCATGGCAACCACCCTGGTCCAGACAATACAATCGCTAGTCTCTCTGCTCCTGCCCTCAGTCCACCATTTGTTGTCATCACAGTAACCAAAAGAATCCAGCTAAAATCCACTTCAGCTCATGTACCTCCTCTGCTCAGCACCCTCCCAGGGCTCCCTCTCACTCAGCATAAAACTCAAGTTCTTATTCAACCCCGCACAATCTACAATCTACCTCTTGTTCTCTCTGACCTTAATTCCTGTGACTTCCTCTCTCCGTCTGTCCCAGTCACACTGGAATGTGCTCCAAACACTCCAGTTAGGCTCCCTCCTCAGGGCCTTTGCACTGGCTGTTCACTCTACCTAGAATGCTTTTCCCCCAGACAGCTACCTGGCTCCTTTCCTCACTTCTTCAGGTCTGTACTCAAATGTGACCTTCTCCAAGAATCCTTCCCTGACCACCCTGAGTAAAGTAGTAACTGCCAGCACCACCTTTCCCTTTCATCCTCCTGCCTTATTGTTCACCATCTGACATACTACATATTTTCTTATAATGCATATTTCCATGTTATGTATTTGTTTGTTTTAGGATCTAGGACAGTGTCTGATACATAGCAGATGCTCAATAAATTTTGTTGAACAAATAAGTGACCTGAAAAGGTAGCCCAAGAAGCATTCCAAAGGCACTCTAGGAAGAGGCAACCATGTGCGCAACCATAAAGGCTTACAGATAAGAGGCACTGCTGTGTTGAGGTTTTTTCAGTACAGTGGGAAAGTAGGGGCCTTGGGAGCTGGAGGAGGGGAGAAGGGAAAGCGAGAGCGGCAGGGCCTCAGAAGCCAGACCAAGGAGGCTGGATGTTATGCTGAGAGTGATGGGGAGCCACGCAAGAGGGACATGATCAAATTTATGTTTTGGACAACAATTTGGCTGCCATATTGTGGACTGGTGGGGAAGCTGTGAAAGGCAGGCATCCGGTGGGCACAAGCCATGGCAGGGAGATAATAGGAGGGTCAGGGTCACCGCACTGTCCAAACAGTAGCCACCAGCCACATGTGACCATGAAGCCTTTGAAATGTGGCTGGTCAGAATTGAGATGTGCTGTATGTTTAAAATACACACTGGATTTCCAAGACGTGGTATGAAAATAAAACATATACAAGCGCTTATTAACAATCTTTGTATTGATTACCCATTAAAAAGATATTTTGGGTATATTGGGTTAAATAAAATATATTATTAAAATTAGTTTCACCTGCTTCTTTATAGCTACTGGAAAATTAAAATTTTTTCATACGTACATAGAGCTCACAGTACATTTCTATCAGACAGCATTGATTTAGAGGGTAGAATGGACAGGGCTAGGTGGTCAATGGACCGTGGGAGTGAGTGAGACCCTTGTTTTAATTGCAAGTCTCCACCCCCCTCCAATTGCTCCTTTGTGGTAACAGCATGGTCTAGAGGCAGAAAAAATGGGCCACATGGGAGAGCCAACAGAATTAGGATTTATCTCAACCTAAGCACACACAAACGATTCATATCTTCACAGTTAGAAATCATTTGACAGAATAGGCAATTAGACCTCTGTCCTGGCGGTATATAAGAAGAAACTTGAAGACCATCATCAAGCAGGGGAAAGAAGTTGAACTAATTAGTTTGTTCTTAAAATGTGGTACCTGGACCAGCACCATCAACAGCACCTTTTAGAAATGCAAATTCTCAAGTCCCATCTCAGTCCTACTGAATCACAAACTCTGGAGGTGGCACCCACAATTTGTAATTTAACAAGTCCCCAAGGTGATTCTGATGCCTGCTCAAGTTTAAGAACTACTGGACTAAATAATACTTCCTACCATCTGAAGGTTTCAATGATTGGCACATAGTAGGTGCTAAAAAAAAGTTAAAAAATCAGCCACTACCTTCTGTTGGCCTTCTAGTCCCAAGTTAAGGTACTTTCCCCCTCTGAGCAAATGCATAGTTTACCTGCTGTAGCACCTGGTTGTATATGAACTTGGCACAGGATGGAGGCACAGTCTCAGGGCATTTCCTGTCTCTGCCCCAGGCAGATCTCCAGGGCCATGACAGAGCTGCCAGAAGTATAAGGGAGGCCCCAGCTCAACTCCATCCCAAGGTGACCTCACTACCAGTGTGTGGGGGGTGGAGGAAGGTTGATTCATGAGACAACCTCCCACTGTCCTGTGGGCACAGCTGACAGACCTGGGGAGCCAGCTCAGCAGCTGAGCATGGCATCCGGCTTCCCCGCATTCCAGAACTGCCAGCCTGAGGCCCACCTGACTCAACAAGTACATACATTCTGGAAACAACAGACAGCTCAGCCTCAGTCTCCACATCCATAAGAATGGGGAGAAGGCAGCCCCTATCTATGGTGAAATTACTTGTATAAAGTGCTCAGATCAGTGCCTGGACAGTCAGTCCTCACCACACCTTGGCATTCTTGTGATGAGGCTATGGGATCCCTCCAGCTGATGGGAACTCCCCAATGACTTCTTAGATCTGAGAATTATGCCCTCTAGTTGCAAGGGGGAAAGAATGTGCACCTATTATGAGCACCCAGTTCCTGACAAAGAGCTCCTAAGACCCTGCAATTTCCTTAGTTGATGGAGGTGATAGGATTGGCTTTCACAGAGCTCCTAAATCTCTTGAAATTTTCTGGGTGATGGAAACCTCTTTTGTTCTAATGAGGCAACTCTTGGTAGGCTCTTGAATAGCTCCAGGATGGAGGCTGGTCACCAGAAAGACCAAGCAGTGATTAAAAACTTGGAACTTTCAGCCTCTGGGGAAGGGAGAGAGGCTGGAGATTGAGCTAATATTTAATCATGATGAAGCTTCCAATAAAAATCCCTAAGCTATGGGGTTCAAAGAGCTTCCAGGTTAGCAAGCACATCCATGTTCCAGGAAGGTGGTGTACCCCAACTCTATGGGAACAGAAGCTCCTGTGCTTGGGGCCCTTCCAGACCTCACCCTATGTACCTCTTCATCTGGCTGTTCATTTGTATCCTTTATATCTATAAAATAAACCAGTAAACGTTTTCCTAAGTTTTGTGAGCTTTTCTAGCTAATTATTGAACCTGAGGAGGAGGTTGTGGGAATCCTCAATTAATAGCAGGTCAGTCAGAAGTGTTGGAGGCCCAGACTTGCAATTGGTGCCTGCAGTGAAGGAAGTATCATGGAAATAAGCCCTTAAACTCTGGGGCCTGTGCTAACTATGGGTAGTTAGAAAAACCACACATTTGGTGTCAACACTTAGAATACTAGGATTGAATATATAAATAAATATATTGTAGATATTGAGAGTGAGATTTATCCCTGTTAAAGAAAGATATTACAAATAAGGAAAAGGGAAAGGTTAAAATGAACCCTGTGGTGTTGAATTGAAATCAGAGGTATCAGTATGAACTTACTTGTGGGTTTTATTATAGATACAGCATTAGAGTTGCTATAACAAAATACCATAGGCTGAGTGGTTTGTAAACAATGGAAATTTATTTCTCATGGTTCTGGAGGCTGAGAAGTTCAAGATCAAGGCACCAGCAGATTCAGTATCTGGTGAGAGCCTGATTCCTAGTTCAGGGAAGATACCTTTTCACTGTGTCCTCAGATGGTAGAAGGGGCAAGGGATTTCTCTGGGGTCTCTTTTGTAAGGGCATTAATCCCATTCATGAAGGCTCCACTCTCATGACATAATTACCTCCTAAAGGCCCCCATCTGCTAATACTATCACTTTGGGGATTAAGAATTTAACATATGATTTGCAGGACATGCAAACAGACTACAGCATATAGGTAGAAATGTGTATATATGAAGGTTAATATATATATCATAGCTCTGTCTTCTGAGAGGGCCTAGAAGACATGACATCCCAGTAGCAATGAGCAAACCCAGCACCCAGATCTTGGTTTCTAAGCACTATTCTTCAGTAAAAGAAACCAGCACGCCTTCAAAAAGTAGTGCTTAGAAAAGTATGGGGGCTTCAAAAGAACATAAGAACCAACCCGAAGGAGCTCCAAATGGCCAAAACTGGGACAATCTGAGCAAATACATAGTAATAGTATTGGATGATAACCCAAAGTATAAAATGAATATACATAAAACCATAGATATAAATTAATAATTGGAAGAAAACAAATGAAGGAGAAGAGAAAGATCTTCCTTTCAGAAGAATGTCAATTAAAAAATGTAGAAGAAAAGAGGAAAACAGAAGATCGTCATTTAGCACCAATGATCATAACAGAAAGGTCCACCAATGAATGTTAAAATTAGTGGGTGCAAGTTGAGGAGAAACAGGATATTTTCATAGTCTCAAAGGATCTACCTTAAGATATTTATCAAGTTCAATGTATATAATTTTATAAATTTAGCCCTGGTCAGTGTGGCTCGGTTGGTTGAGCACCATCCCATGCACCAAAAGGTCACCAGTTTGATTCCTCATCAGGGCACATGCCTGGGGTTTTGGGCTTGATCCCCAGTTGGGGGCATCAGTATTTCTCTCTCACATCGATGTTTCTCTCTCCCTCTCCCTTTCTATCTCTAAAATTAATATATATATATTTAATTTTATAAATTTAATTTAAAATAAAATTTAAATGCAAATTTACAAAATTATAAATGTACTAATTACAAAGAGAAGCATTGTAACTTTTTAAAAAATTCTCACCCAAGGATTTTTTTATGTGTCCCAGGTGTAGCCCTCCATATGCCCCTCTCATGGACTTTTATCCTTTGTGAAGGAGTATTTACATATAGGAAGTCCATTTTAAGAGTACAGCTTGATAAGTTTTTTTGTGTGTGTGGGTTTTTTGTTGTTAATCCTCACCTAAGGATATATTTTTCCATTGCTTTTCAGAGAGAGTTAGAAGGAAGGGAAACATCGATGTGAGAGAGACACATCGACTGGTTGCCTCTCACATGCGCCCTGACCAGCGGCAGGGAGTGAACCCACAACCGAGGTACGGGCCCTGAACCGGAATCCAACCCGAGACCCTTCAGAGTGTGGGCCAGCACTCTAACCACTGAGCCACGCCAGCCAGGGCAGCTGGAGAAGTTTTGACAAATGTATATAGTCATGTAATCACCATCAGAATAAAGATACAAAACATTTCTATCACCCCAAACAGTTCCCTTGGACCTCTTTGCACTCACTTTCCCGTGGCAACTACAGACCTCATCTCTCTCAATGTAGTTTTGTCTCTTCTGGACATTTCACATAAATGGAATCAAATAATATGCAAAATTTTGTGTCTGGTTCCTTTCACTTAGCATAATTGAGAATTATCCACTTTGTTGTGTATGCCAGCAATTCATTCCTTTCTATTGCTAGGTAAAAATTCCATTATATGGGTGTGTCACAATTTATTTCTCCACTCACCAGTTGATGGACAGTTGTTTCCCGGTTTTGGTGATTATAAATAAAGCTGCTATGAACATGTATGTACAAGTATTAGTGTGAGCATAGATTTTCATTTTTCTTGAGTAAATACCTATGAGTGGAGTTGCTGGGTCGTATGACAAGTATACTTTATAAGAAATGGAAACCGTTTTTCAAAGTGGCCATATTATTATTTATTTCATTATTTTTGACTTGTAAAAATATATTCACTGTCTTCTAAAATTATTACAAAATATTGTTCAATGGAAAAAAACTTGTTAAACTGCATACTTTTAAAAAATTTAATCCTTACCCAAGATATGTTTGATTTCAGAGAGAGAGAGGAAGGAAGAGAGAGAAATATCAGTGTGAGAGAGAAACATCAATAGTTGCCTCCTGCATGCACCCCAACTGGGGACTGAACCCACAACCTAGATATGTGCCCTGACTGGGACTCAAACCTTCAAACTTTTTGGTGCATGAGATGATGCTCCCATCAATTCGGCCACCCAGCCAGGGCTGCATATTTATTTCATTTCCCTCCTTTTCAAGGAGACACATTTCCATGTAGCAAAGAACAGCTCAATAAATTTTTACCTATGTATATACCCATAATCATCACCCCAATCAAGATAGAGAATATTTTCAGCACCTCAAGAAGGTTACTGTTGACCCTTCCAAATTAGTTACCCTGGTAACTACTATTCTGACTTCTATCACCTTTAGACTAGTTTTTCCTGGTTTTTGAACTTCACACAAAAGGGACCACACAGTATACATTCCTGAGCTTGACTTCTTTTATTCAATAGAACATCTCTGAGATCCATTCATGTTACTTTGTGTAGCAGTTTGTTTTCATTGCCATGTAGTATTCAATTTTTATCCACTCACCTGTTGATGAATACTTGGGTTGTTTCTAAATTTGGTTATTCTGAATAAACTTGTTCTAACCAGTCTTTTGTTGAACACATAAGCATTCACATATCTTGAATACATACCTGAGAGAGGAATTGCTTATCTGAGCAGGTCAAGGTAGGTATATGCTTAGCTTTTGTAAATATTGCCAAGAAGTTTTCCAATGTAATTGTGCCAATTAAATAACTTTTAAAATGTTTTTATTTATTTGAGAGAGAGAGGAAGGAAGAGGGAGCGAGAAACATGGATCAGCTGCCTCCTGCATGCCCCCTACTGGAGATGCAGCTCACGACACAGGCATGTGCCCTGATGGGGAATGGAATTGGCAACCTTTTGGTGCAGGGGACAGTGCTCAACCAACTAAGCCACACAAGACAAGGCCAGTTGTACCAATTTAAAGCTCCCACCATAGAAGAGTTTTGTTTGTTCCACGTCCTCAATAATAGTTAATATTGTCCATCCTTGTACACTCTCATCACTTTAAATGTTACCTCCATATGAAGACCTTCCCTCTATCTCCGATGCAGTACTCTCCCTTGATGCAACTAGTGTATCCAGTCATCAATATGACATCTCTCCTCGGATGTCTTGTCAGTATCTCCACGATAGCAGGTCAATGCAGAGCTCTCAGGTCCTCTTTCCTCTCAAAGGGTTCCTTTCCCTGACTTCCTCCTTCCTATGATCTTACTCAGCTGCTCCAGCTAAAAACCTATAATTCCTTCCTTTTCCTCACCTCCACATCCAATCCTTCAGAAAAGTTGTTGTATTCTATTTCTATATTACATCCAGAATCTGTCCATTTTTTCCCATCTTCACTACCATTCCCCTAATGCAAACCACCATTATTCTTGACTGCTCAGCAGCCAGGAGGATACGGTATTTCTTTTAAAAAACAGCCACCACCACCAATCATGTCACCTCATTGCTTAATGTCCTCCAGTGGCTCTGATGTAAAATCCCAACTTCTCGCCCAGACCTGAAAGGCTGTGAATAATCTGGCCTCTACCCTCCTCCCTAACCTCACCTCCTACCTTAGGGGACTGACTACATTCCAACCACCTTTCTTAAATACATTAGGCTTGTACTTTTGCACAGGACCTTTGCACTTACTGTTCCCTTGTATGGGAAGCTCTCCCCTCAAATCTTTGCCCAGTTGCCTCTTTTTCATCTGTTTGGGTCTTAGCCCAAATGTCTCTTCCTCAAAAAAGGCCCTCCCTGACCACCTTGGCTAAAGTTGGCTCTCTACACCCAGGCACTCTCTATCCCCTCACCTTTTAGTTTCTGTATAGATCTTAATTTTCCTTATCTAATCATTTACTTTCTTAATGTTCTTGTCCTCCACTAGAATGTAAAGTCCCAAGGGACGAGAGTTGTGTGTGTCTAGTCTCCTGCTGTGTCCCTACTATCCAGAACTGCACTGTCCAACATGGTAGCCACTAGCCGCAGGTGGCTATTTAAGTTAATTAAAAGTAGAATTAAGAATTCAGTTCCTCAGTCACACTAGCCATATTTCAAGTGTTCAACGGTCACCTTGTGCCTAACTGTGAGCAGTGGCTACCATACTGGACAGCTTAGATGTGGAAAATTTCCAACATTGCA
Organism: Miniopterus natalensis; assembly: GCF_054644295.1. Taxonomy (NCBI): domain Eukaryota; kingdom Metazoa; phylum Chordata; class Mammalia; order Chiroptera; family Miniopteridae; genus Miniopterus; species Miniopterus natalensis. Next base: position 30,737,417 of record NC_142095.1, on the reverse strand, counting down.
GAAAGTTCTGTTGGACAGCACTGCTGTGGAACCTAGGTACCTGTAATAACAGGTAAGCAATTAGTGGTTATATAATAAAGATTTCTTTTACCCCCATCTTTGGGTCAGATGGACATAGACCAGAGAGGCTGTCTCATTATCCCAAGGCCACACAGCCAAGAAGTAACCTAGCAGGGATCTGAACCCAGGATTGTCTTGCTCCAAAGCACCGGCAACTCCCTTTCCCAAGAGCCAGCAGCCTCCTGACTATTTACAGAGGGCTCTCCTTGTCCTCCTACAGATCCTTCCAAACTGAGCTTGTGCCTAACTGTGAGCAGCTTCATGGAAAAATTGTCACTCAAGGCATTAAGGGTTCTGGGGTCAGTACTAATTACATCCCAGATGGGTGACCCTTAGCAAGTCCCTTCGTCTCTCTAGGCCTCAGCTGCATCACTATAAAATGAAGTAACCCACCCTGATGGCCTGAGGGATGGGGACTGCAGGCAGGGACCCAGTCAGACTGGGCACCTTCTTCAGATCCTGTCTGGCTCCGGGGCAGGCCAGCATGAGGAGTGGCGTGGGAGTAGAAGTGTTTGGGTTGGCTTAATCTACAGATAGCAGCTCCTGTTCCCTGAATGCCTACAGAGGAGAAAGCTGAGGCTCAGAGGAGTAGAGTAACTTGGCCAAGGCTACACAGCAGGGGATTCCAGCCTAAGGCTGTGATACCAGGCCTGCGCTACCGAGCAGGCTGCAGGGCACAGAGGGAAAAGCCGGGACCCGCAGGAACGCGGGAAGGACTTGTCCCGTCGTAAGTAGTGACCTCCCCGTCTCAGAGAGTGTGCAAGACGGCGCCGACAGTCCCCGTGCAGAGGCTGACGCCCGGCCGGACGCTCAGGAGCGGCGGCGGAGCCCCTCGCGGGCCCCACTCTGCCTCCCGCGGCGGCGGCCGAGGCTGGGGCCCTGCGCCCGCGGGGCGGGGCGGGCGGGGTGCTATTTCTGTCCGCGGAGCGCGGCCGGAGCGGCGAGGCGGGGCGGGGGGCGCCGCGCCGCCATATTCCCTCGCGCGGGCCGCCAGCGGCGAGCAGCCACCATGAGCACCGCCGCCTTTCACATCTCCAGCCTCCTGGAGAAGATGACGTCCAGCGACAAGGACTTCAGGTGCGCCCCGCTGCCCCGCCCCCGTGGGAACCCTCGGCCTTCTCGCCTCCCGAGGCGCCGGCCACCCGCAGGACCCCGCAGCCCCGCGCGTCCCCGCGACCCCCGCGCGTCCCCGCGACCCCCGCGCGTCCCCGCGGCCCCCGCGCGTCCCCGCGGCCCCCGCGCGTCCCCGCGGCCGCCGCGCCCCCGCGGGAGCTCCCGCTCGGCTTCTCCCCGCGTTGCAGCCCTGACCTCTCCGCGACGCTGATCCCGGCTTCACCTGCGGCCGAGCGGACTTCAGCCCCTGCCTCGTGTCCCCCATCGGAGCTGCTCCGCCCCTGCACCCTGACTTCGCCTCTTCTAGCTTCCCTCGTGCCCAGCCCTCGCCTCGCCGCGCGTTTGAAGCGCCCGGCGCTGCCTGTGCCTTCTCGCATTGAAACCAGGCCCCTTCCCGGGATCACATCCCGGGGGTGACTTTTTCTCTGATAACCTCAGCACCCTTAGCTCCGCGCTCTTCTCAGAATCACTCCGGGCCTCCTCCCTGCACATCTGGGCACCCGGTCCCCTCCCCTCCCATCCCAGGCTTGCTCCCAGACAGCTTGAAGGAGGGGGCTGGGTTGAGTGGCTTTGCAGGCACAGGTAGACGATGGTTGGGGCGAGGGGTTCGAGGTTTTGCGTGCCCACTCCTCTTCTTCCTCCTTCTCCCAGCATCACTGAGCCACACAGGAACAGGGCTGAAAAGAATGGAGGAAACCTCTGGTTACAGCTCCCTCATGCTGAAGGTGGGGTGAGGGTGGGGGACTGAGGTCCAGGGAGGTGAAGGGATGTATGTCCCATGGTCATACAGCCAGTTCTGTACCCTCTGAGAGGAAAGGAGCCCGCAGAGACCACTATAGCTGCATCCACTTATTGAACATTCTATCACTTTATTCCCATTTTGCAGATAGGAAAACCGAGGCCTAGAGGCTTGAAAGGGATAGGTGCAGTCACAGAGCTAAGAAGTGGAGGACTTTGGGTCCAAATACAGGTCAGTCTAATACAGTGGCCAAGATCTTAGCAGGCCATCTGATTCCAGCCCCCTCACAGGTGAGGAGATTGACCCTCTGCCTTCTCCTGAAACCCATTTCTCAACACCCCTCAAGAGCCTCTAATACAGCTTTAGTAGAGCCTTTGAGCCATAGTCCTGGCTTTGGATCCTGGCCCCAACCACTTACTGGCTGTGTGACCATGCACAAGGCTGCTTAACCCCTCATGAACCTCAGCTTTTGTTTCTATAAGATGGGGATAATAATGGAACCCACCTCAGAGGGTTGGTGTGAGGAAGAAATGAGTTAATTAACGCATGTGGAATGTTTAGATTAGTGGGTACCAGGTAAGCACTTAATAAATGGACATGTATGATTCGGTGTGCATCAAAAATCTGCCGTGCTCTCTCCCCACTCTGGGCCTTTATCTGGAAGTTCTGTGCCTCCCTTCACTTCCCCCTTCATTTGGCTAGCTCCTACTCAATTGTCACCTGTTTGGGATGCCTCCTGACACCCAGACAGAGTTAGGCACCTACTCTGAGCTCCCACACCTCTTCTGCCCATGTTTCTGCTAAGTCACATCTTAGCCTTGGGAGACCCAGGGCTCCTGGACCACGGAGCTGTATACTTCCCGTTTGCCTCCCAGAGCCAGTTCTGTGTACACAGTAGATGTTCTGTGAATGATTTCTGTGTCCCGGGCTCCCTGCTGTGCTCTGCAGTGTAATCTCATCAGTCCACCTACCCACCTGGGTGATAATGATTGTTCTTCCTATTCTCCAGAGGCTTGGAGAGGTGAAGTGACTTGCCTGAGATTACGCAGCTGAGGGTATTTGCACCACTGTCTCTAGGACCTTAGGTCTAGTCTCCCGGAGAAGGAGTTGGTCCTGCCACCTACAGCCTAAGAAGCCCTTTCAGCCAGCTCTGCCAGAGGCCATGAGAACACTTAAAATGACCCAAGCATATGAGGATGGTGTCTATTTTTAAAGTCCAAATACCAGGGAGGCTGGGTCCTGCTGACCAGCTGTCCAGGCACCCATGTGGCCCAGTGTTTCAACTGAGTTGCCTCTCAGATTTCTCTGGAATGAAGCTGAGACTGTGTCCTCTGGCTCTTGGAGGCGAGCAGTAACTGCAAATGGAAGTCCCAGGCAGGGCCGAGGAAGTCTTTGATCCCTGTTACTCTGTGGGCAAGAGGCTGCCCTGTTCCCACTCAGACTCCAGCAGTAAAAAGGGTAAACTGGGTGCCTGGCAGGAATTCCCACATCGTTTCTTGAAAACACAACAGCATTGGTTGAGGAGCCTGGAGAACTGACTGGTGGTGGGCTGATTTTTATCCCAACTTGCTGTATGACACTGGGCAGTTGCTGCAACCTCTCTGAGCCTAGTTTCCTCATCTGCTAAGAACTCATTGTCCTCTTCAATCCTCCCAAGGATGTTATGAAGTAGGGCAAAGAAAATTCTCATTTTATAGATGGAAAAAGTGGGACACAAAGAGGGGTCAGTTAGTTGCTCAGGGTCATCCAGTTGATAAGTGACAAGACCAATGTATTCACTTAAAGCCAAATTTTGGTGCTCAAGCTCTTATCTACCAAATTAAACACTTTCCTGTACACCCTCACTATCACCACCACACACATATACACAATAGGGATTTCTTTCTCAGAGAGCTAAGTGTTTCCAGGAACTCAGGGGTGTCTGCAACGCCGAGGCACATTTCAGAAGGATTGATTCCTGAGTTCAGGTTTTCACACAGCTGTTTGGCTCTGAGCCCTGTTAGAGGCTGACTCTAACCTTCCCTTCCTGCCCTCACCCTGCCCCCCAGGCCCTCTTTGGACCCGCTTTTTGCTGGGCCTGGAGTTCCAGAGATGAAACTGACAAGCTCCTGTGAGTTCCCAGTTTAATGGGGGAGACACACTGGTGACCAAGCGTGTAGCATAGTGTGAGAAGTGCTATGTTGGAGGAGTGCACAGTTGTCTGAGAAGTCCTGTCCATAAGAACCAAGCGTGCTGAGAGTGTGGGTGGGGGATAGGGCAGGGCGGTCAGAGGGGTCATCCCTGAAGCTGATTTGAGATGGGTCCTTGACAGATGAATAGGTGTTCAATAGATGGAGAAGAAAGAAGGGGGCAGGAGGCCCATCTTGGGCAAAGGTGCACATCCCTTGGGTTGCCATGCTGATCTGGGTCTCCATGGACTGCAGCAGAAATGCAGCTTAGAGACCCTGCCTGCCTTCTGAGAATGTCCCTTCAGCTGGACAGACCTAGGAGTGCATGCACCTAACCCAGGCCTTGGCCTAACTCAGATCCAAACCTCTTCCTTCACCTTACCTTGGTTGCTTCTCCTGCGATGGCCAGGCCCATAGGTGGTCACAGTCAGCCCTGCCACTCCTTCGTCCTCTCAGCAGCTTAAGGTTATCCCAACTGTTAAAAATAAACAGCTATGACATCAACAGGTGCCCTCCTGGTAACAGGGCAGTGTGGGCCACCATGGCATCCAGCAGCAGGTCTGAGCCTGCAAAGATGAGGCTGACTATGACTGATTTTGCAGGGTGCTGGTGGGGAGGCTTTTGGTTGACTGGCTCAAGCAAGAAAGCAAGGCTGGTGTGAATAGGTGGGGTAGCTTGGTGGGTCAACAAAAGCTGGAAGCTTTCTGGGGCCACTGCTCTTTGTTCCCAACTTCATGGCATCTCTCCTTGCTGCTCTGTCCTGCTTTCTCCTCCAGTCTCCACTCTCAAATGCCTGCAAGAGCCTTTGAACAGGTGGAGTGAGCTTGGTGGGAACCTGGTGGCCTGGAGAGTGTGTGCCCCACCTAAAGAGGGCAGCTACGACTTACCTAGAGCCAGTTACTGTCACCAGGGACTGTAGGCCCAGTTGTATTCAAATATTCTGTTTTCAAAATAATCTGGAAATCATTACTTTTATGTCAATTCTCCCAATTTTCAAATATTGACAAATAATTCACATTTTTCGAAAAACATTTGCAAGGTGGACACAGCTGAGGACTGCCAGTTTAAGACTGCCCTCTTTTCTGAATTTTGGCAAGAATGGTGTTTCACCCTTCCCCCTACGACCCCAACTCTTCATGGCTTTCCAGCTCAGACTGCCACTGCACTTTCAAATGCCTGGAACAGGGCATCAGGCCACATGGATATGCCTATCTGGGGGTGGGTAGTCCTTGACTCTGATGCCCAGTCTGGGTCAGGAGCCACAGCTGGGGACTGGTGAGCTGTTGACATCAGTGTTTAAGATATGCTCGGGCCCATCAGCATGGCCAGGGATAGTGATTCTCAGGGTGTGGTCCCTGCCCCTCAACACATCCAGGAACTTAGTAGGAATGCCCCAGCTCAGTCCTACTGATTGGGAAACTCTGGAGGTGGGGCCAGAAGTGTTTGACAAGCCCTGTAAGTGATTCTCATGCTGGCTACAGTTTGAGAACCGCTGGTGTAAGGGGAGGAGCCGAGTCAATTCTCTGAAATGGAAGTGGGCAGGGCTAGCCCCCTCCACCTGTCTGGTAGAGAGGCTTCTTGTTGACACCTGACTCGGTTGAAAGGTGTCTGTTCAACTTTCTAGCATGAGTGAGATGTGAATGATGTACTGTCTTTTTATTTATATGTTTTTATTGATTTCAGAGAGAGGAAGGGAGAAGGAGAGATGGAAACATCAATGATGAGAGAGAGTCATTGATTGGCTGCCTCCTGCATGCCCCTGACTGGGGATTGAGCCCGAAACCTGGGCATGTGCCCTGACCAGGAATCAAACTGTGATCTCCTGGTTCATGGGTCGACACTCAACCACTGAGGTACACCTGCTGGGCTGTACAGTGTCTTTGTAATAATGTCAGTGCCACTTACTGAGTGTTTATTTACTGAGTGCTCACTGTGTGCTAAGCACATCACATGCATTATCTCCTTTTATCTTCCATATAACCCATGAGGCAGGTACTATTCTCATCCCCATTTTTCAGACAGGTAAACTATGGCTCAGAAATGTGAAGTAGCTTGCACAAGTTCACATTTGTGTAACTGGCAGAAGCAAGAGCCACCAACCTTGAAGCCCTAACCATTTAGTTAGTATGCTGTGCCACTCCTAGTTGGCCACAATGTGGCAGTTGGTGTCACTCATACACGGGTCTCCTGGCGGTCGCCTGACTGTACCCACAGCCCTGATAATCTGCTTTCCCTCAAATTTTTGTATCAAGGTCTGCTTCTGGGGGAACTCAAATATCTTCCCAAATCACTAGGGCCCAGAAGCTGCTTGAAAATCTTCCTCTGCCCTCCCTGCCCAGGTTCATGGCCACCAGTGACCTGATGTCAGAGCTGCAGAAGGACTCCATCCAGCTTGATGAGGACAGTGAGCGCAAGGTAGTAAAGATGCTGCTTAGGCTCCTGGAGGACAAGAATGGTGAGGTGCAGAACCTGGCAGTCAAGTGGTGAGTGTCGGCGTTGGTCACCTTCTGGCTATGCTCCCTTAGTGTGGGAGCTCCCTTTTGGGGTACAGTCTCTGAGAGAAGAATTGCTAAGCAGCTCTTGGAGTCCCAGTAGAGTTGGACAGTGACTTGGTCTGGGTTAGCCCAGAAGTAGATTCAACAGTAAGAATTCAGTTGTAAGTTTATTTGAGAGGTGATCCCAGGAAAATCCAGTACAGGAATAGGGAAGCGAGGCAGGGAAGGAAGAAAGCCAATAAAGCCTGTGTCATCAAGCAAGTTACTGCTGTGGGCAAGCAGAGCTTAACCCTACTGAGGGCCCCTTAGAGTGTTTCCACTTGCCAGCTCTCTGTCAGTCCTTGGCTGAGGGCTGCTTCTGGGTCGGGTGATGGGTGATGCATTCCCTGGCACCTCCAGCCAGAGAAAGCCCTCAGGCACAGATGCAGGTGCTGGCACTGGAAGTTCAGGTTGGCATGTACCAGAGTGGTGAGAGCTAAAGGGACATGGTTGTCCCAGAAGCCTTTGCCTTTGGCATCATGAGGCTGTGGTCCTGAGATCTTGGCTACTTACCTCCAGAGCTGAAAGAACAAGATGGGGTATGTACAGGATGATGGGGGGTGGGGGTGGGTAGTGTCAATAATTAACAGAGAATTGGGGCACTGCCTCTATAGTATTACTCTGGGAACTGGACCCAAGCATTCTGGGCCATGTTAACAGATTTCAACTTGATCTCAAGAGCAAATGGAATTCAGTAAAGAGTTTTATGCCAGAATGTGACATGGTCAGGTGTGTGGTGTGGAGTAGAGATAGGGTGGGCTGTGGTTTCCCATCAGCACAACCAATATCCCCTTTTTACAACAGGTAGTTTGAAATACCCTCTTCCTCTCATGAAGTAAAATTCATACATATTATAACCTGCCTCTACACAATTTCAAAGTTATATATATAATGCCCTCAGCTGTAACAGAAAGATATAGAAGGAATGTAGTTCATAGTAAAATAGCACGTGTTTCAGTAAGTGCTCGGGCCTGATGAGAGCAGAGTGATAATGAAGTCATGAGGAGCCTGCACCTCAGTGTAGGCTTACTGTCAGTGCCATGGCAGTAGCAGGTGGGGACAGGTGGAGATGTTGGGGACTCAGATACCACAAGTGGCATTGCTCTTAGTGAAGATTTTCTGAAATGGTGACTATCGCCTTGTAAAGTTTCCCAGAAAACAAAGTACAGTCTTCCTTCAGTTTATCTGATAATTACATTCTTGGAAAATGTAGGGTATATTAAAATAGTGCAAAAAGTACTTTATGTTTATATGTAAAATGAAATTAGGTTCTGGACTCAGGTGATTATAGATAGGCTTTTTAACTGTACAAATGTCCAGAGGGATGTTAGAAACACCAGCACCTGGAATGTGATTTGCTTTGCAATGTTGTCTTTCTATCATTCTTGGCCACCTCCCCCCACCTTCAATAAAAGCCAGAAGTGCCATCTCATTAGTTATGATGACCAAAAATGATCCATAAATTTTCAAAACACCCCTTGGGGCAGTGTCACACCCTATTGTGAACCAACGCTGTAGGAGGTAGAATGGGAGGTCCCATGACTTAAATGGAGGGGCCAAGATTTGCAAACTGGCATGAATTGGGGTCACATGGGACCCTTGTTAGAACTGTGTATTCCTCATCCAGGGATTCAGATTCAGGATCCAGAGGGGTGGAGGGTGGGAGCTGAGGCAGACAGGTGAGAATTTGAATTCTAATGCATACTGACATCAGAGAACCACTCCTTTAGGTCAGAGGTGCTCAACTTTGACTGCATGCTAGAATCACCAGTGCACATAGTGTAGCTGTTTTTAAACATTAATGCACATTTGAATCACTTGGGGACTTTGTTAAAATGCAGCTTCTGGTTCAGTAGCTCTAGGGTAGGACCCGAGAGTCTGCATTTCTGACAAGTTTCTGGTGATGTTGATGATCTGTGACCACGTTTTGAGAAGCAAGGCTATAAAGCATAGCGTCAGCATCTATTGGCAACTTGCTAGAAATGCAGATTCTTGAGCCCCACCTAGATCTTCTGAATCTGAAAATCTGGGGGGCGAGGAGTGTCAGCCATCTGTGTTTTAACAAGTCTTCCAGGGGGTTCTGATACATGCTCTGGTTTGAGAACCACTGCTTTTGGGCATTCCTTAGTTTCCAGCTGAGGTTACAGGGTTTGATATTTTGGTCGTATACTGAGTTGCAAAACACAGGAGGAGATGGAGGTGCCAGGAACGACAGTGGCATAACCAGAGAGTGCCTATCCTTCTGGCAAAATGGGAGTCTCATGTTGATCCAGGGCCTTTTCCTCAGTACATGTAGCCCCATGGGCTTGAGGGGACATATGGGGCAGCCTGACTCAGTCTGAGCCTGGGGCTTTTCAACCCCCTCCCTCCCTACCTGCTCAGCCTGGGTCCTCTGGTGGGCAAAGTGAAGGAGTACCAGGTGGAGACCATCGTGGACGCTCTCTGTGCCAACATGCGGTCAGACAAGGAGCAGCTCCGAGATATTGCTGGCATTGGCCTCAAGACCGTCCTGTCAGAGCTACCCCCTGCAGCCACAGGTACGCAGGTCCCAGGGACTAGGTGCTATAATTATTTGTCCTAGTTTATGGTTAAAGAAACAGAGGCTCAGAGAGTTGAAGGGACTTACATAAGGTCAACCAGCTAGTCAGTGGCAGAGAATTCAGACCCCTATCTACTTAAGTTCATGGCTCTGTGTCAGGAATGCTTTTAGCTGCAAGTTACAAAATCTAGCTCATGGCATCTTGAAGAAATAGGGGATCAGCCATTCCAATTTTGCAGCAATGGAATGGCAAGGGTTGGATCTCTGCCCAGGTCTCTTGCCCTTTATAAGAAAGACATGTGTTTCCCCAGAAGCCTCCAGAAGATTTGGACCTCTATCTCCCTGGCCATAATGGGGTCATCTGGTCCCTCTAAGCAGCAAGGGAGTCCAGGAAAGGAACTTTTCCCTTCACCCTAGTGGAAGGAGGGGTCGGGTATGGGGTGAGCCAGCCGGCAGGTTAGTCATCAGTTCTAGCTCCCCAAACTGCCACCTTTAGTTTGGTGAGGACTTTGGGTCAAGCATGGGACCACTCAGGCCCTAGCTTCCCTGGGTCAGCAGAGCAAAGGCTGACCATAGGTAGAGGCCAGCCCTGCACCTTACCATGCCCACCTTGTGCTCTGTGCAGGCTCCGGCCTGGCCACCAACGTGTGCCGGAAGATCACCGGCCAACTCACCAGTGCCATTGCCCAGCAGGAGGACGTGGCTGTGCAGCTGGAAGCCCTGGACATCCTCTCTGACATGCTGAGCAGGTGCGGGAGGCCTCCCCAGGCAAGGAGGACTGGGGTAGAAGGGGGAGCAAAGGGGACAGGGAAGGATTTAAATCCACAGAGCCCACCTACTACACACCAGACTCTGTGCTCAGGGCTCCTTAATTGTCCATGCAGCCCTGCAAAGGAGAACTTATTTGTCACAATTTTACAGGCTATAAGAGATGATGTGGCCTGCCCAAAGTCACACTGTCAGTAAATGGCAGAACCTAGGACTTGTGCCCCAGCCAGTTTGGCTCAGTGGTTAGAGAGTCGGCCTATGGACGAAAGGGTCCAGGTTCGATTCCGGCCAAGGGCATGTACCTCAGTTGCAGGCTTGATCCCCCGCCCTGGTTGAGGCTCGTGCAGGAGGCAACCAATTGGTGTGTCACTGTCACATTGATGTGTCACTCTCGCGTCGATGTTTCTCTCTCTCTCTCTCCCTCTCTCCCTTCCACTCTCTCTGAAAAGCAATGGGAAAAAATATCCTCAGGTGAGGATTAAAAAAAAAAAAAAGGAACCTAGGATTTAAACTCGGGTCTCTCCAAGGATTTAAACTCAGGCCTCTCCATAGCTGAAACCCAGGTGGGTTCATCCTATCCCTCAACCCCTTCTTTCTTTCTCTTTCTTTTGAGCTAATATAGTTGGGCCTTTGTTTTAAATTCTACTGCACATTTTAAAAGCATTCATTCATTTATTCAACCTCCTAAGATTTGAGCACCTATTTTGTGGCCAGAGAAATGTCAGGTGCCGGACTAGTGCTGCAAATGTGGAGTGGCTCAGTCGTGGTCCTTCCTAGAAAGGAGCTCTCAGACACCTCAACTGTGACTAGACTAAGAACAGCAATAAGGATAAGAGCAGCGCTTGTAGGAGCTCAGAGGAGGAGGCCCCAACCCAGCTTGGGGGGGAGGGCTTCCTAGAGAGAGTCCTGGTAGATAAGCCTTCAAGGATGGGCAGGACTTGGCCAGCATGGGCAGGAGTATCGGGGACAATGGAGGAGGAAACTGCCCTTGGCCCAGAGAGCAGAGGCAGGAGGAGACATGGGGTCCCAGGGGTTATGCAAGGCAGTCATGGGCTGGGGTGTACTGTGGAGGGGCCGGTATGGAGAGATGAGGCCTGAGGGCTGGGAAGGAGCCAGGGGTGGGTGACTAATAATTATACCAGAGGTGTGAAGAGCCCGTGAAGCGTTTTGTGGCAGGGAATGAAGAATGCTGTGTGCATATTTGTGAGTTTTAGATTAATTGTCCTATCTTCAGTGTGTACGGTAGATGGGAAGGGGTGGGACAGGCAGGGAGACTAGTTTGGAGGCTTCTGTGGGCAAGTGAATTCAGACTGTATTTGAGAAGTAGACTCCACAGGGCTTGGAGTGGGTGAGAGAGGCAAAGACTCAAGAATGATGCCCAGGGCCATTGCTGTGGTGGGGTGACCTCTGGGAGCAGGAGCAGGTGTGGAGAAGAAAATGGATTCAGCTTCGGGCATATTGAATTTGAGGTGCCTGGGAGGCCCTCACTCAACTGAAAACTCCATAAGGGCAGGTTCTAAAGGCAGAGTCTGTCTTGCTCACTTCAGCTCCCAGCACAGGCCCTATCACAAGTAGGTAAACACATAAATAAATAAATGAAACCCAAAAGAGCGATCTGGGCTGGATGGAAAGATATGGGAAGATGAGGTCAGTGTGTTAGTGTAGAGCAGGGATGGGGAACCTTCATTCTGCCAAGGGCCATTTGGATATTTATAACATCATTCGCGGGCCATACAAAATTATCAACTTAAAAATTAGCTATGAACAAATCTAGATTTATTAAATTCCGAGTCTTGCCTACAGTTGCCTTGGTAGGGCCAGACCAAATGATTTCGCTGGCCATATACGGCCCACAGGCTGGAAGTTCCCCACTCTTGGTGTAGAGTGAGAGAAGGTCTTAGGACATGTGTGGGACAGAAAATGTACAGGCCTGGTCTGAAGGTGAGGATAGAAGCTGTTAAGGTGGTCAGGGGCTGTCTTCTACCTGTACAGAAACCGTTCTCTTGTGTTGCCTCTTGCCTTGAGCCCAGAGCTCAGCTTATCCAAAGGGTAGTGGGGAGCCATTGAAGGAGTGTGAGGGAGATAAGCAGAGGGGTGACCAGGTCAGAGGTAAATTTTAGACCACTCTGGTCTCAGTGGTGTGTGGGGAGCTGGACATTGAGGCAAGACCCAGAACCCCAGGAAATCAAGACAGCCCCACTGTAGCCCCCTGTACCTATTACCATTAGGTCTTCCCAAGCTGGGAGCCTGGACACCTGGGTTCAAGTTCTGGCCTTGCATTTCTTGGCTGGGTGGCCTTGAGAAAGTCCCTTCCCTCTCTGCTTTCTTTGTGTAATAATAATAAATATTCAGCCACACAGTTGCAGGGTGCCTTTTCGTTTAACAAGAGCAATAGGGTTGTCATAATTCCTGGGAGGAGGCCAGGAGAGGATGGGGAGTGATGAGGTGCCTGGCCCAGGGTGCCTGCCCGGTGGGCCTGCCTGATGTCCCCTCTGGCTCCCCAGGCTGGGCGCCCCGCTGGGTGCCTTCCACGCCAGCCTCCTGCACTGTCTCCTGCCCCAGCTGAGCAGTCCACGCCTGGCAGTGCGCAAGCGAGCTGTTGGGGCACTAGGCCACCTGGCGGCCGCCTGCAGCACCGACCTCTTCGTGGAGCTCGCGGATCACCTGCTGGACCGGCTGCCTGGCCCACGCGCACCTGCCAGCCCTGCTGCCATCCGCACCCTGATCCAGTGTTTGGGCAGCGTAGGCCGCCAGGCAGGCCACCGCCTGGGTAAGGGAACTGGGTTCCCGGGCAAGGAGGTGGGGTCTAGGTCTGGAGGTGCTGGGGAAAGGAGTGGGGGCCCAGGCTGAGGGGCGGGACCTGGAGGCGGGCCACCTCTAGAAGGCGGCTGGCAGTTAAGAATTTGGAAGAGGAGGGCGGGCCCTGAGAGCCATCTGCGTCTGAACATCAGATAATTATAAATCATTCCACCAAACTTTAATAAAACATGTTTTAAAAATAAATAAGTGCTCGCTTTGGCAGCACATATAGTAAAAATTTAAAAAAAAAAAATGCTTTCCTATCCTACTTTGACAGGTATACCTTAATAACAACCTGCAAGCCAGGTTTGAATTTTTTTTAGTTTTTATTGGAAGAACGTATATGCAATAAACCACACTGTTTAAAGTACCATTCAGTGTGTTTCAGCCTTTGCGTACACCCATGAAACTACCATAGTCAAGGCGCAAAACATTTCCATTACTCCCAGAAGTTTCCTTGTGCCCCTTGATAGTCCATCTCTTCCTTTGCCCCACCCCAGGAACCACTTATCTGCTTTCTGTGACCATAAATTAATTTTATGGAAACGGAATCCTGCAATCAGATTTGAATTTATTCTCAAACACCTTGGAGTTCCAGGCTAGAAAAAGGCAGTGTCGATGGAGTTGGCCATGGTCTGCCCTTCTCTTCCTTCTGGTTCTCTCAGTGAAAGTGACCTTAGAAGCACACATGGGGACCCCAGACTGCAATCCACATTCTATCTACTTCCCATGCCCTTCTCTTCTCCACCCTCTCAAGACAAACTGCAGCCACCCCTTGGCTACTCTTGGGAGCGTGGCCTCGGGAATGAGGCCTGCACAGGACCCAGACAAAGGTTCAGGGCCAGTTGGGCAGGAAAGTGGGGAAGGGTGTTGCTGGAGAAGGGCTAGGGTGGAACCCTCTAAAGCCCAAGGATCAGGCAAGGGTCCCTCTTGTCTGGTCTATAAGGGCAGTACCTACTTCTCCCCTTTTTCCATCCAGGGCTACAACTTAGTACAGGAAATAAGGCAAGGACATGAGTAACAGTTTCAACAGCAGATGCTACTTATTGAGTGCCTACTCTGTGCCAGGACCTGGGCGAAGCTCTTTATCTGCATCATATTAATCTTCACAAAATCTCTGTCTGGTAGGCATTGTTATCTCTACTGTGAAGATGAGTAGACCAAAGTCAGAGAAGTGTTGTGACATGCCCAAGATCTCAGAGCTCATAGGTGACAGAGTCAGAGCTAGAACCCACGTCTGCTTGATTCTGGAGCCTCTTGAGTTGAATTTGCAGTGGTCACGGCTGCAGATGCAAGGACAGATTGAGTGCTGTGGGCTAGGGAAGCCTGGGGGAGGGTCTTTCCTGTCCACAGTGACCCACCTGGCCTTACAGGGGCCCACCTGGACCGCTTGGTGCCCCTGGTGGAGGAGTTCTGCAACCTGGATGATGATGAGCTCCGGGAGTCCTGCCTCCAAGCCTTGGAGGCCTTCCTGAGGAAGTAGGTGCAGCGGGATGCTGGAAGATGGGGCCCCAGAGTTTCTTTGGGAAGTTGGTGGGATGGGGTTGGGGGCAGTATGCTGGCCTCAGAGCAGTAAGATCTCAGGACTCGCCACTGGGCCCCACTGCCTACCCTGTCCTGCCTGGGTCCACCAGAGCCTCCCTGTCCAACTCCACAGGTGCCCCAAGGAGATGGGTCCTCATGTGTCCAATGTAACCAGCCTGTGCCTCCAGTACATGAAGCATGACCCCAACTATAACTATGACAGTGACGGGGAGGAGGAGCAGATGGAGACAGAAGACAGTGAATTCAGTGAGCAAGGTGGGTGGCCAACTTGTCATTGGAGCTGGAGGGTGGAAATGAGTGCAGCCTTACTGGGACCCCCTTCCCCAGCCAAAGATGGCCCACATTTAGTGCCCTTATCCTGGTTCCAGCGGTTCCTCAAACCCTGCCTTCCATAATCTGGGTTCACCAATGTCCCCATCCTTTCTGACTGCTCAGTAAGAATAGTAGTAATCACTAACATTTATTGAGCATCTACTGGTGTCCCGAGCACTCTCTTATTTCATGTTCCTTACAGTAACCCTAGAAAACCAGGCATTAGTATCCCCATATTTTATACAAGGAAACTGAGACTTTGCGAAGTGATTTGCCTGAGATAACACAGCTTTGAGATAACACAGCTAGGAAGTGGCATAGCTGGGGCTTGGAGGCATGTCTGTCAGACACTGCCATCTCTACCCTTTTAGTCATGGCTTCCAGGAGATAATGCTTTAATCCAGCAAAGTGAAGCTCGAATGGTAGAATGATAGGCACTTACCCAGGAATCTGGCTTGTAACTCAGATGGGTGCCCCTGGGTTCTAAAAGCAGGGCATCAATGGAGGCAAGGGATTTAGGGTCTGATGGGGTACTTGGAATGAGATGCGATGGTGGGAGATGAGATTGGATAGGCATGTTGGGGCCTTGAATGCCAAGCCAGGGAGATCAGGCATTTTTCTTGTCCATAACAGGGAGCTGTGGATGTTTCTTCATGGATGGTATAGGGTAGAGGCAACAAATAATGGTCCATCAGAGGGGACATGTACTAAACTGACATGGGGCCATCCCTGTGGTCCACTGTGGCTTGTCCAGATGCCAGTTCTGAGAGTCTGAGTTGTCAGCAGAGCAGTGTGGATAAGCACATACTCGCCTCTGAGCCTGTGACTGGGGTGTTCCTAGTTAGGACCATCCCCCTCTGAGCCTCATGTGTCTCCACAGGTGATATGGATGGGCCTCGTGGGCCTGAATCTCAGCTCTCTAGTTCCCTAGCTGTGTGCCCTCAGGAGGGGCTCTCACCATATCTGATCATTATTCTAGACATCTATTCATCTGTAAAACGGGGCTCAAGGCTCTGTGTGAGCTCTGGCCTCTCAGGGGAGCTGGGAGAGTAGGAAGCCACACAAACACAGCATTTCTGCTTGGAAGCTGAGTAATCAGGACCCTTGAGAGGCTGGGGCAAGGCAGGGTGGGACAATGCAAAAGGAGGCCCTATTATATCTCCCTCTAGAATCCCGGTAAATGAAACATCACACAGCCAGCCCTGAAACCAAAGGATGGGTTTTGTACCCCAAATGGATTGTCTAGGGCCTCATTGAAGACTTGGAAGTCAGTGTTTTCCCTGGTGTAGTCAAAACAGAGAAGGGTATGAGGCAGGAGGAGGACCCTGATTTAATTCCAGCTATTTCCCTGCTCATGTAACTTGGGGCCAGTCACTTCCCTCTGGGTCCCAGTTTTCTGATCTCTGCAGTGGGGAAGTAATCCTTGTCCCACAAGGTCGTTGTGAGGCTAAAATGAGGCTGTGGATTTGACATGCTTGATGCCACCCCTATCACACAGTAGTGTTCATTACATGGTAGGTAAAATTCCTAATACAGGGATGGGCAAAAGTAGGTTTACAGTTGTTCAGATGGAAAATACCATAATTGATAAACAGTAATACAAGAATAAACTCTGTTTCATGTACTCACAACTGTAAACGTACTTTTGCCCACCCCTGTAGTGTGTAAATAATGATCATCAAAAGGTGAAACACAGGCTTGGCTCCCTCTTCACCTCTCCATCCTGGGAAACCACCTGGGTGGGGCAGGCAGCTCCCTATCCATCTGCTACAGAGCACAGGGCTCCATGGGTCTCTGGTTCCTGCCCCAGAGAGCGAGGATGAATACAGTGACGACGATGACATGAGCTGGAAGGTGCGCCGAGCAGCAGCCAAGTGCATGGCGGCCCTGATCGGCTCGCGGCCTGACCTGTTGCCCGACTTCCACTGCACGTTGGCGCCAGCGCTCATCCGCCGCTTCAAGGAACGTGAGGAAAATGTCAAGGCCGATGTCTTTGGGGCCTACATCGTGCTGCTGCGGCAAACGCGGCCCCCAAAGGGATGGGTGGAGGCCGTGGAGCCTACCCAGACTGGCAGCAATCTCCACAAGCTGCAAGAACAGGTGGGCACGCCTTCACCCCTCTCCCCTTCTACCCTCCACTCACAAGGTACCCTCCCACCTTCTCACATCCGTCCATCCATCTTCCACCCATCCACCCACCCCACTATCTATCCATCCACTAAAGAGTGCATATTGCACACCCACTGTGTGCGCGGCCCTGTGTATCAGGTCCTGGGGCACAGCAAGGAACAAGACAAATAAAGGCCTTGCCCCTGGACCACACAGTTTTCCGATCTTGCTGGCAGATTGGATGTGGAGGGAGGGACAAGGAGGTGGCATGTGAGTTCCAGGCTCTGGCTGAAGCATGGAGTGCAGTCCCCTGAGGTGGCAGAGCATGAAAAGGGCAATGTTTAGAGTTCTGTTCTGAACATTTGTGTTCAAGGTCCTCAGATGTCCAAATGGAGACATCAGGTGGGCAGTCAGAACTCAAGTCTGGTGCTGACAGTGTAGATCTGAAGTCATTGCTACGCTGGCACCTGAAGCTTGGGGAGTGGATGAGTTCATCTGGGGAGAACCCAGATGGGGAAGGGAATGAGCCCAATGCCTCTCCCTTGGGGTATGTGGTGAGACCCAGACTGCCTGAGTAATTTTGAGAAAGTTACTTAATCTCTCTGTACCTATTTCTCCATCTGTAAAATGGGCCTAGGAGTAGTACCTACTTTAGAAGGTCTGAGTATAGAATCAGGTGTCCGGTACAGAGCAAATTATGAAAAGGTTAGGATAGAGCGATCCTCTCCATGCTAGGATCCTTGATGGGCACATGCCTGGGCACAGCCCCTCAAGAGTGGGTGGGGTGTGAAAGTTCCCTGGGTGGTCACTGACCTCCCCTCACCTGCCCACAGGTGCCCCTTGTGATCAAGGCCCTACAGCGGCAGCTGAAAGATCGCAGTGTCAGGGCCCGCCAGGGATGCTTCAGCCTCCTCACCGAGCTGGCGGGCATCCTCCCTGGCAGCCTGGCAGAGCACATGCCTGTGCTGGTAGCAGGTAGGATGGACTGGAACCTGGCATCTGCTGTCCTGGGCCTCTTCCAGGATCCAGCCCCCAATCCTCAAGGATGCCCCTATTCAGCAACATACGGTGGCTCCCCATTGCCAGCAGTGAGAACAAGGCTGGAGTGCAGGCCCTACATCCTGGTTTCAAATGGCATTGTGTCCCTCAGTTCTGGTCCCAGCCAAACCCTGACCTCTTAGAATCTGCTGCATAAGAGCCCAGGTGCCCGGATCTAACTCTAATACCTGTGGGTATTCCACCTGCATACCCAGGGAGGGCTGTGTTGGGTCAGGGTCTGTGGCCCATAATTTTTGCACCCATCCCGCAGGCATCGTCTTCTCACTGGCGGACCGCTCTAGCTCCTCCACCATTCGGATGGATGCCCTGGCCTTCCTGCAGGGGCTGCTAGGTACAGAGCCCGCTGAGGCCTTCCACCCACACCTGCCCACCCTCCTGCCACCTGTAATGGCCTGTGTGTCTGACCCTTTCTACAAAATTGCGGCCGAGGCCCTGCTGGTGCTACAGGAGCTGGTGCGGGCCCTGTGGCCCCTGGATAGGCCTCGGATGCTGGACCCAGAGCCATACATTGGAGAGATGTCTACAGCCACCCTGGCACGGCTCCGTGCCACCGACCTGGACCAGGAGGTGAAGGAGCGGGCCATCTCCTGCATGGGCCACCTTGTGGGCCACCTGGGTGACCGGCTTGGAAATGACCTGCAGCCATCACTATTGCTCCTCCTGGACCGCCTGCGGAATGAGATCACCCGGCTGCCTGCTGTCAAGGCCCTGACCCTCGTGGCTCTGTCCCCACTGCAGCTTGATCTGCAGCCTATCCTGGCCGAGTCGCTGCCCATACTAGCCTCGTTCCTGCGCAAGAACCAGCGGGCACTGCGGCTGGCCACGCTGGCTGCCCTGGATGCCCTGGCCCAGAGCCAAGGACTCAGCCTCCCTCCAGCTGCTGTTCGGGTCGTGTTGGCGGAGCTGCCTGCCCTGGTCAGTGAGAGTGACATGCATGTGGCCCAGCTGGCTGTGGACTTTCTAACCACGGTGACCCAGGCCCAACCAGCCTCTTTGGCCGAGGTCAGTGGCCCTGTGCTCTCAGAGCTGCTGCGGTTGCTGCGCTCACCCCTGTTGCCAGCAGGTGTCCTAGCAGCTGCCCAAGGCTTCCTGCAGGCTCTGGTGGGGACCCGGCCCCCGTGTGTGGACTACGCTAAGCTCATGGACCTGCTCACTGCCCCTGTTTATGACCAGGCTGTGGACGGTGGGCCAGGCCTGCACAAGCAGGTGTTCCATTCGCTGGCTCGGTGTGTGGCAGCCCTCACAGCTGCCTGTCCCCAGGAGGCAGCAGGCATGGCAAACCGCCTGGTTTGCGATGCCAAGTCACCCAACTCCAGCACGGGGGTCAAGGTCCTGGCATTCTTGTCGCTGGCTGAGGTGGGCCAGGTGACCGGGCCTGGCCCCCAGCGGGAGCTGAAGGCAGTGCTCCTGGAAGCCTTGGGGTCGCCCAGTGAGGACGTGAGGGCTGCAGCCTCCTTCGCACTAGGGCGTGTGGGAGCTGGGAACCTGTCCGACTTTCTGCCCTTCCTACTGGGACAGATCAAGGCTGAGCCCCGAAAGCAGTACCTGCTGCTGCACTCGCTCAGGGAGGCCCTGGGCGCTGCCCAGCCCGACAGCCTGAAGCCCTACGCAGAGGACATCTGGGCTCTGCTGTTCCAGCACTGCGAGAGTGCCGAGGAGGGCACCCGGGGGGTAGTGGCCGAGTGCATTGGAAAGCTTGTTCTCGTGAACCCTCCATTCCTTCTGCCCCGATTCCGGAAGCAACTTGCTGCAGGTAGGGGCACAGGTGTGGGCAGAGGCGGCCCAGGTCATTGGTGGGCAGTTTGCCCCTGAGTATCTGAGCATACCACACAGCGAGCTAGTTCCAGTGATTAGGTCTGAGAGCCGTGATGTGTATAAGATAAGGGCAGAGGAGTCATTAAACACTGTTTCCTGAGACTTACAGGCTTCCTCCTGTGGGATGCTCTGGGACGGAGGGAACAGAATCCTTGATCTTCAACAAATAAACCTTTCATGATTCCACTTTCAGAATCCTTGTTGTGGACAGCAGCTTCATGTTCCAGGCGAAGGGTAATAAAAGTAGTTCTCTCGGGCCAGAAACTGCAGCTGCAGAGTGCAGCTCTTTTGGGCTAGCTTGAGCCAGGAGCAAATGGAAATGTAGGCTAAGACTGGATGCCATGCCCTGGGGTTTGGAGAGGGCCAGGCAGTAACCAGGGTGCAGGTTGTGTGTGGTCAGATCAGGGACATCGGGGTGTTCCACAGCTCGGGGAGAAAGAAAGCATATAGGTGTACCTGTGGGGTTATTTGGGCCCCTGAGAATGAAAGGTCTCCAGGCCTGGAGCTGGTCAGCTAGCTGGTCCCTGATAGGGTCAGTGGATGTGTCAGTTCACATAGTGCAGGCAGAGTGCTTTGTATAGTCTGTGGTACCTGATCGACACTGAATAACCGCTGCCATTGCTGTGCTGGTGATTATGGTGAGCCCTTGCTGGGTTTACAAGAAGCAGCTGTGTGGTTCTCACTCCTGTGTGGACAGGAAGAACATTCCCTGAGGACATTCCCCATTACACTCACAGGGCTCTTCACAAGGACCCTTGAGAAGCGAGTCTTGGGTTGAGGAGCAGCCCTGCCTTTTCTAAGCTCTGATTTGTTTCTACCTCATGCATTCTGTTGAGCCAGCTAACCAGTCACATAGTAGGAAAGAAAATTCAGAGCCAAATTAGCCCTGCTTCTGACGAGTTCATGGGACTTCTCAGTTGCCTCTCTCTGCAAGCCCCTTACTCTAGTCTCCAGCTCACTTCCCTGCCTTGTCCTGTTTTTCTTATTTTAAATTCACTTAATCCTGTTCTATTTGCGTATCTTCATCAGCCAACTCCAGTCATCTTAAGAGCCAGTCAGGATAGAAAGAGAAGGAGGGAAAAACCAAAAGTCTGAATTCTGTAATTCACTCACACCAAATTGTAAACTTTCTTCTGAGTCTCGAACATAAAGTTTGTGATAGAAACAGCCTTAACCCACTTACTGTTATATGCTGGGCAATAGTGGGGGGACGTGGAGAGAAGCAAGCAGTTTATTTTTTTTCTTCCAGTTTTATTGAGATATAATTGGCATAGAACATCATATTAGTTTTAAGGAATGCAACATAATGATTTGATGTATGTATATGTTGCGAAATGATTACCACAGTGTGTTTAATTAACATCCATCAACTCTCATAGTTATAAAATTTTTTTCCCTTGTGGTGAGAACTTTTAAGATCTACTCTTTTAACAACTTTCAAATATACAAAACAATACTGTTAGCTACAGTCATTATGTTGTGCATTACATCACCAGAAATTATTTAGCTTATACCTGGAAATTTGTATCTTTTTGACCACCTTCATTCATTTTGCCCCCCCTCTCCCCGCCCCAGTCTCTGGCAACCACAAATCTGATCTCTGATTTTATGAGTTTGGTTTTTTCAGATTACACATATAAGTGAGATCATATAGTATTTGTCTTTCTCTTATTTCATATAGCATAATGCCCTCAAGATCCATCCATGTTGTGGCAAATGGCAGGATTTCCTTCCTTTTTGTGGCTGAATAATATTCCACTGTGTGTGTGCGTGTGTGACATTTTCTTTATCCATTCATTTGTTGATGACATTTAGGTTGTTTCTGTGTCTTATGGTATTATGCTGAAGTGAACACGGGAGTGCAGATAACTCTTGAGATAGCGATGGGATTTCCTTTAGATATATACCCAGCAGCAGGATTGCTGGATCCTATGGTAGTTCAATTATTAACTTTTTGATCAGCCTCCATACTGTTTTCCATAGTGGCCGCACCAGTTTACATCCCCACCAACAGTGCACAACGGTTCCCTTTTCTCCACATCTTGGCCAACATTTCTCTTTCTGATGACAGCCATTTCAACTGGTGCGAGGTGCTAACACATTGTGGTTTTGATTTGCATTTCCCTGATGATTAGTGATATCAAGCACCATTTCATGTACCTGTTGGCCTTTTGAGTATCTTTTTTTGAAAAACAAACAAACAAACAAACAAAAAAACAAACAAACAAACAAATGTATTCAGGTCCTTAGCCCATTTTTAAAATTGGATTATGTTACTTGCTATTGAGTTCTATGAGTTCTTTATATATTTTGAGTATTAACCCCTTATCATGGTTTGCAAATATTTTTTCCCATTCCATAGGTTGTCTTCACTTTGTTGATGGTTTATTTTGCTGTGCAGAAGCTTTTTAATTTGATGTAGTCCCACTTGTTTTTTTATTTTTTTGCTTGTGTTTTAGGTGTCATGTCCAAAAAATCATTACCTAGACCCATGTCAAGGCGCTTTATTCCTATGTTTTCTTCTAGGAGTTTTATGGTTTCTGCTCTTACATTTAAGTCTTTAATCCATTTTGAGTTAATTGTTTTTGAGTGCTATAAGATAAGGGCCTAGTTTCATTCTTTTACATGTGAATATCCAATTTTATCAGTGCCATATAATCTTGGCTCCCTTGTCAAATATTAATTGACCGTATATGCCTGTATTTATATCTGGGCTCTTGATTCTGTTCCATTGTCCTATGTGTCTGTTTTTATGCCAGTACCATGGTGTTTTGATGATTATAGCTTAATACTATAGTTTGAAGTCAGGAAGTGTGATGCTGCCTACTTTCTTCTTCTTTCTCTGGATGGTTTTGCCTATTTGAGGTCTTTCGTGATTCAATACAAATTTTAGGATTTTTTTTTTCTATTTCTGCAAAACATGCCAGTAGAATGTGAGCAGTTTAGAGAAGAGACTGAGAAGCATGTGGGGCAGCTGCTGATTTATTTCTTTCACCCAATGGGAAGTGTATTTCCCTCCCTTTTTTCAGCTTCTCCACTCAGAAAGCAAGCAGAAAAGCAAAACTAAGCGAGTTCTTTATTCCCAAACTTTGGAGATGCTCTGAATTCTGTTGGAATCCCCTTGGCCTTCAGCCTGCCTAAAGTACAGCTGCCCCCTGCTTGGAGAATGCAGGGCTGGGGAGGAGAGCCCAGCCAAGGCTCAGAACTCTGGATCTGTCGTGTGACCCTAGACATGACTTATCTTTTCTGGGTCTCTCTTTCCTCATATATAAAACAGGTTAATAATTTTATTAGTTATTTTAATTAATATATATTATTATCAACCAATAAATAGGACAATTCTGAGAATTAACTGAAATAATGTGTCTGAAAAATAGAATGCAGTCCCAAGGCCTGAGTAAAGGTTTCTTTAGGTTGGGCTCTTGGCTCTTGAGTTCTTGGTTCTCGGTTTGTATCTGACAGTGTGGTTACCTGCACACTTATACTTTTACTCTCTCGGCCACAGCAGAAAGAATTCAGGGAAGTTTCTAGGCTACCAAGGGAAATGGTAGCATTGACTTTCCCAAAGATTGAGGGGAGTTTCAAGTGGGGTGGGGTATATTTCTGCCTTCCATGGAGGCAGAGGACAGTCTTGGCACCTTCTGACCTGTGGGTATCCAGGATTGGCACCGCCCCTCTTCAAGCTACTGCCTCTTATCCTGCAGGTCAGCCGCACACCCGGAGCACTGTCATCACAGCGGTCAAATTCCTCATCTCGGACCAGCCTCATCCCATTGACCCCCTCCTGAAGAGCTTTATTGGTGAGCAGAGCATCCCCTTGGCCCCTAGCTTCATTCAGTCCCCTCCACAGCCCTTGAACTTGGGCTGATTTTTCTTACACGTTAACTGAAGGGAGTTGGAGACTCAGGAGGCCACCTCACTCCCATGACAGCAGCAGAGCCTGGGTTCAAGTCCCTGTGCTGCCACTGAGTTGTTGGGTGAGCCCAGCATGCCCTTTCTCACCTCTGAGCCTCAGTTTTCTTATCTGTAAAATGGGGACATGAAAATCAGTAGTTCTAAGGTTTTGGAGATTCCATGTGTAGTTGAGGGGGAAAGTGTTCCATGAACACATAGGCTCTTAGAAGTGGAAAGCTACCAACCCCTCAAAATGTACTGGCTTCAGTGGGCACCAAGCTAGGCAGGGCTGCACTGGGACGGGAGAGAGTGGCTCCCTGACTTACTTGTCAATGTCCGAGGGGCCTTTTAGCTTGAGGGGCCAGAGCAGACTTTGTTGAGAGGAGGCTTAGCCCCCCTCCCTTTGGGCCTCTGCAAGACTAGGCTCACTTCAGAGCTCCAAACCTGTGGGTCTCTTTTTGTTTTTGTTTTTTTGTTATATCTTTATTGATATTTTAGATAGGACAGGAGAGGGAAGGAGAGAAACATCTGTGTGAGAGTGAAACATTGATCTGCTGCCTCCTGAATACCTCTCCTGGGGATCGAGCCCACAACCCAGGCATGTGCCCTGATTGGGAATCAAACCAGCAACCTTTCAGATACCCAACCAACTGAGCCACACCAGCCAGGGCATCTATGGGTCTTTAACTGGGCAGCCTACTGGACTGTGGAGAGGTTTTGGAGTCTGCCAACCTTGGGTTCAAATCCTGGCTCTGCCACTCCCTGGTTGTGTGAATATGGATGGATCATCTCATCCTCAGCCATAAAATGGGGGTGCTAAGCTCCACATGCTGGGGCACCATTGTATGAAACCAAGGAAGGGGTCAGCAGATTTGACTACGCTTAGAATTGGAGAACATGTCCAGAAGCTACAGCAACATCATCAGCAGTGACTTCATCCTGTGTCCTCACCCAGTGGGTGCACACTGCCCCTAGCCCTGTTTTTTTCATCTTGCCCAAGCTGCCCATGGCTGCGACCCCAGCGGCCTCCACCTGGGTGTTTGGTTTTTGTTGTTGTATGTTTGAACCAGTTTTTGAGCTCTCACTGTGTATTAGGTACCACACTAGATCCTTCAATATAACTCATCACAGTTAATTCTCAAAACCCCCTGTGTGAAATGTAGGACTGGCCCCATTTTACAGACGAGAAAACTAAGGCCCTGGGTTAGAATCCCACTGTGCTGGGAGACTTTATTTTCCCCAGTGCGTGACATCAGGAGGCACATGATGGCAGTTTGTCCTGTGTCTAGTGATGGTAACTCCGATCACCTCGTTAAGGTGGAGATTTGTAGGTTTCTTCACCCTAAAGTTACTCTTTTTCCTTTGGAATGAATAAATATGTGTTAGCCTATGGAAATACCTCTTCCTTATCAAATTTTGCCCACTATGTTTTGTATCCATTGTGTTCTCTTGTCTGAATCAGGGATTACTGACAGTTGCCAGATGGCAACTTTTTAATTCCAACATTCCTTCTATATTCATTAGTTTGCATTTTATTCTCAGGAAAAACGTTTTCTTCTCCCCCATGTATTTACTTATTTGTTGTTTTATCCATATCATTATAGACTCATAGAGTCCTAGTTCGTTCAGTGGGTTACTGTCTTTATTTATTTTGATTCTCAAGATTGTCTCAGATTTGGCACATGGGAGCCCTTCAAGCTGGTTCCCATGTTCATTGACACGTTTCCGTCATTCTTTGAGCATGTCCTTACTTTTTGGCACAATAAGATGCTCCAGCCTCATCTTTTCTGCCCCAGCCCTAGAATCAGCCATTTATCCAAGCAGCCAAGATTGCTTTTAGTGGAGAGTGGTATTGAGAGTCCAAGATCTGAATACTATATATGCTTATTGCTACTGGGTGCCATTGCTTCTAGGCCCTCTCAGCAGATAGGACGTACTAGGAAATATATGTATGAGGACATCGAGGCTCTCCTAGGTCCCAGAGTTAGGAAGTGGTAGAATTTGGATATATGTATGCAGACAGACACACATGTATCCATTTTTTACCTCCTATTCTTCTCCACCACCAAAGGGTTCGTTCTAGCCTCCTTTTCCAAATACCCTTCTCTTACAGGGAAAAACCTAACTCCTATTATCTACAGTGGTTAGAGCATCGGTCTGCGAGCCTAAGGGTTTTGGGTTCGATTCCCAGTCAAGGGCACGTATCTAGCTTGCAGGTTTGATCCCCGGCCCCAGTTGGGGCACGTGCAGGAAGCAACCAATCAATGTGTCTTTCTCACATCGATGTTTCTCTCTCTCTACCTCTCTCTCTCGCCCTCCCTCCCTCCCTTCCACTCTCTCTAAAAAAATCAGTGGGGAAAAAAAGATATTTATTCACTTAATTTTGGAATACGCAGAAAGTAGTCTGAGAATTGGTAACCTTTATCTCTGTGAAAAGTCAGTATTTGTTTATAGTCCTTTTGTCTTTAGCCTGAGAGCATGTAATCAGAATTCTTTGTTTGGAAGTTACTTGGGTGAGTTGTTTTCTCCTTCATTTCCTAGGCAGTTATATTAATCATTTGAAATACAGTTAGTTGTTTTTTTGGGGGGGCTCTCCCAATTCTCGATTTTATTTATTTATTGAATATATAAAACAATAACACAGTTATTAAGAAGTCTAAACTATACAAAAAGGTATACTTAGGGAAGTGCTGTGTGACTTGGTGTAAGTTTCTTCACCTCTCTGATCTTCAGGAGCCTCATCTATAGTATCAGGTTAACATTCGTAGGATCTTTGCCTTGTGCCAGGTCCTCTGCTATGTGCTCTATATACTACCACATTTTATTTTATTTTTATTTATTTCTTTAATCCACACCTGAGGATATTTTTTCCATTGACTTTCAGAGAGAGTGGAAGGGAGAGAGAGAGAAAGAAACATCAGTGTGAGAAAGATACATCGATTGATTGCCTCTCGCATGTACCCTGACCAGGGTCGGGATAGAGCCTGCGACCAAGGTACATGCCCTTGGCTGGAATCAAACCCGGGACCCTTCAGTCCCTGGGCCAACACTCTAGCCACTGAACCAAACCGGCTAGGGCAACTACCACATTTTAAATCATAAACACAGTGCTACAGGATAGATACTGCAATTACCTCCATTTTACAAAGATGAGGACATCGAGGCTCTCCTAGGTCCCAGAGTTAGGAAGTGGTAGAATTTGGATTTGAACCCAGGCCAGGCTCCAGTCCACATTCTTTTTTTTTAATCCTCACCCAAGGAGTGAGAATATACTTTTTCCATTGATTTTTAGAGAAAGGGAAGGGAAGGAGGAGGGGGAGAGAGAGAGAGAAACATTGATGTGACAGAGACACATCAATTGGTTGCCTCCTGCACGTGCCCCGACCTGGGGCAGGGATCGAACCTGCAACCCAGGTATGTACGTGCCCTTGACTGGGAATTGAACCCGCGACCCCCTGGTGTGCAGGCCGACGCTATAACCACTGAGCAACACTGGCCAAGGCTCGAGTCCACATTCTTATCTGGACTTTGAAGGCTTGCTGTGCATGGTACAAAGTAGATGCTCGTAACATGTCTGACCCCGTTCAGCCAGGTATGCTTGACTCACATGCACCAGGTAATGGAGGGAAGGGTAGAAGTGGTTTGTGTCTTGACTGTGCCGTCCCTCACACCCCCCTCATCTTTCTGCCAGGAGAGCTCATGGAGAGCCTGCAGGACCCAGACCTGAACGTGCGCCGGGCCACTCTGACTTTCTTCAACTCTGCTGTGCACAACAAGCCCTCTTTGGTCCGGGACCTGCTGGGTGACATCTTGCCCCTTCTCTACCAGGAGACAAAGATCCGCCGGGACCTCATCCGAGAGGTGAGGCTGGGGGAGGGCTGAGTGGGAGCCTTTGGGCCTGACTGGTGGGGCTGTGGTGAGGACCAGGGTCCAGCTCATCGGATGACCAGGTCCCATGGACTGAGTCAAGTCTTGCTCCTCCGCTTCCCAGCTGTGTGACCCTGCCAGGGCAACCTTACGCACTCTGAGCCTCAGTTCCTCCTCACAGGCAAAGTGTGCAAAATGATCATGTGTGCATCATAGGGTGATTGAGAAGATTCAGTGAGTTGAGTCCTGTAGGTGCTCAGAACTGCTCCTGGTATACAGTGGGCACTCGGTCAATGTTGGTGACTCTTGTTATCACTCAACATTCAGCAAATGGTTGCGGAGCACCAGCCCAGTGTCTGAGTGCCAGGATTCAGAGCTGGACCAGACATGGTTTCTGTACCAGGGAGCTCATGGCCTCCTGAAGGAAACACCCACTCTGCTGATTATTTAATTTAGTTATAGCCCAGTTGGTGAAGTAAGGATTTAAAGGGCAGAGATTAAAGGTTATTGAACAGCTAAATCATCATACAATGATCTGTCAAACACTCAGCACAGTGCCTGGTACATCATAACTGCTCAGTAGATTATAATAATGGTAATTCTTATTGTTATCATCATGAAAGGGCATTGTCGGCTAAGCAAAGGCATGCAGACTTGAATATAAAGCATGAGACACAGTACTGAACAACAGATGTGGGGTATGCAGCAGGAACTAGGGGAGGTGTTCCTACAATCTAAGGTCACATCCCCTAATCTGTCATTCTCCCCTCCTGCAGGTGGAGATGGGGCCCTTTAAGCACACAGTGGATGATGGGCTGGATGTGCGGAAGGCGGCCTTTGAGTGCATGTACTCACTGCTTGAGAGCTGTCTGGGCCAGCTGGACATCTGCGAGTTCCTGAATCACGTGGAGGACGGCCTGAAGGACCACTATGATATCCGGGTAGGATGAGCCACCTGCGGGACCCATGCCCACTTCATACCGAGGAGACAGCCAGGCACCACTGGACCTACTGCTTGCTTGTCCTGCACTCCCTACCCCAGAAACCCCCATGAAAATAGCTCTATTTTTTTTTCTGATAAGTAAAAGAACCCATGTCTCAAACACCTTTGGTGGGTTCTACGATGGCAAGCTCTTTGAAGGATGGTTTGGCAATAACTAGAAAAACTTTTAATTCTCAGACACACTGACCCAGCAATTATACGTCTATGAGCTTCTGGACTGACTTCTGCATATGTTCAGAGTTTTATGTTCAAGATTGTTCTTCACAGCCCTAGCCAGTTTGGCTCAGTGGTTAAAGCGTCAGCCCTCAGACTGGAAAGGTCCTGAGTTCAATTCTGGCCAAGGACACATACCTTGGTTGCAGGCTCGACCCTGGCCCTGGTCAGGGCTCATTGGGGAGACAACCAATAGATGTGTCTCTCTTACATCAATGTTTCTCTCTCTCTCTCCCTTCCACTCTCTCTGAAAAGCAATGAAAAAATATCCTCAGGTGAGAATTAAAAAAAAAAAAAAAGACTGTTCTTCACTAATTTCTAGGAATTGGGAAAATCTGGCAGCTACCCAAATTTCCACTTATCTCCATAAACTCCACTGGCTCCATAAACTGAATACCACCAGTCATGGAATCCTAACCGCATTAAAAAGAATGAGCTAGATCTCTGTGTGCTGATGTGAAAGATGGCCAAGACTCACTGATAAAATCGAGTTATTTTTAATGGGTTTTTCCCATGCTTGAGCATGTCTTTCTGTTCTTCTCTTCCTCTCTGGCCATTGCTCTTCTTGCCTGCCCTCCAGGGAGCACAGGACAAGGCCTGGGCATCAGTGCAAACTTTGGGCTGATTTAAAAAACCCAAAACCAAACAAAAAATTGTGTGAGCCAACTAAATACGTCTACAGGCTTGGATTCAGCCTGGAGAATAATGGTGACCTCTTTTAAAAAGGGTAAAGTCCCTACGAATGATACAGTTTAAAGGGTGGTCGTTTGAAATCCACACTCCCTACCCACCCCCACCAGCTGTCTACCCTGCCCTGATCCCACATGCCCCACAGCAGAGGAGGAAGAAAGGCAAAACAGCAAAGAGTATATGGCATTAGATACCATAAGCTGTGTCCAGGCCCCTTTTGGTACTGACAAGGGTGGGTGAGACATCTATTGAGCAACTTCTGGTTATCTCATCAAGCCTTCACATTAACCTTTGGAGAGAGAGTTTAGATGTCCAGCTTACAGGGGAGAAACCAGAGACCTGGCTAGTTCAAGGGCACAAGGCAGGAAGTGGAGGAGCCCTGGGTCATAGCTCATGATGTCTAATGCCGTGCTCTTTGCTGCTCTGCCCCAGTCTTTTTCCTTTGCTGTGGGGCATGTGGGGATCAGGGCAGGGTAGATGGCTGGTGGGGATGGGTAGGGCGTATGGATTTCAAACAACCACCCTTTATACTATCTATCATTTGTAGGGACTTCACCCTTTCTAAAACAGGCTGAATCCAGGCCTGTAGACATATTTAATTGTCTCACAAAGTTTTTATTTTCTATTTATTTTTTTAGAGAGAGGAAGGAGGAGAAGAGAGAGAGAGAGATATCAATTTATTGTTCCACTTATTTACGCATTCATTGGTTGATTCTTGTATGTGCCCTGACCAGGGATCAAACCTGCAACCTTGGTGTATCTGGGACAACACTCTAACCAACTAATCTACGCAGCCAGGGCCAGCTCACATAGTTTTTTTGTTTTTGTTTAAATCAGGTACCAACATTTAAAAATGGAGAGATTTTACATGAAAATCAGGGTTTCTTTTGAAAAGAATCCGTCAAGTCTGGGGCATATTCCACCCGCCACAATGGGGTAGAGCTTAGTAGCTGCTGTCTGGCGTAGACTCCTTACTCCTTCCCAGTTCCCGTCTGGCCCCCTTCACTCAAGGGCAGTATCTGCCTCGCCCAGGGGGCATCTGAGCTTGAGAACTGCCCCCTCCCTGGTGCCTCTTCTGATCTGATTCTCTTCAGATCAAGCAAGTATAGTTGGCATAGTTGGTATTACCAGACTCTGGCAGGGGCCTGAGTGAGAATTAGTGCTAGAGTTTGAACTTGAGCTCCAGGTGTTGGGTCCAAAGTCTCTGCTGTTCCCCAGGGCCTGCTTCGTCCGGTCTGGGGCCATTTCACCAAGAACTCTGTCTCCTTCCTCCTGGGCAGATGCTGACTTTCATCATGCTCGCACGATTGGCTACCCTGTGTCCTGCACCAGTCCTGCAGAGGGTGGACCGGCTCATTGAACCACTCAGGGCCACCTGCATTGCCAAAGTAAGCCCCCTGTCCAGCCCCGTGCACACCTGTGGGCCTTCTGCAGCTCGCTCATAGGTACCATTTACCAAGAACCTCCTGCAGCACGGGACGTATGGGAAGTGCTTATTTTAATCATCATCCTATAAAATTCTTCTTGTTCCTTCTTATTCTTACCCTTGTATACACAGGGGAACAGACCAGAAATTGTTGGCAGAGGCTACATAGCTAGCAAATTGCAGAGCTGGAATTCAAATCCAGCTCTGTCTCTGTCGCTCATTAAATATTTCCTGGGTGCCAGGCCTTGTGCAAGGTACTAGGGATACAACATTGAACATGATGGGCTCCCTCCTCTCACATCTAATTGGGAAACTGAGGCAGACTCTTAGTAGTCAATGATTGACGGGTTGATTGATATAGGGCAGCGTTGCTGCTAGACTGGAATGCCTTAGGGTCCAGGGTAGGGATCTGGGACAGAAGGCTGCATGGAAAGCTGCAGTGTTGAAAACAGAGCGTGGAACACCAGTAAATACCTGTTGAATGAAAGAACTAATTTGGGTTTTGAACGAGTAAAAAGATTAGTCACAAAGAGGGCAGAGTATTTGAGATTGGAGCTTAAAGAAGAGAGACACCCATAGAGCAGTAATTTCCATGTAGCAAAATCTTTTCAAAAAAAAAAAAAAATCTGTTTATGTGGATAACACAGATAAAATTGGTAAGTAATTGAAACCTGACCTTATTTCCCTCTTTGTGATATTCATAATATTCTTACATTTTTTTCATAAACTTAGAGGGGGAAATACTAGTGTATTTGATTATATGGTACTGTACCAGACCCACGTTATCTGCACACTATCACCTTTCTAACACCCCCAAACTCCTGAATTTCAAAAGCACACCTGGCCCCAAGGATTTCGGACAAGGGATGTGGACCTGCTTGGTCATTTAATCCTCATAGCAGCCCTATAAAAGGAGGCTCCTATTTATAGTTTGTGAAGTGAGGGACAAAAAGGTGATTACCTGAAGTCACAGCTCTGACCTGGCGGAGCCATTCGAACCCAGGACTGTCCAACCCCAATACCAAGCTCTTGACAATCAGATTCTTGAGGGGGAAGAGACTAGTTGTCTGGGTTAAGTCATGGAGGACCTTTATTCTATAAGCAATGGGGGAATTCCTGAGATTCTCTGAGTAAGCGGGAGAGGGTGAGGGATGCGGAAACAGAAAGCAGACAAGGCACCTTTGATGTTTATTCTCTGGCTACCTCTGCAGAATGGACAGATGACAGCCTAGAAGACTGTCACAGTCATCCATTCAGTGATATCCTCTGGTACCAAGAGTTTCTTTTAAGCACAATAAAGAGATAGGTCAATGCTTCTTGTCAGGGGAAGATTATGTGAACACTTTATACCAATTGTCACCTTCAATTTATTACAAAAAATAAAGGTAATTTAGATTGGCTGTTTGGAGGTGCTTTAGGTGACTTTGAAGCTAATTTGAATGACAAAGAACCCTCTTGGGAAATCAGCCAGTGTAAAAGCCCAGAGGTGGAAGAAACCCTCAGGAGGCTGGAACCATAGGAGATTGTGAAGCAGGTGGTAGAGAGGAAGCCGAAGAGGCTGTGGTGCAAGGACAGGCTCAGTAAAGGATGGCTCATTGTTTCCCACTTTAGGTCAAAGCTGGTTCGGTGAAGCAGGAATTTGAGAAGCAAGATGAACTGAAGCGCTCTGCCATGAGGGCAGTGGCCGCCTTGCTGACCATCCCAGAAGTGGGAAAAAGCCCCATCATGGCCGACTTCTCTTCCCAAATCAGATCCAACCCTGAACTTGCTGCCCTCTTTGAGAGCATCCAGAAGGATTCTGCTTCAGCCCCCAGCACAGACTCAATGGAGCTCAGCTAGTCCTACTCCAGCCCCTAGATGGGTCCTCAGTCAAGAAAAGGGGACCCACCCAAGCCTGAGGTCTCAGTCTCACTGTCCCACCACCAAAGGCCACTGGCCTTTATTCCAAACTTTCTTCTCCTTGGGGGACCTCCTGTTCCAGTTTGGGCTTTACAGTGCCTTCTCCAAGGACTCCAACTCATCGGCCCCCAACCAGAACCTGTAAGGCTGCCAAGCCAACAGTTGGGCCCTTTAACTCAGGACAGCCATTCAAAGCAACAGCAAATTCTCCAAGCCTTTCACAAAATTGATGAGACTTCACACTGGTCTGTCTGGTTCCTTCAAGCTGGGGAGGCCCTGCCTCACAAAATACTTAGCATTTAGATATACTCTTGTGTTCACAGCTGTGAGGTTAGGAGGCAGCAGGCTGGCCTTTCTTCCCACTCATTTTCATGATTCACTTGATCGAATTGATACACCAAAAATTAATGCTTTGGCTGGACATCTTAAAAACTCATTTTCTACTTCTGAGTTTTTCACATTTTTAGAATTCAAAAAAACATATATATTTCTAATTGGCAGTGATGAACCAGAAATGTTTTCTTGCAGGGGGTAGAGTGGGTAGTGAATTAGAGCTACTGTGTTTTTTAAATTTCAAAACTTGTGAGCAAACTGGGAAACAGTAAAGCATGAAAGTACAAACCATGGTTTGTGTCCTTCTGAGGAAGGTTTTGAACATGTCTCTTTTAGTACTGAGGACACAGAATTAAGTGACAGGCCAAAGAACTTTGTGCTATCCCAGGCTAATAAAAGAGGTCCTAAATTACAACTATTTCTCTGCACAATTCTTCTAGTCAGTACATGTCCCAAGTCAATCTAAAGAAATCATGAAAATGACCAATAATTTACTTAACAAATGTTTCACACTAGGTTTTGGACAGAGGACAGTCAACCTGTAAGACATTTTATCTACTCAAACTAAGAGCCTTAAATCCAGTCCTAGCACACCAGGAAAATGATAACCAGTGCATTTGTTTTTGGCTCAGTTGACGCAGGATGGTGAAAAGAAAACCATGCTGTTTAAGGTCTTAAACTGCAGCAGTGATTTTCAACTGGTGTACTGCAAGAGTTTTTAAAGCATGCAATACCGTCAGGGACACTGACCTTTTTTGTTGATCCTCACCTGAGGATATTTTTCCCATTGCTTTTTCAGAGTGGGAGGGAGGGGGAGATAGAGAAACATGAGAGAGCCATGACTGGTTGCCTTCCACATGTGCCCCAACTTAGGCTGCAGAGCCAACCAGAGACCCTTCGATGCTCTAACCGAGCCACATCAGCTGGGGCAGGGGCACTGACTGCTTTCTCCTGTTGTCAAAAAATGACAATAGCCTGGCCGGGCATGACTCAGTGGTTGAGCATAGACCTAGGATCCAGGAGATCATGGTTGAATTCCTGGTCAGGGGTCATGCCGGGGTTGCGGGCTTGATCCCGTTGGGGGGCGTGCAGGAGGCAGCTGATCGATGTTTCGTTCCCTTCCTCTTTCTAAAAACCAAGAAACTATTCTTTAAAAACAAAAACACATAGATTCTAGCTGTTGTAGTTGAAAAGGAGTTTTGGGTGTTAAATCTGAGTCCCAAGAGGCCCAATTATCACCAGTTAAGGATCTCACACCTGTAGAAATTATGCCTAAAGCAGCAAACTGGGGGATTTTATATAAGCGGGATTAGACTGAAAGCCATCTACAAATATCCAAGGTTTATCATATATAGAGGGACTTGTGTGTCATCCTAATTTGTATTCTTGGACAGAAGCTATACGGTGCTATTTCAGCACCAAATAAAAATTTAAAGAAGAAATTCATCTAGATCTTTTCACACATTTTCTCAATCTTCACAAGAACTACACAGGGTAACCTGTCATCCAATTTTACAAAATTGAAGCTAAGAACAACTTGCTCCAAGCTGCAAGGACTTCAAATCAAGGGTTTCAGAACCTACCTTGATCTAAGGGCCAAGTCTTCTCCAGCTCTAACTAGAGATGACCAAGGCTGGTCTGGGCACCTGAGGCCGGTGCCCTGTAAAGGATCGAGGATCTTTTATAAACCCCTTCCAAATGACAGATTCCAGAACATTAACAGGCAAAAGAACAATCTCTGTGACAAGCTGTCAAAGTAAGAAACTGGAGAGTAAAACCAAGGGTGGAAATGCCAGATGGCAGAATTTTATAGTTTTATTAACACAAATACAATGTGTACACAATCTGTCTATTCATTTTCTTCGCTGCGCAGTCTGGCATTGGGATTGGTGACTCTGATGGCCAGCTGGGCTGCTCTTTCCACAATGGCTTTGCGGTTCTTTGAGGAGACGTTGTGAGCAATCTCAGCACAGTAAGATCTGGAAGAGAATCCATAAGTAAGTAAGGAGCAAGTCAGACGAGAACATACTTGTGTATTCTACTGGGAAGGCAATGGCTTTGGTCGCTTCACCTCCAGAGCCATAGCACTGAGCAAAGAGGGTGCAGGTAAATGGCTGCTGAGTGACATCTGCACATCCCCAAACCCCAACTCCCCAAATTCCATGGTATTAGCAAGACATTTAAAATACTTGCTGTGACAAAGATCACTCTCTCTATCCCTTTTATTTAATCCTCACAGCAGCCTTGTAATCCAGGTATCACCTTCATTTTACAGACAAGGAAGCCAAGGACCACAGAGGTGGAAATGAATTTCCAAATCACATATTCAGTAATGGACAGACCAGGATGTCTCAGCCTTAGACTCCAGGTTCAGAGATTCTCCCTCAGTCTTTCTGGCCAATCTGCCCAGTTCAAGGAAATCTCAGGGAGCTTAGACTTGCTCTGGAAAAGTTTTGGAACTGCAAGTAGCAGAGGAGACTCCAACAGTCTGATTAATCCAAGGGCTCCCTAATCCAGACCACAGACATTTTACTTGTTTGCTGCAGATAAAATTCCAAGTCAAAAGTAACGCTGCCTCAAGCCACCTAGTAAGTAGCAACACCTAACATTTCCCAAGCATATGTATGCCAGGAACTAGTCTCATCCATTCCTCACAGTTAAACCAGACCCCAATTTGATAACAAACTGGTCTATTGAATACATTTCAGTAAGGAGGTGATCTGAAGCCATAAAAGACAAAGAAAAGACACTACCCCTGGGAATTTCAGCAAAAAGACTAAGGAATGATTAAGTAAAGCAGTGGGTATACATAGTTTTTAAGATCTCTGTAAGAAAATAGCTTAACAGGCAGACAAGCAGAATAAACAATTTTTAAATTTTACATAAAGGAGTCCACTCAAGCTCAAAGTAGCTGTATTTTAAAAGCGTTTCTATAATCTTTGTTTTTAAGGAGACTAAGTCTTTAAGTTTCTTGTGGCCACACTTTTTGGCTTTTTTCCTCTTCATTTTTCCAAAACAACTCAGGTCTTTCTCCATATGGATTTAATAATCACAATCACACTGTGCATTTTAAATACTTCCCCCTCTGCTTGGGCATTTTCCATATGTGACAATTTTCAATGTACGTAAGTATAGCATTCCACTCAGTGCTGCACTCCCACCGTCCACCAATTATATTTATAATTGTTCAGTTATTGTTGCAATGATCAGCTTATAAAGTTTCCCTGCTTTTTAATTAAGGATAAATGCCCAGAAATGGAGCTTGTGGATTAAAAGCCATGGGTTCAGAGTGTTCTATGGCTCTTGACACTGCAACATTTGCACCACACCATTTTTTGCTACACAACAGGTATTAGATTGCATCTTTCTGTTACAATTCTCTATCAATCTACTTAGTACAGTTTGGGCATCCACCATTATTAATCGCTATGTTCATCCTTTCTAAAGAAAATTTCAATGCCTGGTTAAATCTCCAACCTAGAAAACTCAACCAAAAACGGTTTTGTTCATTTTTATTACCTGTGTCTTTAGTCACTATAGCTAAAAGATCTTAGTAAACATACATACACAGAGATACCAGTTGTGTCTAAATCACTTCCCACAAGCAATCTTTTCTCAACCCACTGCCCTAGTTTTGGCCTAAGCAGACCATAAAGCCTCACACAGAGCTCACTAAGTGTCTAACTTTTAAGTCTTAAAACAATAAGAAAGCAATGCTGTGACCCCTCCACTCACTCTTGCATCTATACAACATTGTGTAAGTGCCCTCTGCCTGCAGTCTTCCTCCTTTTCTCCACCTCTGATGGCACTGAGCTCTACATCAGTGACTCCATTCTTGTAGCAGTCTGAAGATAACTGTGGCCACAGTTTAAGTGCTCCTTAGGTGTGAGGCTACCCCTCACATAAAGCAACGTTCTGGAAATGAATGCCAAAAGAACCCTGCAGTGTTTGTAGTGTCAAAGTCCTTCTCTTTGGGTCTCTACGTTTTTCTGGACAAGCTGACACCCACTCCACCCCCAACAAGCATTCACTAAGTTCCCAAGAAAATATACAACTTCTCCACATACATTTTGAAAGGTCTAGAGTCCCTTCCAAAAATGCTCACAGATGCACACTTCTGACACATGAACCCAGAGCTGGGATCCAACTCACTTGTTACACATCAGCAGCACTTCAAGCTCCTTGACATTGTGGACCAGAAACTTCCGAAAGCCACTGGGCAGCATGTGCTTTGTTTTCTTGTTGCTCCCATAACCGATGTTGGGCATCAAGATCTGGCCCTTGAATCTTCTGCGCACCCTATTGTCAATGCCTCTGGGTTTCCGCCAGTTACGCTGGAAAAAAAAACCAAAACCACACAAGAGGGTTAGTGCCTGTGCACACTAACCCTTTTGCAGGAAAAAAGGGGACCAAATGAAAAGGAAACGTGACAGACAGTCATGTTTGTGTAACAGGATTTCACTACTTTATATATTACTCTGAGGAAGATAAATAGGAATCGTATTTGCAAACCAGGAATATAGATCCACATCCACACTCCTTCTAAGCAAAGGGAAAGCAGACTACACACCAAAGGAACGTGAGGGGATTGTGCACATAGAAAGATGAAAAGCATGGGTTTCCTCATTGCACTCAAGACCCAAGTTTTCTCATCTATAAGGATAATCTACGTCTCATACCTTCATAAGGCCACCTGAAATATGCATATGAGCCTCTAGACACCTCAAAACAGCCGTGTGTGCCTTGTCATTTAAATTTCAATTTACACTTCAAGAGGTTGAGTGGCAATAAATACCTGGGTTTCTACAGTAAGCTCTTCCACCAACCATACTGGATGGTTCATCTACCAAAGGTAATCTGATTAGGTAATGTTAGAAATCTAACAGCCAATTCAGGAACCCTCTTCTTCACCCCAACACACACTTCCACTTCCATCCCAGGACCACATACCTTAATTTTGACATATCGGTCTGACTGGTGCCGGATGAACTTCTTGGTCCTCTTTTTGACAATCTTGGGTTTCACGAGGGGTCTGAGGGCAGCCATGGTGCCTTTAAAAGAGACAGATACCATATAACAAAGAACAATCCTGAAAAGAGGATTTCCTTCCCCAGGGCTTTAACCTTGTTGCAGAGTGTCTTCCAATCACCAGCTACGGGGCAAGCTGGGAATGGAATGGGTACCTCTGCCAGGCCTGCTTTCCCTCCCGTTTCCGAAGCTGGCAGAATACAAGCCACTCTCCAGACGCGATCCTGGGAGGTTAGGAGCCACCTCACCCCCTCAAAGCCAAGAAAGAATACCAATAGCTGACCTAAACCAAACTGGCCCCCAAACGTTCTCAGCCTGCAAAGGGGTAGCAGACCCTACTCCACAGTGTCCCAACCCCCAGATGGTACAATTTCCTTTTAGTTATGCCGGTTGGCAAACTGCATGGGCTGGAGACTGTTTTCTCACCTGTAAAAATGAAGATGCTATTGCACACTGAATGCTTGCAGTGCCCAGACCAAAGCAGAGGCTTAGTAAAAAGAAACCTCTAGATGTACTTCTAAAACGCCTCTGGGTCTTTGAACATACCATTCTACCTGAAGATCAACTCAAAAGTTACCTTCCTCAAGGTGTCCTTTTTGGTAACCCTCCCTTTTTTTGCTGCAGCACCCTTTGTTTTCTTCACAGACATCAGTACCCTTGCACACACTAGGTACTAAATGAACGCCCCCCCCCCCCCCCATGATTTCCTCAAAGACAAGGAAGCAGTTTCAAATTCACAGAGATCCTGTCTCGCTAATAAAATTTCTGGTAACTGAACGAGTCCACTCGCAACTCCGTTTCTTTTTTTCTTTTTCTTTGCAGTCCCGCCGCAGCAGTAACCCCAGGGCCAGAAACTGGAGGAAAGGGAGCGTCGCACAGCAGGAATAGATTTTTTATGCCTGTAACACATGGGCAGATATCGCTGACCTAA
The DNA here is from genome assembly GCF_054644295.1 of Miniopterus natalensis. NCBI lineage: Eukaryota > Metazoa > Chordata > Mammalia > Chiroptera > Miniopteridae > Miniopterus > Miniopterus natalensis. The sequence goes on along the minus strand of NC_142095.1, from coordinate 30,698,573 downwards.
GTAACCCAACTACTCGAGCCCTGGCCAGTGAGGCCGCAAATCTCCGATCGCTCCATGCCCAGCAGGAGCCCTCTCAATCTGGCCCCAACCGACGCCCTGCGCCCCCAGGGTTCAAACAAGCTGCCCGCAGCTCTGACTGACCCCAAGCGGCCTTCGTAGGAGAGCAAGCGGCCCTGGTAAGTAAACTTCCATCACCCGCCGGGTCACTTCGCTGTGTTCCTGTACGCGATCCAGCCAGGCGACAAGGATACTACCCACCGAGAGACCAATCGGAAGGACAAGCCTCCTCACCAGGGGGCGATGGGGCCTGATGGAGACCGCAGAGATACAGATGACGAACGATTAAAACTCACCGAATAGGAGATGGCTGCCACCTCCGTAGGCAGCGCCGAGAAAGAGAGGGGAAGGTAGCGCGAGAGGCCTGCTGGGACTTGACCTCTGGGTCCTGGCAGGGAAAAGGCGAGCACTTCCGGCTCTTGGGCATTCAAAAACAAAAAAACGTCAGAGAAATAATACTGAAAAAAGCCGAGGGTTACCTATGTTTTACTAGACGTTGATATCTAGGAGTAGTACTGGATTTTTTCATACCTGTTGTTGGGACTACGTAGAATATTTTGAGTTCTTTCTGAGCTTCTAAGACCTGGTCGGGGCGGGGGTGGGGAACCCACTTCCGCCAGAAGTTGAAGCCGCTCTTCCGCCTCCAGCTTTTAGATTATTTTCTCCCTCGTTTCTCCCTCGCTGCAAAGCGCGCCTCTTGGTGGCCAGGAGGAAACAAAACAGATTTCCTAATATTCACTTACGTGAGTTATTGCAGAGTAAATAGCAATGTGCCTATGTATAATAGCTATCATTCAATGGGATTTACTATCCTTCCCACAATTCTATGAAGTAGGTATATTATTTTCCCCATATTACATATGTAGAAAGTGAAATTTGGAGGTTCGGCTACCCTCTCCACACACACACACACTTCTAACCATTAGACAAAACTGCCAAGTAATTAATTGTTGTTCTTAGCTTTTGGTTTTAAGATTCGTGCGAAAATAAAATTTCAGAAGGGGAAAAAAATGCCCCTCGATTCCACAATACTGATGTCATTAGTGATCTTGATAGGAGTAATTCCTGGAGACAGAAGATAAACTGCATGTGTTTTCAACTGAATGAGAAGTGAGAAGGGAGGAGAGCTAGTGTTGACAACTCCCCATGAGATTTTGACTGTGAAGGGAAGGGGGGTTCGAGGAGACCCAGAGAAGCGAAACGTGAAATGTGAAGTCAAGTGTCTTGTTCCAGGTCACACAGCTGGCAAACAGTTGAGTTGAAACTAAAACCCCATTGTGTTTGTGACTGCACCACACTTCATGAATCCTGCTTACCCTGTGGTCTGTAGGAAGACACATGTGATCGGGAGCATGGAAACACTGTGCTAATAGCTGCCCATATGATGCCTGTCATGAAGGAAAAGGTCTTGACAGGATCAGGTGGGTTAATCAGATAAAGAGCTAATGAACCAGAGAGCATACTTCCAGTTGCAAAAGACCCAAGAGATTTTGAAGTAGTAATCCAATGGCTCCGTTTTGGGGGCATGAGAGACACGGTGTTTCTCAGAGGAGGGCACAGAGCTCCTTACACTGCCTGCTGCTTCCCCATGGGCACTGAGATCCCAGGATGAGAGGCTGGGGGTGCCAGGCAGGCGTCTGTCAACATCCCAGGGAATGTGCCTGCTGTATTACCCCAGGCCTAGGACCCTAACTTTTCCAAACACTCCTCTGGCCACAGCTTCTGAGCAAGAAATCACATCAGCTAGATCACAGGTGACATGAGAAAAACTCCAACGTGGTTTATTTCAAAAGGGCAGGGAAACACTGAAAAACTGCACATCTTTCCCTGGACACAGCTGCCTCTGAGACCCTGGACACTTTGCTATAGAGACAGCTAGCCTCAGGCCACCCCACTGAAATTATTTCTTCTGTCTGGCTCTTTGACACTCCTGGTGTCTACAGCTATGGGCTGCTAGCTGCGCTGGTCCCCAGCCCCAGGATGGCTGAGTCTGATATAATCTGGGCCACTCCAATTGACATAGTAGAACTTGGGGGCATCGTAATTGGCACAGGTCATGTAGTTCCAGTTCCTAATGGGCTACCAGTGGTTGCAGTGGTAGGTGGCTGAGTAAGCATGGGGCTTCTGTTGGACACAACTGAATAGTGCCAGACTCCGGTCCATAGTCACAGTAGGCAGGTAGAGCTGCAGCTTGTCCAGGAGGTGTCCCGGCCAGAAGAAATTGGGGTGGGTTCGCTGTGGACCACGGGGCCTCTTCACCTTCAGCTTCCTGGGAAATGAGAAGACACAGGGAAGGTTTTCATGATGGACAGGCCGGGGCTGGGGCTCCTCAGCAGAGCAAACCAACTGTGACCCTAGAGGAGGTGTAGCATTGCACTAAATGTTTCAATACCTCAGTGTTCACCACAGTTCCATGTGGTAGGTTCTGTTACTCTGTCTACCTTACCAGTGAGGATCTGGAGGCCTAGAGAGGATAAGTCATTTCCCCAAGGCTACACAATGACCAAGCGGTAGAGCACAGGCTTGACTTCCAATCTGCAGCCTCTAAAACCCAAACTCTTAAGGGTACGCTATCTATTCTCTAGAAGCATTTTAATATGGTGTTCAAGTACAGCCTCTGGAGCCACCATAGATGGATTGAATCCCTGCTCCACTACTTTAACAGATGTGTGACTTTAAGAAGAAATTAACTTTTCTGTACTCAGTTTCCTCTTCTGTAAATTGGGTATGTTAAAAGTAACTTTATTGGGTTGTTGAGAAGATTTAAATGAGTTAACACATGGAAAGCACCCAGAGCAGAGTCTGCCTGGCCCTCTAAGTTGTGTTTCTGCCTCTCAGCTCTTGAGCACTGAGCCCCAGATGCTGTGCTAAGAGTACCACGGAACATGCAGAGTCCCAGGCACCTCCACAAAGTGAGGCTAGATCTCCTCCCCCTTCCCCCCCCCTTCCAGAGTTAGATGATTGTACTGACCTGGTGAATTCCTCAAACTCCTTAAAGTGCATTTTCTTTGGTGGTTTCCTAGTGGGTAAGAGACAAAGAGGTACCTTGTCAGGAGAGGGGAAATCCAGGTTGATGGTGCCTCAGAGAGTAGGTTGGGGGCCTCAGGGATTGGTCCATCTCTGAGTTCAAACCAGAGCTTTGAAAGGAGAATTTTTTCTCTCTGGGTTGGGGCCCTGACTCTGTCCTCCAATGCTCCAGTAGAACACATAGTGGGCTTGGGTCAGCCAGACCTGGGCTCATAACCTGACTGGCTGGGTGACTCTGGGCAAGTCACTTCCCCTTTCAGAGCCTCAGGTCTCTAATTTCCCAGAATGGAGATTAAGTTATGAGAGATGCTCAATAATCTAAATCATTTCTAGGCCCCTGGCTTCTACTTCCCCTGCCAGGGCTGAATCCAGCCTTGGAGATAGGATGGTAAAAACTAACTCTCCAAACCTCGGGCCTGGCAGACATCTCCAATCAACCACAGCACTCTTTCCCAGCAAGCCTGCATTCTGCCTCAGAATCTTATACGGCACAGTCTAAGTAGCAACACAAAACCCATGTCCATCCCTGCCCTAAGTGACCTCTCTTTATCTTTTATATTTGTGGCTTACCTAAACATGGACAAGAGTCCCTTTCTTAGGTTCCCACCTGTGGTCTGTAGCAACCCTGACACTGGGCCCATAATTGGTGAAGGGGCCTCCCAATTCTCTAAGAAGGGTCTCTTTTTTAATCTTTTCCAGGGAGCTTGAGATCATGTAGGATGTGGCCAGGAGAGTAGCTGTGTGACAGTGAGGCAAGATGGCTGCAGACCTCAGACATATGCCGGGGGTGACACTGAGGACTGGCCAGGCTTGGTGACTTGGTTGGACATGCAGGGTTAGGATAGAGACACTGGTGCAATATGACATCCCAAGTATGTCAGCAACCCAGCTCCTGTAACTAAAAGACAACAGCAGGGCAGGAGGCAAAGGGAAAGGGGAAGGGGGTCTGACACTCAGCTTGTCGGTCTTCTTAGCCACAGGCTCTTTGAAGCCCAGAGACCTGAGCTGGGATGAAGTTGGGCCGAAGATAAAGTCCGAGTAGTAGCCTCCTGGCTGCCGGATTGGGCGCACTTGGTCCTTCTGGAAAATGATCTTGTCCCCCGGATACAGCAGGGCTGTGAGCAGCAAGAGAAACATGGCCTGCCAGCCCAAGACATGCCCCGCCCCCCCCTTTTGTTTAAAAAGATTTTTTTATATACATTTTTTAACTTTTAATTTTTAAATTATTTTTATAGATTCAAAGTAAATTGCAAAAATAGTGCAGAGGGTCCCTTAGACCCTTTCCCCAGCTTCCCCCAACCATGACATGACATATATAGGCATACCTTGTTTTATTGCACTTCGTTTTATTATGCTTCACAAATGGTACTTTTTTTTTTACAAGTGGAAAGCAAAGCCGTCTACCAGTAAAAAGATTATGACTCGTTTTATTGGGATACTGGCTTCTAATTATGGTGGTCTGGAACTGAACACGCAGTATCTCCAAGGAATGCCTGTAACTGTAGTGCAGATCAGGAAATGGAGTTGGTAGAATACTGCTAACTGGATTAGAGACAAGGGAGTTTGTTTATAACCAGGTCGGCAATGGCCCTGGGGCTGGGGTGTAATTAGGGTGGAGCACGAGACCCCATATCCCACTCTGCAGGGGTGTCCTGGTCAGGAGTCCGAGGAGGAGGTGTGTGTGAGGAATTCACCTGAGACTTCAATAGGTTAACTTAGACCTAGCTGATGGCAGTTTTCTCTTTACCTAGAGTTAGTCTCACAGACAACCTTGGGAGACTTTTCTAAGAAGTGCAGTACATAAAAAATGCTGGGCCAGGGTTTTCATCTTCCTGCAACTATGGAGCAGTGCTTGTTCTAAGATGGTAACACCTGGGGCCCTGGCCCAGTAGCTCAGTTATTTACAGCATCGTTCCCACACGCCAAGATTGCAATTCAATACCTGGTCAGGGCACATACGAGAAGCAACCAATGAATGCATAAATAAGTGGAACAACAAATTGATGTCTTTTTCTCTCTCTTCCTCTCTCTCTCTCTCGAATCAATAATTTAATAAAAATTTAAAAAGTTGGTAACATCCAAAAACCCCATGTTCTAGAAAATTAGTGAAAGGTTACACTCCTGGTTATTAATGTTGGTTATTTGTGGGGAGTGCAGGTGAAAAAGGAGAAGAGGGAAGGAGATATGTAGCACCACTTCAAAAAAGTATATAGGTTTTTTTAAAAACTACAGTAAAAAAATATATACATGATTTTCAAAAGTGATTGCATAATTTTGTGTAAATGGAAAAGAAAAATAGGTTTGTGAAAGGACAGTCACTAAAATATTAATGGTGGTCAACTCAGGCTGGAGGGGGATTTTTATTTTTTTGTGTTCAAAAGAATTTTTTAATGTTTTTTAAAAAATTGATCTTAGTGCCCGGCCGGGCATGGCTCAGTGGTTGAGCATCGACCTAGGATCCAGGCAATCAGGGTTCGATTCCCGGTCAGCGCACATTCCCAGGTTGTGGGCTAGGCAGCCGATCAATGACTCTCTAATCATTGATGTTTCTCTCTCTCTCCCCCTCCTTTCCTCTCTCTGAAATCAACAAAGATATGTTAAAAAAAAAAAAAAATTTGATCTTAGAGAGGAAGGGAGAGGGAGAGAAACATCAATGTGAGAGCAACACATCCATTGGCTGCCTCCTGCACGCCCCCTACTGGGGATTGACCCTGCAACCTAGGCATGTGCCCTGACTGAGAATTAAACCGGTGACCTCTTGATTCATGGGTTGACACTCAACCACTTAGCCACACCAGCTAGGCTGTTTTCAAAAAAATTTAAGTGAGCAAGTATTATTTATAAAGTATGGGGGAGAAAAACAATGAAGCTATATTTGCTGGGGAGAGGGGAAATGCCTCAATGTTCTAGAATTCTGGCCCACAAGCTTGAGACCTGGAGTCTGAGCTCACCAAGTTCTAGTCTAGAACACAGCCTTGAAAGTCCCGATGCTTGTGCTTGTCTATAGCAAAGCAAGCCTCTGTCATAAAAACAGCCAACAGATAGTGGCCAGGACAGTGGAACTTGTACACTTCCAGTATTCTTGAAACCCCATCTAACAGCAAAACGTGCCAAGCTGTTCTTCCCCTCCCATCCTTCCTTCTTCCCAGTGTCCCCACCACAGGCCACAGTGGCTCTAGTCACAGATGGAACTTGGTCTTTCCATCTAGGCCAATCAAAGGCAAAAGGAAGCCCACCACAGATGCTCCTGTGTCCCCATGAATATGAGATCCTGGCAAAAAGGGAAGCTCACAGACCCAGGAGCTAGCAAAAGCCACCATGGAGAGAATACGTAGTTGCTTGATGTTCTGGCAGGACAAAGAATCCACATCCAGAAGAAATATCTGACCCACAAGAGTAGTCTGTGGTGCATGGCAAGCCTGCCTACATTTCAGAAGACAGCTGCAGCTCCACCACTAACCCAGAAGAAGGGATGTAAAGATTAGGGAAGACAAGGCTCCCTGAGGAAGGAGGAAGGGAGGATGATTTGGTGAAAAGTCAGTGCTCAGAGCTGCAGGATCTCCTGTCTCTGCCCCCCCGGCTGAGGCAAGGCAGCAAGTGGCCACCCAGTAAGGATGTGCAGCATGTGCAGGAAACAGTGACCATTTAGGCTGGTTTGTTCCTGAAGGCCCTTGGTCACATCCTCCTGGATAGACCTGTTATGGCTGAATTGTGTCCCGCCCCCAAATTAATATGTTGAAGCCCTAACTCCTAGAACCTCAGAATTTGTATTTGGAGATAGGGCCTTTCAAAAGGTGATGAAGCTAAAATAAGGCTGTTAGGGTGGACCCAAATCCAATCTGACTAGTGTCCTTATAAGAGGAAATATGGACACTAAGAGAGACACAGGGGTATATGTGCACAGAGAAAATACCATGTGCAGAGGCCGCCAACCCAGGATTGAGGCCTCAGAGGAAACCAATCCTGCTGGCACCTCGATATTGGACTTCTGGCCTCCAGAGTTGTGAAAAAATAAATTTTCTGTTGTTTAAGCCACCCAGTCCGAGGTATTTTGGTATGTCAGCGCTAGCAAACTAATACAAGACCCTAGGTCTTATACATTTAGCACTTGTTTCCCTTCCCCTTGGGAAAGGATGGAAATAATAAATTGTGACTGTTAACTGGTTTTTTTTAAGCAAGACTTTTGTTACTTTTCTCTTTTGGATTTTTAAGATAGAGAGTAAGAGAAAGAGAGAGAGAGAGAGAGAGATCGGCCTGCTGCTCCACCTATTTATGCATTCATTGGTTGCCTCCTATATGTGCCCTGACCGAGGATCAAACCCATAACCTTGGCATATAGGGGCAACACTCTAACAAACTGAGCTAGCAGGCCAGGGTGTGACTGTTAACTCTTGTTCTTGGGTAATTCTCACCACTCTCTGTGTGCCCTTTCTCAGAAAAACTCATTTCCCAGTATGGTCACAGCTTCTGCAAAGTTCCTACGGGAAAACCTCTGCCCTCATGCAGCTTGCCGTTCACGTTTTTTAAGCACAGAGAGGAACCTACCTATTACATTTATAAATTCATCAACTTGGGATGCCAGCATTGCTCTGTGATCATCAGGAAAATATGGAGACACCTCCTGCCCCCACCTCTCAGAAGCACACACTCTGCCCAGAGACATGGAGGGTTCAGGTCCGTTTGGATGTATGAAAACACAATTTTTCCCTCAAGCAGAGGGTGGAACCAGCATGGAAATCTCCATATTGAGCCTCTTGTCTGAGCAGAGAGCAAAGGGCATCAGCAAAACCTGACTCCTGATGTATTCCTGTCTCAGTGTTGCAGAAAAACCAAAAAACAGGTCTGACCTAGGGAGGTGGTTTTGGGAACTGATAGCAGTTTCACTTCTATCAAATCTCTCTCTTTGAAATTGGGATTGTTCCTTTATGCTCAACTTCAGGGCTGCCTTGCCCAGGACTTCTGTCCTTGGAGCTTCCTGCTCTAGAATGCCAATTCACCAAGCTCAACTGGGGAACCAGGCATGTACAGGATTCTAAAACTCCCATCTAACAGCAAAACAGGCTTGACTGTTCTTTCCCTCCTCCCCCTCCTTCCCAATGTCCTCACCACAGGCTGCAGCAGCTTGGCTGGGTGCATGTCAGCTGGGGAGGAACAAACCTCAGGTGGACACCTGAGGCATTTTTCTGGGGCCAGTCCCCAAGGCCCTTACCTTTTATGAGGATGTCTTCTGTCAGTGGGAGTCTGTAGTATTCACAGAGCTTCTGGCACTGCAGGTAGACCAGGAAGGTGTTCCCGCGGAACAGGTTGATAAGTCTATCCATCTTCCTACCGATGGTGGATGGGAGGCAGTGGTTGTCAAAATGTTTATTCCCACTGCGCACCAGGCGGCACCGCTCTGTGTACTGGATGGAGGGGATCGTGAGCTGCAAGGAGAACAGAAGTTGGCACACACTTCCCTTCGCCTTGCCTCTTTCCTCCTGGCCTAAAGGCTGACAATCTACTTTTCCCCACTAGGCCCCAGGAGGGGCAATGGCAAAGAATGTACAGTGGGACACCAAGTTCAGGTTTTGAAGTCAGCGACTCCGGAGAAAAGTCACACACGGTCAAGGTTACCTTTGAAGAACACTTGAATGATCAGCGCATGCAGCCCTGTATAAAGATTTGCACACGTGATTGTGTAATATATACAATAGTGTGTAGTGCAACTGCCCCAAATGTGTCCCATTGAAACATTACATTCAAGGGTTTAGTTGCATGAGAATTTAAATTAGGTGCAGCCATCTGTGACTTTGAGGTGGAAGCCAAACGTCAAGGATGGCAGAGTGAGGTAGGAGAGGCCTGGGCAGTGTGTAGTCACTTTTGGCCTTCTTATTTGTTTATTTATAAGAAAATACAATCTATTTTATTAAAACTTCTAAAGCCAGAATCAGTAAAGTACAACTTATAGGCCAAATCTGACCCACCACCTGTTGTTTTTGTTTGTTTGTTTTAATCTTCACCCAAGGATATTTTTTTCCATTGGTTTTTAGAGAGAGTGGAAGGGAGGGAGGGAGGGAAAGAGGGAGAGAGAGAGAAACATCGATGTGAGAGCGACACATCAATTGGCTGCCTCCTGCATGTATCCCGACTGAGGTTAGGAGTAGAGCCTGCAACCGAGCCTGCAACTCTAGCCAGAATCAAACTCAGGACCCCTCAGTCTGCGGGCTGGCGCTCTAACCACTGAACAAAACCAGCTAGGGCCTACTACCTGTTTTTTTAAATAAAGTTTTATTGAAATACAAGTGCACTCATTTGTTTAGCTGTGGTCTGTGGCTACTCCTGTGCTCCAATGGCAGAGCTGACTGGTTGTGACAGACACAATAGGGCCCAAAAAGCCTAAAATATTTATTATCTGGCCACTAACTAGGAAAGTTTGCCACTCACTGCTCTAATTTTTTGGGTTTTCTTGTCATGCAACTGAATCAGATCTTAGTTGGTATAGCACTTATCAATACCTAACATTTTATTATATATAAAACATTAAAATATGTATCTATATGTAGTATTATATTAATATTGTCTGCCTCCATGGCTAGACTCCCCAGACTGGCAGCTTCTTGAGGACAGGGGCTCTTTTGTTGTCTGCAGCACCTAAAAGAGTGCCTGGTATGTCACAGGCTCTCAAAAAACATTTATTGGATGAATTAATTCAGGCAATCAATTCTTCCTTCCTTACTGGTCGTGTATTTCTAGTTCCCACTGTGATGAAGACACAGCCCTGGTCTCAGGATGCAAAGTCATAATTAAAGAATGGGAGGAGGGGCCTTAGTCAGTGTGGCTCAGTTGGTTGGGCATCATCTTGTGCACTTGAAGTCTTGCAGATTAGATTCCTGGTCAGGGCACATGCATGGGCTGTGGGCTCGATCCCAAGTAGGGTGTGTGCAGGAGGCAGCTGATCAATGTTTCATTCTCACATCAATGTTTCTCTCTCTCTCCCTTACTCTCTCTCTAAAAATCAATTTAAAAATCTAAAAAACAAAACAAAACAATGGGAGGAGGAGAACCTGATACTTTCAGAAACATCATCTCATTTCATCTTCACTGAAACCTTGTGGGGTAGGTATGGTTCTTATTATCCAAATGAGGGAACAAAAATGTAAAGCACCTGCTCCCTAGTTCCCCCAGCTAGAAGGTGGTGCAGGTATAGAGGATTTGCCCAGTGCCCTCCCCCTTTGGCAGGGGTACCTTGCTCTGCCGCTTCCTCTCCCGGTACCGCTTGCCAACGTCCTCCATCTCCTCCAGAGTCAAGGGCCTTGCCTCCATCTGGGTGTCAACCACAGGTACAGTCAGCAGGTCCATCTTGGGAGACTGTGGGGCTAAATTTACCTGCTTCTTGGACAGATGCTGTGTGGAAACTCTGTGCTTGGCAGACCTATAATCTGGGGTTGGAGAGAAGAGACAAAGGAAGAACTGAGAGGCTGCCCAGCCATGAAATCTGTCAAGCAGTTAAACAGTGTCACCAAGCAAGCGCTAGGCCATCCCTCTGCTCATATCCCATATGTCCAGTCACTGCCACCTGAAGTGCACCTTGAAGGTGCCCTTTCTCTCCATCTCCACTCTGGCCTCCCTCATACAAGACGCCTCCTCCCTCTCCTGCACCATGGCTTCAGCCTTCCTGTTGCTGTTGTTATCCTCTAGCATCCTGTTTTCACCAAACAAAACAAGACCTTTAAAAGATATAAACCACATCACTTCATTCCCCTGCTTAGAACTCTCTCTGGGCTTCCCACAGCACTTAGACTAAAACCCAGAATCCTCTCTCTGGTCTGCAAGGCTCTGCAGGACCTGGCCTCAGCCGACCATTCACCTCGTCCACCTGACCCATCTCCTACTGCTCACTCCTCACTCACTCCATACAGCCACCCTCGTTTATTTCTGTCCCCCGAAGACTTTCCTGTCTCAGGGACTTTGCCTTTGCAGTTACATCTGCCTAAGATGTCCTTCCCAGGCAGGCTCCTTTCTCATCAGTCACTCAGGTGTCAGCTCTGATTTCTAGTTTTCAGAGAGGCTTGCTCTGACCAGCACCCTCTCACTCTAACCTATTGTCTTCAAAGCATTAATCACTACTGGACATCATCTTGGGTAACCCTTTCCATGGAAACTCATTGAAGGCAGGGGTGTTGGCTTTTTCACTGCTATGTTCCCATTCTTAGAATAGTCTAGCACATAGTAGGTGCTCAACAAAAATCCAAATGAATGAGAGCACACCACTGCTCCTGCCTTGGTTCAGGCCTGCATTGTCCCGGGCTGAAATGAAACTCAGGCCCTGCTACCTTCTGGTTTTGAGACAGTGGAAAGGTGGTCAACCTCTCTGAGCTTCAGCTTCCTCCTTGAAAAGCATGAATAGCAGCCCTGACATCTGGGGACTTGAAGATCAAATTGCGTGAATGCTGTGGGTAAAGTTACCCAGCCTAGAGAGGGTGCCCCCAAAAGCTACCACCTTCTCTCTTGTGAGCCAGGCACCCAGACTCTTGACACTGCTACCCCTTTAGGCAAAGCAAGTGTGCTTACCTTACTTGCTGAGGATCTCCACAGGAAAAAACTCAGCTATGACAGCTGTGACAGCACCATTTAAGAAAATACCTATTGCTTGGCTTCAAGTCTATTTATTGAGAAATAATAGGCTCCAAATACCTTTGCTGCAAATACGCATTGCAGCACACTGTGGTCAATGGCTTGCAGCCAACTACATGGATAGCGATTAGCTTTGGTGATTTATAATGAAAAGGCCAAAAGAGCATGGGTCGGAAAGCACCTCCAACTCAAGGTGACCCTGAGGATGCGTTGGACAAGAAGGGTGCGGGAGATTACTACTGTGAGGGTGTTAACACCCAGGAGGTGACTGTGGAAGCATGCAGGTTCCCTGGGACTCTGAGAGGGCAGAGACCCTGCCTGAGGGTGAGGATGCCTCTGCCCAGAGGCTTGTTGAGACTAGAGGTTGGAAATCTGCATGCTGTGTTGTGAGTGAAGCTCCCAGGGACTGAGGAATGACTGCTTTCAGGTTGCTGCCTGCTGTCCCCAAAAGAACCAACCAGTGAGGATGCTGAGCACCCAGCTCAGTGTGACTGGGAACTTCAGAGGCCCTGCCCCAAATCTTCACCTATGTAAGGTAAGGAACCCCTTCTACTAGCCCCCGGGGTTCTTACATGACCTTAGGGAGGACAAGGAGCTCCTCCTCCCCAAATATGTCTGAAATTAAATTTCTGCCAACCCAGCAAGTGGGGGCAAAGCAAGATTTGCTTCATTTGGAAAAAGAAAGATGTGGTTATATATGGTGGGTGGTAGTTAAAGGAGGGTTTTATTGTTATCTGTAGGTGTTCAGTTTTTCTTTACAACTAAACTATAAAGAAGCATGATGCACCCTTGTGTTGCGAATTCATATCCAGAGCTATGGCAAGTACATTTCTAATTTGCCTCTGTGCTTTGTGTGGACAGATGTGGCTCCAGAAGCACATGGCTTGGCAAATGGAACTTGAGCTGTGCACAACCTGTACAACTGTTCACAGCAGCCCTGCTAATACCTCTGATAATATTAGATACCTCTAGAATATCAAAGTAAACTTTCCAGTAAATTCTGGTTTCTGAATTTTAGTTAACTTTTTATCAATAAGGTGCAGATTAGTAGTAAGAAGGCCTTGGGACCACATACAAATAGAAAGGCGTGGCATTTGGCTTCTCAGCCTATCAAGTGGGCTTTGGTGGGCTGAAACTACCCTCTGAGAATCATCCTCTAAGGATAACGGCTGGACCTAATCTAATTTTTAATGGATAAGGTAGCCTGGTATTCCAGAAAATACCTACTCCTTAGTTGATCTCTGGGCCTGGAAATTCCAGAGGTTTGGCCTACCTACAGTAAGCCAAAGTTAGAGAACACACTCAGGAAATGAGCCAAGGCTGCATCTACTATGCTTGTTCCAAGACTGGGGAAGTGGAGGCATGGGGGTGGGGTGGATACGTACAATCCTTTGTAGATGACAGGGAGGTTCTCTGCTGGGTCAAAGACCACTGCTTGTAGGTGTTGGCCAGGATATCCATAGTGATGCTGTTGTGCTTTCCCAGAGAGCTGAGATAGATCACAATATCCTCTACCTCCTGGTTTTCCAGAGGGATACCAACCTGGAGAAGAGAAGCCCCAAAGTGGACAGGCTCCAATCCAAACATCATACCAGGCCAGCCAAGGCCTTGTCAGCCTTGCTCCACCTTTCAGTCTGGTTTTATCCACAGCCACTCCCAGCTCACATCCAAGGTCTCTACCACAGGAGCTCAGAGCCCTTTCCTGGCCTTGAACACACTCTGTGCTTTCTCACCCTCTGCCATTACTCAGATGTTTTCCTTTCAATGCCTGAAAAACTCCTATCCTTCCCTCAAAACCTGGTCTAGATATGCCATCATCTTTACAGAGTCTGTTAGTTTGTACTCTGAGCTCCCACCTGGCTTCATACCAGTCTCAATGCCAGCTTTCACATGATGGATTTGAAGGATTTCACATGTCTATCATCCTTGCCCATGAGGGACACATAAGCCTCCCTAACTGAAAGAAAATAGGATTAGAAATATGATACATGTTACTTTTTTTAGTTCTGAGCAACTTTGGAGGAGTATAAAAAGCTTGCCAGCCATACTGAATATTCAAGAAGAAAAGTTTTAGCCCAGCTGGGTGAGTGTCATCCCATGTACCAAGAGGTCACCGGTCCAATTCCTGGTCAGGACACATGCCCAGGCTGTGGGCTTGATCCCCAGTAGGGGGTGTGCAGGAGGCAGCCGATGGATGTTTCACTCTGACATCAATGTTTCTGTCTCTCTCTCCCTCTCCCTTTCTCTCTAAAATCAATAAAAAAAAGTATTTGTTTTTAAAAAGAAAAGCTTTAAAGGGGATATAAATTTGTTCTTCAGCTTCTTTAGACAGCAGTCATTGTTATTGAGCTTTCTTTAAAGCAGATCAGAATTCTTCAGGTATGAAAGGATTCAATGTTTTATCTTCTTGGTTATGATGATTAAAAACCATTTATCTTTTTGTTGTCTTAATGCTTTGAAATGTTGTTCAGATAAGTACATGTTATAAAATGATGATGTGAAAACTGTGGTGATTTAAAACCATAAAAGGTGTGGTAGTCAGCTTCCTAGAATTATTTATAAGGTACCTTGGATTTGAAGTATATAAAAACTTAATTCAATCAGACCAGGAGTCAGCAAACTTTTTCATTAAAGGGCCAGAAAGTAAATATTTAGGCTCCATGAGCCATATGGTCTCTGTCATAACTACTCAACTCTGCCATCATAGCATGAAAGCAGCCCTGACAATCCATAGATGAATAAGTGTGGCTGTGTTCCAATAGAACTTTATTTACAAAAACAGGAAGCAGCTGGATTTGACTCCTGGGCCATAGTTAGCAGACCCCTGCAAGACCAATAGAACCTTCTATAATGATGGAAATGTTCTCAATCTGTGTGGTCCGATAGAAGAACTGCTTATCACGTGTGACTACTGAGAACTCAAAATGTGGTTGGTGTGACTGAGGAACTGGACTTTTAATTTTATTTATAATTAATTTACATGTGGAATAGCCAGTGAAAAGTGTGGTCCATGGACCAGTACCATGGGCATCACTGGGAGCTGCACAGAGATACTGAGTTAGAAGCTGCGTTTTCATAAGACCTCTATGTGATTCATATGCCAGTGACAGCTGGAAAAGCTCTAGAAGGTTCTAGAGGCAGGACTGAAGGCCCAGCAATCTCAGAGTTCAGTTCTGGGGTCTGATGGGCAGCTGGCTGGTAATGGGATCAGCTCTGTAGAATTTCCACTCAGACTTTCAGGGTCCGACCCGTGCAGGGGAGGTGTTAGGGGTCTGATGTGGCTGCAGGTTAAGCCACATTTTCCAATCTGGCTTTATAAGTAATAAGATTGATTCTGTAGTTTGAGTTCCCTGAGCCTCCTTTTCAATTGGTCCAGGACCTGAAGTGGCAGCATGGATACCTCCCCCACTCAGGCCAGCCTAGAGGGAGCATTGGAGGTACTTACTGTCTTCAGAGCCATAATGAACTTCTCCCTGGAGATCCTATTGTTCTTGCTCTGGTCTACCTTGTTAAATAGATCCTGGATCTTGATCCTGTGGCTGCGCAGGTAAGAGTACAAGGCCAACAGGGCAGAGGGCTTGGGCAGTCGGAGCTGGGGCACCGGTTCTTGGGCAGGTTGGAGGCATTTCTTCTGAAAGAGGCAAGCAAGTGGGGCAGAAGGGAGAGTTAAGGGGAGACAGGCCAATGGAACATGATCCCCAGAGTTAGAGAGAAATGGGAGAGAGAGGCTGAGCAGCTCTGAACAGATAGCAAGATGAATGCATAGAACACTGGATTCAGGCAGCCATGGGACAATTGCATTCTGCCACAGAACTCCTGGGAGACTTTGCTTTGCTGGGCCTTCGTCTCCCTTCAGAAACAAGAGGTTTGAACAATATGAAAACTAAAATTTCATTCTTACCCACATCTCTCTTGTCAGATCAGTCAGTATTATAGTCCCACTGGGCTCTCAGGGCACCAAAATACATGCCCCTGCCTAGAGCCAGATGAGGTGCCCCGCTCCTCCCACCTCCCAGCCTTTGCCCCATCTGGGCCTTCTGCCTAAATACCTTTCCTTCTTTCTTTACCTGTGCAAATCCTCTTCCTCCAATTTCAGGTGAGTGGGAAAATTCAGAAATAACACTCCCTTACCTTGACGCAGCACTTGACAGTTTACAAAGGGCCTTCCTATTTCCTAGCTTATACCTCCCCTGTGCTCCAGGAGGATTGGGACCCACAACTATTCATGGCCTGTAGCAAACTGTAGTCATTATACCTCCTAGGGTGGTTTTAAGATATAGCCACAAGTTCTTCAACTCTCCTACCCTCTGAGATGGAGAGTAATTCCCCTCCCCTCAAGTGTAGGCAATACTTAGTGACTTCCTTCTGACAAACAAATAGAGTGGAGGTAATGGTGTGAAGTTTTCAAAACTGAGGCTCCGAGATGGGTTATAGAAGGCACTCCTCCTGTTCTCTCTCGGACCATTCGCTCAGGGGGAAGCTGGCTGCCATGTGGTGAGCACACTCAAGCAGCCCTATGGAGAGCTCCAGGTGGCTAGGAACTCAGGCATCCTGCCAGCAGCCTTGTGAGTGAACCGCTTGGAAGTGGATCCTCCTACACTAGTCAAGCCTTCAGATGTCTGTGGCCGGGGCCAGCATCTTGAGATGAAAAGACTCTGAGCGAGCGCCACCAAGCTAAGCTCCTCCCATATTCCTGACTCAGAAAAAATGAGAAAGCAGCACTTGCTGCTTTAAGCCATTTGGGGGTATTTGCTATGCAGCAATAGATAACTAATACAACTCTCTTTAAGGACTTCTGTTTGATGCTCTGTGAAATGGGGCGAACAATCTCCATCCTGCTCCTGACACCCTCATCTGGCAAATGGGGCTGCTCACTTTGGTGACTCCGTTAGTAGTCAGATGGGTCACCATCTGGGCCTCACGCTCCTTGTGGATCATGTGTAATATCCTGGCCTCTGAAGGTGTGAGGCTGGACTTGTTCTGCAGCCACCTGTTTACGTTGCCAAATGACTCCAGTTCCTGCCGAAACTTCAACCTCCTGCTCAGCCAGGTTCTCAAGTCCTCCGGCGGCTCTCGGATGTCCCCTGCTTCCAGGGCTTTGAAGCTGGGGGTGAGTTGTGGGAGAGCCTGAGGTTGTGGTGTTGGATTGG
Source organism: Miniopterus natalensis (assembly GCF_054644295.1). NCBI lineage: Eukaryota > Metazoa > Chordata > Mammalia > Chiroptera > Miniopteridae > Miniopterus > Miniopterus natalensis. Next base: position 30,681,726 of record NC_142095.1, on the reverse strand, counting down.
TGGGGGTTGGATCTTCCTTTTGAGGCAAGATGATGATCCGCCGGCGGCTTTGAGGCAGGTGGAAGTCCTCCTGCTTGAACTGCTTGAAGCAATGGGCAATGACCAGTTCAGGGTCGAAGACGGGATCCCTGCTGGCATTTTCATCATCGACTGAGGTCTCAGACTGCCAGAGCCCTTGAGGGAAGAACGTTAAAAGGTGAGTTTCTTTCAGGAAGAGGGGGTTGGAGTCAGCATTAACCCTGGGCCGGGCACTGGGGCCCCCAGGTTCCAGGCCCAGGTCTATCACTGCCTTCCTATAATGGTGAAGATAGTTACATCTGATGTGGCACCCCCAAGGGCAGGCACTATGCTAAGGGCTTTATGAGCTTTCTCTGATTTAATCATCTCAGATTCTACTCTTACCCCACCCTCTCCCCACCCCCAGTACTCCTAATCGGCAATCAGAGTGATCTTTTTTATTTATTTACTTATTTTATTTTTAAAAATTTATTTATTTATTTATTTTTAAAATATATCTTTATTGATTTCAGCGAAAGGAAAGGGAGAGAGATAGAAACATCAATGATGAGAGTCACTGATCGGCTGTCTAGCCCGCAACCCGGGCACGTGCCCTGCCCGGGAATTGAGCCCTTATTGTCTGGATTCTAGGTCAATGCTCAATCGCTGAGCCATGCCCGGCCAGGCAGAATGACCTTTTTAAAATGCCATTCTTATCTGCTCCGGTCATCCAAAGCAGCATAGCACTGTTAAGAGCAGAGGCTTTGAAGCCAGAATGCTCCAGTCTGGGTCCTGGCCCTGCCACTTACTGGCAGCACGATCTTGGGCAAGTCCCTTATCCTCGCTGTGTCTCAGTTTCTTCATGTGTAAACTGGGGATGGTACCCACCTTATTGAGTGGTGATGTTTAGAATCAGTCCATTTTGGCATTATTTTGTTCATATTAAGTGTGCTATTATTTTTTTTCCGTACTCACTCTTCTCCCATATTGAAACCCATGACTTTCCAAAATGAAGTCCCATAACCTCTTCTGCCATCCTTTCCTGACTCATTACTTGCCCAGCTTTCCTTACTATGTCCCACAGGCCTTGACCTTCTCTCTGAATCATCCAGGCCCCATCCTGCCTGCGGGTTTTGCACATGCTACTCCATCTGCCAGGAATGCTCCCTCCCCCATCCATCTCCTCCTTATCCTCCAGATCTCAGACGAAATGTTACCTCTCTGGCTCCCAGGCTCTCTTACATCCTCATGTTATCTCTGCATAACACAGCCCATACTTTTCCTTCAGACCACTTATCACAAATATGTAAATGAAAGGTTGCAAACTGGCAATCCTCATGCTTAATGAGGCTTGGGGTCCTATTTTATTTGACATTCTTTAAAATTTTCCAATTTGAGTTACTTTAGGCTGGGGCATGCCCTCTCCAGCTTGCCGTGGTCCCCACTGTTCCCTATTGTCTCATATACAGCTCAATTCTTTCATTAATGTGTCTGGTTCAGGAAGACATTTGTGTTTGAAACCCCTGATTCAATTATTTGGTTGATGTTTATTTTTTTGATAGATTGTGAACCAGGTCCTCATCTCTCTTACTCCCTCACCTCTCAAGCCCCAGCATCTCCACAGTGCCAAGTGGGAGCTCAGTAGATATTTGGTGGATGAGTGAATGACAAATGGACAGACCTAGCAGGTTGGCTCTATGATTATACTCATTTTAAAGATAAGGACACTAAGGCCCAGAGAGGCCCAAGGTCACACAGTTGCAGATAAGTAGCAGAGCTAGGACATGAACTCTGGTTTGACTGGCCCCAGGGCTCTGTTCGTAGCCATTATCCCAGGCTGTCACTGATTTCTGCTGAGTTTCAATTCTTTTGTGCCTAAAATGATATAAACTGTGCTCTAGATATCTCCTGAAGCTGTTATGAAGATCAAATGCATAATAGATATCGGAGCGTTCTAAAACTCAGAAGAGATATAACACTATTATTAAAAATATTGTCACCATTTTTCTTCTAAAACCAAAACTCCTCTACTCCATTACTGCCAGCTAGCTTCCAGAATAAGGTTCAGTCTTTTTAACCTGATCCCACCTGCCTAACACAGCCCTACCAGCCTCTCTAATTTCTCCTTCTCATTCCTTCTGCCTCACCTTGTATTACACCCAAACTGTATCTGACTGTGGTTCCTCAGTTCATCCTCTCTACTCCCCCCAAAACCATACTGTTCTCCCCCTGGAATGCTCTTCTCTCTTCCCTGCTTCACTTGAGTATTTTGTACTGATCCTTCCAAACTCAGCTCAGGCATCATCATCACCTGAAGCCTCCCCAACCCCTCCCTCGCACCCCCTCTGGATCCCCACAGCCCCCATGCTTAGCCCCATCATAGAATTGATCATATTTTTCTGGATGAAGATGCGTTCTGAGTCTTTCCTTCCCAACAGCCTGTGAGTTTCTCAATGGCAAGGAATGTGTCTCAGTTCCCGTATGTTCCCAGTACCCAGCCTGACATAAAGTGAACATGCAGTACATTTGTTCAAGTCTCTTTACAATGCCCAGATGAACCTTTCATAGTCAGAAAATAATGAGTGTTCATCAATGTGGACATAAGTGAATGCTTCTCAACAATCCATTTATCATTTCTTGAGGACAAGATGCTGGGTACACTGAGAATTTAGTTATTCATCAGGCCGGCTTTTACTGAGAATCACCCAGGGCTTGGTACTGGCCTGGTGTAGATCCAAGCAAGGCTGGGTGCCCAACTGCAGTGCACTGGCACAGAATAAGGTAGGGTAACCAGAGGGCTGATGAGGTGCTCTCAGTCGGGAGAGAAACACAGATGGAGACACCCAAGGAGGTCATCATGGAGAAGGGGGATGACGTGAACCTTCAAGAATGAGTCCGGTTTCAAGGGGTGGAGGGGCCAGTATGGGCAACATGGGAGGCAATGGGATTTTAGGATTTCAGAGTTACTCAGCATTTTCCCAAGTTGGAAACACATTGTGTATGAAGTAGGAGGTGAATGGGAGATAAAGTTGGAGTCATCTCGAATGCTAGGTCAAAGGGTTTAAATTTTACCTTGCAGTCCATGGGGACACATTTAAAATATGCTCCTCACTGGTCTCGCTATTTCCACTTGTGCCCTCCCTAGACCCCCAAATCCATGATCTACCACAGAAGAGTCATCCCCCATCTGAAACCCTCCAATGGCTTCATTGAAATGGCTTTTCAGTCCTTTTAGAATAAAAAACTCCCTCCTAACAGTGGCTTACAAAATTACCCTTGCTGGGGCCCTGCTCCACTCTCCTCCCTCATCTCCTCCCCTCCCCTCCCCCTTGATTACTTGATCCTGCTGCACTGGCCTCCTTTCTCTTTGTCCAACTCTCCTAGCTCTGTCTTGGGTTTCAGTTTTGGCATTTTCTATGCCCTCTGAAGAGCATGGAATTCCCCAAGTTTCCCCCCTGGCTGAGTCCTTCTCATCATATAGTTCTCAGCCCAAGTGTCATCCCCACCCACAGTCACCCTGACTGCCTCTTGAAGGTCTGCGTGCCTACCACACCATGGAGCTTGCATTCTAGTGGTCTTTGGGGTCCTGTGTCCACTGATAGGTAAGTGAGGCAGGCTCTTAAAATAAAAGGGGTCACTATGTAGTTAGTTGTGTGTAGAGACTGAGAAAATGTTCCCAAGAGACTGATGAGGAAAGCTCTCAGAGGCTAAGTAGTCCTGTTGCCTACCCAGGTCGGGGAACTCTTTCTATAATGCCTCTGGCACACTTTGCCTCTGTACACCTCTGGGGACAGGGAGTTCCCTGCTTAACATTGGGGAAGTCTAATTCTGTCTGCTGGAAAAGACTTCCTTATATTGACCCAAAATTTGTTTCCCTGGAATTTCTACCAGTCCTAATCCTCCCCACTGATGCCTCAGAAAACACATTTATTCCCTTTTTCTGGAGCAGCCCTTCAGGTGTCTGGAAACAATTCAACTTCTTTTTTTAATTCTCCCTTTTTCCTTTGGCTCTGATTCAAATCTCTCCCTAAGTTTCATCCTACTACTCTGGCCACTTGTTCTTGGGTCCCTCTTTTCCTACCCACCCTTTAAAAGTTGATGCCTTCCAAGCTTACACCCAGGCTCTCTTCTTTTTTTTTTAATTGATTTTTTAGAGAGGGAAGAAGAGAGACAGAAACATCGATGTGAGAGAGACACATTGAGCGGTTGCCTCCCATACGTGCCCCAACCTGAGACTGAACCAGCAACCTAGGTATGTGCCCTGACCGGGAATAGAACCCGCGACCTTCCGGTGCATGGGAGGACACTCCAACCAACTGAGCCATACTGGCCAGGGCTCTCTTCTTTTTTAAAAAACCAATCTCCTTCACTCTTGTTTCTGTAGCCCTCTATATGCTGAGGACAAGCATATCAACATTTATGACTTGAAATTATCTCTAATTTTCTACATACAGTTGTTCCTAAAGCATGGCCACTTCAATGGCTTACAAGGATCTCAAACCCAACCAAGACTACATTTGTCCATGTCCCTGCTCCCACCTAATCTGGTCCTCCTGGTAGGTTCTCAATCATGTGAAAGTCACCTCCACCTACCAGGTCACCCTAATTACCAACCTAAGCATTATCTTTGATTAATCTTTCCATGTTCCCCATCCAGTCAGCCCCCAAGTTCCTGTAGTCCCCTCTAGTCTGGCCCCTCTTCCTCACCTCCCAGTATCTCCCACTCCCAACATTCTGAGTCTGCCAACTCAGTCTCTGCATTTGCTGATACTCTCGATCCAATCCCATCATTCCCAGTGGCTTCTCCATCTCCTGGCTCACAAGATCTTTCATGATCTTATCCCTTCTGATCTCTTGCCTCTCATCTCCAGCAACACTCAAACTACCAGCAGTTTCCTGAAGACACCGTGTTTCCAGGTCTCTGTGCATGCTGTTCCCTTGACCTGGAATGCCTTTTCTCCCCCTTTTGGCTTGGAGAATTCCTTGTTAAACTCCAATGTAAATATCTTGTCCAGAACCTTGCAACTGTTCCTCCCCATTCCCTCTATTTAGCAGACCTCTTACTCTTGGATGTCACCCTGGACCCAGCATTCACTCCTTCTGTAATCATCTGTTTATCTGTCTATCCTTCACCTCTGATGTTGTAGTGCTTTGCTGAGGACTTGTCCCACAGCAGTCTATTGCCAAAAGTTTGAAGATTGATGGTCTTCATGCCTCCTCTCTGGTACCAAATGCATTAACGTCCAGTGGAGAAATGGAGTGAGCCTAGGCCTGGATACCTTTTCCAGGCACACAGGGGTGGGCCTCTGGTTTCCAAGCCAAGGCAAGTTGGCCCACTCCTCCACCCTGGGAATGGAAATCTGAGAAATGTGTAGGACCCGCCCCCAACTCCTTGGCAACTCCTCACCTAGAGGGGGGACGGCACAATGAGGTATGCACCCCTGCCCCCCCCCCCATGGGGCTGAGGGCTTCCTGGAGGCAGCGCTGCTTCCCTGGACCTTACCGAGGAGCGACAGGTTAAGAGCCTCTGACTCTTCATAGGAATAGTTCATGATCGAGGCGCTGAAGAGAGAAAGGTGTGTGTGTGTGTGTGTGTGTGTGTGTGTGTGTGTGTGTGTGAGCGCGCGCGCTCGCGCGCACGCACGGACTTGCTTCGTGGGGGTATCGAGATACCTGAAAAACAGTAAATTTAGGTTTTGAGCTTAGAAACAGTCTGTTGCCTGGACTACGGACGCCCCACGCTGATTGGCTGATCGCCGCCACGGCGCCAGGAGCGCACCGGCGGAGGACCGCGATCCTGGGGATTGGATTCCTTTCCCCTGCCCAGGGAGGGGCCCTAGGAAACCGTGGCACTGGAGTTCTCGGCGTGGAGAAAGGCAAGATTTCTTAGTTTGGTCCAGTGGCCCCTGAATGTGGAGTAATAAATCTCTGATTTTCCAGTAAACCATGGGGTCTTCAGCAGGTCTCTCTTTTTCCATCTCAGTGTTCTCACCCAAAGAACAGGTCCTGTTGTAGGAACCCGGGTGAGTCAAGGTCAAATAGAGGCAGCGTTTCTTGGTATGCTTTGCCAGTGCAAAACAGCATGCCACAGTTTAAAATTACAGAATCTGAGAACTGGAGTATTACTAATGAACATTTGAAATGCCCATCAACTAATGAATGGATAAACTAAATGTGGCCTATCCATACAATGGAATATTGTTTAGCCATAAAAAGGAATGAAGTATTGATCCATGCTGCGACAGATGAATCTCGAAGACATTGTGCTAAAAAGCCACACGCAAAAGGCCACATATGATTCAATTTATAAGAAATACCCAGACTAGGCAAATCTATAGACACAGAAAGCAGATTAATAGTTACCAGAGGCCCAGGGTGGTGGGGTATAGGGTTTCTTTTTGGGGTGACGGAAATGTTCTGGAATTTGATGGTTGCACAACTCTGTGAATGTACTAAAAACCATTGAATTGTACACTTTAAAAATGGTTATATGATGAATTTTATGTTGTGAATTTTGTCTAAATTAAAAAATTAAACAAACACTGAGTGCTTATGCTGTGTATTCACCTTTACTGAGAGTCATCTTTGCGACTCTCTCGACAACCTACGGTAGACACTCAGATCATCTCTATGGGCCACATTAATGTAGCACTTTTGTAAGGCTCCATTTAAGTACTTACATGTACTAACTTAATCATCATAGGCCCCACTATCCCATTCTAAAGATTAGGAAACGGGTACAGGGGTCAGGCAATCTCACATGCAGCAAAGGGGAAAAGCCAGGCCTGGCTGTGACACTCCTGATGGAGATTCTAGGGGAGGGAATTTGACAGCAGGCCCTGCCACCCAATGCCCTAAGCTTGGTGAGCTTGACCTACCCTCCAACCGCAGCTGTGGCCCAAGGTTCCAGAGGCCTCTCCATTCTCTTAGCTACAGTATTTGGGCATCTTGTCTCCACACCTTACCCTTTTTGTTCCCTTTAATTGTGCGTGCATTTGTCTCTCCCTGTGAGGGTCTCTATAGAGCCTTTTCATCTTTGTACCCCTCCACAACACACAGCTTTGCCCTTAGTGAATGCTACTTTGATTTTTATTAAATAAAAACGTTATGGGAAGTTATGAAGTGATGTTTGCCTTCGGTGTGTGTGTGTGTGGCCAGTTTTCCTGTTCTCTGGTCAAAATCCACCCCTCTCTAAAAACAAACATGCTCACTAAAATGGAAACAATCAACTAGCCCTGCAGCACACTGCATTCTGATTCTGTTCACACACCACCTTACAACAAAGGTAGTTTCTTTAACAATTTCTTTATTTTTAATTTATTCAATCCATTTATTTTTTTTAAAAAAATATATCTTTATTGATTTCAGAGAGAGGAAAGGAGACAGAGAGAGCTAGAAACATCAATGGGAGTCACTGATCGGCTGCCTGGCTCGCAACCCAGGCATGTGCCTTGACCGGGAATCGAACCCCAATTGCCTGGATCCTAGGTCTACGCTCAACCGATGAGTGGCACCCCGCCAGGCCATTTAATTTTTAATACCTGAAAATGGTGATTGGTCATTGAGACTTGCTAATAGGATTGTTTTGGCTTGTGAGTTCTTTCACAGGCAAATGTTTCAGTATTTGAGCTATAACAGTATAGAACCTGTATTAAAAATGACATAATACTTAAAAGTTCCTGTCCTCCAGCTGGAAGATGAGAGATAGGTAAATGCTTGAGGTTGTGTGTGTTTTTTAACTATCTTTATTGATTTCAGAGAGAGGACGGGAGAGGGAGGGAGAGAGATAGAAATACCAATGATGAGAGTCATTATTGATCAGCTGCCTCTTGCACACCCCCTACAGCACACTGCATTCTGAATCAGCACACAGAATCAGAATGCAGTGTGCTGCAGGGCATGTGCACTGAAATCCAGGCATGTGCCCTGACCAGGAATCGAACCTCGATCTTCTGGATCCTAGGTCAATGTTCAACTGCTGAGCCACACTGGCCAGGCTAAATGCTTGAGTTTTCACAAAGGGATCAAAGTAACATGCATGAGCTAGAAGCTGACAGTACTGAAATGGAGCTGAAGGCAGATATTCAATTAGGTTATCAAATGGATGCTGGGGTCAAACCTCCAATTCCTAAAAGCCAACACATGAAAATCTTAATTTTCTTTGAGGGGTTAGCTTCTTTTAGTAAACATATTTTAAAAATTAATTGCCTGATACCCATTGTACTATCTTTTTACATGTTTGGCTGCAAACTCTTTGATTACTTCTTTTTTAATTGATTTAATTGGTATTAGAGAAAGAGAGGAAGGGGACAGGGGGAGGAAGGGAAGGAGGGAAGGAGGGAGGGAGGGAGGGAGGGAGGGAGGGAGGGAGGGAGGGAGGGAGGGAGAGGGAGAGAGAGATCGATTTGTTGTTCCACTCATCTATCTATGCATTCATCGGCTGATTCTTGTTTGTGCCATGACCCAGGATTGAGCCCACAAGCTTGGCATATCAAGATAACACTTGAACCAGCTGAGCTACCCGGCCAGGGCTCTCTAGATTACTGCTTTGTATAACGATTATATATCTTTATAGAAAGAGAACAGAAAGTTTAATCTTTCCTCAAGTAAGACTGACAGAAATTTGCTTTGTAATATTGATAGTTTAGAAAAATTTTTTCCCCCTTCAAATCACATTTCATTATTGGAAAAGTCATATACATTTTTAGGATTGTTGTCAAATCACAACTTATTTTTTAAAGAAATCTCAAAACATGTTATAGCATGTTCAGTAGCAAAGACCAGTGGCACACACATTAAGAAAACGTAATTAGGTCTCTAGTTGGGTTGATTAAAATCTATACGCCTGGAAAAGTAGTTGGTTGGCTTAATGGAGCTCTGAAGAATCAAAGCGGTGCATAAAAAAACGAGTTTAAAAATTTCACAGTTTTAAGACAGACTTAATTTTTCATGATTTTCCCAAAGCCAGTCATGATATTTATTTAACTTATGGTCTTCAGGGTGCACCTGGAAGAAATTAGGAGACAAAGGCCTTATGTAAGTTAGTCATAAACACGTTTTTTAAATTGACTTTTTAAAGATATGGTGGAAGAACACACATTATGATAATATACCTGGAAATTATAACCTTTAACCTAATGGGATTTACAAATGCTTAAAATTATATCTTACATTAAGGTAATAGTTTACAGTTTATAAAGTACTTTCCAATTTAGTACCGATCTTCAGCAGAACCTGGGGTGTGAAGTAGTGATAACATGACCAAGCATTAATATACCATTTTCCAGTAGGAGGTTATTAACCCTGAGAGTTAAATGAATTGCTCAGGTCACAACAAATGGTGGAGCAGGAATGGGGTTGGCCAGACCTATTAGCTAAATGCTTTAGGGTGGTGAAACACTAAGAGGGCAGTGTACCAGGCTACCTGGCAGTGCCCAACAGCCAGGACACAACCCAACTGCCTATGTGCTAGGCACTCAACAGAATGGGCAGATGAAGTAGAACCCAATTACCACAAAAATAGATTACTAGGAAAAACCCTAGTAAGCATTCCAAGCTCAAACCTGCCTGCTTTCCTGTGGTGTACTTTTGAAGACTAGCAGGATTGTGACAAGAAAACTACATCAGTCTTAGAGACATTACATGAATGGAATGACTGGAATAGGGCCAAGTGACAACTGTTGCAGGTCAGTCGGAAGTCACACCAGGAGTACTTATGGACTTGTGTCTATTGATCCTCTCCCTGCTGCCAATAACCGCATGCCACCCGCTGCCTCAAGCCTGGATTTTGTGACTGTAATAGCATGTGTCCAAGAAACACTTTTACCCATAGTAGTGAACTTATTTTGTCTCAGAGACAAAATGTGCTGGAGACATTCTAGCTGCAAGTGGACCTCACCTGCTTCCACTCATTGATGCAAAAAATTCGGTAGGAGTCATTGCCGTATTTGCCAATCCCATGAAGCTCAATCGGGTATCTCCACTGCTTTGTCAGATATTCATCTGAGAATACAACAGCCCACATATCAGGCCAGCCTCTAGGAAGATACTTTCCCCAAATGTGTGGTGATGAGGGGATAAATGGGAGAACAGAAAGGGAGAGAAAAGAATCTTTACTAAAAACCCTAGTTGTGATTGCTCTTTCTCCTGAGTTCCTGAAGCACCTCTGTCTGAACATCTCATCTGCCACTTTCCATTATTATTTTGTGCAAACTCAAAGAGGTACTGTCTTGAGGGCTTTCTGCTTCATGACTTCTTCCTCTAATTATGCCCACATGACCTGACCCAGTACTGGGCAAAGATTTATTGCCTGTGTTGATGGGAGACTATGGTTTGGGGCAAGTTTTTAAATGCCTTTGGTGCTTGAGGTGAATGACCTCTATTAATGTAGCATTGGTGGACATAAAAGTTTAAGGTGTGGCTTTCTTAAATAGGCACAGTTTATGTTTTCCTTTGGGTATATGGGAAAGTACCTGAGAACTTGATAATGGTTTTTGCTCGAAGTTCGTAGAGACCAATAGGTTTAAGAAGTTCTGACACATCTCTCCAATGTGCGGTTCTTGCTACCTCAGCTGAAGGATACTTCTCCAGAAACTCCCAAAGCACAGGGATTGCCATTTTACCTGGGATGTAAAGATAACTATGTGATTACAAGCCTCCGGATGGGCTAATCAGGTACTTCTTCAACTAGAAATCTCATATAGAGCTTTTTTTTCTTTTATCTTTTTAAGCCATTAATGAGAAGTCATTACCTAAACCAATAACCACTTTCAGAGTAAAAAACCAACACCAATAACCTATTTGGTTCAGTCCAGATTATGCTGTGACCTGGCCCTACGTAATACGGGGGGAAGGGGCCAAAAAAGTAGGTTTACAGTTGTGAGTACAGGAAAGAGTTTATTCTTGTATTATTATTAATTATTGTATTATTTATTTGCATTACAGCTGTAAACCTTTTTCCAACACCTGTATTAGTTTTTAAATAGTCAGATCATCAGATAACTAGTATAAAAGCATACAGAATAGAAGGTGTCAATGACATTAAAGAAAGCATTCAATGAAAAAAAATGCTTTTATACATGACTAATGGTGGAGGGATGTTATATAACTGATTCTCATTGATGACCAAAACTAATCTGGAAGTAGAAAATAAGTGCAAATTTGCTCCTTAGTGCTACAAAGGATAGCCTCATTTTCTCATGGATGAAGAGTTTGAGGGCTGAAAGCGGGGAAGGCCTTTACCGGAGGTCACACATAGACTCAAAATCAAACTTGAACACAGGCTTCCCATCAATTCAGTGCTCTTTCTTATCACACTGTCTCTACTAAGGCACAGATTAAAATAATCCACAAACCTGAGGTCCGATTGAGAAATATAGTCGCTATGAGGAGCTTCCATGGATCGTGAAAAAGTGTTTCTTGGACAAGATTAAAAGGTGACCGAGGAGGTGTCCACTTCTTAAAGGCTTTGCGTCGTGGGGGGCTAAGAGCTGAACAAACACACTGCATCAGAGTTGGGTATCTGAAATAGATTTAAAATCTGATTTTCTGATTGGGAAAAGAATACCTTCTTTGTTATATTTGCTGGAAAAATATAGACTTGTTTTCCTTTTCTCTACTTGCGTCAGTGGGATGGTATCTTCTGAAAAGGAAGAGTAAACATTGGTTATAGAATCTATGGTTTAGCCTAAAGAAATATTCAGGGATGCAAATAATAGTAATAATAATAAAAACTACAATTATAAAACATTAAGTGTATGCCAGGCACTATGCTAAGCACTTTACAAAAATTAACCAGTTTAATCCTACTAATGACCTATGAGCTAAGGGACTTTTTAATCTCCACTCTATAGATATGGAAATTGAGGTAGGAAGAAGTTGAATAACTTGCCCAAGGCTAAGTAAGTATTATTAGAGCTGAAAGTCAAATCCAGGTAGTCTGGCATTTGAGTTCAGGCTTTTAACCACTCTGTTACACTAGTTCTTTATGACTTATGTTCAGAGTTCACAGTTCTGAAAAATTGGAATATGGAATATTTAAAATTATTACATTTGTACAATGTTGTCATTAAAATATTTTTGAGAACATAACATGAAGATTTTCTCACATCATTAATGTTCAGGTGAAAAAAAGCAATATTCTACATATGACCCCAATTTAATTAAAAATAAACAAACAAACAAATAGTGTGTGTGTGTGTGTGTGTGTGTGTGTATACAGAGATTAGAATAAAATAAACCAAAATGGTATAATGGTTGTTTCTGAATGGTAATTTTTCTCCTTTAATTTTCTGTATTTTCCAAAACTTCTGCAGTGAATATTTTTACACTTGCCAAAAAGGGGGGCGGGGGGGTGCGCGGGATATAAACAAAACAGAACCTGCAGAAAAAACCTAAGATCACTATCTACTGGGAAGCTCAGTTAATTTACCAGACTATTTGACCAGCGTTATCAGGCTTCCCATTTCAAAAATCATCACATTTAATACTCCCTTGAACCATATCCTTTAAATTTGAATGTCAGTTAATGATACCTTGTATTTGTATAGCATGAAGCCATCTTTTTCACTTCTCATTTTACTTTACAATAGTCTTGATATGAAAAACAGCACTAGTGAGGGTTCTTACCTCCATTTTACAGATGAAGAAAAAGCCTTAGAAATTAAGTTACCATCCCAAAATGATAGTGGGACTGACTAGAGACTGGGATAAGTATCCAGTCTCCAGATAATTAGTTCAGTGTTTTTTGCCATCTAGTTTAAACAGGTAAAGCCTAGTAGAAAGTAAAAAAGAGAGAAAAAAGGAAACTGAGCTTACTAGCTACCTGATAATTTTTTCTGTGAGTTCCTATAAATAATTATTAACTAGCTTCCTTTATTATTTGGAAACTGGGAAATTTCTACTTAAGCCAATGGTCTTTACTATTCCAATGCACATTAACCTAAGGGTACTTCATCTTACATTGAGAACTAGACTTTACGTATAGGATAAATAGATACTTCCATTGCAATTGCAAAAGGATGTTTTTAATATTTAATTTGACCATTATACTAGCAATAAATTTACATAAGCCTCAAGGATTTAAAGAGCTCAAAGTCTTTAAAGAACAGACTTGAAGAATTCTTATGCAGGTCACAGGTATAGATGGCCACCTTCTATGAAAGGGGAAAATTCTAGGTACAGCAAAGACATAAAATCATGAGTGGGCCTGAGAGCAGGAATCAAGTCTAACCCCCTGCTCCACCAATTTGTCCAGGCTGTCTCCCCACAGGATTTAAGTAAAATTACTATTGTTCTTTAAAGGAGTTATTCATTATACCATAATGGCATAATGAATAACTAATATCAGGGCTGTCAAATGGTCTCCTTTTTATCTCTTATTCACTGAGGTATTATAAAGGCAAAAGTACTCAGTTCTAAACTTTGTATTAAGAACACATTACAAATAATAGATGAACTATGTGAGTAGTTTTGCATTATTTAGAGCTCTAAAACAGTTTAGAGAAGCATTACATTATCATGGATGATAAAAATGACTATGATATATACAAAATTAAATGGGAAGTCACATATCCGTAATAAGTAACAGGAGTGGTGTGAAGAGAAAGCACTGACTATTCTCAACCAGTTTATGTATAAAAGGAGTCTTCCCCAAACCTTTTCCAAGTGAAGTCTTTTCATTTCCCTCAAGCTGTAAGATTAATGGCTGGAAAGGAAAGCACTGTTGAGGAGATTCCCAGCTGCTGCACCAGGGAGAGATGGTAGCAGCTGTTAGTGGCACAATTTTCCTTTGCAGGGGGCATCAAGGCTGTAGCCAGCTGATTCCCTCTGACAAAGGAAGGGGTTTGAAGATCAGTTAGACAAATATAAGATCAATTGGTAGAATGTATCTGATTTTTGGCCCTATTTCTTCATTCTACTCCCTTATCTTTACCGGTTATAGGCATAAAATACAGTATCCCGGAGTATAAACCTCATCACATTTTTAATAGAACTTTAATGTACTAAATACCTTGACATATTTTCACAGCAGTAGAGTCTTTCTCAGTTTGTGAGCAGTTGTTGTCCATTTCAGAGCCACATTTTAAACTGTCAATATGCAAATGTTCCTTCCTTTCCCCAACTTCTACTTTTGTTATTTCCTCAGAGTCTAAAAAGGTATCCTCTCTCTTCTTGTTGTGTTCTGCTTCTTTGGTTGAACATAATTTGTTTATGATGCCAACAGTTGCTTGTTCAACATTGAAATTTGATCGTGAACTCAATGATTTTTCTTTTACAAGTCTCTTTTCTTCATTGGCCACACTGAGGGTCTTGTTGCTTGCTGTGGCATCAGAAATGCAGAAAGTTCTATCAAGCTGACTTTCTTGTACAACAGGTTCACTTTCAACATTTGCCTTATTATGCACAGATTTTCTTTTTCTATTTCTTTGAACAGAATCTGGAAGACTTTTCCAGCACCCTGTTTTAGTTTTCTTAATTTGAATTACTTTCGAAGTAGTCATCTTCCCTCTGGACTTTCTAACCTTTCTGGAGTCAACATCATTAACACCCTCACCTTCTTTCAATAGCAAATGCATGGAAGTGAAGTTAGATAGTTCTTTGCTATTTTGTGATTCCAAACTACCACTTGGCAGAGGAAACACATCTTTTTTCCACCTGCTTCTTGTCCTGAGGTTCCGGTTTGAAATGCTATTTTCACTTTGCAGTTGGGATGTCAGAGCTGCCATGCTGCAGTCTTTATATCTTGACTTGATGCCCCTTTTAGAAAGTACAGTAAAATCAAAATCCTCTGGCTTAAGAGAATTCTCTTCATTTTTGTGAAGATAATTAGCAAGTGAACTTTTGGATCTGAACTTCAGTCCTTGTGGGCTAAAAATGATATTAAAGGAAACACTGAGTAAATAAAAGTGACTTTTAAAAAGAATCGGGCCACATTTCAGATGCTTAATTAATAATTTCCAAATGTTGCCACAAGTATTTGTCATTTAAAATAAAAATAGTGATAAAACTGTATTTTTAAATAATTTCCTCTATGAGGAGGAATATGATACTATAAAATAATTTTACAAATATAACTTAAATGCAACTTTACCATTAAGCATTCACAATAGGAGAAAATGTATGTACTTGTCCCTAAATCACTAGATAAAACTGAAGGAACAGAATACATAATGGTTTTGTGGTTAAAACAGAAAAAAGTCAAGATACCTGCTATGTTTTCCCACTACCTGTTTAGACAAAATTATCTGGCTGCACTGTCTTTACCACCTTGCATGCTCACCTGATAAAATATACATCATATCTTCCTGCTGTTTTTCCAGATAACCTTTGCTTCACAACTCTTTCCCATCCACATGGGACAGACTTACGGCATTCTGTCATTTCAGCATCACCAAACTGAGCAGAAGCAATGGGTTCTTGTACCAGGGGATTACACTCACTGCTGCTTTTTATCACCATTTGTTTTTCATCTTCTACTCTTTCTGATCCCAGAACAAGACTTTCCTTGCTGAAAAAACAAAGTACAAGTGATTAAGTCATTTAACATGGATTTTCTAGTGCTTATTCAATTTTAATCTATGACAGAGCAGGAACCACACAGACTATTTGGATTATGGGAGAGATTAAAATCAATATGGACCAGTCTTATGCTATGGGAATATCTCCCTGCCCTCCAATGTCTTCCTGTTCTCCAACATGGGTTAAAAAGGGTTGAAACTCTCTACACAATGAAAGGCTCAATCTATTTGCTAGAAACTTTTTAAAAATTAATCATTAAATTGGGGCTATTATAAAGACTTCTGGTGACACTGGCATAACTTTAAAAAAATGAACCAAACACTGAGCTCTTAACCTGAGATCAACAGACCTGCTAAAAGGAGTCAGTGAGGAACCCTCCTCTTCCTCAAATAAGTTATGTAAAAATGTTATATATATATATATGTGCAACTTTCTGGGGGAGAGTATCACTTTCATCAGATTACTTACCAAAAGGTAATTTCTGACAGAGAATTTTCAAATTGCTTTCAATCTTGATCCTCATGATAACCTTATGAGGTGGGTTGGACAAGGATTACTCTAATTTTACTGATAAAAGTGAGCAACGGGAAGATTAAGTTACTTGCAGAGCTGATATCAGAACCCAGGTCTACTAAACCTTGGTCTAATATACTTCTCCCCTTGTTCTAAAAACTTTAGTAGATTGTATCCTAATCACTAAATCACAAGTTTCAAAAATTGAATGGGTCTATAAAGATGTCTAACACAAGTTTTCTACAAATAGGGAAACTAAACAACAGCTAGTGACTAACTAAAATTAGGGATCGAGGTCTTCTAACATAATTTGGGGTTATATAATTTTGGGGAGCTTGGTGGATCTTGAGAAATTATATAGTCCACAATTTTATAGATAAGGAAACTGAAACCTGGTAAAGAGCACAAACTTTAAAGTCAACATACTGGGTTCAAATCCCAGCTCTGCCATTCACTAGCTGTGTGTCCAGGAGCAAGTTACTTAACCTCAGTCTCCTTTCCTCATCTGTAAAAAGTAGATAATACCTTTTAAGGTAGGTCTGAGGATTACATTTTCAAAGAAAAGTAGGTAGCTCATCTTAGCTCCAGATCACACATATACAGGTACTCAATACAAGACGGTAGCTTCTTCTGTTACTGATCACAGGACCCATTTGGGGGGCACTGTCGGCTGCTTACCATGACATCTCCAAGGTCCTCCTAGGATCCTCCAACCCAAGCAGCCCTCTCCTTGTACCACCTCCCTGCTCCTCCCAGCTCCCTCGTCATTTTGGGTAAGGAAGTCAGAAGCACCCCAGGGTTGACCCAACCGCAATAGTACTAAGCTCCAGCCTTAACTCCTAGTCACTAACCCTTGAGCATCGAGGTCTCGGTCGACTCTAAGTTAGAAAGGCCCACCCACCTTTTATTCCCCCGCTCCCACTTTACAGATGGTGAAACTGAGGACCAAAAGGGGAGAGTAACTTGCCAGAGATCACAAGGCGGGTCTGGGACTAGGCTCTCACTGGAGGTGACGAAGGGGGCAGCTCCACCGTCCCACAGGCTCGGACTCTCCATCCCAGCCGTGTCCCTCAAGCGGGCTCCGACTGCACCAATGGGCTGACAGGGTGCGACGCCCTAGATGTGGAGGAGAGTAAAATATGAAAACTTATTCGGCTCAGATGCTACGCTGAAACCAAAAGCTGAGGTCAGTAAAAATGGGTTAGACTCCACGGCCACTTTCCAGCCGCCCACTCCGCCGCACCAATTTCCACGGCTCAGCCAATCAGGTCCTTTGTCGAGGAAGACGCACCGCCCTCCTCCCATCCTGACCAATCGCACGCGCCTCAGTTGCGCAGACGCCTGCTAGGCTCTAGTTCCATATTCGCTTTTGCACTTTTCCAGCCCTCCTTTTAAGACATGCGCAGTCGGAACTCTGCTGCGCGCGCGTAGCTCATTGCGCATGTGCGTTGTCAGGGGTAGCTCAGGTAGCCAAAGTGGCTAGCGGAGAGGGCTTGGTGGCTGAGGCGGGGAGGAGGGGCCCGAGGCGTGAGGGAAGGCGCGATGAGGGCCGTGTTGACGTGGAGAGATAAAGCCGAGCAGTGGTGAGGAGCCGGGCAGTCGGGGAGGAGCGGGAGGCCGAGACTTGGAGGGGATGGCGGGAGCCTTTGCGTCAACTCCTGTGGTTGCTAGGGGCAACGGGCCTGCGGCCTAGGCTGAGGGCACTGAATCCCGGGACTGGGCGACTGCGAGGTCGCTCTCCCACCCATTTGCAGGCGGAGAAACTGAACCCCGGAGAGGGGGCAAAGGGATGTACAACGCGTGAGGTAGTGGCCTGTCGAGGTGGTTTTACATATTACATAGTCACAATCTGGTCTTGTCGCTCCCTTACTCACATTCCGCCCTGGGCTCCTTTTACATCCACGATAATGTTTCTTCAACTTAAGACTTTTTGCCATATCCACATATTGCCCATACCCTTATTTACTTGACTTTTTTTCTAAATTGTCTCACTTATTTTCGCCTCAGTATGCTTTTATGTTTTATGTAAAAAATATATTTTATATATAAAAGCATATTCTATATGCCTCATAGCTCCGTATTTAAAAATCAGTATCACTTACTGTAATAAGATAACTGTAAAACCTAAAGCAAGGAGCCCTAGCCGGGTTGCTCAGTTGGTTGGAGCGTGGTCCAGTACACCAGAAGGGTTGAGGAATCAATCCCCAGTCAGGGCACATACCTAGGTTTCCGGTTGATCTCGGGTCGAGGTGCTTACGGGAGGCAACCCATCGATGTTTCTCTCCCCCCCCCTCTAAAATCAATAAAAAGCATACCCTCTGGTGAGGATTTAAAAAACAACAACCTTACAGCAAGGAGAAGCAGAACTGTTAGTAAGTTGTAGCTAGATACTGTTGCTATGGAGCCTTTAAGGCTGAGGTGGGATGTCTCTAGAACTGGAGATTTAACAAGTATGGTCAGAGAGGTGCTTGAGATGAGTAGCATAGAATGGAGACGTTCTCCTATGCTCAATTAGAAGGTTTGAAAGAATGAAAAGAGAATGACATCCTCACCTTATGATTCAATGTTATTTAATGTCCTATTCCATTTTTATCACCTAAATTCATCACAGCCCTCTGAGGTAGGTACTGTGTTTACCTCTATTTTGCATATGAGGAAGCTAAAGCACAGAGAGAGTATATGACTTGCCAAGGCTACACAGTGAGTTAAGTGCTGGAACCAGCTTTCAAGCTCAGGTCTTCCTCATTCCAAAGCTAATGCCTTTAGCCACTACATTAATTTTTCTTTGTGTTACTGAGGCTGCAAACTCAAATGCCTGCAGGAGTCAGGAAGACAATATCAATGGGAGATGTTTGTGTGCATCTAAAACACAAGGAATTATCTGTTTTCCCTGAGTATTAGTCTATTCTATAACCCACTTTTCGTGAAACACATAGCTTATCGTTTCTGTTTTTAATAGAGATTTGAGTTTTAAAAAATTCCTTTTTACTTTTCTCTTAACTCTGTTATAAAAGTGCCCACAGCACAAGATGATAATAACTGGCAACTGAACATTTGGCTTTGATGCCAGAGAGTAATAAGGAGTGGCAAAGAGTGTGGCAAACTGGAGAGCTCATGCTCTGCCTAAAAGGGGCAGCTGCTGCTCAGATCCTGCCAAATACTGTCCTGCAGGAATTGGCCTAGTTTGCTCAGATCTTCCTTTTTTCTGGGTTTTTATGCAAAATGTCCTAATTTTTAAAAGTTGGAATTTAATCTTAAAAACAACAACAAAAAACACATGTGGGCCAAATAAAACATTTGCTGGCCAAATACAGCCTGATTTGCTCCCAGTTTTCAACCTCTGGCATAGAATTTTGATCATTCCTCTTGTGGTACTTAGAATTTGTCTAGTGCAGTGATTTTCAACCAGTGTGCCATGGCAAGCACACCGGTTTACCACAAGAATTTTTAAAACATGTAATACCTGACTAATCAGGGGCACTTACCTCTTTTCCCTTAGATTGTCAAATAAAAAAATGACAACAGCCAACAAAATAATAGCCATCTAGTGTGAATGACTTTTTTTTTTTTTTTTGGTCAGATTGGCAAAAAATATATTTTTTGGAGTGCCACAGAATTTTAGTAATTAGTTTATGTGTGCCATGAGATGAAAAAGGTTGAAAGTCGCTGGTCTAGTGTAAGAGCTTTTTGTGATTCTATTTATCTCAGAGGTCTATAAAACCCTTAAAGACAACAGCTATGTTTTATTCATTTCCAAATTATTCCAGAGCCAAGTCAAATAAATCAGTGGTTGTTGCGACTATTTGGTGAATAGATGGATAGATATAATAATGAATGTGTGAGTGAATGAATGATGAATGAAGATTGGTTATTTAGTTTTTGGCCCATTACAGGTTTGAAATAACCTATTAGAGTATGGGTTGTAGGGGTTCTGTAGATCAGCAATCCTGATAACAGCTACATATGCCAGCTGATGGTGCAGAATGAGACAAAACAGAACAAAAAACTGTAACAGATAGATAGTAGAACCCAAAAAATCCCAGATGTCAAAGATAAGTCCTTCACAATAAACTAGCTGCTCTGATCTTTTGCTTCCAGTCTAACCATCAGTATCAGCAGGAATTCTCTTTTTTGAGTTGTTACTGTGATCTGTTACTTTACTTCTCATAAACCTACAGTAACTCCCAGTTACCGTCCACATCAAATTGTGCACTTTATTAGGTGGTCCTACTTACTCCCCACCCCTGACTGCTAATGTTTAAATTTATGCTTTTCAGTTCAGCTAAAAATTCCATTTTCCTGTCCAAAGGCCCTTCCCAGATGCTATATAATTCTACTCTGAACTCCCTCATTTTCTCCCTTAAAAGATCTGCTTCAGGTTCATTTCTACTAGGATGCCATATTTGGCTAGCCCAACTTATTCCAGTCAGGCCAGCATCTGTTATAAACCTAGTATTTCCTGGAGTTAATTCACACCAGCTAGTTTAGCATTTACTGAGTACTTGCTGTAGGCCAGACTGTTTACATGTGTTACCTTGTTCAACCTACACAACAACTTATAAGGTCAGAATTGTTATCCTACTTACAGATGAAGAAACTGAGACTTAACAAGGTGACATAATTTGCCTAAGATACCAAAGCAAGTAAGTGGGGCTGGGTCAGATTGTGCAGGATTCAGAGAGGCTCCTTGGGACTTCAGTTTATAGTGGGGTAGGCACAGGGTTGGCAGAGGACAAGTTGCAGGACTCCCCCCCCCCTCTGTTTCTGTTCAATGGAATCTGATGATATATCTTTTTCATAAAAGGGGGCAGGGTGGGAGAGAGGGACATTCTACAGTATAATAGACTGCCTATAGAAGGGTGAGCTCTCCAGCCCTGGAAGTATTCAAGCAGAGGCTGGATGGCCATCTATAGGGAATTCCTGCCCTGGCAGAGGAGTTAGACTACATGACAAAGTCTAGGGTCTTTTCCAGTTCTGAATTTCTGTGATTTCATGATGTAATTAAAGTCCAAGGGATTCAAGATAAAATATTGTCAGTTTGTCGATTATATTGATTGACAAGATCAATGTGTCTAGGACAAGACCATGCATGTGGCCCAGCTGGGCGTGGCTCAGCAGTTGAGCATCGACCTAGGATCCAGGAGAGTGCTGTTCCGTTCCCTGTCAGGGCACATACCCAGGTTGTGGGCTTGCATGCAGGAGGTAGCTGATCAATGATGACTTTCTCATCATTGATGTTTCTCTCTCTCTCTCTCCCCCTCTCTTCCTCTCTCTGAAATCAATAAAGATATATTAAAAAAAAAAAAAAAAAAGAAAGACCATGCATGTGGGTTCACAAATGTTTATAACGGTAATTTCCCTCAAATAGCATGACTCTAATGCAAAGGACATGAGATAGTATCTGAAACTGTAAAATATAGAAGATTATATAATTCAGAGCTAAATTGGATTGTATAGCACAGTAAGAGTGTAGATTGGAGTAAATCAGACATATATGTTATACTTTAGGAAGGCAAATTTCAAGAAATTAAGAGAAATTGAATTTTCACATCTGAGGGAATATAACTTAAGCCTTGGCTCAAGTGAGACACTCAGAAATGATTTTCTGATAATTCAACCCAAAATGATCCTTATGAAGAACAGGCCACACAGTAACCACTTTGAAGAGCTCAGATATATACAAGGCAGAAAGGGAGCCACATATTCTAGGATTACTGTAAAAGAGAGGTGCAGACCCCCTCCAAAATCTAATACCTTATCATACAACCCACAGGTGGCAGGTGCTTTGCACAAGGCTGGCTTATGCACAGCTCTCTCCTTGTACTGTAGGTGAGGACTAAAACTCAGACAGGAAGTTAGCTTTTCTGGGCTCAGCTCCTCTCTACTTTTCACTCTATTGCCCCACTTCTCTTCAGTGTGAAATGTACCACGTACGTTTTCCCCTAGACTCAAAGAAAGAAAGCCTGAGAAACAGGAACCCAGTCTGTTACCATGTAACAGTGAGGAAACTGAACTCAGGGTCTGTGTTTGCTTTTATCAAGAGGGATGCCCAACTGGAAAGGATCTAACAATCACCCTTGTTCCAGCTTCTCCATCAGCCAGCTGTGCGACAGCAGACACAAGACTTGCCTTTGTTCTTTAGTTTCCTCACTGATAAAAATGGGCCAATGGGGTCTGGCCTGCCTACTGCATTATGTTACCATAGGATCAGATGAGATAATATAAGTTTACAGTCTTTAACAACTCTGAACTGTTGAATATGTGTGGAGAATTAGTTTTCTTTAAGAGACGCCTGAGGTCAGCAGAGCCTATATTGAAACTTTGTGAATTCTACATGTAAATGCGTTGAGTGGGTGATAATACCTTTTTTTTTTTTTTTGGTGCTGTTGATAAAGCATGGAAACGGTTGCTAATTATTGTGTCAGCTATGGCATATGCTAATGATAATGATAATGAAGGTCACGAAGCATAATGGTTAGAGCCTGGGCTTTGGAGCCATACTGTCTGGATTTGAATTCTGGCTCCACTTCCAATCAGTAGCAGTTTATTTTGGGGCAAATTATTTAACTTCTCTGTGGCTTAGGTTTCTCATCTACAAAATAGGTGTAGGGTTGTGGGGATTTAAATTGTACTTAATAAATATGCTCAATAAATGTTAGCCAGTGTTGTTATTATTAAAACATCAAGGATAACAGAAATTTGTCACATTTGGCAATAATTCTGGAGAGTGAAAGGCAGGCAGTATAGCACAGACTCGAGTCAGACCTGAGTCGAAATTCTGGCCCTTTGACTTGCTGGTCATGTGATGTTGGGGGAGGTACTTGACTTCTCTGAGCCACGGTGTCAACTGCAAAATCAAGTGATAATTCCTACCTTAGAAAAATGTTGTGAGGATGAAATAAAATAAAGCATTTGAAGAGCTCAGCATGGGATCCTGGAAGTGCTTTCCGACACATTCTTACTAGAGTCAGATGAACCAATGAAATGCTCTGGGGCATTCAAGAATCTTTGTAATGTGGCTCCTGCCTGTTTTTCTAGCCCTATCTCTCCTGACTGCCTTGCACATAGACAAATGTTTTAGTCAAATTAGATACTTCATATTCCCCCTTCATGTCTTTGCTTTTGTTTTCTTCCTGAAATGCTGCACTTACTCAATCTCCTATGTGTCTCAAAAGCTCTACCTTTTTCAAATACTGTTCTTCATGAAGCTTTTTCTGATCCTCTTTCCAAATCAGAATACTGTGTCTTTCCTCTCTGAATCCTATAGTATATGTTCTAATGTATCTCCTAAAGCCTTTAAAATTTTTTTAAAAAATTTATTGGAGCGACACTGGTTAATAAAATTATAGGTTTCAAGTGTACAATTCTATAACACATCATCTGTATATTGTGTGTTCACTACCCAAAGTCAAGTCTCCTTGTCACCGTTTATCCCCCTTTACCCTCTTCTACCTGCCCCCACGCCCCTTTACGTCTGGTAGTCACCATACTGTTTTCTGTGTCTGTGAGTTGTGTGTTTTTTTCTCTTTTTTTGTTTTTAATCCTCACCTGAGGGTACTTTTGCCATTGCTTTTCAGAGAGAGTGGAAGGGAGAGAGAGAGAGAAAGGGAAACATCGATGTGAGGGAGACACATCGATTGATTGCCTCCTGCACGCGACCTGACAGGGCCAGGGATTGAGCCTGCAACCCAGGTACGTGCCCTTGGCTGAAATTGAACCCAGGATCCTTCAGTCTTACCACTGAGCCAAACCGGCTAGGGCTTGTTTTTTTTTTCTTAATCCTTTCACCTATTTCACCCAGCCCCCAACCCCTCTCTACTCTGACAGCTGTCAGTCTGTTCTTTGTATCTATGAGTCTGTGTCTATTTTGTTTGTTTATTTTATTCACTAGAGTCCACATGTAAGTGAAATCATATGGTATTTGTCTTTCTCTGACTGGCTTATTTTACTTAGCATAATACTCTCCAGGTCCATCTATGCTGTTGCAGAAGGTAAGATTTCCTTTGTTTTTACGGCCTAGTAGTATTCCATTGTGTAAATGCACCACAGTTTTTTAATCCACTCATCTACTAATAGGCACTTGGGCTGCTTCCAAATCTTAGCTGTTGTAAATACAGTGGTACCTCGGTTTTCAGAAGTCTCTGTTGATGAACATTGCGGTTTATGAACGCTGTAAACCCGGAAGTAAATGCTCCTAAATGCTCCGGTTATCAAACACACCTCTGAAGTTGAACATGCCACCCAGCTTCCGCTGAGTGCAAGATCCTGAGGCCTAACTGTCAGCTATTGATCCCTGAGTTTTCGAACGTTTCAGAACTTGAATGGTTTTCCAGAAGGGATTATATTCGAAAACCGAGGTACCACTGTAGTGCTGCAATGAACATGGTGCATATATTCTTTAGAATTACTGTTTCTGGTTTCTTCTGATATATTCCCAGCAATGGAATTGCTGGGTCATAAGGCAGTTTCATTTTTAATTTTTTTTAGGAAACTCCATACTGTTTTCCACAGTGGCTGCACCAACCTGCATTTCCACCAACAGTGCATGAGGGTTCCCTTTTCTCCACATCCTCACTAATACTTGTTGTTTATTGATTTATTGATTGTAGCCATTCTGACAGGTGTGAGGTGAGATCTCATTGTGGTTTTAATTTGCATTTCTCTGATAATCAGTGACATTGAACATCTTTTGATATGTCTCTTGGCCATCAGTATGTCCTCTTTGGAGAAGTATCTATTCAGGTCCTTTACCTATTTTTAAATTGGGTTGTTTGTTTGTTTGTTTGATGTTGAATTGTTTAACTTCTTTATGTATTTTGGATATTAACCCCTTATCAGATGTATCATTAGCGAATATGTTCTTCCATTTAGTGGGTTTTCTTTTCATTTGAGGATGGTTTCCTTTGCTGTGCAAAAACTTTTTAGTTTGATGTAGTCCCATTTGTTTATTTGTTTATTTTGTTTCCCTTGCCTGAGGCGATATATCAGAAAAAGTGTGGCCACGAGATTTTACTGTTTATGTTTTCTTCCAGGATTTTTATGGTTTTGAATCATAGACTTAAATCTTTAAACCATTTTGAGTTTATTCTTGTATATGGTGTAAGTTGGTGGTCTAGTTTCATTTTTTTGCATGCACCTGTCCATTTTTCCCAACAGTATTTATTGAATAGACTATCTGTATCCCATTGTATGGTCTTGCCTCCTTTGTCAAATATTAATTGACCATAAAGGTGTTGGTTTATTTCCCCTAAAGCATTTATCACAGCATTACTCTGTATTTCATCTAACCTAAGAGGTCATTGATTTTAAAATACCATTATTTTACATACCATTAAGAAAGCAAAAAATGCTACCAGTTGAACTGACACATCATCAATTATAAGACACATCCCAACCTTAAAGATGCTAAAATATGAAAATGGATGCTTTAGAATTGATGACATGTGGTAGTTCTTTGTGAATGTATCTGAGTCATACCTTCCCACTGGATGACAATTTCTTTGAAGGCAGAGAGGGATTATGATTTATGCATCTTGCATCTGTTAGTGCCTAGCACTTCAGAGTCATTCAATAAGTATCTGATTAATTAGAAATAGATATGATTTTTTGAAAATTGATTTTTAGAGAGAGAGAAAGGGAGAGAGAGAAAGGAAAAGAGAGAAAGAGAGAAACATGGATGTGAGAATAGAACATCCATTGGCTGCCTCCTACATGCCCCCTACTGGGGATTGGGCCTGCCACCCAGGCATGAGCCCTGACTGGGAATTGAACCAGCTACCTTTCAGTGCATGGGACGACCCCCCAACCAGCTGAGCCACACTGGCCAGGGCAGTTATGATATTTTAATAAAGGACCAATTTTTCAGAGACATGTGGATTTACTAGCCTTCACATATTCTCTCAGGTTGTCTAGCCTTTATGGTATTATTAGGAGAATTAGTGCCCTTGACTGTTGACCATTTGAATCCTATCTGGTGCCTGGCTTCTAGACAAGTGGAAACTGGGACATAAAGCTAGCTGCCCATTTGAATCCTATCTGGTGCCTGGCTTCTAGACAAGTGGAAACTGGGACATAAAGCTAGCTGCCCAGTGGGGCTACCAAGGTATGGTGGTTGAGTGGAATTTGCAACCAAATGCAATTCTTAGCCATTATTTTTCTCCCTTATCCGCAAGTAGTGTTTTATAATGGAAGTAAAGTTTGCTTTTCTGGCGAGTAGCAGACCTCATCATTTTGGTTCCTAATTGTCCTTTTGTCTTGTCTTTTCTTCTGTTTAGTATATATGACCTCGCATTTAAGCCTGATGGAACCCAACTGATTTTGGCTGCAGGAAACAGATTACTGGTAGGATTTTGTATGAATTTCCGTTTTTTTTTTCCTTTCCCTCTTGTAAGTACACTGAAATTTGACACCCCCCCTTTTTTTGAGATTAAAAAAAGCAAGGACGGAAAAACCAGTCATTACTTTTTAATAGGGAAGGAAATGTGCTATTTAAAATAGGTAAGTAAACTGTCTATCACATAGGAACCTGTGAACAATAACTCCTTTGGAGTCATTAATCTTTCCCTTTTTACTTTGAGACACCCATGAAAGGTTGAAACCAATTAATCAAAATGCCTTTGAAACTGGGCTGGTGTCAGCTCATATTTTGTTCCCCCTGAAAAATTCAAGCTACAGCATTGAAGGGGCTCCCTTAATGAGAAGCCAGATAGTCTGACCCTGACTTTTAGGTACTGGCCTACCTAAACAACTCCATATGGATGTTGTGCTATTTTTCATATTTTCAAAGAATGTAAGCTCCCTCTGGAATCTATCCCAGTGTATAAAAGTAATTTTCAGAGAACTCTTTATGTTTGACCTAAAAACCTTTCTATGATGTCTCCTTCCTTCTGCGTAAGTCCACTTCCTCTTGCTCTGTTGTCTCTAGATATGCAGACTGACTGATCTCTATTCTTTTATAGTAACTACATAATCTTAAAGTCATGGTTAAATTGTTCTGTAGACTTCTTTTCTCCAGGGTAAACAGTCCAAATCCTTTCAGTTTTTGGGTTTTTTCATAGGTTATTTTCTCTAACACTAATCGTTTTTGGAGGGGTTTTCCTTGATTTCTCGGATTTTTTTTTTTTTTTTAAATCACATATTAATAGGTCTTAAACAGCTATAAAATATCCTAAATCCACATTACAGCTGAATTTTATGACACTCCCTTCGATTTGCAAACCCAGAGTTCAGGTCTGTGACTTTCAAACTCTTGGTAGCAAATATGAAACATCCTCTATGATGTTGATATTGGGGGCAGGGCTAGCACTAAAATTTAATCATGTTATACGTGGCTCTGTGTGCTGGCTTTATTTGGAAATATATCCAACTTCACATAAGTATGAGTGAAGTTTGTGGAGAAGGTCCACAGAGTAAACTTTTGTTTCTTGAGGATTAATGGTAAGTTTCTGGTAATAAAATGCATAGAATCGGGACCTCTACTTCTTGGGTTTCCCAATATTAAGTCACATTCTTTCTGGTTTCTCAGTGTAGTTTTTACTTGATACACATTTAGAATATTGACAAGTGTTTTGTTAAAAAAACAAAAATAGCAGCAGCAACCTCTAGGAATTCTAATTAATGAGTGCCATGTGGATAATGTGTACTTTTGTCCCCTTTTTGCCAGGTTTATGACACCTCTGATGGCACCTTACTTCAGCCCTTAAAGGGACACAAAGATACTGTGTACTGTGTGGCATATGCGAAGGATGGTAAGAGGCTGCTCTGGGTTTACATGCTCTGTAATGGCCTCATAGCTTTTCATTTTTCTCCTTAGTCACTCTTTAATTCTTTTTTTCCTTTTTTTAATTCTCAACTGAGGATATTTTTTTCATTGCTTTTCAGAGAGAGTGGGGGTGGGGGAGAGAGAGAGAGAAATAGAAATAGAAATATTGATGTGAGACACATCACTTGGTTGCCTCCTGAACACTCCCGGACTGGGGCTGGGGATCGAGCCTGCAACCAAGGTGTGTACCCTTGGCTGGAATCAAACCCGGGACCCTTCAGTGTGCAGACCAACGCACTAACCACTGAGAAAACCGGCTAGGGCTTTAATTCTTTTTAGTAAGCTAAAGTACAACTTGCAGGTTCAGAAGATAGTTAAGTCTCTTAGACTTTATTTCAGTCATTCAATTCAACAAGTACTTATTGAGGGCCATCTGTGTGCCAGCCACTGTTCTAGCTGCTTGAGATACTTCAGAAAACAGAACAGACAAAGGTCCCTACCTTTATAGAGTTTATATCTATGGGGGAGGAGAAAGAAGAAGAGAGAGTGTGAGGGATGATATATAATAAACATAGTAAATAAGTAAATTAAACAGTATCTGGAAGGTAAGTGTCAGGGAAGAAGAAAAAGATCAGAATAAGGGGATTGAGAGTGTTGGGTGGGGTAGTGGATTGGTTATAGTATTGAATAGGATAGTGAAGGTGGACTTATTGAGTCAAGGACAGGTGAGCAAAGACTTGAAAGTGGACACAGTGAGACCCTGACCGTGGGCATCTGGAGGAAGAGAGTTCCTTGCAAAGGCTCTCAGATGGGAGCATGCCTTCCAGGGGCTGGGGCAGCGAGAATCAGGGGGAGCAGTAGGGGATGAAGGTAGAAAGGTAATAGTCATTGGGTGGCCAGATCATGTTGGCTGTCCTAAGGACTTTGACTTTGATGCTCAGTGAAAATAGGGAACCACTGAAGAGTTCTGAGCAGGAGAGGTCTGATCTGACTTGCATTTTTAAAAGACACCTCTGGCTGCTGAAATAGCCTGCAAGGAGAGAGGGTTGTGGCAGGGAGATGAGTGAGGAAGCATTATCCAGGCAAGTTTTATAACACTGGTGACCTTTGGGAGCAGAGGATGTGGTGAGAAGTGGTCATATTCTGGATATAGTTTGAAGGTGGAGCCGATAGGATTGCCTGACAGATCAGAAGTGGGGTGTGAAGAAAGGAGTCGGGGGTGACTTCAAGGTTTTTGACTTGAGAAACTGGAAAGATGGAGCTTCCCTCCACTGAGATGGGGAAGACTGCAGGTAGAGAAACTTACAGTGGGAGATCAGGAGTTCAGTTTTGGACATGTTGAATTTGAGAAAAGTTGGTGCTGTAAGAGAGAGGGGAGGGCATTGCCAGAACAGAGTCATCAAGTGGGCAAGAGGAGAAGGGATCTAGGGCATAGATGGGGCATGGTGGGGAGGTAGAGGATGTCACTGCAGGTGCTGGCAGGTAGGGGCATGTGGTGATAGGATTCTAATGGAAGTTCTCTTCCATTCTTTCCATGAAATAAGAAGCAACATCAGCTGAGAGTGAGGATGGGGAAGGAGGTGTGAGAGAGTTGAGGAGAAAGGAAAAAATTTAAAATGGACCCAGGAGGTATGGTGAGATCCCCAGTGACATGAAAGGCTCATTTGAAGCTGGTGATCATGAATTGAAAGTGAGATCAGTTGGTTTGATTGTCTTTTTCTCCACCACTTTGAGCTGCATAGATGCAAGGGTGGAGGAGGTGGAGAGTTGGATTTAACTGAGTGGTGGATTTCCAAGCACCTCTGAAAATAAAGTAAGAGGGTAAGGGAGTTGAAGATGTATGCAAAATAGTGATTATATACATTGACCTTGAACTGTCAGCTGAGTAATGAAGGGTGAAAGGACTGCAAGGGGTGAGGGACAGTGGAGAGGCAGTAGGTTCTGGTGGGGTTGAAAGATTATTGGAGTTGGGGTACCAGGTGGGATGAGAAAGAGGAGAGGTGGTGGACAGAGAATGGGTGCATGCATTTGATACTGAGAGTTAAAAATAAATCTGTGCTACCCACAGTATGGGATTAGTGGAAAGAACACAGTCTTTGGAATGAGATGGCTCCAAGTTCCAACCTCAAAAGCTCTATGAGTTTGAGGTGGTTATTGAATCTCTCTGAGTCTCAATTTCCTCATGTGTCAAATGAATGTAATATGGAAGATAACATTTTGTGACCATTGCTGAGAAGTCATAGAATTAGAGTGTTATAGTGCTTGAATGAACCTTGGAGATCATTCAGGCTCCAGGCTATTTTCTTTTGAATGACAGACCTCTCTGGGGGTCCTATAAAAGCTGTAGACCCCTTTATAGAAAAATACACATATTTAATATATACACACAATTTTTTGTATACAGCTTTGGTCTGATCTAGCCCAGTCTCCTCATTTTAAACCTACATAAAGACCTAGAGAAGTCAAATGACTTGCTAAGTTCATGCAGCAAGTGCTAGTGGGCAAGACAACACTAATTTCTTGCCTTGTAATCAGATGTGCTATGCCACAGTCGTCATTTCTTTTTATGTGGATAGTGCATTCTCCTCTCTTTGCACCTGGCTAAGGTTTGCTCAACCTTTAGGTCTCAGCTGAAGGATCTCATCCTCAGAGAAATCTTCCCTTATTTAAATTAGGTGCCCCAAGTTATTCTCTTTCATAGGTCCCACTTCTTTTGTTATATTGTATTTGTATTGGATTAATTCAATGCTTACTTTTCCCACTACACTAAACTCTATGAAGGTAGGGATTATGTGTGCTTTAATGACTACTAGATTCTTAGCACAGAACATGATTCCTAGCAGATAGTAGGCTTTCAATACATCTTTGTTTACTTGGTGCCAGACAGACCCAAGTAGGTATTAGGTACCTACCAAGTAGGTATTAGCTACCTGCCAGTAGGTATTAGGGTGAGCCATAGGACATTGCTATAGACCCAGTTTGGATTTGAACCCAAACTTCCTGACTCCAAAGTACTGCTGCCCAGTACTAACAAGGAGGAGGAGTAGAGAAGCAGCTGACACTTGTTAAATACCTTAAAAGAACCAGTTTTCTAAGAAATATTCTGGCAAATGCTGGTTTAAAATAAATGTGAGAATTTTCTTTTTAAAAATACCTTTAGGCAAACGCTTTGCTTCTGGATCAGCTGACAAAAGTGTTATTATCTGGACGTCAAAATTGGAAGGCATTCTGAAGTACACGTAAGTAACCATTTAGGTGTATTGTATTATTAGTTTGACTCTTATCTTATTGAGCGACTGTAGCAAAAGCACCTTAGAAAAGATATAAGGAATAACTTTTTTCTCTGCAATTGAACTTGAAGTGAAATTTTGGGGTTTGTGGTGGTATAGGAAGGTTGGGTAATGAATAAGTGAATGGACATTTCTTGAGCACTACTAGTTTGGCCAGCACTGGGCTGAGTGTTTTTGTATAGCTAAGTTTAGTGAATCTGACCTCGCAGATTCTGCTCCGCCCCAACTTGCCCTCTTCCAGTGGCCTTCTGTCTTAGGGATCAGATGGCCTTGCATCCACCCACTGGCAAGAGCCAGAAACTTGGAGTTGGTGTGCTCCAGGCTTCTCTCTCTACAGAGGCTCTGCTCAGTCTTCCCTGTGCCCCTACCTAGTTAGTACTACTCACCCTTCAGCTCTCAGTCTCAAATGCTGTTTGTTCTGTGAAGCCTTTCCTGCCTCACTAGACCTGGTCAGGTTCCTTGATGACATTTCTCACAGTTGTTGTTTTACATTTATCTGGTGATTGATTGCTATTTCCCATCAGCCTTTAAGCTCCAGGAGGGCAGACACTGCATCTGTTTTTGCTCACCCAGTGTCCCTGATACAATGCCTAGCCCATAGTAGGTAGTCAACAAATGCTTTTTTTCTTTTTAGTTGTGGTAAAATACACATAAGATGAAATTTACTCTTAACCATTTTTAAGTGTACAGTTCAGTAGTGTTAATTTATTCATGTTGTCGTACAACAAATCTCTAGAATTCTTTTCATTTTGCAAAACGAAAACTCCATACCCATTAAACAACTTCCATTCCCTTTCCCCAGCCCTTGACATCCACCATTCTACTTTCTGTCTCTATGAATTGAACTGTTTTAGGGTCCTCATCTAAGTGGAATCATACAGTATTTAACCTTTTGTGACTGGCTTATTTTACTTTTAGCATAATATCCTAAAGGTTCATTCATGTTGTAGCGTGTGTCAAAATTCTCTTCCTTTTTTTTAAATCCTCACCTGAGGACATGCTTAGAGAGACAGAGGAAGGAAGAGAGAGGAACATCGATGTGAGAAAGAAACATCGATTGGTTGCCTTCTGTACATGCCCCAACTGGGAATCGAACCAGCAACCTTTCGGTGCACAGGAAAGCACTCAACCAACTGAGCTACTTCTGCCAGGCAGAATTCTCTTCCTTTTTAAGGCTGAATGATATTCTAGTGTATGTATAGATCTCATTTTCTTTATCCACTTATTTGTTGTAAGTGGATACTTGGGTTGCTTCCACCTCTTGGCTATTTTGAATAATACTTCTATGAGCATGGGTGTACAAATCACCAAACAACTTTTGAATGAATAAATGAACGAATAAGTGAAGTTGTGAGTAAGCTATTACCTGGAAGTAAAGGAATAAAACTGAGGCTGAGATGCAATGTGTGGTACATGACTCACTCACTTTTCATTGTTGTCTAAGGATTTGCCATGTTTCCAGATTTTAGCCTGTAATATCTTCATTGCACCTCCATCTTATATTTCCAGGCCTCGACAAAACAGAGTAACAGCCATTAATAAAGCATTTCCTATGTAGCTGGCACTAGACTAAGTGCTTTACATCATTAGCTTAGCAGCTCACAAACTGGAGGTTTCCAGCATGCTAGTCCTGGAGGAGGTGGCATTTAAGCTAGGCCAGGCTGATGGGTGGGTAACGTTTAAGAGATAAAAATGGGGCGAGGGGCAATGCAGGGGAAGAAGAATTAATTCCTGTGCATTTTTTGTTAGTTACTTGCATAAGAGCTTGTGGTGTGTAGTCAGAGAGGCTGTGTGGGTTCATCATTTAAATCTTCAGTTGTAGCCATCAAAAACATTTGTGGTTTGCTGCGTAATAATCTATAATTGTTTATGTCCCAGGCACAACGATTCTATCCAGTGTGTCTCCTATAATCCTGTTACTCACCAACTTGCATCTTGTTCCTCCAGTGACTTTGGTAGGTTCCTGATGTCTTGTCCTGGAATAACTGCAGATATGAGCAAAAAATACTGAAATCCATCCAAAATGTGGTGATTTTTGTCCTGAGAGAGTTATGATATTTCTGTCCCTTCAATGGCTGGGGGGTGAGGGAGGGCAGGAGTGGGAAAACGATAGTTATTCTTTAAGTTGTGTTGAAACCAGGAGAGTGAATGATGACATTGAGTCTGGTAAGAAATCTGGGAAACAGCAAGAAGGCCTCAGGGAAGGAAAATGGTAAGAGGGATCGGAGGGCACAGGCATAACTTGGTGTTGCCACCTCTGGGAAGCCTTCCTTGCCTTACAGACAGTTCAGTTGTCCCCACTTCCGTGTCCTCCAACATCTTTGTATGTGTGAAATTCTTCACCATTTTAACTATGCTTCTGGTGCAGTGTTTCACCATTACTACTGGTGTGGTGCTGTAGCTATCCTCCCTGAGGGGTTGAATACCTTGAGGCATTCACCCTGCCTCAGCACTGGCATGGTGCTGGCACAGAGGAGGGATCAGTGTAAAGTCCATCAAGGCAGGGAGAAAGTGAGCAGAAGCTTGTAGATTATCTCTATTCAAGGTCACTTCTGGCTTTCAGCTACTCAGTTCTGTTTTCCTTGCTAAGAGTTAGTGGGTACAATGGAACAGCTGCTATTGAGGAGTCAGACTTAATCTCTGTTAGTGTTTGACTTTCCTTATCTAGATAAACATGTTCCCACCATTCTATCTCACTGATAAAGTTCTGAGTTTCAAAAGAGAGAATGTATAAACAAAAGAGGAAAGGACTATCATTCATTAATAAAATACAGCATTTTCTCCAAGTGAGGCACTGGTTCAGTGTGCTTGCTTTGGGGATTAAGACGACAAAGTAGAATCCCTGACCTCAAAGAGCTTGTGGTTGGGAGTAGGAGGAGAGGTAGAATTTGTAAAAATGTAAGAGTGAGTAATAATAGTACTAATTGAATGTTTGTGATGTGCTAGGCACTGTGCTGAGGGTTAAAAATGAATTCCTATTTGAGCTCTATGACAACTCCTGAGGTCAGGTTATTCCTACTCTCACTCCACTGATGAAAAAGAATTGGGGCTTAGAGCAAGTGGTTCACTGGAGGTTACCCAACCAGTAGTGGTCAAATCAGGGCTTAGACTTGGGCCATGTAAGCACTGGAGGCCAAGGAGGGAGGGGTTTCTTTCAGTAGAGGGTCTGGCCAGGCTCAGTGGAGCACAGATGATATGTGTGCAGATGGAAATGTTTGGAGAGGTAGGTATTCAGGACCAGGGAAGGGTGAAAAAATCATTTGATGTTGCATCTTGAATATAAATATATTTTTGAACTATATTTACTTTCTTGGTTATGCTTTATGACTCAGGCAAAGGGTAGAATTTGCTTATATTGCCTGGACATTATATCTGTTGTGGGACCCTGAGCCAGAGCATCTGGCAGCAGGAGGGAGCAAGTTGAAGGTGACCAATGTGCCTTGGACAAGGCACAGCTTGTATAGGATCATGTCATGTGGGTGAGGAGAGAAAATTGGATTCCCAGAAAGCATTATTCATTACTTTAAACGCTAAGTTATACTTTGGTAACAATTATTATTATTATTTTTAAAATATATCTTTATCGATTTCAGAGAGAGGAAGGGAGAGAGAGAGAGAAACATCAGTGATGAGAGAGCTGTCATTGATCGGCTGCCTCCTGCACGCCCCCGACTGGGGATTGAGCCAGCAACCTGGGCATGTACCCTAACTGGGAAGCAAACCGTGATCTCCTGGATCCTAGGTCAATGCTCAGTCGCTGAGCCACTCCCAGCTGGGCTGGTAACAATTATTTACACTGAAGTTGCCATTTCTCTGAGTAAAACCCCTGAAAAGTTGGCTGGAAATTCATTAACCTTTTTTTTTTTAAAAAAATAATTATAGATTCACAGTAAGTGGCAAAGATAATGAAAAAGTTGTGTGTACTCTTCATCCAGTTTTCCCCATGGATACATCTTATGTAACTATTGTATAATATCAAAACCAGAAAGCTGGGTCTGAGGCAATCTGTGTGTATAGTCCTGTCATTTCATCACCTGTGTAGATTACCATCACCACAAAGATACTCCTTATCATCATCTACCCCCCACACCTCCTATTATCCCTAACATCTGGTACCCAGTAACTGTTAATCTGTTCTCCATTTCTATATAATTTTGTCATTTCAAGAATTTATAAAGTAGAATCATACAGTATGTGACCTGGGATTGGCTTTTTTCACTCAGCCATAAAGACCCGGAGATCCTCTAAGTTGTGTGTGTATCAATTATCTGTATCACTTAACCTACGGAATATTATTGCTGAGTAATATTCCAACTGATCTATCTTTTTTTATAATATTTTGCATTGAAGGCTTATGGTCTCCTGAACAGAAGTCTGTCTCCAAGAACAAATCCAGCAGCAAGATCACCTGCTGTAGGTGAGTTAGGGACAGCTCTGAAGGTCGGCTTTATGTTCTGTCCTCTTCTAAACAGACTCAAAATCCAGGTAATTCACATAGTAGAGAAAGCCTGTGTTAGCTCATTGGTTTGGGCTCCTGTATTTCCTCGTTTCTTCTTTTCTGGTCTCCTTGGTGGGAAGGACTTGTGCCTGCCTTTGATCATCAAGCAAAAGAAAACTATAAATTGCTTTCATGCAGTTATCTAGTTACAAACCTCAGCCTGCAGCTGTCATCAATGGAGGCTCTCTGGATATGCAAGATTGTCCTTTCCAGGTGGCATGTGCACTGGAGAAAGCAGGCACAGGCTTTGATGCTAGACCTGGATTCAAATCCAGATGGATCACTGACAGGCTCTGCGACCTTAGGAAAATTACAAAATCTCTCGGAGCTGGAGCCTGAGGTTCCTCATCTTATAATACTGGATAAAAATACTGATTTGATAGGGCTGTTGTGAAATGCCACAAACTAATGAGTCTAAAAGCATACAGTACAGCACCTGGCATACAAAAGTCACTCTATAAATGGTAGCTATTCTTGCTTTTCAGCTTCTGAGTATAGCCTTTCTTTCATTCAACATCTGTTAAGCACCTGTTCTAGAGGCTGGGAATACACAAAGACATAGATTTTGTTCTTAATGTGCTCTTAAAGTGGGAGGGTGTTGAAATGGTGAGTGGGAGGCTGACCCAGCAATACAGGCACAAGCTAAGGGCTATCCTGGAGGTCTGTACAGAGAGCTATGAGAGCTCAGAAAAAGGTGCTCCTGCCTTCACATGTCTGTTGATCCCTGAAATAATGGGATTTTAAGTCTGGTCCTCTAATTTTTATGTTATGACTAGGATTAGCCTAGCCATTGCTACCTCATCAGACTATCAACCAAGGCATCATCCTCACTGGTTTTACTTTCTGTGTTCCTTTCTCTCTCCCTGTGCCCTTTGCTGGTTGTGTGAACAGCTGGACAAATGATGGTCAGTACCTGGCTCTGGGGATGTTCAATGGAATCATCAGCCTACGGAACAAAAACGGCGATGAAAAAGTGAAGATTGAGCGGCCAGGGGGCTCCCTCTCCCCGATATGGTCCATCTGCTGGAACCCTTCAAGGTGCTCTTACAGCTACCCTCCTTCTAGGGCAAACACTCTTTCTTTTCCCGTAAGGTCTCTCCATGTATTTAAAGGCTTTTTAGCCCACTTGACTGATATGTTTTGGAACCTGTTCCATTTGAATGGAATTTTTTAAGAGCCCATCTTGTGTTTTGGAATGAATCCCAGAGCTTTCGCTAAGCAGATGAGCTATCTAGGCCAGCTCAAAGTGTCTGTGTGCGCGTTCACACATGACACAGAAGGGCCATTTTCTTATGAATTAAGAGCTCACCTCTTTACTGTGACTTTATTTTGGTCTTTTTCCCTTTTTCAGCTCTTTCCTCTAAGTTGGGCAGAACATGTGCCCACCCAATAATAAATAGCTTTTTCATGAGTCTTTTTTGCTGCCCTTGCCAAAAAAAGTTTAAATTGTCTACAAGTGTCCCCAAGTCCTATAGTACCACAAACAATTGGCATCTGCTTTCTCAAACCTTACACATACTTTTCTTTCTATGCCAATGTGACTTTGAATGTGGACTAATATCTTTATATGCTCTTTGTATAATCCTATAATATTAAACCACCAATGTCTCCCACAGAGCCCTCTGAAGGTAAATTAAAGGACTTAATTGTCACTTTACAGGTGGTGCCTACTTGATTTAGAAGGTTGTTTAATTCCACTGCCTTTTCTGCACCAGATTATTATGCTTCTTCCTGAATAATTTTGTCCAGCCCAGAGCTGTACCATGCATGTCTAATGCCTTCAAAGGCCATTAGCCTACCCCAGAGTTCCTGCTGTTTGATTTTGTGGCTACAGATGACTTTGTGGCTTCAGGGTACCATTTTTAATTCATGAGAAGCAGGATGCCCAGTGTACCTGGTTGCTGTCCTCTTCCGGCAGGGTTCAAGGGCTTCTTGACAGGTTTTGAAATTATGGCTTTAGTGTAGTTCTAGGCATTGTGATTGTGAACAACCAATTACTGTCTACAGCCGGTGGGAGAGTTTCTGGATGAACAGAGAGAACGAGGATGCCGAGGAAGTCATTGTCAACAGATATTTTCAGGAAATCCCTTCCACTCTGAAGTCAGCAGTGTACAGTAGTCAGGGTAGTGAGGCAGAGGAGGAAGAACCAGAGGAAGAGGACGACAGTCTCAGGGACGACAACTTGTGAGTGTGTCCTGAGGAGCAAGAACCCTCCTGGGAAGGGACAAGACCCCAGAGCAGACCTCCTGGGGCAGATGCTGCTCTAAGCTCCTTTCTAAGAGGGTTTGAGGTTGTTGGTGGTGAAATCTCCTCCAACAAGGGGGAAACAGACCCTTTTAAAACTCCTGTGTGGATTATAAAATTATCCTTTGAGAAACTTCGGGAAATACTAAAAAGTCTAAAGGAGAAAGTTCAACTCTGTAAAACTCCATCCTTTGAGGAAACCACTGTTAGCATTTTATTGTATTTCCCCTCAGTGTATTCATATAATTAACTAAATCATATCCTACTTTTTTATTTCCACTTAACATCATAGAGTGAACTATTTCTAGTAACATTAGAAGTCCTTTGAAAACATGATTTTGAATGCCTACATAGTATGCCCCTGTGTGGATGTACTATAATTCATTTAACACTCCCTCTATTACTGGACATCTTTCTTACCCTGCTCCTACACTGTACCTTACCTTGCATCCTACACTGTACTTTACCTTGCATATATCAGAGAAGAAGCTCTCAACTTACCCACAGTCCTCACCTCCCAAATCTTGGCTGTCCAGGCATTCTTTCTTTCTGGAGTAGAAAAGCTGGGATAGCCAGGATTTTCTGATTGGGCAAAAGCGATCTGGCTTGGAACTTCCCAAACTGTGTTCTGTGGTACCTGAGGTTCTTTGGAAAACGGAAGTGGCAGCTGGGGGATAAGGAAAGGAGGAAGGGGTGGGTTTCAGGTCCCCATCTGTGCTCCAAACAGAGTAACCCCTTATTGCTTGACATGAGTTTTGTTTTGGTAGAGACCCACTGCTGGGGGCGGGGGGAGAGTTTGAAAACCACCAATCCAATTCTTGGGGCTTGCACCCAACTCAGAAGCATATATGGCATGCCCAAGAGGGCTCACTGCAAGCTGGGCTCCTAGACTGTGTTTGGACTTCAGTGCCAGTCATACAAAGTTTACCTGTAGGTCCTTTCCTGTTAATATTGCCCTTGGTCTTTGTCTTTTCCCCCCTTAGTTGTGAATTAGTGCCTGTGGTATTTGCCACTTTGCCACTCTTGGCTGGGTTTTGCAGAAAAGGTTGTACCATTTCAGGCCTGCATATCTAATGGTGCTGCTAGGTGACCACAGGGGCTTAGGCTCAGAAAAGCTGGACTTAATAAACAAAGAGGAAGCAACATTAGGTGGGTTAAGACCAGGCCTCAAGGGCAGGGAACATCTCTCTCTCAAACTAGATTCCCAAGTAGCCTGATCCCCAGCCTCAGCTGAGGAGGTTTCTCCTGTGTGTTGGTCCTATAGCCCTAGTCCCAAGGCACTTGTCTTGATAGAGACTCCATTTCAAAGACAGTTGTTGATCTTTAAAGAGCCCATTACTCTTTTTTTTTTTTTTTTTTTATTAGATCCAGTTAGAAACTATTTCACCCCAATTGTAAGAGAACCTAGTTTAGGTATTAATTTTCTCTCTTCAAGAAGAGCAAGCAAGGTTTCCTCTGTCTATTAAAAAAGTCAGACAATCTATGCCTTTCCACTGTGAAAGACCTTTCTCCTCCATCTTCCTATATTTTATAGTACATAAGAATAAAGCACTCTTGAATCTACAGCGTTGCCCTTTCTTAGTGTTACTCCACAGGAAGCTTTGAAATGATGGGTTTAGCTTCTTCACTGTGGCAGTGTCCCAGCACCACAAGCTCATGGTAGGGCATTTAGTGAAATAACAGATCCCAGGAGGGCTGAACCAAGCCTTGCCTCATCCTGTTAGACTGATTGATGGGTTGACCCACGTTACAACTTTTGGCCTCAGTACTGCTGTACAACATTTGGCAATATGACAGGCTGGCCAGGGCTTTCTTTTTCCTGTTGTTTATTAAACACTTAAGGCTAACTCATCAGCAGACCGTGGCCTCACATAACCTCTTTTGTCTTCTGTTGATTAGAGAGGAACATAATGACATCCTGGCTGTAGCTGATTGGGGGCAGAAACTTTCCTTCTACCAACTGAGTGGAAAACAGGTATGTAGCTCTGTACAAACCCAGTGGGAGATACAGGTACAACATGCCTGTTAATAGTTTTTTACTTTCTGAGACTGTATTATTAATAATTATAATTTATTGTTTGCTTTTATTTATTGAGCATTTGCTGTGATATCAGGCACTGGGCTCTGTGCTGTGCATCCTTTATCTCATTTAATTCTAATAAAACCCTGTGAAGTAGGTACTTTGATTATCAACTTTTTTAGAAATGAGTAGACAAGACTCAGAGCAGTGAAATAAGTATTATGCCTAAAGCTCCACACTGCTAGTAAATGGTGGTACCTGGAATTGAAACCCAGATTGGCCTGACTGTAAAGCCTGCCTTTCTATATTTGCTTTATTCATCCTGCCCGCATTTATAAGTGCCATTTAGGCCAGCCCTTCACCTGTGTTAGGAGCCGCTGATGCTGAGCTATGTCAGTTAATGCCTCTGCTCTGCCAGAGTTCACAGGCTGGTGGAGACATACTCCAGAGCCAACAGTCCCAGTGCAGTGTGATACATAGCATGATAGAGAACTGTACAGATAGCTAGCTATTGGGACACAAAAGAGGGTGACATCACTGCTTGGTAGAGATGGGGCATTTGTAGAGGTGACTTTGAGCAGGATAAGCGGAGTTTGCTAGGCAGAGATCACTGGGAATGGTGTTTCAGTCAGAGAAAATAGCATCTGCAAAGGCAGGGAGGAATGAAAATAGATGATAACTCAGGGAACAGTAAGTTGTTCAGGGTGACTGGATCCAAGATTTGTGAAGAGAAGATGGCACTAGAAAGGAAGATGGGGACAAGATTGTAGTGTGAATAAGGAATTTGAATATCATATACTGTGAGTATTCAGGAGCCATAGATTTAGGTAGGGAGCGACTTGGTCAGATTGCTGTTTCAGAAGAATTCTTTGTTTCTGTGGAGGGTGTATTAAAATAGAGCCTGGTGGTAGGAGACACTGAGGATTATAGCGAAGGTAGTAGAGATGGCTTACTACCACAGCCAAGCAAATGAGAAATGCAGTCGTTTCAATGGAGCCTTTTGTTTAACAGCATCCTTTTTTCTCAAAACATATCATGCTAGAAGTAGGGGTTTCAGATATGCATTGCCTAGCTTTGGAGCCATTTCTTCTGCCTCTCCTTACCATTGGTCATTTCTTTTGAAGTCAAGTAAAGATAAAGATTCTGGATAATAAAGAATTTTCCCAGTTTCCTGTGGCTATTTTCTCAGAACCATCATTTTAATTATCTGGCATACTTAATGTATGTCCATCATCCCTTAACAAATATTTATTGGCACATCGACTGTGTACCAGGCACTGAGGGAGGGTATTAGAAGTTCCCTGGAACAAGTAACCACACTATATTAGGAGGGAATGGGGTCTTGTTGCTATAGTGACAATAAAAAAGAGCTCAACATGGTAGTCTGGGTTATGGGAAATATCTTGCATGTATGCAGCCCCACAGTTCATGTTGTGGCCCAGAGTTTTTGACTGATAAGCAACCTCAGTCTGCTGAGAAAGTAACCCCCAACTTGTTTGGGACAGTAAAATTGTTTTCTTAGGGTGTAAGTATCTTTTAACTCTGAGAAGATTTAGAATTAAATATGGGATGATGAAGTAAATCAAACCTGTGCTTTTGTGTTTGGCTTAGGCATAATTTGTGTATTTTTGGCATTTTAAGTGTTTGTGATATTTAAAGGGATCTGGCTTAATAATAATAATAATAGTTAACATTTATTGAGTTTCAAGGCATTATATAAACTCTTTACAAGGCTAATTCTTTTATTCCTTAAAACAACTTTTGTGAGGTAGATACTATTATCACCACTTCACATGTATGAAAATTGAGGCACAGAGAGGTTCAGTAACTGCTCAAAGCAACACAGTTTAGTTAGTGGCCAAGCCTGTTTTGGAACCCAGGCAGACTGGTGGTAGAATCCATATTAGAATAATTTTTAAAAATATATATGTTTTTATTGATTTCAGAGAGAGGAAGGGAGAAGGATAGAAATATCAATGGTGAGAGAGAATCATGGATCGGCTGCCTCCTGTATGCCCCCTACCTGGGATCGAGCTCACAGTCTGGCACGTGCCCTGACTGGAATCGAACTGTGACCTCCTGGTTCATGGGTCGACACTTAACTACTGAGCCACACCAGCCTGGCAAGGACAGTTTTTAAATTAAATAAATTAAGCTTTGTGAAATACTAAGAAAGAGAGAGAGAAAGACAGACAGAGAGAGACAGAGAGACAGACAGAGAGAGACAAACAGAAAGACAGAGACAGACAGACAGGAAAGATAAGACAGGAAGAAGGGAGGGAGGGAAGGAGGGAGGGAGGGAGGGAGGGAGGGAGGGAGGGAGGGAGGGAGGGAGAGAGAGAGAGAGAAAGAAAGAGAGAAAGAGAAAGAGAGAAAGAGAAAGAAAGAAGCAGCTGAGGGGAACAATTGAACCCAGCAAGTACTATGTGTGAAGGAGGGCCTATGGGAGAAAGACTATCCCTGGGTTCACATTGGCTAAGGAG
The DNA here is from genome assembly GCF_054644295.1 of Miniopterus natalensis. Taxonomy (NCBI): domain Eukaryota; kingdom Metazoa; phylum Chordata; class Mammalia; order Chiroptera; family Miniopteridae; genus Miniopterus; species Miniopterus natalensis. Next base: position 30,639,401 of record NC_142095.1, on the reverse strand, counting down.
CAAAAGACACACACTCCTGGAATGGTTAGGTGGGACTGGGGGAGATGCTGCTGGCTCTAGTGGTCAAGGATTCAGCTGTATGGAGGGGAGAAGTAGGGTGCTCTAAAGGAGGCTGGCCTGTGTTCATGATGGAATCACTGGAAATAAGGCTGGCCAGCTCTCCACTGTCTTCCACCTCCCCCCATTAAAGTCGGTAAGAAAAGCCCTTAATTGTATTGTAATTATTATGGATTCAGAAGTGGTTTTCCCTTCTTTTCTCAGATTGGGAAGGATCGGTCACTGAACTTTGACCCCTGCTGCATCAGCTATTTTACTAAAGGGGAGTACATTTTGCTGGGGGGGTCAGACAAGCAAGTATCTCTTTTCACCAAGGATGGAGTGCGGCTTGGGACTGTTGGGGAGCAGAACTCCTGGGTGTGGACGTGTAAAGTGAAACCCGATTCCAACTATGTGGTAAGAAGAGGAAGTTTATTTTTTTGTGCCATTGCCTGAGTAGGCACTGAACATTAGGCATGGTTATCCAGTCAAGTCACTGGTATTTGTTTCTGACAAAGGGGAGAGTAGACTCTTTCTCCACAGAGAGCTAGGAATTGACAACTCTCTTTCCCTGCAGGTGGTAGGCTGCCAGGATGGCACCATTTCCTTCTACCAGCTTATTTTCAGCACTGTCCATGGGCTCTACAAGGATCGGTATGCGTACAGGGATAGCATGACTGATGTCATTGTGCAGCACCTGATCACTGAGCAGAAAGGTAAAAGGCAGGTAGAGCCCCTCTGCCCTCCAGACACTGGGAAGAGGGTTAGGTTGAGAGGGCCGCTGACAGAGCAAGTGAAATGGTAGGAAATATTTCTCCTTGGTCTTTTGGAAACGCATTAGACCACCGGATCTTGCTTTCTTGGGAGGGTTGGTGAGGGGAGGATGTAGATATTTTTGAGAATCGAATGAAAGCAAGAAACCCTCTCTCAAAAAACCCCACACACAGATTCACAAAATTCTGCAAATAATTCCAGAGGAACATGGACTACCTAACTAAGGGAGGATAATGTATAACAAGTCAGAGCCAGGGTGGTTGATATGCATGAGTCTTTGTGGACCTGTATCCTCTTGGTCAGAGGCACTTCTGGGTACTTTCCGCTCAGCTCCATCTGTACTTGCCTTCTGGCAGGTCCTTGCCCCAGAGATAAGCAGGGACAGTGGGTCACCATAGGCTCAGTCAGATCAGGGTTCCTGGCCTAGTGCAGTCAGTCCAACTCAGTCTTCTCTTCTGTCCACCCAGGTGTCTGGGCTGGTTAAATAGGCTGAGAATCCATTTGTTTCAAGTGTATTCATATTCAGATGTATTGGACACATCTTACTGCCGGATGCCTGTGCGTAGGGATTCTGGTTGGGAGTTGTCTTACAGATTCAGATGACAGACATCCTTTGGTCCCCATCTGGGAGCACCTCTGTTTGAAGATCCCAACTGTGATGGTGAGGTTGTAGCCACTTGGCCAGCTCCATAGAATCACTTCTGGAGACATTTTCTCAACCTGGTCTGTAGTGAGTGTGAGAGCCTAGTATGTCCCAGAAAATACACATGGTTCCCTGTTGTCAAGGGTGGTGTTTGGGGAGTGGCCAGAGTTGTGGGCAGTAACTCAGGCAGGCTCCCAATCATCAGGGGCCATTAGTGCCATGTAGAGGAGTTTAGATTTATGTTCAGCAAGTGATGGTAGTACTAAGAATTTCATTTTCCATACCCATTTGTAAGCTTTGGACCACAAAGACTATTTATGACTTTGGATCCTGGTGTTTAGCAGAGCTGATTGTACATATTATACACTCTGTAAAGATTTTTTTGATGAGAGTGTCTCCTTAATTGCCAGTAGCATTAAGTAAATGATAGCTTTTCATTTCTCTGCCTTCTACCTTACTTAACCTCTTGCTAGAACTGTATTTTTCTTTTTCTTTGACAGTTCGGATTAAATGCAAAGAGCTTGTCAAGAAAATTGCGATCTACAAAAATCGATTAGCTATCCAACTGCCAGAGAAAATCCTCATCTATGAATTGTATTCAGATGATTCGTCAGACATGCATTACCGGGTAAAGGAGAGGATTGTCAAGAAGTTTGAGTGCAACCTCCTGGTGGTGTGCGCTGATCACATCATCCTCTGCCAGGTAAGCAGTAGCAGGTTGGGCTGAATCTGTCTCATGCTTCCTCCAAAGATAGGGTACCCAACTCAGGGTTTTTGGTCATTAGGAATTGGTTATTGCTTTTATTTTATTGACATCTATATGAGTCAGACTTTACTAGAAAGTCATGGGCCATAAACTGGAGAATATCTATTTTTTGCATTGCAAAGTACTTTGTTATAAAGCCTAAATTGATATCCCACAAAATGAAGATTGACTTTTTTTTTTTTTTTGGTAAACATATACACATAAAAATTCATGCTATCGTTTAGTTAAACAACAACAAAATGTATTTTAATTCAAAACAGTAAAGGAAGTTTTTACTTTCTGATAGATTTTTTTGACAGAAAAAAATTTCTCAACTTAGAACGTCCTAGGAAATGTCTAGGGCAATACCAAGAGAAGTTTGGAAAGACTTGGAGAGAAGGCCAACCTAGCATCTCTCTTGGAAGTAGTGGTGGATTTGGTTTCATGAAACTTGGCCTATTGGAAGTAATAAAATGGATTCCTTTAGGAATCACTGGATATAAAATACTGTTAAAATACCTCTGAAAGTCTAGAACTTTAAGAAGTTTTAGGGGTGCCACAGGTTCTAGGGTAGAAGTGGCAAACGGTGTGCTTTTGACTGCTTAGGGGTCTGCACGAAAGACCCAAGGCTGAGCTAGGCTCTGTGGGAAGACTCATGAAGAATGAACGATACCAGTCATGGGAACTAGGTTAGATATATCATGAATGTGAAATTTTTTCATCTCTCAGAGGCAGAAAGACCTCCTTGGGAGGGCTGGGGAACACTTACTCTATTGAATATCCATGCAGAGGTAGGTTTGCTTTCTAGGAGAAACGACTGCAGTGCCTGTCCTTCAGTGGAGTGAAGGAGCGGGAGTGGCAGATGGAGTCTCTCATTCGCTACATCAAGGTGATTGGTGGCCCTCCAGGAAGGGAAGGTCTGTTAGTGGGCCTGAAGAATGGACAGGTGAGTGCTCTTTCAGGTCGCCCATCAGTCTGACTATCTGTATGCAGATACAGACAGCCAGTCAAGTAATCACCCTGAGATAGGTTTTCAGGGCAAGAAAAGGCTTCTTCCCTTCATGGGCACATTAGAGCTTCCTTTTATGAGGATAGCCTCAGGCCAAAGAAGAGGTGGCCCTCAGACTCATAGCATGCCCTATTCTGGCAGAGTTGGCGCTGCAGCCTCTGGGCTGCACATTGAGTAGATAAGTGGGCTAAAAGTCACGCAGAAGGTGGGAGATTTGTTAGAGGTTCAGGTTCTGTGGCTTGCTAGAAAGGGAGGCAGAGATCACTCCTTAGGTCAGATCCCTATTAGAGCAGTGAATGGATTAAGGCAGTGTATTCTTGCTTGTGCCCTGGAGGGTGTTGGTCTGCAGGCTATTACTAGATGTTATAGGAAAAATGGGTCCTCTGCTCAAATAGATGTGGAAAATCTAGGTTACACAAAGTTGAACAGTTTTCTGTGTGTATTCTTTGCTCAAAATAAAAGTTCTAAGTGGGCTACATGGAAATTTGAAAGTGAAAATGTAATTACATTAGCCTGAGAGCCAAGCTGTCTAGCAGATGGCTTGTGGTGGAGGTTTTTCAGGCCTTTCCCAGGGAAGGAAGTCATGGAGTATGAGTTAGCAGGGACCATAGAATAGCAAAGCAAGAGGAAAGCCTGCTTCTTTGTCAGTGTCACTTCCAGTGTGAGGCCTGAGAGGATGGACTTTGCGGGCAGGTTGACCTGGGGTCATATTTGTGCTAAGCTGTGTGACTTCACCTTTCTGAGGCTCAGGTTTTACAAATGAAGATAATGTTTTACAAAACTATCAAAAATAGTTAATGAGTGATTGCTTTCACCATTATCATCGTTATCATCATTATTTTGCTGTGGTTATACCAGATGTTTTGTCAGTGTTTACAGCAGCCTCTTCCTGTGTTAGTTACTCAGATCTCTGCTAGATGATGTTTCCTAACCCTGCAGTTGGATAATGTCATTAACAAATCCCCAGTCAAGCAGACTTTCAAGTGAGTTTGTCATGTCTTGGAGCCGACATGTCATTACTTTGGTGACCTCAGGTGAACTACACTCTGTTTTAAGGATAAGCCCTGCTCCCTTTCTTTTGATGAGTCCCTCTCTCTGCCCAGAGCCTCTAATGAAGTTAGTGGGAGTTGGTTTTGTAGAACACATGGGATTCCAACAGCCTGGCAGTATTCCAGGGTTTTGTTGCCATGGTGATTCACATTTTTTATCTGAAATTTTGCCAGATCCTGAAGATCTTTGTGGACAATGTCTTCGCCATCGTCCTGCTGAAGCAGGCCACAGCCGTGCGCTGCTTAGACATGAGTGCCTCCCGAAACAAGCTGGCTGTGGTGGATGAAAATGACACATGCCTGGTCTATGACATCCACACCAAGGAGTTGCTTTTTCAGGTGAAGTTCCAGGGACTGCCCAGGACATGGTTCTTGGATTAGAGACCCTCCTTTAGCTTCCCAGTCCTGACAGGAGGTACTCATGCTCTGGCTTCCAGGTGGGTCCCTGGGAGGAACAGTGAGGTGTAAGGGTATAGGGATCAAGCAGGGGTGCAGAGTCTACGAGGCCCCCAGACACAGCCTGCCCCTCCCACACGCAATCTGCAGGAGCTGAGTGAGTCTCTTTGAACTTTGGTTTCCTTGCAAGTAAGATGAGCAAGTAACATTTTCTTACAGGGTTACAGAGAGCAGTAAATGAATAAATTTAAGTGGAGCATATTGTAGGCTGTCAGTATATGGGTTAATGTGATGATGATTCTTTTGAAAAAGTCTGCTTCTCACCTACTGGAGGCTGCCTGCATCTGTGAGTGACCTAAGACAGTAAGGAAACAGGACGAGTTTGTCATCTGAAAGGAGAGGCATGGGGGAAGCCCTCCCTTCTATTTATTTCACAAGGATACGGTAACAGCCAGCAAAATGTGAACGGTTTGGGGATAGGCATTGTTTACACATCATTTCGTCCTGTGGCTGGAGGAAGTGTGTCACTGGAGAAGAGAGCCAAAGGCTCCATGCCAGTGCCTGGTTGGTTTTCTACTGGACTTAGCGCTGCTCTTTGCCTCTTTAGGGTTTTGCAAGTGGTCAGGGCCCATTTGTCTGAAGTGTGTTCCCCCAAAGCTAAAACCTTCCCTAATTAACTTTCTCAGCCACTACAGGTTTCCCAGTATAATGGGCAGATTGAGGTTCCCTTATCAGGGTTTTTCCTTGTCCTCAGCAGCAGAATCAGCAGGGTGGAGGGGTGCTGCAGTAGGGGGCTGCCTCTGTCACTTGAAAGGAGCTATTTGGCTACCACTAGCCCCAGTGACTCTCACTTGATAACATCTTATTCATAACTGAGGAAGCAGAGTGGTTTAGGGGAAAGAAAGAGCATAGGTTTTGCCTTCAGACAGATCTGGGCTCCAGCCCTGCCTTCATGACTTACTATGTGATCTCAAGCAAGTTGGTGAACCTCTCTGAGTCTCAATTTCTCCTTACATCTAAAATGAAGCTAGTAATTTCCACCTCACAGAATTGCTACAGGACTAGATAAGATATCATAGCTAGCCTGCTACAAGATAGGGCCTTCAGTGTTACTTCTCTTCTCCCCAGCCTCAACACAGACCCCTCTAGGTAGGTTAGCAGCCCCCAGTTGTGAATCTGTGTCCAGCCTAGAACCATATAGGAGGGAAAGGTGTGTGTCCTTCCCTATCCCCACTGAGAGTTTTCTATAGTAGGCTGGGGAAGGTAATTCTCAGCCCTTGCCAGGAGTCATAAACATTCCCAGCTATCTTTTTCTTCTCTCCACTGCCTCTGCCCCTGAAAATGCAAACAGCTGTGGGGTTTTTTTTCTCATTATAAAAATAATCTGTCCTCATTATAAAAGATTTAGACATTGTAAAAGATTCTAGACAGAAAGGTATGACCATCTGCTGGTCCCTGGGTCTCTAAAGCTGAGCAGAAAATTCTTAGAGGAGGTGGGGGAAGGGGGTACCTCCTAGGGTGATTGTTTTTTGTTTTGTTTTTTAATCCTTCCCTGAGGATATTTTTTCCATTGCTTTTCAGAGAGAGTGGAAGGGAGAGAGAAAAAGAGAGAGAAAAACATTGATATGAGACAGGCACATCGATTGGTTGTCTCCCACACGCACCCTGACCAGGGCTGGGGATCTAGCCTGTAACCAAGGTACATGCCCTTGGCTGGAATCGAACCTGGGACCCTTCAGTCTACAGGCTGACACTCTAACCACTGAGCCAAACTGGCCAGGACAGGGTGATTGTATTTTTACAGTGTGCAGATTATAAGTGTAGAGCCAATATATTATTTTTTAATTTTTAAAATAACTCACTGTTCTTTTTCTTATTATAAAAAAAATAGATGTTCATGACCAAAAGAAAATTTTAGGCAAAGAAAAAACAGAAAATATAAAGCACCCACAATTTCACCCACTGAAAGATAATCACTGTTAATTCCTTGGAATATATCCCTTTAAACCTTCTTTCATACAGAAGTAGAATCCACTTTGCTGATTTTCTCACTTATGAAATGATTAATATTTGGGAGTAATAATTTTTTATTCAAAACATACAAAAGTGCATAGAGGTGCTTGCCTCTATACCGCTATCCATTTCTTTGGATCCCCTTTTCCTCCCTTTCCCTCTATCCCACTGTTAGCAATTTCATGTTATTCAGGCTTTAAAAAGAGAACTTAACTGAGTGTAGAAATGGTGCCAAAGTCCAGGGTGGTATTTACAGGATTCTCACCATCCCTGTCCCTCAGGAACCGAACGCCAACAGTGTGGCCTGGAACACCCAGTGTGAGGACATGCTTTGCTTCTCGGGAGGAGGCTACCTCAACATCAAAGCTAGCACCTTCCCTGTGCACCAGCAGAAGCTGCAGGGCTTTGTGGTAGGCTACAACGGCTCCAAGATCTTCTGCCTTCATGTTTTCTCCATATCAGCTGTGGAGGTGCCACAGGTAACCCAGGACACCTGTCAGCTCTCAGTAGTGGCAGGGCAGGCAAGACCAGGAAAGCCAGGCCCCTCACTAGTGCTTTGGGGAGAGAATGGTGAGGAGAGAGGGAAGAGAGGCAAGAATGGTAGCTATAATGTCATGGAAGGCACTCTCCTTCAACCTAAAATCATGTCTCTTCCCCCATGCAACCTGTGTGTCTTTGGGCAAAAAGCTCAGCATCACTGAGTCTCCATTTCTTTCTGACCCCTCCTTCCTGGTAGGGATGGGGAGGGTATGCAGGATTGTCTGTCAGCAGACAGTTATGTTTCACTGAGAGCTGTACTTGGGGCAGAGTGTAGCAAGCCAGCAACGCTTGGAGTCCAGCAGGGTGTATGCACAGGCATATGAAGCGGGTGGTGTGTGTGAGACAAAGAGAATATGGGTGGGACGGGGTGTGGGGGCTGAGGTCTATGAGCCAAAAAGGAAGCATGGGACCATCTGCACAAGTCTCTCAAACTGGGAGGGGGCTGGTATAGAAATGGGAGGCTGGAATGTGAGTCATGCCCACTGTAGACCTGTTATAAAATAAAGATAAGGACAAGGAGAGACTAGCCCTCAGAATCCCATCCTCAAAAGAGAATCCTGCTTAAACATTTTGGAAAATAACCACCCAGACCTTTTCTATATGTATGTGTAATGTATGCATAATATAGAATTAGGAGTATATTATTGTATATAAAATTTTAAACAAAAATAGAATCGTACTGTAAATAATGTTTGACTTTTATTATCTATAAGTATTGCTACCACAGATGAAACCTCAGATTTACTGCACTTACTTTACTGAATGTAGATTATAACTAAGAGAGACTTAATTGCCTTCCTTTAGCTCCCTCTTCTTCTAATTTAACCTAACATTTACATATTGCAGACTTATCACGCTGTATGAATTGTTGGCTATCAACCAGTGATCTGGCTTTTTCACTGTGCAATCTACTGGAAACATGACTCCATGTCAATAAATGTCCATCTCTAGCAGTTTTAAATCCTAAAATGATTGTAGATTCACATATAATTGTAAGATATCATACAGAGATACGACTTACCCAGTTTCCCCCACTGGTAACAGTTTTGCAATAGTGCAGTACAAATTTGTCACCTGTATAGGTTGGTATATTCACACCAACAACCCATGAGATCCCCAGTGTTGGGTTAACCTTTTATTATTGCCATACCTTCCTCCCTACTGCCCCACCTCCACCCTATATTGTTTTCAATGACTGTTTTTTGTCCTATTTTGTGGATCTTCCACAACTTACTCAACCCAGTGCCTGTTGTTAGACATTTGTGCTGTTTGCAGCTTTTTGTTCTTGTAGATAGTGAGCTAAGTCTTTGCCCCCATCCCATCTTAACTCCTTGGTATCAATTCCTAGGAGTGAAGTTCCTGGGTCAAGGTCTATTTATGCTACATTTAAAAGATTTTTAAACATGTTTCCAGACTGCCTTTCAGCTAGGCTACATCAATCTACGTTCCCTCCACACACCTTGCCCTGGCTTGGCTTTTTGTAAAGGGTGGGACTGGAGTTCATTTCTTCCTCTTAGCTGATGATAGCCTTGTTACTTATTGCTGTAGGAATTCTTAGTGCCTGACACAGAGCAGTTATTCAATAAATGTTAGTGGAATTCAGACCCAAGGAAAAGGAAAGAGAAAAAAAGGAAACCAGAGAAAGAAGGGAGAGAGGTGGATGGAAGTGGCAGCAGCAGGAGGGATAAGAACAGCCCCTGTGGACTGTTTCCTTGCAGTCCTCATCTGCTCCCCATACCAAACCATGCACCACATCCACCAGAAACCCAGTCTTCCTCAATCACGCCAAACATGCTATGCTGATTGAAAGTTTTTTTCTCCCAAAACTGCCATGCTGACCTCAAGATAAATGCAGTTTACTGCTCCCTGACTTTGGCTGGACAGGAGGAGCTGAAGGGACAGCCTGGGGCTTCCTCTGCCAAGCTCTTAAGATTCAGAAGCCAGACCCCCCTCCCACCCCATGGCTGCACTAAGGCTATCCTGCTGATGCAGCAGGTCAGAACTGCCAAGGGTTAGGAAAGGCAGCCTCAAAACAAAGGCTATTTATCTGTTGTTTCTGCCTCCAGCCATCCTGTGGTTTTGGCCTAGGGAGGAGGGAGAAAGCATCAGACCCACTCTGGGGATTTCTGGTTTCCTTTAGAAATTTACATCATCTTGTGCAAGAAACGGTTTGTCAGGGCTGCCAAGTAGGGCGGCAAGCCCCGGTCGTGCTTCTCTGGGTGGATTGTGACTTCATGCTTGGAATGGAATAGCAAGATAAAGTAGAGCTCAGAGGGCATTTGTTCAGTTACGGTATTTTTAAAACTCCCACTCTCAGATTGTGCCTCCCAGGCAAGCCCAAATGTTAACTGTCATATGCTCCATTTTGACAGGCCTGAGTCCCTGTTCCATCCTCATGGAGCATTCAGCATGGTCAGAAGTTATACAGTTTAAGGAAAGGAGTACTGGCTTTCTGACTCTGCCGCCTAAACCAGATGCAACCTTGAGCAACTCCATTCACTCTTTGGGCCCTCACTTTTCTGTGCAATGAGGTTAAACATACCCATCTTTCAGGTTTTGTCTGTTCCAAATCCTATTATTGTTATTATTATTAACAGTCTTAAAATATCAAACACTACAAAACAGAACTAAATTGGAATAGAAGGTGCTCACTAAAGGAGTTTAGAAAGGAAAGCTGATTGTGCATGGGGAGTTTGAGAAAGCTTCCAGGTGGTGGTAACACTTGATCTGAGCCCTGGAAGGCCTGGAAAGGCAGAGAGGAGCAGCAAGGGTGTTTCAAACAGAGGGAAAGTTGAGAGTGGGTACAAGTCTGGAGAATTTGGGAAGTGGGGAGGAGCTGGCCCTGAGAAAATACTGTGGTTGTAATGAGCATGCTCATTTTTTGTCTAGCACTTGATCAATTTTCAAAACACTTCTCTCATTTGCCCATGGTAGCCTATGAGCTGGCCAGGGCATCTAAACAGAAGTTAATTTACCCAAAAATTCACACAGCTAGGATGTGGCTAAGCCAGGCCTGGGTTCTAACCCAACTCCTGCGTTCATACCCTGCTGCCACCTAAAGGGAGGGAAGGTGGGTGAGTGGCACAGTAGGAAAAATGAGTGCTCAGCAGCAGGCACATCTTGCTGTCAGAGAGTAGAATGGCTTAAAAAGAAAAAAAATTTCCTTCAACTCTAAAGCTAAAAATTGAGACAGGAAATTTCAAAGATTAAGGCCCCAAATGGAGAAAACAGCACTTTCGGCTCCACATTTGGGAACCATTAGCACAGAGGTACTGGCTGATTGATCTCCACTGCCCAGGAATCCAGAAGGAAAGATGCCATTCCCTTCAGCACATTGACTGGCCTAAAACAAGGCAAGGCCTTTTATTATGAAAGACACTCAGGCCCAGTTCATGTACACAAACACACACACACACACACACACACACGCGCGCACGCACATGCCCACCCAAGAGGTCATCCCAGGCTCCAGCCCCAATATCTTCTACATGCTGCTTATGTGCCCTCAGGCAAGCCAGTTGCCCTCCCTGAGTTTCAGTCTCGGGCTATAATCCGGAGTGATAATGCCTAGGACTACTGGGACAGATCCAAAAGCGCTGTGTAAACCTACAAATAGAAGTTATTAGGAACCATGCACAGAACAGGTGACATTTTAACAGGTCCTTGAAAGCCAAATAGGTACTTTCCAGAGGGTGAGGAGGGGCAAAGGCATCCCAGATGATGGTGGCACCTGTGGTGAGGCAGGCCTGGAGGTGGGGAAAGCTGGTGGTGGAGGGAAAGATGGGCAGGAGGTTTGTGTTGCTGAATATGATGGTTTGGCTATGAAAGCAGGTGGCAGAGTGGAAGGCATGTAGTGGGCTGGGGTGTGGCTGAGAAGGGTACTGATTAACCATTGCAGCATTGCTCTGCAGGAATTTGTAATTAAGTTGGTGCATACATCTGGAGTAAGGCTTTGTATGAATCTTACTCTTTCCATTGCTCTGAAAACCATCTTCTTTCCTTTTGATGAAATCCTACAGTCTGCTCCCATGTACCAGTACCTGGATAGGAAAATGTTCAAAGAAGCCTACCAGATTGCTTGCTTGGGTGTGACAGACACTGATTGGCGTGAGCTGGCCATGGAAGCTTTAGAAGGATTAGAGTTTGAAACAGCAAAGAAGGTAAGCATCTAGTCAGCATGAGCTAGAATCCGGTCCTCGGAGGGTTCTTTGAGGAGGCAGAAGGGGGTCCAGGTGACATATGGAGAGGGAAATGCATACTGCAGTGGGCTCTGGAATTAGACTGACCTGGGTTCAGCTCTCAGCTCAGCCACTTCCTAACTGTAAGCCTGAGCAGGTAACAGCCTTTCTAAGGTTGCTCATTGGTAAAATTAGAGTGATGATAGGCCCCATCCTCAAAAGTTATAAGGATCTAACGTGATAATGCCTATAAAGCTTGACACAGGAGAAGCATCTGATAGATTCTATCTGTCACTCTTATTGGCTATCGTTTATGTAAAGCACCTAGCTAAAAGCCTGGCACATAATAGGAACTCCGTAAATGGTAGCTTTTGTTATTGGTATAAGCACTTATTGGTATTAGGTCATTTATTACACAATGCTGTTTTTCTTGGCACTCTGCTAAGTATGGTGGAAGAGATGGTTGAGTTCTCTGATTCTGAAGCAGTGTCACTCCCCACATAGCTTCGTGGCATGATTCATGACCTTGATTCATGGTATTATTTCCTGGCTCAGTCTATTAAAATTACAGAAATGGCTGAAAACATTTGACCCCTTTCCACACATTGTTAGAAAGAGCCCAGCTCTGTCTCCTGAGGTGTAGGGGAAAGGAATGGCCTCCAACCTCTCCCCTACTTCTTCTCTCTTCTGTCTTTATCTTCCCATAGCCAATTAATCAGATACTCATTTTGCCTTGAACTGGTAGGGAACATTCAGAAGTATGTGATGCCATCTCCACACTAGATCAAGACTTCTAAGCACAAAAAGAGAGTGGACCAGGACCAGACTAGGGTTCAGATGCCTGGTTGAGAGCCAGCTCTGCCGTGTACCAGTTGGATGACCCCGGGCAAGCTACTTCTCTTGGACCCTCCGGCCTCATTTCTGCAGTGGGGAAGGCGAAGACACTAACTTCCAACCCTGCCTGACATAGTGTCGTCAGGCTTAACTGTCACATTGTAAAAGGGATTCTAAAACTAGCAATGGTTGTACAAATGCTAGCTCTTATTAAAACAAGTACAATTATAATTATATAATAATTATCTAGATTATAGTTTTGTATCGACTGTGTCAGAAAAGTGGTGGTAGAGGAGGATTTTAAGAATTCAGAGGAGGGAGGAAACATTTTCATGGAAGGAGCTTCCCTCTCCTGTTCCACCCCGAAATGCCAGGAGGATGAAGAATAACAAAGGATTCCTAGAATATGTTTTGTTTGTTTTTAGCCTGGAATGAAATTAGACAGCAGTGCCTATCACTGTGTTAAGTGCTTAGCAAATGTTTGAATGAATGAAAACTAAACTGGAATGAGCTTCCATTTGCTTAATACCCTTCCCCAATTCTGTATCCCCCCAAACACTCCCTGAGAATAGAAATTATTGTATTAAAGCCACAAGACTTTGACCACAGACTATAACTTAATCACTTAATCCAAATCCCTAATCCCCAGCCTTTCTTTTTCTGCTTTGCCAAGTCACTATGGCACACATGGAGGTGGAATGGTTCCTGGTGATAGACTGCTGTCCCCACTAGATGGCAGAGGAGGGCTGTTTAGCACCCTGGACCACTGCCTTGAGCAGAACTGCAAAAGCTTCTCTGTTTCCACATTTCTCTCCTCTGAGGTTATTCACAGGCCTTGTGACTGTGACCACTCTGACCAGTGTACCTCTGACTCTGCAGAATGTCAGGTCTGAAGGAACTCAGAAACAAATTTCTCTCAGTGGTGAGGAAGAAGTAGGTTCATGGCCCCCCAAATGGAAAGAGAGCTAGGACTGAAACCTAGAAAGCTCCTTCTTACCTCCCTTCTACTTTGCCAGACATTTCAGATTTCCCTCTCATGTTGCTTTAAGGAAGCCAAGACCTCGAAAATTATTTATAAGACCTCCAGCAAAGAATACAGGTGCCCTTAGCTCTCCATCCCTTTACTCATGTGATACCTGCCTTACCCTTTCAAGGAATTTCTCTCCAGGAATACCCATTTTCCAGATTCCCACTCTGATGCTTTACTTAATCCTTCCACCTGCTACTGCCTGTGCTCAGACAGTGAATCTGTGTTCTCCAAGGCATTTAGTTCATACTTGTATAACTCAGGGAGATTTATTGATCTATTTAATCTGCCCACCTCCTCTTTTAGAATATGAGCCCCCGCATTGGGGAGGGGAACAGGAGCCAAGTCATATTCATCTCTCAGTCCCCTGGCCATGCGGGCTGAAAAGATGAAGTCACGTTGTGGTCACCTGTGAGGCAGCCAGAGGCTGGGTGACTTGCTCATTTCCACAAGTCTTTTTAGAATGGAGGAAGTCGCCCGGTCGGGCATGGCTCAGCGGTTGAGCGTCGACCTAGGATTCCTGGTCAGGGCACATGCCCAGGTTGTGGGCTCTATCCCCAGTCGGGGGCACGTACAGGAGGCAGCCAATCAATGACTCTCTCATCATTAATGTTTCTCTTTCTCTCTCTCCCTCTCCTTTCCTCTCTCTGAAATCAATAAAGATATTTTTAAAAAAAAAAAAATAGAATGGAGGAAGTCATGCAACTAAATAGAGGCTGCAAGTGGCCAGGGTTGTTGTTCTGCATTTCATATTCTAAGGCCTCCTGGACCTGATGCCTCCTCTAGGTGTGTGTCCGCCCATTTCAGATGGGACAGTGTAAAGGAGCACAGCTGGGTATAAATGTTGACAGCAAAGCCACATGAAGATCATCTTTACATGGCGAGTTATGCTCCTCTAAACCCCCTGCAGAATCTGAAAGCAACAAAAGAGGCTTAGTTAACATCAATCTGCATGAAGATGGATGCCTGGAAACTTCCAGCAGCCCATGGGTTAAAGTCTCTGGCTTTACTGGGAGTCCAGGCAAGATCTACCCTTTCAGGATTTACACAAGTTTGCCTTCCAGGGACTTGGAGTGATTCATTCCCTACCTCCCCCTTCCTTCTAGAAACCATCTTTATTCCTTCTCAAATTTCCCCTCCTTTTCTCCCTTCATGATGGTACTGTAGGCTCTGGATGCCCTGTGTTTATGCACTGTTGGTAAGCATAGCTGTCTCCTGTTTTCCGTCCAAGTCACCAAGATGTACGTGCAGTCTCTCCTCAGTCAGTACATTTTCTCCACTTCCGCTCAGATGCCACTGCCTCAGAGTGTCAGACTGGCTTGTTCTTTCCTTTTGCATAGAGATTCCTCTAAGCAGGCACCATCGCAGACTCAGTATCATAGTTTTGTTTCACCTAATCCCAAAGTGATTGATGCAACCAGGGCTTCTTTGCTCTTCTTTATACGGGCTAATCCCAGGGATAAAGCTGAGCCTCACTGGGTGGTATAACCCTCTTGGACACACAGTGATTAGTCAATGCTTTCTTTTTTCCCCTCCTTACTGGCTCACTTTCTAAAGCTTGACTTCACACCCCCAGCCAGTCACCCACTTTTGAAGCCCAGACGGCAGATGATTTTATTCTTTTATTTTTTCCTCTGTAGGCCTTCACCAGAGTACAAGACCTCCGATATTTAGAGCTCATCAACAGCATTGAGGTAAAGTGTTCTTTCGTCTCAGGAAGGCACAGAAAGCTGTCAGTGGTTTACAAGCAGCTCTTCAAGAAGGCGAGAGCCTTGAGGACATGTGAACAGAGCCCACTGGTGTCTGGGTATCCGGGCCACAGCCTTGCCCTTGGGGTGCAGAATGCCATGTGGTGGGGGGAGACAGCACATGGGGGCAAGAAGTGCAGTCTCTCATTTGGCAGCTGGGGGAGGTTGGTGGGTTCCTAATCTTTCTGCGCTTTGGTTTCTTGTCTGTAAAATGGGATGAGACCTATCTCATAGGGTTGCTGGGAGGATTAGATGGGTTCTCAGTAACTGGTTTTTATCCTTGCAGTGGTTGTTAGCTGGTTACCGTCCTCTAGGGCTTCAATAACGTGCCAGTGTAGGAGGCACTTCCCAAATGCACATCATCTACATCCCACTGTAGCAATGGGTCCTGGGGATGGAGGTCTGAACTGGGCACCTGGAGACTCTGGAGCCCTCCTTCCAGCCCACTATTCCTAGCTGAGAAAATCAGCCTCACCAACCAAACCCAGAGAGGGCTGTGGTGGACTAAAGAGGCGGGTTCTACGAGCACCATTTGCTAGGTGACGGTAGACCATATTCTTAATTCCTGTGTATCTTAGTGCAGTCTGACTGTCTGTAAAAAAGGCATACATATTTTTTCTCTGAACAGATTTATTGTGAGGCTATGGGAATGTGAGATAAATTTGAATTTCCCATATGGAAGCAGTGAGGAAATCAGCAAATGTCTTGTCCCTTTGCTTCAATTCAGCATAATAAACACCTGTTGTGGGCCAAGCTTTGTGCTGAGTCCAGTGGGCAGAGCTGAGTGGAAGAAAACTGCAGGAGCTCACACACAGCCTGCTAAGCCTAATAATTGTTGCCATTTGCTGAGTGCCTGCTCTGCCCCACACATGATCATGATTGATGTGTATACTATTTTAAATCCTCATAACTTAGACACTGTTTTTATCCCTATTGGATAAATAAGGACACAAAGACTCAGAAAGTCTAGGTCATATCCCCAAGGGTCCACAGACAAAAGCTCAGTTTCGAATTCAAAGCCAGTTTTATTTCCAAGCTGTCATTACTCTAGGCCATGGGACCATCTAAAAAGTTGCTTCTGGCCTTGACTGGTGTGGCTCAGTTGGTTGGAGTATTGTCCCTTACACTACGGGGATGCAGGTTTAATTCCCGGTCAGGACACATACTTAGGTTGCAAGTTTGACCCCCAGTCGGGGCATGTATGGGAGGCAACCAATTGATCTCTCTCTCTTCCCCTCTCTAAAATCAATGGGCATGTCCTCAGGTGAGGATTAGAAAAACAAGAGTTGCTTCTAGTGCACCCCCCAACTTCCCCCTCCCCACACACTTCCCCAGCACCATCATAAGGAGCACTTATGTTTTCTGTCGCTTACCCTACCTGCATGGTGAAGGGTTTTTTCTGAGCCATCTGTTCATAATGCCTAGTATCGCTTACAATTAGGGGTGGCATTTGTAATTCATCTTGTCTGGATCTAGGGGTCTTAATCTATACAAAGGTAACTGACCTCTGTGGGGATCGCTTCTTGTCATTTACCAGGTCTTACTAAGCTCCTGTTGTAGCTCCTGTTGTACTACTGCCTCATCTAGTGTGCTCTAAGCTGGGGAGTCGGTTAAAGTAAACTTGTAAGAGTTGTCTCTTGCGAAAGACTAAAGTGCCTTCGAGTGAGAATCCATTTTGGCTGCTCTGAGGTCTTAGTTGCTTGCTTTTAGGCATTTGGCGTTATTCCAGGGAACCGAGATTCCTTACTAGGCTCCTTTTGGATAGGTGAGATGTAACTGTACTGATAACAGGGGGAAGAGAATCTGCCCATGTGACTTCACACATACTGAATATACGTAAACCGTTTTTCTTGATCATGGTGATATTCTGTGGCCTGGAATGGATATGGCCTAAATTCCATGCCTAGTGAAAACCTATTCCTTTATCTCACTGCAGGATTCCAATTCATTTCCTACAACTAGGGGTTAGTTTATTTGGCTGGTTAGCCTAAACTGTGTAGTTTTTTTGTTTTTAAAAATTATTTCTGTCAGTGGGGAAGCATGTTGCCTCCAGCTGTTAAAACTTTCACCAGCTTGTCTGGAAGTTTGATTCAATGTCTCATCTTCTTCCACTATGATACACTTGCTAGAAAACAAGCAAAAGGAAACTGCTGGGGATGAGAGATTGGGTGCTACTGAGTGTTTACAAATACTCGAGCTGTAGACTGATGATTGTTCTCTAACACGGGAGAAAGGCGTGTGCCAGTTATTTCTCTTCATCCTCAGCACTGCTATGTGTTTGCGTGTGTATGTGAGTACATGTGTGTTCACAAATGTGCGTGTGTTGGGGACCATCACTTGTTTCTGTGGTACAAAGAGCATCTGGAGTCAGACAGACTGAGTCCAAATGCCAGCTCTGTATGACCTCGACCTGCTCCTCTTCTGAATCTCAGCTTTCCTCAGTGTGACACTTGGTTGGTACCACCCACCCTTGGGCCCATGTGGGAAGTGTATATCTGGTGCCTAATGGGTGCTCAGCATGTGGTATCGTCACCTTCACTTTAGGGACTTAGTGAGATTCATTATATTATTTTGTTAGTTTCCTTCTGGGGAAGAAACCCTAAACTTTCTCCTTGTCTACCATCATCATGAGTCAACTCTGCCAAACCAAGCCTGGGGATCTTGGGAGCTTGGGGGCCTCCAAAGAATGGACCATCCTAAGTAGTTGTTTCCTTGGAAGAATGTACAGCCCTGAGGAATTTCCATTAAACAAAAGTTTGCATTTCTTTTGATCTTCATCCATGGGGCGAGGGGGTGGGGATCTGCTTTTGTTGTCAAGCATTCCCAACAGAAACCTAGGTGAGAGACACAACAGCCCAGGAGCCAAGTGTAGATTCCCGTAGGAAGGCCCAGGGACTTAACTTGAAATAGCAGCATCTAACCTTTGTAAAGACTGCTTCCTGCCATGGCTGGAGAGGCCATTTCCTGTGCTTCTAATTTTTCCAGGAGAGGAAGAAGCGGGGAGAGACCAACAATGACCTGTTTCTGGCAGATGTATTTTCCTACCAGGGGAAGTTCCATGAGGCCGCCAAACTGTACAAGAGGAGTGGGCACGAGAACCTCGCACTCGACATGTACACTGACCTCCGCATGTTTGAGTATGCCAAGGTAATTCCCCACATCCTGGCCCAAGCTGCCATGTGGAACCCACCAGCGTTCTGACACTGCCCCAAGAGGCGGCGCATACAGAAAATAGCAATGGCCTCAGAAAGAGTGTGGGCTAACTGGTAAGCAAAGGAACCATCAGTGGCCACTGGTTGAAGCTGACTTAAAACTTACCCACCAGGGTGACATCAAAGGGACAGAATACAATGGTTCATAACTTTGTCAGCTAGATATCTTTGTCAGCTATCATAGCTAGATAGACTGTATGAACCAGCAATGTCCCTTCCTTCAGGGTTCAGGGCATCAGGGCTGTCTCCCACAAATTCTCTCAAAACTTTATTAGAAGTCACCAAGAATCAGTATCCTCAGGCATGAATGGTTCTACCATCTTCAATACAGGATAGTGTGGTTCACTCCGGCCAAGGTTTCCTTAGTGCTTCCTGTTTGTCTGGTACTGGCCTTCACACTGGGCCTTGGAGACACTATGACACAGTCCCTGCTCTCTGGTGCTAGCACGGTGTTCCTCTCTGCCTGGGCTGGTACAGCATGGCTCCCACATCATCTGCATGGTTGATGGTGGAGATTTCCCCTTGCATTTGGAGGGACGCAACATGAGGGAGATCTTCCTGGAGCAGGCTCATGTGAGCATGAGTACCACTGAGGAGCCTAGACCATCAGGACACTTGCAGTTGAGCCTAATGCAAGGTGAAAAGAGCCTTAGGCACATTGAGCAACCACACTCTTCCTTCCATGGAGGTGCCTTTGTTAACTAACCTGCCTTTCCTGGTAGTGTCAAGAGCTTCAGAATGTTATTAAGTGAGTCATCAGCCACAACCAATTAGTGGCTATTAATGGCAGTTATCTAGCTCACAAGTTCAAGATGGAAAATCCTCCCCATTTTTTTCTGCTCTTCCTGAAGGTGGCTGCACTCTTATCTTCCACCATCTGTGAGTTCCAGGGGCCAAAGGTTATGTCTGGGTCACTGTCATCAATACCTGGACAAGCACCTGGTCCCCAGCCTGTCTCTTCTCCTTGTTGGTTCCTTCACTCCATCCCTCCTATCCAGTTGCTTCAGGTACCCCACTTTGCCCCCTTTCATACTGCCACCACCACACACACAGAGACACAGGATTTAACATTGCATTCGTACTGAGAACACCTAAATCAGTGTTTCTCTTTCTGGGGATAACAACATCTAAATCGAGGCCAAAACCTTAAACTAAAAGATTGAATCCTAGGGGTGGAATTTAAGCATTAGGAGAGCTGGCTCTGGGTGTTCTTTGGAACTTCTGAAACCTTCCAGCAAGCAGCTGTGATGCAGCAGATGATGCCTCCTCACCTTGGTGTTCAGAGAGTGGGTGTGAGTCCTGCTCCTTCCTCTTGGTAACCTAGGGAAAGGCTTTTCACTTTGCTAACCCTCCATATTCTTGGAGGTGACATAGTTGCATCTCAGCTTAGTTCTGAGAATTGCACAAAATAATGTACGAGAAAACCCTTTATAACAGCCAAGCTGTAGAAAGGTTAGGAAAATGAAATGGGCCAAGCCTGACCACAGAGCAGCTGTTCTTCGGACCTCTCCCCAGTCAGCCCCACTCCTGCTCCTACACTGAGGCTCCTCACACTTTGGGTGGGCTTTGTGCACCCACAGTCTCCCACCCAGAAATGCAGCCTATTTACACACTCCATCTGGTCTGCCTCTCTATGAAGGTAAATACTCTGGGGGTTGTTTTTGGTTGTAGTTTTTGGTCACAATTCCAAGTAGATTGGTTCTGTTTCAGTCCTCTCCCCTCCCCCCAATGGTTTGAATTTGAGAAAGTGTGTACTTACTACACATTATGTCGGGGGTGGGGAGGGATACAGTACTTATTAACATGGCATGTTTTTGTTTATTTGAAAATTGCTTCCCAAGATTCAATCTGGTTTTCAGAAAATTTTTAAATTACATTCCCACGTACAAATAAATTATATGCTTTCCAGATAAGTGACATGTTTATATGGTGATAAAGGGAATTATAATGCTCTTAACTCTTATGTAGTATGTCCTTATCAAAATCACCAAGCATGAGAACACTGTTTAGTCTCATTCATCACTCAGCACAGCCTCTTTCTGTCCACTCCAGGGCAAAGTCTTTGCCATGGCCCCAGATAATGTGTAAATTAGTTTCATGGAACCAAAGAATCTTTGAAAACCCAGTTTGTTGAGCCTTGAAGGAATCAGTTAGACTCAGCTTCAATTAGGTCAGAGCTCCTAGGACTGGGCCATTGGGCTAGAGGAGGTTCCTTCAAGCCTGTGAACTGTGCCCTTGGCTGGTCTCTTTATTGACGACCCACATTTATGGCTTGCTTTTGGCCTCTGAACCTTCTCACTACAGTCACCTTGAGTCCACTGAGTACTCACTTTGAAGGCTATTTCTCTTGTCTTATGTTCTCTTTACCTGATTTCCCCAGCTGCTAACCTCACTTTACCAACCAGGTTAGCAGAGTTTCCAGCTTTGCATTGGCATGAAGAGCACACATTGCAGTAACTGCCAAGAGTAAAGACTGTGTCTGTAATGGTCCAAACTTCAGATAGTTAATAGCTGCTTTCCAAGCCCCTTCCCCTCTGTGAACTCCAGGGGACCAAAGGCCAGTGAGGTTGACCTATCTTTTATTGGATCCCCAGCATCAGGGTAAATGATGCTTTTTCCTCCCCTTAAAACAGTTGGTTGTCTTAGGCCAATCTAATATATTATTTTAGGGGCTACACAATTACCCTGAAAGCAAATGGAAAAAAAGAGCTAATTGTTCAGGTAGGTTTTTAGCATACATTGACTGTACTTTCCTGACAAGTGAGTGCTAATCATGGGGAAAGGAGTGCTTTTTTTATACTTTGTGAGGTTGACACAGTGCACTCTCTGCAGGGTACATTATTCCTAAGACAAACCACTTCTTACTAGTTATGCAGATCTGGGCTCTCAGAGTTCTCAATTTTCTTTTTTGAAAAGCCCCACCTTTTAAAATGTCAGCACCAAAGCTGCCTCAGCTATGGTAGACTCCCACGTCTATATGTTAGGTAACTGTATCCTGAAGAGGTGATTTTCTGAGGCTGTTTCTCATGCATCCTAGGGCCAACCCAGGGAAGCTGGGCATGACCCCCTGTTGTGGTGGAAGGAACACAGGCCCTGAAGCTTGACCCTGAGCCTGTGGATCCACAGGCCTCTCTTCCTTCATGGATTCTCTCCAGGCCCCTTCCCCCTGCCTCACATCCCCCATGGCCTCCTGCTTTCCCCACTTCTGCAGACTTGCTCTCCAGTCAATGCGATACTATCCAGTTGAGAAGTAATAAGTAACATTTGTGCTCCTTATCTGCCCTAGGCAAATACCTGGGGGCAAAGCCAATGGGTGATGCCCTAAGTTCAGGCAATAGAACACGAATAGAATCAGAAAACAGATGTGAATAGTACTTCCAGTGTGGTGGGGGTGGGGAGGAGGGCACAAAGGGGCTCTTCTAAACTCTAAATTTTTTTGTCTGTTTAAGGGACTACATGCTCAGCCTCACTCTGAGGGATCATCCCTATTATCTAAATAAAGATTGTAAGTCTGAGTATTTGAAATTGTGCAACCAGGTTGTAGAGTCACTATATAGAAATAATCACACATACATCAAACCTAAAGAACAAATGTGCGTTAGTGGGCAGGGCAGGAAACATTGAGGGCCATAGTCTTTGACACTGTCCCCAGTACCTCCCAGGAGCACCTGTGGGGCAGCCTATGAGTAGTCTTCCCTGACACCTGGGACTGCCTCCTAGTCAGCTGTGTAGGGATGGGCTCACACTTGCATCCTGATCACCTGCTTCAGCCAAATGGGCCCTTCCTTACTCCAGCTTTCAGCTGCCTGATGTAATGCTGGTAGCAGGAAGTTCTAATTCGGAGTGTTTTTGTTTGTTGTGCTTCCTCAGGATTTCCTTGGATCTGGAGACCCCAAAGAAACAAAGATGCTAATTACCAAACAGGCTGACTGGGCTAGAAATATCAACGAACCCAAAGCTGCTGTGGAGATGTACATCTCAGCCGGAGAGCATGTCAAGGCCATAGAGATCAGTGGCGACCATGGCTGGGTTGACATGTAGGTTTTCAGTCCCTGCCCCAAGAAGCATTTGGCAGCATGTCGTGTCTTGTCAGCTCTTAGTTTTGACTGACAAGGAAAAAAATAGTGTTTCTCTAAAGATTTAATCCGAATGTGATAGTGACTAGGTTTTTGAGACACAGATTGGATGAAGCATTTTCTGCCTTTGAGGAGCTTAGCAAATTCCTTGGGGAAAGGGTGGAAGAGAGTGAGGGGTAGGAGACAGCCAGGCATTGGAGCTGCCATGCCCTAAGCCCTCCCTATGAGCCAGGCACTGTAATAGCTTGCAGACATTTGGTTCTCCCCCACACCCTAAGCATGGGTGTTTCCATGCCCATCTTCCAAATGAGGAAACCAAGGCTCAAGGACCAAGTGATCACACAGGCCAAATAGCTGGGAAATTGTGGAGCTGAGTTTCAAACTGATACGGCCTACTTCAATGCCCATAATACCCATCATGGTAGGAACTGGAAAGGACAAGAAAACTTGCTAGCACATCAGGGAAGGAGACATGAATTCTCATAGGAGGAGCCATGGATGTCTTCCCCTAGGAGGAGTCTTTGCATGAAGGGCCTTGACGAATTTCAAGAGGCAGAGGTAGTAGGAAGGGGCAGGACATGCAGGCCAGAAGAACAGCACAAACCAAATGCGTCAGCTGTGCTTGGAATAAAAGGTGTAGGAGAGGAGAGTGAAGGACAGCTGGCTCTGCGCAGTACAATCTGGGCTGGCCATACTGGGAGGGCCTCGGGTGCATTTAGATTTAGCAGTAGATAGTGAGGACTGCTGGTCAGGACTGTGCTGTTGGAAGCCCACCATACAGTGGATAAAGAATGGAAGGAAAACTAGAGGAAGAGAGACCAGGTAAGTGGTCACTGTAGTAGACCAGGGAGAAATATGGTGGCTGAAGGAATGAATGAGAGATGTGGAGTAGGCAGAACTGACAGAATCCAACTGAATGGGGGTGTTGGGGCAGGGCTGGGTGAGGGGATTGCAGGCTGATTCTGAGGTCTGGGACTGGTAGTCGGTAATGCCACTCACCAAGGTAGAGAACAGAAGAGAAACAGGCTTGGGTGGGGCTTCTGGAAAGGGGATGGATTCAGCCTTGGGACTCTTAGAGCATCAAATCTCCAGGGGAAGGTCAAAGAAAGTAGGCTTCATGCTCATGCATGTGCATGTGTGTGCATACATGTATGGCTGTTAAAGGAGAGCCGGTGAGGGAGTAGCTTCTGAGGTCAGCTCAGTCTGAACCCTATTGGCTTGTTCTGGAAGCCACACTGTGGTCCACAGGTAACAGTGGCCCAGACAGGACCTGGGGAAGGAGAGGGGCTGGCTAATGAGTAAGTCATCCCTGTGAACCCCACTATGTGGTTGACATGTGTCCAAGAATAAAGTTTCTTGAAGAAAGAGGCACACATCCATTCCCCCCCCTCCAATTATTCTTTTCCCAAAAGAGATGGTACAGGAGAGAGCCAGGCAGATTTAAGTCCCTCTCCCCTCTAGTTTTTCATGTCACTTTCTTTTGCAACTGATATGTACCAGGGTTACCTTGAGGAGAGCGAAGTTGTTCAGGAAAGACACATTCAGCGTGTTCTGCCCTTTTCCAGGTCTGGCTGTAAAAGGTGCCTCTCCTCCAGGGACATTTGGTTTGATGGGTGGGGCTGGGGAGCTCTAAGGGGTTGGCTGTGCCACCTTTCCCTAAAAATGTGTTGTTTCTCTCCTGAGAAGTGTTATTTTTAGATTCCATTATTATTCTAAGTACAGATTGACAGGCCTCCCTGAGCTTGCCTGTTTCTGAGGCAGGGATCTGTTACAGCTGCTTCCCTTTCCTTTCTCACAAAGAGCAAGCTGGGTAGGACGCCTTTCCCCTGGGAAAGCTGGTTTTACCCCAAATCCTGGCCTGACCAGAGGGAACAAGCACATTTCATTCAGCCCCTATGTCCCCACAAGCAGTGGGAGAGCCGGACACTACTGGGAAGAAGTGGTGAGCCAGTGGTCCTGTGGCCCCTCACTGGTAGTTAGTACCTTGGCTAGGAAGAGAGGCACAGTCAAGATTTCCTGCAGGCCTTTTTTCCAGAGCTCAGAGCAGGCCCCACATAAGCCTCTTCCTCTAGAGATTCTGTTGCTGAAGAATTCTCATGCCTCTCCCTCTACTTTCCCATGAGAATTCCCAAAGCAGTAGGAATAGCCCTCTGCCACTTCCTGGGTGCAGAGTCTTAGGCTGGTTGCTTCACCTTCCACCCTAGCCTTTAGTCTTCTAATCTGTAAAATGGGAATAAAAGTACCACCTCGAGGGATGGTGGAGATTCAATGAGATCACACATGTGAAAACTCATGGCATTGTTCTTGGTACAGTAGGTGATCAGTAGATGCTCATTTCTGTCCCCAGATCCTATTGGATAAATTAGTAACTCCTGTGAAAGGCACATGAAGGGGGCTGGCTGGTGGAATGGTGTCCTTCAGCAGGCAGCCTCTCCTGGTCACTGGGCAGTGTTTCTGGAGTGTGTATTCACTCATTTACTAACCCCCCTCAAGCACCAGGAGCCTATATTGAGCACTGGGGACATCAACATCAGTTGATCCAGAACCTGCCCTCAAGAAGACCCAACAGCCCACACTACTTCCTTGCATCAGGCTCCTTTCACAGGAGTCCACCTCCTCCCTGTGTGTTTGCCTCTCCAGGTTAATTGACATTGCCCGTAAGCTGGACAAGGCTGAGCGGGAGCCCCTGCTGATGTGTGCTCATTACTTCAAGAAACTGGATAACCCTGGTTATGCTGCTGAGACCTACCTGAAGATTGGTGACCTGAAGTCCTTGGTTCAGCTTCATGTGGAGACCCAGCGCTGGGATGAGGTGAGGGTAGAGCACACTTCATGGGTAAGGGGGTCCTCTCTGAGCCCTAGGCCACAGGAGACTTTTGAGGGTTTGGATGGAAAACAGCTGCCCTCATTTTGATACTAGCTTTCCATTTGTTTGTTCATTCATTCATCAGAGCATCTTTATGGACTATTGGCTCTGTGCCAGCCCTGTGGTAGAGACTGGGGATATGAAAGTTAATATGACAGTTCCCATTGCCTGCGGTTGGTCTGACTAGCACCACAGGCTGACACATGTCTGACCTGGAGAGATACCTGTGTGACATTTAAAACCTGCTGGGTGGCAGAAAAGGTCACCCATACTTTCCTGGTGCAGGCTGCCAGAACTATTTCAGAGGTCAGCTCCTCCTCCTCCTCCTTGCCTACCTGGCTCTCTCTCATGAAAGGCAAGTGAGAAGAATTAGCCAAGCCAACAGGAAAGATGACTGGGATGCTGATGCAGAGCAGCGATGTGCTGCCCCCTCTGGCTTGAACTCGCCCTCCAGCTCACTGGCTACCTGTATCCTGAATTGAAATTCATCCCCAAGAGGATTAGAGGCTGCACCCTGGGTCCTTACCCTACTCCACCTGTCCACCATGGTCTAGTTTACAGAGCCCGAGTGTAAGCCTTTTCTGGTTATGAGTTGTCTGACTCCTGTCTTCCCTCTGAGTGGCTCCATTTGGTGAGGTGACATGGTCATTGATGAGAAAAGGTGGAGTCAGGGACAGAGGTAACAATGGCTTCTCAAGATGAATTTCTCAGGAGATTTCTCAAGCAGTATAAATTACAACATATTGGAACCACTCAGTCCTGGCTGTATATCAGGCAAACTTTCTCCCATTGCCACATACTGTCCCCCGTGACTCATTTCCTATTCTCCTGGCCTGACAGGTGGTTCTGGGACTTAGATAAAGCAGTCACTAGGTCCCATACAGCATCAATGTACCATCATCTTTGACAGCTAATACGCAAGATGATGATAATGTCAATTCTGTTTCCTTAGGTGTCGCCTGCAATTAAAAGAAATCTGTTTGCAGCGCTACAGGAGCCCACGCAAACCCTCAAAATAAAATGTTTCCGATTCTGTGCTGCTTCTGTAGTCCAGAAACAGACTGTTGTTATTGAATCCTGTCGCTTGCATATTGCTGTTAATTGCCTTTTGTTTTCAAAGAGCTGATTTGTTTTTGCATTTCTGGGGGTAGTGGGGGGGAAGCACTCTCCCCCTCTGAGTTGTCAGGCTGGCAAAATATGACATCCTTGATGGATTCAGCCAAATGCCATGTTGTCATGGGGGCTGCAGGGGCTGCTTTATTATGAATGCATTCATTCCTTCCTCCAGGCCTTTGCTCTGGGTGAGAAGCATCCTGAGTTTAAAGATGACATCTACATGCCCTACGCTCAGTGGCTAGCAGAGAACGATCGTTTTGAGGAAGCCCAGAAAGGTAGGTCACACAGACTGGCACCTTGCAGAAGGAGCAGGAGAAGGCACCGCCCAGACACACATTTCAGGAAGGCTGCTAAGCCCTTCCCTTTGTAGACTTTATCTGGGTATGTGATGTGTTTAGTGGTGAAAGACTGAGGAGCAATGGAAAGAACATGGGTTTTGGCGTCAGACACATCTGGGTCTATCACTCACCTGCCTCAGGACCTTAGGCAGGTCCTATCTCCTCTCTAAGCAAAGCACCACACACTCAAATGTATCTCTTCATTTAATTTTCACAACAGCCCTATGATGTAGGTGCCATTTTATAGATGAGAAAACTGAGGTTGGAAGTGATAAAGGAATTTTGCCTGAAGTATCACAGCAAGGAAGTGGTAGAGAGGGAATTTCAGCCAGGTTCGGGCGAGAACAAAATGAGAGGACTCCCACAGTGTCTAGCACAGTCTCACCTGCCACTTCCCTCAGCCATGGATAGAAACTTGAGTTCTTTTTCTGGCTCAGATAAATGGGGTATCCTCTGCTCCTCAGCATTTCCACTGGTAAAGTGGGCTGCATGCTAGGTATAGCAGTATCTGAAATAGAAATGAAAGGGAGTATAGAACTTTAACTGGTAATAATAATTCTAAAATTATTGCCCTCTGTGTTAGGCTCTGGCTGGGCACTTAACTACATAACCTTGAATCTCGGCAGCAGCCCTGCAGAGACACAGAGACTAACTGTGCCCTGCAAAGTCACAAAGCCAGAGAGTGACAAAGTCTGAATTGGACCAGGTTCTGTCTGGCTAGGGAACCTGATTTTTCTGCTAGGTTTTGCTGCCTCTTTAGGAAACCTTCTAATTGAAGTTGGGTATGTCATATTCCATAGCATCTCATTTACACGTCTACATGGTTGCCACTTCCGGACACGTTTTGGAACAAATGTCTCCCTGTTGGAACTCTTCAGCTTAAAGCCCCCTTTGAAAGACAGTGTCTTCTCTACTGCTTCAGCATTTCCAGAGAACCCAGTTGTTAAAGTATCTGCATGTTTGGGCAAAACATATCAACCTATCCATCTGTCTGTGTCTGCCCTTCCAAGAATCCATTGCCATAGTAACTCAGTACTCAGATGAGAGATTGGAGATGAGAATGGAACAAAGGCCAGACCTTTTCCTTGTTTAAAGCTGAGGATTTGGATTATCTGAGTGCCCATATGTGGGCAAGTGTCACAGCTAGAAGTGCTTCCCTGAGCACCCAACATCCCAAGGATCTGGCACTTAGTAGGTACAGGAAATTTCTCTTAAATGGAATAGGAACAATTTAGAGATTTTTTTTGCTCATTTTCACAAATGTTTGGTTGCTAGAACCAAGCCGAAATTTTTTCAAGGTTTTCATCAAAAAGCACTTAGTAGAGCCTTGGCCTGTGTGGTTCAGCTGATTGGAGGTGTCATCCCATGTACCAGAAGATCACGGGTTCAGTTCCCAGTCCCCGGCCATAATGGCCGGGGGTGCATTCGGGGGGCAGCTGGTGATCAACATATCTCTCTCACATCGATGTTTCTCTCTCCCTTCCTCACTCTCTAAAAAAAAAATGCACTCAATTGAAGACTGACTAAGGATTTGAGTTGGGCTCGGTTATATGACCTTGGCATGCCACTTTACCTCCACTTTTCGGAGCCCATTTAAAAAAGTCTTCATAAGTCTGTTGTGATGACAATCAGCAACAAAAGTGAGGTAATCAGCAACAAAAGCACTTTTTAAACCACCAAGCCTATTCAAGTGTCAGGTCCTGTTAGTGTCACTTCCGCAGTCACAAGGCTTTGCCCTGGAGTGAGGTGGGGGCAAAACCTCACTGATGAGGAACAACAGTTTTGTCCTCCGACTTTGCCCTGCAATTTGCCCCCTCAAGTTTTTCTTGCTACCATGCCTTTCCAAAGTTGGTTGCCTTTTCCCAGCAAAAAAGGAACATATCTCACTGTAGTATTTTCAGGATATAGCCTAGGTTATTTATAGCCTTCGGCCTGAGAGGCGCATCCCAGCAACGAAGTGCTGCAGATGCTCTGATGAATGCCCTACTTCTCAGCAGCCCCTTGCAAGCCCTGCAGAATTCCTTCCAACTCCCTGAATTGCATGTGCTTTTTGTACCCCTCCAGCGTTCCACAAGGCTGGGCGGCAGGGGGAAGCGGTCAGGGTGTTGGAGCAGCTCACACACAATGCTGTGGTAGAAAGCAGATTTAATGACGCTGCCTATTATTACTGGATGCTGTCCATGCAGTGCCTCGATATAGCTCAAGGTAAGTAAACAACCACCATGCTTCTTGTTTTCCCAAGTCCCGCTCTGGTACCAAGATAAACATCGAAAGAGCTGGGACGTTTTAATTAAAGCCCTGGGCTTGTTTATTGGGTGTATTGTCCGTAACCCTGCCTTGCAGCATCCTAATCTGGTGTGTCATCTTTTTCCAGTTTGCCCATAAGTTTAAAGATGGTATGAAGACCATCCTGGGGTTACAAATGGGGGGGTCCTGCCCTGTGTTGCTAATTCAGAACATATCTCTCCCCTGCTACCTGGGAGCCCATAACTGGACCTGGATGAGCTCTGGTTTTTAAAAAATTTTTAATCAAATGAAAAGATGAAGAGATCACTTTACAATAAAGCACTTCAGATTCTCACTCATCCCAGGCAGGAAAATAGTTTCAATGTTGCTTTCATTCACAAGACTTCCCATGATGCACTGAGGGATTTCTGAAAGCAGTGGAGTCAGGGAGATGTTCTTTAGTAGACCGAGGCCAGCGTGCAGGAATGGGAAAAACAATGGAATTGAGGGTAGCTAGGTGACTCCTAATAAGTCACAATTCCTTCCTCAGCTCTACATCCCTGTCTCTAGCATGGGGGTAATCCTGCCCTGTTTCCTTCCTAAGACTGCTATGAGCCTCACAGAAGCCATGGTTATAGTTTGATAACTGTCAAGCCCAGGTGTAGGTTGGCATTTTTCTGTTCTGGCCAGTGGTCTGTGATTTTGTTAAGAGCGGCACAGTGGAAAGAGGCTTGAGGTGAGCACGAATGAAGTTGACGCCTGCCTACCCTCCCCGCCAGGCTCCTCTGGTATGTCTGAGTGCCAGTGATCACCCTCTTGCCCCAGCTGGTGCTCTCCCACTGGAATGACCTGATGGAGTATAGTGTGGGATCTGGGAGAACCTGCAAGAAATATCCAGATTCTTCCTAGCCATGTGCTCTGCCAGGCTGAGACTTTACCTGTCTTGGGATGACCCAGCTCCTAAACAGAGCACCTTTTCCATTCACTGCACCTCTTTGCCACTCTTCCCGGCATAGACCTGGTGTTGGGGAGGAACTGACACTGGCAACAGTGCCATTGCCTAACCCTTCCTTCTAGACACAATTTGACACATCTTCTCCTTGCTGCCCTGCTCCCTTCCCTCTGCACACTTCAGATCCTGCCCAGAAGGACACGATGCTCAGCAAGTTCCACCACTTCCAGCACTTGGCTGAGCTGTACCATGGCTACCATGCCGTTCATCGGTACACGGTAAGGTGGCCAGGAGACGGGTGCCTGAGCTAGGGGCACTGGACTTGTCTTAAGTAAACCTATTGGGCAGGGTGACATGCTGAGAAATCCTGTTCTTCTCCTGAGAGACAAAGTTTGGAACTCTGATTTTCCTTGATTGGCTACTTGTTTGACATGTAGCAAGCTGTGGGCTTCTGAATTAGTAAGCCAGAGCTAGATTTGGCCTTTCTAGTTGCTTGCTTCAGGTTTGGATGACTCAGCCAGACTCTAGGTTAGTTAGACAAAGGGCTATCTAAAGTGATCAGAGGTGAACATTCCATGGGGCCCTCCTCACTTCTAGATGGGTAAAGAAGGCCCAGCTCTAACCAAAGACCCATGATCCCTCCCTAACCCTACAACTGGCTTGCAAATTGTGGCCTTGAGCAATTTATTTTCCCTCTCTGGCCCTCAGTTTCCTTTTCTATAAAACAGGAGGGTTGGCTTGATTTACAGAGAACCAAACAGTTGTTTTTTTAAGTTACTCCCTGATTCTTTTGATTAAGCCACTTTAAATTCTACCTCCTGACAGTGGGGAACAGGTGATAGGTTGTCATTAGCCTCCTCATTTTGTGTGTCCTCAGTCACTTATCAAATGTTGATTAAGCTCCTACAATGTTAGCTTATCCTGTGTTGATCAGCCTGGAGGGTAATATCAATACCCAACTTTTATTGAGCACTTACTACATATAGGCAATGTGCTGAGGGCTTCATTGTATCAACTAATTCAAAGCCTTTCAACCACACTGTGAGATAAGCACTATCATTCCCATTTTACTGATAAGGAAACTGAGGTCCCTAACAGAGAGATCCCACAGCTAGTAAGTAGAAGAGCCAGAACTTGAATCCAGTCAACCTGTGCTCTTAGTTTCTCCCTCTAACTTAGAGAAGGCAGACCACTGGCCACACATCCCAGCTCCAGGGTGTGATGTTGGGCAAGTTGTTTACTCTTCTCTGTGTTTCTGCTTCCTTCTCTATAAAATGGGAGGTAATAATAGTACCTACTTGATAGGGTTGGTGTAAGGATTAAATGAGTTAATATTACAAAAGCACTTGAAAGAGTTCTGGCACAGAGTTATCCAACATGAATGTCAGCTGTTCCAACTCCCAGTGCAGAGGCTTCAAAAGAGTTTTCCATCAGCCTGCTCTCCCAGGCTGAGTATGTCATGGTTCTTTGACCATTTCTAAGGTCCTGCTCTCCACCTGGACTCCTCTTTGCCCCTCTTTTGTGCTGAACTCTTGGCACATTCTTTGCCTCTGGGGAAAATCTGGCAAGAAAGACTCTGCTGATAGGTGCTACCTGAGCCAGCTGTCAAGCCTGCATCTCATCTCTTCCCCACACCACGGTCAGTGGGCTCAAGGGACCTCATCTGCCCTTGCAGTCCTTTCAGGGCTCCTTGTATCTATTAGGTGCTTACCTAGAAAGAAGCCACCCTCCCCCAGAAGACCCCAAACTCAACTTAGGCTCAAAAGTCAAGGCTCCAGCTCAATATCAGTTTGCCTGAGCCACTTCAGATCCCAGCTCTTTCTCTGTTTGCTCTTCTTCCTCTACACCTTGGGGCGTGGGCTTGGGGTAGGGGATTCTCTTCTCTGTAATGCCTGAGCCTATGTGCAGGACGTATGTAGCACATCTGTGAGCTTGTGGCAACTTCATACCAGCTGGGGACCTTGGCTGTGTATTCCAGCTGAGGCTTCTTCATTGGGCCATTCCTTCATCTAACAAATTCTTGCTGTGTGACAGGCCCTGCTCTGAGGCCTCAGGACACAGCAGTAAACAAGACATTGTCCCTGCCCCTCAGAAGTTCATAGTCTAGCAACAAGAAATTGCAGTACAGTTCCCTCAAGGGAAAAGCTTAGAGGACTAAGAAGACTTCCTTGAGGAGGTGACCCCTAAGCCCAGAGGAGAGAGATAAGTAAGGATGGGGCAAGTGAAGAGGAGAAAGAGCATTCCTGGCAGAGGTCATAGGATATACAAAGGCCTGGAGGTAGGTGGTATTTTAGGGTTTGGCAGTCAGGTCCCAGCAGAGCAGCTCTGATTCAGAGCAGACTGGAAAGGGAAGCAGCAGACCTTCCCTGACATAGTGGCTTCTTTCCCAGAGAAGAGGTGCTAATCTTGAGGAACTCCCCCTAACCCCTGTTCTTTCTGGGATATTTCATAGTTTCCACACCTAGTGCAATGTAACCAGAGGCAGGCTTCTCCCTGGCTCTCACCCAGAAAAGGGTGCAGTCTCGGGTTTTCTTGGGTTCTTGGAACTAGCAGAGGCTGTAGACATTTAAGTGAGAACTGAAGAGAGAAAGCTAGGTTCTGAACTGAAGTAGTGTAAAGTGAGTCCTAGTGAATTTAGACCAATTAGGGGCTAAGTCCTGGTGGCTCCATGATGAGAGTGGTCTAGTAGACCTTTAAGGAAATGTCAGTTTATTGCCATTTAAGCGCTTGAGAGGGAGGGGTAACTGGTTTGATTTAAGCATTCTCATCTAAAGCAGTCTCAGTTTGCACACACTGTGCCAGATTCCTTCAAAACGGTATTCTTAACCTGTTATGGACCCTTTCTGATAGAAAATTCACTCTGATCTGCTGTGCTGAGCTTCTAGCAGCCTCTAGGTACAGAAGACATATTCATTCGGTTAATTGTTTTTGGGTTTTTTTGTGTGTTTTTTTAAATATATCTTTATTGATTTCAGAGAGAGGAAAGGAGAGGGAGAGAGAGAGATAGAAACATCAATGATGAGAGAGTCATTGATTGGCTGCCTAGCCCGCAACCCGGGCATGTGTCCTGACCGGGAATCGAATCCCGATCGCCTGGATCCTAGGTCGACACTTAACCGCTGAGCCACACCCGGCCGGGCCATTCGGTTAATTGTTGAGTGCCTCATCTTTTAGGGCCTGTGCCAGGTGCTCGGGCAAGGGATGAGCATTTGAAGGGCTCCACCACATGTGTACATTTGGTGGGAATGAATGGGCAGGCACTGTTGGAGAGCAGAGAAGAGGTATGCGATTTTATGCTATGGGTTAACTACCTCCCTTTAAAGACAGGTTTATAGTGTTTTCATGTCCTAAATTGCATAAAGGTCTTCTCTTTTAGAGCTAATTGGAGACAACTTGAGCTCAGGGAAATGGAATCATTACCAACCCCAGAAGCAGTGCCACTCAGAAGACCTGCTTGGGCTTTGGAATCAGATCTAGGCTTGAATACCAGCTCTACTCCTTTCTAGCCGGGTGACCTGGGCAATCATCTCTCTGGGCCTTGGTTTGCTTGTCAGTACAGTGAGGATGAAAATGCATCTCTTAAAGTACTGTGTTAAAGACCACGTAAGACAGTGGCTGTAAAGTGCCCCGTACACAGTAGGTGCTAATTAAGCAGATCTGCTCATTTACTAAAGTATCTTAGAATTATTGGCGTTGGCCTTTTGTCCTGGCCCAGCAGTGGCTCAGTTGAGGAATTTAATTCCTGATTGCTTTTCTTACTGCAGGAGGAGCCATTCAGTTTCCATCTTCCCGAAACCCTCTTCAACATCTCCAGGTTCCTGCTGCACAGCCTGACCAAGGACACCCCCTTGGGCATCTCTAAAGTGTATCCTCTCTCTTACCCCCACTCTCTGTCCCATCCCTCTTGTTAATGGCCCTGAGAAGTTCTTTCCAGAGCACTTTGCTGGCAGAAGCTTCCCTCTCTCCAGCAGCCCTCAGGGAAGAGAGCTTGCCTGGCTGCTGCTGTTTGCTGTAGAAGAGGCTCAGCCAGGGAGGCCAAGGGGCTAGTGCCAAGAGAAGATTAGTTTTCAGGGTTCTCTGTGCTAGACCCAGCACTGGGTCTCCAGCCAACACACTCTCCAAACCCTCCTGGAACCCCCAAATGCGGGTGTGACTGAAATATAGGAAGCACCACACCTTTGGGTTTGAAATCTTGGACACTTCCCTGAGAAGGCCAGTCAGTGGATGGAGCACCTGTTGTACCCCAAGTACCTTGCCAGGAAGTAGGCAATAAAACTGCCATTTAGTGGGGGAGGTGACAAGTGTCAGGGCCTGGTTCAGTGGGATGCATGCTGTTTCCAAGGGTGGGAAGCAGCTAAGGCTGGGTTCTTGGCAAAGGAAGGCTACCTGGAGATGATATCCATCCTACAGCTAAAGTAACCAGGGACAACAGTAGAGTAGATGTTCCAGGGGAGCATCCAGCACATGGAAAGGCCCCTAAGTGAAGTAAGCATGGTGTGCAGGAGGAGCTGAAGACTGCCCTGGGGAGCCAGATTGGAGAGGCAGTGGACTGAGGGCCTCCTTCCTTCTCTGACTGGTGTAATCCACAGGGCAGGCTGTAAACAGAGAAGAGGCAGAGGGCCTATGCTGCCAGAAACTACCAGGAAATGACTAAAATCTTTATGTTCCAGAAAGTCATAAAGGTCATAAATATCCCCTCCTGTTCTAAATCTCACTATTCTCTCAGCCCCTTTCCAGCTCCAACCTGGCCTTCCCAGAAGAGGGCTCAGAGGTGTTAATAAGGTGTCTCTAAAGAGTTCCAGGCCCGCCCTTTACCTTTCAGAGAAAACTCCCTCAAATCAAATGGTGCCTTCATTGACTGAAACCCCTGCAAATGAGTGGCCAAGTCCATACCTTCCTGGGTCTCAGCACCTGCACCTAACCTTTCCAGCAATTCCGTTCAAGTCAGCAGAGTTTGATTAAACCCCTGCCCTGAGCTTCACCCTGTGCTGTCCACTGGGGACCTAGGAATGGCTTCTGACAGTCCCAGACTTTGGGGAGTCACAGTAGAGATACAGACAAGGAAACTTACCTCTATGTAACTGCTTGAGTGGAAGGTGCCACACTGGGGGACTGGGGAGCAGGAACCTCAGGGGCAGGAGAAAGGGGAGGAGGCATGAGACTGGGGAAGTGGGGAAGGATGTTCACAGGTGGGGTGAGGAGGAAGGGCAGGCTGGGCCTGGGCATAGCCAACATTTGAGGTGATCAGAGATTGAACACAAAGTCTTGTCAGCCTCAGACTGAGGAGCTCAGGGGAAGACCTCAGAGAGCAGAGGAGGCTGCCAGTCAGAAATCACCATGGCCCTTAGGGAAGTATAGGCAGAGAGAAGTGTACTGTACCCAGTGGCCTCTGTAAGCTGGACCTGAGGGCAGCTGCCCAGGCAGTCTAGGACCAGGCTCCACCTGGCAGGGTTGGAGCAGGAGGGCTTGGCTGGTAGGTAGGGCAAGGTGCAGAGAGCCTTTTTGTCGTGGTCAGGGTACAAGATGAGCCATCAGCAGGCCCAGAGAACCTAAGGAAGGTTAAAATATTAATGGAAACTGCACTGTTTTTATCTCTGAAAAAAATCTCTGGGTCTTGATATCCGAGAAATATACTTACATCCCATAAAAGAACAAACTACTCCTCAGGCTTCTGCTTGTGCCTTCCTGGCACCAGTATGAGCTGTGTTCTGGCACTGGGCTTACTCTGAGGGTAGCAGTGCCAAACTCTCGGCCCCAGGGTAGCCTTTGCTGTCCTTAACCCTGTCATCGGCAGGAATACACTCTTCACTCTGGCCAAGCAAAGCAAGGCCCTGGGCGCCTACAAACTGGCCCGGCACGCCTATGACAAGCTACAGGGCCTGCAGATCCCTGCCAGGTTCCAGAAGTCCATCGAGCTGGGCAGCCTGACCATCCGCTCCAAGCCCTTCCATGACAGTGAGGTAAGGGTGCAGACCCCTCAGGCTCTTTCTCCTCTGCAGCATCTTTGGACATCTGACACATTGCTCTCAGGTATCTGTGCCCCTTCTCCTGCCTAAGCCCTAGCTTACCAACTCTTGCTCTTTCCTCTCTGCCTCCTCTGTTCTCCCTTTGTGCTCTGCTTGCAGCCCTCAGTTCCCCTGAATCCCACAACCCTGCCCTCTCTTCTTCTTAGCCCTCTCAAGGTTCCATTTCTGCTGCAGCCCTTCTCTGTCCCTAGCCTCCCTCTGCACCTCCATGCTCACGTGGCTCTGCCTTCTCCTCATCCTCGGAGCCCCTGCCTTAGCCCCCCTTCCTTCTGGAACCAGATTATTGCTCTTCAGTAAATCCACCCCATATATCTGCAGCCCCATCTATGCCCCAGCCTTCTTTTCTCCAACCCAAGTAGCCACTGCCTTTCACAATCCCCTCCTTCAAGCTTATAGCAGAGACTGGTATCAGGCAGACATGGCTTCAGATCCCAGGCCCATTTCCTAGCTATGTCTCAGTCTTTGTGAGTCTGAGTTTCCTCCTCTCTCAAATGGGGATATGCATAATAGCTTTCCCATAGTGGCTGAGAGGATAAATGAGCCAGTACAGGTGATGTGTTTAGCACAGTACCTGGAGCATGGTAAGTAGCCGGTAAATGTGGCCGTGGTTATTGGCATTCCTGCCAGGAGAACAGAGCTGCTGAGCCCTGCCTGTGAAGGAGGTATCCAGGCCCCAAGTGACAAGGCCTCCAACATCTCTGTAGGCTCTTACTCTGTTTTACATAGCACAGAGCCCCAGGCCCAGTGCCCCCACCCACCCAGGTAGCCTTTCCTCTTGGCAGCCATGCCCCAGTCTGTGGTGCTTATATTTTTGCAGGAGCTGGTGCCTTTGTGCTACCGCTGTTCTACCAACAACCCATTGCTAAACAACTTGGGCAACGTTTGCATCAATTGCCGCCAGCCCTTTGTCTTCTCCGCCTCTTCCTATGGTGAGTCCAGCGCATGTGGATGGGGCCGGTGAATGGCTGGGCTCACTCCGTTGCTTGTTGGCCACATGTGTCCTGATTTGTAAATTGGGGACAGTGTGACAGCCATCCTACCTGACACACAGAGTCATTCAGAGTTCTGAGACAGGACCCACAGTGCTGCACAAACCTGAAACACCCATTCCTCAGAACCTCATGTGAGGCTTTGCATAGCATAAATGCTCCAGGAATAGAGACCACAGGTCAGGCATTTGGTCTGGGAGACTGAGATGGGCTCTCAGGTCTCAGTTCCTTCTATGTTGATGTAGGATCAGAAGCCCCTTCCCAGTACTGGGCAGAGGCCTTGCCTCTTCCCTCAGAGAGGAGCCCATCCAGCTACCAGGGGGAAGAATGAGGTGCTAAAGGCCCCAGTTCTCACCCCCATACACACAGGCACACCCCCCCACACACACACCTCATACCACCCCTGCCCCCAGACATTTGTCAGGCAGGAGAGGTGGCCCTGCTGCTCTGCTTGTCTGCTTGATTTCAGAGAAGACTGCTGCTGGGTGGGGAACTCTGTGGTCCTCCCACCTCCTCTCATGCTGCCTGATGAGAGCATCCAGCCCCCAGCTGCCTGCAGGTTGCCATCCCCCAGCTCCTCCCCGTGCCCTGTGTCCTCCAGAGGTGCTGCACCTGGTCGAGTTCTACCTAGAGGAGGGGATCACTGACGACGAAGCCGTTTCCCTCATTAACCTGGAGGCACCAAGACACAAGCGTGAGAACAAATGGCAGGAGATCACAAGCAACAGTATCCTGGGCACTGGGCTTGACCCCTGTGTATGCCAGCAGAGCACAGGGCCTGGGTGTGAGGAGAAGGCAAGAGGGCCTTGGAGGATGGCTGGGCTTAGTGATTGGAGAGGCCCACATGGCAGCAGAAGAGGCCCACATGGCAGCAGGGACAGGCCAGCAATGGGCAGAAAGCTGTCCAAGATACAGATGGGTACATGATGGGACATTGTATGCCCACAGGTTCAGAAGTGGCATGTGGGAGAGAAGACAGCACCCTGGCCTTTAACAGTACTTCATCCCCCAGAGGGCCTCCCACCCACTCCTGGTTCCTAAAAGGCACCGTCCATGCTTCTGGTCATACGGAGCTAAGGAGCAACTAACATGGCATATGGCACCTGTATTGGTGTCCCCAACTCTTCTAGTCAGGTCACTTTCTTTTTTTAATCCTCACCCAAGGATATTTTTCCTTTTTTTTTTTTTAGAGAGAGAGTAGAAGGGAGGAAAGGGGATGGAGGGGGAGGGAGGGGGTTAGGGAGACATAAACATCAGTGTGAAAGAGACACATTGATTGGTTGCTTCCCGCATGCGTACGACCAAACGGCCAGGGATCTAACCTGCAACCCAGGTACATGCCTTTGGGAATCAAACCTGTGACCCTTCGGTGCCGGTGCCAATGCTTTAACCATTGAGCACACCGGCCAGGGCTAGTCAGGTCACTCTGTGTACAAGGGTCAGAAAGCATGACCCAGGGAGGCTGAGTAAATGGTGTGAAGAAGCCTAGCCATAGATGAACACTGAGTCAGGTTCAGG
This sequence comes from Miniopterus natalensis, assembly GCF_054644295.1. Lineage (NCBI taxonomy): Eukaryota > Metazoa > Chordata > Mammalia > Chiroptera > Miniopteridae > Miniopterus > Miniopterus natalensis. Next base: position 30,601,090 of record NC_142095.1, on the reverse strand, counting down.
TGCTCACTCGGTGCTGGCGGGAGGCCATCTCCTGTCCTCTTGGCTCTGCTGTCCTCTGGGTGGCTTCATTCCTAGGCAGCACCCACCAATCCCCATTAACAGTACCAGCCTTCATCCCATCAGCCTTGTAACAGCCTAGGCAAGAGTCAACCAAAACTTTTCCCAGCATGTCAGCCAAAACTCTCAGCGCACCCTTGCTGGAACAACTGGGGCCAAAGGCCACACCTCAGCTTCTCACTGTGGTCTGGAATGTGTTCATTGTCCCACTTAACACAGGAGGAGGGCTTCTGTGTGTACCCTCCTCACCTGGGCCTTGCTAGCACATGGCAGCTGGGTCAGCAGGTCTGGGTGGTCTAGAGCTTGTGTTTCTACAAGCTTCCAGGTAATGCCAATGCCACTGGCCCATGAACCACATTTTGAAGAGCAGAGGACGGAGGGGAACCCAAGGAGCTCAAGAAGGGAGACAGAAACTATGTCCACACATCAGTCCTCTGCACACACACATCTGCTTAGGCTGGATTGTTGCTGCCGTGTGAGGCCACATCCTGTACCTGACTCAGCACCAGCAGCCTCTAGGTTGGGGGTCCTTTCTCATGGGAACCCCTCTGCCCTGGCCTCACATCAGCTGCTCCACCACTGCCTGGCAGAGGTGGCCGCTCCCTGGGGGCCTTCAGCCTAATCTGACCAGCCTCAGGATCTACAGGAACTCTCACCCTCTTCTCCATGAAATATGACCTGCAAGGACATCTCAAGTACTTGCAAACCACCCAGCTACTGCTGACTGTTTATCCAGGAACCGCCAGTTTGTTGGCCTGTCATTTCTATAGCCACACACAGCAGGCCCACTTGCCTCTGTTCACATTGTGCTTCTGGCTGGCAGGCCCACATGAGCCATGGCACAGTCCCTGTGGGGCAGCAGAGAGCCCATCAGAGCCCATTTCTCTCCTTTCCCACCTTACCTGTTCACTGAGGCCTAGTCCCACCCTCTGTGATCATGCTCTCTGCTCCCTGGTCTATGTTCCCTCCATTCCTCTACCTGGAAACCTGTCCCACCAACCCTGTTGCTCTTCCCCAGAGCTATAGGGTGACACATGGGTCCTAGATGGAGCTCCTGTGAGTCTCAACATTGTTGAGTGGGGGGTGGAACCTGTTTCCTGTTCGGCCTCAGGTTTTATCCTTGACCAGACTCCTCCAGATTCCCAGACTCTGAGACTGGACGAGACCATGAACTCCATGGGAGATGACGACCCATTCACGGCAAAGCTGAGTTTTGAGGTGAGGGTGCCTTTGTGAGTGATGGGCTGCTGAGGCCAGCAAAGCCTATTGGGAGGGTGGTCTTAGGTCTCTTCTGTATACACTCATTGGTGTGAGGAAGAATTTGCTTCCTGTCAGGGCTGCCAGGGAGGAGGAGGAGGTGGGCTTTCTGTCACTAGAGATGGCCAGCAGGGGCTATGTGACCTGGCGGGGTTCTGTCAAGGTACTGGGCAGGGAAATCTCTGGGGTCATTACTGGCTACACCCAAAGATTCTGGGATCATGGCCCACATAAACGTGTCACTGTAGCTGAGTTGAAGGCACCAGTGCCCCCTGCTTCCCACCCGCCTACCCTACAGCAAGGTGGCTCGGAGTTCGTGCCTGTGGTAGTGAACCGGTCGGTGCTGCGTTCCATGAGCCGCCGGGATGTCCTCATAAAGCGCTGGCCCCCACCCCTGCAGTGGCAGTACTTCCGCTCACTCCTGCCAGACGCCTCCATCACCATGTGCCCTTCCTGCTTCCAGGTACCATGTCCACTGCTTGCAGCTCATATGTCGTGTCCAATTTCTCCTTTCTGTTCCTTTTCCATTTCCCAAATGTCCCCTTGGGGAGGCCAGGCATCTGGGAGGAGCACAAGTGATTGAGCAAACAAGGCCCAGTTGGAAGAAGAGACTCGGCTCCTCCCTCCTCTAGTTTGCATCCCATGTGCTGTCTGGAAAGATCTTGGCACTGACCCTGGGCTTTCTGCACCTGCCCTTAATCTGGGAGGGCCAGGAAAGTGTGATTCACCTTTCAACTTCATTTAGAAAAATAGGGGCCACAGACCCTTCTCCCTTCCTCCCAGTCCTTGAACAAAGGTGTCCTAGATCTGGTGTTCTATCCCTGACTCACTGCCAAGCCACTTCCTCTTGGGAGGGCAACAGTCTATGCCAGGCTTGGGGCTGATGCACACCTAGAGGTGCTGCCCAGAGTCATGTCATCTCTCCTCAGATGTTCCACTCGGAGGACTATGAGCTCCTGGTACTTCAGCACACCCGCTGCCCCTATTGCCGAAGGCACATCGACGACCCCAGCCCATGACTGGCATCCTGGGAACCACCCTCTCCCTTTGGGCTTCCTGTCGTCAGCAGTAGAAGGAAGAAAGAATTAAACTGTTAGAATGTATGCTCTCCCTAGATGAAGTTTATATTTTAGGGAGGGGCCTTGTGTAACCACAGAATTCCTATTTATGGCATTTCATACCTTGTAAATAGCACCAGGAGATGAAGAAGAGAATGTACATATATTTTCTAAGAAAAAAGTCTGTTACTTTCAGAATGGCTCTGAGTTGTTCATGGCAGCCTGCTGGAGCCCACAGATCTGTCAGACCATTAACATGTACACTTTGCAAACAGATTGCCTCAATAATTACAAATAAAGGGGCTACTTATTTTCATCAGTGTCTGCATTTTAGCAAATCTTCATATTGTCTGCAATTTAATTTCCTTATGCAAAAGTGCACCTGTTTCTAATTTGATCTGAGAGGGACATTATATTTGTGTTCTCTTAAAATTTAATCTAATTGAAATGGCAATATGGGAGTAAGTAGGGGAACAGGATTTATTTATTTATATATTTTGGTTTAACGGGGCTCCATTTTGACAAGAAAGTAAGATACCTGGCTCCAAAGAAGGTGACAAAGAGGGCCCCTCCCTGGAGGTTACACTTCCCATCCGAGGCCAGGCTCTGCCCCCTCCCCCCATCCACACCCAGGCCCCAACCCAACCTGAGGCTTTCCTCTTCCATCCAGCTCCTGAAGCGAGTGGGTTCCATTTGTGATCCCACTAATGTCTCTTCCCCTGAGCATCAGTGATGCCCAATTTGGAGCTCAAGCGCATGGGTGGGTAGCAGATGGGAAGCTGGGGAGGGAGAGCTGATATCTATTGGGGACCTTGTCTGTGCCAGGCATGTTTTATATGTTGTCTCAGTTCTCACAGCATCTCTGTGAGGAAGGGTTATGATTTTCATTATACAGCCACGGGGGTGGGTGGAGGTACTGGGGCCCACGGAGCTCACCCAGCCCTGAGTGGGAAGCCCTGATCTGTCCATCCCTGAGGCCCCACTCCCTTCAGCTTCCACTCTACCTTCCCAGGAGGGAGTAAGCAAGCACATCCTGTAAAGTCCTCACAGCAGGAGAAAGGGGACATGCCAAAAACCACCCTTGTGATTAGATATTGGTTACCTTACAGGGCACCTGTGAAGTGGGCAGAGTACAACAAAGGTCCCAATTGGAAGGATAAAGAGAGGAGCAGCTGCAGAGGCCAGCCAGTGATGAGTGCAGGAGCTGGACCCCTGCCCCACCCCCTCCTCCCTGCCTCCCTCTGCATCTCTCTTTGGAGATGATGAAGGAAAATGAAGAAAGGGAGCCAGACAGTTGTGCCAACAGAACTCCTTCGTTGAGTGTCTAATTACTTACGATCATGCATGCTCTCTCTCACTAAACATTTATTAAAGTGTTAGGATTTCCATTAGCGCATTACTTGACCTGAAATCATTTGCATATGGCTAGGAAAAAGAGGGGAGAGAGAGAGAAAACAGCCCCAGTCACTCAAGAGGCAGGTGTCAATCACAGTGACACATCAGATGGTCCATGGCTAAAGGCAGAGGGAGGGGGCCCAGACTGAGACTTTAGCATGCATCCTTTCAGCCGAATAACACTTGAATGCTGTGCCAGGTTTTGCTGCCACAGAGAAGCTGAGCTATAGGGGCCTGAGTCTGAGAAACAATCACTGTAGCTCCCATTAAATCAAGTGCTTACTGAGTGCCAGTCCCTGTGCTGAGTACTTTCCACACATCATCTTATTTAATCCTTACAGCCATGGGGGTGGGTGGAGGTACTGGGATCCTAAGGTGCCCATTTCATTAAGAGGAGACAGGCCTTGAGGGAGGAGTGGCTGCCAGAGGCTGCACCTCTTGGAAGTGGTTGAGGCTACAACCTTGTCCTGACCTCTTGTCTCCAGTCTTCAACACTGTTCCCACATTCTTGGAAGGAGAAAGTAGGGAAGGGAGAATTGGGTGGCCCAAAAAGAGCCCCAGGCCAGACTTTAAGTGGGCCTGGCTCTAGCCTAACCTCAGCCAGCTGTGTGTCTCCATCTATCCCCAGCAAGGCTACTGAAGCCAGGAGTCTCTTGTGGCTCTTGAACAGGTGGACAGATGCCCCTTCTCCAAGGTTGCTGCCAACTGCAAATACCAGGTGACCTTCCACTTGTGCCAGTCCTGCCATTAGGAAAAGTAGGAGCCCCAGAAAAGAGGCTACCACTGGGTAGGGCTCTCACCCTGGGCCAGACACTCACCCCAGTAGTCCCTGATATTCCTCCACCCAGACTTCAGAACATCATCCTAAAATGGAAACCTGATGACACCCCTCTCCTGCTTGCAACCATCAGGGTCCCTTGCTGCCAGCCAGCTAGCACCCTACTCCTGGTCCTCCCTTCTTCCCCTGCCACCCATCATCCTGGGGCCCCAGCCTCTCCACACCAGCTGGCCCTTCCCTCCCTGGGGCTTGGCCCAGCTAGCCCACTGTCTAGGCTGAAGGGCTTCCCAGGTTCCCTCCTGGTCCACATCTTGCTTCTCTGTGTCCCCACAGCACTTGGGGCTGAGAGCAAATTCCCACTTATGGTTATTAGTTTTTCCCTTGTTTGCTGCTTCCTGAGGAGCTCCCTGAGGGCAGGAACTGTGTAGGATTCATCTCAGTGTCCCAAGCACCCAGCCCTGGTGCACAGAGGTGTTTGGCAAATGTTGGGGTAGGAGGAAAAGAGGGAGAGAGGAAGAAAGGAGGGAGAAAGGGGAGGAGAGTTATTCTGTCCCCTTCCTTTCTTCCCTCTTGACACTCTCAGGTCAGTCTAAGGCCTCACCCAGCCTGGTGGGGCTAAGACAGTGAGGGGAGGCAGGAAGGAGTAAGAGGAAACTGCTGACCGAGCAGCACCTCCATGCAGAGGCTTAAGAGCTATTTGTGCCCCACCTGCTAAACCCTAATCCTCCATGGCCGAGTCAGAGCCCTGCTTCTGGGCTCCCAGAGGGACTGGGCCAGGAAGCCCTTGAGGTGGCTACGTCTGTCTTCAGAGACAGCCAAACCCAGGCCCCCTGTTCCCATCACTCACAGCTCCTCACAGCTTGTTCTCAGCCTGGCTGAGAGAGAGGGCAAGGGGGCAGTGGCTCAGAAAGTCACCCACACTCAGGCTTGTTCCACTGGCGTGCTCTGTGTCCCTCTCTGGACCGCCTGACATGTAGATGAAAGAGCTCTGGCTGAGGCATTAGATGGCCCGGGTTCAATTCCAGCTCTGATGAGGAACCTCAACCCTCTGAGCATATTTCCTCAGTGTTCAAAGGGAAGTGAGACCTCCCCACAGGGGCCAGGAGGAGCTGTTCATTTATTCAACAAATATTTATTGAGTACCTACTCTGGGCTGCAAGCTCAGGATACAGCAAAGAAGAGACTGGGCCAGCTCTGCATTCTAGAGAGTCAGGGAGAAGACAAATGGGACTGTTGGTGATAGTAACGAGTAGTGAGTAGAAAATGAACTAGGGGTGTGGAGGGGGCTCATTTGTAGACTTGGGGGTGGGAGATGCTCTCCAAGGATGTGATCCATGAGCTGAGACCTGAGTGAGATTCAGAAGAGGATCACACTTTTAGCAGCATTCACTGATCACTGACAGGCACGAGAGTAGGAAACTGAGGCACAGGGAAGGGAGGAGGCTGGGCTGCACCCTGGCTGTGTGGCTGCAGAGCCTCAGTCTGAATGAAAAGGTAGGTATAAACGGGCTGTGCCCAAAGAGGGAGGATCATGAACCTTAAGTTGTGAGGTCTGAAGGTCCATGAGCCAGGCCCTAGTAGGGAAAGCAGCTCGGCCTTACCCTGTAGACAGGTGTGGATCCCTGAGATTTCCTAGGCCCAGCAAACTGAGGCCCAGAGAGGGGGTGAAGTGAACTTCCCAGGCTCTCCTGGTAACACACAGCCAGTGGCACCCCCTGCCCTCAGGGCCACCACTGCTGCTCCAGGCCTGTGTGGCTCAGTTCAGGGCCTTTTTCACCACCCAGTACAACATTTTCTCTTCTTTTTGTCATTTATACCATGGTGTGAAGAACTGGCAGGTCTTTCCTGAGCGCTGTATTTGGCGCTGGAGGAGAAGTCCCCAGGCATTTATAGCTGGGGCTGTCACTGATCTGTCATTTGACCTGGGCAACTCACTGCTGACTCTGGGCCTCAGTCTCCCCACATGGAAAATGCAGCAGGAAGGGTCAGAGTACGTGACTTCTAATGACCTTTCAGCTCACTCCCTGAGCTTGTTGCTCTGAACAAAGAGCATTTTTTGTTTTTTAAAAAAATTCTTTGTCATGCCTTATGGGATACAGAGCACCATCACCTCAGGGATGCCTTTAATTCCCCATCACCTCGCCATGTGGGGGGAGTTATTCAACTCTTACAGGGGAGGAACCTGAGATTTAGAGAGAGGAAGTACTTCCTGAGGTAACCTAGACACATTCACTTATTCCAGAAATATTTGTTGAGCACCTACTCCCTGCCAAGCCCTGGGGGATACATCAGTGAACAACACAGACAGGAACCCCAGCTCTCTCTAGTTCCAGGGAAATGATTCTGCTCCTGCCACATGCTGGGCACCGTGCTGGGTTCTGAGGGTCCTGTGGTGAGCAAGACAGACCCCAGCCCACGCTTGTGGGCTCACATTACACCTGGGAGATGGACCAAAAACACATGAGCAGAACATGATTAAAAGCTCCCAGGCTGTCATAAGCATAAGGATGGGACAGGAAGGTGCTGAGGTGGAGGGGTGATGGCTCAGCCCAGCCAGGGTGGGGCTGTGTGGGGGCTAGTTTTGACTCAGGGCATCCAGAGCTCCTCCCTCCATCTGGCTATCGGGGGCCAGGCCGGGTCAGAATCAAACCCTCCACCTTGACCTCATTAGCATTGGGCCTAATCACTCAGCCAAGCGCCTTAAACTACAAGAGGTCACACCCTACCCACCCTGCCATGCCACCCTCTGTGTTCATCCCACCAACACACATTTTATCAGCCTTTCGTGTGCGCCCTGACACCACTGGACAGGCAGGAGTCTGGAGCCCCAGGAGGGCTGGAGGGAAGGGGGCACTTTTTTGAGCAGAGGGGTCTAGGAAGCCCAGGTGGGAAGAGTGACTGGGTGTCAGAAAGCTTAAGGGATAAAAGTTTCAGAGATAAGGACACTTTCCTGCTGGCCTTGAATTTCCAGCCTTAGGGCCTTTGCACTTGCTGTTTCCTCTGCCTAGATGTCTCCAGCCCCAGACCTTGGCAGGGCTGGCTCCTTCCATCATTGAATTCTCAGCTCAAACTTTACCTTCTCAAAGAGAACTTTTGGGCTGCTAGATAACAGTGTGTTGGGAGTGGATCATGATCTGAACTTTTCCTATATATGTATTTTTTGCTTCATTGCTTGTTTGTAATGAAACGCTTCCTGCAGGCAGGGCCTTGGTCCTCCTTGTCCACTGTGTCTCCCAGAACCAAGAAAATTGGTCAATACACATTGTGGCTGGACAATGGTCATCAAGTACCCTGCATGCCAGACACTCCCAGCTACCTTTATTCTTAGGAGGTGTCATAGCACTCCTGTCACAGATAACGGGAGCCCATCAATATCAGGCCTCCATTTAGCCCCAAAGCTCATCCTGCTGTTCTGGGACCCACCTTTGTGGGGTTACTTGTCACACGGTATCCAAAGACCACTGTCCTAGCCCAGCCTGACCAGACATCCTCAGACATGCCCTGTGTGCTGCAGTATCCAACCAGTTCTGTTTCCAGGGTCTGCCTCCCCTTCACACTGAAGCCCCCAGGGGGCTGGGACCATACCTGCCTCGCTTACTGCAGTGATCTTGTGCCCAGCATAGGACTTGGTACATGATCTGCCTCCTGTATGCCAGGCCTTGCTTCAGGATCCCTGAGAGCCTCTGTCCCCTCCCTGCTTCAGTCACTCCCTTCCCTGTTCCCTCCTCCATCTTTACTCCCTCCAATCCATCTATGGGGGCATTCGTGCCACATTTCTGTCCCTGGGATCTACCCAAACCACTGACCACTGCTCTCAGATAAAGCCAGGCTCCCCAGCTTGGCATCAGAGCTGGCCCCAGCCCATGTGCAGCCACACCCCAGGTGGGCCTCAGGCCTCTGCCCGGCCTTTGTCTTCAGTGTGTGCTCTCTTCCCAACTTGGCAACCTGGCAAAGTGCTCTCAAAGACCCAAACATCACCTCCCTGATGCCTCCCCCAAGCAGGCTGACTCCCCTCCCTGGGCTGGGATTTGTTCTTCCCATATCAGAGTCCTCCTCAGCCTGTAAGTTCCTCCTTTCTCAATCTTTGTATCCCCAGTGGCCTACACATAAATGTTTGATTAACACTTGAGCAAGTGAATTCCCATTCAATGCAACATATTTCTTGAGCTCCTGGGCTATGCCAGGCTGTGTGTCTGGCAGGATGTGACCCCAGCCCTCATGAAGTTGGCAAGATGGGCTAGTGTCAGTGTCCAGCAACTGGATGAGCCAGGAGGTGACTTAGGTGGGGAAGGCATAGGTAAGGGGCTGAGTGAGGGGATGAGAGACAGAGTATAACAAGAGCCTCTGCCCTCTGGGAGCTCATGGTCCAATCAGGAGGAAGACAAAGTCAGCTCACACTAAGCCAGAGAGTAATGGCCTGGAAGTCTGAGGTCCCAATGCCAGGCCAAGGCCATCAGGCTGAGATGGGCTGAAATTCCTGGGGGACAGAAGTGTGGGGGCAGGCATCCTCCCCTTTCCTAGGGCCCCCAGCACCTCCCCTCCCCAACCCCAGGCTTCCACCTGGAGTCACCTTGGCCCCTCTTGGGAAGCCAATTAGGCCCCTAGTTGTAGCACTGGGAATTAATATGATTAATAATGTCCCCAATCTCCCAGGTGCTGATTCAGCCAGGAGCTTAGGGAGGGGAGGTGTCTTCATAAAGGCCTATGGGAGGGTGAGAGCCTGAAGTCGTTCAGCCAGAGCCCTGTGTGGCCAAGCTCAGGCCCCAGCAGCATTTTCGGGTCAGAGCTGCCCGTGGGGCAGCCACAAGGACCTCAGCCATGAACGGCACGGAGGGCCCCAACTTCTATGTGCCCTTCTCCAACAAGACAGGCGTGGTGCGCAGCCCCTTCGAGTACCCGCAGTACTACCTGGCTGAGCCCTGGCAGTTCTCCATGCTGGCCGCCTACATGTTTCTGCTGATTGTGCTTGGCTTCCCCATCAACTTCCTCACTCTCTATGTCACAGTCCAGCACAAGAAGCTGCGCACACCTCTCAACTACATTCTGCTCAATCTGGCCGTGGCTGACCTCTTCATGGTCTTTGGAGGCTTCACCACCACCCTCTACACCTCTCTGCATGGATACTTCATCTTTGGACCCACAGGATGCAATCTGGAGGGCTTCTTTGCCACGCTGGGCGGTATGAGCTGTGGTGCGGGTGGGCATGGGGCACAGGAGTCGGGGTCATGGAGGTGTCTGGGGACAGCCCAGGCTTAAGGATGGGGTTAAGAGGCCTCCTGCCCTCTGCAGTCATTGGCATCATCTAAAGCTCTCACTTATTCAAGCAACAAACACTTCGTTGATGATGATCTAGGCTGCCATTTGGGGAGGGCAGGCACTGAGCACTGTTTATCTCATTTGGAATGGTGCCATTGTTTTGCTTTACAGCAAGGAAAGGGGATGAGAGAAGTCAAGGGCCTTGCAGGGGTCACATCGTGGCAGGGCCAAAGCTGTGTTTCAAGCCCACTTCTATGTGGCCCCTCAGGCCATGTTCAATTTCCCTCAGAATAGATGCCCTGGGTCAGACCCATGCGAGGCACTGGAGAGAGTGCTGGACAAGACAGGTCCTTGTGCTCAGGGCTCCCAGCTCACGACCCATAATCTTAGGGATGCAGATTCCCAGTCTCCAGTCACTGGATTTTACCTGTGCGGGGCCATGGGCTCAGTCCCTCCCAACCCACCTCCAGCCTCTCTGCCATACATGAATGCTTTTTGTGTTGAGGAACTCATCTGCTTCAAAAAACCCCTCCCATAAGGAGGCATGAGAGCTGTGTGACCTGTAGCTTTGAAAGATGCTTTTAAATATTTCTTTGACCGGAAAACTAATGAGAGTGCTGCAGAGACAATAGATCCCATTTAGCAGATGAGAAAACTGAGACATGGAGAGGGGAAGACTCATTTAGGGATGTGGCAGGGCAGTGACCGGGGCATAGGTCTCCTGGCTCAGACCCAAGAATGTCCCCCCGGGACACACAGCCAGCCAGGCAAGCAGGAGACACCAGTGGTCATTATTACAAAGCCAGGGTGATGGGGAGAGCCTAGCACCAGCCACAAGGATGGCTCTGCTGCCTGTCTTCTCTCACCCTTGTGTGTCCAGGTTGCTGCCTCAGCCCCATTCCCCAGAATCTCTGGCCATCACTGGGTGTCACTTTCAGTGACCACAGATCATCCATTCTCAGGCCAGAGCCAGGGGTGAGACAGGGGTGCCACATACAGGCAGGCACTTCTCTGCAGTGTTGGTCCTAATTTACAACTATTGTCCTGGAATAATTACTAGTGTTCCTTTCACTCTGAGAAGTGGCCCAGTTAGGTTGATAAATTCTATGAGTTTCTGTAGTGATATGCAGCATAAATGTCTGAATTCCATCACTATTTCTTCCTTTGTCTTCTGAGCCAAACATTATTCATCTTCCTGGCTCCTAGCAGAGGGATCCACATGCCCAGGTTATTTTGTTTCCCTCGGGGGGAGAGGCCATCACTCTGGAGGGAGGGAAGGACTTCCAACTCCAGGTTTCCCCTGCCTCTGCAATGCCTCTCAGCAGGGACTCTGCCTGTTGTCCCAGGAAGGACACATTCTCCTGTAAAAACTCCCTTCAGGGTTCCCAGTCCAATCATGACCCCTAATTTGATTTCTGTGTCCCTCATGAACCCAGAGCTCTAACTGAGCTAAACTTCTGAGTGTTACTCCACTCTCCCTGGCATGCCGGTCCCTCGGCCCTGCACCCCCTTCCCTCTCCTTCTCCGTGACTCAGCCCGCTCCAGCCTGAGGCTTCACTCCGGGCCTACCCCAAGCTACCCTCCTAGCTGCCCTCTCCCACGTAGGAGGAGCGCTGCTGCCGCCTTAGACAGAGTGAGTCCAGGCTAGTGGCATGCTGACTGACAGCTGACTGCCTTGCAGGTGAAATTGCCCTGTGGTCCTTGGTGGTCCTGGCCATCGAGCGGTACGTGGTGGTATGCAAGCCCATGAGCAACTTCCGCTTTGGGGAGAACCACGCCATCATGGGCCTCGCCTTCACCTGGGTCATGGCACTGGCCTGTGCCGCGCCCCCACTAGCCGGCTGGTCCAGGTAATGGCACTGAGCAGAAGGGATGGGTCTCGGGGGGTCTTCTTAGGGTCCCCCGGCCAGGACTCAAACCTGGGGCTGTTTGGTTCCAGGCACCAAGCTGGCAACTCTTCTGGGGTTGGCGTTTAGGCCAGGGGAAGAGAGGATCAGACCCTAATGTTGCTGTGGGGCTGGTCCCACCTCCTGAGTCCCCATGTCAAGGAGAATCCCAAAAGCCCAACCTTTCACCTTGGCTGTGCCCCTAATCCTCAACTAAGCCAGGGCCAGATTCCAATCCTCTTTGGTCCAGTGCCCTGTGGGCAGCTTCCTTTGACCTTGGGCCTCAGCACCTGGGGAGACTGAGCCTTCCTAGTGCAGGTGATGACCTTATAGTCCCTGGGACCCAGGTCCTGTGCAGTCTGCAGGCCACTGTCTGAGATGAGAGATCCGTGGAAAGGGCAGGAAGTGGTTTGGGAAACTTGACTGGTGACTTTATGAGTTCCCAGAGGCCTCGTGTTCCCCTGCTTCCAGGAAATTCCCACTCTCTTCCCTTTCCTCCTCAGTCTCCCTAGGGTCATTTTTCTGCCCCTTGCTAAATTCGAGCCCACCCCCCTCCAGCCTCTTTCCCTGTCTGCTCCAGTCTGGTCCAGTTACATCCCATAGGCGCAGCCAACGGACACTCCATGTTTTCTGAGGTTGGTCTGATGTCACCCCCTCTCTAGAACTACTGAAAAATCCTAACCACATACCCCAGAGGTCTCTTGTTCCCCCTTTCCCCCTTTTTTGTGCAAAGATCTCTGTTACCCTGCGTGCCCATCTTAGGGCTAGAAAATACTCTCACCTTGTTGTTAGTAAGACCCCAGTTTGTACAAACTACCTCAAATACAGAGTTTGGGGTTCTTTCCCTTCCCCCACCACCTCTGCCCTGCATAGCCTGAGGCCTGGCTTGGGTCTGGTGAGAAACCCTGCACCGGCCAGTGTATGCAGGTGCTGCCAGGGGAGAGGTGGGGCCAGAGACTGAGTTGTGTCCTGATAACAAGGCCACTAAACAGCAGTGAAACAACACTGTTTTCACAAGGCGCATTTGAGTCCCTTCTCTCCATTGATTTGATCCTCACTGTCACACAGCCAAGCAGACATTTTATTACCCCCATTGTGCAGAGAGGAAAGTGAGGACCAGAGCGAGGCCAGCCACATGGCAGGTCACTCTGGTTATGAGGCCTGTTCCCAAGTTCCTCACACGTGGGTCTCTGTTATGCCCCCTCCTGTCCTGTTCTCCACCGGTCATCAGGTACATCCCAGAGGGCCTGCAGTGTTCGTGTGGGATTGACTACTACACGCTCAAACCAGAGGTCAACAACGAGTCCTTCGTCATCTACATGTTCGTGGTCCACTTCACCATCCCCATGATCGTCATATTCTTCTGCTATGGACAGCTGGTCTTCACAGTAAAGGAGGTATGGCCTCGTGCTGGGTGCCGGGGACACATGCATTGAATGGATGGAGCCCAGCCCCTGGCCCAGAGTTACTCCAGTCTGGACACCAGGCTCTGTATCTCTGCAGGCAGCTGCCCAGCAGCAGGAGTCAGCCACCACCCAGAAGGCCGAGAAGGAAGTCACTCGCATGGTCATCATCATGGTCATCGCGTTCCTGATCTGTTGGCTGCCCTACGCCAGCGTGGCATTCTACATCTTCACCCACCAGGGCTCTAACTTTGGCCCTATCTTCATGACCCTCCCGGCATTCTTTGCCAAGTCATCCTCCATCTACAACCCCGTCATCTATATCATGATGAACAAGCAGGTGCCAGGTGGCGGGGCGGGAGGGTCCAGGTCCCTCAAGCCACAGGCACTGCCTGTGGAGGACAAGCCACATCCTTGACTGGGTCTCAATCTTCCCATCTGCAAAATTGGACTGGGCAGTTGGTCTCCCCCAGGTCATCAGAGTCATCTGGGAGAAAAGCAGATTCCTGGGCCCCACCCAGACCTGCATTTCTAATGAGCCCTCCAGGTGACTCTGGGGCTGGCTCAAATAAGATGGTTGTGGAGATTCACTTTAAAAGTCAAGTGGTCAAAGTCCCAAGCCTGGAAATGGGATGGTGCCAGTCTCCATCAAGGAAGGGGGGGGGGGGGAGCTAAAAAGTATTATTCTGAGGGATAAAGGGATAAACCAGACCTTTAACATAGACCAGTAGTTTCTCTGAAGAATCCATGATCCAGTGGGGAAAATGTGGTCTCTGGAGTCAGGCATATTGGATTCAAATCCCAGGTCTGCTATTGACTAGCTGTGTGACCTTGGGCAAGTCACTTCCCTTCTCCGGGCTTCAGTTTCTTCATCCATAGAAGGGGTAAAATTCCAAACTCTTGAGTTAAACAAGATAATTTACAAATAGCCCTTCGCACACAGAAGGCATCATGGAATGTCATTAGTGACAAAGCCCCCTTGGGTTTGGTCCCTGGCATCTCTGCGTGGGGTCACATGTTTAGTAACTTCCCTCCAGAGAGACAGATCTGACATGGGAGTGAGGGCTGTGAGGGCCAGAGCGGGAAGGGGTTGTAGGCGAATCTTGCCAACCACACCAGTTTGCTGCACACCCTTTGAGTGGACCCTGACCCTGACTCATGCCCCTTGCCTTCCAGTTTCGGAACTGCATGCTCACCACCCTCTGCTGTGGCAAGAACCCACTGGGTGATGACGAAGCATCCACCACTGCCTCCAAGACGGAGACCAGCCAGGTGGCACCAGCCTAAGCCCTGCCAAGGACTCTGCTGCCGACTATAGGAGTCTCCCATCCCCCAACACTCACCCTCAGCAACAGCTGCCCCACCAGGACCTGTGCCTGTCGGAACCGGGTCTCACAGGCTCCGTGAGTTTATAACAAAGAATTAATGAGAGAAAAATGAGGCTCCCTACTCGACGAGGACTGCTCGACCTGGAGTCTTGAGTACCCAGGGGCCGGTGGAGCTGTACCCCTCCTCCCTTGACTCGTCTCTCAGGAACAGAAGAACTCTTGCTGTCTGGAAAAGTGTCCCAGCTTAGGGATAAGTGTCTAGCACAGAGTGGGGCACACAGTAGGTGCTTAATAAATGCTAGATGGAGGAAGGAATAAATGAAGGGATGAATGGGCAGGGAGAGCATATTTATCCTCTCAAAACCACCTCAGCAGCAGCAGCAGCTCCATGGCTGATGACCATGAGCAATTGTTTCCTCCCTGGGCCTCACCTTCTTTCCCTATAAAATGGGAATCCCGAGTCCCTGGTCCTGCCGTACATGGCTGCTGTGAAGATCAAATGAGATGTGTGTGTGTGTGTGTGTGTGTGTGTGTGTGTGTTAAAGCACTTTGTAAATGGTAGAGTGTACATATTGCAGTTAATGTTATGAATAACATCAATTAATATAATTAATTAATTACTATTATCATCTCCTCTTGATAGTGACTATTTTGAGATTGGACAGACCCCCGAGTATCCAGCCTCAGCAGGTTTTTTAAAAATTAGCCAGGTGTCAGCCAGACCTGGGGGTTTGTCTGCAGGGAGGGACAGTTGAGTGAATGCAGAATGAAGTCATCAGACCTGACAGAACAACATCAGACTGGAGTCTGGAGCCAAGGCCCAGGGCCTCTCCTCCCCAGTGCAACCTGTGAAGAGAGGCCTTTCAACTTCCAGAAACCATGTGCTCTCCTCCCCGGCATTTGGGCCACAGCATACCTGGGCCAGTATGGAGCTTTCTAGAAGCCATGCTCACCAGTCCACATTTAATAAAGAGCTGAGTCTCCAATGTCACCCTTGCCTAGAATAGCTTAGAAACAAAGAGTGGGCCCACCTTCCCTGGGGACTTTCACAGGTCTCAGATTCCTACTCCCTGCCTGGATGAGCCTGTCTTCAGCAGCTCCAGTGCATTCTCCATTCTGGAGAGTCCTTGCTCCGAAGCTGGCTGGAACTCTGGGGCATCGGAATTGAACTGAGCCCTTCTTCACATAACAAAAGCCGGAAGCTCTAGCTCTCCCAGCCCTGACCGGAGGCTAAGGCAAATTGGGGCATTAAAAGCTCAGCTCCTGTACTTGGTGTTAATGGTGGTGGTTTTTGTCATTCTCAGGCTCTTTCTCGGCAGGATGGATTGAAACTGGGCAGCATCCACCTGGTCCCTGACCCTGGGATGCCTGGATTGGGCAATCAGCAGAGCCTCCTGGGGTGCAGAGGTGCGGGGGAGGGGAGGGGAGGGGAGGGGAGGGGCGAGCCAGCCCAGGAATGGGAAAAGCCCCAGCTTTGGAGTCACAGAGACCCAGATGACCTGCGAAACTGCAAGCAAGTTTTGTCACCTCTCTGAGCCTCCTTATCAGCAAAAGAGAATGTTAAAACAGACCTTGAGGGGATTAGATGAGATTGCAGACTACGTAGCCAGTTCGCTTCCTGACATACAGCAGATGGTGGGAGACTTTTGACATTACTGGGGCCTCAGCTCAGTGCTCACCTTGCTGGGCACCCCATCTGCAAGGGAAACAGGATGGAGGTATAGCCCCCAAGAGTTAGCCTCATTCTCCAAGGTGGGAAAGGATGGCAGGAAGATCCTTAGCGCCAGGGTGGGGCTGGGGCAGGTAAGAGTCGGGCTCTCTGCCCTTGTCCCTCTTCACTCTGTCTCCCTGGGTGATGTCGGTCAGGATTCCTTTGGCTGCAAATGACAGGAAATTCCCTTTAGGGCTGAAACTAAAGGGGCAAATCATTGGTTCCAATAAATGAAAAGCCCAGGGCTTTAGAAACAGCTAGAGACTGGTGCTCAGATGATGTTACTGCGCTTCTGTGTCTCTTCTGGCTACACTTTCCTCTGTGTTGGCTTCAAGCACAGGCCGTTTCCAAGACGTGGCAGAAGGTGGCAACCAGTTGTTTCAGGCCCAGTAAGCCCTGCAGAGAGCTGGCTTCTCTTTTCCCTCAGTTCCAGCAGATTTTCCAGGTAGCGCCCTCATTGGCCAGGCTTGGGTCACCTGATTGCCCTTGCAGCCCAATATTAACCCCACATAAACCAGATGGTCTGAGAGAGGGGACAGAAAGGGGCCCAAAGGAAACCCTGGGAGTGTTGTTCCCAGAAGTAGGAGGGCGGGAGGCAGGGTGGGCAGAGACACAGAGGCCCAGCAAGGATGGACTCTAAGTCACTGATATTTGACTAGACCAGGCCTCCCTCCCACATTGGGGACACAAGAAATAAGGTTCCCATGGTTGGTCCTGCAGGTCACTCTCCATTTCAGGTGCTGAATTGGGCCAGGCATGGCAGTGGGAGGGACAGTGGCATTTTAGTTGCCCTGCCTTACAGGGACTCCCCCACCCGACTTCACATATTCTGAAGACTGGTATGTTTATCTCAACCTCACATCCAGAGAAAAAAAATTTACTCTGAAACCAGAACATCCTGTGGTTTTTCCTGGTAGAGAGGAAAACCTCTTTAATTCCTTAATTTACAACTGATTTGACAGCTATGTGTGGGGTACTTGCCATAGGAAGGCAAGAGCTACTGACAGCCTGAGAAGAGGTTATTATCCACCTCATCTCTAGGCTCCTGGCAGCCAACACGTTTATGGAATGCCTGCTGTATACAGTCGTGTCTCCACTCAACCCAATCTAAGGAGGTGGATCCTAGGCCAGGACATGCCGGAAATTCCAGAATTGGATTGGAGGGACCAAATCTCTGGGCTATGACCTAGCTAGCCCCAGGGCCACAAAGCTCTCTCACCCCTGATTGTGCCTCTGGGAGGAGATTGTGTGAACCCTACCCCAGGCCCCAAGGCAGCAGGGCCTGATGGCAGCCTGTCCCTCTGCCCCGCAGTAGAGATGTGCATTCCTGACACCCCGTTTCCCCCAGGGAGATGGTGGGTGTCCTCTCCAGCTGTGTGACCTCATACCAAGTTTCTGAACCTCATTAGGACTCAGGCCCCTCAGCTTTAAAAGGGGAGAATTATCCAAGTTGGTAGATTTGTCTAAAGGGACCGAGATTATTGATATAAAAGATGCGATGCATAGTAGGTAGTCAATAAATGTGAGTTCCCTTCCCAGAGACCTGAATCAAGTTCAAAGGAGCAGCCCCAGCTGTGGTCGAGATAGGCATTGAAGAGATTAAAATAATGGAGGGGGTCTCAGGAGAGCGGGAAACAAGAGCTAACTACCTCAATATTCATTCCTCTTTCTTTCTTTCTTTCTTTCTTTCTTTCTTTCTTTCTTTCTTTCTTTCTTTCTTTCTTTCTTTCTTTCTTTCTTTCTTTCTTTCTTTCTTTGCCTTTTCTTTTTTCAAAATATATTTTTATTGATTTCAGAGACAGGAAGGGAGAGGGAGAGAGATAGAAACATCAATGATGAGAGTCATTGATCGGCTGCCTTCTGCACACCCCCTGCTGGGGCTTGAGCCCTCAACCCAGGCATGTGCCCTGACTGGGAATCAAACCTCGATCTCCTGGATCATAGGTCGATGCTCAACCACTGAGCCAGACCCTTTCTTTTTTTTAGTAATATCACCCCAAGTTCTAGCTGTCACTTTGCCACCCAGCACCAGACTGCATCTCCCAGCTTCCTTTGCACCTGCAGTGGCATGACATTAAGGTCTGGCCAGAAGTAATAATCAGAAGTAATGTTTGCAACCTCTTTTGCATTTTTGCATTTCAGAGAATGGGGGTGTCCTCCACTTCCTTTCTTCTTTTCTTTCTGAAAGCAGGGATGTGGTCATGATGACCAGAGCTACAGCAGCTCTCTTGGATCATGAGGTAGAATCTATGGTCAGAGAACAGCACAGTATCAAGAAAAGGACCCTGGGTTTCCCAGGCTACCTTACCAGCCTGTACAACTTACTCTTGAAGAGTTTTGTGAGAAATGGTCTCATGGTTTCTTGTTGAGCCATTGTTACTTTGGAATCGTAGCTAGTTTCTTAAGTAACACAGAGGGCTTTCAGGTTGCAGCCCAGGGTCTGGACTCAGGAAGATCTAGAGCAGGCCCTCTCAGAACTTTTGCTTCTTCATGTGTAAATAAAACAGTGGACATAAAATATTAACATAGATATCGAACGTAGCAGCTACTACTACTTCTTCTCTGCCCTCTATGCATTTATTGACCTAAAATCACAAATATCCTGCTGCTACAGAGGCTAGAGTTACACAAAACAACCACCCTATCACTACTTCAGAAAGTTGAGAACTGAAACCCTCAGAACCATCAGAAAGTTCCCGCACGGGTGGACCCTTTTCAATGTTCCAAGATGGTAAAAGAAGTTTTCGACAAAACTTAAACTCCATACAGGCCTCAGGAAAAGAGTCCCATCAGCACACCAAGCCACCGCTCCTCTCCAGCGGGCTGATCCTCACAATGATTATTTCCCTGTAAAAAGGCAATCCTCTAAAAGAATTTTTAGATCACGCAGTACATTTTAGAACTTCTTCCCTCCAAATGCAAACCTCTATCCTGGCACAGCCCAGAAGCAAGGTTTCAGAGTAAGCTCGTGGGAATGTTTGTATTACTGAGTCTTTTTCTATTTCTCAATTCTTGGAAATTCCCCACAATGTGATAAAAATTGCTGCCTCCGTTTGCACCAGCTTCCATGTGCCTCTTTGCCTCCTGTCTTCAGGCCTTCTTACACTCAGTCAAACTGAGCTCTGACACTGGGGCTTCCACAGCAATGGGTGCTGTGCACCTACTATGTGCCAGGCGCTGTGCTGGGCACCAAGGATACCACCAAGAACAAGATAACACAGCCCTGCTCCCCCCAACACCCCCAACACTACCACCAAGCTCAAGAGCTAATGAAGGAGAAATAAGTCAGAGTTGTAACTCAGGATGCTGGAGGCTCCCAGACAGCAAGTCCGGGGGCTGCTGGGCAACCAGAGGAGGGGCCCATAACCTCCTAGGGAGTCAGGGAGGACTTTTCTGAGGAAGTGACATCTACACTGAGGCCAAAAGGATGAGTGGGAAACAGTCCAGAGGAGGCAGGTGAATGATCTCTGGTTTCACTTTAGAACACTTTGGTGACCACTGCCTCCCTCGATCCAGAACTCTGGCAATGGAGAGTCCCCTGGGAAAATTCCAAAAATAGACTGTAGAAAGAAATTTTTAAATCTATTTTAAATCCATCCCCTCCAAATTCTGTGCCCTCTTCAGAGGTAATCCCTGCTATTACCTTGGTGTAAATCCTTTCAGGCCTTTTGTGCCTTCAACACACACACACACACACACACACACACACACACACACACACACACACGTTTTCTCAGAAGTGGAGAGCATATTTCTCAGATATATTCTGGCTCCTTCATTTTCACTGCTGTGTACTGTTCCACATATGAATAGACCACAGTTTATTTGTCCACCTTCCTCCTGATGGGCATTTAGGTTGCTTTGAAGTTTTACTAAGATTGCAGTAAGCACCCTTGTATATCAACGTAGGAGTTTCTCCAATTCATACCTAGAGTGACATGGGTGGGATGTGGCATGAGTCCATCTTTAGCCATAGTAGATGCCACTGAATTGCTTTCTAAAGTGGCTCCCAACTGATCCTCCTAATGGTTACCCACTTCTTCATGTCCTGAGCAGTCAGCATTGATAGACATTTAAATATTTGTTATTCTACTGGGTGTGAAATACAACCTCATCTTTGTTGTAATCCACCTCATCACTTTAAATGGCTGCAGAGTGTTCTACAGTAAGGGAGTAATTTAGTCAGGCCCAAGGGATTCACTTGGAAGTTAGTTCTATTTTACTTTCTTTTCCTAGCTAATGCACTTCTAGGACAGAAAAGTGGAGTTGCTGGGCTCAAGGGAAAACCTTTTCAAAGTTGGCTGCACCCCAATTTACACCCCTGGCAGGGGCAGAGAGAGCCTCTGCATCCAGCTCCCTGAATTTTTGCCAACACTTTGTCTTCAATTTTTGTCATTTTTATGGGAAAATTATATCTCATCGTTGTTTCAGTCTGAATTTTCCTGGATGCCAAGGAGGTTAAGGATATTTTCCTGTGTTTATCAACTGTTTTGGTGAATTGCCTATTTATATTTTTTTGTCCATTTTCCCATGGCTATTGTCAAATTTTTTGGAGACTTTTGCTAAGCAATTTTATTTTAAAATTGCTCTTTCATCCCATAAATATTTCTTTCTTAAAAACAAAACAAAAAAACACACACAAGGATGGCCACAGGTTGACCTACGGGTATCTGCTTCAGGCAAACCCCATTGGTGGGCCTCCAGCTGCTACTTCTTGAGAAATTTAGGCAAGCAGTGGCCAGGGAACAGGGTGAGGCACTCGTGGTGGGATTGGAGGGCCTGGCCTGTACGACCCAGCTGTGCCCAATGCCCCATCAGCATCTCCAGCCCCTGGTGAGCAGAGGGTGCAAGAGGGACCAAGAGTCTCAGTCCCCATCATTTCACCACAGGGGCTGACACCCTGAGAAGTCAAGTGACTCATGCAAAGTCACACAGGAGTAGGTGACTAAGCTGGGGTGTCAGTGCCCAAGGCAGGGCGGTAGTGCCCCATCCTACCCTCCCGCCCCAATCAGCAGCTCAGAACGTCCCAGCCCAATCAGGGACTAATTGGCGTCATGGGGCCAGACCACTGGTATATAAGACAAGCAGGCTGGCCTGGCAGCCTCACTTCTGCGTCTGTCTACCTGTGCAATGGCTCCTGGAAGCGTAGCCTCCAGTGACACCTTGATCTCCTCGGCCTCCCTAACCCCCATGACCTCCACGACCTCCACGACCTCCATGACCTCCACCTCTGGGTGGTCTGGGGCTCAAAAGCCAGGTGAGCAAAGAAAGGCAACTCCTCCCTCATCCCTGCAAGTACATTCCCTGGGTGTCCGGACCCTTCCTCCTCCACCCTCCTCCTCTCCCAGCCTCGCCCCAGAACCCATCCTAGAGGTTGTTGAGTTCAACTGCCCACTTGGCAGATGCCAGCAGTGGCAGGGGCCAGGCAGGACCTGAGAGCTGAGGCTGGCCCAGCTCAGGGCAAGAGGCCAGAGCAGGCCTCCCCAGCTGGAGCTCCTTTTCTTTCCTGGGAGGGCTACTAGCCCAGCTGCAGCTGCAGGGCAGCTAGTTGAAGGGGCTAGAGTAGCCAGTGTTTGATAAAGGGCTGGGCTTTGGATTTAGGGCTGCATCCCAAATTTCAATAAACAACGCCTCTGGGTTTCTCGGGATATGTGGTCCACTGAGACACATCTAGTTCATTCCCTATGGGAGCTCCCAGTCTGATAGGCAAACCTGTCTCATTAATAGATGACATTTGATGATCTGGCATGGGCTTTAATGGAGGGAACCCAGAGGGCTGAGGGAGCCCAGAGAAGTCACCTAACACACCCTGGGAGGTGGGGGAAGGCTTCCTGGAGGAGGTGACCCCTGAAGGAAGGATAAACCTCACCCAAGAGAAAGAGGATTGGGCAGGGAAATCTTTCTGAGTTTTTGCAAAGGTTCCTTTGGAGCAGGGGGGTGGGTTCCAGGTGCCTCAGAGAGCACAGGGAAGAGCTGCTCATTCTGGTTTGGGAAGTCGGGGCAGGTGTTCAAATCACAGTGCTGTCTGAGCCCTGAAGGACGAGCAAAAGCTGCCTGGGTGACTAAGGTGGAAGGCCACCCAGACGGAAGGAACAATATAGGCAAAGGCCCAAAAACCCAAAGGTAGGCATGCTGGTGGAGCATTTGGGGAGTTGCAAGTCGTGTGGCTAGGGGCAGAGACAGGAGAACACAGGTGAGTGAGCGGGACCCACCAGACTGAGCCTCCCAGGCTGTGGTCAGGTGAGCTGGCCCTTACACTGAAGGTAATACGGAGGTGGGGGGTGTGAGGTACAGTGAGGAAAATAGATTGGAAGGGAAAGGAGGCAGCAGGGAGGAGGCTGGGGCCCCAGATGGAGAGGAGAGGCTAGAATGGAGGGAGAGAAGCCTAGGGGGAGGGGTGGAGTAGGTGCGGTGGTGAAGGGGAGGGGGTTCAGGATGTCCCCTGGGTTCTAGCTGGGGTGTCTGGGTAGGTATGGGGGGAGGTGACATTCCTGGGAAGGAAAAGTCGAGGGCAGGTGTGGGGGCGGTGTGAGTTCTGGACATCCCAGTATTGAATAACTGCCAAATGAGGAGCTGAATTCAGCTGGAGGGGCTGGGGAGGGAGGAGACTTGAGGGTGGCTCCTTGGGACAGGGCATGGTTTGGGGGAGATAGGAGAGGGGTTATTAAGGTGTCAGACCAGGCCAGGCCTCAGTACCCCTCTGGAAACCCTCTAACACTGCAGCTGGGATGGCGCAGACCTCCTTAGAGGCCCCCATCCTTGCTGTACAGATGGGAAGACTGAAGCCCAGAGAGGAGGGGAAAACTCCCAAGGTCCTGGGGGTGGCTGACTCAGGACTCCACCAATTCACAGGCTTTGGCCCCAAAATGAATATTCCCAGACAAACTGGGCTCTCCTGGTTAGGAGGCAGCAGTGGTCCAATTGGATTAGTTCTCTTTACAATTTTGCTCAAGATCTAGAGCTTTGGGGTGTTTTTAAAATATATATATTTTAGCCAACTGATTCTCTTTTGAATCTTTAATTTTTGCAAGTTGATCAGAAGGCAACGTTTCTAATTTCCATATTTAAATCAGGTTTTATATTTAAACCACTTTTATGTACCTTATAGGGACTGACAATTTCTCACATTTCCTCCCTGCTCACCCCTTGATCCTATGCTCTTCTGCAACTTTTTTTTGTACAAGCTTATTGAGATATGTCAATAATTAACATATCATACAGTTCACCCATTTAAAGTGTACAACAGCTTTTAGTATATGCACAGCTGTGTATCCATTTTCACAGTCGATTTTAGAATATTTTCATCACCTCAAAAGAAAACCTGCATCCACTAGCAGTCATTCCCATCCCCACCCTGTACGCCCCCAGCCCCTGGTAATCACTAACCTACTTTTTATTCCTATGATTTGCCCATTCAGAACAGTTTGTATAAATGAAATTACACACTATGCAATTTTTTGTGATTGACTTCTTTCACTCAGCATAGTTTTCAAGGAAGCACTTCACTCTTTCTTTTGGCCAGATGACATTCCATTTTATTGCTATCCCATTTTGTTTACCCATTCATTAGTTTATGGGCATATGGGTTGTTTCTACTTTTGTGCTATTATAAATAATGCTGCTATGAACATTTTGTATAAAAATATTTGTGTGGACATATGTTTTCATTTCTCTTGGGTATATATTTAGGAGTGGAATTCTTTTGTAACTTTTTATTGTGAAAACTTCCAAATTAATACAAAAGTAGACAGAGTGGTACAGTGACTCCCGTGCCAGACCCACCCCCAGCACCCATTATCCAACCTCAACAGTTATTCGTGTATGGCTACTCTTGTTTCATGTATTGGGCTATTTCAAGGCAAGTGCCAGAGCTACCATTTTATCTATAATCACCAGTATGTATCTTTAAAAAAAATAAGAAAATTTACCCTGGCTGGTTTGGCTCAGTGGTTAGAGCATCAGCCTGTGGACCAAAGGGTTGCTGGTTTGATTCCCAGTCAAGGGCACACACCTGGGTTGCAGGTTCAAATCCCAGCCCCAGTTGGGTTGGAGGTAACCAATTAATGCCTCTCTCTTACATCAGTCTCTTCCCCCCTTCCATTTTCTCTAAAAAAAATCAATGGAAAAAATATACTTGGGTGACGATTAAAAAAAACAAAAAAAAACTGTTTGCAAAAGAATTTCAATACCATTAGCATACCTGAAACAATAGCCTCCTTAATATCATCAAATGTTTCCAGTATTCCCATTTATCTAGTTGGCTTTCTTTTTCCCAGCTGGCTCATTCAAATCACATCCCAAATCTGAGCAAGGGCCCCACGTCGCATTTGGCTAAGAGGTCTCTCCAGAATCTCTCGTCCTGGGACCGCTGCCCCTTTCCGTTTCCCTTGTTTATGTGTAGATGAAGCTGGACTTTGTTCCTGGAGAGAGCCTCCCAGTCTGGATTCTGCTGATTTTATCCCTGTGGCCCTTTCACAGAGCCCCTGGATTCCCTGCAGACTGGGAGTTAGATCTAGACACCTGACCCTATTTCAGGTTGATTTTCAAAAGGAATACTGAATTCTTTCCATGAGCCTCCATAGAGTGCCTGGTGTGCGCCCAGCCCCACGGCGGGCACTGGGACACAGTCGCTGGCCAAGCAGCGTGTCCTGTCCTTGGGGTGCTCGCAGGCACTGACACGGGGGATATTTGATCCCCGAGGCCCCTTGCCCACCCACGATGGGGCCTGGCTGGGGCCTGGAGTGTGCTTCCCCGAGGCATGCTTGTGGTGAGCTGGGCCCGAGGGCGGCTTGGGTCCTGGCTAATGTCCTGCTGTCCGTCCGCAGGCCCGAGCCACAGTGCCGGCCCAGCACCACGCCGCAACCCACCCATGCTGCGCATGGTGCTGGAGGCGCTGCAGGCGGGAGAGCAGCGCCGGGGCACCTCGGTGGCGGCCATCAAGGTCTACATCCTGCAGAAGTACCCGACGGTCGACGCCGTGCGGCTCAAGTACCTGCTGAAGCGGGCCCTGGACACGGGCATGCAACGCGGCCTCCTCAGCAGGCCCACCAACTCCAAGGCCAAGGGGGCCACTGGCAGCTTCAAGGTGAGCCTACCGGGGGCGGGGGGAAGGCCACAGGGTGAGGAGACTTGGCCAGGGTTTAAACTTCAGTTCCGGCTCTCTCTTCCTGGCCTGTGTGCCATCACCTGCCAGAAGGCTTTCTCCCTGTCTCCTCTTCCTGTTTTTCCTGTGTGTTCTCAGAGACACACTCTTTTCCAGGAAGGCTGGCGTGCCTGCCTCATCTGAGCCCTCACAGAGCTCTGGTCACCCTCTGTGTCCACCTTCATCCCTGTTGGGTGTGTTCAGTGACCAGGGACCATCTCAGCTGTATTCTCTCTGCCCACGACCCATTCCTGGAACTCCTCACCACAGGCGAAGTGGCCCATCCTTGGGGTCTGGAAGGTCACAGAGTTGGGGTTCAGTCCCCATGCTGTCTGGCTCCAAATCAGGGCTGGCACCTGCCAGAGCACCATGTCCTCTTCTTTCAAATGGGAGGGTCCCAGAGGGGGTCAGATTTGTCACAACATTGAACTCCAGCGTCATGACTGCCAGCTGCCACCAGGGAAATCTCAGGAACCAGACATGGGGTCTGTCTTGTCATTGCTGTGCCCCAGCATGTAGCAGTTGCTCTGACAGTTGCCATGGAACATTCTCAGCCTACTGCGTTCTAGTCCCTGTGGTAATCGGTGGCTGAGCACAGGAAGTCCCATCTTTGTAGAACTCCTGCACGTGGTTCAGAGCTTGGACACAGCCATGGCAAGGCCCTGCGCTAGGGTGGGGTGAGGAGAGCAAGAGAGGGGTGCTGGGTTAAGCTGCAGGGCCTGGGAACTCGTTAGGAAAGTGGGCTGAGGGGATGGGAGGCAAGGAAGGGGCCCTAGGACACCCATAGAGTTAGGGATGTGTGTGTACTGGGAGTTGGGATTGTTTCTGGTCTGGTTGGGAATTGGGGAGCCATGAGGGCTTGGGGTTTGGGGAACAACATTGTCACAGGTGGGCTCTAGAAGGGCAAGGACCACCTTTTTGCCAGGGACAATTGCATCTTCCTGATGCTCATACCCTCTCTGATGGCTCCATTGTAAAGATGGGAAGATTGAGGCTAGTTGGGGCAGAAAAGACTTTGCCAAGTTGCACAGCTGGGGTAGGCTGGAGGAAGTTATAAACTCTGGGCTATGTGACCTTGAAGTCCACGTTCCATTGGTGGGTATAACAGGCAAAGCAGGGAGTTTGGAGACATGGAGGTGTGAGGTGGGGCTGGCTTTGTTGGGGAGAAGCGGGGAGAGTCAGAGCCACAGTCCATGGGAAGGTGTGGGCAGGGAGGATGCCAAAAGAAGTTCAGAGCTTAGCTTCTTAGGATGGGGTCAGGGCTCACAGTGTGCACCATTTGCTCCCAGAAGCGTGGCTTTAATGTTTCCAGATGTAGGATTTGGGGTGGGAAGGGTGTGCTTGTGGCCTTAGGAAGCAGGAAGAACACTTTGGGTGAGTCTGGGAGACTCGGGTCCCCCAGCTCCTAAGTGGCAACAGCCCTCCCTTGCAGAGCAAAGAAAGGATTAAATGTGTTTCTGGCAGCAGGTGGTCATGTATCTTTTCCCATGCCCTCGACCATCTCCTTCCCTGAGCTTTATGTTGGAAATAGGGACACGAGCACCCAGAACCTCAACTCTCGATCCCACCCCATTCTCTCCTCTGCCAGTTAGTTCCCAAGCACAAGAAAAAAATCCAGCCTAGGAAGACGTCCACCCTGTCGGCCCGCCAGAGACCTGGTGAGGCCAAGGAGGAGGCCCCCAAGAAAGGTGGCCAGACCAAGGATGGAGAGGCAAGAGTGGGCAAGGCCAAGAAGGTCCCCCAACAGCCAGACAAAGCCACAAAGGCCCCTCCTGGTGCCAGTGGGCCCCATGGGAAGTCAAAGGTTAAAGGCAGAAAGAACAGCCCAGGTAGGTGTGTGAGAGGTGAGAGGAGGGGGTGGGCAGCTACCAGATGTGAGGATGGAGAGGCAGACTCTGGGGAGATTTCCTATCTGGTAAATGTGCCCTGAGCATTAGGCTTGACCTGGACAGACAGAACTCATGCTGATGGGGGTGGGAAGGAGGAGACTGACTCATCTCTGAGAGGGGTCAGGGAAGGCTTCCTGGAGCAGGTGTCCCAAGCAGAAAGGCAGCCTATGCAAAGGCCTGGAGACATGAAGAAGATAAAGCTTTTGAGGAAGTGAAAACGGTTCTGTGTGCAGTGGGGGGGGGGGGGGGGGGGGGGGCAACAACAAGACTGGGAAGGGCAGCCCAGAGACTGGAATTTATCTGGAGAGCAATGAGGAGCCATGGAAGGACTCAGAGCAGGGAGCAGTTAGGGTTTGAGGTATTTGTAAAAATATATCTCGGCTGCCATGTGGAAGATGAGCTAAAGACTATAGGCTAATAAGCCTATTAGGGGCCTTTGTTGTGGGTGGGTGAACAGCAGGGGGTCCACACTGGTGCTGGGCTGATAGTGAGGGATGGTCATCCACGGTCCAGTTGATTCTGCAACAATTCATGAGGGAGAAACTGTCATTCCCAGTTTGCGGACTAGGGCAACCAGGCTCAGTGACTAAGCCACTTGCCCCAGGTCGGGCCCTGGCAGAACAAGGGCTCTGGAGCCCCTGAACCTTTGGGCCCACCTGCAGCTCCTCCTGTAAGGGGTCCTTCCCACATACCCTCCCCTACTTTCCAGCAGATGCCAAGGCCCACAGGAAAACCAAAACTGGAACTCAGAGTTCAAAACCCACAGTCACCAAGGTAGGTGTGACTTTCCTGGTCTGGGCCTTCACCCTGCACAGGCCAGAGTTTGGGCATCTCCTTCCCAGCCCCTGGAAGAGTCAGCTGGGGAAGAGGGTCATTTAGTTTCCTACAAAGCACAGTTCAGTTTCTCCTCCTCTCTGGCCCTCCAGTGCCCTGAGAATCACTATCTTTATTTTACAGGTAAGAGGCTGAGGCTTAGAGAGGTGAGGTCACTTGTCCAAAGCCACCCAGGGCTGGGATTTCAACTGTATGCTTGTGGGCTCTGAGCCCCACCCCACCCAGCTTTGTTGCCTTGCTCCTTGGTTTGCTTTCTTATAGGGTGAGAATGGTGTTGCTTCCGCAGCCAAAAAGAAGACAGGGACCAAGGTTCTTAAAGAGGCCACTGCCCAGGGGGCCAGGGAAGGGTCGAAAGCCGAGGTTGCTGCTGCTCCTAAGGCTAAGGACAGTGGGTCGAAGATGATACCTGTACCACTGCCCAGGAAGACAGAGGTCCCCAAGGGCCCAAGAAAGCCTGGCATGCCCACCAAGGTGTCATCATCCAAAGGGACCAATACGAAGGCAGAAGCCAAGAGCTAGAGGTGGGGTGGAGAGAGACTAAGATTCTGTTGGAGTTTTTATTCCCCAACAAACTATCACTCTATTTATTTTATTGTAACCTATTTATCAATAAAGAATTTTTTTCCCCCTCACAAATTGGTGTGGATGGAGACTGAGGCCTAAGGATTTGGCCATTCAGGGCCAGGGCCCAGATAGAAGCTCCCTCCCCGGGGGAGACAGACTGTACAATGTAAAGGACTGGTGCAGGGATCCAAGAGCACAGCTGAGGTGTTTAACGAATGCAGCCTGAGATCCGGGACTGCTTCCTGAAGGAGGTGCCTTTTGTTCTTAAGGGGATGAGCAGGAGTTGTCAAGACACAGGAGAGAAAGGGCTTTGCAGGCAGAAGGAGCAGCATGTGGTGAGGTAGAAAGGGGGGGATTTGTGGCTTTGAGAGGAGCATGGGGGAAGGACTGGCATGAGCCACGGGGCCATGGGGGATGGGACAGACTAGGGAAGGTAGACCTTCTCTCAGGGGCAGTGAGGAGCCAAGGAGGTATAGGCAGGGGAAAGAATGGTGTGTATGTTTAGAAGAAGTCCTCTGGCTGTGGAGAGGAGAGAGCAGAGGAGCTAAGAGGAGTTCGAGACCATTCAACACCTAGTTACTGAGCACTACTGTGGGCCCTGCTCTGATCAGCAGAAGGAAGAGAACATGTGAAGGCCCTGAGGTGGGAACATGCTTGGCAGGCTTAAGGAGCTTCAGGGAGGCCCATGTGGCTACAGCCCAATGAGGAAGAACAGTAATGGGACATGAAGCCTGGGGTGCTTTAAAAATGTCTGTGACACTTTTCCATGGAGAGGTGGAGCCTGTGTCCTTGCCCTTTGAATCTGGGCTCTGTGATTGCTTGACCGATATAATATAGTGGAAATGACATGACGACAGTTTTTGAGCCCAGGCCTTAAGAGACTGGCAGCTTCTACTTCATGTGTTTTTTTAAAAATGCCCATTCCTTGCCCTGACTGGTGTGGCTCAGTGGATAGCGCATCAGCCCTTGCCCCGAAGGGTTGCCAGTTTGATTCCCAGTCAAGGGCACATTCCTGAGTTGCAGGTTGGATTCCACCCCTGGCCCAGTTGGGCTCGTTTGGGAGGCAACCAATCAACGTGTCTCTCTCACATCAATGTTTCTCTCTCTCTCCCCCCTTCCCTCCCACTCTCTCTAAAAATCAGTGGAAAAAATATCCTCAGGTGAGGATTAACAAAAAATAAATAAACGCTCATTCCGTCACCCCCATACCCCTTTGGCAACCATCAGCTTGTCCTATCTATCTATGGGTCTGTTTCTGTTTTGTTTAGTCATTTGTTTTGTTTTTTTTAGATTCTAAATGTAAGTGAAATCACACAGTGTTTGTCTTTCTCTGATTTATTTCACTTAGTATAATACCCTCTGGGCCCATCCATGTTGTCATAAATGGTAAGATTTTATTCTATTTTATGGCTGGATAATATTCCATTGCATATATACCACATCTTCTTCTTCATTTTGACTATCGATAGACACCTAGGTTGCTTTCATATCTCGGTTATTGTAAATAATGTTGCAATGAACATAGGATAGGGATGCATATATCTTTTATTTCAAATTAGTGTTTTTGTTTTCTTTGGATAAATACCCAAAAGTGGAATTGCTAGATCATATGGCAGCTGTAGCTTTAATTTTTTGAGGAATCACCATACTATGTTCAATATACAATCCCATCAACAGTATACTAGGGGTCCCTTTTCTCCTCACCATCACTTATTTATTGACTTATTGATGATAGTCATTCTGACAGGTATGAGGTGATTGATATCTCATTGTGGTTTTAATGTGCATTTCCCTGGTAATTAGTGATGTTGAGCATCTTTTTATATGTCTATTGGCCATCTCTATGTCCTCTTTGCAGAAATGTCTGTTCAGGTCCTCTGCCTATTTTTTAATTGGATTGTTTGGTCTTTTGGTGTTAAGTTGTATGAGTTCTTTATATATTTTGGATACCAACCTCTTATTGGATGTATTATTTGCAAATATCTTCTCCAACTTAATAGGCTGTCTTCTCATTTGGTTGATGGTTTCCTTTTCTTTCTTTTTTTTTTTTTAAATACATCTTTATTGATTTCAGAGAGAGGAAAGGAGAGGGAGAGAGAGAGAGAGAAACATCAATGATTAGAGAGTCATTGATCGGCTGCAGCCCACAACCCGGGCATGTGCCCTGACCGGGAATCGAACCCTGATCGCCTGGATCCTAGGTCGACGCTTAACCACTGAGCCATGCCCTGCCAGGCTGGTTTCCTTTTCTGTACAAAAACTTTTAGTTTGATATAAACCTATTTGTTTATTTTTTCTGTTGTTACCCTGCCCAAGGAGACATATTCAAAAAGATAGTGCTAAAAGAGATGTCAAAGAGTTTATTGCCTGTGTTTTCTTCTAGGAATTTTATAGTTTCAGGTCTTACGTTTAAATCTTTAACCCATTTTGAGTTTATTTTTATATATAGTGTAAGAAAGTGGTTCGGTTTCATTTTTTGCATGTATCTGTCCATTTTTCCCAACACCACTTACTGAAGAGACTGTCCTTACTTCATTGTATATCCTTGCTTTCTTTGTCATAGATTAACCATATAAACAAGGATTTATTTCTGGGCTCTCTATTCTATTTCATTGATCAATATATCTGTTTTTGAGCAAGTACCATGCTGGGTTTTTTTTTATTATTCAATTATTTGTGACATTGGTTAATAAAATTATACGGGTTTTAGGTATAAAACTCTACAATATGTCATCTGTATATTGTGTGTTTCTCACCCTAACGCACCATGCTGTTTTGATTACTGTAACTTTGTAGTATAGTTTGATATCAGGGCGTGTGATACCTTCTACTTTGTTCTTTTTCAAGATGTCTTTAGCTATTTGGGGACTTTTGTGGTTTCGTATGAATTTTAGGATTAGTTCTAATTCTGAGAAGAATGTCATTGGTATTTTAGGGCTGGCATTGAATCTGTATATTGTTTTAGGTAATGAGAACATTTTAACAATATTTATCATACTAAATCATGAGCAAGATATATCCTTTCATGTATTTGTATCTTGTTTGATTTCCTCTTTGATCCAATGGTTTAGTAGCATGTTGTTTAGTCTCCACATATTTGTGTGGGGTTTTTTTTTTCTGTAGTTGATTTCTAGTTTCATGTCATTGTGGTCAGAAAAGATGATTGATATGATTTCAATCTTTCTGGAATTTATTGAGGCTTATTTTGTGACCTAATTTGTGACTTATCCTGGAGAATGTTCCATGTGCACTTGGAGAAAAATTATGTATTCTGCAGTTTAGAGATGAAATGTTCTATAGATGTCTATTAAGTGGGTCTGATCTAATGTAACATTAAAGTCATTATTTCCATATTAATCTTCTGTTCGTTATGGATGTGTTCATATATTCATTGATGTGAATGGAGTATTAAAATTCCTTGCTATTATTGTATTATTGTGGATTTCTCCCTTTGTGTCCACTAATAATATTGCTTTATATATTTAGATGCTCCTCTGATGGGTGCATAGATACCTATGATTGTCATATCCTCTTCTTGAATTGACCCCTCTATAATTATGCAATGTCCTTCTTTGTCTTTTTTTGTTTTTTTACATATTTTTGTTTTAAAGTCTATTTTGTCTGATATGAGTAATGATACCTCAGCTTTCTTTTCATTTCCATTTGCATGGAATATCTTTTTCCATCCCTTTACTTTCAGTCTGTATGTGTCTTTCAATGTGAAGTGAGTCTCTTGTAAGCAGCATATAGATGAGTCACGGGTGTTTTATTTGGGGGGGGGGGCTTAAAAAAATACATCTTTATTGACTTCAGAGAGAGGAAGGGAGAGGGAGAGAGAGAAAGATTAATGATGAGAGAGTCATTGATCGGGTGCTTCTTGCATGCCCCACAGTGGGAGTCGAGCCGGCAACCTGGGAATGTGCCCTGACTGGGAACTGAACCTCGATCTCTTGGATCCTAGGTTGGTGCTCAACCACTTGAGCCATGCCCAGCCAGGCGATGAGTCATGGTTTTTAATCCATTAAGCCACCCTATGGCTTTTTATTGAATAATTTAATCCATTTATATTTAAAGTGATTATTGATAACTGTGTACTTATTGCCATTTTCTTCATTGCTTTTTGGTTGTTTTTATAGTTCTCCTCTGTTCTCTCTTCCCTTGTGGTTTGCTGGTTTTCTTTAGTGTTTCATTTGGGTTTCTTTATTTTTTGTATACCTTTTGTAGATTTTTGGTTTGTGGTTACCATGAGGTGTATGTATATCATTCTATATCTATAGCAGTCTATTTTAAGCTGATAGGCATTTAAACTTGATTATATTCTGTAAGGACTACATTTTTATTTCCCCCTCCATGCTTGATGTTATTGATGTCATGTTTTAGATCTTTTTTTGTGTGTTGTATATATCCTAACTACTTATTGTAGTTTGAAACTTTTTTCTTTTGACCTTTATAGCTTTTAAATGTCTGATTTGCTATATTTATTAAATATTTGGCCTTTCATGTGAGATTTTTATCTTTCTCATATTGTTATATTTCTGTTTATGGCCTTTCCTTTTCTGCTTAAAGAAGAGTCTTTCAGCCCGGCCTGGTGTGGCTCAGTGGTTGAGTGTCGACCTAGAATCCAAGAGATCAAGGTTCAGTTCCTGGTCAGGACACATGCCCAGTTTGAGGGCTCAATCCCCAGTCTGGGGCGTGCAGAAAGTAGCCGACCAATGATGACTCTCTCATCATTGATGTTTCTATCTCTCTCCCTATCCCTTCCTCTCTCTGAAATCAATAAAGATATATATTTTTTTAAAAACAAAAATGACTCTTTCAGCCCTAACCAGCCCGTGGACTTAAAGGTCCTGGATTTGATTCTGGCCAAGGGCACATACCTCAGTTGCAGCTCAATCCCTGGCCCTAGTCAGGAGGCAACCAATGTTTCTTTCTCTCACTCTCTCTTTCACTCTCTCTGGAAAGCAATGGAAAAAATATCCTTGGGTGAGGATTTTTTTTAAAAAGACCCTTTCATATTTCTTATAAAACTGGTTTGATGGTGATGAATTCCTTTAGTTTTTGCTTATCTGGGAAACTATCTCTCCTTCAATTCTGAATGATACCCTTGCTGGGTAAATCATTCTAGGTAGTAGATTTGTTTCTTTCAGTATTTCAAAGATGTCCTGCCACTCCCTTCTGGCCTGTGAAGTTGCTCCTGAGAATTCATCTGATAGCCTTTTGGGGTTTCCTTTGTATGTAATTTGTTGTTTTACCCCCTACTTCCTTCGAGATTGTCTCTTGTCATTTTAATCACAGTATGTCTATGTGTGGGTCAATTTGGGTACATCTTGTTTGGAACTCTCTGTGCTTCCTGGACCTGGATGCCAGTTTTCTTTCCCAGGTTAGGAAAGTTTTCAGCCATTATTGCCTTATATATAAAGTTTCTGTTCCTTTCTTCTCCTTGGATCCCTATAAAACAAATATTTGAGCACTTTGGTATCCCAAAGGTCTCTTACTCTATCCTCATCTTTAAAATTTTTTTCTTTTTGCTGTTCTGATTGGTTGATTTCCACTAGTCTGTGTTCCAGGTCACTGATTCATTCTGGATTTCAATCTTCTAGCCCTAGTTGAGCTGCTCCAACTGACACCACATATAACAGGGACAAGCCTCCCAGCTAAGCCATGCCCCAACCACAGGTGCTTGAGCAATGTAAATAATTGCTGTTGTTTTAAGCCACTGAGTATTGGGGTGGTTTGTTACTTAGTGGTAGAAAACCGTAACAAGGGCTGCAGGGTAGACAAGGGCTAGATCCTGAAGGGTCCCATAAGCCAGGGTAAGAACTTTGGGCTTTGTTTTTATTGTGATAAGGAACCATTAGAGGACAGTGAGCAGCAGGGTGACTTCAGAGGGATATGGGCTGCAGCACCAGGCCAGTGAGGAGGCCCCTGCACTGGTCCTTCTCAATGG
Source organism: Miniopterus natalensis (assembly GCF_054644295.1). Classification (NCBI taxonomy): domain Eukaryota; kingdom Metazoa; phylum Chordata; class Mammalia; order Chiroptera; family Miniopteridae; genus Miniopterus; species Miniopterus natalensis. Next base: position 30,566,585 of record NC_142095.1, on the reverse strand, counting down.
TGAAAGGTGGCTACGGAGGGAGGGGTTAGGAGGGGTGGAATGTGAATAGATGTTGAAGCAGGACGGATGGGATTTGCTGAGGGACTGAATGTAGGATGGAGTTAATAGTGAATCAGTTTGAATCAGTTTGAGCTAGGTGACTGCATGGCAACCATCCCCTGGTGTGAGGACTCAGCTTGGTTAGGAGGCTGCTGAGAGATGGTCCAGATGCAGGGTGACAGCTTAGTCAGGCTGGGGACAGAGAAGTAAAGGGTGGATTTGAAGGGAGCCAGGGGTTAACTGGACGGGACTTATGGGAGCAGATGGCACACCAAGGGAAACTGAGGCGGCCCAGCATGAGAGCAGAGACCTGCCCTCTCTACCCCAGTCTCTCTTCTCAAAATCTCTCACAAGCCTTTGTCTAGTTGTACCAACAGCTTCCTTCGTGTGTCTGTAATGTGGCTGCCATTAGGGCCTCAAGGGACACCATGAGCTGACAGCAGGAGATTGGGTTGGCACTTCACAGGGGTGGAGGGGTCTGGTTTTGTCACTGCTCTTTTCATGGCTTTGCCAGGGGCCATGGGAGGTACCTGGGCAGGGTCTCAGGGGGTGGGCATCACTGGGCACCTTGCCTCCATGAGCTGGGGGCAGGCCAGTACCCCGACCTGGTAGAGGCTGGACATAATCTGGCACCCAGGAAAGGCGGGCAAGTCTCTTCCTCTGCATGATGACACACCAAAGGCCCCCACCTCAGAGTGAAGGGATGCCTGTAGCTGCAAGGCAAGTCTTCAGGGCCCCAGATAAGGATTGTGGGTGGGTGGTTCACAGAAGTTGGCCACCTTCCATGCTGAGAAATGACCCTGGAAACTAGAGATTTCTTCCATTTGCAAATACATTTCTAAATGTCAAGAAGGAATTGCATGTTAATTAGGCATTAAAACAGGTTGTAGAATATTTAATGACATAGAAAGATGTTACTGACATATTGTTGCATGGGGGAAAATACAGGTTTCAAAATGGTGTGTACGCACTCTTCCCGATTTTCACTCCTCTGCCCCCAACCCAGGCAAGTACATGATTTGTCGTTCTCTGAACTATTAACTACGGGTGGGTTAGGGTAGCTTTTATTTTCTTCATGTCTTTTGTACTTCCTGATGTTTCTGCAGGAAATGTATTTAATTCCAGCATCACACCAAAAAAAAAAAAAAAAAATCCCTGTCAAATGTGTCAATAACTTAAATTAGAAAATCTGCTTAATAAAAAGGAATCAGTGCTCAGAATAGAAAGTTTGAAAAGATAATCTCTCTCTACCCAGAAGCCACTACAGGAAAAGGCTATTTTTAAAGCTAAAAAATTGTTTACTTTTCTCACTTTTCTGTTCTCATTAATTCTAAAACTGGTATTTGTGGGATTTTGTTTAAATTGTATGAATTTTTGTCCTAGCTCTTACCCTTGATAAATGTGTGTGCTTATTTCCTTTCATAAAGGGAAACATTTAACCTGAGTCGCTTCTAATTTGGAGGCAGCTTTGCTTTCTGGTGACCTTTCCCAGGGGGTCAGGGGTGAACCTCACCCCCAGCTCAGGCCCAGCTGGGTGGGCTGGGGGTCTCGGGGTATTTGCTGACCTTCAGGCAGGATAACTGTCCTCATGGGCCACAGTGAGGAATAGCCTGCCCTGCTGGCCTGGGGGAAACTGTTTCCTCATCTGAAAAAGGGTTAATGATACCTATTTTTTTAAGAGTGATGAAGCATTCAGGGTGAGTGTGTAAATGTCAACTCTCTTTCCAGGGTGGTCACCTTGGACCTCCCCTCGCATTTGGAGGCTGCTGTGGAGACTCTAGCCTGGCAGGAGCTTGGAACTTAGGAATGAGGGCCCAGATAACCTAGTTTGTGCCCCCAACTCTGCTGCTCCCTGGCTCTGTGACTTGGGGATATTCCTCCTATGTGCTGAGTTTCTACATCTGTAAAATGAGGACAATATTACATTCCTCAGGGGCTTGTTAAATAAAGGTGAGTTAGGAGCAGGGCCTGCCCAGGGGTAGGTGGCACACAGCATCTTCCTGGAGGTCCTGTGGGTGCTCTCAGAGCCTAGGGAATGTCAGCTGTGGGTCAGGCCCAGGGCAAGCAGGCAGCCACATTGTCCCACTGCCGACAGCCTTCTCAAAAGGCTGCGGCAGGTTCCGAGCCAGGGTTCCCTCCCTCTTGCTACAAGCACTGCTTTCCCTCCTTGGCCATCTCAGGATAAAGGCTGGAGCCCACAGCAGGTTTCCCCATCAGGCTTTTATTATAAAGAAGGTTCCAGAGCATCCCAGCCGCCCCTTCCAGCCCAGTCCCCAAGGCTCCAAGCCAGGCACTGCGCTGGCTGGGTCTGCTGCTGGGGGGCCAGGGGGGCGTGGTTTCGGGTCAGCCAGAGGGTCACTTGTGACAGGAACAGAATGGGTGATTTTCTCAGGGTGGCGAGGGGGTTCTCCGCCAGGTCTGCCTGTTCTCTGGAACAGTCATTTCCAGTGTTGCGTTTGGGAGCCCCTCTGTCCCCTCCCCAGGTCCTCCGCGCAAGCGGCAGCTATTCACAGTTGGAGCGTGGTAAGTTTAAAATATAAAAGCTTTCTTAAAAAAACAAAAAGTGGTGCTATCTTTAGAAACACTTCCAGCAAGATCAAGTAGCCCAGCTACAGCCTTGATGCAACTTAGCGCCCCCCCCCCCCCCCCCAGACCAGGCTCGCCCAGCACCGGTCCCCTTGTCTTCCACCCTCCTGGCTCAGGGAAAGCCCGAGGAGCCTCCCCACAGGCAGTGGGTGCTGCCCACTCCACCAGTAGCTGCTTAAGCAACAAAAATCTGACACCTCTTGAAACTGTGCGTGGCCAGGGTCCTCCCTGCGTGAGGGGAGATGGAGACATTTCGGTGGTTAAAGCAGAAACCAATCAAGGGCTGGTTCAAGGAGGCCTCCCCTCCGTCAGAATGGCTGAGGTAGTGTTTCCGGCTGCAGCCTCTTCTCTGTTTGCTGGGCCGAGTCGGTGGGGCTCTTAGCAGCTGGTTGTGACAGAGCAAGTGGGGGCACCATCCAGGCTGTGCTGGTGGATGGTGGAAGCCTTACCAGAGACTGGCTGTGTCATTCAAGTCCCCATCCGTGGCTGGGTATGGGGACAAGTAGGAGGGGACAGAGGTGCCCAAGGAGCCAGGGCTGGGGGCTCCTCCGCCTGGCTCAGAGAGGTTCCTCATTCCCCTCTCTCCAATGACTCGGCTCAGTCATTGCCCAGCCAGAGTCAGAGGCACTGGGGACCAAATGAAGCTGAAGCCGGGTGCCTGGTTCCTTCCCAGCACCGTCTCCCACGGGCTCAGGCCTCACTGTAGCACTCGTAGATGTTGTCCTCCATCAGAGCCACCACCTGCTCAAACTTGTGCTGCAGCTGGGTCCTCCGGGCCGTGGGGTTTGCCTCCAGGGCAGTCATGATCTGAGGGGGAAGCAGAGGGGCAGCTGGACCCCAGTCCTGGGCCCCAGTGTGTCCCCCTGCAGATCTTCAGGGAGAACACCCTGCCTGGATTTCCAATGCTGGTGACCCGCCCCTAAAGCACCAATATCTTGGGATGTAAATGCTGGAGTGGGAACCTCTCCCTGGGTGAAATGGGGGTGGGTGCTTCACACTGGGGGTACTCACCTGTGAGCGATACCTCTTGGCATATTTATAAATCTCTGCCATGGCCACATTGGTGTTGAACTCATTCTGGTATTTCTGCAAGCAAAGAAAAAGGCAGGAGTTGGGAAGGGTGGTTAACCTGTCAAACTTGGGCCCAGCCTTGCTGCTTATAAACAAACCCCACAGCTTCCTGCAGCCCCTCACTGGACAGTCAAGTTCCAGACCCCCAACAGCCCAGCCGCACCCTGGACTCCTCGGCCAGGTGCGCGTTCATCTCCTGCTCACTGAGTGGCGTCATGTCGTGGATCTGCTTGTAGTAGCGCTGCACGATTTTCCGGTACTCTGGGATCTCCTTGGCATAGAGGAGCTTGTTTGTTGGTGAATCCTGCATAGAGAGGAGTGAGGGAATAAGAAAGAAAGGATTTGTCTTTTTCTGGACGAGCCATTGTCCATATGGCCACACTAATGGCCCCATCACTGAGTGTTCCCACTCTGCCAGCTTTAGACAGGGCTCCTCACCCCCCTCCCTCTGCTGTTCTTTTATATTGAACCCCTGCCTTATCTTCTATGGGACTGTCAGGGTGATGACCTGAAAGGGGACCTACTTCCTTTAGGGGGAAAAGTGCATGGGCTTTGTGCCAGCTCTTAGTTGCACACAGGCTGTTTTGTTTACATCCTTGCTTAGGGTTATAGGTCTTGGTGGCTAAGGTTTCTGGAAGCCTGATTGCTGGCTCAGTGGAATATTTCCCACCACATGTTTCCAACGCCCGAAAGTGAAATGTGCCAAGTACACTCCCAGTTCTTTGTCACAGGCATCCTGCCTTCTGAGATAGTGTAAAGAAGTGATGGCATTTACTATCTCTCATGGCCCGTTTCTGAAAGTCACGGGCTAAATGCAGGGCCATGAAGCTTCCATCCTGCCCGACCAGATCTGCTTATATCATCTCCTTAATACTCATAGCAACCAGTACTCTTTTATGCCTCCCTGCCTTGCCCATGCCTTTCCCCCTGTCAGGAACTGCATTCTCTCTCCTCTCCCTGAAGAGAGATGCCTCAGGGGGCTTCCTCCTGTGTGTATTTCAGAGGTCTTGGTCACCTGTTATCCCCTCTGCACACCCCTTCACTCAGTACCCACTCAGATGGCTCTTGACCATCAAGACTGCTGCCTGGAGCCTGACTGATTCTCAGATGATGCTGTGCTTAACCAAGCAGGTTTTCCACATTCCCACTGGCTTCCTAGGCCTGGCTCTATGGCCTAAATGTTGGGAGCTGGTGCTGGGCACACCTAAGGCAGGTGCAGCTGGTCTTCAGTGATGCAGTTTCTGACTAGGTGCCAGCGTCTGGGAGTCTCCCCCAGTCAGAATGTCCCAGTTCATCCCCATGTCTCCCAGACCTGAGCTCCTATGGCTCCCCTCCCAGAAAGATCTCAGAATCATCATTAGCACCCATCCTGCCCCTGGGAGCAGCTGACCTTGCCCAGCTGAAGGTCAGAGATGGAGCAGGCATCAATGAAGGCCTGTGCGATGACCGAGAGGCAGGCATCGATATGGTCTGTCTTGTCTATGTCGAAGACGAACTGTGGGTTTTTCAGGATGTTCACCCAGAACCGGAGAGGAAGGCTGTGGGATTGGGGCAATAGAAGCAGTGTGAGCCCACCCCAAGGGTAGGGCAGCCAGGCCAAGAGGATAGGCTGGCTTTACCATTCAAGGCTGGTGTAGCCTACTCACAAAGGGAAACCTCTAGGAACCTTGGTGTGCTCACCCACAAATGGGGTTGATGACCATCCCTGCTGACTAGGCCAAGAGAAGCTAGGAGCCAGGTTTCCTGCGTGGAGCAGGGCAGGAGGCTGAATCAGGAGCTGCAGGCCTGGCTGGGGTGGCAGGGCCTGAGTCCATCCTTACTGCCTTCCCCATCCCCATCCCCCTAGAGCCTCCAGCAGCAGCTTTGAGCCAGGTCCTGGTTCTCATTAGAAGCACCCCCACCCTGCCTGGCAGCCCTCGGCTCCTCCCTTAGCCTCTCACGGCAGCAGGAAGTCCACCATTAGCAGCAGGCAAGGGCTGAAGGAGGGCGGGGCCTGGATGCTAGGCCTTGGCCTCAAGAGCCAGAGGGTTGGTAAAACCCCCACCCCTACCCCAGGGCCTCCCAGTGACTCAGCAGCCCAGGGCTTATGGACCCCCAGAGCTCCAAAAAGCCCCTACAACTACACAGAAACATCTGGGCCTGTGGCATTTTTTCTGAGGGTCAGGCTGAGGTTTTCAATTTCTTGTTGGGATCTGTGACCCCCCAAAAGCTAAACCATGCCTCAAGAGAAGGCTACAAACTGGGTATGGGAGTCAGATTATGTGGCTTTGAGCCTGGCTCTGCCATCACAAGGGCTGCATGATCTTGGGCAGTCACATCTCTGTGAGCCTCGGTGTTGTCTGTAATATGGAGTTGATAGTGCTCTACCCTGAGAAAAATGGAGGGAGGATGAAGTAAGGGCAACACTTACATAAAGCTCACTTCTAGTTAATTCTTATAATGAAGGTAACTTACTTTTATTGCCCTGGTTTTACAGCTGGGGGGGGCTTAAAGCACAGAGAGGTTAAATCACCTAAGATCACACAGATGTGGCAGAGTAGGGACTGAACCCTGGCAGGTGCTCTGAGATACTACTGCTGTCTGCACTGACACGTGGAAGCTGCACAGCCCTCCCCACACGCACACCGCCCACCTGTTGGTTTTCCAGATGTGCAGGGTGTCAGGATCTGAGATCCCCCTCTTCTCAGCCTGCTCCTCCAGGAAGTCAAAGAAGTACTTGACGGCCAGAGGGGGCTTGTCCTCACGAATGCTCAGAATGGCCTTGAACAGGTCATCCAGAAACTTCTGCAGCGTGCCCTGCAGGGGAGCAGGGTGGCCACCATCAGCCCGGGACCACGTGTAGAGAGTAAGCAAGACCCTCTTGTGGCTCTGGGGAACCTGCGGTGCTCAAGCTGGTGAATGTGGAAGCCATGTGGCATCAGGCTAGTCACCTAACCTCTCTGGGTCTCAGTTTTCTCATCTGTGAAATGGGTTAGTGAAACCTACCTCATAGGGGTGCTGAAAAGTATGGGGCATAGAGCAGGAAATCAGAGCCAGGACGTGGTCTCTGGGGTGCAGACTGCTACCTATGCTGTGTGACCTTGGGGATATCATTGACCCCTCTGGGCCTCTGCTGTCTTCTCTGTTACATTGGCTAATATAAAAGTTGTCTGTCATACCTTTCATGGCTGTGAGCAAAAACTCCTTGGGCAGGACCCTAAGCCCTTAGTCTCTCACCCTGGGAGCCCATCTGGCTCCACATAGGAAGAGGTCCAGACCCCACCCAGGCATGTGCACACAGCTGACCCTTCCAAGACAAGGAGATGAGGCCAGGCCTACCTTGGTGGATAGCAGGCGGGTCAGGTAGATCTCTGGTAGCACCTTCTTGCGGTGGCTCTGCCGGTGGGACTTCTTGGGCTCTGCCAGCTCGTCCGTGGGCAGCACCTGGGAGATCGGAGTGGTGGTCAGTGCTGGCGCCAGGCACCAGCCTCCACCATCCCAGGGAAGGTACTGTCCTCCTCCCATAGGCACTAGCTCTGCACACAATTTGCAAATGACCAGGCTCCCTGCTGATTCTGGGTCCCATCTCCGCTCCCCACCCCCAGCCTTTCCCAGAGCCTGGGAGCACTCTCCTCAGAGGGCCAGGGTGGCAGGAAGCCAAGTCCACACCCAGTGAGGGGCGGGAGGCCCCAGGGCCTCAGGCCGGGCACTCACCAAATGGAAATACTTCTCAGTGTCCAAGTCTTTCACTACGAGAGGAAAAACACACACAATAAATAAACAAGAGAGGGGAAGGAGGGAGGGAGAGAGAGAAATAGAAATAGAGACTGAAAGAAACCAAGAGAAATGGAGAGTTCCAAAGAGACAGAGAAAATGAGACAGAGACAGAATCAAAGAGAAAAATGCAAAGAAAGAGATGAGAGATCCAGAAAGACACACAGAATAAGACAGCGAAAAGGACAGAGGCATTAAGAGAGAGACATGCAAAGCAAAGTGGTAGAAGAAACAGGGAAAGAGATGGAGAGAAAGAGACACGGTCACACACGGAGAGAGGAGAGGCCCAGATAGGAGTGTGGCAGCCCTCACTCCATCACCCGACCTCAGAACTACCAGACCTCACAAGCTGCTGGGAGAGACCAAAGATCCTGCTCCTGACCTCAGGAGGGAAGCCTGAGACCCAGAGGAGCCTAGGACTTCAGATCTGGCAGCTGGACAGCTAGGTCTAGGGCATTTGAGGGTGTCGATGGTAAGATTTGAGGCAGAAACAGAACCCAAAGCCCAGATAGGAATGCCAACCACCCCTCTGGTCTGGCAGTTGCCCAGACCTACTGGAACCATGTCCCGCCCTCCTGGGGCCTCTCTCTGGCTGCCCACAGGAAATCAGCCTGAGAGGCCTGGCCACAGGCCCTGCCAAGCAATACTGGGTCAGAGGGGCCTGGCCTGGCCCTGCTCAGACTTGCCTCTTGAAGCCTCAGCTTCCCCACTGGGACTGCTCAGAAGGGGCGCTAGACACCCTCCCCATGTCCACCAGCACTACCTCGGCCCAGTGTGTTGTCCTTCTTGTCTGTGAGGCTCATGGCCAGGGAGGCGCCTTCAGGGATCTGACAGGAGGGGAGAGGCTGAGGTCAGAGGTCAGGTTAGGGAGGTTGGAAGTGGGGGCTGGGTGCAGCTGGGAGCCCACCTTGTAGTGTGCCAGTGTGTTGAGTTTCTTGCGACCATCTTCTACCACTGAGGTGTCATCCAGGTCCCGGAGGATGTAGCTCTGAGTGCCTGAGGCAAACCACTCTGGGGACAGGGAGCAGGGTATCAGGGCTGGGGCAGGGAGCCGGCCCAAAGGGAGAGCACCAGCCTGGCCACACGGGGAGAGGCTGCTTGCCCTCTGTGGAACCTGGGGCATGCCATGCTTCCCTCTGAGCCTCTATTTCCCCATCTGTAAATGGGGAGAGGGGAGAAAACTGGGGAACAGGGTGCCATGGTGGTGGGCACAGGGCAGGAGCTCTAGAAATGTTCTCATCCTCAGGGTTGTTACTATTGTTATTGCTGATGAAATAAGAAAAGGTACCACGAGCCCCGGCCAGTATGGCTCAGTTGGGCATCATCTCATACATCAGGAGGTTGCCGGTTCGATTCCCAGTCAAGGGCACATGCCCGGGGTTGCGGGCTTGATCCCCAGTAGGGGGTGCACTCTCACATCAATGTTCCCCTCTCTCTAAAAATCAATTTAAAAAAAAGAGGTACCACCTGTGAAAGGGTCACACACTTTCCATGGCTCCCCACTGTCAGAGTAAAGCCCAAATGCCACCTCTGCCCTTCCAGCGTCTGGGTGATTGAGCACCTGCCCAGATCATCTCACAGCCTGCCCCACCCATTGCATGACAGCCCTGGTGAGCCACCGGAAGTTCCCTGCTCTGAAGAAATAGTCACTGAGCCTCCATGTTCACCATCACAGCCTGGTGCTTATAAGGGAGCCCCACACAGACCAAGTGCTCAGGAAAGGCCCATGATCATAAAATAAATGGCCCAAGTTTCTTGGCCAAACCAAAATTCCTACGCATTCTTCAAAACCCACTCGAACATTCCCTCCTTGGAAAAGCCTTTCCTGAACACTGTCTCTCTACCAGAATAGGAGCTCTTTGCTGCTGGGTACACTTCATCTGACCATCTCCATGTCCCCAAAATTTGTGCACATTTGCTGAGTGAAAGGAGTGTATGACTAAGGCAGGGGCTGGTTCCTACCAAAACAGCCCAACACCACCAAGTTGTGCCACCCCACCCCTGCCCACCGAGGTCGACGTCCTCAGCGCGAGGCCACTGGGAGTAGGGCACATTCTTGCAGAAGGCTTCCAGGATCTTCTCCTTCACCTGAGTCAGCGTGTCGGTGTCCATGGCCCGCACGCTCAGAGAGTCCATGCCGCAGCCCTGGAAGGACACGTTCAGGTTCTGCACGAGAAGGGGAGGAAGGGTTAGCAAGTCCTTACCATCACTACCCTGGGCCCTGGCAGGGTGACAACCTACCAGAGGAAGCTGGACAAGATCATAGCCTCCAGGCATGTGGGGACCCCCTCCCAGTCTGGGAAATGGAGACACCTCACTACCCAGCTGCCCTTGCCCCACCTGCACACCGGCTCACCCGGGGCTTGGCCTCAATATTCTCCCGTAGCAGCCACTCCTCGTTGAGCGTGTAGCGCGCCTTGCCTGTGATGGCATCAATGGAGCCCTTGTTGATCTGCTGCTTGATGGCACACAGGAGCAGGAAGAATGGCTCCCCGACTGTCTCCTGGGATGGGCAGGGTCTGTCAGGGGCTGAAGCCCAGCCTGCCTGATCCCCACAGCCTCCCTGCCCACCTTCCACATTCCAGCCCCCAAGCCTCTGGCCATGCTGCAGCCTTGGAACACCTTCACTGCCCCCTTCCACCAAAACCTCCGTGGCTGCCTGTTTAATATCCTCCTTTTGGATCCTGGTGCCATTCCCCCAGCCCTCCTGAAGTCTCCATGGACTCTAAGGTCGAACACCATTGGCTGTGGGCAGGCACATTCATTTCATCATCCCAAAAACCCTTCCAGATATCATCCTCACTGCGAGGCTCAGAGAGGGCAAGCAACCAGCCCAGAGTCACCCAGCAGGGAAGTGGCAGAGCTGGACTTGAATGTTGGATTGGCTGACTCCCAAGCCTATGACTTTTTCTGCTAAGCCTCCCAAGGTAAGCTCAGATAGAAGCAGAACACGGACACGGTCTCAACCCAAATCACAGCCTGGTCAGTGCGGAGAGTCTTGGGCTTAACAGGGGCCTCAGATACCCCTGCCCTTGGTAGTCTCCCTTCCATAAAGTGCACAGCCAGAAAGGGACTCGGCTGCTATCCATAGCCATGAGCTGATTTTCATGATCATTTTATAGCAAGTGACCGAGTATTGCGCTGATGGTAGAAATTTAGGTAAAAATGGTAGGCTGATTTAAGGAAAAAATTAAGTACATAATAGTGTTAGGCAGATTTGGCATGATGAAGGTGGCATGCCAACTTTTTTTGGTTTTTGTTAATCCTCACCTAAGGATATTTTTTCCATTGATGTTTAGAGAGAGTGGGAAGGAGGGAGGGAGGAGGAGGGAGGAAGAGAGAGTGAGTGTCTGGGAAACATCAATGTCACATCAATTGGTTGCCTCAGAACTGAACCAGGAACCTTCCATGCACTGGCTGCTGCCCTAACCACTCACTGACCCACACCAGCCAGGGCAAGCTCCGCTGTATTTTAATGTTTCCATATCTCTCTCCACTAAAGCTGGGAGAGGCTCAATGGCTGGACTTGGGTCTCATTTATCTTCTGAACTCAGAGCAGAGGCCCAAAGGTAGACCAGGGAGGGTTTGATGACTAAGGACAATCATCCAGAAGGTCCCTGATATAGCCTCTGTTCTGTCCCCAGCTGACTCTGAGCCCTCACAGGAAGCCAAATCTTCACTGAGCCTCAGTCCCCCATCTGTACAATGGATCCTCTGGGCCTATCCCAGCCCTCCTCTGCCCCTCTCTCCACATCTGCACAAACGAGGTGATAACTCTCCTGGAAGAGTTGGCGGAAGAAAAAAACAAAGTTCCATCTGTCGTGGGAAGGCTGGGAGGTGGTGGTTCCTGCCGTATGGGTGGCGCCTTCACGCCTGCCTCACCCTCAGACAGCTGTACATGCAGATGGACATCCAGTTGGTGAGCATCTTCTCCACCACAGACTCCGTGCGCCGCAGCATGAGCTTGGGGTTCTTGGAGGCGGAGGCGTCAATGAGGTCCACCAGCAGCTCCTTCATGATGCTCGTGTAGTACTCGAGCTTGCCGTGGAGCGCGATGGTCAGGAGGGAGGCCAGGCTGCACCTGTGGGTGAGCACTGGGCGTCAGCTGTGGCCACACCTCACGGCCATGGGATCTGGGGACCACACAGTGGGGGCTACGGGCAGCCTTATCACTGTTGTGCCCATGAGGGTAGAATCCAGGCCCAGGAAGGGGAGGAATGCGGAGTCTTAGAACCCCCAGTGCCCAGGCCTCAGACTGGAGGCCAGCCAGCTGCCCAGAGAACATGGTGATTTGCAAATTGCCCCAGCCTAGGTAGGGTCCAGCCAGGCTGACCCAGGACCAGCGCTATGACCTCAGACAAGCCCCTACCCACCCCCAGAGCCTCAGAGCCTGACCTGTCTCTAACTGCGAAGTCCTTCTGCTGCTCCAGGGCATGGACGAAGACAATGAGGAAGTGCTTATTATTGAGCAGTGAGGAAAACAGGCTGATTCCCTCTTCCATGTTGGGCCGGCAGCTCTCAGGGATCTGCAGAAGTAATCTGTGATAGGGTATCCACAGAGGTCCAGTGCCTCTGGCTGGCCCAGGAGTCAGCACTTATAATGTCCTGAATGGCTCCTTGAATGCCTCCTGGGATGGGGAGTTCACTACCTTTAATGGTGTATGCCTCCTAATTCCCCATGACTGTGAACAATGGCTCAACTGAATTGAAAAGTGGAGCACAAAGAAGGGCAAGGGTGCCTAGAATAACCCAGCATCCCCGTGAGGGACCCTCTCAACTTCCACTCTCTAAGGTGCAGGCAGAGTGGGATGTTCAGGGAGGCCCATTCCTCTCCCCTCTCTACCTGTCCTGTGGGTCAGCACTTATTACACCCTGAAGGGATGCTTCAATGCCTCCTGGTATGAAGTACTCACTACCTTCTAATGGCAGATGCCTCCCAGCCCCCCATGATTAGAATCAATGGATCAGATGAGCTGGAAAGTAGAGCCTGAGGGAGGGATGTCAAGGGTACTCACCTTCCACTCTCCCAGCAGCGGGTGTGTCTCCTGCACCGGGGAGTTGCCCTGGGAGTTGAGGGTCTGGGAGGGCAGTACATAACGCTCTTCATACAGAGAGGAACACTGTGGAGGCAGACCCCAGCGTCTCAGCAGGGCTACAGACTCCCCCGACTGGCATGCAAGAGTCGCTCAACAAAAGCAAAGGGACACTTTATAGAGGAAGAAAAGGCAATGGGCCACAACCACAGAATCATAGGATTCCAGAGGAGTGGGGAGGTGTGTCCCAGGGGGCTTCCTGGAGGAAAAGAAGTGGAACCAGCATAAGCCAAGTTGTGGCAATGCAAGAGGGCACAAGGCTTAAAAGGAAACAAAAGCAGCTTGGTGTGGAATAAGGGAAACTGAGGCAGAGAGGCTGCTGCATGGAGAATGGTGTAAACAGGTCAACAGGAGGGCATTGACCATCAGTACAAATGCTCTGGACGGCCAGGGAAGGCAGGGACAGGGCAGTAGCCCCTGGAACAGAAAGAGGCATGGGAGGCATGGAAGGGGTGAGGCAGAGTCCAGTGGGCAGGAAGAGGGGATGTGGAGACCAAGAGAAGCCTGGCTAAGAAGCCAGAGATGAGAGAGGCTGGCAGGACATGTGAAGCATGGGAGCACCTGGGCCACCTCTGCTCGCCTGATCACTGAGGGGAGAGGCAGGCCTAGCACCCAAGGAGGGGAGAGAGGCTGGCAGCCAGCTTCTATATAGACAGTTAAACATTGAGTGAGTAGAGAAGGAAAGTGGGGGGAAAACTGGGCCCTTCCCTGGAAGGCCCTATGGGCAGGTTTTGCACTGGTCAAGGGACCCATACTGCACTAGCCAAGTTTCTCCATATGCATAAAAGTGCTCGCTAGCATGGCACAACCTAGAGAGGTCTCAGAGCCCCTGAGGTGGCAGATGAGGTCACAGGCTAACCTTAGGGAAGAAAGTGCGGGTCACAAAGTGCTTATACTCCAGGAAAGGGATGCCCTGGCTGCGATTCAGCTCCTTGGTCAGATCCGTCATGTCCGTCTGCAGCTCGGCAAAGCCTGGTGACAGGCGGGTGGTGGTGAGTGTATCTCAAGCCCATTCCCCAGTTGGGAAAGCCGAGGCCCATGGTCCTGCATGGTCCCCACCCGCTACCTTTACGGATTTCCTCTCGGATCTGAGATTCCATCTCCTCCATCTGCAGCAGCGTCTTCTGCCAATAGCGCTCGGCTCGGCGGCTCTTGGTGCAGAAGACGAACAGGGCTGTGGGCATTGGAGAGGGGTCAGGCCTTGAAAGCCCTTTGGAAAGCTTTTGTTGGCACCTGCTGTGTGCAGGGCCTGGGCCTGGAGGGAGAGGTCCTGCCTGCTCGCCTCAGCTCCACCTCCTGTGGGGAAGGTGTGGGAAGGTGGCTCCCGGGCCTCCCTTTCCCAGTGGGCTGACAAACTCCTACGGGGCAAAGCATTGGGAGAATGACCAGTAAAATAAGGCTCAATGTCCCATTCTTATAAAAAGAAGTGTATGTAAAACAGTGGCTTTCCCTTGGTGAGAGAATTATGGGTGGTTTCTGGTTGTTGTTTTTTTAGCATATTCAATTATTTCTCCAATGACCAAGTGTTGTGAATTAAGAAACTTTTAAAAGCAGATTACAAAGCAGTATTATACTTATAATCCCTTTCTGGGGTGGGAGAGGGAATATATGTAATATTAAAATATTTATATTTTTATATACAACATATATTTGTATATGTTATACATATAATATGTATAAAATTTTAAGAAAAGAGACTGGCAGGAAATATACCAAAATATACAGGGTATTAATGATTATTTTTCCATTTCATCCAGTTTTCCCTAAAACTTTCTACATTGAATCTTTTTTAAAAACAGCTTTAAAATATAATGCATGCCCGGCCGGGCGTGGCTCAGCGGTTGAGCATCGACCTAGGATCCAGGCGGTCGGGGTTCGATTCCCGGTCAAGGCACGTGCCTGGGCTGTGGGCTCAATCCCCAGTCGGGGGCATGCAGGAGGCAGCCGGTCAATGACTCTCTCGTCGATGTTTCTATCTCTCTCTCCCCATCTCCTTTCCTCTCTCTGAAATCAATAAAGATATACTTAAAAAAAAAGATACAATGCACATGCCATGTATTCCATCCCTTTACAGAATACAATTCTAATGGCTTTTAGTATAGTCACAGGGTTGTGTATCCATCACCACTATCTACTTTGAGAACACTGTTATTGCCTCAAGACCCATAACCACTAGCAGTCACTCCCCATCCTCCCTCCCCCAGCCCCTGACAGCCAATAATCTGCTTTCTGTCTCTATGAATTTACCTATTCTAGACTTTTCATATAAATGGAATCATGCAATATGTGGTCTTTTGTGAGTGGCTTCTTTCATTTAGCATAATGTTGTCATGGTTCATCCATGATGTAGCATGAGTCTGTACCTTCATTCCTTTCAATGACCGAATAATATTCCATTGTATGTATATACTATATTTTATTTATTCATCAGTTGGTGGGCATTGGATTGTTTCTATTTTTTGGCTGTTCTGAATAATGTTGCTCTGAATTTTCATGCACAAGTTTTGTATGAACATGTCTTCATGTCTCTTGGGTAGACACCCAGGAGTGGGATTGCTGGGTCACATGGTAACTCTTTGTTTAACATTTTGAGGAACTGCCAAAGTATTTTCCAAAGTAGCTGCACCATTTTCTAACCCCACCAGCAGTGTATGAGGGTCCCAATTTCTCTGCTACATTGAATATATTACTTTTATAACCATTATTTTAATAGTGGTATAGTTTAGGTTAACTTCCCTAAATAACTCTCTCTTGAGTATCTTCAATAGCTCCCTATTGGCTAGAGAGCAAGATTCCAAATTCCTCTGCCTGGCACTAGGGCCCAAAGCATGCCCTCCCAACATCTATTTTCTTCTACCCATTTGTGCTGGGCACACCTTTCACCCCACCTCTGGGTGTGGAACCTGTTCCTACCCCCAAGCCTATGTTCAAGCTGTAACCCCAGCCCACTATGCCTTCTCTTCTATCTGCCCATCTTCAGAGGGGCTGGGGCAAGGTGGGGTAGGTCTGCCCTCCAAGGTGTCACAAGGGCGGGGCTCCTTACCGACTACAGAGAGCAGCAGCAGGACGCTGCAGATGACGATGGACACAATGATGGCGGTCTCACTGCCGCCCAGCTGTAGTGTGGCAATGGTCTGGTTGAAGTTTCCTACCTGGATCTGCACAAAGGTAGGGGGAGGGGGTTGTAGCTTTCCTGGACTTATGCCTGGGCTCTTCTAACTAGCTGTGTGGCCCGGGGCAAGTCACCTAACCTTCTGAGCCTCAGATACTATGTTTATAACACAGAGATAACACACCCACCTCCTGGGGATGCTTGAGGGCTAAACGAGATAATGCTTGTCGTGCTTTTAGTCCTGGGCCTGGCACAGAGGGGAAACTCAGTACAGGGGGCTGTGATTATTACTACAGCCTGGGAGAAGTGAAGGAGGAGCGAGGGCAGTTTACGGGGCATAGCTGCTGTCCCCAAGTATCTGTAGGGTTGTCCTGAGAACAGGGGAACAGGTGGTGTCTAAGGACTCAAAGGGCAGAATTGGGACAGAAGTGCAGAAGAAAGGGAGCTTTCCCAGTCAGAGCTGTCTGGAGGTGGTAAGTGCTGCCTGTGAGAAAGTGAGCTCCCCGTCCCGGGATGCATGCAAGCAGGTACAGTGCAGAAAAGGTCCCACTTTCTGGGCCCTCTCTCCGCTCTTTTTGCTTCCTTCCCTCCATGATTCTGTGTGGTGACTGGCAGCCCAGACTCTGGGTGGAGCACCTAGTAGAACAGGGGCAACTTCTATGGCCTTTCGGAGTCCAGCCCCATCAGGCCTATCACTGACCTTGGCCAGATGAGACCAATCACTGACATTGAGCAGGTCCCTAAGTTCTTGGCCCTGTTTCCTCATCTGTCAAGTGGGGATGTAAAGCTCTCCTTTGCTCTGCTTGCCTAAGCTATAGAGCATGAAAATGCTCAGATCCAATGTGCTAAGTCAAGGAAAGGTACCCATGCAGATTGGGCTGGGGGCTATGTCCACCTCTATCTCTAGTGCCCCATCCACTCACCGTGATGGGCAGTTGCCCCTCAGCTGTGCCCAGGGACTCATTGACCGAGCAGTGGATGACTCTCTCAGAGACAATCTGGATATCACAGGCCACTTGGCCTATCTTGACCCGGTACTCGTGGCTCTCGAGCCCTAGGCTGTCCTGCTCCTTCTGTGGGGGAGGAAGGGAGTGCTCACCAAGGTCCATGGCTGAGCCCGACCTGTTCACTGCCCCCACCCAGCACCCACTGGCACTCACATGGATGACTAGGGTCAGGGGCTCCCCAGGGTGGTGCTTGATCCACTTCTCCCTCTTGGCTGTGGAGAACTGGGGGTCAGGGAGGTAGTCCAGGCGGAACCTGCTGCCCCGTTGTGCCTCCTCAGAGTCTAGCAGCTCCTCGGCCACTGCCACCTCGTCGGCGTAGGCCCGCCCATTGATGAAGAAGTCCACTGGTGCTGAAGCATTGCTCAGGGCCCCAGGGGATGGGCAGGTGATGAGGGTGGAATTGAGAACCTTGCAGAGCTGGTGGGAGAGGGCCATGGGCCAAGGTTGGGAAAGGGGGATGGACAGATGGACAAGAAGAAATGGGGAGAGATTGAGGTTTAAGGAGATAAAGTGGCAGAGGGGAAGAGGTGGAGGCAGGGAGAGAGAGACAAGAAGAGATGGGGAGGCAGGAGACAGAGATAGAGGCAAAAAGATAAGGAGAGACAGATGGGGAGATGCAGCAGAGTGAGGCCTGGTCACTCAGAGTTGCAGGCCACCCCCACCCACCTCAGTCCCTGACCCCCTCACCGTGGGCTGCCGGCCGATGTGGTGCACAGCCATGGACACGTTCTGCACCATATGGAAACGTTCACCAGCCACTGTGATGGTCCTGCCACCGCTGTGGGGACAGCAAGCCCCATAAGCCCACCTGCAGCCCCAGAGTTAGACCTGCCTGGGGGTCAGGGTCAGGGTCTCACCTGACGGGGCTTCGGTGGGGACTGATGGCTGTGATGACCGGGTTCTGCATGTACCAGAAGGTGAGATTGCCACGCACACAGCCCCGGTGCTCAAAGCGCACACACACAGGCACAGGGGCTGGCAGGGTGCCTCCGGGCACTGTGCAGGCGATGCTAGTGTCTGTGCGCCTGTGGGAGGGCAGCGGGCTTTGTCAGCAGGTCCTCCACCTCCCATTGCTTGCCTCTGCCCAACATGCTCTGGCCCCAATGCCCAGGGGCACAGGCCTGTGCACTTGGCCTGGGTTTAAGGCCTTTTCACTTGGCCCCAATGTGGTTTTCTGCCCCTTTGTACATAAATCTATTTCCATATTCCCACTGCCACATTTTGCTTGGGCTGTCCTCTCTGCCTAGAATATCTTCCCTTCTCCCCTCTGACCCTGCCTATACTTCCCAATTGCCTAGTCCTACCTCCTCCAAGAAGCCTTCCCAGAGCCCCCCTTCCAATTTCTGCCCCTGGTGAGGGCCCTGTGTCAAGGCTCTGAAAGTCCAGACTTTTCTCCCAACTCTAACCCCACTGGAAATTTCCACTTCCTATGGGAGTGTCTGCTTTTTCCTGAGGGCTGAGACTGTGTTGGGTTCATCTTTGTGTCCCCAGCAATGCCCATCAATGGAGCCTGGTACACAGAAAGTGCATAATTAAGATAGAGCTGTTTCACCAAGGGCTAAGGATCTCAGAGCATATGCAATCATCACTATTTTTACTACAGCTGTCACTTATGGAACACCTATTATATACTGGGCACAGAGTACTTCCTAAAACCCACTGGCACTGTTCTTACCAGAAGAGGAAACCGAAGCTCAAAGAGGGGAAAGGGCTTGGCCAAGGGGTGATGCTTGATGCCAGGATAGCACCTCCACCCCTCCAGCCTCCTGGCCCCATGGTTTCTATGGGCTAGAGTGGACAGCTGGGGCCAAGGGGCTTACATGAGCTCCGTGCAGGGCTCTGTGTCATTCAGCAGGACCTGGAGCTCAGAGCCCACGTGGAGGTCGCTCCCGTGGATGGTGATCCTAGTGCCCCCTGCCTTGGGGCCCATGGCAGGCTCCAGGGAGTGGACCAGGGGCAGCTGTGGGGGGGAAGGGAGGTGGTGAGGCCTCAGGTCAGCCCCTGGGTATGTGCCTGGCTGGGTGGGCAGGACAGTGGGCTGCAGCCTTCCTTACCACATAGGAGAAGCGCTCCCGTGACTTGCCCTCCTTGGAGACGTTCACTGTCACCACATCTGAGAATGCCCCTGGGGCTGGCCCTGTGGCACACACAATCCTGGAGAAGGCAGCTTTGGTCAGGGGAGCAGCTAGTAGATCATGGGGGCCTGTCAGGCGCCACCCTATTTCTCCCAAGAACAATGCCCCCATTGCACCCCAGGGTATGTGAGCTCCCCATCCTTGCGTCCAACCACCTGCCCCCCCACTCACAGCTGGGGCTGGCATTCAACTGGGACACGCCTGAGGCATTACACCCTGAGTTCCCTATCACCTGGAAAAGAACCACTGAGTCCCCCAAATGTCATCCTGGCTCTTCCCAGGGACCACCCCCTACTCTACAACTTTCCCACAATTCTACAAATATGAGACAAGAGGTTAAACAAGATAGTCTCTTAGGACACTTGAAAGTTCTGTGACCACAAGATTTGCTGGGCTGGTAGCCTTATCTGCAAGCCTGACGTACAGGCTCCTGAAAGGAAATCCACTTCATTCATTCCCTGCTCCCGAAGGTTTCCTGGAGCCCTTCTGGGTCAGGCCCCACAGCTATAGGCCTAGATCTTTGTACCTCACCAGCAGCCCCCACACTTTCTTAACTGCGCATTTGTTTTCATCAGAGTGAGGCTTCTGTAGAAGTTGAGCTGGTCTAGGGGAACATGGGAGGGCTTCCCAGGGGAGAAGGCACTGGAAGGTTAAGAGTGGTGCCCCAAGCAGAAAAGGGCATGATATATGGTGGGGATGTCTTGAGCAAAGTCCAAGAGACCTGGGAGTGAGCAACTTCTGGGGGGCAGAAGGGTGCCTGCTGAGGAGGGCATGGTGGCCAAGGGAAGAAGGGAGGGCAGAGATGTGGTTGACACTGCCAGGTGGGGTGGGGCCTAAAGGTCACTCAAACAGCCCCGGGGACTGCCCGCTACTTACTCTTCTGACACCGTGTATCTGTTGGCCAGTGGCTCACAGGCCACGCTGCCAATCCACACGCCATGGGCCACATCGCTGAGCCGCCGGCCCAGGTTCCTGCCACGGATTGTCAACAGGGTCCCACCGTCCAAGGGGCCACTCAGGGGCTCAATCTGCCAGGTGACCGAAGAGAGAGGGGCAAATGGGGTTCTGAGGCTGAGATGCTGGCAAGGTTTCCTGCCAGTGTCACAGGCACCCACAGGGAGGCAGGGCCATGCAGACCGCCACTTAGGGGAGGCTCTGAGAATGTCGGGACTGCCAGTCACTTGGCAGGTCACTGGGACTGCCAGTGAGGATGTGCGTGTGTATGTGAGTGATTTGAGTGATTAAGCCCACTAGGGTATGGGGACACAGAGTGTATGGACAGAGTCAATGCTATTTGGTATGGGGGGGTCTCCTGAGGACACTGAGGTCCATTCTCAGTGGTCACGTCTGACCACACGATCCTGCCTCCCAGCCAAAGCTGACTGGCCCTGATCAGGCTAAGATAATCAGAATCCTACCATGACCCAGGCTAAGTCAATTAGAATCCTTCCCTGAGACATTTTTCTTAATTAAAACAGAGGCTTGGGAGTAACTGGCATCCTCAGTTGTCACCGTATCAGCAAGGGTCCCTGCCCTCACTATAAAACTAGAGACACTCAATCCAGCATCTCCTCCACCTGACTCCCAGTGCCGCTGCTATTTTTCTCCATAGTACTTACCACCTTCTATATAAAAATTATTTCCTTACTTATCCCTAACTAAAACATTAGCTCCATGAGGGCACGCATTTTGTTTTGTTCACAGCTAAGTCTCCACTACAGGAGCCTCGCACCCAGGTGTTCAGTAGGTAATAGTGCATGCGTGTGCCTGGGTGTGTGCAAGCACACGTGCTCTGCAGGTGCACAGGCAGGGGCTTCCAGGGGGGGATGTGCTTACCGCCCGGATCTCAGGGGCAGGGCAGGTTCCAGGCAGGGGCTGCAGGGGCCCCCGAAGGCGGCAGCCGTCACTCCACACACACAGGTGGCCTAGATCCTCCCGGCCCAGGCACTGGGAACAGTCGGGGCTGCCCATGGCACAGTTATAGACTTCCACTGGGAAAGACATGGAGGCAGCATGGGTCAACCCCTCCATTACTGCTGTCCCCTCCATACTCACCCAGTCACTGTGGTGTCCCACCCAGAGGCAGGTCCTGGTTCTGAAGGTCAGGACCCTATGAGGTTCTTAGTACTTTCTCCAAACCCTCTGGGGCATGTGCTAAGCCCAGTGCAGCCACAGCCTCATTAATATCACCATCCTCACCATGATTCTATCAGATGGGAGCTGTTTATTAGCCCCATTTGGCAGGCAAGAGACAAAGCTGAGAGGTAGAGTGACTGATCAAGGTCACACAGCCTATGAGTGGCAGAGCTGGGATTCACACCCAGGCCTGAGTGGGTCTCTTTACCCCACAGCGGAGCTCCGGGATGCTGGGGAAATACTAAGCAACGTGGGCTCTGCGGGCCACAGACCCTGAGAGTGGCCCAAGGAGGCATACAGGGAGGATTCTCCAGGGCCTCAGTGTGCAGGCTGGGTCTGAGGCCTTCATGGTGGGGGTGTGGGGAGCCCCATGTTCACTAGGGATGTCTGAGACTCCTCATGAACAGACAGGCCCTTGGAGAGTTCAAACATATGATAGCAATAAGGGCACCAACCACCATCTTGGGGTGCTGACTGTGCCCTAGGCATCCTCGTAAGGCATTGTGTGCATCATCTCAGCAAATACTCACCAAGCCCTCTGCAGAAGGGCCTGTGCCCTCATTTCACATGGGGACACTGATGCTCAGAAAGGGAAGGGTAAGTATATGCCCGAGGTTGCACAGGCATTGGCATGGAGATGCCCCACAAGAACACAGTATCTGGACCAGAGTAGCTGCTCAATACATACATAATGCAATGTCATCCCAATAAATTCAACAAAAATAAATAAATTAATTAAAAAGAAAGAATGGCACAGAGTGGAGCCCCAAGCCAACCTATGATGAGTATGTAAATTGAGTAAAAAAATAAATCTTTGGGTTGTTTTAAATAAATAAATAAATAAATATGTACTAAATGACCAGGTACTGAATGGCAGGACTGGCATTTGAGAGTCTGTGTGTATTAGGAAATGGCGAGGTGGGACATCTGTGACTATATAGTGAGCACTGGAATGAGACCCCTCTCCAAGGCTGAGCCCTACCCATTGTGGCTGAGTCCCCTGGGTTGGGTGGATGGGGGCTCCAACCTGTCATGGGGTCAGGGCTGTCCAGGAATCGAGCTGGCCGTCCCTTTAGTTGGAGGCTGAGTGGAAACACCTGGCTCTTCTGGGTCGTGTGCAGCTGCGAAAGGATGGGAAAAAGCATGAGGGGTGTAGGTGATGTTCAGGTCTCTGCTAGGGGAGAGGATGTCATGGAGATAGATGAGGGTAGGGCTTTTGGGAATGGGGGGACCAAAAGGAGGAGGAAGGTTAGATGGGACGAAGGCAGTGCAGCATCAGGACTTGTGCAGGCCTCCCCAAGCCCCCCCGCTGGAGCCATCCCACTCACCACCACTTGGTTACAGAATACAGCGGATTCATTCACCCACACTGCCTCAAAGATCTCCTCCTGCCCAAAATTACATTCAAGGGATGCACTCTGTGGGAAACAAGGAGGTCAGATAGGGAGAGTCAGGTCAGCACCCACTGCCCTCCATCTCCCATCAGGACATCATAGACTGCTGCCCTGGACAAAGGGCTTGGTCCTACTATCAGGCCTTTGCCTGGGCCATGCCCTCCTCCAGAATGTCCTTTTTTGCCTCGATGTCCAATGCTTGAAGGAGGCAAGGAGTACATGAAAACCTAGAACTTTGGCCTTGTGCACTCTGTGTCACAAAAGCCTCTCCACCATCCCTAATGGCCAAAACGAATGCCTTTTACTCAGCTCATAAAGTGCTAGCTCTTTAGCATGGCCGACATTAAAGGTTCATCCCAGTGAGACTCCACCTGCTCTTTGAACCTTAACACCCCCCACCTCTGCCCCACAAGGCCCATGCCACAGATAAACCAGGACACTTGGACACAGAATGGACTGTCTCACCCTCAGGCCTTTGACCAAGCCGGTACTTCCACCCAAAAACCTGTCTCTCCTTTCATCACCCAGCAAAACCACACAGTCTTCAAAATCCAGCACAAATGTCCCACATTCCAAGCCTTCCCAGACCCCCCTCAGATCAGGGGGGCACCCTCGTTTGATCATTCACCCATTTACTCCTTCAGCAATAAATATCTGGGTGTGTGCTGAGGCTCTATTAAGCTCTGAAAGTGTGCCCCCCCCCCCTTTTTGCCAAGGATTACCCTTATCTCGATGCCCAGACTCTGTTCTCACCTGTCCCCTCACCCATTAGAGAGGGTTGGGACTGAGTCTTGGCCCCTCTGACACCTCCAAGGGCAGCTGACAGCAGCTGAAAGAGCTCGGGTTCTACCTCACACAGACCCTAGTTTGAATCCCATCTCTGCTACTTCCTAGCTGTGCAATCCTATGCATGTGGTCCATGCTCTCTGAGCCTTGGTTTTCTTAAACTCTGCAACAAAACAAGCTTCCCTGTTCTGCAGGGTTGCTGAGAAAACTGGAGTTCATGTATATTTAGTAGGTTGCACACTCTGGGTGCCTAATATATGCTGGCTGTTATTAGTACGCAGAAGGTACTCAATAAATGTTTGTTGAATAAGTAAACAGGGCCCAATTCCCCAGTCTCATCTTGCCCTTGACCCAGCATGGGGCTTCTGGGGAGTAGCATCAGTAAATATTTGCTGAGTGAACAAACTCGGGTTTCATGAGTGTTAGGCCAGCCACGTGGCAGGACTTCCTGTTTATGACCCTATCATTGGCAGATGTGACACCCTGAGGAGAAAGCAGGTCAGCAACCTTTCCCCTACCCTGCCCCCTTCCCCTCTTTGCTCTCAAGTTAACATAGGAAAGTGGGTGTTGACAGGGCTGAAAGCTCATTTGTCCCCTGCCATGCTGAGCTGAGAGGTGGGTCTGTCCTTTGAGTCCCTGAGCTCAGGCCTTGGCCACCTTGGGGACGGCAGGTCCAGCCTGTCCTTGGGGTCCCCAGGGTGTAGGCTCAGCAAACAGGGCTGCTGCAGATCCCAGGCAAGGGGCTCTGCCCATGCCCACCCTCAGTGTTCTAGAAGCAGGCCCGGAGACAGGAGGGACAGGATCACTGAGGCCCAGTGAGGGCAGACACATGCCTCCAATTACACAGCCAGAAAGCAGCAGCCAGGACCCAAACCCAGGGCTTAGGCCTCCTGATGCCAGATTCCTGCAGCCCGGGGAAGCAGCACTGCCCTCTACATGGACCTAGACCCCTGGAAGCTCTGGGAGGCTCAGCCCCAACCACTGCAGGGTGGAGTTTGAGGGCCAAGGGCAGGGCCCCCCCTACCCCCCACAGCTCCAGTCCAACCACATCCCAGATGCCCAGCACGTGGCCCCACGTGGCCCCCACAAGTGACAACAGGCCTCAGCTTCCCCGTGAAAGCGACAGATGGCGAGTACCCAGGAGCTGGGGAAGGGGGTGGCTGGCATGCTTCCAGGACTCATCAACGCTTCCCACCCAGAAGGGACCCAGAAAGGGGTGATATCCCCTCCCCCAGCCCAGATGGGCAGTGGGGGAAGGGAAGGCCGGTTGTAGGGAAGAGCACTCGATCAGGAGCCCAGGGCTAAGGTGCAAGTCTAGCCCAACGCAGTGTGACCCAGAGGCATCAACTTCCCTTTTCTGGGTCTCATTTTTCCCATCTGGACAATGGAGCGTAGGATGGCAAAGGGGTTCTCTAGCCATTCTCCAGGGAAGACCTGGCAGTCATAACTGGGAAGATGTGTCCAGGGTCACAGTTCAGCCTGGAGGTGGGGCAGGGTGGGGTACACATGGGCAGTGTCCATGATGGGCTGGGGCCTAGCTCTGCCAGGACATCTTAAAAGGGTAGGGGAGTCCGAGGTCCTAGACAAAGTATTTTGATACCCAGGGGGTCCTGGACAGGGTTTCCCTTAGGCTGTTGGTGGCCTACTGTCCCCTGCTAGTACTCACCACCCACTTCCCTTTCCCCCTTTTCCCATGCAACCAGAGTGGGGCTTTCTCTAACAGAACCTGGAAACTCAGAGCAAGGAAACCAAAACACAGGTGGTGGGCCCAATGCACAGGGCCCCCTCTGGGACTTAGCTCCCCCAGCCCTCCACCCCCATCCCACCTGGGCCTGACCTCTACTTACCTGGAAGAAGGCGGCGTTAGCCAGACGCACTGGGATGGTCTGGGAGCCGCCTGTGGGCATGGGTGCCATGGGTGAAGGCAGGATCTGGGGGCAGTCCTGAGGGCTCTGCAGTCAAAACACAAGGAGGTGGGGTTGACCGAGGGGGGATTTCAGAAGAGATAGGCTTCATGACCACCCCAGCCTGACCATGCAGTCCTGCCTCCCGGGGAGGTGTCAGTCAGCTGGTGTGAGAAAACACTAGTGATGAAATCATAAGATCCACCAGCACTGAGGGCAATGTGCCAGAGAGTCCCACACACCAACCATCTCATTTGATCCTCATGGCAACTCCACAGGCAGGGGGGTTTACTGACCCCATTTTACAGATGAGGACACTGAGGCACAGAGAGATGAAATAACCTGCCCAGTGGTAGAACTGGATCCCTCCCGTGCCTCTTAGAGGAGGCCAGGAGGCTGAGGGCTGCGCCCACTCTCCAAGACCTCACCCGGCTCTGGAATGCCGGTTTCCAGATGACACAGGTTAATGATTCGGAGAAAAGAAACCTGACTTCCGAATGGCCCATGAAAAACAGGGGCTGTGAGGGCCCTGGTGCCACCAGGCTCCAGTGGATAGCCTTTCCCACTGCCTGGGTTCAAGTCACAACCCTGGGCAGAGGCACCAGCTCCGAGAGTCCCCGGGGAGAGCGTAGGCATCATCATTCCCATGGCAGAGGTGGAGCTACTGAGGCTACTTCAAAAAATGAAGGGAGGGAGGTTGGGCAGGCAAGAACCTGAGGTTCAGATAGGCAGGGGTGCCTGAGGTCAAAGGGCAGACCAGGTCTTTGAACTCTCACCTGTCTGACTCTCGGGCCAGAAACTGAGGCCCAGAGCTAGAGGCAGGGCTGTGCCCACCGTGCCAACTTAGTGGCCTCTCTGAGCTAGAAAATTTGGAGCTCCCATCCTGCCCTGGGTTCCTGATGGGCCATGTCCTGCCTCCTCACACTCTGAGAGCATGACCTGCTGGGACCCTGAGAGAGGGGAGCATTGGGGACTCTGGAGCAACCACAGCCATACTAAGGGGCCAGCCACCCTTGAACACAGGGGCTTCCTATTCTGAACTCCTCCTGCCCAAGTCTGGTCAGGGAAGGGTTTGGAAACACCATGATCCATCTGTCACCTTGAGGTCACCAGCCAGGGTCAGAGGTGTCTAGGGCTGAAATATGGAGGCCTTCCTAGGGTCTTTTCTCCTTATTGTTATTAGACAGGGAGCTTCTTGAGGGGAACCTCAGGGTCTACCATCCAACCAGACCTCGAGGGGATGCCAATGCCAATAACTAATGATCATGCTGATGACAGTGTCAGTCACTACTCACACAGCCCTCACTGTGCACCTGGAGAGTTCTCAGCTCTTGGCCCTGTATTAATTCACCAAATCCTCCTTCCAGCAACCCTATGAAGTAGGTAGTATCATCACACCTATTTGACAGACAGGAAACCAAGGCACAGAGAAGCAAAATGGTTTGCCCAAGATGGAATGTGCAGCAAAAGAGGGCTCTAGATCTCTTGCTGACCAGGCCAGAAACGTTGCCCAGATGAGGGGTTTCCTTGGGAGCAGTACCTGGGGCAGAGCACAGGGGCCTTGGCTAAAGAAGCAACACAGCGAAACCCAGGTGAGGCCTCCTGAGCTGACCACAGTGCAGGGGTGGGAGGTAGGAGCTGGTGTCCAGCCCCCTGTGTGAGCACACACAAGTTGCTGTCCCTCTCTGAGCCACTGTCCCGTGCCATCTCATGTGAACGCCATGGAATTTCAGGGAATGGAACCCACATGTTTTCAATTAGATTTCACAGCCGCTGGCAGTTCTGCTCTGCAGCTGGCTGGAGACCCAGTGGCTCTGTCCCCCAAGCTCCTCCCTACCAGTGGGTAAGTGGTCGACAGTGGGGGGATGGGGGTCAAGGGAAGAGGGCTCCCATAAGAGGCCTCCCAGAGGGAATGATGTGGGCCTACCTCTGAGGGCCCCCTGACTCCTCTTGACCCTTATAATCCATGGCCACTTGGATGTTTATACCCATTCTGAGTAGAGCCAAGGCTGAGAGTGCTGGCACAACTTTGCCCCCTCCAATGCCTTCCCAGGGTCAGCTAAGCCTACATGGGGGCATCTGGTGTGTCTGCTGTTGGTCTCTAGCCCCTACCATCTGCCTCCAACTCTGGCTTGGCCTTTAGGCAACCTCCCCCAACCCCAGGCCTCTGGTTTGGGAAGACTGACTCGACACCCTAGGGCCAGGGATGGGCGGGTGCCCCACACCACGCTGGCCTCAGTGCCTGTCCTCAGCAAATGGTTCGGGGAATGTATGTATGGAATCCCGGTTCAACCAGTGGATTCAACTACGGAACTTCTGCAGAACCAATGAAAACTCTTCTTTTTTTTTAATCTTCACCTGAGGACATACTTGGAGGGAAGAAGGGAGAGAGAGGAGGGGCGGGGGGAGAAACATTGATGGGTTCCCATCTGTACATGCCCTGACTGGGGATCGAATCAGCAAACTTTCAGTGCATAGGACAATGCTCGACCAACTGAGCCACTCCAGCCGGGCCCAATGAAAGCTCTTCTTGTTTCCCAGGGCTAACAGGGGATCGGATCAGCTTGAAGTGGCTGAGCCTATCTTGCTGCCAGGAGGGATGGTCTGCCTGAGCATGGAGCCCACCCAGGGGGGTGGGGAGGACCCTGACCACACTGCTGGAACCCCTGGATCCAGTTGTGCCTGAAGGTGATGTCACACGCACCAGACTTTTCATTCACATGAGCCAACTAATTCTATTGGTGCCGAGGCCGTTTTGAACTAGGGCTTCCCTACTTGCAACCAAACCAAGCCAAGTGGCTTCTCCCTTTGCTGGAGGGAGGTACGGGGCATGGCCTGAAGGCTCAGGAGACAGGAAGTAGGGACAGATGCCAGGGTAGCAATGCGGGGAGCCACAATAAACCCAATGTGAGCCCAGCATGTGCTGCTTCACAGAGGGACTGTCCTGCCCCTATGTTGGAGCTCACAGACTCTACCACATTCTCTACCAAGTTCAAGGGTAGAGAACTGGTATCCCAATCAAGGGGAGCACTGACGAGCCCAGGGACCTTGAACCACCTGACCTGTTCCCTCTCCCTACCTTTCCTCACCCCCATAATCCCTCTAAACTGCCCGCACGTTCCTACCAAACCACTCTCTCCACTGGCTCCTAATGAAGCTGACCTGGAGGTGTCCATCCAGGCTCCCCACCAAGGGAGCCCG
Organism: Miniopterus natalensis; assembly: GCF_054644295.1. NCBI lineage: Eukaryota > Metazoa > Chordata > Mammalia > Chiroptera > Miniopteridae > Miniopterus > Miniopterus natalensis. The sequence goes on along the minus strand of NC_142095.1, from coordinate 30,538,368 downwards.
CCCTTCCATCTGCCAAACGCTCCTTGCTTCTAAGGCCTAAAGTCACACTTCCTTGGGGAAGCCACCCTCAGGAAGGCCACACCATCCCTTAGACAACTAAAAGCGGAAGATAGAGCCACATTCCTCACTCTCCTCCCCTCCTCGGAAAAGCTCGCAGCATCCTCTATGCCCCCACTACTGCTCTCTGGGGCCTAGGAGGAAATAGGGAAGTTACCCAAGATTCAGGCCCCAGCACGTGCCTTTCCTGGGGGGCACTGCCCTGGCCTTGCCCAAGATCACCACCTCTCCCAGCTCCTGAGGGTCCAGGAAGATGTTTAGACCCCACTGCCCGCCGCCCTACCAGAGGCATGGCGCCTCGACAGCTAACTGGCACTCAATTAAATAGCAAATTAAGCATTGGTCAGAGCCTCCCGCAGGCCCAGGGAGGGGGCTGTCTCTTCTCCTGCTGGATTACCATAATCCTTTAAGACAGGCCCTCTCTGTGCCCCCACCCCAACTCCTGACCCACAGAGCCACAGCCCTGGGAGAGAGTGGGTATGAGTGGGTTATGAGGGCACAGCCAAAGAAACACCTCCAGGCTGGTGAGCTCCTATACATGTCAGGACCTGGTGCATAGGCCCTTCCCCAAAGAAGTCCTCCTGTCCCACCTAGCCTTTTAGTGAGCACCTACTATGTGCCAAGTATGAGGTCAGTGCGTTATGCGTGTAATTTTAGATCCCCACCATAGCCTTTGAAAAAGGTTCCATTTTACAGATGGGAAAACAGGCACAGAGAGGTTTGGTGGCTTGCCCAGAACCATAGTGCCACAACTCACAACTCAGGTCCTGGCTCATGATAGGGAGAGCAGAACTATGTCTAACTGGGTTCTTTCCCAGTGCCTAACATAGACTCAGGTATACAATTGGTATTTAATAAATGCTGGACACACTGTGATGCGACTGGGTCCCCTTCACCCCACCACCCCTCTAGGTTAGAGCGCAGAAGGCAGGCTGCCAGCTCAAATGCTTCCCGCTGACATTCATTGAGTCCCTGTGTACACAACTCTGGGCCGGAGGTTGGAAGATGTGGACCCCAAACAAGAGCAGAAGTCTTGTTCGACCCAAGCTGGAAATCCCAACGTCCAGTGCAGCAGCTTGAGGCCTCCCGTATGTTTAGCCACACCTCCCAGCACCAGAAATTCACATTGCCTCACTGCTCTCAGTTAAGCATTGCTCCTGCTGGCCTCCCCGTCTCAAAGCACTTTTGAGGCTCAGGCAAAGGGGCTGACACTGAAAGATTCTTGACAAGGTTCTCTGAGCTGTGCCAAGAGACTGGGGCTGCTTCCTGGGGCCCCAGTGACCTCCTTCTGCTGGGAGCCAGGGCCTCTGGGTCATATTGACTACCTCAGTTGTGCCATCTGGAAAATGAGCAGAAACATCCCTTTCCTAGAGAGATGAGCTGCAGGCAGGTACTAAGGACCTCACTCTGACCCCTTGAAGCTCTGATGAAAAACAAAGGGCCGCCCAGCCGGGTGTGGCTCTGCGGTTGAGCATCAACCTAGGATCCAGGCGATAGGGGTTCGATTCCCGGTCAGGGCACATGCCTGGGTTGCTCGATCAATGATTCTCTCATCATTGATGTTTCTATCTATCTCTCTCCCTTTCCTTTCCTCTCTCTGAAATCAATAAAGATATTTTTTTAAAAAAACAAAAAATAAAACAAAACAAAACAAAAACAGAGGGCCCAGCAGTCAGGTCTGATGGGAGATGAGCTGTGGTCTCAGGACCCTGGGACCCCCCAGCCATCCCATCTGGCTGGTTATTACCACTCCAGCCAAAGTCTCAGGAATCCTGTTTGGTCATCCCTGGCAAAGATGAGAGGTCACCCTGCAAGTGAACACACCCTGGAAACAACCAACAGACAGTATGTGGCATTTCTGTTTATATTTGTCCTTCTGTTCCCCACTCTACCACCACACTTGGTCCTGGTGTAACTGATTAAGTTCAGCTGTCCCACAGCACCTGGGAGGGCCTGGCCCACAGCCAGTGTAGAATCAGCCTGTAGAGCCCAAGGGACCAACATGAGCAGAAGAACCTGGGAGCATGTGGTTCCCAAGGCAGCATGTCCTCTCAATCCAGGGAGAGCCTGGCATGCCCTGCCCTGTGTCCCCAGTGCCAGTGGGGAGACCGAGGCAGGGACCTTTCAGCCCATCTCCTCTTTGGGGGAAACAGGAACAATATAGGCTTTGAAAGAGGGGCTTCTTTTTAAAAAAAAATATATCTTTATTGATTTCAGAGAGAGAAAGGGAGAGGGAGAGATAGAAACATCAATGATGAGAGTCATTGATCGCCTGCCTCCTGCACGCCCCCCAATGTGGATCGAGCCCACAACCCCGGCATGTGCCCTGACTGGGAATCGAACCGAGATCTCCTGGATCATAGGTCAATGTTCAGCCGTTGAGCCACGCCAGCTGGGTGACAGAGGGGTTTCAATTCAAGGCCCTGTCTGGTACGCACTGACTCCCTAGGGTTACTGAAAATATTGAAGGTAAAATTAAAACCTAGCCAATACTGGCACAATGTGTGGAAAGGGGCCCTCCAACTGCAGGTGGGAGTACAAATTGGCTCAGGCTTTCTGGAGGGCAGCTAAGTTAAAGGTATAAAAAAACAGCCACACTTTCACCCAAAATGCCATTTCTAAGAACTGGTCTGCAGGGAATAATAAGGACGTGTAGAGTGCCCTGGCTACATCAGCACGCAAAAAAGAAATGCGAAGTGATCAGCATGTCCAACAACAGAGGATTGGTTAAATGTGCTGCTATGTGACGAGCCCAGCACAGCTATGAAATCTGGTGCCAAAGAAGAAAATTTAATGATGTGGAAATGTCAACATATTAAATAATAATAAAAAACACACCGGTAATGAAACAATGGAGGCAGAGGGCATCCCCCAGCCCTGGCTTACCATGGGATTTGGTGAGGCCTCACACCGAGACTGGTTGGAGACACAGGCATGCTGCTGGGTGCACCAGAAACAGGGCCACTGTGTTGATAGACAGCTGGTGCAGCTGGAAGACAAGGGGCCCCTCAGATACTCAGCTCCCTACTCCTCATTTCACCCCTTCCCCCTGCAACTGCAACCCAGGAGGCAGATCCTAGCACAAGGGAAGACCTTTCTCATCATCAGAGCTGCCAGGAAGGGTTGTGCACTTTGTTGGGTAGTGAGTTCCCCACTGCAAGAGGTATGCAAGGAGGAAAAAGGCAAGCAGAACCTTTAGGAGACTAAATTAAGTGTAACCAAAGCACTTTTCTCTACGCCTAGGTACTCACAGAGTCCAGGCACTTGCATATTAAGAGTTTGTTGCCTGAATAAATGAGTTGGCAACTGAGAGTCCCATCTGCACTCTAGGACACTATCATTTTTCTTCCAAAGGCCTCCCCAAGAGCAAAAACCTCCTCCCACTACCTGGACGCTAGACCCCAACCCACTCACGCTGTATGGGGGTACACTTGTCCAATGCGACTGCAGTCATAGATGGTAAAATTGGCTCTGACGATGTTCCGCCCGTTGACCCTCACAGACATTTCCACAGTCACATGGTCTGGAATGGATCAGGGGAGCCGGGAAGAGAAGGACAAGGAGGCAGGGGGTCTCCACTGACATCAGAGGCTGTGATATCAGGACCCCCATGCCTGAGATCCACTATTAACCCCTTCGGGGTTGGGCATCTGAATCCACAGGCCAGTGAATGGAGAGCTTACCTTGGTGGGATGGGAAAGGTGGGAACTGGTCCTTTGGTAAGAGGTTGCAGTAGGCGATCTGATGGCCGAAGGCAGGCCCTGGGACCCGGGCCACAGTACGGATATTGTTCCCATAGTCACAGGCCATCTCCATGCCACTGAGGCTGGGCAGGCTGCCAGAGATCTGGAGGATCATGCCCTGGAGACGAAGGACCCTTAGCTGAGGGGCAGGCCCTCCCCTCACAGCTCCGCCCCCAGCCTAGCAACCCTGGGAGAACCTATGGTTGTGGCCGGTGGCTAGGACTCTAGGTTGCAGCCTACATGTGACCCCCTGGACTTCAGTTTCCCTATCTGCAAAATGAAACTGATCTTACAGTAGCCAAGGAGGCTCTGCATGATCAGGCCTATGACCTCTGACCCCATCCCCTACTACTCTCTCACATTCACCAATCCTGTTCTCACTTCAGGGCCTTTGCACTGGCAGTTTCCTCTACCTAGAATACTCTTCCCAGATAGTTGACTTGGCTCACCTATTTCATATCTTTGCTCAAATGTCACCCTTGCAGTGAGCCCCCCATCCTGGCCTGGTCTAAAACGTCAATACCCCCCGGCTCCATCTCCACCCCTCTCTCTGTTCTGCTTTCCTTTTCTCCGTAGCCTTCACCACCATCTTGACATTTTATCTCGTTTATTCTCTGACCCCGTAAGCATGTCAGCCCCTCAAGGGCCAGGGATTTGTCTGTCTTGTTCACTGCTGTGCCTGAGTCTAGAACTGCTCTTGGTACATAGTAGGTGCTTAATAATACCCTAAATGAATGAATGAATGGATGGATAAATCTATGCCCAGTTTGCTTGACAAGATAAGTCATGTGAAGAACTCTGTGATATGTAATAATGGACGGGGTGCAGAGGAACCCCAGGCCCCATCTGGCCCATCAGAACCATCATCTCCCACAGGTGACAGATGAGGACACCCAGCCTCAGAGAAGTCACTGAGGGCAGGGCTGGGTGGGCCTCAGGCCTGTCTGTCCCTCTGTTCCAGCCATTTGCCAGGGTCTGGAACCAACACTGCCTGCTATGGCTGGGAAGGGGGCTGAGGCAGTTCTAGGCCCTCCTGGGTACAGGTGAGGGGGAGCCACTTGCCCCCACGCTACATATTCATCTGTTTCTGAGAACGAGAAATAGCAGCCTGGTACTTGGTGGTCCCTCCATCCCACCCCCTCACTTGTTCTGGGGTCAGGAAAAGACAAAAAGGTGAGGTAGGGGGGCTTATTCTTCTCCCATCCTACAACTTGCAACATCCTTCCTGGGACTCCAGAGCCTGCCCACTTGAGTTCAAATCCCAGCTCTGCGACCCCCTAGCTATATGAACTTGAGCTCGTCACTTTACCTCTGTGCTTCAGTTTCCTCATCTGTGAAATGGGGATGTTAAGAGCATCCACTTCATAGAGTTGTGTGAGGCTGAACAGAGGCAAACATCATGCACATAGTGGGTTCTGACACTTGGTAGGTGCTCAGGAAAGCCCGTCATTCTCACTGTATCATTTTTTTTGTCTCCAGGTCCCTGGGGCACTATGGGCAGGAGTCCCCACCTCTCAGGGCTTGGGTGCCAGGTGAAGGGCAGCTCCCCAATCTGTATACCCCCGAAGTGGGCCCAATCTGTATACCCCAACTCACTGGGTACTCCTGGCGCACATCAATCTCGGCAGGCAGAACTGTCATCGTGGGACAGCGGCCGGGGCCCTCGCTGGCACTGGTCCAGAAATACTGCTGGCTGGAGTTGGCACAGTCCTGCTGCAGTGTGCACCTGGAGCGGCAGGACACACATCAGGACCCAGGTGGGCTCCTCCCCTGCTGCAGCCTCCCAGGCCCAGCCCCTGCCCCTGCCCAGGGCCTCACCGTGTCTCCAGGGCACACCAACCACAGTAGGCATCGGCCGCACCCACGCAGTCCCCGCAGGTTGAGTGCACGGCACACGCAGCGACTTTCACCCTAACCATCTGGAGGCAGAGGCAGGGGCCCAGCTCAGTGGGACTGCCAGCCTCTCTCTGGGGACTTGGCCTGGTGAGGGCCATGAGAGGATGGGGAAACTGAGGCTCAACACTATAACAGGGGTAACATGGGAACAAGGCTTCCCTATAGAGGTGATGTCTACACTGGGAAGTGAAGGATGGGCAGGAAAAGGAGGGGGGAAAGGGGGGTGCTCCTGGAGGGAGGAACAGCGTGTGCAAAGGCCAAGCAAGCAAGACAGCTCAGCTCATCCGGGGACCTTGTCAGGCCAGGACACTGGCCTTACCTGGTGGGACGTCATCAGATAAAGGTAACCAGGGTCTGCTGGGTCAAACTGCATGACGTGGTGCACAGGCTCCCCATAGGCCACCGTCACTACCCGCCTGCTGACCACCTGCATGCTCTCATTCAGGTTGATCTGTGGGGCAAGGGGGCAGGGTGGCTGTCAGGGTGATGGTGTGGCGGGCGGGTGCCCATGGCAGGGGAAGGCCAAACATGGGAGCTGTCACCTGGTGGAGGGGATCTGACCCAGGCTTGGGGGCTCAGTCTCCTCACCCTCTCAGGCCCTTCCAGGACTGGTGGGAAATCACAGACATGGAAGGGCAATGGGTTCAGCCGCCACACTTTTGCCTCTGCTGTGCTCCTACTAGGAACTCCCTCTCTGCTCCTCGCCAGCACATCCCACCCTGTGAATATGTGCGGGCTTTACAGTTTATAAACATTCTCTGGGAGGCTGTTTGGCATCCCTCCTAAGAGCAAGAACTTGGGTTGGATTCTGGCTTTGACATTTACAAGCTATACAAATAGACAAGTTGTCCAAGGCACTCCCCCTCTCTGAGCCATAGTTTCCTGAGCTAACGGGGCTAATGACAGTACCTGTCCCGCAGGACTGTGGAGAGGACTGAATGAGAAGATGCATGCGAAGTGCTAATGGGGCCGTAATGCACATTCCTCCCCCCTCACACCTTTTGCAGATGAGGAAATTGAGGCCCAGGGAGGCCAAGGGACTTGGCAAGGGTCATAAAATGAAGATGCCTAAGGGTCATGACACAAGCCTCAGCCTGCGTGACCTTACAGTCCAAGGCTGGGGCTGGGTCATGGTCCAATGTCCAGGCAGGAAGACAACGAGGACTAGCTGGGGCCTGGAAGCTTCTCTGGCTGACGGCCCCTCTGAATGTCCTTCAGAGTCCCCATCAAACTGCTCTTGTTGATGGGCCTCACACATTCCCGGCATGCTTCCTTGTAAAGGCCCAGCAGGCCCTGAGCTGGAACCAGTGGCCAGGGCCTTCCTGAGGCTTCCTACTGCCCACCCCTCCTCTGTGGGCTCCAAAACCTTTCGTAGCTCCTTCCTGGTTATGTAATAAACTTGTGCAAGCATTCAAGGCCCTGATGATCTGACCCCAACTTACTCTGCCAGCCTCATCTCCACTCACTCAACCCAACTCACAAATTCCACTTCTAGGCCTTTGTCCTAGTTGTGTTCCCTTCTGGAATATCTCTCCCCCTCCCACCCATGTGCAAATGAGGCCAAGCTCTGTTCTCCTAACGTCTCCTCCAGAAAAGCTGCCCACAAGCCCTCCACACACCAAAATGAAATTACTCTCTCCCCAGGTTCCCACAGGCTCTGTTACAGCCCCTGAGACATTGCCAGTCCCAGGTGGCCTCTTGGCAGAGTCTGTCCCAGGCAGCTTGGCCCAGGTTCAATATGCTGCCCCAGCCCCACCCCCATGCATCCAGCAGACACTCAATTCATTTCTGCTCCTTCAAATGTTTATTGAGCACCTCCTGTACTCCAGGGCCTGGGCTGGGTATTATGATCTAAGCCCCAAGCTGGCAGGAGATAGAGTCCTCACAGCACAGGATGGTGGGTGAAGAGGTTGGGCTGAGGGGTAGTGTGTGCTCTGCGCCAGATGGACCTGAAATCAACCCTAGCTCTTACTCTGTGACTTTGAGGCAACTGTTCTCCATCTCAGAGCCTCAGTGTCCCCATCTGTGAAATGGGACTCATGGCTCTGCCTCCCTTGCAGGGGTATGAAAATCAAACAAGATAATGCCTATGATATGCCCTTTGAGGCTGGGTAGACAGTGGGTACCTAATAACTGCAGCTTCATGGGCAGGGGGTGGGGAGATTCCTTGCTTCCCACACACACAGGCATCATCACAGGAGACTCTGACCACACTTCTGGATGGCCCAGTTCATTTTCCCCCTAACAGACAAGGAAACTGAGGCTCAGTCAGGGTGAGAAGCAACCACCCCTGGGTCACACAGATGGCAGTGGCAAAGCCAGAATCCAGATCCAAGTATCTGACCCCAAAACATGAGCCCCACTGTCTAAGGACCTTTAACGGGGGCTTTGAAGGCTAAGGATGACACACACCCCTTCCCACTCCCATACCTGGCATCTCCCCCATACTGTTAGTGGTACAGCAAGGGTCCCTGGGCCAGGTAGGCTGGGCTCCGACCCCCACCCAGCCCTACCCCTGGCCTGTGGTGCCTGCCTGGGAAGCTGAGGGAATTGGATTATCAGATCCGAGTCAATTAGGCCAGGGCCTGGTGCAAGCTGAAGCTGTTCCAAGCAGCTGACTTTCCCGACAAGGAGGGAATGGGAAATGGCTGAGGGGGGCAGGTCTAGGCCCTCATCTGGGGGCCCGATACAGGCCCTGTCCGTCCTGCCCCATAGTGGGAATCAGATTCCTCTCACCTTCCCAGGTCCAGGTATTATTACCTCCAAAAACCAGTAAGCTTGGTTGGGGGGAGTGGGGGGGGGCAGGGGTTCTTCAGAGGGTAGCAGGTGGGGTAGGGGAGGAAATGGGATGAGTGCCTCCACTTGCCAGGATGTGGCTTTCCCCCTGCCAAAGGCCTACAACAGCCTCAAGAGGCAGGGCTTACAGCCCTTCACTGATGGGGAAACTGAGGCCCAGAAAAAGAAGGTATGTTGCCCAAAGTGAAACAGCCTGAAAGTGGCAGAGCCCAGAGACTTGAGCTCAGCTCCATGTGCCTCAAAGACCTGGTCCCAGAGACCCTGAGAGAAGGGCTGGACCTTGGCAACTGGTTCCCCCCTCTGCATGATGGGGTGCTTGTCATGAGCAGGAAGGAAAGAAACAGATGGGAAAATGCTTTGTAAACCGTAAAGTGCTAGGCAAATCGGAGCAAATGAAGGCTAATATTGGACCTCAGCCTCCCCATCACCCCCAGCCCTACCTTGAGCAGCCGCCCACTGACTGTGCCCAGGAAGACCACTGTATAGTTGCTGACACTGGCCACAGCCACGGAGGAGAGGCCCGGGGCTCGGAACACGGGTGTGGCCTTCAGCGGCTGCAGGAGGGACAGGGGGTGCTGCAGGTGGGCGGCTCCACAGTCCAACTGCTCCGGCTGCAGCTGGAAGAGAAACAGCACATCAGACCTCAGCTCCAGAACCTTCTTCCGCTCCCTGCCTGCACTGTGTGCATCTCAGGGCTCAGCATCAGAGCCTTAGAGTCTTGCTGCTGCTTTACAGGCCCAGCTCTGGGCTGAGACCCAAATACAAGCAGGGTCCCGTCCCCAACTCCAGACTGACTCCTGACCTTGGCTTTAGTCAAAGAATTGCCCCAAGATGATGTTTCAGGTATGTAGGAACCACACAGGAGGAGTTGTGGCTTGGGGGTAACAAGGGCTGGCAAGGGGATAAGGTCAGGTGTGTAGGGGTCCAGGGAGGGTGGGACAGGGTGAAGCCTACATACCTTCACACCCTTGCAATAACAGGCTGCTCCTCCTGGCTGGGCACAGCCTGGCAGAGCAGATTAGCCTACACCAGACCCATCCTCTGCCTCAACTTACCTGCTGACACCCAAGGGGTATCCCTCCTGCCTCGGTTATGTCTCCACAGCCATGAGGTTCCCTCCTCCCAGGCTCCCTCCTCTGACCCCAGAACCACCCCCAAATTCCCAACAGCTCACCGGACTCCAGGTTGAGGCCTCCCCAAACTGAGGCGTTCCCCTCACCTCAAGCACACATCCCCTCAGCTACCCACACTACTGATGGGCAAAGGGAGGCCAGGTGTGTCCAAACCCACAGTCCCATCATCCATATCGGCCCAGTGCCACCTCCAGTAGCAAACTGGCACCACCTCACAGGAGCGTGACGGCTGTGGCTGCAGATCCCAGTCCCCGGACATTTCCCAGACTTGTTCCCACCTTTCCCACCCTTGTCCGGGTCTTGGTGGTTCTTTCAAAGTTTCCAAAAATACAAAACAGACCCCCCAGGAAGCACCTTTGATTAGATGATTGTGCAAATCCACAAGGACGCAGACACAAGCACAGTTCAGAAGAGCAGACGGGGGACACAACCTCATATCTGACAGGACTGAGCACGTACATTACATAAATTATGGCACATTGTCCAGAAAAGTCACTCCCACCCCTTAATACCACCACCAATCTGTACTGATTACGAAAGTAAGACATCTGGTTGAGAAAAGTCACAGGACTTCATGGGGCCATTTTGGTAAAACAGATGCATAAACAACAAAGTAAAAGTTACGACAGTAAACATAGTAACAGGCCAGGTTTACTGGCAACAGACAGTGGACCAGGCCTGGGCATCAACTCCCTGAATCCTGGAAGCCTTATGAGGTCACATGTCAGTTTACATGGGTAACCTGGGGCTCAGAGGGGAAGGGGCTTGCTTGAGATCATCAGCTGCAATGCCATGCCTCTAGGACTGAAGCTGGCAGCAGACTTGAGCCCACACTGGCCTTCAGATGCCAGGGTGTGGGCATTGGAGGCTCCAAACAGGGACTCGAAAGGTCACCAGAATATAGCATTAAAACTGGCTTTAAGCCTGGCCAGCATGGCTCAGTGGCTGAGCATCGACCTATGATCCAGGAGATCGCAGTTCAATTCCCGGTCAGGGAACATGCCCGGGTTGCGGGCTTGGTCCCCAGTGGGGGCCCTGCAGGAGGCAGCCGATCAATGACTCTCTCTCATCACTGATGTTTCTCTTTCGCCCTTTCCCTTTCTCCCTTCCTCTCTCTGAAATCAATAATTACAATATTTTTTAAAGAAACAAAAAAAATCTGGCTTTAAGGTGCAGCTTTAGTGAGGCTTTTTTCCCCCCTTATCTGTGCTCTTTGCAAACCTAAGCCATTGATTGTGTGCCTCTGTGGTGTTTGCACAAAAGCTCAGCTAGTTTTCAAAAGAAAACAATAAATACTGGATCCTTCTGTACTTGAGCAAATAAACATGGTTGTGGCCTGATGGGCTTCCAGGCGGGGGCAGTTTCCCAGAGCAACCCTGAGGGGTAGAGCCCCCAGCCTAGAGATGGGGTAGAGCTGGGGGTGCCCTGGGTAAGAACCCATGAGTGGGGGTAGTCTTCCATGGAATGACTGGAGGTGACCTGAGCAAGTCACTTCTCTGAGCCTCAGTATACTCAACTATAAAATGGGTGCATCTATAGCACCTTCCTCATAGGGGCTGGGATGAGATCATTCATTATAAAGTACTAACACAGGATGTGGCCTACGGTCAATGCTCCAGAGTGTTAGCTGATACTATTGCTGTTTTTGATATGATTGTCAATACAATTATCATTATAAAGTGGAATCTGGGGCAAATCATGCCTACCTCAAAAGCTTTTGAACCTGACTGCCTCTGACCACCTTAAGGTGGCCATCCTCTCACAGAGGAGTCTCTCCCAGTCCCCTCTTCTCTGGGTTTACCCTCATCCCCCACATTTCCCCTTGAAGACAGCTGCCAAGTGAGCCCTTTAAAACGCAAAGTAGGCCCAGCCAGGCATGGCTCAGCAGTTGAGCGTCGACCTGGGATCCAGGTGATCGGGGTTTGGTTCCAGGTCAGGGCACATGCCCAGGTTGTGGGCTCGATCAATGACTCTCTCATCATTGATGTTTCTATCTCTCTCTCTCCCTCTCCTTTCCTCTCTCTGAAGTCAATAAAGATATATTAAAAAAATAAATAAATAAATAAGTAAATAAACAAAACTCAAAGCAGGTTTTCCCAGTTTAAAACCCTCCAGTGGTGACACAGAATAAACCCTGAATCCAAATCCTCTCATCAGGCCCCTGGGACCTTCAAGCCCATCCCACACCCTCCCCTCCTCACTCCTCCCCTCCGGTCACACAGGCCTCATTTGTTTCTCAAACATTCCAAGCTGAGCCCTGCCTCAGGGCCTTTGCCCTTGCTGTTCCCTCTGCCTGAAGTGTGATTTCCCAGATTGTCATATACAGCTGACTCTAGAACAACCCAGGGTTTAGGGGCACTGACCCTCTGTGCAGATGAAAATCCTTGCATAACTTTTGACTCCCAAGTCGTCCCTAGGTATCAGAAAGGGATTGGTTCTAGGACACCCTGCAGATTACAAAATCTGAGGACGCTCAACTTCCTTATATAAAATGGCATAGAATAATGCATACAGTCTCCCCTCTACACCCACAGGCTCCCAAACACAGATGGAAAATAGTGTTTTTGATCCGTGGTTGGTTAAAACCTGGGGATACAGAGGGCCAACTATATATATATTTTTAAATCTGCATATAAGTGGGCCTGTGTGGTTCAAACCCATGTTGTTCAAGGGTCAACTGTAATTGGCTCCCTCTCGTCCTTCAGCTTCAGACCTACCCTTCCCGATTTCATCCTGTGTGTGTGCCTGAGCTGAGGGCAGCCCTGGAAAGAGGGCTCTGTACCATCTCCCCAGCTGCCTCTCCCAGTCCCAGGCCCTCCTCCCAGCAATCCTTCAGCTGCAGGGAGGAGGTGAGGCGGGCTCTGTCAGCACTCAAGCTCTGGAGGGACTCTTTTCCTAGGGGTTATATAACTTTTCTTCATTGAATATAGATTACTAGCATCATTAAACAATAAGTTGTTTTAAAATTAAAATTGTAAACCATTGCCCAGAGGACGTGACTTTCCTCCCTGAGCTCTAGGAGGCGTGGAAAGGAAGGGAGACCTGGGAGGCCCTGATGTCACCTTTGGGGTTTTCTGCCCTGGGTCCTGCGATGGGGGGCCCCAGCCAGCCTGGGTTGGGGGGTCCTGGGAAAAGCCAGACAGGCGCCCAGCTCCGGGTGATTTGTGGGCCAGGGCGGCAGAGACGACGAGGGGGGAGCATGTTGGGAACTCGGCTCTCGCCTGCCTGCCCTGACGTTCACAAGCCATTAATTCTGTGCTGAAGGAATTTTCTAAAAAGCCTTTCCTCCAGCTTTTTTTTCTCATCCTAAAAATAAAATTAAAAAAAAGTTTTTTTAAAGGAGAAGTAACCCGTCGGCTGCTCCAAATGATCTGTGCTCTGAGGGAGAAGCTGACTCCCCAACCACCAGGGGAAATCACAAGGCTTTGAACTGGCTCAAGAATGGAAGCTGGGCAGGCGGGAAATGCCTCCCCTGTTGGGGGAGGGGGCTGCAGGCCCGGGACACAGAGACAGTGGGCTTGGGGACCAGGCAGCTGTTCCAAGTGTGGCCTCAGCCGAACTTGGTCTCCTGGGGCAGTCAGCTCCACAGGCCCAAAATACCACTCTGACCAAATGACACTGCTTGAAATTCCTTCATTAGCACCGGCCTTCCTTCAAGTCTCACTCAGCGTTGGTCTCTCAGAAACAATAATTCCCCTGAGGGTGGGGGTGGGGTAGCTGGACTGTCCTAGCAGCTCCCTCCAATCCACAAGGGCCACCTTTCCGAGACCAAAACTAGTCAGCCTCTCCCGGATTAAAACCTTTCTCTGGCTCCCAGCTGTCCTCAGGATCAAGCCCGGCATTGAAGGCCTTTGTGATCTAGCTCTTGCCAACTGGTCAGACCTCCAGTTTCACTTCTTTCCTCTATCCCATCCTCTGCGGCAAGAAACCAATCTCTGCATTTCCTCAAATGTGGCCACATTTTCCAGCCAGGGCTCCTGAACCTTCATAATGTTGTTTCCTCAGCAGTTAGTGCCCTTCCCACACACCTCTGAGCCACTCATACTTCCCCTGGCCCTTCCGTCCCCTATCTTTATCCATGCTGTTCCCTTTGCCAGGCATGCCCAGGCAGTAAGCTTTTAGCCAGCCTTCAAAGCCTTCCTCCGTGAAGGCTCTCCGTGCTCGTCATCACCTTCATTTATCACGACAGCATATGCATGAGCTTCTCCAGGGCAGAGACTGGACTGGGCTGAGTGTTTACTAAAGAAAGAAAACTAATTTTGACTAAACTGTGAGCAACTGTATTGGGCTGCTTCCTTTCCAAGCACAGATTGAGAGCAACACTGCCAAGGCTGAGTGCTGGAGAACTAAGGGAAAACTATGGGTCAACTGTATGCCTACTCTGCGTGTGGCAACACAAGGGAGGCAGGGGTTCAGGCCCAGACAATACCTGGCTGCTAGTTTTGATTCCTCTAAGAACTGAGTTTATCCATCTCTAAAATGGGATGAGCAACAGCCTCTGGTCTCAACTCTTTTCTGAGAGTAGGATGCGCCCTGACCCCTCCAACTAGCTGCCTCCTGGCGCCAAAGCTCAGCTCTGCCCACTCTCCCATTAAAACTCTAACATATTGATTTCACTACCAACTGTAATTGTGTTGACTTTCTCTCCCCAGGAAGCCAGCTGGAGTAAGAGCTTCAAGAGCCTGGCTTCTTAGGCCTCCCACATCCTGCCCGCATACCCCACCAAACCTCAGTCCCACCGGTGCAGGTGGCACTCTGCAAAGGATGAGGCGTCGATGGTGGGCACCATGGCAGGTTGCAAGACCCAGTGGTTCCGTCCCAGGTAGAGACTACACTGGCTGTTGGGACTTTGTGCACCTTCCTGCCTCAAGTTTTCAATTGTTATTGAACTGTGATTTTGGGCAAGTAAGGTTTCACTGCCAGGAATGGAAAGCACACTGAGTATTAAGTGGCCGACTGCAGACAGCCCACCTCTCACCACTCCTGGGCTGAGGGCTAGGTGAGCACCCTTCCACTCACCCTCCACAGCAGCCAAAGGGAACCTTTAAAACAGCAAAGCACTAAATGCAAAGGGGGATCCTGGAAAAGTAAAAGGACATTCATGAAGTAAAATCTGGAGTTTAGTTGAAAGTAAATTACCTATGTTGGTTTCTTAGTTTAGACAAATGTCCTATGTTAATGGAAGACCTTGGCAATGGGGAAAACTGAGAGAGGGTATGTAGGAATTATCTTTGTAACTTCCCTGTGAATCTAAAATTATTCCAAAATAAAAAGTTTATTTAAAAAAAACCCAATACGGCCCGGCCAGGAGTGGCTCAGCAGTTGAGCATAGGCCTAGGATCCAGGAGATTAGTTTGATTTTTGGTCAAGGCACACGCCTGGATTGAGGGCTCGATCCCTAGTCAGGGGCATGCAGAAGGGAGCTGATCAATGATGACTCTCTCATCATTGATGTTTCTATCTCTCTCTCTCTCCCTCTCCCTCTCCCTTCCTCTCCCTTAAATCAATAAAGATATATTTAAAAATAAAAATAAATTTAAAAAAAACACACGCAAAGCAGGTTGTACCCCCTCCACAGCTCAACAGCCTTCAATGGATCCCCAGTGCCCTTGACATAAACCCAAAGTTTGCTCCTGGGCCCTCAATGCCCTACTGGATCTGGCCAGCCCCTTTGCTTCCCCCAACCCCCTGTCCTGGCCAACTCCTTCTTTCTTGGTTTGGACAGCTGAGGAGGGGCCAGAAGATGCCCCAGAGACAAGGAGTAGAGGAAAAGGGGCCAGCAGGGACCAGGCAGGGTACAATGTAATGGGGTCTGACTGGTACAGTCTGCAGGAGCTTCAAGAGCCAGGTCTAGACAAAACGGCCTAGATTGTTGCTTCCTGCAAAGCCCAATAGAGTAACTCCTCCCCACCACATCTTAGGAAGCTCTGAGGTTAAAGGAGGAAGTGTTCTCAAGGTCACCTAAGGGCACACGGTCAGGTCAAGATTTGAAGGCACACCTATGACTCCCAAACCCAAACTCCACCTTCCCACTTCAGTCTGTGGGGCCTCTCTGAACACTAGCTACTGGGCTATGGGTCCACTGAGCTGATACCTGCACTGAAGGTAAACTGAGGCATGGAAAGAGCTATGGGCCTACCGTTTTCTGGCCCTAGGAGGGGTCAGAATGGACTCCATCTTGGTGGCCCTCTGGCAATGGCTCCCATGCCAAGGAGGAAACTGCCTGCTGCCAGAGAGGAAACACCAGCATCTTCCTGTGGGTGATCAAGATTTTCACTTCCTGGAGGGGCTAGGCTGGAAAGGATGGCCAACAGGCCAGAAAACAACAGGAGGCCTAGCCCTGAGCTGGAGAGGAAAAGCAATGTCTTAGGGAAACCAAGGCGCAAAGAGGGGCAGAGGCTTCCTCAGGACACACAGAGTAATAATTCCCCACCTTGCCCCGGGCTGCCTGAATCAAGCAGAATCAACTGGCAAATGGGAATGGACACAGGAGTTCAGGCAGACCCTTCCAGAGCTTCAGAGAGGTCTGCCTTGGTTTCCCCAAACCCCTCTCTGGAGGAGGCAAGTCACCCAGTCTCAGGGCACTGGGGTTATCCAGGCCATCTGGGCACCATCAGGAAGAGCTATGTGAACCAGCTAACCAGGCTGAACACGAAATGTCCACCCACCCACAACTAACACCCCAGGCCCTGCCAACAGGCGGGAGGAACAGCCCCCAGGCTGAGGTCAGAGGCTTGGCTATATTGGGATAGGCGGGTTGGGGAGCCTGCACGCACTCTTGTTGTGGCCCCTTACGGACAGAAACTAAGGCTCCTAATTTACCAAGCTTCATGGCTCTTAATATGGTGGGGTGCCCCATCCTCTCTGAGCCTCAGTTTCCTCATCTATAAAGTAGGGACAGTAACAGCAACCCCCATAACAAATGTTCCCCGTTAGCTCTGCGGGCCACAGGGCAAAAGCTCAGGGATGCCTGAGGATTGGGGAGCCCCCAGGACGAGCCACTCTATCACTTCCCAAAGTGAAGTATCTGCGGCCAGATCAGCAGGATGTTGGGAGCTAGGCCGGGCCTGCTCTGCTCAGGGCCTGCCTGGGAACTAAGGCCACAGCCACTGACTCAAGCAGCCATTGTTTTGTTAGCTGGACGTGGCCCCCCAGACACCCAGCTGCCCCTTCTCGAAGCTGTTTCTCATTCCAGCCCAGCCTGGCCCCATTTCCAGCCCTCCCCCCAGGGTCCCAGAGGAGCACCGTGTGGGACGGGCCCTGGCCCCAGTGAAAAGTCACTCCCTCCCACCAGCTCTAATGGGGGGCGGGGTGGTGAGTGCTGTGGCTTTGGCCCCTCCTTACTCGGAACAGTTTCTGTCCCAGCTTCTTCCCTGAAAGGGATGCCGGCCAGGAGAAGCTGAGAGCAGCAGCTGCCTCTCCGGCACAGGCCGCCTTCCTCCTCCTGGGGCTGAGGGGCCCTAGAGACTGGAACTCACACTCTCTTCCCCTGGGGGTGCTGGCCTTGGCCCCAGAGTCATTGTACAACTGCTTGTGGGCACAGCTGAGAGGACACGGCTGGCTTGGGGCCCCCAGGAAACATCTCTGGGCTGGGTCCCATGTGCTGGGGGATGACACATGGGTCCCTCTCTCTAGTTACCCAGATCCCGGTGCAGAGTCCAACCCCAACTTGGGAAGTGACAGCTGAATAGTAACAATACAGTAGTATCAACAACATGACAATAACAATAATAATCAGTACTGTTTACTTTGATCAGAGATCTCTGCCTCTATAACCTTATTTAACCCTCGCCACACCCTAATGAGTTGATGCTACTTTACAGAAAATGTAACTGGGGCACAGAGAGGTGAAGTGACTTGCCCAAAGTCACACAGCCATTATGTCCAGATGGGAGCCTCAAGCCTAGGCAGGAAGGCTCTAGAGTCCTCACCCTTCACCACAGCCTCTCTGCTGCTCTGTTGGGCGTTGCCAACAGCTGCTGGGAGTGTGGCCACTTGGAGCTGGAAATGCCCTGGGTGGAAGCTGGGGAGGCTGATGCCCATCAAGGAGATGGCTACTTCTGAAGGGCTCGATCACCTCAAACACAGATAGTGGACGCATCTGGAGAGGGGCATGGGTGGGCAAGGGTGAATGCTGATCCCCTTTAGCTCCCTTCCCAGGCCTGGCCTCCACTTCAAGGCCTCTGCCCACTGCCCCCCCATTATTTACCGATCACAGCAGAAAGTGCTACATGATTAACGCCCCACTGGGGCCTCGCTGGGCCTCGTAATGGAGCTTAGAGCTTCCTCCCTCCTCCAGCACGTGATTTATCGTGTTTCAGGGTAAAGGACAGTGGACTGGGTGGGGGGAGTCACTGGCTCAGAGATAGGCAGATCCAGGTGGCATCAAGTATCAGCAGGAGAGTGGGCAGTGCAGGGCCCGTCCTGGTGGCCTGTAGCATCCACCCTGGCCCAAACATGGGCTTTGGAAAGAAGAAAACAACCTCACTCCAGAGGTAGTAGCCAGGATCCAAATCCACGTGGCTGGCGCCAGGAGACTTTCCGGGCCTGTCCCCATGCGGGGACTTGCTGGTTTCCATGGCAATTCCCACACCGTTGTCAGTGCTGGAGAGGCCCTGGGGATTCACCTGGTCCAGCCGCAGTGGGGGCCCTGAGAAAGAGCCTCCTGCTTCTGCCAGCACCTGGCAGGACTAATTCGGGGACAGCACCCACGGGTCCCTTCTAGAAACAGGTTAACTGTCTCATTCTTCCCCCAAAGCCTTGCTGGCTCTCCACAGCCCACAGGACAGTGTACCAAGTCCTTGGCCTACACCCCAGACCCCACACACTCTCAGCTTCATCTCTGCCTGCTACCCAAGCCATGTTCTACCACATCTCTGGGCCTCAGCCCCTGCTGTGTCCTCTGCCTGAAATACCTTCCCAGTCCCATCTATCAAAGTCCTGCTCCAATGTCACCTTCTTCCAGGAAGCCTTCCCCTTGACTCCCTCATATGAGGCTGGTCAGTATGCAGCTCTGGCTACAGCATGTCTTCTGTCACGATCTCTTCCCTGACCATCTGGAGGGTAAGAACAGGGTCTGATTCATCCATTTTGGGGGGCTGCCATGTAACAAAGCTGAGCCCCCTACCCCCATACTGCCACACTACAGAGCACCCTCCACCAGGAGAACAAACAGGCAAGAGATGTTGCCTAGAAGGTGCTGGGTTCTGGTGGGTGAAGGTGGAGACAGCTGTAGTCCTGGGGAACAGGAGCCCCACACCTGGGGGGCCTTGACCCAAGCTTGGGACCATGCTGGGCCCTGGGGCTGGGCAGTTCTACAGGCCCCACTGGGAAGCTCTCAATACTCCCAAGAGCAGCCCCAGCAGGAGCAGAATTTCCCTGAGTCTCAGTTTCTCCACCTTTAAAATGGACCCATTCACTCCTCCTCACTGTGACATCAGGATCTCTTTGGCTCCCACTCCTTTAGGTCAGTGTTTTTCAGAGGACCCAAAGATTAAAGGTGATGAACACAGACTCTGCAGCCAGGCACCGGCTCCACCTTTTACCCACTGTGTGACCTCAGGCCAGGCACTTAGTCTCTCTGGGCCTCTATTTCTCCTTTTTGTAGATTGGGGATAACAATTCATTCTGCTTTTGGGGGGTGTTAAAAGATATACTACATATAAAGTGCTTTGGAAAGTGCCCAACACAGAATAAGTTCCCAAGAAACAACAATAAGAATAAAAATGATGCTGATGGGAACAGTTCTGGTGATACAGTGAGGGCTTCCTTGCCACCTCATGTCCCAACTTAGGTCAGGAAACTGAGAAAGGGGAAGGGACCCCTCATTTCTGGAGGCTCAGGCCCTCATGCTTCTTCCATATACACCATGCCTTTCTCCTTACAGCAACCAGAACTTGGAGTCAGCCTACTTCCTAAATCTCCATGAAAACCAGCAGCAGTGGGCAGGCAAAATGAACTCCTGTAGAGGGTATTCTGCAGGGGCTGACACCGACTCACACATGGCCTCCACCAAATGCCAGGATGCCCCATTCTTCCCTGTGCTGAGTCATCTTTACAGATGGGGAAATCCAGGGTCCAGCACTCAACCAACACTCTGGGCCTGCCTGGGTGTGGCAGGTCTTAATTGTGGTCATGCCCAAGGCCATGACAGATCCTCCATCCACTCTCCTAGCAAATGCCAGTGAGATGCTGCCCTGGAGGGAAGGAGGAAGCCTGCCCAGCCCCAGTCCCCAACATGGTCTGTACCAGGTAGGGCTGGGGCCAGTGGTGAAAGGGATGTGTCAAGTCATTCAAATTGACCACATCCCTCATTTGCACACCCAAAAGGCCAGGGGCTCATTCCTTCCAGAGTCCAGACAATCCCATTTTCAGAGCTGAATGCAACCAGGTACTCCCCTGCCTCACCCATTTCCGCAGGAGGCCTCATCAGCAATAGCCCCCAACTTATGGCCTGGCCTCTGCAGATGCCCCAGGCGGCCACACCCCACTCTGGATCCGAGTCACTGCAGTTTCAGTCCCAGCTCCATCCATGGCCTGCTTGGAGGTGCTATCACAGAAAAGGGTTTGTAGGAAGGGCAACACCCAAATCTGCATGGTGGGGAGGGGTAATTGCAGAACTTGCAGCAGAGAGCTCACAGCTAACAGCAGCCATCACCCAGCGTGGACTCTGTAGTCAGCCAGCCAGTCTGCAGATGCCCACTCCTGCTAATCAGCTGTATGACTCTGGGCCTCAGTTTCCTCATGTGTAAACTGGGGGTAATAGCACTTCCTGCCTCAAGAGGGCAGAGGACTGTGAGATCAAAGCATTGGTGTTTGTGAAGGGCAGGCAATCAGACTTGCTCGGAAATCAGACCTCAGAGAACCAAGATGGCACCTACCCTCCACACACCCTCAGGTACACCAGAAGCTCAGCATCTAACCCCACCAACAGCGGTGACAACAGGCCCACCCTTCCCATCTTAGTCTGTGCTCTCCTGCCTCTGAGCTGGCTGGGGTCCCCCCAGCACCAGACCTGCCTTTGCCTCACCCCTCTGTCTCACCCATGCCTGCTCACCTTCAGGGCCATGTGAGCCTCTAAAGCAGGAGTGGGGAACCTCCGGCCGGAGGCTGTGTATGGCCCACAAAATCATTTGGTCTGGCCCTGCCAAGGCCTCACCAAAGGGGTGAGTTAATTAAATGTTTGACCAAATATAGCAGGCTAATTTTTAAGTTGATAATTTTGTGTGGCCCGTGAATGATGTTATAAATATCCAAATGGCCCTTGGCAGAAAAAAGGTTCCCCACCTCTGCTCTAAAGCATCCTCCCTCTTCTGAGCACTCCCTGCCCCACTGGCTATTTCACACACTGAACACACTTTTCCCGGGTGTATCTTTTTCCTCTCCCTGCTATTTCCTGGGCACTGCATGTGAGATTTTACTCTGCCCACATCCTCAGAAGAAGATACTGGTGATTTTACAATGAGAAAGTATGAGACCCAGAAGGTAAATAATTTAACCTGGGTCACACAGCATACAGGCAGGAGAACAAAACTCAACGTCAGCTTTACCCTCACCTACTCAGGAATCCAAATGGATGACATTCCCAGAGTGGGGAGGGATGTTAACAGTCTCCTGGCCCAAGCCCTGTCTGTCTCTCTAGGTTAGAAGGTCATGCTGGCCAATCCCATGGGAACCCCTTCCCTAAGTCCTACCAAGTGTCTCTGGTTGTACCCTTGGCCACGGGAAGATCAGTCCCAGTCCCATCCCAATTCCAAATGTGAAGCCCATCTTCGAAGCTCTGCCTACCTCCACCTCCACCCAGCATTTCAGCCCCTAAATTGGTTCAGAAAAAAAACGCCTTCTTGACAACGAGCACCCACCCACCACATGCCAGTTTAAAACTGCCTGAGGGTTTTTTTTCCACCTTTACTATAAAAAGACACCTTGAAAATGCAGCACTGACATTTCCCTGTCAGTTTTCTTTTTTATTTAAAAATTCAAATACTATGGTCATTCAAAGGTGACCATGGGGGAGATCAGGGAAGGAAGGAAGCCTCCCCTTGCCTTGCTGGGTAACCCTGTACCTCAGTTTCCCCTCTTGATAGCTGTGGCAACTTCCCAACTTGCTTTCACCTCAAACACTAGGTGACGAAAGGGATCCAAGCTACACACAGTGAAGGCTAATTTTCTCACTTTCTCTCTCAAAATAGTCCAACAGCCCCAAATATGCCAAAATCAATCAGGGACAAAGTTGGGGCCCTCTGAGGGCTAGGGGAAACTGAGGTTCCCTGCCACTGACCTCACACCTCAGCAGCTCCTCCCCTCTCTGCCATACCCCCAGATGGAAGGTGGCAACGGATACTGAGACTTCATTGTCCTAAAGATGAAGAGCAGAAGGCAACCTGCCAGGTAAGGAGCTGGGATGTCCAAGGTCACCCAAACAGAGGCTATGGGGTTGAGAGGCCCCCAAAACAACCTCAGGCCCTGGCCTGGTGGCTCAGTTGGTTGGAGTGTCATCCCGTATACCACAGGGTTGCGGGTTTAATTCCCAGTCAGGGCACATGCCTAGGTTGCAGGTTCGATCCCTGGTCAGGGTGCATATGGGAGACAACCGACTGATTGATGTTTCTTTCACATTGATGATTCTCTCTTACTCTCTTTCTCAAAATCAATAAAAACATAACCTCTGGTAAGGATTAAAAAAAGAAAAACACCCCCACAACTTTGGGAAGCTGGGTTTCCAGAGGCCTGGCCAAGCCACCTCCCTTGCCTGGAGGTCAGATGTCCCTAGAGAACAGATGGAAGAACAAGGTGCTGTCCCCTAGCCCAATGGCACCAACTTCCATCTAATGCTGGGCCAAACTGGGCAGCTTCCTTCCCCCTCCATCCTGTCAGCCCCCACCTCTGGGGCTACATCCTGGCAGCAAATCTGTCCCAATCCACTGCTTCCCTCGATGGCCCATCACATGCCCAAAAATAAGGCCTGGCTCACTGCCTGCACTGCCGTGCCCAGTGCCCACCACAGTAAACGCTCAAGAAATATTTGCGAATGAACGAGTGAACCTCCTGACTGGGAGATGGCACCAGCCTCCCAACTACTCTCCCTGCCTCTCATCTTTTCACCAGTCTTTCTCACCTAGGGACTGTCTAAGATAATTATGTTAAAAATAATCATAGTAAGCCCTGGCCAGGTAGCTCAGTTAGTTACAGCGTTGTCCTGATACGCCAAGATTGCTGGTTTGATCCCTGGTCAAGGCACATATAAGGCTCAACCAATGAATGCATAAATAGGTGGAACCACAGATCAATGTTTCTTCTCTCTCTCTCTCTCAAATCAATAAACAAAAAAAATAAAATTTAATTTAAAAAGTGTTTCATAAAAATAAAATAAATGAAAATAATCATTGTAATTTCAAGCACATGTTCTGGCCACTATACTAAGAGCTTCACATGTATTATCTTATTGAATTTCCACTACAGTCCTATGAGGTAGGTACTTTTATTATCATTCCCATTCCACAGAGGAAGACACACAGATGCTCATTCAGGTCATATCACTCTGGCTAAAACCCTTCATGGCCCCCTGTATCCCCAGGATACAGTCCCGATTCCATAACACAGCCAACCTGCATCCTACAGGCCCCACCCACCTCCCCACTCCCCCAGCCACACTGACTACCTTTCAGTTGCTCTAGCTGGCCTTGCTGTATCCTAACTCCAGGTATTTGCACAAGCTGTTCCCTCTGCCTGGACTCTTTCCTCTTCTGTGGGCCTCATGTGGCTACTAACTTCTGCTCATCCATTCATCTCTGCTTTGATATCATTCCCCCAGGAAGCCTTGATGCCCCTCTCCTGGCTCCCTCATCCCCCTGGGCTGTAAGAGCCTGGCTATATGTCAGTTCTCTGCTCCCTTGCATGGTTCACAAGAGCAAAAATTGAGTCACCATTGTCCCCCAGTGCACAGCACAGGACTGGGCACACAGCAGAGGTTTAGGAAATGTTTACTAAGGTTTCTATCTGGTACTCAGAGGTGGGATATGCTGGAGTCTTCACTGTTGCATAAGTCAAAATAGGTCACTCTTTGCTGTTCAGGACCAAGCCCAGATTTATGCTAATACTGTCCCCTGGAGTAATAACAAGAACAGCAGACCTCTACCAGGTGCTTACTATGTGCCAGGTACAAAGTGCTTTATGTTAGTTCACTTAGTCCTCAGAGATGTTTTTATTATTCCCACTTTACAGATAAGGAAACTGAGGCTCAGAGAGGTTAAGTCCCTTGCCAAGGTCACATAGCTGGGAAGTGACAGAGTAGAGTTTTAACCCAGGGTGCAAAGTCCAAGTCCTTAAGCTGTAACTGGGGAGCTGGCAACAGCCTGGAGCAAGAATAATGACCACCCTCCCCAACCCCACCATGGGGCCTTGGACATATCTGGAGATCCTACCCAGTGATACTGGCCTGTGCCTATAGCTGGGTATGGGGAAGGGAAGAGGAGTGGGGGGGACACAGGGAGAGTGACTGAGGAGGGCTGAGAATCCACCTCACCTTGGGGTGAGGAGGAGGTCCTGAGCCACTCTGTTCCTGGGGCTGTGTCCCTGGAGAGGCCCTGTTCCCCTAAAAGAAGGAAGCTCCAGCCCCCTGTAGCAGAATGAGTCACTACACGAGGCCAGGCTGAAAATAAGGGACCTTGGGAACTGGAAAGGTTCCTGCCAGAGGGCGGGGAGACTGCGGAGGCCCGAGGGGACAGGCTCACCGAGGGCCTGGATGGACACACAGGGCCTGGAAAGGTGGAGGAAAGGCCCTAGCCCCCCAGTAGGGTCTTCCCTCCACAGAGTGGGGCTGACTCCCAACTCACTCCTCTAGCCCTGAGACCCCCAGAAACAAAGTTCACCCCCTCAAACACAGCCCACTGGGGTATGTAGCTCTGGGGAGAATGGCAGACGTCTCAACCACGGAGCTGGGCAGCCAGCACTGATCTGGCTGGCCCCTACCGGTGGCAGAGCTGCTCCCTGCCCTCCTCACCCACCATGACCTTTATTTTCAGGGCAGCCAGCCAGCCGGGTGGTGGGCAGCCGGGAGAGCCTGACTATAGGAGAAGGAATCTGTGTTTTCTCTAAGCCCCAGTGTTGGGCACACCCACAGGAGAATAATTAGGTTCATGAGATTCTTGCCACAGCCTGAGGACCAAAGAGAAAAGGAATGGGGCAGGGCCACCCATGGCCAGACCCCAAGGAGGGCTCTGTAATCACCAGAAGTCTGACTTTGGCATTTGCGGAGGGAGAAACGGAGGCTTCCTAGGGCAGTGGCAGAGCCTGGAGTTCAAATGGATTCCCCAGACTCAGACCCAGATGCAGAGTATGGAAAAGGTGCAGGGGTCCACTTCCCAAGGCCCTCTGGAGAAGTGACCCCTTGCTGGTGTGATTCCTTGAAGAGAACTGCACAAAATTCCCTCCAGCACTCTGTGTCCCAACTTCAACACACACTGATCCCCCAACACAGCCCCAGGCACACCTGGGTCCCCTTCCCACCCAGCTGGTGTGTGCCCCCACACCTGGTCCCTCCTCATTCCCTCCCAAGCCTCAGGGCCCAGTCCCACTCCCTGCACACCCTCCTGGCCCTGGCACCCCCGGCCATGGCCTTTGGTCAGACAGGCACTCACTTGCTGTGTGCTCAGCTCACCGCTTACGGCCTACCCCCAGGTGCGCACCTGAGCTATATATGCACCTTTAGCTCTCAGCACCTACCCATCCACAACCTGGACCCCTCCCACACAACTAGTTAAGCGCACCTGTAACCCAGCACTCACTTGAATGACTTCTCACGCACATCTGGGCCATATTCGCGCTAGTGCCCCCACCTGTATCCTCGAGAGTACACCTAAGTCCCCGCAAATGCAGTGTGGCCCAGAGTACACACCTGTGTCCCCACACGGGCACATCTGGGTCCCGGTACGCTGGCGCCAGTAACCTGCTAGCGCATAACCCGCCGAGTGACCCGCCCGCTCTTCCTCGGCGCCCTGAGTTGGGCCCCAGCACCCCCGTGCCTGGGCGTACCTGGATGTTGCGCTTGCTCTCGCAGGCTGGCCCGGTGCCCTGAACCACGCTGTCGAGCACCGCCACCACGTCGGGTGCAGGCTCCACGAAGCACGCGGTGCGCGCGGCACGGATGGCGGCTTGCACGTCGGCGAAGCTGAAGGCGCAGAGCGCCGCCGGGGCAGCGCGGGCAGGAGGCCCCCCCTGGGGCCGCTCGAAGACCGCAAAGAGCAGCTCGCGCGCGGGAAAGACCGACACCAGGCGGCTGTAGAGGTCGCCGCGGCCCGCTCCGCCCGCGCACTGCAAGCCCAGCTGGATGTAGGACTCGGTGAGCTTCTTGGCGTCGCCGCCAGCTCCGCGAGGCAGGCAGATGCGCGCCAGTAGGCTCCGCGCCTGGCTCTCCTTGTCGCCCGCACGCGCCTCGCTGTTGAGCGCCAGGTACGCGTAGGACTGCGCGCCCCGCGGCGGGTCCGGCGGGTGCAGGAAGGCGCGCACGAAGCCCAGCTTGTGCTGCTCCTTGGCCCCCTGCTTGATCTTGAGAATGTTGTCGTCGGAAGGGTTGAGGTCGAAGGTGAAGAGCTTGGCCAGGTCGCCACGCGCATCCAGGGAGCGGATAGCGATCTCGGGCGTGTTCTCGAAGCGGTGGTCCTCCAGGCTGCGGTTGCGCGGGAAGAAGGCACTGCCGTAGCCGGTGTACGTGGCCCCCACGAGAAGGCGGCTGCCCCCCGCGCCGGTGGCGGGCGGCAGCACTAGCCCGACGGTGGACGCGTTCGGGTGGTTGGCAGCCACGTTCAGCATGCTGGGGAACACCGTGACGGGCTCGGCGGGCGGCGCGGCGGGCGGGAAGTGCACGGCCACCGCCGAGATGTTGCCCCGGCGCCGCAGCTGGCAGAAGCCCTGGTAGATGGAACCGCACACGACCACCAGGCCCTGCCCGGGGTCCAGTTGCAGGATCTTGTTGTAGTTGTCGGTGAGACGCCGCGGGTGCTCGCAAGACGCCTGGGGCAGCTGCGGGGCGTGACACAGCGGGCTGTCGGCCACCGGACCCACGGCCGCCTCGGCCTCCAGGCTCAGGTTGGCGCTCGACAGCTGGTAGAGGCGGTTGACGGCCGCCAGGTACACCGTGCCCGCCGCGCCGTCCAGGGCGAAGTTGTTGGTGGGCGTGGGCGACGGGAAGCGGCGCTGGATCTCCAGGGCGCCGGCCCGCGCCGCCCCGAGCAGCAGCAGGAGCAGCAGCGGCGGGCACGGCAGCGGGGCGCGGAATGGCTGGCGCGGCGGCAGGGGGCCGGGCGCGGCGGCCCGGGCGCTAAGGGGTGCGCCGCCCGCGGCGCGGCGAGCCATCCGGGCGTGCGCGGGCTGCGCGGCACGGCGAGTGCATGGGGCGCGGCGCGGCCGGGAGCCGGGAGCCCGGAGGAGGCAGGAGGCGGGGGGCGGGCCCGGGCCGCGAGGCGCTTCCTGCCCGCGCCTGCCGCCCCCGGCCCCGGCGCCCCGGCCGGGCTCAGCGGCGCAGCGCAAGCCGGGGGCGGGGCGGGGGCGGCTCCGCGGCGGACACGCCCTCGCGCCGCGCCCCGCCCGGCCGCGCCCCGCCCTCGAGCCCCCTCCCGCCCCCGCCCACCTTCCCGGGCTCCGGGGCGCGCTCCGGGGGCCGCTCCTCCGCCCCGCCCCGCCCTCCGGCCGCCCGGCCCTGGCTGCGCTGTCGGAGGGTCCGGCCGCCCCGCGCCCTCCAGGGCCCACCCGCGGGGCGTCCCTGGCTCCAGGTTCCCTTTCCCGGCGCCGCCTCCGCCTCCGCCGTTTATTCTTCTTTCCTTCCTTCCTTCCTCCTGGCCGCTCGGGCTGGTTTTCTGTTTTCTTTCCTCTCTTTCTTCACCCTCCGTCTCTCAGTGCCTCCGTCTCTAGCCCCCTCCCGGTGTGTGTTGTCTCTCTCTCCCTTCTCTGTTTTTCTGTCCTTGGCTCGCTCTCCCTCTCTCCGTGGCTCCCTCCGCTCCCTCCCCCTGGAACTCTCTGTCTCTCTCTCATCCCTCGGACCCCCCTCTTCTCCATCTCTGTCTGCCCCCCTTCTCCCTCTCTCTGCCTTCTTGATCCACAGCCCTCCCTCTCCCCACCTCACAGTACCCACCCACCCCCCTTTTACCTCCTTTTGCAGGGCTCTGTCCAGGCCTTAGGCCCCCAGGCCTGGGCATCTCCAGGACCAGCTAGGCAGGGACACCACCCCCTCAGTCCCCAAGACCTGTTCCCCCATACCCCAGCCCCATAAAAGGGGTTTTATAAGTGGCAGGACAGAGGGACAGAGCTCAAGGGTGAGACAGACAAATCAGGAAAATGGAGAGAGGAACTGTTTCAAGCATGTGCCAGGCTGTGGGGCAGCCTGGTCTGCACTGGCCACACCCAGTGAGGCCTTGGTGCTTAGGGTGAATAGGCTCCTGTGGAGGCCCAGCCCTGTAGACTGCTGCTCTCCTGCCCGCTACAGTTCACCAGGAGGCACTTCCCCTTTGCAGGGGAACTCTGGAAGGACCTAAAATCCTCTCAGATTTAGTGGGAGATCAGCCCCTTTAGTTAGCACTGGGCCACTTTCACCTGGAAGGAGCAGGTAGGCACTGGGTTGGGAGGCAGGCAGCCATGATTCCCAGGTCACGGAGCCCATAAGAAGGGCCTCCGTGGCACCTCGCAATGGTGGGCGCTCAAACAGGGCTGTCCTGTGCCAGGCCCTGTGCCAAGAGCTCTATATGAATAGATTCACTTCCTCCTCCTCACAGCTGCCCTCTGAGGCTGGTACTGTAATGATCCCACTTTACAGATACAGCACCTGAGGCTTCAGAGGTGAAGGGACTGGCCAGAGAGGCACAGCTCATAAGGAGCAGGACTGCAATGTTTGAAAGGCAAAATCTGTTGGCTTTGAAACCACCCCAACCACCCCCAGTCCCAGGCCAGCACTAGCCTCTCAGAACAGGAAGGAAGGCCCCTATCAGACCTCTGGCTGCCACATTGTACCATGTGGCCCTTGCTCTGAGGGGGGCCAGGCCTCACCTCACTTGTTCGCACCTAGCCAGGAAGGGCAGGGCATTTCTCTGGGCCCCACAGGGTAGGCAGGAAAAGCCAGGCCCACAGCAGTCCCCTACTTCCCTAGCTCAGCACCCTCGCCTTCCTGCCTTCCTGCCATCAGTGTTTGCCCATCACTCCTGCCTTTCCAACCCTCTTCTTTCCCCCTCCCCCATCCCCGGTTCCTGCCATTGCTTTGATAGCCTGGAGTGTTCAGCTGTAGGAAATCAGAGGCTCTGCTTCTGGCCCCACCCCCCTGGGCTCAAGGCCACTCAGGGGACAGCCGGGAAGGACCCATGTCCCCACCTCCAGGGCTCATGTTGAACCACCTGTGGAAGCAGACTAGGGAGCCCAGCAGAGGTGCAGGAGGCTGCCTGCTCCAATGCACCTCACCCCGCCCCACCCCCTCCTCCTCGCCCTCCCAGTTTAGTCTGTCTGTCTGTCTCCTTTCAGTCTTATCTTTCTCTAGCCTTCCCCACCCCATCTGTTTCTGTCTTCTTGCTCCACCCAGTTTGTTTCTCTCTTTGTCTGTCTCTTCCCAACCCCCTCTCTTTTCACTCTCTGTCTCTTTGTGTGTATCTCTCTATCTCTCTGTGTTTCTCTCTGTTCTCCCTCCCTATCCCCCGTTCCTCTCTCCCTCTTTTGCCCCTCCTAGCTTCCTTCCTTTCTCCAGCTCATCTTGCAGAATCCTGCAGCTCCCCCCACTGAGCCCTGAGGATAATGCTCTGTGTCCTCGAAGCTCAGCCTGGCACACAGTGGAAGATAGTTCTGGGCACTTAGAACACAAATCTACCTGCCAAACTAAGCACTAGGACTGGAGCCACCCCAGGCTGGGGGAATGCAGGACCAATTTAGTTTACAAAGAGCTCAGCCAGGGTCCAAGTATCCTGGCATAAGCTGGAAGTTGAAGGGCTATGTGGCCTAGGACAAGGCACTTGCCCTCTCTGAGCCTCAGTTTCCTCATCCGCAATATAAGGACAATCATAATAGCACACTGGTCCCTGGGAGATTGTAAGGCGTGAGGAATATAATGTACCAGGAAGCACAGTGCCAGGCACATCACAGGCACTGGGCAAATGCCAGTTTCTCTCCCCTTGCACTGAGCAATGGCACACCAGGGCTCCACTTCCTGCCATGAGTCTTCTCAGCAGTTAATGGAGTCCAGTACTGCCCTGTGCAATCTCATGCCATCCTCACAGCCAGCTGACAAAACTGGGATTATTGAACCCATTTTAGAGATGGAGAAACTGAGGGGCATTAGCAAGGTGTGGATTTAAACTCAGATCTGTCTCTAGATCCCGTGCTTTCTTCTCTCTGTCCATTAGCTGGGAGCTTCTTTTTTTTTTTTTTAAATATATCTTTATTGATTTCAGAGAGAGGAAAGGAGAGGGATAGAGAGATAGAAACATCAATGATGAGAGAGTCATTGATCGGCTGCAGCCCACAGCCTGGGCATGTGCCCCGACCGGGAATCGAACCCAGATCGCCTGGATCCTAGGTCGACGCTCAACCGCTGAGCCATGCCCGGCTGGGCGCCGGGAGCTTCTTCAGACTAGGATGGGTCATGGTGGCAGCACCTTGTACCCCTGGCTGGGCAGAGGAGGTGCTGATAATTCTGGGAGGGAGGGAGGGAGGGAGGGAGGGAGGGAGGGAGGGAGGGAGGGAGGAAGGAAGGAAGGAAGGAAGGAAGGAAGGAAGGAAGGAAGGAAGGAAGGAAGGAAGGAAGGAAGGAACCCACATCTTCCCTGGCTAAGATGCAGTGGGGTGTCCTCTCAGAAAGAATTTAAGAGGGAACCAAGAAGAGATGGAGGGTACTGGGGAGGTGGGGTTAGATGGCACCCAGCATTAACTAACTCTGAATTAACTCAGATTATCCAACCCTGGATTATCTACTAGCTAACCTTGGATCACACTGTGATTCAGGCCATTTTCAGTTTTTGTTCAGGCCTTCTGATTATATCAAGGAGAAGGTCTCTGTCTGGAGCTAATGTGTCTTTAATGCCTCTCTAACATTTGTCATTGTCCATTTTTAATAGAAGGAAGGTCTGAAGCTCATCGATGTCAACATCAGATTTCTAGAATTTACTCGTAGATTCTTGTTTTCTTTATATTTGCAGTTATTTTCTGGTTTTGGCAAGTAAAGTACTGCTGTAAAGTTTGCTTAATAAATGCATGTATTGAAGTTTTTAAAATGCGTGTTAATTTAAAGACAAATATGAAGTAGGTCATAATCCAGGTGGTATGAAACGCCTGAAAGTTGGGAAACACTGATTCAATATAGTGCCTTTGAAGATGAGGACCTGGCGGCTCAGATGGGGCAGGACCTTGCCTGGGCACTGAAGGGTCAGTGGCCACGCTGGCCCAGAGAAGACAGGCCTGGGCCTTTGCCCCAGCCTGCATGGGGGCTCCCCATCCTGCCCTGTCCATCCTCAGCTCTCTGGTTGCCCAGAGCAGAGCTGTGAGGAGGAGGAAATGTTTTTCTTCTACAACTGGAAAAAGTAACAGCGGGGCCAGGGCTGTGCTGGAAGGAGGAGACTCCTGCCCTTAGGCCTGGCATCAGAGAATGCTTTTCCTGCAGAAAATGCTCCTGACACACTGACTGTTCTGAGCACCACCTTGGTGACAGGAAGGTGCTAGAAACAGAATCCTCCCAGACAGCTCAGCACCCCAGCCTGGGCTTCTACAGTGCCAGGAGCCATCACAGAGGCTTCTTCAAGGTTTTACTCCTGTTGTTTCCTCCTGGGAGCAGCCTGAGAGGTGGGTTTTATCAGCCCATTTTACAGATGGGGACATTGAGTATCAGGGAAGTGCCACTACTTAGCTGCAGGGACACAGCTCACTGGCCTCCAAACCCTGCTCTTGACCACTGCATCCCTCCACTCCTTGCCTTGGAGTTGAAACCTGAGCTCCAGGCCCAGCTCTGCCTCTGGCCACCTGTGTGGCCTTGGTGACCCCCACCTCTCTTTGAGCCTCAGTTTCCTTATCTGGAAAAAAGGGAGTATAATTCACCTTACAAGGCTGCTGTGAGGGGAAAACATACACATGTCACAGCACCCAGCATGTCAGGAAGTGTGGCATCCACTGTCTTTCCAGCTCTGAAACACTGCTCCTCTCCCCGACACTCCTGAAATTCATCATCTGCACCCCCTCAGGAGAGCCCCCGGACACAGATAATGATATCATCTTCATGGCAGCTGCCACTGGGGCAAGTTGTCAGTGCCGCCCCCATTAAGGGTTCAGATGCACAAGATCACCTGTTTAATTAAACCTCCACTGGATCTCCCTCCTCTCTTCTTGTAAGCATGGACATCCAGGTTCAGAGGGGCCTAGAGGTCTGCCTGAGTTCACACAGCAAATAAGTGGCCCAAAGTCACTCCTACTCCCTCTCTAGCCCACCTTGCTCCTTCACACCAGATATCCTGTCATTGCCACCGCATCCCACTGAGTGGCCCAGGAGGAGCCAGGGTGACCCTCAAGTAGAAGCACTGACAGGAGACATGGCACCCATCACACTAATGTGTTTAAATTACAGACAACTGGTGCTGCTAGTATGGCTCTGTTGGCATTTCCCCACTGCATATGCCACAGGAAGCTAGGGGGTTTTGCCTCCTCTAGAGTTCTGGAGTGTTCTCTCCCCTGCCTCTGTTGGATTCCCCCCAGGGGTGAGGAGGGAGTAGTGGCCTCTTAGGTCTGCTTTCAGGGCTCAGGAGGAGTGGCCTGCCCTGCCTGAGGGGACAAGTCCCCTGGTCATTTCTCTGTCTTTGTCTCCCCCAAGGCTGGAGGAAATGGTTCTCATTCTTGCGTGTGAGAGCTGCCCTCTGGACTCTGGGCACATCCTTGCCCTCTATGGTGGGGAACCAGAGGCCCCGTGCACCCATCCCAGGCGCCTGGCCTGCCAAGCCCCCGCGTGGCCCCTTTGTGCTCTGTGAGTTGGATAATGGGAGGCATTCTCAGACATCCAGTCATGGGTCTGGGCCCAGGAAAGGACCCCGCAGCTCCACACTGAGGCCTCTGTCCAGCAGCCTCCGCCCCAGGGATCCCCACCCACATTCCCAGGCTGCCGCCATCTCCAGGGGACAGCACCCAGGGCGGGCTGAGGGGCAGGCGGTCCCTAAGCAGACAGTAGGTGCTCCATGAATGTCCCTGATGATGGGAGCCACAGGGAGACAGGAAAGCCAGAGTTGAGGAGGATGGGGAGTCACGTGGGCTGAGCACCCATTGTGCCCCGGACACTCCCCAGCCAATCCTTGCGAAAGCCCCACCCCCTTTATGTCCCAATAAACTTTTGAGAACTTTTTCCCCACCTTTGATGCTCCCTGGGACACCGTGGTGGGGATGAAGCCATTTCTGAAAGCATCAGAGCTGTTGATGGACAGGCAGCTAAGGGCTGAAATCCAAGCAAGCCCGTTTCCCCACCAGCCTTCCAGCTGCTTCCAAACCTCACCACTTGGTTGGCAGGGATGCCCGTCTTCTGAAAACACTGCTGGGTCTGAAAAGGGAAAGGGCTTCCCTACAAGGGAGTGAGTACACATCACTGGAGGTATGCAAACGAGAGGCCCAAAAGAGGGACATGGCCTGAAGCTGAATCATTTCTGAGGTTTGCCCCCCACTCTGGCTGAGTACTTGCTATATGCTGAGCACACACATGAACTGGGTCAATCTTCACCCCTCTAGGACAGGGCAACTGAGACACTCTGTCCCATTCAGTCACACACAGGTCATATGGGAGAGGCTGGCATGGATGCGCAGGGCCTAGGTCTTACTAGGCCTACACAAGTCCCTAAAAATAACCCAGTACCCAGAGAAGTTTCCTCTCTTGTTTTCTTGGTAAACTTATATGCATCCCTCAAGACCCAGACCAAATGTCACCTCCTCTGTAAAGTCTTTCCTAGTGAACTTCTAGGCATCCCTCAAAGCCCAGTCTAAAGGGCCCTATTTCTAACAAGTTTTCTTTGAGCCCTGAAGCAGTATTAGAAGCTTCTCCCATCAAACTGCTTACCACACAGTATGAGGGTGTATGTATGGGTGGGACACGTAGTGACTACCAATAAATGCTGGGATGGACAGATGTATCAAAACCCCAGGACATCTGTCAAGTAGACAGGACGGTCATATTGGCTACCAGAGGCCTCCTTCCTTGGCAATGTCAGACAACTCTGCCAAAGCTG
Organism: Miniopterus natalensis; assembly: GCF_054644295.1. Lineage (NCBI taxonomy): Eukaryota > Metazoa > Chordata > Mammalia > Chiroptera > Miniopteridae > Miniopterus > Miniopterus natalensis. Next base: position 30,504,528 of record NC_142095.1, on the reverse strand, counting down.
CCTTACTGACCCCCATTTTGTCTATAGAGCCAACCTGACCAACCACCTTCACAAGACTAGGCCACATCAGGCCATCTTACTCTGTTTAGGCTTGAGAGACCCATTGACCCCCAAGGTGACCCCTCACACCTAATTCTTGGTGCAGTTCTGAGGGTCTGCCCTATCCAGGCACAACCTCAGGCAGAATAAAACACTAGAACAGAGTTCTTCCTTCTTTCTTCCTTTCCTTCCTCCCTTCCTTCAACAACCATTGACTAAGCACCTACTATGTGCCAGGAATGGGATATTATGGGAACTCCACAGGCATGGTCCCTTTTCTCAGCCCAACCTCATGGAGGAGACAGTCTTTAATCAAATAACTCCATAACTGCGAAGGGCCACCTGTTCCATGAAGGGGTGATGCCAGGTGGTTTGAGGAGAGTTTGCAGAGGGGAGCTTGAGCCCATCTTGGTGTCAATGAGGACTTCCCCGAGGCAGCGAGGGTGGGGCCAGGGAGAGCTTTCTAATCACTGTGAGCTTAAGACACTGTAAATGGCTTTCAGAGAGAAGGGGCAGGATCAGAATGGATTGAGGGAGGCCAGGCAGGTGATGACTGGGGCCTGGACAGGTGGTGGCAAAAGCAGAGAGGAAAGAAGACCTGCCAGAGAGCTATTTAGGAGGTAGGCTCATCAGGACTGGGGTGTTGGGTGTGGGGTGGGAGTGAAGAGAGGGAGGCTCCAGGTGGGGAGTTCCCAAGTCTTGGGCTTCACCAACCTAGGGGGTCTCTTTCCGAGTCAGAGAGCACTGAGGGGCAAGCAGGTTGGGGGGATCCAGAGCTCGCTTTGTAGGTGTTGAGTTCAAGGGGCCTACATGGTCACTGCACGCAGACTCCCCCCCCCTCCCCCAAGCCTGCCACACAGACTCTCTACCAGGTTTGTACACTCTTAGAGGGTGGAGCCTACCCCCTGGCCCAGGGCTCTGATGGGGGAGGGCCTCGTCACAGCTGCCAGAGAGGGCAGAGCTGAGCCACAGGCTCTAACTCGGCAGCCAGGGGCCCGATGGAACCACCCTGGTAATAGGCTTTCCCCAAAGCACCAGACTGTAGGAGCCCCTGTCTAGGGGTTGTCCCCAGTGTGTGTGCATTAGGAGCAGGTGAGGTATGGGAAAATGAGCATGGATGTGAGACGCACACATAATAGGGGTGTGAATGTGTATTTGTGTGTATGGAGTGCATGTCAGGGTCATGTGTACACAGACGGGGATCCAGGTACGTGTGTGGGGGGGTGATGAGTGTACAAGCAAAAGCCTGCAGGTACCATAGGCTGATGTGAGGGGTTGTACACAAAGGCTGCCATGGACCAACAGTCTGCCAGGGGTTCATGCTGGGATTCAGGCCATTAGAGGCCGGCAAGACCTTCTCTGTCAAGGCCATTGGTCCTGGTCCTGCTGCCCCCAGGGTTGATAGGGGCTTTCCTCATGAAATTCCATGACTTTTATGATCAACCTTCAAGAGAATGATCTCTGCTTTGTAGGGTTCAGCCTGGCCTTGGATGGCCAGCTTCTGATGTTGGATGGTCTAGCTCTTAACCTTGGGCAGCCCAGACTATGAGTAATTAGTCAGCCTACCCAAAAGCCCCTTCTGTTGAGGAACTTGGAAGCAGTTCTCTAGGGACTTTTGGGTGACGCCATCCCTCATCTTACTCAAGAGTGGCCTTCACTGACCACAGGATGAGCATATCCATCTCCCCCTCAGATTTCCCACACCTAGTTGGAATCTTGAGTCCCAAAGGCCCAGCAGGCAGATTAGGTCTCACCACAACCCTGAACTTCCCCTCCTTGCCCTGTCCCTCTGGCTATGTCTCCAGGACTCGGCTCTAGCCTCTCTTCTTTTTTTGTTTCCCCACCTTTTTTAAAAAAATTATATTTATTGATTTGAAAGAGAGAGATTTTTTTTGTTCCACTTATTTACACATTCATTGGTTGCTTCTTGTATGTGCCCTGACGAGGGGTTGAACCCACAACCTTGGCATATTGGGACAATACTGTAACCAGCTGAGCTACCTGGCTAGGGCTTATGGCCTCTCTTCTTACAGGCAACCTTCCCAAACCTTCGAGGCTGGGTTAGATCCCTCCTCTGGACTTCCATGGCAACCCATAATGCCACCAACAGAGCACCCACCAGGTCACAATGTGTCTGTTGCTCTGGCTCTGCTGCCAGGCAGAAGGCATCTCAGGAGCTGGCTCTTACTGGGGGCATATCTATGTCCTCTACACCACCAGGCAGAAGGTTGGACTCAAAGCAGCTCATAAGGGTGAATGAATGAATGAATGAATGAATGAATGAATGAATGAATGAATGGGAGAGGAGATGAATGAATGCTCTCCATCATTTTCTTGACTGCTACCCACTCTATACAGCTCCAGGGCAGCCTTGACCCTCCCTCCCACCATCTGTTGTGGCTGTCCTCACCTGCCAGGGAAGGTCAACATCTCCTGCCCTGGCCTGGGGAGGGTTCGTGTGTCTAAAATACAGGTTTTCCTATGAGGACGTGACTTGGCTTGGTTGACATTTACAGGCCCACCGTGCCAGCCTCCCCTCTATTCCCCCAGCTAGGGCCTGGACAGGGGAGGGGCGCTTCAGGGCCCCTGTGCAGCATGATAGGCTGTGGGGCCAGAGAGATTCTGGTTCACATCCTACTTCACCACTTTCCAACTGTGGAAACTTGGACAGAGCCCTTCTCTCTCCCGGCCTGTTGCCAAGTTGCACCTCTCCAACTCATGAAAGGCTCATCACTCCTTGCAGAAGGTAAAGACCTAGAAGACCTGAGGTAGAAAAATACTTTTGGAATAACAGCAGGTAATGTTTATTGAGGCTGTCCAGAAGCAGGCACCCTTCTGAGAGCTTTGCATAGATTTTTGTATTTATCCCTCACAGCAACCACCTAAGAGGGAGGTTCTTTTATTATACCCATTTTACAGATGGGAGAAGCAAGGCATGACAGTTAAGTGATTTGTCCAAAGTCACAGAGTAAATGACTGGCATATCCTGGACTCAACCCCGGGCCCCCACTGCAATGTGCTCAAGGCAAAACATGGGAGGCACCTGGATGCCCTGTCCCCTTTCCCTACCTGTCTAGAAGTCACCCCCTAATCACCCCCATCAGTCGGAGAGAACTGTATAGGTCCGAGCCCCACCCCTTCTTGCCTGGACAGGCCCTCCTGCTGCCCTCCTGCCTCTCCTGAGTCATTTCTCCATCAGGTAGCCCGAGGGATAGTTTCAAGTTGCAAATCTGATGGCAAATCATGCTGTTTTTCTGCAACTTGAAACCCTGCGAACGCTCCTGGGATAGAGCCCTGTCCCTTTTGCTTCACTCACAGTCTCTGTGTGCGCTGTGGCCATGCTCTAGGCACACATGCACTCCTGCCGGTCCCACCAGTGGTCGGCTGTCCCTCTTGCTTCCCAGCTAAGCTCTGTGGCCAGACACCCTCACATCCTCTTTGCACAGTCCTCTGGGCGCACTAGTTGTATGATTATTTGGTTAATGCCCACAGATGCCTTGAAGGCAGGTCCTTCTTTCTCCTGTTCACTGCTGCTGCCCCAGGACAGACCCCCAGCAGGTGCTCCTACATCCCTAAATGAGCAACCAGTGAATTCGCAGGCTGGTTTGGTGTCCAAGAGAACACACACTTGGGTAGTCAACGGTGAAGGCACAGGCCTGGGCCGGGGCACGCTGGTGGAGACTTTGAGCAGCTGTCCAGGGAGGGAGCCCCCAGTGCCTGCCCAGCATCCAGGGGAAACTATTTCTAGCTCCCGGAAACAGGAAGTGAGTCATGGCCTGAGAAGGCCGGCCGGATGCTTGGCACCTCGGGTGCAATTGATGAACACTTGGACGGAAGGGCCCAGCCTCAAACCAGGGAAACAGGAAGGAGGCCTGGAGGAAGAGGAAAGGAGGGGAGACCCTCTCCCCAGCAAAACAGGCAGCCCTGTGGGCCCCAGCGGAAGGTGATGAGATCAGCACAGATTTGGCCACCCAGGTCATTATCCAGCCACACCTGGGCCTGGCCAGTGGGGCAGGGCAGGAGTGGCCACATACCTAAACCCTCCAGCCCAACTGACACTCCCATCCCTGGCCCTCCAGGCTGGGCCTGCACTTATCTCATTTACTCTCCACGTGAGCACAAGGTCTCACTGGCCCCATTTTGCAGAAGGCCAAGAAGAAGCAGGGGCTTTCCAAGGCGACACTGGCCAAGGATAGCACAAGATATGAACACAGCTCTGTGGGACTGTGGAGATCTCTCAGGGAGTACAGGAGACTCAGAGGACTCCACATTGGCCCAGGGACAGCTGCCAAGAAAGTCTGGAGCAGGTGTCTGAATTCCTGGCTGGAACAGGTCAGGGTTCTAATCCCGATTTAGTCTATATCTGAAAACAGGGCTAATGTGGTGCCCCTCCTCTAGCCTCAATGTCCCTGAACCCACTCAAGGGGTGTGGCTGGCCAAGCCAGGGTCAAAGCCAGGGGTCTGCAGCTGGGAAGATGCCCCCAAGCTGAAGGGCTTCCTGGGCAGGAAGCCAGGGAACCCCCTTCCTTACTGCATCATAGCCCAGGGCTGCAGGAACCCCATGGATGGTATAGGCTGGGTGGTGGGTGCGCTACTCTGGGAGCCCACAGTCCAAACAAGGGGCTGTGTTGGTCCACTGTGGGCAAGCCTGTCAGAGGAGGGGGGGACTTGGGTTACTTTCACTTCTTCTACTGGACCTGCGTGACCTCATCCCTGCCCCTCCATTCTCACTTCCCCCTTGGTACCCATGGGCAGACTTGGGCACCCTCTGCCTCAAAAGGAACCAAGAACTTCTGTGGCCTGAGCTCCAGCCCCAGGTCTTGGGCTTCGATAGGCTGTGCAGCTGCAGATGGGCTCCCTGAGGCCCAAGGCCTAGCCACCTCGAGGTGTGCATCCCCAGTGACAAGGGCAAGGAGAGGCAGAATTAGGCAGCATGCACCCTTCGGCTGGAATGAGGATTGAAGTTTTTCTTTGTGTCTGAATTTTTCCCCTTCAAAGAATGTGTACTATTTGTGTTAAAGATAAACATGGGACAAAAGCCATGGGTTGGGGGATGTGGGTTCTGGTGGAGTTTTGCAGGGAATCAGAGGCCAAAGGGAATCAGCTTGCACCTGTACCTGCCAGGGGAAGCGGTGGGGCCCAGGGGCTTGGATGGGGACACTCAGACTGCCATCCACCCACGATCTGTCACCTCCCCATAGCTCCATTCTGCAGATGGGAGATGGAGGCACAGAGCAGCCAGCTACTTGTCTGAGGTCATCCGCTTGAGAAGAGTTGCCCATCCCAGACTCTCCCCTCCATCACATCTTTGGCTGGACTCACTTGGGAGGTCCACAGGCACCCCTTTGAAAACATAGGTGGAATCCCAGCTCTACAGCTTCTGGGCAAGTCACTGCCCTACTCTGTTCCTCAGTTTCTCACAGTTGTTGTGGAGCATTAACATGGGGCAGAACCAGGCACACAACAAGCGCTGTGTAAAGATGTGCTGCTATCTGAGGGATGTGGGGCTTCCGGCCGCGCCTGTGTGTAGGGGTGGGTGGGATGCCCCACGTGAGTGTTGCTGGCGGCAGGCAGGCAAGCCCTCCTATTTCTTACCCAGCCAGAAGGGGGCAGGTGTTTCTCCAGGAGGTGCTTCCCCCTGCCTCCTCTTCCCCTATTCCAGTCCCTCTCTCCTCACCAGCCCTCAAGGCCACCAAATGGGTCTTGGGCATGGGGAGCCTAAGTCAGAGCCCTGACGCCCTGGACCCCTTCATGTGAATGCAACACTGGTCCCTGTGTGATTGTCGAGGGGTCGAAAGTTAAGTGAGGAGCCTCAGAAAAGGCTCTTAAATGTTGCAGCCGCAGAGTGATTTACAGCAGGTTTGAGTACCCCCCTGCCTATAATTCACTTCCATTTGCAGGACCCTTGGCCCTTGTGTGGGATGCTGGGGGAAGGCAGGAGGGGGGTGGTCGTACTAATTTTAGCATTAGTAGCTGAGTAGCTAGAGGTGATTTATGGGTCCAGGGCTCCGCTTTTGCCTCCATGCACTGTACCCTTCCAGGCAAGAGACCTTACCACCTCAGCACCAACTCCAGCTCCCACCCTTGCTAATCTGGTTAAAACACCTGCAGGGCACCCCCTAGACCTTGTGCTGGGGCCATTCAAGTTTATTCCGCCAGGGGGTGCTGTTGCTGTTATTCCCATATTACAGAGAGAGAACTGAGCTCAAAGAATTCACCTCCCAAAACTCACACAGCCTTTGTGTGCTGTCCCATCTGCATCTGCTCGGTGCCTATACCCCATCCCCACCCCCTAACCCCCCTCCCCCTGCCCACACCGACCCCCTGGCTCTCCCATCTGAATCGGACTCTCCCCTCCTGCCTTCCCCCTCCCAGATCAAGGCCCTTGGACAATCAGTGAGGACTATGGTGCAGGGACTGGGTCCCTGTTTTCATGCTCTATTCAGCTGGTTCCCTCTGAGGGCCGTCTTTAGGCCCCGTGCTGAGCTCAGAATCTCATGCAGAGGAGATGGCCCTACACCAACACAACCAGACCACAGTGGAAGAGTGATTATAACTTAATAAGAGCAGGAAGGTGCTGCTGACACCAATTCTGTCCTGGTGGGGGTGGTCAGGGAGGGCTTCCTGGAGGTGGTGATGCCTCAAGGAGGCACAGAAGCTACCGACGGGAGCAGGCGTTGGAGGTGGGGGAGACAACACATGCAATGACCCACAGGCAGAAAGGAGCACATCAGGTCTTTTCCTAATGCTTGCCCTGCCTAGACCACCCCCACCCTCCACCTCCTGCCCAGGCCCCCCCATCTTCCCCGCCCACACCCATCCTCTCCTGGCAGCTCCTCAGGACAGCAGCACAGGAAGGCGAGGTGGGAATCCAGCCCCACAGCTCTCAGATGAGGAGAAACTGCTAGGAAGGGGAAAAAAATTAATTCCATTGTTTCCGCTCCCAGATCCTGCCTGAAAAACAAAAACAAAATCAAACCCCAGCTGGGAGGCTTTATCCTGGCAAAGCTTTCAAGTAGGGAGCTTGAACTGTGGGCCAGCCAGGACTCCCAGTGAGGTGGAGCAGGGAGACCAGGTGTCCCTCAGCCACCGGGGGAGTACCTCCCTGCACCTCCCCACAGCTCCACAGTGCTGGTGCTCCTCCCTAAGGGGTTCACTTGCCCCCCACGCAGCTGAGGAGGCAAAGCAGCGTCTCCTCATAGAACTGAGGGCCTGGTTACACAGCAGAGTTGGGTTTGAACCCAAGTCTTTCTCAAACCAGAACCTGATAGCTTGTCTACTTCACAGGGCTCTCGGAGCAATTGAGAAAATGTTGGTGAGGTCACCTCCCCCACACCTAGCTGCCTCTGCTCACGCTTCAGGGACAGGGAGCTCACTCCTCAAAGTCCATTTTCACATATTTCACATTGTCAGGAATGTCCACTGCTGCCCCCATCCTTGGCCTGGTTCCTAATCTCTGACAAGGACACCAGGAGGATTTGAAGTGACAGGAACAGGACTGGGGAGGTGCAGCCCCATGGAATGCTTCAGAAAATGGGAACAAGAATGGGAGACCACAGGAGGGAAGGTAAAATCAGGCCCCTCAGCACTATGGTCCCTTGGGCTGGTCCCTTGGAGCTATACTCCCCCAGGCCTCTCACAACCCTGAGGGGGGCCAGGCCAGTGAGGTGCTTTCTATCTATCTCCCTACAGTCGTCTGAGGTGGGTATAATTAGGCCCATTTTATGGATGGGGAAGCTGAAGCCCAAGCACTGTGCTGGTGGCTTCAGAAGCAGGAGGAGGCCCCCAGGACAGGACAGGCAGACCTCTATGCAGGGGCCTGGGGGCCTCCTCCTTCCCACTCCCCTCCAGGGATGACCTGAACAGCCCCCGGTCGGGCTTTTCCCAGAGCTGAGGCCAGAAGCACAGGTCCCGAGTGTTTGTTCAGGCCAGGCTGGGGCTCCGGGCAGGCGAGGCGGAAACGGCCACAAGATGTTTGTCCAAGTGGGGGTCAGGCTCCGCGGCCAGGAGGAAGGGCCGGAGGAGTGGGAGCCTGAGTCAGCACGCCTTGTGGCCTGGATTCTCAGCCCCAGGCCTCTCCTTCCTCACCCACAGGGGCAAGCTGCACACAACAGGCATTTAGTGGATTGGGGATCAGGCTGGAAGGAAGGAGAAGCAGGCACCTCCCCAGGCCCCAACCCTAATCCCCCTCATTTTCTCTTCTCTCTCCCCTCACATCCATCCTTCCTTTCTTTGGGAAACCTGCTGGTTCCACCTCTCAAACAAGAGCCTGCTCCCTGCTCCCCACCCATCCTACCGCCCACGTCTAGCTAGGAGCTTCCAGCCTGGACTATTGCAGTAGCTTCACTCTTCTCTCCCTCACCCTCGCAGACTATTCCTCCTGGCTTTGGCTTTAGAGGGATCCTATTAACATGCAAATCACATCTCTTCTCTTCTCCCTAACACTCACTCAGGCCCCCACCTCCCAGGCAAAAGCCATCTATTATGAGCTGAGCTGTGCCACACCCCCAATTCATATGGTGAAGTCCTAACCCGTAGTACCTCAGAATGTGACTGTATTTGGAGATAGGGTCCCAAGAGGTGATTAAATTAAAAAGAGGTAATATGGATGGGCCCTAATCCGATAGGACTAGTGTCCTTATAAGAAGCGATTAGGACACAGACATGTGCAGACACAGGAAAGATCATGTGAGAACACAGCGAGAAGGTGGCTAGCTCCAGGCCAAGGAGAGAGACCTCAGAAGAAACCAAACCTGCTGACACCTTGATTTTGGACTTCTGGACTCCAGAACTGTGAGGAAAGAAATTTCGGTGGTTAAGCCACGGTGCTTTGTTATGGCAGCTGAAGCCGACTAAGCAGCATCTGACCCCATGGCCTCACCAACTTCCCACTCTTCCCTTTGCTCTCCGCTCCAGCATCACTGGCCTTCTGGCTGTTGCCTTTGTGTACTAAGCATGCTTCCCCCTCCAGCCCTTTGCTGTTGCTGTGTCCTCTCTTTGCCTGTTATGTCCTTTCCCTAGGGCTGCCCCCTTGTCATCACTCGAGTCCCTACTCAAACATCCCCCTTCAAAAAGGCGCTCCCCAACAGAGCAGCTAGGACCCAGGTTGAAACCCAGCCCCATCACTTTTGACCTGGGGACTCAGTGCCAGCTCCTTCCCTTGAAGGCTGAGCATCTGGGAAGGACTGGAGCTTAGGAAGGCTCGTGGCCCCCCAGGCATGATGGGGACGGAAATTTAAACACAGCACCAAGTGTTGGCAAGGAAGTGGAGCCATGGGAGCTCATACACTGCTGTGGGGGAGGGGGTTGTGTGTGTGTGATATGGTGCAGCCACTCTGGAAAACCACTTAGCAGTTTCTTTTATAAGTCATATGTAGCCCGGCCGGGTGTGGCTCAGCGGTTGAGCATCGACCTAGGATCCAGGCGATCGGGGTTCAATTCCCGGTCAGGGCACATGCCTGGGTTGTGGGCTCCATCAATGACTCGCTCATCATCGATGTTTCTATCTCTCCCTCTCCTTTCCTCTTTCTAAATCAATAAAGATATATTTTAAAAAAATAAAATAAATAAAAGTCATGTGTAGACTTATGCAACCCAGCAATCCCACTCCTAGGTATTGAAATGTAATGAAAACACACCACCACACAAAAACCCTTACACAAATGTTTACAGTAGCTCTATTAATAGTTGCCCTAAACTGGAAACAACCCAATGTCCCGCAGCTGGTGACTAGACAAATAAATGGAGGTACATACAGCCATACAATGGGGTAAAAAAAAAAGAATTATGAATACACAAAACAACATGGATGGATCTCAAAGTCACATTCAAAAGTCTTCATACTGTGCGGCTCCAGTTAGATATTCTGGAGAAGGCAAGGCTGCAGAGAGAAAAAGTGATTCGCGGCGGTTAGGAGCGGGGTGCGCGCAGGCACCGACGGGCGAGGGGCGCCAGGCCTTCTGGAGCCGGGCGGGGACGCTGGCCGGGCCTGGGAGCCGGCTCCAGGGCATCAGCGGGCGAAAACGCGTCGTGCTTCACCAGGAGATCCGTCCGTCCCCTCTGTAAATTACACCTCAGATGAAAGAAAAAGTTTTTAAAAGCAAACACTGCGCTTGCCAGGCCACCTGGGGACAGAGCTGGGTCGGGGGGGACCCCTGGCCTCCAGGACAGCGGCTGCAGGAGGAGCCGGGGGCGCAGCCCGGGGGGGGGGGGGGGGGGACCCGGGCGGCTCGGGCTCGGCTTCCCCGGGGCGGAGAAAGGCCGGAAGCTGGCGGGGCAGGTGGGCGGGGGGCTATTGTTCGCGCGTCCGCTCCCCCCCCCCCCCCGCTCCTGCCATTGTCCCGGGGGTGGGACCCGCAGCGGAGCGGGGTTGGCGTGTAGGGGCGGGGGGGGGGAAGGGGGGGAGGAGGCTGAGTGGGGTCGGGGGTGTCTCTAGATTGCACGCCGGGAATCTCCGGCCCGCGCAGCCTCCCCTTGTTTGGAAAGGCGAGGCCGGCGCCCTGGGCGGGACCGACGGTCCTGGGGTTGTCCCGAGCCTCGGCGTCCGTGTCCCACGAGCCCCTCAGCGCCCCAGCCCCGCAGTGTCGCACTCCTTTCCCCGGCGGTGCACGCTGTCACCTGCGAGAAGGGCCACCATTGGCACCCCCAATACACACCCATTTCCCCCCTTGGGGCCTTGAGCCCCTCCGAAGCTACTGATGCCCCTGGAGGGGACACTCCCTGGTGGGTGGTGGCCTAGGAGCAAAGCTAGGGGACAAAGGAACCGGGGACAAACATTCCCGCCCTTGCCAAAGCCCCTGCTCTGCCAGGCACTGTGGACACCCGGGAAACCAGGCAGACGGGTACTGTCCACGGGGCCCCCGTTCCCGCGGGGGAAGAGGGGCGCGGCAAGAAGTCAGCGACCTCTAAGTGAACGCACCAGGGAAAACTAGCAGATGGGCTTCACGGAGCGCGGCGGGCATCCAAGGCCTCCGGGAGCTGGAGAGTGGGGCAAAGGAGCCGCGTGGGCGAGGCCGGGAGGTGGGAGAAGGTGCCGGGTGGGTGCAGGCGCTTGGGGAGCGGGAGGTGAGGTCAGAGGGAGGGGGGCCCGGTGGGAGCCCAGACTCTAGGCGAAGGGCCGGGTGTGAGAGTCTACAACCAGCTGCTTTTTGAGGAAAAAAGGGAGGCAGGGAAGACTTGGTTTTAGTCATGCTCGAGCACTGGCCCTCTCTGGGCCTCAGTTTCCCTCGTACAAAGCTTCTGGGTTGGAAGCCCTGAAACTCACTTCTCTTAAACCAAGATTAATGTGCCTTCACTTTGGTTGCATGAAAAAATGCGTCTGCAGTGGCTCACGAAGTCAGACAGACCTAAACACGAAGGGAAACCAAACCCGGCCGGCCAGGGGTGCTGCGGAGCGAGGCTCTAGTCCCACCCCGGCTGGACCGCGGGAAATCTTAGCCGCTTTCCAAGGCGGGGAGTTTGAGAGTCTCGGACCCGAGAGTGCACTCCCTGCAGTAGCCACCAGGAGGCGACAGAGACCAGGTTTGCCGTGGCAGTTTGTTTTGAAATAATTTCAGTTAACAAAGTTGTGAGAATAGTTCAGAGAACCCTTTCTTAACATATTTCACCAAGTTTTAGCATTTTGACCCCCTCTCTGCATGTTCAAGTCCCCCTCCAAGCATCGAAGAGTAAATTGCAGATGTGATGCGCCTTGAACCCTAAGCCATTCAGTGGGTATTTCCCAAGAACAAGGACATTCCATTACACAACCGCAGTAGAGTTTCCAAGATCAAGTGATTTAATAATGACACAACACCATTACTTAATCTGCAAAACTTTATCCAAATATTGCCAGTTGTCCTGAGGAGTTCTTTTATAGTGTTCCTCCTACACCCCCCCCCCCAGTATCAAATTTAATTGTTCCCTTTTATTTTAATTGAAATTAATTCCTGCCCTGGCCAGGCGGCTCAGTTGGTTGGAGTGTGATCTTGTACCCCAAGAGGTTTTGGGTTTGATTTCTGGTCAGAGCACATATCTCAGTTGTGGGTTTGATTCCTGATCAGGGCGTGTACAGGAGGCAACCAATGGATGTTCCTCTCTCTCCTTCCTCTCCCCCTAAAATCAATTTTAAAAAAAAACACCAAAAATATATCTTTTAGTGAGGATTAAAAAAAGGGAAAAAAAGAAATTAATTTGCTAAACTTTCCTGGGCTGAAGTATCTTGCAAAAGATAGATGTAGAGAGTTCCAGCCTCTCCCTTCTTCAGCATATGTCCCTGGGCAGGTTCCTTGTTTTCTCCACCAAGAGGTGCCAGGTTCTGGGCAGGGAGCATGGGAGAGGCTGGAGGGGACAGAGAAGGCACTTGCATTCTGAGATAGAGTCTTTCTTTCCTTCTTGGCCTGACCCATTTCCCCAGGCCCTTGGCCAAGGGGTCCATTACACTCACCCACCACAGTCTTCAAATGGACCCACTCCTTGAGAAAGCAGCTTCTTGCTTTGGGAAAGAAAGGCAAATGCCCCAGCCTGCCTGAGGCTGACAAAAGGCCAGTTGGAAGTCTTGCTCTGGTCTGGAGAGGAAGAAAGGCTCTAAGGGCTGCAAAGACTGGGAGATAAATCCTTTAGCCAGTCAAGTAGTTTCCATTTTTTACTTGCAACAAAATTGCAGGAGGGCCCAATCCTCTTGTTAACTAATTAGAGATTAACCATAATTTCTTCAACTTTTACTATGTAAAATACAAACAAACACAAAAGCAGGGGAACTAGTATAATGAACCCTCTTTTACCTGTCACCCAGTTGCAACAAAAAAGAATTCTTGATGGTAGATTACTATTGACTATTGATTTTTGGCATAAAACTCAAAAGAGAGTTAAAATTCTTGAATGACACGGCTTCATACTCCCTCCATTCTTTTCCGTTGCTTATTCATGTGACAGGACTTCTGAGTGCTGTGCCTGCAAGAATGAGAGCTAGGAAGAGAAGAAGCTGTACACTGTCTTGTCATGGAAATAAGATATTTATCTACTGGTACACATCCAATCAACTCAAAATACATTCTAATATTTTGCTGAATAAGTATCGACATTTGTAATATATTTATGATGTTTCAACCAATTGCATACTCACATTTGTAATTAAAACTTTCCAGAATAACATTTTTAAACACTTATGACTTACGCTCACAGAAAATTTTACATTTTTAAAATTTCAGTTTACATCCCTAGTTTTTGCTGCAGAGAAGCAGGATGGTATGATCAATAGAGTCTTTCAGGCATAAGGATATATTACATTAGGCTAAACTTTGTAGGGACAGAACTGAACACAAGTTCAAAGAGAAAGAAACAAGGTAAAACCTCATTCATATAGAAGAGCTCGTTTGTGTACTTTCCATTTGGGTGACAGTGGGTATCCAATCACTATCTTTAGATTCACTGGCTGTGTTATAGTCATGAAACAGTTTAACCTTACAATGTCGATGTTTCAAATATCCTGGACAAGTACATCCTTTGCAACCATTTAAACTTTTATATTGTAGATGTCAATTTTAAAATGTGAGAGAGGGTACACGGTTTTCCCAAATTCTTTGCTGGTGGTGGTGGGGTGCCCATCAGTAAAAGTTTGCAGTTCTCCAACAGGTGGCACCAGAGAGCTAGATCTGAAGTGTGGGGAATCCTTGGACTGCTGGCCTCCCTCTAGACTCAGGTTCTTCTGGGTACTTGTCCCATAAACCAGATTTCTACCTCAATCACTGATTGTTTCACACTTGGTATCTCTCTCTCCAAAGCTGGAAGCATCGTGAGGTGCCCTTGTGGGATAGGTGCCCCACAGTCCCTGCCATTGCCTATCTGTTGAGACTGTGGTGTCCCTGAGGAGAGGAGCCCCACCTTCCCTGAGCTCCCCTCCCAGCCCAGCAGGGCTGCACCACCACAACTCACCATGTAGTTGTTATAAAGGCCCAGCAGAGTTGAGAAGCTGCTTTGCTGTTCTGTTTGGGGATCATGGTGAGGGGAGGAAGGTTAGGTGAAGAAGACTTCTGAGAAGAGAGGGTCTCTGAAGGAAGAATAGAAACCCAAAGTGGACAGAGGGGCAGTGGGAACAGCATGTGCAAAGGTCTGAAGGTGACAGCAAGCATGGGAATGGCAACATTTTGTCACAGCTATAGCGAAGGACATATACATGGGAGCAGGACTTCCAAATAATAGCCACACCAGTTTATGTTAATTGAGCATTTATTACGTGTCAGGTACTCTTCTAGGTACTTTACCTGGATTCACTCATGAAACCCTCATAAGAACCTCATGAATCTCATGAGACTGGTGCTAGTATTATTCCCATTGCTCAGCCGAATTAGAGAGGGAGTGAGAGGTGAACTGATTTGCCTCAGGTCACAGGACATCAAACTTGGGCAGAAGGCAGGATGCCTGCTCTGACCACTCTGAGGGACTTCACAGACACACTGCCCTTCTCTACCCTGACCAACAGGGCTTTGCAGGACAAACCAGGGCCCCAGTGAGCTCTGCCCTTCATGTGTACTGGGTTCCACGGAGTGGCAGAGATGCTGTTACCCTGCTGTGGCTGGTCAGGGCCAAGCCCTTGCAGAAAGCAGCAGGTGGCCCTACTGTAAGCCTGCAGCAATTCTGCTCCCCCCTGGTCTATCTGCTGCACCCCTGGGCCCTCAGCCTACTCTGCTGTCACTGTTCACTGAGCAGAGGGCAGGCTGGCAGGGACTAAGGCTCTGTCTCAAAGTCACAGAGTCTGAAATCCACAAATCTGATTCCCTGTCCAGCCAATGGAATAGAAACAGCATGGGCCTTAAGGCAAACTCAGTCGAATTCAAAAGCTGACTTTGCCATTTACTAGTGAAATGTCTTATCCACAGGATGGAATCCAAGCACCTGAGCTCGTTTTCATCTGCAACATGAAATTTATGCCACCTCTTCTTCAGGGGAGTTGTAAGAATTAGAAGTGAAACAAGTGGCACTGTGTCTGGCACACAATCAGGATCCAATAAACAACATTTTAAAATTCCACTTTTTAACAAGCACCTATTCGGTGCCAGGCACTATTCCAGGCACTGAGGACACAGCCATGAACATAACAATGTCCTTGTTAAGAAAGCACCAGTAAAACCTATCATTAGCCAATTGCACGTGTGTCCCATTTGCAAGATTGTTCTCAATGGCTGTGATCTCTTTTGTTGTTTCTGTTGTCAGTGTGTACAGTGGTTATCGGTTTTCGAATGTACTCCGTTCCAGAAGACCGTTCAAGTTCTGAAATGTTTGAAAACCAAGAGATCAACAGCCGACAGCTGGGCCTCAGGATCTTGCCCTCAGCGGAAGCCGCGTGGCATGTTCGACTTCCGAAGCATGCTCGAAAACCGAAGCATTTACCTCCGGTTTATGGCGTTCATAACCTGAAATGTTCGTCAACGGAGATGTTCGAAAACCGAGGCACTCCTGTATTTGACACAGACTGATTTGTTTGGTTTCTCAAACCAACTCAAGAGCCAGGGCTGGCCAGGGGCAGCTCAAATTCTGGCTACTGGGCCCTTCCTCAGGTAAGAATGGGAGACATTATACATTCTGAAGGGACCCAGATGAGTGAGACAAATCTCTGTCCTCAAGGAATTCTATTAATAATAATCGAGATTATATGCGAAACACTCTAGGTCAGGTGCTAGGCAAAGTACTATATAATTATTTCATTTAAGCCTCAGAAACTTCTAAGGTATAGTGTTTATCATTTATTTTCATTATGGTTTGCTGGACATTTAATAGGAGTCTCAATAACTATTGAAATTAAGTCTTCTAAAAGCATATTCCTTTGGACAGTTTAAGCATTAAGGCAGAAACCTGTGTCCTTTTGCTCTAGCTTTTAAGAATTTTAATGCCAAAGGTGACAGGGATTTTTATTTTTTTTATTTTTTAAATTCTTATCTGAGGATATTTTTTCCATTGCTTTTCGGAGAGACTGGAAGGGACACAGAGAAACATCGATGTGAGAGAAACATGTTGATTGGTTGCCTCCCGCACGCATCCCGACCTGGGCCAGGGATCGAGCCTGCAACCAAGGTAGGAGCCGCTGGCCGGAATTTAACCCAGGAGGGACCCTTTAGTCTGCAGGCCGACACTCTAGCCACTGAGGCAAACTGGCTAGGGCTGGTTTGTTTTTATAAGAATTGAACTCTGAGCTTCCTATACCCTCACTTCCTAGATATCAAAGAAAAATTTTCAGCTTCCCCCATTATAGGATCAAAAGGCAAAAGACTGCCCTAGCCAGTCTGCTCAGTGGTTAGAGCGTCAGCCCTTGGACCAAAGGGTCCCGGGTTCGATTCTGACGAAGGGCACGTACCTTAGTTGCAGGCTTGGCCCTGGTTGGGGTGTTTGAGGGAAGCAACCAATCGGTGTGTTTCTCTCACAATGATTTCTCTCTCTCTCTCTAGCCCTTCTACTCTCTGAAACAAAAAAAACCAACCAATGGGAAATATATCCTTGGGTGAGCATTAAAAAAACAAAACCCCAAAACCAAAAAAACCAAAAGGCAAAAGACCAAATACCTTGGACAGCATTTCTCAACCAACTAATTGATTTAAATGACACAAAAATGGCTACAGATTCCTTTCTAAAGGATTATAATTATCTTTAAACACAAGGCGAGGTCATTACACCTCCCAGCACCTTTAATGGCTTCTCTTGCAGCGTAGGGTAAACAGCTCAGCATTCAAGATTTCTTGAAACCTGCTGTGCCTCCCCTATAATCTTTAACTTCGTTATTGATTCACACATTCTTCCAGGCAGCCTACCAGCCACCCAAGGCTCACATCCATTGCTTGAACCACTCACCTTGGCCTTTCTCAGCTCCGTGTTCTGCTGCTATTGTTCCTTCGATGTGGAATGCACTCCTCATTGACATCCACTCATCAAAAACCCATGGTCTCCCAGCCCAGATACCACTCCCTCCTCCCACCAGCCCAACTGCCCTGTCGGAATTGCTTCTGCCTCTTCACTCCTACACACGGTTCCGGCTCTATTTCAACATGTATCTCCTCCTGCCACGTTTTTCCCCTTGGTTTAGCACATCCCCACAGCGCAGTCTTGTATAAGGAGTGGCTCTCAAACCCTGCTGGATGAAGGGCTCAACAGGCCATCCCGGCGGCGGCCAGCACGCCTCCTTCACCTGTGCCCTCTGGCAGCAGGACGGCCAGTTGACCACCAAGCCTGGAAATCCAGGGCTGTAAGAAAGCCCAATGGGTGGTCCAAACTTGGCCCAGAGTCCCTTCTAAAACAATCCTAAAGCAAAAAGATAGTATATTATAATCTGGCATTAGGAACACTATCAACCCCTTTTCACCTCTCCTCAATGGACTTATTATTTTCTTTAAAATTTTGATTATTTTAATTTAAAAATACACAAATACATTCATATTAAGAGATTCATATTTTACAGGAGTCAAGCATGAAAGTCCTGTTTCACCACCATTATTCCCACTCCCTTTCCCACAAGTAACTATCGGGGACAGTTTACTATGCAGACTTGTTTCTGCACATTTACATATAAATATTTATTTATACAAACAAAAATATTTTAAACTTAAATAGGAGACAATTCCACAACTGGCTTTTTTCCCATTTAATGCACTGATTTACACATGAGGCTGAACATTCTTTTGAATGCTTATTGGTAATTCATTTCTTTTTCTGTGAACTATTTCTTCATAACCTTTGCCTATTTTCTATCGAGTTGACTTTTCTTCTTGGTTTGTATTAACTCTTATATACATTGTGGACACCCATCGTTTGTTACATATCCTGCACAGACCTATTTTCCATCACATTCATTTACCATTTCCTATCAGTGTAACTTTGAGCAAGCCATTTAACTCACACTTCAGTGTCCCTCCCTCCACAATGAGGGTGACATGCCTGTGGGAAGTTATGGGGGAATTAAGTGAGACCTGCATGTCAAGTACAAGCATTATGCCTGGCATTCAGTAAGTACTCAACAAATGACAGCTACTCTTCTTCACCTAGACTTGAGGTCACAAGTTGGCGAGGTGTTTAGTTTAGTCCACAGAGTTTCAAAGTTGAATCCTTTAGGTGAGGGATACATTTTCTCGTTGGCCACACCCTCCCCTCTACCTCCCCAGTCTGTTTTCCACACCACAGTTTCTCAGATTTGTTACCAGTCTTCCAGTCTCCTAAGTTTTTAATGAATGAAAATAAAGCAGGCTTTGAAATGATATATCATCCTATATCAGGGCTCCTCTGTGTCCCCATTATGCACTGTACAAAACTAGAATATAGCCTCTACAGTGTAGTTTACTTACCAAGCCTCTTGGGATTAGGCAATGTACAGCCTGCACATCTATTTCAAGACGCTTAAGGGCATTCTCACAGCAATTTTAAAAGCTTTCTCAAGAAGCCTCTCTTATTTTCACATTTACTAGGTAGGATCAAGATGGGTGTAATATTCCTAGTTTATAGATGTGGTAGGAGGCACAGAGCTACTAAGCCAGGAGTATGGCCCCAAATATCTTGAAATGCAGATTGGGGCTGTGAAGGTCTAGGATATCAGGTCCCTGCTTGGTACCCTGACAAAGGCAAGATTAAGCTTCTGGATTTCCAGAGGCCTCCCTGAGATCATCAAGGAAAAGCTGCAGTAGAAATTACTGCCTCTACAACAAAACCATCAATGGAATTAGGCTAGATTACCCCTTACATGTATATAGAACTCCAAATGTTAAATGTTTACAAAGTATGTTTATACACCCACTTAACATTTGTTTATTAATGAAGCCTTGTAAGAATGGACAGGAATTATTATACCCACTGTGGAGTCTTCAGATGTTGAACTGGGGAGTACTGCCTCTAAAGAACTCCCTTCAAAGGATTAAAAGGTAGACTTACTTATCAGTCTAAAGGAATTATGGCAAAGTGCCACATCTGAAGTGATGTGTGTAAAATCCAGGGAGACAGTGATAGCCACCCACTATCAGTTATAGTTTCAAGATACTGGGTAAACATACACATGTGCATGCACATACTCACACAAGCAGAACACACACACACACACACACACACATAAGGGGTTCTAATGCACTAACTAGTGGAAAGTTTTCAGACTGACAAACTTGTCACTGGAAACTGAATATGCAAAAATAAAGAGCAAAACAAACCCGAGTCCAACCACCTCGTTAATAGCTGAGGTCTTTATTTCAATTTGTATGTACAGTAAAAGTGCTGCTGAGAATGTGCAGCAACCAGACAAAACATGAATGTAATTCTCTCTCAACAATTAGCAGCTTAAGATCTATCAACTACAGTGTTAACGTTCACACGTTCACAAGTGTCATTTCTTTACTTTTCAATTCGTGCGAGTTTTTATTCTTACACACTTTGATAAAACACACTTACAGTCTAGTAGTCAGTCCTACTGGGAGTATCACCTAGCATACATAACACACAGACAGAAATGTTAACTCTTAGAGCCACATTCAAAATCCCCAGTCTCATTTGGGGGTGGGAACCATAATTTTGCCTTTGTGAATTTGTTGACTATAATATTTGGTTTTGTTTTGGATGCATATTTTCCAAAGCTGAAAGGCAGCTCTGTACTGGAACTCACTCAGAATTCAGCATTTCATCTGACTGTACCTCAAAGGAATATGAAATTAGAAACAAAACCAAATGCAGTGAAAACCACATGAAAATATGCTCATTGTTAGGACATGGCTAGCGAGGAAGGCTTAATTCCAGTATTTTTCTTGGCATCAGATTTTTGCCTCAAATGGGTACAGGGGCTTCAGGGGCGAGAGAGAGCCCCCATCAGTGAAGTGTAAAATTTAACCTACTTTTGCTTAAGAAG
The DNA here is from genome assembly GCF_054644295.1 of Miniopterus natalensis. Lineage (NCBI taxonomy): Eukaryota > Metazoa > Chordata > Mammalia > Chiroptera > Miniopteridae > Miniopterus > Miniopterus natalensis. The sequence goes on along the minus strand of NC_142095.1, from coordinate 30,484,649 downwards.
CCAGTGGAGTAGAAAGCCTTCCTTGCTAGGATGCACTGAGTATATATACCAAGGAACTGAAATTGGAGCAGACAGACATGTCCTTCAATTATCATAAAAAAGGTAAAATATTAGTCATTCTATAACCTGAACAGACCACCCAGGCTACCACAGCCAGACTCAGGCACCATCACTAACAAGTAACCCAGGAATGCTCCATTTCAAAGGGAATGCATGTAGTCTTTAAAAGAGAAGAAGCATTAAAATGATGGGAATTTTCTACCCACAGAACAATTGTTAAACCATTAGAGCGAGGTTACAGAAGAGCTTTGAACAGACAAGAGAATACAAGAACAGTCATAATGCAAAGAAACTCAAAGTAATAGGTATGGGGAGCAGAAAATGGGGAAAGGCATCAAACCAGATGCATAGTTACAAATAGCATTAAATGCAGACAACTGCTGGGCCTGGTGAAAATCAAGAGACGAGAGCTAGAAGGCCATTACTGTGCCTGACCCAGCCTGAAGTTCCTTCCTAAGACAGCTTGAGAGAAGATGGAAAGTTAGCACAGGCATGTTTGGCTGGGAGCTTAGGGGGCTTTGCAGAGGTGAAAACATTCCTTTGATAGAAACCATCCCAGGGCAAAAGGAACAATTTCAATTCATCTATCACAGTGGCTTCCAGCACCTACAAAACTTAGTAGCCTCTGCAAAGTTTAGGGGACTCAAAGGTTCCATCTCAGAAAAACTAGAGGACTGTGGCTACAGCATCTATTCCATAACTTTGTGGGGCTCTCTACTCTGAGCCTTAAGCTAAAGCAGAAAGGACAAACTGTGCTAGTTCAACTAGGTCATGGTATCCTTTGGCACTCCTGTCTAAAATCACTGCAATATTTTTAGACAAAGTTAACATTTTAAATACATAGGCTTGGGAACAATTTGTTTTTGGCCTGAACATGAATTGGTTCCAATTATTTTTTTAAAGAAAAATCACCCCTGTGATTAAAAAAAACAAAACGACTCAACCCTGGTCCCTGCTCTGGGCACTAATTCTGAGAGGTCAACAGAGCTAACAGGTGTGCTACAATAATCTGTGGATAGAATGAAGATTGGGGTACCTGAGTTAAAAATATCAAAATGATTATGGTAACAACATGCTGACTCTGAGAAGGCCAGCCTGCCAAAGCCGTAAGAGGCTGGAGCTGTCATGTAAACCATGCTCTCAGACAGACAAGGCAATGCTAATCTAGTTTCAAAGGAATTTCCCAGGGTGGGGGAAACAGGCAAAGCATGTTTTCTTTTGGGGGCACATCATGTGCCCCTTGCTTATTACTTGGTTGCACAGAGCTGAGGCTAAGAGGGAACAACATTTTTGTGATTCAATATTACAAATATGAAAACATTAGCCAAGCTTTCTAGATAAGCTCTAAAAGCCCAAGTTCCGTCAAGATGATGGGTCTGGTTATAAGATGGGGAAGAAGTCTCAGTCCATTTTTCTAAACAGTCTATAAAAGTCCACTGAGCATAGTTATGTTAATAAGTTGGTCTATATGAATAGGAAGCTGACAACATTTTATAACCCAAATGTGGGTACTAACCTGATATCTCCTTCTCTGCTCTTCAGGGAGAATCACCTTCAGTCAATTCTCTCAGGCAGATAAAATAAAGCTTTGAAATTAAGGATGCGGAGGCCAAAATGCAGACAGAAGATTCAAAATCACTTTGGTTTCAGTAATTACGGGGTGTTAAAAAATAAATTAAGGAAAAAACAAGGAATTATTTATGCCTCTCATAGTCTCAATTTTTCCTAAAGACAGCCTCAGCCCAAAGTCACTCAGTGAACATTTTCTTGGGGCAAAAAATCTCTATCTTATCATGCTGGTTTGTGGAAACAGCTTCTCCCTGCATACCCCCTTTCCTCTCCAACCAAGCCAAGCCCATGAAGTGGTGGTGGTGGGGGGGGGCAGCAAACACCAAAAAGCAGCAGCAGCAGCCAGACGAGGGAGTTTAAGCTGCATCACAAAACAAGGGTGTCAGAGGGCAGCATTTATAGCAGGTCTTCCTTTACTCAAACTATTTCAAGACAACAGGGAGCAGTACACTTAAATATCCACACATTTCTTCATTTAAAAGCATCACTTCTTTATTTCAAAGGAAAAGTAAAAGACCCTCCCAACCCTTTCAAAAAAAACCACCCAATAATAATAACAATAAAAATCCTATTAGAAACCATAAGGAAGCACTGAGAGTTTGAGTATTACATTCTTCAAGTATGCTGTTTGGGTTTTTTGTTTTTTTTAAATTGGTGACTATGCACAGATGTTTTTTAAAAAAGAACTTAAAAGTGCGGCCATGGGATTTTGCTTAAAATTAAGTATTTGGAGGGCTACTTCAAAATACTGTAGCAGGACTGTGCAGTGATCCTGTGGGGCATGATGCTCTCACACTTGTATCCTATCAAAAATTAAGGGACCAGGTTCAAAAGCGATCATACTTCCAGCATTAGCATGAGTGGCCAACTTGGGTGAGAAAGCCAGGGAGATCCATGTGTTCTTTCACGGACAAGAAAAATCCACCCTGAATCTAAAAATTCAGACATGGAATGTGGTAGGATTTCACAGTAAAGTTAGTCTGGGAGGGGGAGAGGCGGTGAACCCAGACAAGGCAGGGTGTTAGGTTTAACTGGTTTCCCTAATCAGGTTTTCGCATCTTTTTAGTGGGTTTTAGTGTAGTCCTTCAAGCCACAATATAGATGCCCTTCAGTGTGCTCCAGATTGTTGGTTCATGTTAAAGGACTGTTTAAGATTTGCATCCCAAGGAAAATCATGCTACATAAAAATGATCCAAGATTTTTGCCCAAAAAACTTCTTGGATAAAATCTAAAAAATACTATTGCAATTGCGTCTCTTGAAGAAAAAAACATTATTCTAAATGTAAACAGATTCACTCAACTCTTGTTGTTGTAGAAAACTTCAGAGTAGGTAAGTTGCTGTCTAATTCGTTGCTGCATGCACTCGCCAGAGGGTAGGGGAGCACTGCCTTCTTTTGCCAGCATCATCTAGGGGATGAAAAGAACCGTTCCACATAGCTGAAGAGGGCATCCCAGTGCTTCCAGAGAAAGGCAATGAAAACCACAAGAAATAAAGTGCTGAACGTCCTGTTGCGAGTCTTCATAAGAGGAACGACGCAGTTGGCTACTGTGGAGACAAAGACCAAAAGAACTGCCATGACAGCCAGAAGAATGTTGATGAGTTTGCCCAGAAGGTTCCGGGCAGTGGCATTCTCCAGCCCTTCTAGCTGTACCACCTGCTGCTGCTGCTGCTGCAGCTCCATCTTGGAGATGCGGGTCTGGCACGCCTCCAGGGCCTCCTGTGGGCCAGAACAGGGAATAAGTAGTTAAGCCTTTTGCTCACAAGTAATCTAAGTAACTGACTTGCCCCTTGGGCAAGCCAGATGCATCTTGAGTTATGCCAATGATTTTAAATATTCTAGAGAGTGACCACAGCATCATGGCGTGGCTCAGCAGTTGAACATCGACCTATGATCGAGATCGAGGTTCGATTCCCAGTCAGGGCACATGCCCAGGTTGTGGGCTCGATCCCCAGCAGGAGGCAGCCGATCAGTGACTCTCATCATTGATGTTTCTATCTCTCTCTCCCTCTCCCTTCCTCTCTCTGAAATCAATAAAGACATATTTAAAAAATAAACATATCCTCGGGTGAGGATAAAAAAAAGGGATTGAATGTGCACAGGCAACTAGAGATAAGATGCAATCAGAATAAAAAGGAGTATTGTACGTATGATACTTTTTTTTATATAAACCTAACAGTAACTACACATACAAAAAAACCCTAGAGCTGAGACATGTGACATAAAAAAAGGAAACAGAAGGAAAAAGTCATAGAAAACTATCAAACTAAAACAGCAGACAGAAACACAAAGAAAAAGAAACAACGGAGAGACAGAGCAACCAGAAAACAAAAGGTAAAATGGCGGTAGTAAGTCCTCATATATCAATAATCACCCCAAATATAAACAGATGAAACTTACTAATCAAAAGGCACAGAGTAGCAGGATGGATTAAAAAACAAGACCCAACTATATGTTCCCTCAGAAGACCTATCTCAGGTACAAAGACAAACATAGGCTTAAACAAAGGAGTGGAAGACAATACTCCAAGCAAACAGCATTCAGAGAAAAGTGGGTGTAGCCATACTTACATCAGACAAAATAGATTTCCAGATAAAAAAGGTTAATAACAAGAGACAAAGATGGACATTTTATAATAATAAGGGGAACAATTCATCAACAGACATAACACTTATCAATATATATGTACCTAACCTGGGAGCACCAAAATACATTACACAGTTAAGGGAGAAACTGACAAAAAACAATTATAGTAGGGGACCTGAATACCCCATTGACAGCAATGGGTAGATCATCCAAATAGAAGGTCAACAAGGAAATATCAACCTTAAATGACACGTTAGGATAAAGGACATATTTGATATTTATATAAATTTCCATCCCAAAATGACAGACTCTACATTCTTCTCAAGTGCACATGAAACATTCTCAAGGACAAACCATGTTGTAGCACAAAACCAGTCTCAATAAATTTTAGAAGACAGAAATCATACCAAAGCATATTATCTGATCACAATGGTATGAAATTGGAAATTAACTACAAGAAGAAAGCTGGTAAAAACATGAATATGTGAAGATAAAACGACATGCTGCTGAACAACTATTGGGGTGGGTCAAAGTAGAAATGAAGCAAAGAGGTGGCCCTTTGATAAGAAATAAAACTGACAAACTTCTGGCTAGACTTGCTAAGGAAAAATGAGAAAAAGGCTCAAATAAATAAAATAAAAAACAAAAGAGATGTTAAAATGAACACCAGAGAAATACAAAGGATTATATAAGAATACTATGAAAGGCTATATGCCACCAGATTTGATAACCTAGAAAAAACAGCCTAATTCTTAGAAATATATAACCTTCCTAGACTGAGACATGAAAACTGGAAAACCTAGAGTCTGATCCCTAGTAAGAAAACTGAAACTGTCATTAAAAGCTCCCAAAAAACAAAAGTCCAAGACCAGATGGATTCACTGGTGAATTCCACCAAACATTCAAAGAAGATTTAATACCTATCATTCTCATCATTCTCACACTCTTTCAAATAATTGAAAGGAGGGAATACTTCCTAACTCATTTTACAAGACCAACATTACCCTGATACCAAAACCAGACAAGAACAACACAAAAAATGAAAATTACAGGCCAATATCTCTGATGAACACAGATGTAAAAATCCTAAACAAAATACTAGCAAACTGAATACAATGATACATTAAAAAGATAAAACATCATGATCAAGTGGGGTTCATTCCAGGGATGCAAGGATGGTTCAATGTACACAAATCAATCAATACGCCAAAGTAACTAAATAAAAGATAAAAATCATATGATCCTATCAATAGATGCAGAAAAAGTATCTGACAAAATACAACATCCATTTATGATAAAATACTTAATACAATAGGTATAGAAGAAAAGTACCTCAATACAATAAAGGCCATATACAGCAAATCCTCAGCTAACATCATACTCAGTGGTGAAAAACTTTTCCTCTAGGATCAGGAACAAGACAAGGATACCCACTCTCACCACTGCTATTCCATATAGTACTGGAAGTCCTGGCCAGAGCAATCAGGCAAGAGAAAAAATAAAAGGCATCCAAATTGGGAATGAAGAAGTAAAACTGTCATTATCTGCAGATGACATGATTCTCTATATAGAAAATCCTAAAGATTCCATGATAAAACTATTAGAAACAATAAATACAGTGAAGTTACAAAGTATCAGAAAGAGAAATGAAAAAAATTCCATTTACAATTCCAACAAAAAGGATAAAGCGTAACAATAGTAGTGAAGGACCTGTACAGTGAAAACTCTAAGACATTGTTGAAAGAAATTTAAGAAGACAGAGAAATGGAAAGATAAACTGTGTTCATGGATTGGAAGAATTAACTGTCAAAATGACCTTATTATCTAAAGCAATCTATAGATTTAATGTAATCCCTATCATAATCCCAGTGGCATTTCTCATAGAAATAAAACAAAAAAAATCCTCAAATTGTATGGAATCACATAAGACCCCAAATAGCCAAAGCAATCTTGGAAAAAAAAGAACAAAGCTACAGGTATCATATTGCCTGACTTCAAACTATACTACAAAACTATGGTAATCAACACACAGACAAATGGAACAGAATTGAAAGCCCAGAGATAAACCCACACATATATAGGCAACTAATTTTCAATAAAGAAGCCAAAAACATACAATGGAGAAAGTCTTCAATAGTGCTGGGAAAACTCGGAAGTCCCATGCAAAAGAATGAAACTAGACTGCTATCTGACACCATACACAAAAATGAACTCAATGTAGATTACAGGCTTGAATATAAGACCTGAAACAATAAGATACATAGAAGAAAACATAGATATTAAACTTTGGGATCTTGATTTCAGAGGAGCGTTTGTGAACTTGACACCAAAGGCAAGGGAAGTAAAAAGCAAAAATAAATGAATGGGACTACATCAAACTAAAAGCTTCTGCAAAGCAAAAGAAACCACTAACAAAACAAAAAGGCAACCAACCAAATGGGAGAAGATATTTGCAAAGTATACCTTCGATATGGGGATAAAATCCAAAATATACAAAGAACAACTCAACAAGAAAAAAAACGAACAATCCAATTAAGTAATGGGCACAGGACCTGAAGAGACATTTTCCTAAGGAAGATGTACAGATGACCATCAGATATATGAAAAAATGCTCAACATCACTAGCTATAAGGAAATGCAAATCAAAACTATAACGAGGTACCATCTCACACCTGTTGGAAAGGCTATTATCAATAAGACAAGAAATAAATGTTGGAAAGGATGTGAAGAGGGAACTCTCATACACTGCTGGTAGGAACGTAAACTGGTGCAGCCACTATGGAATACAGTATGGAGGTTCCTCAAAAAATTAAGACTAGAGCTACCATATGACCTAGCAATCCCTCTTCTGGGTATCTACTCGAAAAATTTGAAAACACTTATTTGTAAAGCTGTAAAGACCCCTATGTTCACTGCAGCATTATTTACAATAGATGAGACATGCAAACAACACAAGTGTCTGACAGATGACTGAATAAAGAAGATATGGAGTATATACATACAATGAAATACTACTACTCAGCTAATAAAAGACGAAATATTGCCATTTATGACAAAATGGATAGATCTTGAAAGTCTTAGTCTAAGTAAAATAACTCCGACAGAAAAGAACAAGAACCATATAATTTCATTCATATGTGGGATATAAAACAAAAAGCAAACAAACAAAAAGCAAAACAAAACAAACTCACAGATACAGACAACAAAATGGGGGTTACCAGAGAGGAGGGGGTAGGGGGAGGTCAAAGAGGGTAAAGGGGGGTCAAAGACAAAGTGACCAAAGGAGTCCAGACCATTATTCACCTAAACTGTCCTCCACTGCACTCCTGTGGGATGGCTCACAAGCAGCAGTGGCTACAATTAGATTTGGCCGAACATTTCATTGACAACATCTCAAATATATAATTTTGTCTCTTTTTCATTTAAAAATTATTAATTTAAGTTGCACAAGACACATCTACTTGTTCAGCATAAAAAATTTCACTTAGGACACATACTCCCTCTTAATATTTTCAATTCCAGCCCCTGCCCTTGAAGTAACACTGCCAGTTTAGTTTGTGTTCATCCTTTCACCTATGTTTAAGTATATACATATATGTGTCTAGGGAAATGTATGGAATTATTTTTTCATTTTCTATCTTAATATAGGAACTGGTTCACAACTTGCCTTTTTCACTCAATAGAGTCTTGGCGATCTCTCCATGTCAATACACAGAGATCCACCTCATTCTTTTTAACTGCTACATAGTAATTTTATAGTATAAATATGTCGGCCAGTTCCATATTGAAGAGATTTAGGTTCTTTCCAATGCTTCCACTTTAACAATGGAGATACACCCTACCTGGTGTGTTTTTTTAAGTCAAGTAAATCCTTGACATCAGTGAAAAGGGCTCTCTGCACTGTCTTTTAAGTACACTCCCCTTTTTAAGGTTGATTGATCTCTGTAAAGAGGACACTATGCTCAAATACTAGACCAAACATTACAAGAGATCTTCTCCTCTTAAGGCCATGACCTTCACCCATGAACTTCTATGAAATTTACCATAACACTCAGGGGACAGAACCTATTCCCTTAGCTATGGTCAGACATCCTCCAAAGTTCAGCAGTGGTAGAACCCTAGGTTTTTCGGATCTTGGTTTCTATGGGTCCTGGTTTACTCGGATTTGAAGTGAAGGCCAGGCAACTTCAGACTGAAGCTAGCTGGAGAATGGACAGATAATGGATTCTTCCTAGTCCACTATGATCTTGGGGGGAAAAAACTAAAAAATAAACAGAATTCCAGGAGTCTGGAGAAAATGGTAGCTAGGCAAATAATGTAGATATTTTATTGATTCTTTTAGGTACTGTAATACAACAAGTTTCCTGGACTTTCTCTAAGACTAATTTCAAGATGCCTTCATATGATATCACCAACTGTTCCCTTAGAAACACCTCCCAACTTGGATAAGCAAAAGTTAAATATTCTATTTTCCCACAAAATAAACTAGAAGGCTACTGACTAGCCTTGAACATAGTACTGCCTTGTGGTATTCTTGCAAATTGCCTGGCAATATGCCTGTAAAAGGTTTTGACTTGGCAGCTAGGACTGAAAGCCCCCTTTGCCATAGAAGAAGATCGGCAAGATGGCCATGAGACTTGTCAGCACAGCTCTTGAAGCAGTAACTAAGAGATTTAATGCTTGTGGTTTTCCATAGATTAAGACTACTGTGATCCTTAGAAACATTTCCTAAGAACCCAAATAAGCGTACCACCTCCAAATGGTATAGGTTTTTGAGAAATGCACCTCATTTGAAGAGCAGGTATATTATAGTTGGTAATGGCTTCTTTTGATACTCTACCCTCCCTATTTTTTCCCCCTAAACTTCTTTTTGTGGTGGTACAATACACATGACATAAAATTTACCATTTTAAAGTGTACAATTTAATGACATTTAGTAAACTCACAATGCTGTGCAACCGTCACTACTATAAAAATTTCAGAACATTCTCATCATCCCAAAAAGAAACCTCCTACTCCTTAGCTATCACTCCCCGTTCCCCTTTCCCACAGCTTCAGGCAACCACTAATCTAGTTTCTGTCTCCATAGATTGGCCTACTTTGGACATTTCATATAAATGGAATCATATAATATGTGGCCTTTTGTGGTTGGTTTCTTTCACTGAACACAATGTTTTTCAGATTCCTCCAAGTTGTAAAATTATCAGTACTTCATTCCTTTTTTATTTTTAAATTATTATGGTAAAATACACATAACAAAATTTATCATTTTAACCATTTTTAAGTGTAAAGTGCAGTGGTATTAAATACATTCATACTGCTGTACAACCATCACCCCCATCCACATTATAGTTCTTTTCATCTTGTAAAACTGAAACTCTGCACCCATTAAACAACAATCCACCCAAGTCTACTACCCCCTAGCCCTTCTCAACAACCAATCTACTTTCTTTTAATCTTTTACTTTTACACCTGGATCCTTCATGCTAACCTGGATGTCCCGGGCCCGTTCATAGGATTGATATGCAATTTTCTCTTCCATGCTGGCCAATTCCTGCTTCAAGTTCAAGATTTCATTCTGGTGGAGCTCTGTTAGGTCATTTAGTTGTTCTTCTAATCGTTCACATCTAAGAAGGGGAGGGGGAAGTTAAAATTTAGGCATTCTGTATTTTCCTGGTATTATTCACATCCAATGCCCCAAACTCATTCTGCAAAGGAAGAAAATAGAAGCACAAAGAAATTGAGTGTCCTGGTAACAGGGCATCCTCCTGGGTACAGCATGTCCCTGGAATGGGCAGCTTATCACAAGGCCATATCACAGTGGCAACACCGCTCTTCTACCTTCTTCACACACAGTATTTGCAGTGATGCCAGCAGCCCTGGTCAGCTTTGAGCATACCTATAATAAATGAGGCAGCTCATATTCTGTTCTGAGCAGCATATGGGAGAGGCAAAAACTAGAGTACAATTAAGCAAGTCTCATCAAAAGATAAATAGCACATAAATAGCACATAAATGGAAACTGACCAAGCAGTCACCAGTAGCTTATTCTGACACTGGACATGTCATTCACCTGGATGTTCATGATTCAGAGCCCCATGGTCAAGCACAGTGTCTGGGACATCTGTCAACAAATATTTACTGAAAGCCTGCTGTGTGTCAGGTACGTTCAAAGTACTCGGAATACTGTAGTAACAAGATAGAAACCCTGCCCTTAGGAGTTTACATTCTAAAGTGGGAAGAGATGTGGGAGAGGCAGAAAAACCACGATGACTTGCAGAGATGGATAGTGAATCAAGTAAGGTCACCAGGGGTATGTGGCAGAGTGCCTGGTGGCTGGTTAAGCTGCAGTGGTCAGGGAAGGCCTCTTCCCTGTTCAACAGTGAGAACTGAAACTTGAATGGCGATAAGAATAAGTGCTGTAGAGATGGCAGAGGGCATCTTAAAGCAGGTGGAACAGCAAGTATAAAGGTCTCAAGATGTGAAACAAGCCTGGCAGGTTTGAGGAGCAGAACGCAGGCCTGTGTGACTACAGCTGAGTGAAAATGAGGGAAAATGAAGACAGATGAGGTTCTTTGGGAGCAGGGATAATTTTAATTTACCTTGTATCTCTGGCACTTAGGACTACATATAAGAAAGTTTATTCTACATAAAGATGGAACCTGGGTAGGGCATCTAAGGACCAATAGGACTGGAACAGGTTTAAAGGACAAGTTTAGAGATTCCAGGTAGAAAAGAACATGGGCAAAGGACAAGAGGTAGAAATGTATGAGGATAACTGGAATAGTGGATCTATGTTGAAGAAAAAAAGGGAAATTTGGTCTTAAAAGGTAGGTGGGTGAGCTGGGATTCTGGAATAGACAGTAGATAGGTCCAAAGCAGACTGCTGGAGGGGGATAGGGTGGCATGGTGAATACCACGTGTTAGGAAAATAGGAGATATGGTAGAGGTGACAAGGACAGACTGGGGTGGGTTGTGTGGAGTCCCAGGCATCAAACAAAGAGCTACACAGGTAGGAGAAACAGTGAAGGCTACACATTTAAAAAGACTACACAGGGAAGAATAAACACAGCCCCAGCTTATGGCGACTGGAATGGAAGCCTCTCGGTCAGACAGAGGGCTCATTCCCAGCAGAAGACTACACTACCACTGCGCCCTGCCCAGGCAAGCGCACATCTACCACTAGCATGTGAGCCTCAGAGGACTTTGTATTAAAAAAATAAAAATGCCGGAACTCAAACATTTAAAACTACCCTCCCCTTTCCCTTGTTTTTAACCACATCTACAGTACACAAACTTTTAACAAATACATGGAAGATTTTTGTTTAAGAAAATTTTTCTGTTGTGGCATCATCAACATTCTCTCTTCCACTAATTACATGATAAATAACTATATCCTAAACTTCACTCCTTCGTAAGAAACAAGCATTTTTTAAAAGGCATAGTCTGCCACGTTGAAACTCTGTTACTAAAGTGAACAGAATGATAAAAAAGCATCCCACCCTTTGTAACTGTGGCCAGTTTTGTGACTCTGCCTTTTTAATTCATATGCAGCCCAGGGCATGTGCTTGAAAACAGGTACCACCCCTGGAATGGATTTTCTACCAAATTTTAATTTCGCCAAATGCCATAAGATTAACATATTGTCTTTTTATGAAATTAAGCCCACTGTTTTATGGTGTTTTTAGTGTTTGATGATTTTCATCATTCTCTCTTCTCAACAGAGAGGGGCTTTTTAAAACAGGTGTTCCAATGCATCAGGCCCTTGGGATTTAGAGAAAGACTGGTCATGTCAGCAAATAACTCTCCTAAGCTAAAGATTAATGTTGGTGGCAGAGAGGGGAGCATGATGGTAGTGACCAGCCTGCATCCTGATGAAAGGAGACCCATGTGACACCTTTGGCATGTGTTCCATAGACTACTGCCCCAACCTCTTGGCCCACAAATTGTACAGTCTTTCAGGAATGCTGGAGAATCTTTATTTTATATTAAAGATGGCTCACATATACCATTAGAACAGACTAAAAAGTAACAGCAACAGCAGTAGCAGAGCTACCATTTATTCAGTGCTTTCTATGCAAATTCATTTCCACTACAACAGATGAGGTAAAGTGACTTGCCCAAGGCACAGAGAAATTAAGCAGGGGAGCAAGGATTTGAATCCAGGTTTGACTTTAAAACCCAAGTTTTTAACCTCTACACTGTGATGCCACTTTGAAACTACTCAAGCAGCTCATATAAACTAACTCCCTTTATAAGTAAGAAATCTGAATCAGGTTTATAGCTGATCCAAATCACAGAGCTACAAACGGAGATGGACAATACTGACATAATGGGTAAGGGCTTGATGGCAAGGTAGAGTCAATGGGAGGAGGGGTGTAATAAAAAGATTATGAATCTAGAATAAAAAAGAAGATAATAACAACTGTTGGTGAGGATGTGGAGAAATTCGAACCCTGATATATTGCTGGTGGAAATGTAAAATGGTGCGACTGCTCTGGGAAACAGTTTGGCAGTTCCTCAAAGAGCTAAACTTATGAACCAGAAATTCCACTTTATGTATACACCAAAAAGAAATGAAATCTTATTTCCTCACAAAAGCTTGTACACAAATGTTCATGGCAGCACTGTTCATAATTGCCAAAGAGTGGAAACAACCCAATATCTATCAACTGATGAATGGGTAAACAAAATGTGTTTTACTCATAAAATGAATTATCATTTGGAAAGAAAAAGAAATGAGCCCTGGCTGGGTAGCTCAGTTGGTTAGAGCGTTGTCCTGATATGCCAACGTTGCAAGATTTGATCCCCAGTAAGAGTACATACAAGAATCAACCAATGAATGCATAAATAAGTGGAACAAACAGATGTTTCTCTCCCTCTCCCTTCCTCTCTGTAAAAATCAATTAAAAAATGCATACACACACACATAAATGAAGAAATGAAGCCTGGCCAGGTGTGGCTCAGTGGTTGAGCACTGACCTAGGATCCAGGCGATCGGGGTTCGATTCCTCATTGGGGCACATGCCCAGGTTGCGAGCTCCATCCCCAGTTGGGGGCTTGCAGGAGGCAGCCGATCAATGACTCTCTCGTCATTGATGTTTCTATCTCTCTCCCTCTCCCTCTCCTTTCCTCTCTCTGAAATCAATTAAAAAAATATTAAAAAGAAAGAAAAAAAAGAAATGAAGTAATGATGCATGGTACAGTATGGATGAGCCTTGAAAATACTACGCTAAGTGAAAAATGCCAGTCAGAAAGGACCAAAAATTGTATGATTTCATGTATATAAAAAGTTCAGAACAGGCAAATCTATAGAGACAAAAAAACTTGTCCCTGAGGCAGGGTTGGGAAGATTGGAGATTGATGAAAATGTCCTAAAATTGATTATGGTGATGGTTGCTATATCTGTAAATACTAAAAACCACTGATCTGTATATTTTAAATGGGTGAATTGTATTGTATGTGAATTATATCTCATATACTTCAATAATTCATATACAATACAATGTTAAGAAAGATTAGGGATATCTGTAATATACTTTGAAATGTATTAAAAAATAAGACAGATGTGGGATGGATAGATGGAAAGATGTGATAAAGCAATATAGTGAAATGTAGAATCTAAGGGGTAAGTAAGTGTATGAGCATTCACTATACAATTTTTTTTTCCAAGTCTGTAGTGTGCTTGAAAGTAAAAAAATAATAAACATTGGGAAAAAATGATTATAGATGTTACAGCCAGGAATACTTGTGTTTTAGTCCTGGTTCCCGCTCATAAACTGCAGAACTCAAGGGTGAAGCAAGACCTACAATGGGTCCAGTTGAAACAGCCCCATGAATTCATTAATAACTATCAGCATTTGTTTTCCTCTTCAAGTCATAAGAATTATCTAGAGAATGATGACTTTCTGAAAAAGTTACAGCTGTTATTACACAAACAGCTGTGTTTGGGTTACCATAGTAAACACCTCCAATCTTCAGGAAACACCAGGGAGGAAATTTGAGAAAGCAATAAACTTTGAGTTTTTTGCAAAATATGAACAGAGAAGTTGGTAAGATATTCTTGGTGTCTTGGAATGCAAGTTGCCTCAATACCTTGAAAACATTACTGGGCTGTCATTATTAAAATATTTTCCCTATTTTGTTCACCCAGGTCATGGAAGTTTGTTCCTCAGCTCTTTTTACAACCACACAGACCTGATTATGCTTAGCAATTCCAGTCAAACAGTTTTTCAGTGCTATCAGCCTCGGAGTGGCTTACATAACCCACATGTGAAATTATGGTCCAAAAACAGGCTAACACAAAGAGCCCAGTAAAAATGATGTGGTATTATTTTGGGTGGAGCAGTGCATGTGGGGAGGAATCTAGGGTTCAATCTAATTTACTTAATCACTATAAGCATCAAAACATCAAAACATTAGCACCAATAACAAGAACAACAAGAAGCACCTTTCCCGTTTTATGTGTAGCGTCTGCCTCTGAGGAACTCAGATTCATGAGGATATTTCTACATTAATCCTTACCTCCTTCTTCCTCAGGAGTACCTTCAATTTATAAGTAAGACATGGGAGCCCAAGAAAGATGCAGTAAATTATGTAGTTAGGATCTGAACCACTTGGCTTATGCTTTTTGTTTAAAAAACATTTTCCTGTACTATTAATCAAATGCAAAATCTGAAGAACAACAAAAAGGAAGAAAATACCCATACTCCAGTTCCCACGAACTTTCTACTATTCCCATTAATATTGTAATCTCTTTTACTTAATTTACTTGCTATTATTTACTTCCAATAGGAATTCTAAAATGGAGAAGCCAGATACCTAGGGAATTCATATAAAGAACACTTCCATCTTCTCATTAAATATTAACACCAAAGACCGGGGGGGGGGGGGTGTCCAATTGTGTACAGCCTTTCATATGTGATTTTTTTTTAAACCAAGAACTCCCTGTAAGAGATTCTAATTTTAACCCCTTCATCTGACAATAATTAAAGCTCTTTGGACATGAAAAGGGGGATTCTTTTTTTTAAACTTTTATTATTATTTATTTTATGCTGAATTTACTCCAGGGCCATATGTTTTTATTTCTTCAGTTTCTTCTGGGATATCTTTTTCTTCTGTGCAACCTCCTCTTCTGGTTTAGGAACAATCTACTCTTTTTCAGTAGAACCACCTCAGTGTGGCAAGAAGTGCTCATTTATGGGTTAATCTGCCCAAGAGCTCTGTAAATTTTATGCCACATCTTGGGAGCTTTGTTCACCTGGATGTGCTCAATGACCAGACAATCTACATCTAAACCTTAAGTTCAGCATTACCCTCTGTGTTTTTAAGCATGTGCAGCAAAAATTCAGCACTCTTTTTGGGTAACTGACCCTGTGTCCAGTCCCACTGTTTGGCTGGGGCACACCTACCAACTCTACTATTGTTAAGGACAGAATGGCACACATTGATTCTGTAAAGTGATATCCTTCAGATACTTGGTGGCTTTTTGAATATGCATACCCTTAATGGCCTGGGCAATTTCACAAATGTTCTTCAAGTGAACACGAAGATTTGGACCTCTGGATTTGCATGATTTTGTGGGGTTTTCTGGGTCAAGTGAATAGGGAACTATTTTCAGAGGTTACCTCTGGCCACTTTCGGGATGAGAGTAGAGCGAAAAGGGGGATTTTTGATCCTACTAGCATATGATTTTGATTAGCACATACTTTTCATGGGACTCCTTCTGGAACACAAAGTAGTGTGAGATTACTCATCTCATTTTAATAGTTTTTCCTTAAAGATCCTTTGTAAATCATTACAACTCAAAGGGAACGTAGACATCTCAATATGGTCTGAATGTAACTATTAGCAAACAGAAGCCTTAACAATGTAGGATCTTTTTTAAAGAAGTAGGTTATGTCGTATTTGGGCAGGTGAAATCCTCCCCCCCAGTAGCAAAACCTGCTCTATCTACAAAGTACAAAAACAAATCTAGATTTTTTTTGGTGGTGAACAATCCATAAATGAATACTGATCTTGGAAAAGTGCTTCATCCACTGGATTAATCAACACAATAGTCATCTTCCTAGATCAAAGATAAGCCAGGGCTCTTTTGGGTCAAATTCCTGAAAATGAGAAACTGGGTGAGTGACAGGTTGGGAATGCTTCACCTAATGCATCACTCTTTGGGTGTGGCTCAATAGTTTTGAGTCATCTCTGAGAGCCAGTGGTGCTTCTCTAGTTGGGCAACAGGTCACTAGGACAGGATGGCTGAAGAATCTTGTAGAGCAGGTATTGAGAGAAACAGCAAGAACTAGGTCCCAGGGCTGACCCAGATAGGTAGCTATGGGAGCAAACTAATGCATTATTTCCCAAATGTGTGCCAGGGATCTGAGGTAGCTTCTGCTAGAGTTTTGACCAGAATAAAGAGACATAGTTGGTGTAGGGGATATGACGATGTGGTGGAGCTCGAATACATTCTTGGCTGAGTTGCAGGAAGGGATTATGCCTCCTTAACTGTTTTTGCTGTTTGCTTGTTTTTAATCCTCACCCAAGGATATTTTTTCCACAATTTTTTTTAGAGAGAGTGGAAGGGAGAGAGAGACAGACAGAGAAACATCGATTCGAGAGATACATCGATTGGTTGCCTCCCGCACACCCCCCAAATGGGGCCAGGCATGGAGCCTCCAGCTGAGGTACATGCCCTTGACCAGAATCGAACCCGAGACCTTTCAGTCCGTGGGAAACGCTCCAACCACTAAGCCAAACTGGCCAGGGCTTGCCTCCCTCACTTTTACCTCATTTGTGTTGAAGACCGAAAGAGGCTCAGAAACACTGAACTAGCCTTCTGTTGAAAGGGAAGAGGTTAGCCGAAGAACATATATGCATGGCCCATGGACACGATGTTGTGGTGAGGGGAGAGGGGAGAGGGGAGAGGGGGAGGGTTGGCAAAGGGGGGGAAATGGGGGACATCTGTAGCAGTGTCAACAATACATTTTAAAAAAGAAAAGGAAAAGTACAGAACTAGTCCCCACTGACAATTAGTCCTCCAAACTTTCAGGGCAGTGCATTCATTATCTTAAAGACAGGACACAGCAGATACCTAAAGCATATAAGGAACAAATAAAAGCTAGAGGGGTTTTCTGGGCAATTCAGAGACTTGGTAATGACAGCTTTCTAACATCCTGGCACACCCCAGACCATACTAGTTGCTTCCACACCCATTATCTCATTTAATAATCTCAACAACCCTGTACAATAGATATCATCATCTTGTTTTTATAGAGGAAACTGAGGCTTAGACGAGTTACATAAGGTCACACAGCTAATTAGTGTCAGAACTAGCAAGCAAATTCAGGCTCCTCCAACCTCAATTAATTAATGAAGTAATTTCTTTTCTCTCCCTTTTTTCCCTACTCTAACCTTCCTCACTCCTTCCTTCCCATTTTTCCCTCCATTACCTCTACAGTGGCTAAACTGCGAGGAGCTCATCTATAAATTTCTTTTATGAAAGGTCTTACCCTTCCTATGAGCAACTCCTAATTGGGCTTTTTTTCTCTTAGAAAAAAAGCTAATTTCTCTTAGAAACAATTTTCTCGGTTTCTATTTCAAACTTGTTGGCCAAATCTAGTCTATATACCCTCTGGAGATTCTCTGATCAATTTACTAGATGACAAACAGGGCTAAAATCTGGAATAAAGCAGCTAACATAGCTATATCTGTCTTATGTCCAGTGATAATTAATTTTAAGTAAAATTATATTTAAATGACAATTTGTTTAAATTGTTAGAACTCCAATGGCCAGTGACTAATTGGATTCACCTAGTTACTGACCTACTGCATGTGATGACTGCTCATGGTGACTGCCTCCTTCTATATTTTTGCTCTTATGATTCAGTGCAATTTAAAATATCTCTCAGCTTAATACAATCTCAGAAGCCAATTTCTAAAGGACAGTAATCCCCTTAAAATAGAAGCTTTCATCAACAACAGGAGGGTTTTTTAACCTGCCCTACATGATACTGCTTTATACAGGCAGTAGCTGAGTAGGATTCTGGGCCAGATCCCCTAGGGGGAAAAACACAAAAGGAACCTTTAAAACTGTCCATAAATTATTTTCCTAGTTCTCTCCTATTTTCAACGCATTTTGCCACAGCTGAATTTTTTTCCAACAGTAACTCATTAATATACTATACTCACTATGAAAACAGGACTAGTTCTCCAGTTTTTAAACAGCAAATTAAATATAAGTTAAACCCTTTTACTGTGTGACCTGGCAAAAGTCACTTTATCTTTCTAGGCCTCAGTGTACTCATTTGTAGAACAAGATTAAATTAGATATCTAAGGGCTCCTTTTATCTCTGAAGTACTAAGTGAACTCCACTGACACTAACAAATCTATAATAATACTTTAATGGGATGAAGAGGCTAGCAAGACAGAAAGAATCTGAAGTCAATGTACAGATCCCATCACTAAAAAAAATTTCTAAACCTTGCCTCCTACCTTTCCAAAATATATAATCTCACTCATATCTCAGTGCCCAATGCAAAGCTCAAAGTTTGAACTCCTAGTTACTAACCCTAGTTGGGGTGGAGTTTAGATCCAAACTCTGCTACAGTGGCTTCCAGACTAAGTGCATGTGGGTGACTGAAGTACTATTCGGTCATGGCACAATTAAGTGGCTTTTTGTCTAGGAAGGAAGCAGACTAGGGATGGAGCTAAAGTTATGTCCTGTCTCTGAATTATTTTAAATGGATACAAAGATGGGCTTTGGGAGACCTGTTTTTCCTCTCTGATTTTCTCACATTGGCCTACATAGGACTTGAAGACATACAACTCTGTATGAATTTTAAACTCTGGAAGAATTTAAAAACTGGAATGTTTTGCTATCCATTTAAAATAAAAGGATCAAAGCAGGCAGTTGTTTTTTTGAGCAAATGGAACACCCAGGTCCCCATGGTTTAGAGGAGTATATTTTAATAGCAGCAGTAGTAGTTGCTACTTAACATCAACAGAGAACTTAATGGGTCAGGCACCAAGCTATGTGCTTTACATAAATTATGCTATTTAAATGTCTCAGTAACCTTATAAAGAATTATAATTTTTCCTATGTTAGAGATGTGGAAACCAGGACTTAGAGATGTTAAGAAATTTGCCCAATTTTCAAGATTAGTAAGTGGCAGAACAAGATTTGAACGTAAGACTTAGGTCTAATATGGTACAAAGGACGAGGTGTTTTATTCTGAATATTTGTTAGATTGCTCATAGCTTTAGATCGCCTTCTAAGAATATTAAAGAATATATAAAATACTGAATTAAGAATAGTAATGTATTTACTTTTAGAACTTCATTTCTCTCTCCCACACTCACTTCTCTTTTCTTTTCCCATAAAGTCTTAAGTTAGAATTAAAGGACAGAAGAGTGAAGATAACAGACAGGGCTGAATTACTGATTAGCATTATCACCATATGAAAGCTTGTTGCTGTAACTCCTCACACAGCTTATTGTTACATGTGAATAATTTATTCAGGCCCTGAGAATATCTCATAAAGCAAACTTAAAAAAAAAAATCACTTAAAGAAAAAAAAGAGGTGAAAGAGACCTTAAAAGATGGTCTGTTCAAACCTTGATATAGAGTTACTGAGGATACCCTCTTGTTAGTAATTGGCACAAGACCAGAACTCACATCTTTCAAGGCCTAACCCAACCTGTGGTTCCCATAAGACTACTCCTTAATCTGTATCAGTGCGATGGTCTGTCTCTTGCTGACAAAGTTTGGATCTGAATAAGTACTCAACGGGGAATATTATTTCCTATCTGCACGTGACGGAAACAAAGGGAAAAGACACACATTTGGAGATCAACTAAGAGTGGTCTAATACGAATATGGAGTATAATATGAAACAAAAAAGATATTAGCTTCTACCTTTAGTACAGACTATAACTCAAAGTATTTAGCCCTCTGAGAATTCTCTAACTACTGTAGAACCATTTCACATGTTTAAATCCACTTCCATTATTCAAATATTTGCCAATTCATAGTAAAGATAAAACACGTGCTTATCTGGATTTATTTCCAGTCTAATCTTTCTACACCAACTACCTAGATAGCTGTGCTTAAGACCAAATATCTATAGGTCCATTACATTTTGGCTGGTCTAAATCTCTGATTTATACAGAATTCAGAGGGTTATAACAAATCTTTTGAATTCAATGTAATATAGCTATAGGCTACAATTATTTGTGATTCTGTGATTATAAATAAATAGGTGAAACACCTCAGAAAGCTTGGGATTCATTTGAAAGTCTTAAACTGGAATGGAAGACTGGAGAGCTACAATAATTGTTACCCCTTAACTACAGTGTTTCATTGGTGTGTAACCTTGGGAGTCCTTTAATTTTGCTGTGTCTGTCTTTTGTACTCTATGATAGGAACTCAGGCAGCCATCATGTTACATATCTAAAGTGCTCTGGACATTTCAGAGAGAGACACTCTACTAAGATCTTTAAAAGCCAGCACCCTCCCCCACCCTTGCCAAAGGGAAGGGAACCCCAAATATAAGTAATTTAGGATTTTAATTCCATATAACTTACCTATATCGCTCTTCCTGTAAGGCCTGCATTATTAATGAATAGTCCCTCTGATAATGTTCCTTGAGGGTCTCAAAGGATTCCTCTAGTCTGGCCTGGGTTTCCCTGATCTCCTGGATCTCATGTAGTAGTGCATCAAATCCTGAGCTCTGCATGTCCAGAGTGTTTGTTTTGGAGCTAGATGCTCCTACAGCGATGCCTCCAGTGGTGCTGTTGGCTCCTACTGAGCCTGAAGTAGCACTAGAACAATCTTCTTCACTACCATATTTTGGGCTGGACTGAAAGTTTGAAATTACTCCCAAAGCCTTCCCCCCATCATCCACCTGCCCTTCTTCTAAAGAGTCCTTCAGGTTAGGGATGTTGTCTGCACTGCCAAATTTATTCCGAATTAGTGAGGCGATCTCTCTGGGCTTTGAGACCACAGCCCCTGCTGCTGAATGGGTTGCCTGGGAGAAGCTGGAAAGTCCACCTTTAACACTATCTACCACACCTTCACTGAAGCCAGTCACCTTCGCTCCCACATCCTTCAAACCCTGGTGCATGTCCCTGAAGACATCCTTTGGCTGCCGGGGGATCCCATTCTGCTCCACCTCTCGGAGCTTCCTGTGGTAGTGCTCAAGCTTCTTTTGTAGCTGGAGAATGGTTTGGGCAGATTTCTGGTTCTTCTTTTCAAAGACCTGCTTGATGCGAGCAGCCTGCTGCTTATCTGCACTGTTGGCAAGCTTCAAGTACTCAGCAACGTTGTCATCCCGGGCTGTTTGTGCAATCTTGATCTGTTCAGTGAGCTTCAGGATCTTCTGCTGCAGGTGAGCAATAGCAGCCTTTGTACGCTGAGGGTCTGGTGTTCCATCCACAGAATCTGTGTGGATGCTGCCATCAGTGCTGGAGGCCACTGCACTGGAAGTCTGGGCGAGGCTGCTTACTTCTAACCGCTCGATCTAGCAAAAAAGCAAGAGATGGATGTTAAAAGGAGCCCAAGAAGAAGACTACTTTTCCAGAATCAATAGGCCAATCATGTATACTTTGCTTTAAGCAAAACAGATATATGAAAAAAGATTTGCACAAGATGTAAACTGGGGTATTTTTCCTTTGTTTGGGGATTTAGTACAGTATATCTTGAAATAACAAAGCTCCTCCAGTGGGTTTAAAGCATAAATTAATTTGCATTCTTCACACATACTTTTGTTTACGAGCATATCTATGTAAAACAAGATACGTCTGCATTTCAATTTAATTATATAAAAATCATTTTAGTATTCAGACATCACTGTAATTCCAACCCATGAGCTCAGATTATGGTCATCTAAAAATGTTGGTGAGAATAGGTATTTTACTGGCTAGATGTAAAAATCCAATTTTTATCACAGTATTTTTTTGTCCAAATCATGTCAAGGGCAATGGCATCATTCTCTCTATTCTAGTAGCAACATTTATTGGTAGCTGGAGACAGGTGCAGGTAAGAACAAGGAAGTACTGCTGAAAGTGGTAAGGATTAATGTGGTACACTTTTGAGAGTTAAAATTCTAAAATGCAAGTAACTGTGATAAACTTGGGAAACATTACGTGAATGTTAGGGACAAGGGCAGTAAAGATAAGTAATTACACAAGTCAGTAACTAAGTTCAGACCTTTTGGAGGCCAAATTTTGTGAGTTCTAACCAGGAAACATTTATTATTAGGCAAGGGACTCCAAAACACACACAGTGACTATCTTCTCATATGGGTAAGCAACCATTCAAAAGAGATGAAGAAAAAGACATGTTGCTCATATCTGAAAACTTAAACAATCATACTTCAAAACGGTTAGCCAAAGCAGGAGACAGGTTAGTTTACCTAACTCAGGAGAAAAAAGTCCCTCAAGAAGGTGCCACTGGGTGTGGCTTCTGGTGGTGAATTAGAGTAGGGGGGTCTATGCAAAATGGCTTTAGAAACTGTTCTCTATTGAGCAGTAACAGAAATAAATAATTAAATAACCATCCCAGGTCATAAAAATTCCCAGTGTGTTAAGTTACAAATTTACCATCCTGGAGACTTAAGAGCACACCCTTTTCCTTGCTTCCTATCCCTAATCTGTCATCAGCAGCAATTTGCTAGAACTGTATATAGGTTACTCTCATATTTAAAAAGTTTGAATTACAGCCCTACTGGGCATGGCTCAGCGGTTGAGCGTCAACCTAGGATCCAGGCGATCGGGGTTCGATTCCTGGTCAGAGCACATGCCCGGGTTGTGGGCTCGATCAATGACTCTCTCATCATTGATGTTTCTATCTCTCTCTCCCTCTCCTTTCCTCTCTCTGAGATCAATAAAGATATATTTAAAAAAATAATAAATTTAAAAATAAAAAATAAAAAGTTTGAATTACATTTTTGTAATGACAATAATATACCAATTCTGAAATGTTCATGAAATGCTAATAATTAACTTGCCAGTCTAGACATGCATTCTCTTTTTTCCATCTTGGTTATACCTCCTCAGTTTGCCATCTGAACAGAAATTATGCTGATCCCTAATTCTAAAACACATTTAGCTCATTACTGAATTCAATATGTTACTGTTGATGTGAATAAAAACAATATTGTTTTCTTTCTAGAAGAACACATAAGAAATATTGTGCCTTTAAATAAAATCAAAAGATGATTTAAAACCAAAATGAACAATAAAATGAAATTATGCTCCACTAATAAGAAAGGATATCCAGAATAGTTAGGGCCTAGTGCAGTAACTGTTTTGCATCACTTCCTCCGTCTGCACCATTCATCTTTAGGCACATGCTAACTACCAGGGAAAGGACCAGAGGAAGGCAGCAGAAGGGAGGATGAGACAACGTTCCAGATAATCAAGTTGCCAAGAGTTTCAACAGAAGCTCCTAGAAAACTATTCTCTTCAGTGCCTTAGGTTCAATCTCTTAGGTTGTATAGGGTTCCTACTGTGTGACTTTCTTTCTGAATGGGATTTCAGATCCTATAACTACAGTATGTAATATAGATACTACTGTAATTAACTAGTTATTAATAATAGGAAAGGAACAAAGGGAAGGCCAGACATCATAGGCATGTTCCCTACAAAACATTGGGAGACAACAATAAAGATAAATTTTAAAAAAACAACAAAAAACGTTGGGAGAAGGGGACTGCACACAGGAAAGAGATTCATGCTCAGTACAGTTGGGATGACATAGGGAAGATACCTGCCTGTCAATCACGCCTGGGACCGAGTTGGTTGGCCAGAATGGGTGTGGCCACTGCAAGCAAGATTCGGAATACTTAATTCCCTGAATTAAGAAACTTGCTCTCTTGTGCTCTTGGCTCTCTTGGGACTTGTATGACTCTGGGCTTGTGGGGCTCTTTTGCTCATGCTCTCCTGCATTTGTCATGGGCCATGTGGATCCCCCACACAATGAACTAATGGACTGCAGCTTGCCTGATGCTGTGCTGGACCCGGCTCCAACATGGAAAAGAAACTCTGACACTGGCTTTGATTCTAGATTTACTGAAACCCCAGCTATACTTCTTCTATGACTGGACTAAGAGAAATGGGACTTTGGGAACCCAGGGGTGTAATTCCACAGAAATAAAGCTTTCTACCATATCTCTCCTCCTGTGAGGGCCTTCAAAAATGCTTATTCCAGCAGTACCTCAAGAACCCCACTGTCACCGATAACAACAACATGACCCTGTGTACTTATGTTTAATAGCTCAAAATCTACCACAGAATAAAAGGAAAGCAAATATGAAATTCTATTAGATCCAAGACTACCAGCTTTTATGCATGGTATAGTTGCTTAGGTCGTTATTCATTTGAATATCAACTTACATGCATCCGTTGTCCAGAAATATAGATAAGGAAATTAAGTTCAACTATTACTCTGGGAGGAAAAAAGTTGACCATACTGGTGAAAAGACGGTTTTGACACTAGAATCAAAGTTTGATTACATCTCTAGAATTAAAAAACACTAACAAACTTTCAATATAATTATTTACAAATGATCAGTTTAGATGTGAGTAAATTTCTCTACACGATAACTAAAGAAATAAACCAGACTGTCTTTAATCTGACTTCTCTCCTACCTGGGCTATGTCCTTCCAGTGCATGGCTCCCCTGCAAGAGCTCAGCTGACAGAACCTACTGTCCTCAGCTTCCAAAGAAAACTAACCCACAGCTTCAGCAGGAGGGTAGTTTAACACCTAAAACCATGAGTCACTGGATTACTCAGTAACTACTCCTAATTTTGGCAGGCACTATCCTCAAAAAGGAAGGAGAGAGAGAAGGGAGAAATGGTGAGAGGAAGGGAGTGGAGGGGAAGAGAGAAGAGGAGGAGGGAAGAGAAGTGAAGGAAGAAAGAGGAAGATATATTGAACTATAGAATTACAGGTCAGCTATGAATAAAGCCCTTAGAAGTACAAATACTTAGCACTGGGAGGGCCTGACTTAGCCATGAGTTATGAATACACCAGCTGAAAAGTGGTTCATTTTTCCAACAGCCTTTGCTAGCATATTAGGTTATCTATATTGTGGGGGCTAAAAAAATAATTTTCTTCTCACCTAAATTCTTCTAGCTGGGCTAATAAACAAATTAACACAGATTAAGAAAAGAAAAAGTCCAAGATTTATTATTACGTATATCGGAGTGTCATAATAATGAGTCCTGAAACACTTTGGGCTTTAGAGGCTTACATACCATACGGACAAAGAAGAAAAGGGTACAGGGGTCTGGGATTTTGAAGCGGAGATAGACAAGTCACAGGTAGCTGAGAAAGAGTGAAACACTGCTGCACAAACAAATTCTTGTTAGGCAACCCAGAAATAATGGAATTCAGGGGAATCTAGCTAATAGGCTCCTGCTTGGATCTTTCCTACCAAATTTAATTCAGATAGGTTAAAGTGAAAATCTTTAAGGTGAATATGCTAAGAATCCCTCTCCAAAGCAGATTTTTCTATCTGAATTCCCTTAGGCAGAAAAGGGGGATGGTCAAAGGTTCTTTCTGAGCCTTTTGTATCTTAATAACCAGCTTAAAATCAATATCCCAAAAGGCACATTTGAGGTGGTAAAACTTTGGTCCCCTTCAATATATAACATAAAATTAGATTCCTACCTCACTCCAGACAAACAACTAAATTGCAAATGTGAAAAGCAAAATTTAAACCTTTTAGAAGGCAGTACTGGAAAATAGAAGATTTTCTTAAAACATACACAAAAAGGCACAGGTCAGAAAAACAAGAATATTGAATCTGACTCCATGTAGTGTAGTAGTGAAGCATGGATTCTGGCATAAACCACTTGGGTTCAAATCTGGCTTTGCTACTTCCTAACCATGTGACTTTGGGCAAGTTACTTAACTTCTGTATTCATTTTATCAACTGTAAAATGGGGATAATATTAATGCCCACTCCAGAGGGCTGCTGTGAGGATAAAATGGGTCAATAAACATAACTGTGCTCAAAACAGTACCAGGCACAAAGTAAGCCGTTATTACTGGCTATTACTTTTGTATCATTTAAGTGGTTCTTTTAAAAAAATTCAAATATTAAAAGATTCCAGAAATATACTTCCTCCCAAGATCTTTCACATTTCAGGCACAAACAAGGGATATATATGTAGAAAGTCTGAACCAAAGGAATAATAAAATTAAACACTATAGTAAAATAATAAGTCACATTTCTGAATAGTTGGTCTTGCGGCTAGGCAGCTGGTTAGCTTATCTTCCAGTCCTCACAACAACCCCAAGAAGCAGACATTTTTATCACAAATTTACAAATGAATTGACTGCTGAGGTGCCTCCTACTACCTTACTACAAGGCAGTTTGACAACAGCAGCAGGGGTATCACCTACTCAGTAGGGCTGTCCCAATAACCTGAGGGCCTAAAAGTCTAATAATATCCATCAGTGTGGCAAGTCAAAGGCGCTTATGGCTGAGGTTAGAATTAATTTGTATAGAAAAGGCTAGGGCCAAAATTTAGTCAGTTAAATATATTTTGACTACCTATAAGCTAGGCAATGTGCTACAAAGCTATGATGATTCATATCTAACAGTTGCTATAACAAGCAGACAATAATGCTTTGTTTGCACTTTGTCTCTTACTATTAAGAATTCATTTGCCAAGCTTAAATTACCTATTAACTGATCTAAATTAATTGATCAGAAAACAGCCCAAGGGAGCATTTAAACAGATACCTCAAAACATCAATTAATCAGGGACAGAGTAGAACCATCTAGGTCAGAGTATTAGACAGGCTTTATAATGGCTTACAATTTTCACTTGCAAACATATTAAAAATCTATCTACTTTCTCTAAGTGAATGAAAGTGTCAGAACATGGTAGCACCTGGCTTTGAGAATCATGTATAAAGGCAATATGGTGCAAAAAGCACAGACAAGAGCCAAAGGACCTAGGTTCAAACCTGTCTTTGTGCCACCTTACTAGGTGCGTATCTTTGGGCTACCTATTTGTTCACTTTGAGTCTAAGTTTTCTCATCTATTGAATGGAGTTAACATTGTCTCATGAGATTATCTGAAAAGATGTTAAATGTATGTTAAAAGAGATCATGCCTGCCAAACATGGCAGGCATTCAAGAAATTACCTTTTTCTATTCCTTACCTTGCTCATTACTCAAAATCCAAATTTGTAACTAGGAAAGATTCAGAAATCCCTGACTTGACATTACTATCTTCAAAAGATGACAACCCCTACTTAGTGTGACAAAGTCATCTTATCTATGCTTTACAGAGTATTAGCTCTCTTTCAGGAAATTTCATACTCTGCATACTAAATAATCTACATAATTTCTGAGAAAATGAAGAAGGCATTTTAGAGTAAAAGAAGGGGCTGGAGAGTGGAGAAATCTTTGTAATTAAACTAAAACAAATAGAAGCTTGACTATTTTGGTTTTTCTGAAAGTGGATCTTTTCCAGGGTCTATTTCATAGAATAAGAGATGCAAACAGATGCTGCAGACACAGTCCATTGTTCTGCTAAAAGTTTTATCTCAGAGATACAATGATCACGTTTTTGAATCAAAATTGGAGTGTGTGGTTCAATTCAAGTGCACTTAGTGGGGGCAATAGGATAGAATATTTTATTTTGGGGAGACCACCCTCCAAATCCAAAACAAATAGTAATCCCTAGAGATTCATAATCTTGGCCTTAAGAACCACACAGGAATCTTCTTCTAATCAATAATAAACCTGAAGATGCTCTGGTTGGTCTTATCAACCTTTCTTTTTCTGCCAGGCCGATTGTGTTGAGAAAGTAACACAGAGGAAAGAGTCTTGCCTTAGGAGTTTGAATTTTGTGTTATCTCCTTGAGGCATCCCTAACAAAAAGAAAAGAAATCTCACAGTCTATTAGCATTTTGTGCAGAAAGTATATCTTAATCATTACAGTATTTTTCACCTGTCTCCACTGTCTCACTGTAGAAATGACATGCCCTTCCCTTCTCACTCAGTTGAGCAATTTTTTTTCATGTAAAATTCTGACTGACATTTAGTTTGCTGTGCTGTAGAATAGAGATCACAAGTGGGGTTAGTAGAAAATGAAAATGAACTAAGTCCCACTAGTCTACAGACAGCAAGCTTTTTCTCTAAGTATTCCATTTTTTACTTTGGAGCTAAAATCAAGATTCAGCTTATAGTCTAAAAAACAGACCTTTTCAGTTGTCACAAAATTTTTTTCTCACTTGATAAATAATTCTTGTACAGACTGGAGTGTTTCCTGTAAGTCCCAGGAATCACTTTTTCACAGAACTTTGGTACATGGAACAACACTAAGTTCTATGGAGATGTGTTCCTGGAACCCTGATTATCTCTGTTTTCAACTATTTTATTTGGGTATGCTGGGAAATTTTTGCTTGGAAAAATAAAACAAAGTTTTATTGCTTAATTTTTAAAAAGTTTAAAAAAACACTGATACACAAATACTCCTCATAATTACTCCAATAATCCTGGTCACTTCTGAATTTGGAACTATAGTCTAGTTTGTCTCAAACTTCCTTTTTCTACTAAGAATCACTTCAGGCCCTGCTCTCTTTTCTACCACCAGCACTTTCCAGGTCTATCTTCAAAAAAACCAAAGTTTTAAAATCATTTCATGGTTCTGGGGCATAAATAAATTTTTTACCTGCATTAAAAGAAAATTTTCTTTGTGATAAGAGCAAAACTGTGTTTAGAAGAAAGCTTTATTAAAGCCTTTTCTGTGAACACTTTCCAAACCAGAACTATAATAATGAATTGAGGAAATAAGGAAAAAGCAAAATCTCTTGATTTCAGGTGTGCAGAGCGTGTGTGGGCAGATGAACAGTTCCCTGTGTGCAGCGCTTCTGAAAAACTGGACCTTAATTTACATGTAAATAACAATGCTGTGTTCACATCCTTCTTCTACCTATTAAGTTGTCTTTATTAGTCTATATTAAGAAATAAAAATAAATAAATAAAATCTTTTCATGGGTGATATTGAATATGTGATAATGAATAGAGGATATGCTTGCTGAAATGTGAATTCTGGTGGGGTTTGCTCACCAGCTTTGTAGCTAAAGATCCTACATATCATATGCTACAGCAAAATGACAAAAACAAAACAAAACAAAACAAAAAATAACCCCATACACAAAAAACAAAACTCTATCATGGTGTAGCCAGCTTCCTCAGTGGTTAGCACATCAGCCTTTGCACTGAAGGGTCCTGTGTTCGAGTCTGGCCAAGGGCACATGTGGGAGGCAGGCAACCAATCGATGTGTCTCTCTCACCACCACCCCCTCGAAAAGCAACAGAAAAAAAATATCCTTGGGTGAGGAATAAAGGAAAAAAAAATTAATAAATGATGCACCTGAGTAGAAGGCCACAAACCTGAGTGGAAGCATGGTTTTCAAATTATAGTTCTTAGATTCCTCCCACGGGGGTGGGGATTTAGTAGTTGTCCTAGTAGCTCCAGGACAGCCAACACCCCCCACCTTTAACCAGAGCAGTTTTATCTGTTAAAAAAAAAAAAAGAAAGAAAAGAAAAGAAAAGAAAAGAAAAGAAAAGAAAAGAAAAGAAAAGAAAAGAAAAGAAAAGAAAAAAACCCCACACACCTCTATCATGGATCACTTGGGAATAATGGAAACCTTAAATTTAAATCCATATATTCTAAGAGTCACAACTGTAATTTGGTTCTTCTGATTTGGCATGCTGTTTCACATCTCCGGGCTTTTGCCATACAGTTCCCTCAGCCAGTCCAGGGCATGTTCTCCTTCCCTTTTCCGGTTAATTACTATTCGTCTTTCAAGACCCAGTTCAGATGTAACCTCTTCCAGGAAGTCTTTCCTGACAACCTCTCTCCCAGCTGGATTAAGAGCTCTTCCTTTATATTTCCATATATCTGTATATACATCTCTATCACTATTCTTATCATAGTATGTTGAAATGACTGTTTCTGTGTCTTGCCTCCACTGACAGTTCCTGAGGGGAGGGGTCATGTCACATTCATCTTTGACCCCAAGAAGCTAACACAGTGCCTTGTACAAAGAAGACACACAGTGAATGTCTATTTAATATAAATGTTCACCAGCATCTCCTTAACATAATCCTTCTAGATCTCATATGCCATGCAGCAACTGAGCCTATGTTACCATGAATGGAACAAAGGCCAGAATTTTTGTAAGTAAAAGCAACTTCCAATAGATGATATTCACCCTTCCAAAGCTGCTGAGTAAAAACTACTGACTGGGTTGAATATCAGTTTAGATGATTAACACCCTAGCTGGCCCAGACTGCTCCAATCCAACAGCAAAATATCCATTATGGGATCTAGAGCTGCTGCTAAGAATTGCTTTGTCACTAGAGGACTGATTTTCCAGTTTATGTGAAAGACATCATTGAGGATTACCACTGCCAGATACACTTCAGGCCTGATGTTTGAACTTAATGGATCCATGTGAGCCTGGCCAGATGATTTATTGTTCTTTTAACAAAATTTTGCACAACGCCTCCTATGGACATGACCTACATTAAGAATTTGAGGTACTCCTCCCCCAAAGCTCTTTAGGAGCCTGCAATCCTAGTAGTGATGGTGTAAGACAATAAGATGCTTATGCCTATCACT
Organism: Miniopterus natalensis; assembly: GCF_054644295.1. Taxonomy (NCBI): domain Eukaryota; kingdom Metazoa; phylum Chordata; class Mammalia; order Chiroptera; family Miniopteridae; genus Miniopterus; species Miniopterus natalensis. Next base: position 30,453,785 of record NC_142095.1, on the reverse strand, counting down.
AAAAGCTAGAGTGTGAGGTTTGTTATAGTTCAACGTGATTTTTATAAGCTCAGGTTCTCTGAGCTTATAGGAAAGAAACTAAGGTCATTCAGTTGAGAAAGACCTCTCCCTAATACCTAAAAGAAAAAGTGACATATACTGAAATGAGGAAATAACAATTTCTGTATGCCACTGGAAGTTTCAAGTGCATACTTCATGCCTGCATGTTAAGAAAGTCATATGAGAATATACTGATTGATGGTTGGAACAGATAGATGATCCAAGTTTCCTTTTAATGTTAAGATTTTAACTTTTGTTTTTTAAAAAATAGTGACTCAGGCTATGGATTATTAAAAAATCATGACTTCAAAATGAAGAATGATAGTCTGAAGCACATATATCTGCTAATGCTAAAATTAGCTTATATTTTCTGGCACGTGCTCACCAGTAAAACGAGGTGACATAGAAATATGTTTTCACTGCTGAGGATTTAAAAATAGATATAAAATGCCCTGGCCAATGTGGCTCAGTTGGTTGGAGCATCATCTGGTGCACAGAAGGGTAGCTGGTTTGAGTCCTGATCAGGGCACATACCCAGGTTTGATCCCCAGTGCAGGGAGCATACAGGAAGCAGCCAATCAATGTTGCTATTTTAAAAAAAATTTACTATGTACAAAACTGAGTTCCTGTATCCCCCAAACCTGCTTTTTCCCATCTCAGCTAATGGCTATTTCACTGATTCCTGTGCTCAGATCCAAAGCTTTGGAGCCATCTTTCTCTCACATACCCTATCCAGTTAGCAAAAACATTAATAATTCATAGCTGCTAATACATATAGTACAGCATTTGTTATGTGCCAGACATTGTTCTAAATTCTTTGTATGTTTACTAACTTGTTTAATTCTTACAACAATACTACAAGATGGGTATCATTATCATTTCTATTTTATAGCTAAGAAAACTGAAGCATAAAGAATTTATGTTGTCCAAGATCACAAAGTAAAGAAGTGGCAAAGACAATTTAACCCGGACAGTCTGGCTACAGGGTCTGCACTGTTCCTCATAATGAACACAGTATCGCCTCAACAAATGTTTGGGGCTCTACTTGCTAAGGAAGAAGCAGAGTATCTGACCACTTCTCACTGAATCTCCACTGATGCTACCCTGGTATAAGCCACTGTCAGCTCTCACCTGGACTACTGCAATAGTCTCCTAACTATTAATGCAATAATATTTATAATCAATTATCTGCAGAGCAGCCAGAACAGTCCTTTTAAAATATAAGTCAGATCACAACAGTCTTTTACCCTTAAAACTTTCCAGTGGCTCCCTATTCCAGTCAGTTTTAAAACAGCCAAAGTCCTTACTATGGCTTTTAAATGACCATGAGCTGGTACCTGTACCATATCCATTACCTTTCTGACTGTATCGCCTACTGCTAATCCCTTTACTCCACTGCCACCAGCTACAATGGCTTCCTTGCTATTCCTGGAATGTGCCAGGCATGCACCCACCTCAGGGCTGTTTTACTTGGTGTTCTTTTTTTTCTTTTTTTTTAATTTTATGTATAAAGAGAGAGCATTCTGTGGTAAGGCAGGTGTTTTGAACAACCCGCTCATGAAAATTCACTTAGTTCCTTAATGGAACCTATATCCTTCATGTACTAACAGAAACACTGGCAGCACATTGAGGCTGTATTTCCAGATTAGACTGTGCTGGTTTGAGCACATGTGGCAAGAACGAGAACCCTGGCCAAATTTTCTCAATGGCTCCAGTAGAGTTCTGGTGACCCATCTTGCTCACTCTGAAGCAATGAGGCAAAAGGCTACTTACTTAGTGTTCTTTGTGCCTGGAATGCTCTTTCCCAGACACCATGGCTTAGGCCATCATCTCTGCTCCAATATCACCTTAGTAGCAAGGACTTCTCTGACACCCTATTTAAAATTGAAACCTCTGCTTCCATTATGAATTCCCTATTCTCCTTCCTGGCTTTATTTTTCTACATAGACCTTTTAACCCTCTGACATATATTCTTATGTCTATCACTAAAAGCTAGAATGTGAGGTCCATGAAAGTATTGATTTGTGTTTTGCCTAACACCTAAAAACTTCTAACAATTGTGTTAAAATTGTGTTCAAATATTTGTTGAATGAATAAAAGTATTTCCTATTTACTTATCTATTCAGAGGATATTTTGGCATCTGGCCATTTGCAAATCTTTTTCATTACAATCTAAAGTGTTTGTTTAGTGTACTACCAAGAGATCTTAACAAGGTTATTTATAACTTTATCTGTGTTATACTAGGATATTATTAAATCAGAGACTGACTTCTAGTGATCTTTGAAATAGCTTACCTTCATACGTTAAAAATATTTGGCTCAAAAATCAGATAGTTCTTAATTTTAAAAAAGCTTAGAGTTGGTTTCTACTCTAAGCTGATTTATGTGCATCGCCCTCATACACATTAGTATCCCCTCTCTTGTTTTATTCAAAATGTGAGTTAAATGCCAACATTATTGCTTTCCTATGAGAACTATTTGAATATTTCTAGAATTGTCTTACTAGGCTTACTCTTCCGATGGACATCTTTTGAGGCTATGAAAGCTCAAGGATCAATCTGGTTTATATGTAAATCTGATGATGATGATGATGATGACGGCAGTAGCAAAAGTAGTAGTAACTGAGTGTTTACTATGTACCTGGTACTACTGTAAGTGCTTTCCTTATATTTTCTTAGTTAACCCTCAAAACAACCTTAGGAAATATATACTATTATGATCCTCATTTTACATCTGAGAAAATTGAGTCAGTAGAAGTTAAGAAACTTGCCCAAGGTCACAAAATCAGTAAGTAGCAGAGCCAGGATTTAGACCCATAGGATTTGGCTTCAGAGTCCTTGCTCTTAAATAATTCACTATAATGCTTCTCAAAATGGCCACGACCATCACCACTTGGAGCAACAGAAAAAAGGAAGCATTGATGATTTCTACAAAGTTAGACTCTGGGAAGCTACTAAAAGAATTTAAGCATTGGGTGATTTAGGACTTCTTTTTTAAACAAATTCTCCAGTTTAACTGAGAGCTTAAGGGAATACAGATAGATTGCTCAGAGTGAGATATATATGGAGCAGGAAGTGAGGTACTACAGGAGATATGAAGGTGGTAATAGTATGGCACTGTCCAAAAGCAGCTTATATAACGAAAATTATAGGCAAAAAGTAATTTAACCTTTTCAGGATCTTTAAAACCTCATGACTCTTCAGTATTAGAGAAAGAGTATACACAGCAGGCATTTACACCAACTTTATAGGTGTTTCCGCTTTGTTCTATTGTACAAAAAAGCAGCTATGTTCTCAAAATCACAGATTCTAAGACAGATGATAGCCTGTAGTATCACTTGTCCAAGATTTTATATATTTTTTAATGAACAGACACTTGATCTATTGAGAAGAGTTTATCAAGTGTACAATAATGGCCCGCCAGTGTGGCTCAGTGGTTGAACATCCACTTATGAACCAGGAGGTCAGGGCACCTGCCCGGTTTTGGGCTCAATCCCCAGTAGGGGGCGTGTAAGTGGCAGCCAATCGATGATTCTCTCTCGTCATTGATGTTTTTCTCTCTCCCTCTCCCGGAAATCAATAAAAACACATATATTTCTTAAAAAGAGTACAATAATAATCTGTCCCCTCTGTTTAAATAAATTTCTCTTTATTCTTTTGAAATTATCATGTTCAGATTTGCTTAGATTTTTCTCACTCAAGATCTATGACAAAGTATGTATATAAATCAATTTGCTCAAATAGAATGTAAAGGATATAAACTAGTTTATACTTGCAAGTTACAATGTGACAACCTGTGACCAAAAAGAGGACTAAATTAAACACATCTACAAATAATTAGCATAAATATGTGACTGGTATGGATTTCAGATATAGGCCAACTGTTTCTTAGGAATCAATGCATACCAATATTAGCTGAGATAATAAGAAGGAAATTCAACTGTTCAAAGAGTTCTGGGAAGGGAAAATGAATGCTTAAGCCTCTGTGAAGTAGTCACTTAAATGGGAAAGAACCAACCTTCATAACTTGTTTCTGCATTTCTACACTCTATTGGGATATAGGGGGAGGCTCCACTAGGGGCAGTTCTATCCTATTAGGGAACACTAGGAAATGCGTGAGGCATTCCTCCTGCAACACACAGTCTTAGCCACCCTTAACAATTATCCAGTCTTAAATGTCAATAGTGACCTTACTGGAAAACTACTGCATGGATTCTGGAATTATTCCAGAAAATTGGGAAAGAGGAGACACAGAGAATAAGATCAGCTACCGATGCTGGTCCTTCCTATCTTGGCCAATTCTTTCAGATGTGGTGAGCAATAGCAAGATTTCAGTTTTTACTGATAAATTACAAATAAACTAAAGGTATAAAAGTATCTGATGAAAATGATTAGTTCAGGGATTTTGCATATGAAAGGAAGAACATTTCTACTATGTATCTAGGTATCTGCAGGTAAAATGTAGGCTTAGCCTAGAGAAAATTAGGAGCAGAGAGGGTGCTATAATAGCATCACGGTGCTATTATATTAAGGAAGCAGGTTGTAGAAAAGATCGAGGCTTGTACTATAACTCATTGTGCATTTATTCTGTTTTCCATATATAAAGCACTGAATTAAGGTAGAACCCCTGCTCTCAAGAAACATATGACTTAGTGAGAAATGGAAATGATCAACTGAAATATGGGTCCAATTAAGTAAATGCTATAGTAGATGTGAAGGCAAAGTACTTCTTGAACACAGAAAGGAGTTATGTATTCAGAAGAAGTAAGAAAAGGCATTTCAGGTGACAGCCTAATATGAGAAAAGGTCTGGAAGAGGAAATGTAATAACATCTTCATGGTAACTGAATGGTTCGTGAGGCTGTAAAAGTATGGCATAGGAGAGTGCTTTGTTGGGAGACAAGCTCTGAAGGTTGGTCTAACTACTGTTTTGGACTTTATTCCAAGAATATCACTGAAGGCTTCCCAATAGTAAGAGTTGTATAATCTGCTTTGGAATCCAGACTTATAGACCCAAAAGGTTACTTGACTATATAAAAATCTACAAGTCCACCCCAAACACCATGATCCTCCTCTAACACTGGTTTTCTTATTGTGTTCTATATCTCAGGAAAAACACCACAATCCATCAGGTTACACAAGCCAAAACCAAACCAAACCAAAGCCCAGGAGTCATTCCTGACATATGCCTTCTACCTCTATCAAATCTAACACCAAGTCCTGTCTATTTTACTTTCCTAATTTCCATCAAATTATGATACTTTCCATCTATTTCTATTTATCTCAACTGCCACCACCTTTGGACAAACCTGTCATCTCTCTCCTGGATCACTCACTCTGAACAATCTACCTGCATTCACTTAGGCTCTCAGTTAAGCTGGTGAATTTGTTTAAAAAAAGAAACCCTAAATCACCCAATGCTTAAATTCTTTCAGTAACTTCCCACAACTCTTAAAATATTAAGTACAAGAATCTGAACAGGGTCTATAAAGTCAGCCCTACATGGTTAGGCTTTGGATCTCTCTCTAGCTTCATCTTAGCACATGCTTCCTTTACTCTGGTCACAATGGCCTTTTTCAGCGTGTCCTGCTCATCCTGTCTCTTCTCACCACAGGGCCTTTGCACATGCAATACTGCCTACTTGTCCTTTTTACAACTTTCAGCCAGGCATTTTGCTAGTTGCTTGGGCATATACTGATGAACAAAATAAAGTATCTGTTTTCACGAGGTTTATGGCTGAGTGGGGAAAAGTGGTAGAGATAGAAAAACCAATAATCAAATAATAAAAATTGTTGAAAAGTGAGATGATGAAAAAGAACAAAGTGCTGTAAGAAAAGGAATAAAGTAAGGGAGGGAGATCTACTTTAGATTGGGAGGTCATAGAAGAATTCTTTGAGCAGGGGCATTTGAACTGAGCTCTCAAGGACAGACAAGAAAGTTGTTAACTTTAACTAGGTCATAAATGAAGAAAAGTACTATTACTGTATGTTACATGAGTGAAGAGAATACAGAATTTACAGAATTTGGAATTTTATCATAATCAAGATGAAAATACACAGTTAACACAACAATTCAAGAATAGATAAAAGAAAAGGATTTGTCTGTTCACTCCTTCTGAGAATTCACTTGGTAAAAGTGTTATCAAAAAAGGTTAAGGAGGGAGCAGAAGGATGCTGAGAGCGCAAAAGGTCAGTAATCAGGGAGGGGACCACCTGCCCGGTAACCTATTGGAGTATATGGAGTGTATTTACAAGGCTTACATAACCAATGAGTCAGCAAAAAGTCAGGGCACAGGATCTCTTCTGTGCCTAAACATCTAGGAAGCTTGGCTCTCTCTACTAGTGAGACGAGGGGCCTGAGAACAAGATCTGAGGCAGGCTATAAAAGTTACCATACCTTCCAGCAATACTTGCCTAAGTTAGCATGAGGAAAAGTTAACCTTCATGCTTAGCAAAACATATGAAACAGGATCCAACTTAAAGCAAATTAGAGCAAGGTGATTCTGGTAAGATTTCACAGATCTAATGTTATGCATTTCTTGAACTTATAATAAAATGTCTATTAAAAATTCTAAAATCAAGGCTCCAAGAGGTGCTGAAAGCAAAATTAGATTTTAAAGAGAATATGTCTTTATATTTTTGGGGGTCCATAAATATTTCAGGGCTACTTTCTACAACTATCTTTACTCTAATAAAAGCTAATATGTATTAACAGTAACAGAAAAAGGCTTCATAATGATAAACCTGGGTCTAGTAAACAACAATATACAAAATAGTACATAAAAGGGATTAAGTGCAGGAAAAGAAATACAGCACTAACAACCACTTGATATTGAACTGCAATGATGATGAATCCAAGACAAACACCCATAAACGCAAGCTATGAAAATAATAGACTCCTCATCCTGCCTTCCTCTGTCTCCTTACTTATGTTCTCAGCCTATTACTGTTCCAGTGACAACAACTAAGTAAGAGCAGAAAGCCTTTATTTTTTCTTCTCTACTTCAGGCCATAAGAAAAAGCTGGTGCGTGTGTGTGGGGGAAGGGTGTAAGCATGACTGTTCAAAGAAGGGAAATAATATCTGTTAGACAGCATTCTTTGCTCTGTAAATTCTTGGCTTCTGTCCGTTCGTGGATATTTGAGAAAACTTGATAATTATCTTTGAAAGTCACAACTGAATGACCAGAAATAATGTTTTCCTTTCTGGTTCCCTTAACCATCCCTTTCAATCAAATATGAATCTGCAAAACGTTTTAATTATTGCCAAGAAGCAATTCTATGTGGCTGATACAGAAAAGTAAAACAAGCAAGCAAACAAAAACAAGAAAAAACAAAACCAAAACACAAGCAACACATTTATCTTACCAAAACCCCCTGTCAGGCAGTCTGCTGATTTTGCTTGCCACAAAGCTCATCCTTCATTTGTGCACTGCCAGCGCAAGCTTGGATCGTGAAAACAAATCACAATCTCTTATGGCTACAAGCTCTTCCCATTTGTCCCAGCTTCCAAACTGCAGAGGAGCTGTGGCATAGTCTGTCACGGCTGCACGTACTTGGTTTCCAAGAATAACGCTGTAAATGAGGACAGCTACCACTGGGAATGCATTCCCCTACCAAAGCGCCAGCCGAAATGAAGCTTCTAGCAGATCCCTGGGCCTCTCACCTTCACAGCCTCAGAGAAAGGCCTTTCACAGAACAGGCAGGTACAGCCGCACCACATCAACATCCCGCATAGCCAATCCTCCGCAGTGCCTACTTCAGCCTATGTACAGTTCCGGTTCTGTCTGCAGCACCAATTCTTAGAGCCTTCTACATCTGGGAGCCTGGGAAGACTCTGTGCCGAATAAACAGGAGGCTTCTGCCAAACAAGTGTGTGTGTGTGTGTGTGTGTGTGTGTGTGTGTAGTTTGCTATAGCTGCTAATGCAAATGAAGTTTGTGAGAATGGAGATCACAGACAGTATCTGTCTCTCTTCTCAAGCTCTGAGCATCTTTTATAAAAGAGAAAGGCATCAAACTGGTTGAATTTAAAGCTACAGGACATGAATTCAACATTATTTGTCTTCTCATTTAAAACCAGGTAAGATTTAGAGAATAACTTAAAGAAGGTTAAAAACATTCTAAATAAAGTAACACGGATTTGGTAGCTTGGCTTAATAAATACAAAGAAAAAACAATCTACCCATGCTTTGATAAAGGATTAATAAAAGATTGCCAGAACTGATTTCTTCCATGCTTTCCTAATGTTTTTCCTCTTACTTTCACATTAGGTTCACAAAATAATTTAAATGATTGAGCAAGAAAAAGAAAATTGAGCATGAGACCCTAAAATCTTATTCATTACGGACAAAGAGAAAAAAAACAAACCCTCTTATGAATGAAAGGCACTGGAATTCTGTGAAGTTTAAGCAATAGATTAAAACACCACAATTGTATGCCCAGGCTCAGTCCCTGTACCATCACATACTATTTACTGAATACTTAACAATATTGCATGAAAGAACTGAACATGTTAAAGATACTATTCCTGCCCTGAAAATGTCACTTTGGCATTTAGGCAAGCTATCAGATCTGAGCTTTATTTCTTCAATTGTAAAAACAGCTTTGGGGAATGCACATAGGAAGAATTTTAATGATTATAAAATACAGGGTAACATGTAAAATGTATAATATCTAGTAACATTTTTCTCTGGTTAATATGCAGAATGGAACTGGACATGAAGGCAAAGTTTGATACAGTACAGTACAGTCCTTTCTATGAACCTAAAGCTGTGATCATTTCTGGCCTAGTTAAGTATGGAGCTGGAAGCTCAGGCCATCACAGTACTGAAAGGTCAAAGAAGGTCTTTCCAAATAGCACTCACCAGCTTCATATAGCATTCTTTCATTTAAATCAGATAAAGCACTCTGAATGGAATCTAAAGACCCTTAAATGAATTTGAAGAAAATTCTGGGTTGAAACCATGGCTCCAGAAATTCCTCTTCTGTCTCTAGAGGGACAGAACTCTGACCATGACTCTCAAGAACAAATTAATACAAAATTTAATGACTTAATACAAGTTTTGTCTTTGCTTTCAACAGAGTAAATATTTGTGTCTATAAAAATGACCAAAAAAATCCACTAGCATCAACACTAGCTGATGTTTGCTTAATTCTGTTTATTATGTTCTTTTAAGACAATCATGTTCACTGTAAAAAACTTCGAAAACATGAATGGGCATAAAAGAAAGTAAAAATTATTTGTAATCTCACTGCTCAAGGAAAGCCAAAGCAGACACTGTTATTCTTTTCTCCTCTTTCCTAACCATTAAGATCACTGAAGTATGTGTTGAGACAAAGTGCCATAAGATCAAAATTGCCTTGACTGGATGAGCTGCCATATATATGGAAGAAAGCAGCCCTGAAGAGTTGCGAGGGTCTCAAGTAGACTCTGTGTATGAGAAGTGTTCATTGTATATTTGTATGAGAGTCATGATTTTACCTTTAAAAATCATCCTAAAACAGTTTTTGGGTACCACCAAGATGCCAATGGATTTACGGTTGCGAGAGAAGTGCCCCCTCATTGGTTGCATTAGCCTGGGTATATCTCCTCTTGGCTACCTGTGATTGCTAGGCATTGTTTGTAATGAATTTACATTAATCCTCCAAGGATTGAGTTAGTTTCTGAGTTAGATTCTGCAATTATATAAAAAGTAGAATTACCAAAAACAAACAAACAAAAAAAACTTCAGAGGATTCCAAATTAGAGTTGCAAGAGTCCTAAAAAGATAGTCCACCCGATGATTAAGCAAATTTATTAGAAATGTCTGAGGGGAAAAAATCATTCACAATTAAAATTAGGAGACAAATTTCTCATATAGGACTAAGAAGCAATAAATATGAAAGACCTATGTTTATAAGCCATTATTTAGAAAATCAGTATGGAACTCTCATTTGTTCCTGACTTCAGCAGCCATTCAGGAAATAAACATTTTCTATCTTCCCACAAATATGTTCTGACAAAATTACTTTTATGTTCATATGATTTGATAAAAATTAATTTGCAAAACATTTTAAAGTTAAAATTGGGATGACAGAATTTGTAGACCACTAAGCCAGGGAGTTGGAAAGAAAAAGCCCTAATTAAAATTTCTAACTTAGTGCTTTGTCTTGCACATTAAGGGGAAAGTTTAATAAGATAAATTTGTCCATGATCAACTGATAACAGACGTTCTTTTAGTGTTTCTGCAAACAAAACTGAGATGGGGTATTGTTAGGCATTTCGTTTATCCTTTTCATTTACTAGAAACTGTTTTCTCCTTGGGTGTTTTATGTTTTAATTACATTAACAACAATGTTCCTAGCATAATATCCTAATATTAAAGTAATATTAATAATGCTTCCTTTCTAGAATTTTAATTTCAAAAAATGACTAAGACATCCTAATTTTTAAAATGTACTGCAATGTAACAAGAGCTCTGTCTGATACAGGTTAATTAAGATCTCACCAGGCAGACTCTTAGATACTCAGGTAGAGTATCTAAATCACTTTTTGTTAAGAGTTAGAGATTTGCTAGAGAAACTAGCAAATTAAACAGCATTTAATATACTTCCTGTGTTTGCTTTCTCTTTCACTGAAAATGATGTTAACAATAGTTGCCCTTCAGGGGAAACGAAAGAAAAAAATGAACAAATGGGACTACATCAAACTAAAAAGTTTTTGCATAGCAAAAGAAACCATTGATAAAACAAAAAAACAACCTACCTACCGAACGGGAGAAGATATTTGCCAACGATACATTCTATAAAAGGTTAATATCCAAAATACATAAAGAACTCATACAACATAACATCAAAAAAACAATCCAATTAAAAAATGGGCAGAAGATCCGAATAGACATTTCTCCATACAGGACATAGAGAAGGCCAATAGATATGAAAAGATGCTCAAGATCACTATCAGCAGAGAAATGCAAATTAAAATCACACCTATCAGAATGGCTATCATTGACAAATCAACAAATAAGTGTTGGGGAGAATGTGGAAAAAAGGGAACCCTCCTACACTGTTGGTGGGATTGCAAATTGGTGCAACCACTGTGGAAATAGTATGGAGGTTCCTCAAAAAATTAAAAATAGAACTACTTTATGACTCAGCAATTCTACTTCTGGGCATTTTTCCAAAGAAATCCAAAACACTAACTCAAAAAGATATATACATCCCTATGTTCACTGCAGCATTATTTACAATAGCTGAGATATGGAAGCAATCTAAGTGCCCATCAAAATATGATTGGAAAAAGATATTATGGTACACGTATACAATGGAATATTACTTGACCATTATAAAGAATGAAATCTTTACCATTTGTGACAACATAGATGGACCTAGAGGGTATTATGCTAAGTGAAATAAGTCAGAGAGAGAAAGATAAATAGCATGTGATTTCACTTACATATGCAATCTAAAAAACAAAATAAATGAACAAACGAAACATAAATAAGGCTCATAGATACAGAGAATAAACCGATGGTTGCCAGAGGCGAGGGCAGTTGGGTGACTGGGTGAAAAAGGTGAAGGGATTAAGAAGTACAAATTGGCAGTTAAAAAAGAGTCACAGGGATGTAAAGAACAGCATGGGATACATAGTCAATAATATTATAACAACTATGTATGGCACCAGGTAGCTACTATACTTACTGGGGGGACCACAAATGTCCAACCACTATGCTGTATACCAGAACTCATATAATATTAGATGTCAACTGTAATTAAAAAAAAAACAATAGAAGAACAGTTGCCCTTTCCATAAATCACATAAATGTGGTACAGCTTAATCACATAATGTGCTGACTTCTGCTTTTCATTTGAGAACACCACTGGATTCCAATTCTATGGCTCAAATTTTTAATTATTCTTTTTAGTTGCTTGATATCTTCAATTCTGATTAAGCATAGCAATGTCTTCTTTTAAATAAAAACTTTTAAATTCTGATCGCCAAATTATTTAAGGCAGGTATAGAAAAGGAAAGCATTCATTATACATTTTATATACAATAAACTAGATTACAACATTAAAACAAGTAACCAGGCAATGGCATTAAAGTCTCTCTTCTAAAACTGGATAATTGTAAATATTAAAAAAAAAAAGACAAAGAAGACCGTAGTACTATTCAGGTACTAGAACAATCACAGATGTCTCTGGTATGCAGGGTATTGGGTTATTTCCCATTCAAAATTGTCATAAAATGTTACCTCATTAATCACAGATGCTCATTATTCCCCTACTTTAATCTTTACATTATGTACAGCAGTTTTTGTGGCACTGGCAACCCCAAGCATACCAATGTCTTTAGCAAAGGAATTAATGAAGAGGTTGAAAAGGACAGGAAGTATCTTGCAGTAAATCATCTGAGACCTTGTTCCAGGCTGATATTTATCTGAGTTAGTACTCTTTTCACTCATTTCATTCACTTACTCAGTTATGAATAACCACTTATAATTTTCCCCCAAAGATAAAAAGGAAATGAGTGTAGTCTGGAATAACTTAAATTTAGAAAAATCTACCTAACACTTAATTAGGGCTTCTTTTATAAAGTACTTATTTATGTACTCCTAACACCACTGGTCTTTAATGGTAACAATTTATTGCTAAGGAGACTGAAAATGTGCCTCTTTTCCAAAGAATTTACAGTACCTAGAAAAAACCCTTCTGCACCTAATTTTAACAATAAAAAAACTTAAGCATCACAGTATTACCTTAAGACTCGATGTTTCAGAAAGTTTAGATCATCAAGTAAATGTTAAAAGTACACATATATACAATATAGTAATATCCATTTCACTGTACATTTTTTTAATGACTTCAAATTCCAATATATTAATTGGTTGGCCATAGAGAGTAATCTCATGCACATTAAGATAGGCTATTTTCACTTAAAACACATTTTATTTCTGTAAAATAGTATGTAAATTAAAGATTTACATATGAATAATTTATTATATTTAATAATATCATACCAGACTTAAAAATGGTTACTTACGAAAAAAATTCTGAGATGTAAATTAAAATTATACTGGCTAGACAGTGAGAGAAAGAGACAGAACAGTTAACCTGTTAATAGCTGTGGACCAACTCTCACAAAAGACTGCTCACATTCTTGTATATCTGTTGGAATTTAGGATTAATTTCCAGGTAGCTATTTCTGCAATTACTCAAAAGAGAGAATAGCCAGGTGCTATAGAACCCCAGGAGCCTCAGCTTCTTATTTACACATGAACTTTCCAATGTGCTACTGCCAATCCACAGGAGTGGGCACTTCTTCCTTGGGGACTCTGATGCCTGATGCACCTAAACCAGAACTAGCCCCTCTTCACCTTATCCCATCCCCTATAGCTAACATAAATCCTTTCAGAGTGGCTTACATCTTTCTCCCCACTGCTTAATGTATAAAAATGCTTGCTAAACTCTAGGACAACGAACATGTCTTTCTTACCTAGCCACACTCAACCACTGAGCTACACTGGCGGGGCAACCCTTTCTTTTAAAAAGACTTTCAGCTGTAAAAATTAAATTTTTTTGTTTAACACAGCCTACCAAAAATTATAAGACTTTGTATAAACCCATATTTTCCTACACACTAGGAGCTCCAGTTTAAGTAAGGCAAAATCCCTCATTTACCTTCTGTAAGGTAAATTACCTTCTGTAAGTTTGTAATTAGAATTATGATTAGGCCCGGTAGGGCATGGCTCAGCGGTTGAGCATCGACCTAGGATCCAGGCGATCGGAGGTTTGCCTGGTCAGGGCACATGCCCACGTTGTGGGCTAGCCGATCAACGACTCTCTCATCATTGATGTTTCTCTCTCTCTCTCCCCCTCCCTCTCCTTTCCTCTCTCTGAAATCAATAAAGATATATTAAAAAAAAAAAGAATTATGATTAGTTAAGAAACTGCTTTTTTAAATTTAATAACTTACTAGAAACACAGGATATATGCAAAGTTTAAGATGTTAGTCTCTGTCCATTTCTGAGAGCCCTAGGAAAATGTATTTTATTTTTTTTATTTCTACTTTTTTAAAGTATAGAGTTTATTTTTTAGAGTTTTAGGTTCACAGCAAAACTGAGCAGAAAGTATAGAGTTCCCATTATTTCCTGCCCTGTAACATGCAGTCTCTGTGACTATCAATGTCCCCACTATGTGCACACGTTATAACTGATGAACACTGACACATTATTATCATCAACAAAATCCAAAGGTTATATAAGCATTTATGGTTTTGACAAATGTACGATGGTATGTATCTGCTATCACAAAGATACTCTGTGCTCCATCCATTCATGTAGAAAGAAGGGGAACTTGGAGGAGACACAGAGAAGAGACAAAGGCTCCTAAACGGACTGGAGTCAGGGATGGACTGGAAGATGACCAAAAGAAAAGGGTGAATTAGATTGCTTCATTCCTGAGAGGAGAAATCTGAGACACAATGGTCAACACCTTTAGAAAGCCTTTCAGAATGGTGGGTGACAGGATAGGATGATCAAATTTAGATTTGGAGGACAGAGATTTTTATCTGTTTAGCTCACTTTTAAATTCCCAGTGTCTGGCCCATAACAGGTGCTCAATAAACTAGTGTTGCATGAACGAGCAAGACATAACCTAAAAAGTAAGGAATTTAAGTTGAGTGTGATGAAGGAGTTCCCAAACAATCAGCCTCTGAAATTGATTACAAAATCCTACCTCTGGAGGAAATCAAGTTTCTGAAGGTGGGTAAATCAACACACATTTCTTTTTTTTCTTTTTTTAAAATATATCTTTATTGATTTCACAGAGAGGAACGGAGAGGGAGAGAGAGACAGACAGAAACATCAATGATGAGAGAGTCATTGGAGATCGAGCCCGCAGCCCGGGTATGTGCCCTGACTGGGAATCAAACCTCGATCTCCTGGGTCCTAGGTAGATGCTCAACTGCTGAGCCAAGGCCGGCCGGGCAACACACATTTCTTGAATGCTATAAGTGTGTGTGTTCAAAAGTGAGTAACAGTTTCTTACATATTATCCGATCTAGGAGAGCAGCACATGTACAGTTAGCTATAACAATAAAATGGCAAAGCTCAGAAACAAATAAATACTACAGCAGTGATTCCTCAGGCTCCCTGAGCATGAGGCTTTCCATGAGAGAAATGCACAGGCTCAGTCCTAAATCTTCTAAATCAGGCTCTTCAGGGATGACTCTGGAATCCACTTTCTTCCCCGTCTTTTTTATTTTTATTTTTTAATTTTCAAACAGTTGACATCCAATATTATATTAGCTTCAAGTGTACAACATAGTGGTTAGACATTTATATAACTTATGAAGTGACCCTACATAGAAAATGTATTTTATTTTTAAAACTAATCTATACATCTCTGTACATGTACATGATATTTACCTGAGCCTCCTAAAAGCTAAAGATCTTGAGAGGTTACCTTGTGAAACAGTCCTATTTTGTAGATGAGAAATAAAAGCTCTGGCATGTTAACTGAATTTCCCAAGTTCCTATCTAGTTGTGGTAAAGCTGGGACAATAAACCAGGTCTCTTGAGCCTCAGTCTCTCGCTAAATATTATTCTCCTTTTTAGAGACAACTGAGGCCCTATTGGCAATGTAATCTAGAGCCCTTGACTCCAAGGTGAAAATTTTCACTCAGGTCAGTTGAAACCACAACTTGCATCTGGTCAGTGAGGATCAATAACATTTTGCTTACTCTAATGCTTTCATGCCCTAAATGAAGTAATTAATTAAGTGTAGTTTTCTAGATCTTGTTCATTGTTTGAGGTATGTACAGATGCCCCTTTGGATGTCCTGCCTTGGGTTTCCTTTCTACTTCTCCTTATCCAGCTCAAAAATTCAGAGGTAATCAGGCATGTAATTAATTCAGTGGAGAACAACATGGAGCCAAATGGTGCAAGCAATCTACCATAGCTTGTACAGGGTGAATGTAAGATTAAACAAGTCAAAATTGAATTGTTTCATAAAAGAACCTAATTTGATAAAAATATATATGCTAAAATGTATGATAAACGTAAATACAATGATGCAGAATGTAAAAGCAGCTTTAGTTTAGGAAGAAGTATGTAATAAAAAATTCCATTTTCTTCTGCTGCTCTCTTAAATTTTGTGACCTAGTTGGCAGTTCTGTTCTTCATAATGAAAATGGAGCTTTTAGAAATTAGAAGAATTATCTGAAGACACGGAGTGATGGTAAACTCCCTCTAGACTATTGATTCCTCATTCCATTCTCACATACTAATCCAGGTAGTCTTTACTTCCTAAAGATTTGTTTTCAAATGAACAGCTTCCTACTGTTGCCCATTCTGTTCCTAATAGCTCTTTTGTGAGAATCATCATGGAGTATTAGATCTTTCATTCTGGACACCTCATCTCCAGTGACGGCCATTGAGAGACTAAATGAAAATCTTTTATCTTTAGAAAAGATAAAAAATTTCTAGAAAACCCACCTGATAATAATAAAATAGGATAATATGGGATCCAGTTCCTCAACAAGAAAAAAGGTTCCACCATCTTTGGGGAGAGAGGGGGACGTCAAAGATATTTAATGTTGAACTTCAATTGGGCATCAAAACAAATTCTTCCTGTTTTAAAAATTACAAACAATGCTATAACACACTTATGTATACAGTATCTTAGTGAATGTCTGTAAATATACTGACACTGTAAATTCCTAACAGTGTATCAGAGAGTGTGTATGCTTTACGCTTTGATAGAGTACCAAATTGCGCTCCAGAAATTACAGCAATTTATATTACTATCAACAGTGCAGGTACTGTGCCAGTACTAGGTATCAAACTTTTGCATTATAATTTATCTGATAAATGAAAATAAAATCTCATTTTAATTATCAATCACATTCCTTTAATTATGAGTAAACTTGACCATTGTTTGATATGTAACGACCATACATATTCCTGTGAGCTTCTTTGGACCTCCATAAAAATCTCTTCTCTGAACTTAGAATCAGAGCATAATAAAAACATGCCTTGATTTTTCAAATTAGACAATATACATGAGGAACCACCAGGAAAAAGAAAAGCCAATTTGAATTAGGCTTCTACATTCCCTAGAAATGATTCTTTATAAACTTTCCCTCACAAGTTTACACTGAACATAAAATACCTTCTTCCACTCAAATACCAGCCTAAACAGTGTACTCTCCTTATTCTCAGACTTCAAACAATAACTACATTTTTCATTAAGAGCAAGCGAGAATTAAAGGACATATTCTAACCGTATTTCCTGGGCTTATACATTTCAAATTTTCCTATTTTGTCTTTCAAGCCCTTCCTCAAATGTTTCTTTTTTATGAGGCTTACAATTACTATCGCATTAAAAATGGCAGTCTACCCCTAGCACTTCCCTAATCTCCACTACCCACCTTTCTTATTTTTATAGCTCATCCTTCTCCAACAGATTCCACAGTTTATTAGGCTTATATTTGTTGTCATCTTCCCTAACTACAATGTTAGCTGCATGGGGGCAGAGAATATGTCTGTATTGTTCACTGATATTTTCCAAGCCTATCTCAAACTCTAAACCCTGATGCATAGCAGACTCAATAACTGTTCATTGAACAAATGATTTGTTTACATTCCCCTCCGCTCCAGAGAGAATACAATGGAACTGACATTTAATCACTTCTGGTATAAAATAAAATAATTTATGACAAATGTTGTTAAGCTTTAAGTTGGAGTTCTTGACCTTTTCCCCTCCATCAGTCTTTAGGGATACAATACATTCACATGAGTTCACTAATTTTGAGAGTGTACAGGCATTTTGGGCACTGAAGTAGGGAAACACTACAACTTGAAACAGTCTCTTGATGTAGTGTTGTATAATTCTCATTAAATCACTATTCTACCTATTTCTTTTTAATGGAATTCAATTAAAAAGAAACCCTGCGATTACCAAATAATGTGGGTAGGCCTATGCATTGTTCCCCTGGGATTTGACCTTTATGTGGCACTCTGAGCACTATAGAATGATGAGATTTAGGTCAAGCAGCAGTTTGAAGGTTTAGATGTGAGGGAAGTTTTATTTTATCTTTCAAAAAGTTCATTGTTTAATATAGTGACAACCTAATGTAAATAACATTTATTCAAAAAGCATAGCATCTATATATGACCAAGTGACTACACATGCATGTTCTAAATTGCCACTGTAAATTCTGGGCACTTGTATAGAAAACAGAGGCAATGTTAGCATTGCCAAGAAATTGTCTGGAACATCTGTATTACATACATGACTTTAACATGTGTAGTGTTGCAGGGTTAAGAAAGGAAAAAGGGGATTACTAATCTTTAGAACTGGTGAACATCTGAGGATTTTATACTCTTATGTATTTAAAACATAGATATGCTCAACATTTACAGAGTAGGTTCTATAGTGTCCCACTTTTCTAAAACTCTCATTTCCTAGAATCAAATACATTTTCTCTTCTTGAGTGTTCCTTCAAAATGTCCATTCTGTAGTTTAGAATAAACTCTTCATAACACATGTTGCAATTTCATACAAAGAGGTCGTAGTTGAACACCAATCTACAGCAGTTTGATATACCAGATAGTCTTAAGAATTCCAGATGTTGGAGCAAGTACCTCATTTCTGAACATTTTAAAGATTGTTTCAATGAGAGTATTTTAGTTCATCAGAGTTAACAATAGTTTGAGCAAGAAAGAGAGATGTGGGTAGGGAAGCAAGGGAACAGTTTAATCTATAATTATTTACTCAGGTACTAAGTATTTTTTTAAAGCAAACTTTTTCTTCTCATGAATTAATGCAATCAATGAGAAAATAAAATCAACTAAGAATGCTTAAAGAATGATGTACATTTCCCTCCTCCCTTCGGGCTGTCAATAATGGAGAAAAAGGAGTTAGCTTCTGTTTTATAATCATTCTCCACCCCCTATCCTTTTAGGGCTCTCCTAAAAATTCTTTTCTTCTGATCACTCCATTTGAACTGGGCTAGCATTCTTAATAAAACATAGATATAAGTAAATTGATCTTTTTAACCTCAGAATAAGCAAAGATGTGCCAGGATTTTAAAATCCAAGATATAGAACAAACAATGGGGGGGGGGGGGGGGGGGAGATACAGATCAGAGGCAAAAATCTGTTAAAGTTAACAGCAAATTTCAGAGTGAAAAATCTGTTTGGATCTTAAATCCAATGGCTCAACAGCAAACAATATTAATGTACACTAACTTTAGAAACTATAAAGAATCTTCTTTACTGTAGCATTTATCTCTTAGAAATATCCATGCATCATTTATAAAACCAAGTCAAAAAAGCATGGCAAAATTAAGCTTTAGGCTGTTTTCTACTCAAGAATATGGATGAAATGTGAAAATGGTGGCTGTGTTGCATAAAGCTGGATCCTCCTATCCAGTTTTATCTCAGGGACCTGTTCTGCTGATCTGGAGACATGAACTTAGCACTGAGATATGTGCATACTGCTTTGCAATTCATAAAATTGCCAAGTCTTTGGGAAAAATACACTGAAAACAAGTAGCTCAGTAGTAGTAACCTTTTTTTAATGTGAGAAATATTTCAAATAGCTCTAATCCATATTCTTCTGTTATGCATACCTACACCTTCAAATTTAACCCAAGCTTTCCCAAGCTGCAAAAGGCAAACCAAATTCTTATTCACTGAAGAAAACTTATTTTCTGGTAACTATTTAGCCTGACTGAGGATAACACTGACTCTGCACTGAAGCAGCCCATCATACAAGAGAGTCGGGACACACCAGTATGATCTGAGCATTCCCACACAGCCAAAGAGCACTCTGTACTTTCTGCCCAAATAGCTATGGGTAAAATGAACTGCTAGGAAACATGTAACACAATTCTCAATTATTGCGACTTCACACAAGTCGGTCCGAAAATAGCAAATGCCACGGCTGAAATCTATTGCTGAAAAATGCTAAGTTTCAGCAGCTCAAAGCATTTCCTGTGTCTGTCTATTCAACCAGCCCCCACTTAAAGCTGTAGAATTATAGAATTGAGGGAGAGATTTAAAAAAAAGACAGATACACACACATACACAACATACGGTTTCCGAGGAGAGTGAGGGTTCCATGCTTGTGGAGGAGGAGGAGGAATATGCCAAATAACCCTCGGGTTTCTCCCAGATTTGAACATGCTGTACTGTGGCATGAGGTCAGCAGAGACTGACTCCAGTCCGTGAGGCTGAGTTCTGCCCTGACAAAGCAGTATCACTGTAATATGAAGCAGGAGGATCCAAGGCATGTTGGCCGCTGTACAGAGTGGCTGTTCTAGAAAGTAATGGCAATTCCAAAACAAGGGATCTCTGCTGTCACATGAGATAATCTTCAGCCCAGTTAAGCAATAAGCACCAAAAATACTTTGAATCCCAAACATAGGCAGCTCAAAATATTAAAAGTTAGGAAAGAATTTTTTTTCCCCTGAACGCATTTTTGTGTCTAGAGGAAATAAAAAATTTGAAGAACTTTTGGCTGATTTGTATCATAAATAATATACTGATTCTAATCTGAGACGAGACACAGTCCTCCAGACACTATAATCTAACTAAAGAACCCCAAACCTTCTTTGTGTCTTTACAATGGAATAGGGAGAGTATTCTGAAAAAATATTTTTCGTTAACAGATATATGCCAGAACTGAAGATATGGTAAGTACTCGCATTTCTCACATGTGCCCAAAAGGCAAAGGTTGCTACAAACCTAATACACATTATTGTTTCTCTTTAGGTCACCGAGAAAGTACACGAGTGTCCTACTAGAAATTCTTCCTTGAAATAAGGGAAAAACTAAAAAGGTCTTAAATAGGAAAAGGAGCCAGAACATGGAATTTCTGTCAAGAAAAACATAGGGCAATGTAGATAATCCTTGACATTTGTGGTTTCCCTTGCATTATGAAAGTTCGACTCCATACCAAAAGTGACCCAATCTTTTTTTTCCTTAAATTTATTTTCTGTTGTTAATCCTCACCCAAGGATATTTTTTTCCAGTGATTTTTAGAGAGAGTGGAAGGGAGGGAGGAAGGGGAGAGAGAGAGAGATAAAGAGAGAGAAACATCTATGTGGGAAACACACTGATTGGTTGCCTCCCACACACGCCCTGATCAGGGCCAAGGATCAAACCTGCAACCCAGCTACATGCACTTGACTGGGAATTGAATCCATGACCCTTTGGTGTGCGGGCTAATGTTCTACCCACTGAGCCACACTGGTCAGGGCCCCAATCTTTTTAACAAATAAAATTTAGCCAGGTTACAGCAGTAAACACAGGACATGGAGATAAAACAAAAACTGCATGACAGCACAAACAGGAAGGTAAATTTGTAATAAGTTTTTCAATAGTTAAGTATTAGCAATTCTACTACTGACTCCTCTGCATCTGTAACTGGCAGGACATTTGTATCTACTTGGTAGCCTACCAGAATGCTATGCTATACCGTCATTCAGGACAGAAAAGACTGCAGCAGTAATTTTAGCACAGTGTTGTCTAATACTTTACTTATCCCTTATGCTAGTAGCATACTGTTAGGCAAAAACAAGTCTATGCAGTTGAATCATTGCAATGAAACTTCTCCTCCTTTAAAAAATGAAGGCTGGAATAAGTACTGATAATCATTCTTTTCAATTATGAGCACCCTTTCTGTCTTTTAACTTTCAAATATAAAAAA
The DNA here is from genome assembly GCF_054644295.1 of Miniopterus natalensis. NCBI lineage: Eukaryota > Metazoa > Chordata > Mammalia > Chiroptera > Miniopteridae > Miniopterus > Miniopterus natalensis. Next base: position 30,432,054 of record NC_142095.1, on the reverse strand, counting down.
TTTCAAATATACAGAAACCCCCCAGAAAGAATGCTATAATGAACACCCATATATCTACCACCTAGATTCAACAACTGTTAGCCTTCTACCATATTTGCTTCACCTTTTTACACACACATACACACACACCACCTAAAGTAAATTACATATGATATTCCACACCAAAATATTCAGCATACATCTCCAAAATTTGAGGCCATTCTCCTAAATAACTGTGATACCATCATTATGTCTAAGTTTGCCTTAATTGCCTAGTATTATCTAATAACTAGTGATATTAAAAGGTTAAAAAAATGTACAAACCTCCAAATGATAGAGAATACAGTTTTAATAAATATTTTTTGAAAAATACATATAGGACATATGAACTACTCACAACAGTTCCACTGTTGCAAGGGTCTAAGCCCATAGGCTGGAAACCATAGGTCTATGATTCATATGTCTTAAGCAAAAAAACAAAACAAAACAAAACAAAAAACTCAGAACTATACTTCTTTCTCAAAAGAGTTTTAATTTTCACATTTGGCTCCTCAGTTCTAATGCTATACATTTCAAAAGGCACATCTCTGCTCAGGTGATATGTTCATTAGGAAAACTGAGGCCTGTAATGGACTTCTGTAATTATTATTACTCGATTTTGTTATGCCAGTTACTAATTAATAATCTACCTTACTTCCAAAAAAGAACTTGTAAAATGTATGTATGCATTTTTCATAAATTCAATGAAAATTATAATTCAAGTACAAAAAATATATTGGAGGACAGAGAGACATAACTGAATCAGAAACATAAACTAAGACTAGTTACTGCAATTGAATTTATTTTCAATTTTCTGGAACCAAAGCAAAAATTGAAATACTTTGTACTTTTTCATTAGCTATTTAAAAAGTCTTAAGAATTTATTGGCACACTTAACTGGAGAAGAAATTTGCATGTGGATTTTTATATAACAAATAAAATCTTAAAAAAAAAGTTTTTATTGATTTCAGAGAGAGGAAAGGGAGAGGGAGACAGACAGAAACATCAATGATGAGTGCCACTGATTTGCTGCCTCTTACACGTCTCATACTGGGGATTGAGCCTCCAACCTAGGTATGTGCCCCGACCAGGACTGGAACTGTTATCTATCTCCTGGTTCATGGGTCGACGCCCAACTACTGAGCCACACCGGCTGGGCTAACAAATGAAATCTTTAACAATGATTTCTACAAAAGATGTAAAAACACTCTTCATAGATGATTCTTATATCCATCTATAGCAAAACTCAAGGGCTTATTATAAAATCATAGTTCAGTGAATGAGTTTCTACAAGAGCTAAATGAACACAGTTCAGGCCTGCAGCTTTCTGGTAATCTGATTTAATATTGAAAGAGCGCTGGGTTAGTCTAAGAGACAGAGGAGTAGCATATCCCTTAGTATATTGTTGCCAAATATCAAGGATCTGACCTGGGTTTTTGACAGAAGTTGGTCAGCACACACTACAAGGTTCAGGTCATTGGCGAGTGGTCTGGCAATCAGTTTATAATCTCTAGGTACTAACAGCCTAAAAATGTTTTTCCCAATTCCAGTTTCCCTTCACACCAAATAGTTTCAATGCGCGTGTTCACAAGGGGTGAGAAGTCTGGCATCACCTTGTAGAAAGTAGTGAAAGGAAGATGCTGAAAACCTAGGCAGTCTAAATTTATATTCCCCGCTCTTGAACACAACATAGGAGAGGGGTAAGCTAGATTCAAGATTCGTATGTTTGGTTTCCTCGTTTCTTATTCCCCACCATTTATTAAATACACATGTACACACATGTTCATGCAAAATTAGCACACAGCATTGCCTTTCTCTCAAATAATGTTTCTCAACTCAACTGTCCTTTCTTCTGAAAACCAGTTCTGCCATTTCCGAGAAGCAGGACAGTATAAACAAAAAAAGCTCAGGCCTTTATGACCTCTGAAACTCTTATTTCATCTTCAAGTGCTTCAAACTGCCTCACATAAAGCATGGGCTCAATATACAGGGTGGGGCAAAAATACGTTTACAGTTGTTCAAACGGAAAATAATACATTAATAAATAATCCAAGAATAAATTCTGCATTTCACATACAACTGTAAATCTACTTTTGCCCATCCTGTATATTAGTTACCTTTCCTATAAATATTTCCATCATGGATCTATTTTCATAGACACCAATCATCATGGATTTCTATGCAGAAACTGAAAGTTTACAAATCAGAATTAGAGCTCAAAGTTCTTTGCTTCCCTTGTGCCAGGTGACAACATCTCCAACAGCTAAACTCCATAAAAAAAGAAGCATGTCTACTGTTTGATAATCTAGCAGCAGCAGCAAGATAACAACTAAAGCTTGAACTTTATACCTGTCATTAAGAAGATAATGGCACAGGATAAATCAAGGAATAAAAATTGTTCTGCTCCTTTCTTGTACTCTTTTTTGTACTCTTTTTCTGCTCTATTGGTTTTATATTCCCAAATAATAATGTTTCTCAACTTGACCACAGAAAAGATGAGATGAAAAGGTTCTTCAAAGGATATAAATATGAGAATTAATTCTAAGAAGTGACTGCCTCATGGTTCAAGGCAAAGTCTACCCATCTCCACAAGCTGTAGTATTATTTTGCCTCTTGTACTTACCTCTGCTTTCCGTCTTGACTTCATTACCTCACTGGTGTTGTCTTCCCCCGTCTCCTGAACAAAATTTTCAAGATTCCAGCAGACACAAGGATAAACTATTATAAGACTGTGCTTCATAACATCTAGCTCTTTCTGGGACTCACAAGTTAATCAAGTGGGAAATACCTTTGACCTTAACGTATGACACTGTTCCACCTCACCTCTGAGATCACCAATCTCAGGACTTGTCAACCCTTTGGAACTACATCTTAAGCTTATTTAAGCTTATATATGTCTAATAATTTAAATATCATTGGTGCTACCCTATTCCCTCCCCAATCCCTCCTTCACACATTAGGATCTTTCAAGCCAAAGTCAAGGAAGGTGGTACAAAGAAATCATGCAGAAGTGGATTAGAATAACTGCTCTACTTGATACAACCACTAATCCCTATGTGAGCTAGAATTGCTTAGTAGGTCCGAGAGCAGACTGATACAAAGGTAAGGAGGAAGCAATGCCCTGATGAGTTGAGATGCCAAGCCAGAATGCTAAATTCATTCACTCATACACATATTCATTCATTCAAATATTTTGAATTTTTGGCATATGGAAGGCTAGTATGGTTGGAGAATACAAAGATGATTGTGTTGCTGAAAAGCTTCATGGAAACTAATGCCTAATGTGAGAAAATATAGCCTTTAAAGGATTTAGCATAATGCCTGGCACATAATAAGCAATTAACAAATGTTAGCCACTATTACCAAAAAATCAAACAGTAATTTAGATGACATAACAATGTTCATTAAACAATTCTTATGATAAATGCTTTTTAAAAACAGCTTTATTGAGATATAATTCACATTTCACATAGTTCACCTGTTTAAAAGTATACAATTCAATAGTTTTTAATACAGTCACAGAAATGTGCAACCACCACCACAATCAACATCGTCATTATCTCAAAAAGGAACCTTGTACCCCTTAGCCGTCACCCTCCTATTCCCCCATACCTTCCTGGCCCTAAGTAACCACTAATCTACAGACTTACCTATTTTGGATACTTCATATAAATGGAATCATATAACATGTGGTCTTTTGTGATTGGCTGTTTTCACTTAACATATTTTTAAGACTCTTTCTTGTAGCATGTATAAATACTCCATTTGCATGCTTTTTAAAAGTGAAGCCTTCTTTTGAAAAGCAATTAATCACTTCCTAATTTTAAAAATAAGTATTTCAGGTTGTTTAAGGTATATTATATTTATAAGAGTTGCGAGGACACAGCTCTCCCTCATAAACCAGTCTGAAAATACTTTATTACAAAATAGAAATATTAAAGTCTCCACATCCAAACTACTTCTGAAAATCAATTTTTTTAATGCCCACATATTTAGGTAAGGACTTTAATGTATCCATGAGTTTATTATAAAACAAAAGCTAGTTTAGTGAGAAGTGCCTGGTCAGAAAGAAATTATTTAAGCAACTCAATCTATGAACTTTCTTTCTATTTATCATAAATCCCACTGATTAGATGTTTCTCCCTTCTAATGAAATCTGCCATGAGAAACTTAGACCATCTATTCTTTTTTAGCTCATGAATAAGATTTGAGAACTAAATTGCAATGAAAAACATGGATCTGGTTTAAGATTTTACACTGGAGTTCCAAATGAAATTATTACCCTATAGGAGAAAATATAACATTGCTATTTATTTAGTTCAAAGTATTTCTAGTCTCACTTTAGAAGAGCCAGGCAAGCAGGGTTTCTTCATCAGTAAAATAAGGGGTTGTATTATGTAATTTTTAAGGTCTCTTCCATCTCTAAGAGACTCTGACTTTCTCTTCAATCCTTTCGAAAAGTGGAATAAAGAACTGTACTATGAGTTGCCCGAGGCTAAAAGAGAAGCTTGTCAGCATGACTAGCGTTAGACTCCTGATTTATCCCTGTATTCATTGGGGACATAGAGATAAGTCAAACTCAGCTCTGACCTCATAGAGTTCACAGTCTAGTGGGGGAGGAAAGATAAGTGAACAGTAATGGATGTGACAGAGTTTTAGACACAGAGCCAGGATAAGGTAAGGGGTTAAGAGCTGGGAATTTTTTCCTTTCTTCTTTCAAGTCCTTCTTATTTGTCAAATCTGATTATTTCATAAAGCAATCTGGGTTAGACTTCATACGTTTATGTTCTTACACTAACATCTGGAAATGACATGAAGTTTTGTTTTTATTCTTGACCAGGGGTAAACATGAACCAACAATTAAACCACTTTTTTTTTTCTTATGGCACATAAGTTATACTGATTTTAAAAGGAGTAAAAATTACAAAATTTATTTTTTAAATGCTCTTCATTATTAATTACAAACTCTCCCTGGATCAGTAGCAATGAAGAATATTTTGACTACCTTTTCCTTTAGCAATTAAAGGTCTTTCTAAAGTGATAATTACCAAAGGATTATTTTAGCCAACATACTCTTTTACCTTCTCATTTTATTATGTTCGTCATGAATTCAAATGGGCCTATCCTGCATTGCATTTTTAGTGCAAATGGAACTGTTATTTCCCTTATATTATATTTCCCTCCAAAAGAGGAACATTCTTTCACTGACAAGCACACAATTTTGTCTGAGGTTGTAACTATTTGGGGCTACAAGGAATTCTGTAATTACCAGAATTCAGATCCAATTAAATGAAAGACCAAAAAATTAAAACTGTAGATGTATTTATTTAGGCATTAAGAACATAGGTTTGATACAATACGGCTGATCCTTGAACAGTACAGGATGGGTTAGGGGCACCAACCCCTCCCATGCAGTTAAAAATCCATGTATAACTTTTTGACTTCTCAAAAACTTAACTACTAATAGCCTGCTGCTAACTGGAAGCCTTACCAATAACAAACAATTAACATATATTTTGTATATGTATTATATACTGTATTTTTACAACAAAGTAAGCTAGAGAAAAGAAAATGTTATTAAGAAAATCATAAGGAAGAGAAACTACATTTATAGGACTTATTGAAAAAAAAATCTGCAGTCCAGCCGGGCGTGGCTCAGCGGTTGAGCATCGACCTAGGATCCAGGCGATCCGGGTTCGATTCCCGGTCAGGGCACATGCCCAGGTTGCGGGCTCGATGCCCAATGACTCTCTCATCATTGGTATTTCTATCTCTCTCTCCCTCTGCTGCCCTCTCTCTGAAATCAATAAAGATATATAATAAAATAAAATAAAATAAAATAAAATAAAATAAAATAAAATAAAATAAAATAAAATAAAAAATCTGCATAAGCGGACCTACCCAGTTCAAACCTGTGGTGTTCAAGGGTCAACTGTACTTTTAAACACTAACAAGCCCTAGTCAGTTTGGCTCAGTGGTTAGAGTGTCAGCCCAAGGACTGAAGGGTCCCAGGTTTGATTCCAGTCAAGGGCACAAACCTTGGTTGCAGGCTTGTTCCCTGACCTGGGTCAGGGTAGGTGCGGGAGGTAACCAATTGATATGTCTCTCTCACATCGATGTTTCTCTCTCTCCCTTCCACTCTATCTGAAAAGCAACGGAAAAAAAATCCTCAGGTGAGGATTTAAAAAAACACACACAAAAAACTATCAAAACACTCCTAGGTTACAGATTTTAATTTTAAAAATTCATCAATTTAGAGAATATAGAGTGAAAATTTTCCCACAGTCATAGGATACACTCTGAATTTGGGTTCCGGGATACTACATAATAAAATTCAATTTGCAAATGCAATTTGTACAATTGAAGAAAAAGGGGAAGTATAGTTAGGTTAAAACTAAAGTTAAATTTCTGGCCCTGGCTGGTGTGTTTCAGTGGTTGGACAGTCTCCAGTATGCCAAAAGGTAGTGGGTTCAATTCCCGGTCAAGGGCACGTACCTGCGTTGCAGGTTCGAACCTCAGCCCCAGTCAAGGAGCATGCAGGAGGCAACCAATTGATGTGTCTCTCTCACATAGATGTTTTTTTTCCTCTCCCTTTCCCTCCCTACCCCCCTTTTCCCCCTCTTCCTCTCTCCCTTCCACTCTCTCTAAAAAAATTAATAGGAAAAATATCCTCAGATGAAGATTAACAAAAAACAAACAAACAAAAAAGTGTATATTAAGAATCTAGAAGATGAAAGTATAATAGAAGATAGAGTGAAGCTTACAGTCTAGTGGAAAACAATGACAATTCAAAATATTGAGACAGTGCCCTAGTGGGAGGCAGTTCAGGGTGCTAAGAGAACACAAAAATGGGGCAATAACTTAGGGCTGGTGTGTCAGAAAGTCTCTCTAGAGAAATGACTTCTAAGCTGAAACCTAAGGACATTCAGGAGTTTTTGTATGTCAGCTTGTTTGTTGGGGATAGATAGTGGGGAATGGGCAGCAAGAGGGTTAGGAAAAGGGAACAAGTGCAAAAATAGCTAGAGCATGACTCACTGAGGAACAAATAGTAATTTAGTGTGGGTGGTGGATAGAAATGGTGGGAAGGGTGAAAGATGAGGCTAAAGAGGGAAGCAGAGCCCAGGCCATAAAGGCTTTCTTCAGATCATGTTAGGGGAGTTTCAACTTTATCCTGAGGGAGCCAAAAAAGAATTTTCAGGAGAGAAAAGCCTTAATTAAATCAATTTACTGGGTAGATAGATAGAGGGAACGATACAGGAGGCAAGGAGACCAGTTAGAACATTGCTAAAGGAATCCAGGTATGACACTGGGGGGGGGGGGGGGGGGGGGGGACGACATGTGCAATCAAATACCTGCTATTTGAGAGATATTTAGGAAATAGAATTAATGACTTTTATTGGTGGGGGAGGATTATAAAAGGAAAAAGGAAAGAAACTGAAGATAATGCCTAGGCTTACGTCTTAAGCAACTGGGTAAATAGGGGGTGACATTTAATAAGAAACACTGGGAAAAAGAAGGTTTAGGAAAAGAAAAGTGGGGGGAGAGATGAGTTCAGTTTTAACCATGTTAAATATTGGGCAGCTGTGATACATCCCAGAAGTGGGGAACTGGCTCTTTTTCTCATTTCCCATATTCAATCTATCACCAAATCTTGTCAAGTCCACCTTCAAAATATAGCACATTATCTGTCCATCTCTCCACTGTTAATCACCCTATTGCAAAACACCATTATGTTCCTCCATGGTCTCCATGTATTCATTTCTATTACCTAGTTTCCATACTATAGTCAGAGTGATCTTTTAAAAATACATAAATCAGATGTTAACCCTTAAAGTGCTTCCTATTGAATTTTAGAATTAAATGGAAGTCCTTACCATAGCCAAAAACTTCCTCCATGATACGCACCTTTATTTATATTTATCAACCACCTTACCTGCACTGGCCAAGTTCAGCCCTGCTTTTGGAACTTTTGGACTAGGGAACTATTCCCAATTCCCTTTATTCCCTTATCCTCCTTCAACACACAAGTCTCGTTCTTTGCCTTAAGATCTCATCTCAAGTATCACCTCAGAGAGTATTTTTCTAACCACTTTTATCATATTACCTTGATTTACTGTCTTTATAGCACTTACTACAATCTGTAATCTTGTTTATCTATTCCCTACACTATAAGCTCCATGAGAATTGAAACCTTGTTTATCTTTTTCATTGCTATATGCTGTATAAAACATACAGAGTTGATCTTCAATAAACGTTTACTGAATGAATTAACAAATAAGTAAATGAATAAAACTAATGGAACTGAAGCTCAGCTCAGAAGGAAAATCTCAGCTGGAGATATTGATTTGGGCTTCTTCCACATGTGAATAACAAATGATGCCAAGGAAACAGATATTACCCGGGGGAAGTATAGTGAGAGAATAAAAGGGCTTAAAACAGTGCCGAGAGGAACATCAACATTAAAAGGACGAGCAGAAGGGGGGCACCCAAAAAGGAAGGGCTAGTGAAAAAGGAGGAAAACCAGAAAATATTCCCAAAGTGCTGAATGCTATAGAAGAGCATTCTTTATTAGAAAAGAATGGCGTGGCTCAGCTGGTTGGGTGTCCTCCCATGCACCTGAAGGTTGCTGGTTCAATTCCCTGTTAGGGAGTATGCCCAAGTTTTGGGGTCGATCTCTGGTAGGAGATGTGCAGGAGGCAGCCAAATGATGTTCAGTTCTCACATCAATGTTGCCTTCTCTCTCTCTCTCACTTCCTCTCTCTCTAAAAATAAAAAAATATATTTTTTAAAAAAAATTAGAAAGCTTAGCATTACGGAAAAGTATGTAGTCAAAGAAGTCAGATATATGTCCAACAAACATTTATTAAGTACCTACCAGTGCCAGGAACTATGTTAGGAGATGGGACATAAAATTAAACAAGAAAACAGATCAAACACTAATAACTGGTCAAAGATTATTACAATCTCCTTTAAGTATGCTATGAGCAAGTCTCAATCTGAATCTTAATTATCACAGCTGAGAGGATTAAATGAAATCTTATTTATCAAGTGCTGAGTACAATATCTGTAACACAATAGGCACCCAATAAATCACAGCTACTACTTCAAAATGATCTTCCCCTCACTGATGAAAAAAATGTACAAAAAATAACAGCAAGTTATAAAGCAATTTACAGTAATCTTCCTAGGTGAATCATTTAATTTTTAAAATCCGTATCTATTGTGAGAATACTAAAACAAGCAGAGGGACAAAATTTGTTATGGGGAAAGTACTGAAAGGTACCATCTCAAAGTTTGCCCCCCCAGATTCCAGTTTCGTTTCAGCATAGGCACACTTCAACAGACTTACTTCAGTGCAAAGCTCTTTATTTAGTTCTCCACCCCCAAATTTGACACAGAGAAAAGACCACATACCTGCTTCTCCCTCAAAACACAAGCTCCTTGGCTTATCTTATTCCAGAACAAGACTTCCTGACTTTTCTAAAACTAGACAGGTTAGAAGGAAAAGTACAGTACCACAGGCCAGTTACATCTCATTTTTTGTGTGCTTTTATTCTGTCAGATTATATTCTTTCATTATCCCCATGAGTTAAGAGGTTTGCCTGTTTTAAAATAAAGAACAAAAGTAAATAGAGCTGAAAGAACATTGATTTGTCAGAAATGCTAAGCAAGAGAAAAATGCCAGAATATTTCTCACTTAAATTCCAATTGGGAACATGAGACTGAAATAGCATTAACCAATAGGAACCTTTATTTTGCATGCCATGCAATCCAAACCCCAACCAAATGCCTCTTCCTACCAGCACACACTACTTTCCATTAATTTCCCTCTACTTAAGATGTTGTCTAAACCCTAACCATCAAGGCTCCAGTGATATCTTCTAGCTAAAGGAAAATTATTTTTCTTGCCTTTTTTTTGTTCTTCTCTAACAGACTAGCTAGTTCTTTTGTCTAGACCATGTGGGCAGCAGGCCAGTCACACATGCTTAGCAAGCTAAAAGTAAACAAGACACATTCTTTTAAGCTGAACTATTCTAAAAATGAACTATAACATTTAAATTTTTGAATATCCTTAGGTAAACAATCTATTTATTAGAATATATGAATAGATGAGGGACTATAATAAAAACTAACCAATTCAAAATTTAAACATGGAACAACGTTTTCATTTAATATTATGGCCAAAAGAACATAACTTGGAAAGCAGGAGACAGATATCCTAATCATTATTTTTATCACTATGCAATTGTGCTTGTGCCTTGGTTTATTCTTTGATGAAATAAGGCTAAAGATACTTTTCCCTTTTCTGCCTTCAATATAGGTTGAATTTCATAATATCTGATCTCCATGTAGTATATAGCATAATTGTCAGAAGTACACTACTTTCTCAAGGTAATATGCTCTATTAAAAAAAAAAAAATTTGAACAGCCTAACACTATCCTAACAGGGTTTTGTTTTATAATTTGTGGATTTTTTTTTCTTCTGAAAATCTTGCATCAGACAACTGTTATCTTGATTTGGCAATTCATTTGGAATTCAATGACTTACAGCAGAAGCACAACATTCTCCATCATAATATACAAAGATTACCTAGTAGCAGTAAATCAACTAAGAGTGCTCATGTGCTCTCAGAAATGAATTAGTTGGCAGCAGAAATTAAACACCAAGATATAATTTCCAGCTTTAAACTTAAACTCCCTTGTCCAATTTTACTTCTAAGGAATCATTGCAAAATTAAAAGATCTCTTTATTTTATTATTTTATTTTAAATATATCTTTATTGATTTCAGAGAGAGGAAAGGAGAGGGAGACAGACAGAAACGTCAATGATGAGAGTCATTGATCGGCTGCAGCCCACAACCCAGGCATGTGCCCTGACCGGGAATCGAACCCCGATAGCCTGGATCCTAGGTCGACGCTCAACCGCTGAGCCACGCCCGGCCGGGCGATCTCTTATATTATAACACTTATTTTTCCACATAGTCAAGGAAGTCTCTTAAGATAATTTTTTCCTAATAACAACCATAATATAAAACAATCTTCTGGGTCTTTAACAATCTTAATTTTTTTTCTCTTTCTCCAGTTTGAATTCTCATCACTTGTACTCACCATTTCATTAAAAATCTCTTTCCAATATCACATTATATTTTAAAGATGTAAAAAAGTATCATTTCTGGTACCTTTTTGGGGGAATAGGGGGGAATCAGGGACTTCTCCCTCCCCCATCCTAGCTTTACTGATATTAAAGAACCATCTACTTTGTAAGTTAATATCGTGATAACTGTCCTCACATAATGGTGGGCAGGTAACTAAAAGTTACAAAAAGAACATACTGAAAGTGTTCCTGCTAAAGATTTGCCTCTCTGAATTCCTTTTAGATCTTAGCATATCAAGTGGCCTGAAGAACAGGAAATATTATAGAGTCATATCTTTTCAAGTAAAATGCCAATCACACCAACATTCTACATCTTAAACCAAGATAGAAAAATATGACGCCTTCTGTATAAGCACAATCAGAAGGTTTGGTTATTAAATAGTTTCAGTAGATCTAAGGACTATTTCTGGCTCCACTAATGATACATCCTATAATCTTGAGTCAATTACTTCATCTTCCTAGGCAGCACTAAAAGGAAGATAATAACACTTTGTCACTTTTATCCCTGCCTATCATGCCAGAATACTTTATTCAATGATATTTCTGGAACCAAAAAAAACCCCTTTGGCTTGGGTATCCCATTTCAATCCCCTCTTTTCACTGCCAGGCTTCTCGAAAGGAAGCTGCCCACACTTCACATTTCCACTTCTCCATTGCATATATATAGTATTCCACTTTCTAATCACTCTGCTATCTAGATTCCACCTTACTCTACTGAAATTATATTTCTCAATTGTTTTGTCAACATAATGGGAAAAGCAGTAACTTGAAGGGGTCAGCAGAGAATTTAGGTTCAAACCCTCAATCTGACATTTTTAAAACTTTGTCTTTGTCTTCATTTTTCTCCCCTGACCCCTTCTACCCCGTACCCACCCCTACCCCAGGCCTTCACTACACTATTTTTTATGTCCATGGGTTATGCATACTATGCATATAAGTTCTTTGATTAATCTCTTCCCTCCCACCCACGCCTTCCTCTAAGATTGGTCAGTCTGTTCCATGCTTCTGAGTCTCTGTATCTATTCTGTTCATCAGTTTATTTTGTTCATTAGGCTTCACATGAGTGAGAGCATGTAAAACCAATTCAGGAAGAATTGGAAAATCCGAATAGGCCAACAACTGATGAAATCAAACCAGCAATAAAAAAACTCCCAGCAAACAAAAGCCCTGATCTGGACAGTCCCACAGGGGAACCCACCAAGCATTCTACTTTTTATTACTGCAGTCCCTTTAACATTTCTTGCAGTGCTAGTTTGGTGGTGATAAACTCCTTTAGCCTTTTTTTGGTCTGGGAAACTCTTTATTTCACTATCTATTTTGAATGATAGTTTTGCTGGATAGAGTAGTCTTGGTTTCAGATCCTTGCTTTTCATTTCCTTGAATACTTCATGCCATTCCTCCTGGTCCATAGAGTTTCTGATGAGAAATCAACTGAGAGCCTTATATAGGAGCTTCTTTGTAGGTAACAATTTGCTTTTCTCTTGCTGCCTTTAAGATTCTCTTTGTCTTTAATTTTTGGCATTTTAATTATGATGTGTCTGGGCGTGGGCTTCTTTGGGTTCTTCTTGCTTGGGATTCTCTGTGTGACTTTTTGTGAACTTGTGTGACTTTTTCCTTCACCAGGTTAGGAAAGTTTTCTGCCATTATTTCTTTTTATTTTTGTTCAAAATATTACAGATGTCCCTTTTTCTCCCCAATGACCCATTCCACCCTGTCCTATCTCCACCCCCCCCAGTCCCTCTCCACACCATTGTCATTGTTCTTGGGTTGTGCCTGCCATTATTTCTTCAAACAGGTTCTCTAGCCCTTGGTCACTTTCTTTACCTTAAGATCTCCTATGATGAGAATATTGTTACATTCCATTTTGTCCCACAGTTCCCTTAAGCTGTCCTCCTGTTTTTTAATTGTTTTCTTTTTGGTTCTCTGATTGATTTTTTTCTACCCAGTCTTCTAATTCACTGATCCAATCCTTAGCTTCCTCTAATCTGCTGTTTATTCCTTCGAATGTGTTATTATAGCTATGTCATTCTTAATTTCCTTCATAGTTTCCAAATCTTTTCTCATGCTGTTGAGCATCCTTACAGTCAGTATTCTGAATTCCATAGCTGATAAATTTCTTATCTCCATTTCATTTAGCTCTTCTGGAGAATTCTCTTGTTCTTTCACTTGGGGCTTGGTTTTTTGTCTCCCCATTTTGGCTGCCTGTTTGGATTTGTTTCTATGTATTAGATAGATCTGCTACATCTCTCAGTCTTTTTGGAGGACCTCTGGTGCAGGGCAATGTCAGATGCTGTTTGTGACTGGCCCTGAGTACCCTTTTTGGAAATTTCAGCAATCCACAGCTTGTGGCTCCCTCTGCCGAGCTGGGTGCATTTGGAAAGGACTGAGACGCGTACCAATATCTGTTTTTCAAACCCTGGGTCAAGAAGCAGATCAGGCAAAGACTCAAAGTATCCAGAGATCTACCTCTGCCTGCAGGCTGATTGTTATTCTCAGACACTTAATGAACCTCAGGCTGTAGACCACAGCAAGGTGTAAACTTCACGGAGTGGGGGCAATTGTTGTCCCCCCCAGGCAAAAGCTGCCCAGACAGTAAAGGTCTGCCTGAGAAAGATGTCCTCTGCCATATGGGGGAATGACTCAGCACAGATCCAAGCTCTATCCCCAGAGCCCCAACCCTTGATTCTCCTCACAAAGCTCTAGTCCACTACTGCCCTGCCCTCTGCCAGAGCTCAAGGTGAGTGGCACCTGAAATTTTTTATGTTGGCCTTTTAAGAGGGTGCCTGTATTTCTGGCCATCTCTCCCTGGTGGACAGAAACTCTGCTGCTTTTCACAGCCAGATGTTATGTAGGCACCTTTCTCAGTTCTGGTGCTGTGGAACCCAGCTTGGGGTTTAAACCCCAGAGTTCTCAGTGGGAACCCCCCACAGCTGAGATATATCTCTGGAACTTCAGCTGCTGTCTATGGGAGCCCAGCCAGCCCTCTTTCATCTCTGCACTTCCTACCAGCCTCTCTGCAGTCTCCACTTTTTGTCCTTGATTATAAGGGTTCTCTCCAACTAGTCTTCAGTTGATTACTCAGGATGGTTTTTCTGTATTTTTTCTCAAACTGACATTTAAAAGTTGCGTATATTTAAGCATTTCATTTCACATGACTGAGCAACTCTTTCCTCATTTGTAAAATGAATGGATTAGATGACAGTCCTCTACTAAATCTACAGCTATAAATTCAGTCTTCTTTAATTTTTCTTTGGCATTTGACACTAACCACCACCTTCACTCCTCTATTACTTGCTCAAAACTCTTCCACTCATGACTTCAAGGACTATCTCTAAACTAATATTACCACCATAGCTAACCCCAAATTCTGTATTTCCAAATACAAAATCTCTCTACTTAGCCATTCTGACTTCACCAAAGACATAATATACCCCAAACTGAACTTACATCCAAACCAATAAACCACCCTTCAGCTTGCTCCAAATATTCCATTTCCTTAACAATTCTTTTCCTTGTTACCCACAGTCTTGGCTTAAAATACAAATATTTCATCTTATTTTTATTAAAATCTGTTGATTCCTTCTAAATAATGGATAGTCTTCATTTTTAAATTTTATCATTCATGGCTGGTTTACTCTAAAACCCTACTATTTGTTCTCTCAGTCCTGCTCTATTCACTCTCCAAACCATCCAATATTATCTTGCACTGTTCAATATGGTAGCCACTAACTACAGGTGGCTATTTAAATTAAATAAAATTTAATTTAATTTAAAATTCAGTTTCTTAGTCACACTAGCTACAGTTCAAGTGCTCAACAGCCACATGTGGCCTGTAACTATTATACTAGACAGATAGTACAGATGCAGATACATTCTCATCCTTGCATAAAGTTCTATTGGAAGGAGCTATAATCTTAAAACAAAACTTCTTAGCACATTATTTATATCATGAGTTTCCTTCTATTTAAAAACATGAGCTGGCCTACAAACACTTAACCAAACTAGTCCGAAATCTCCATCCTGGCATTGAAACCCTCCAAAGTTGGTTTCACTAAACATCTTTGTATATTTTCTTTGCCAACACATACTCTGTTGTCCTGACCGTCATCACGATCATGTAGGGCACTATGTTCTCATTATCATATTCATTCATTTTATAAATAAACTATGTGTGAAATACTTCCTTGTTCTATGGATACTGCTGAAAAAAAAACAGGCAATTTTAGCTGACTGTTTGTTTCCTCTCCTCTCACTAGCTCTCTGCCCATCTATCTTTCAAAGCCCAGCTCCTTCATGCTCTCCTAGCTTACCTTCCCCTCTTTAAGTTCTCAGAGGACTAGTATATAGCCTACATTTAAATACAATTAAATAGAACTTAGTTTTGTCCTCTTTTGTGCTTTCCTTCCCAACTAAAATTTAAACTACTTAAGGAGCCCGGCCAGGCGTGGCTCAGCGGTGGAGCGTCAACCTAGGATCCAGGTGATCAGGGTTCGATTCCCAGTCAGGGCACATGCCCGCGTTGTGGGCTTGATCAATGACTCTCTCACCATTGATGTTTCTATCTCTCTCTCCCTCGCCTTTCCTCTCTCTGAAATCAATAAAGATATATTTAAAAAATAAAAAAATATAAAAATAAACTACTTAAGGAATTGGTACTTGCTACCAAAACAGGAGATACTTGCATTGTCTATTAAATTTAACTAAAATCAAAGTTATAAGAAATACTGAAATTTTATACAAACTGGAACAATAACATTTGTTCTATCTATTTCATAGGATCAAACTGAATAAGAGATGTGAATAACTTTGATTTTTCTTGTTGGTAAGAGGAAATCCCCATGGATTTATTATTTATAAAAAAGCTAAAAATAAAGACTAGGCAAAAGATTTGGGTTTTCTTTTTTGGTCTGTTTGTTTTTACATACAAGGGAAATGATGAAATCACTTCAAAATAGTTAAACACTAAGATTCCTCTTTGATAATAAAATATGTTCCATGGAATATTATAGTCTTAATTCAGGATGGCTCTTTTATTTCCTTCCATTTTTTTTCAAATAAGTGATTCATTCATGTGTTCAATAAATAGGAACTAAGCATCCACTATATTCCAGGTTCTGGAGATACATTAATAAGCAAAACAGACAAAAACACTCCAAGGGCTTACATTCTTGGGCTGGGATATGAAGAATGAACAAACAATATAAATTAGTAAATTATAATATATTAGACTTATAGTATATTAGAAGGTAATAAATGCTGGGGATAAAAATTAAAAAAAAGCAAGGGGATACTGTAATTTTATATTTTAGAGTGCTCAGGGAAAGTCTCACTGAAAAGATCTGAGAAGATGACGTTTAAGCAAAGACTTGAAAGCAATGAGCAAACGAGTGATAGGGTTATCTATAGGAAGAGCATTCCAGGCAAAGGGCAAAGGTTCTGAGAGAGGAAGAAATATGCTTGGTATGTTCCAGAAACAGTAAGGGGGGTAATATGGCTGGAGTAGAACGAGCAAGGGGGAGACTAGAATATGAGGTTAGAACAGTTCATGGAGAAACAGATTGTGCAGGGCCCTGAAGACCACGTAAGAGTGAGTGGAAAAGGAAAACATTGGAGGGTTTTGATCATAGGAATGTCATTATCTGGCTTCTGTTTCTTGTGATAAGGATAAACTTTAGTGGGCTAAGAGTGGATACTAAGAGACTAGTTAGGAGGTTAATGCAAAAATCAAGGTGAAGGAGGATGGTAGTGGAGACCAGAAATAGGCAAATTTAAGATATATTTAACAGTGGACCAAGAGGACCTGTAGATACATTGGGAGTAGGAAAGAGGCATCAAAGACAGCTCAAAAGGTTTGGGGCCTGAAGGATGGAGGTGCCATTAATTGAGAAAGGGAAAACCAAGAGAACCAGGGAGGGGAGAGGATACTAGAAACTTAGTGTTTCACTGAGGACAAAGTGACAACATGCTAAATGTTGCTGAAAATCAAGACAAGAACTAAGAACTCATAATTGGATTTAGCAATATAGAGGACACTGGAGACCTTGGCAAAGCACATGCAGGGCAGTTCCATAGATGAAATTAGCAACAACACTACCAAAGTGATGGTCTATATTTTGAAGTATCCAAAGCGGTAGAATTAGAGTGGTACTCACAGACATAAGTCTCTCTCGCTGCTTACTCCTTCTTGACTCTTATGGGGAACACTTTTACTGGATTAGAAGGAACTGGGAAACAGGAAGGGGCATCTCTTGGGCATGTGTGCCATTATCTTTTCTATGACTTTTCAGGTGGTTGCTGGGTACTATTTGTTTATTATATGACTTGCAATATGTTATTTCCTTTTTTTGTTTTATTTGGGGATAGACACAGGAAATAGTTAGAAGCTAGTGGTAGAAAGAGCTTACTTATATTTATCAGCTAAAGCACTATTCCTGACAACTATAATGGTAGAAGATGAAAAGTTGTTTAAATACTCAGCTAATTTAGTAACCAGAATGGGAAATTCAACTTAGACTATCCATTAAGATAAGCTATTTTAGAGCAGCCTTTTGCTCTTTCCTTGAAAAATAGGCAAGGTGGCTCTTGAAGCCACTATATGTATTTAAATCTTTACCAAGTCAAACACAAACATGTTTTTGTTGTTAATATATAATAGCTGGGTTAGGTTTGTCAAATCCAGTGACAACTCAAGTATTATGTCACTATTCTCTTCAGATGAATGAAGTATGAGTCTTTTTCCCGGTTTAGCAAGATTCTGAAAGATGTCAGATCCCTAGTAGTCTCAACATTATCTAAGTATCTAAATGTATTTTCTCACTGAATAACAGGGAAAGGAAGTTTATCAGGATATTTTTTTAAGAGAGAGAGAAAGGGGGAGAGAGGGAAAGAGGGGAAAGAGAGAGTAATTTATTGTTCCATTTACGTATTCATCCATTGGTTAATTCTTTTTTAATGTTTTTTTTTTAATTTTTTTAATATGTATTTATTGATTTCAGAGAGAGGAAGGGAAAGGGGGAGAGAGATAGAAACATCAATGATGAGAGAGAGTAATTGATCAGCTGCCTCCTGCACACCTCCTACTGGGGATTGAGCTGGCAACCCAGGCATGTGCCCTGACTAGGAATCAAACCATGACCTCCTGATTCATAGGTCGATGCTCAGTCACTGAGCTACGCCAGCCAGCTGGGCTCATTGGTTGATTCTTGTATGTGCCCTGAACAGGGATCAAAACCGCAACCTTGGCATATCAGAACGATGCTCTAAACAACTGGGATACCCAGCCAGGGCAATTATCAGGATGTTTCTAAGCAGTGATGTTTATGCAGGAATCTAAGTGACAAAATCAATATAGAAACAACTTCCCAAATCTCCAAGTTTAGGAAAAATGCAGTCAGAATACAGAAAACTTTCCAAGTTATTACAGCTCTAGCATTTATTTTGTGATAATTTTTTCATATGACATAGCACTTATTAAAAGTGGTAGGTTATCACCTCTTAACACAGAGCTTTATTTAATTGGAGTGTGTGTGTGTGTGTGTGTGTGTGTGTGTGTGTGTGTGTGTGTGTGAAACTCTACTTTCAAACATGCATCCAAACAGAAAAAAGTACTGAAAGCCACTTAGTGGCCTTAAACTATTTAAAAGTACTTGATAGTTGCAAAATGTGATCTGGAATATTACCTCATATTTAAGACTTTTAAATACCATTCCAAACATATTCACACCTATTGTTTACTTGTTCCTTTGTGATAATAAGAGTAAATATCATTATGTCATTTTAAGATTCAGGAACTGAAACTCAGGAATATTTGTCTAAAATCACACAGAATAGAAAAATTCTGGGTTTCTACTACTGGGTTCTTTTAATCACATCGAAAAGATTAATTTAGAAATGTGGGTATCTATAATTCAAGAACCAGAATGAGGTTGCTAATTTATTGCTATTTCTGATTTTTAGATTTGTATGATATCTGGGAAAGAAGATAATATTAGCAGAAATTCAACAATTATTTATTTGGTGTCTACTAAGTGGCAAGTTTTACCATACATAAAATTACTCTGCAGCAGAAAGGAGGCTGGATTAGAAGTAGCCAGACGTGAGGATGGTGGCAGTAAGTAGTATGGGAACAGATGGAAGAAAGTAGACAAGGAGATTAGCCACTTTTTTATTATTCTTTATATTCAAATTCATCCATGAAACAAATATTTATTTAGCACTTACCAGGTACCAGACACTATTCTATGTTCTTGTCTATAGGAATTAACAAACTAGAAAAATGTCCTTTTCGTAAGGTTGACATGGGGGCAGGGGCAGGGGACAAAAAAGTAAAAATATATATATATATAGTATATCAGATGATAATAAATACATTGGAGGGGAAAAAGAAAAGAAACTGAGATGGGAGATAATGGATGCTAGGGGAAGTATGTGTAGGGAGTGGTTCCGTTACTTTAAAGTAAACAGTCAGTCAAAAGCTTAATAAAAAGGTGACCTCTGAGCTGGGATCTTGAGGATATATAAGAGCAATCCATGCAGATACTTGGAGAAAAAGGCAGAGGAAGAACAAGTGCAAAAGACCTGAGGCAGAACTGTGGTGCACTTGAAAAACAGCAAGGAAGGGGTCCAATTGAGTGGTAAGACAAAGGAAAAGAGTGGTAAGAAATAAAGTAGATGCTGTACTTATCTTCATACACGACCTACTACCTCCATTTACTATGTTCTAACTTCTTTCCAAGTTAGAATATACATAGACTATATTATATGCTCTAAAATGTCTTGAAGTCCCAAAGATTGGGTGTTATTTGAAACAGTGATCAATAACATCACTTCATAGGACTCAAAATTCAAATAATCATTCACCACTGAATAGATACTGAACAGACTGGGTCAGATTTCCAACTGTGTCCAAAGCGAATTTGTTAAACGAGACCAAACTTTGTGACTAGCTTCTTAAGTCTCAACATATACACAAATACTACACCAAAAAGAGAACAGGGCAATTACACTCAGATGTTGTTTATATCATTTCCATATCTAGCTTCAAATGATTAGAAAACAGGGAAAGAATGTTAGACAAGTATTTTTAAAACTTTGCAGTTAAAATTCCATATAGTAAGAAGTGATATTAAACAACCCACATATACTATCTAGAAGAGTGTTTCCTAGATTTACCCCTCTGTTCACCCCACAGACGTTAAGGCATTTAGTTTTGCAACTCCATCACCTTGTTGAATTTCACCACAGAACATATAAACCAACTTTTAGATTAGATTTTTGAAAGGATGTTCATTATTAGGACTCTCTAAGTGTGATATTAAATGTGACATGCTTCTCCCTCTCAACAAGATCATATCTGGTGATCTGGTCCCTTTCATAGAATATTTTCCTTGTCTTCCATCTATATTGATGATTTGCAAAAGAATGGAGTTCCTCCAGAAGTATACATCAAGACTGTGAGGGGCTGTTCAAGTAACCTCCCAAATGATCACTACCTTGAGACTAGGTCACATTCTTGAGGTATACTGGGGGTATCAGGGGAAGGAAAAATTCAGAACCACTGACCCAAATCCTTTAGGTCCAGCTAAAATCCCACTTCCTCTACAATGCTTTTCAAGCCCATCTCAGGTTCAAAGGATAAGTTAATTCCCTCTTCAAAAAGTGTATTACTTAGTATTAATTTCATAAAAACAAAAAGTTTATTTTAGTTTTTATCTGTCTTATCTGCTCAGTTATGATGACCTTTTCCTTAAGAGTAAGAGGAATGCTTTTTGTCTAAGAAAAAGGACTTGAGTTCCAATATAATATCGCATGAAGAAAAACTTATACATAAGGTAAATTTCCATTTGAATGTCTGTTTTCATAAAGAAATTTCAAAATTTCTCCTGAAAAGGAGGTAGAAGAAATATATATCTTTTTAGTGCCTGGACTCTAATATGTAGGTGTATGACTAACTCACTAAGTTCACTTGCTATTCTCAAATTAGAATTATTAGAACTGGCTAGAGACTAAACTCTAAGCCTGTCTATTAAAGTCATGAATTTATTTATTTACTTTTGCTAAGAACAACTGTATAAAATTAGATCCCTCCTGGTATAATATGGAAGTTTTCTCTGGTGTTTGCTATCTAAAGTCATTTTTCTTAGAATTGTAACCTGGCCCGCACACAACAGATCATTACACTTTTTTACATTTCAAAGGGATCCTAGCGATACCATTGTAATGAGCTAGTTATTAGTAATAAAAAGAAGGAAAAGGAAGGCCAGACATTGTAGGCATGTCATTTGGGCAGCTACACCAGGAAGCTGTAGCTCTGCACTCCCCAGGGAACTGCCCGGCCTATTTGCTGCAAAACACTGGGAGCAGGGGACTGGACAAAGGGGGAATACACGTATGCCCAATAAAGTTGGGGTGACATAGGGAAGGTATTTGCCTATTAATCACACCTGGGAACAGAGATCATTGGCCAGAATGAGCATGGCCACTGCAAGCACAGGAAAATTTGGGAATACATAATGTCCTAAACAAAGGAGTTCTCTCTCTTGGCTCATTTGGCTTTGACTCTTGCTCATGTGGCTCTTGACTCTTGGCTCTCTTGCATTCTCCTGTATGGCCCACGGCGATGGGAACCCCACATGCAATGGATGAATGGAGTGCAGTGGGAACAAGCTAAGCTAGTCTGACGCTGAACTGGACCTAGCTCCAAAATGGAAAACAAATTCTGGCCACCGGCTCTGATTTTAGTTCTGCTAAAGCCCCAGTTACACTTCTTCTAGGACTGGGCAAAAAGAAATGGGGCTTTGAAAACTCAGGGATTTAATTCCACAAAAATAAAGCTTTCTACTATATCTCATCCTCCTGTGGGAGTCTCAGAAAATTCCTTTTCTTGGGATACCACAAAAAATTCACCCCCACTAGCAACTAGGGGAGATGAGGCCCTCTATCCTCCATTAACACTAGATTAACACTTTTCAATTGAGGAGCAAGCTTCAGAAAGGTCAAATTACTTGTTTAAAGGCATATCCAGCCATAGTTTAATCAATTTCAGTGACAAACACCTTCGAGATAAATTTTATTAAATGAAGAGGAAAGCTATGAAATGTTCATTACATGTGCTACCTTTGGATTTTAGATACCAATGCCTTTAAGATGGATTGTTTTCAAACACTAAACTTCCAGTAAAGACAAAGCGATCTGCTTCTTACAAAACATTTAATGGAACAGATGGAGATTTAATGTAAATTTCTTGTGCTACCACAAGACAAGTTCCACCTGCATTGTTTTATTTATTTATTTATTTATTTATTTATTTATTTATTTATTTATAAATATATCTTTATTGATTTCAGAGAGAGGAAGGGAGAAGGAGAGAGATAGATAGAAACATCAATGATGAGAGAGAGTCAGTGATGGGCTGACTCCTGCATGCCCCTGACTGGGGATAGAGCCCACAACCCCAGCATGTGTCCTGACCAGGAATCAAACTGCAATCTCCTGGATCCTAGGTTGATGCTCAACTGCTCAGCCACGCCCGGCCAGGCTGCATTGTTTTATTCTTATTCAACATGTTTTGCAGGATTCTGTCAAATGTACATGTATATTGGGGAGATTAAGTCCTAACTAACCTACGATGTCCAAAAGAGCAAATTCTTTTCATTTTCTTATATAAGCCAAGATGATTAAGAACAAATAAGAATATTTCATATTAGTATTACATACAACTTCTATATATAGGTATAACAAGTGAAATGTGTTCCTGCTTTTATACACCATTCCCAAAATGTGCTCTCAGAGTAGTAGTGTTAACTTGCTGCAAAGAGGTTCATTTAAGGACTTTTTAAAGAATTAATAATTCTATACCACAAACTTATGTGTTACACACAAAAGGTTATCTTCAATCTGTGAATAATATGGATGGTTGGGAGAAAGTACCAAGCCCAGAACAATAGCATCTTGCAGTCATTAACCTTTAAGTAAATTATTGGTGATGGTTTCTACTGAATAATAATGAGCCTAAAATTCACTCCTACATTGTGAAGTTTTAATAAAAAGCAAGACTCCCTCACACATCCAAACCAGGTCTCCCAGATCCTCTTTCCAGAGGCAATTACTGTTACCTATCCAAAGACAGCCTATGTATGTGTGTGTGTTTCATAGTATAGTTTTAAAAACAATCCCTTCTTTTCAAAAGTACTTATAGAATGACCTAATAATGAAAATATCATCACTAAATTCTTAAATTAATATGGTGCCTTTTAGTTTTCAAAGCATTTTCAAGTATATAAGCTCATTTACCTTCAAAACTAATGACCCTTGGTAAACATATTTCAACTTCAAAAAAATCACCTAATTGAGTTATTTTATAAAGTCATCTCTCTCAAGAAAATGCTACTCAAATCAACACCAAATATTAGTTGTGTATTGTCAGAATGACTACCATCAACAAATCAAGTAATGACAAGTGTTGGCAAAGGTGTGGAGAAAAGGAAACCCTAGTATACTGCTGGTGGGAATGTAGACTGGTGCAACCACTATGGAAAGCAATATGGAGCTTCCTCAAAAATTAAAAACTAAACTGCCATTTGATCCAGTGATCCCATGTCTAGGAATATATCCTAAGAAACCCGAAGCACCAGTTAGAAAGAATTTATGCACCTCTATGTTTATAGCAGTGCAATTTACAATAGCTAAGATCTGGAAACATCCCAAGTGCCCATCAGTAGATGAGTGGATTAAAAAGCTGTACATTTATACCATGGAATACTATGCAGCTATAAAAAAAGAAGGATCCCTTTGGGGCAGCATGGAGGGAACTGGAGAGTATTATGCTAAGTGAAATAAGCCAGTCAGAGAAAGACAAGTGCCACATGATCTCACTTATATGTGGAATGTAATAAACAAAATAAAGTGATGAGCAAAATGGATCCAGAGACATAGAAGCATGGAACAGACTGAGGGATCTCAGAAGGAAGGTGGGGATGAAGGAGTGGGGGGGAGAGATTAATCAAAAAACTTATATGTTTATAAGCATAACCCATGGACACAGACATTGGTATGGGGAAGGCCTGGGGCTGTGCTGGATATGGGGGTGGAGAGGATCAATGGGGGTAAAAGGGAGACATCTGTAATATTTTCAACAATAAGATTAAAAAAAAAAGTTGAGTAGTTAAAAAACAAAAGAGCAACACACTTCCAAGGAAATATAACTATCTTCTCTGAGTAGCATATTCCACTCTCAGATCTACAGTAATTTATTATTTTTAAAATTTAAACTGGAATAAATATTGCAAAAATATTTCAGAGTTATAATACACATATTTCTAAATTAGTTTCTCTATTTTAACCTATTATTGCCAATATATCTGAATAGGAAAGCTATTCTCTATTCCTTACCTATTCCCACCACATCTACAATATATGCTGATCTTATTAAGGGTCTCATTTCATATAAAAAAAAGAGCATCAGTCTTCCTATATTGGTTATTTAATATATCAGAATGACCCTATATAATGCTGATGACACCACTACCTAATTTAAGCCTCCTAAAAGTGGGTTAATGATCAACAGGAAGATGTAACATTTAATTGCTAGCAAAATATAAATATAAAACATTATATTTCCAAGTATGAAGCTAGTCAATGTCTGAAGTAACTTCGAGAAAATTAATTAAATAAAAACAGCATTAAAAAAAGAGATGATATATACATTTAAATATATATATATCTTTATTAATTTCAGAGAGAAGAAAGGAGAGGGAGAAAGAAAAACATCAATGATGAGAATCATATATCTACTGCCTCCTGCACACCTCCCACTGAGGATGGCGCCCGAAACCCTGGCATGTGTCCTGACCAGGAATCGAACCTTTATCTCCTGGATCATAGGTCAATGCTCAACCGCTGAGCCATGTAGGCTGGGCACATTTTTATTATTTAAAAGTATCAATCCAGTACTGACTCCCTTGACTATGTATTTGAGTTAATTATGTATACTATTACTTCCCTGTACCCATACAGTACTTACCATTAAAATGATTCAAAATATATTTTTTAATTGTAAAATATACATAAATTTACTATCTTAGCCATCAAAATACTTTTAAAAGACCCTAATTAATTTACTTAAGATGGAAATGAGATCCCTCTTCCTTTTACTAATATGAATACAGGGTAAAAAGTAGGTTTACAGTTGTGAGTATATAAAACACAGAGTTTATTCTTGTTATTATTTATTAATTGTGTTACTTTCCATATGAACAACTGTAAACCTATTTTTGCCCCACCCTGAATATTCACAAAAAGGATTAAGCCAGTCACGTATATTATCACAGGTCATAAACCCAAAAGAAATCAGGTAGAAATGAAAAGAAAACTATTTTTCGAAAAATAGCAATTTTTATTAAGATTCAAATTATGATGAAACACTTCTCTAAATCTTAAGTTTCTTAAGCTGATATCAAATTGCTACCAAATATAGACACTATCAAATATAGAAAGGGGAAGAATAACATTTTTAAACAAAAATATTTTCAAGTGTTCTACAAGTCTGGATTAAATGATTTCAATAAATCAATAGCAGAACTACAGGGAAAACCTCGTAATTCCTATTTCTTGGCCATTAGTCTCTTCAAAGCCCAACTCAGGATACACAAGTATGATTTTTATCTTGTATGCTTTTTTATCATATTAAAAATTTTAATATAGCAAAACTGAGTAGGAAAGAAAATGTGGGATAACTGAAAATGAATTAAGTTATCATTGACTTGCTGTTATTTTAATTACCTTTGATACAGAAAGTGAATTCTGGGTAGCTATACCTGTCCTAAAGAAAATAAGCCTCCCAAGAAAATGTGAAAATACATGTGAACCCCAAACTGAGATAACTATTCAGATCCATATCTGGAAAATTAAAGTTCAAGCTATTTTCTTAGAACACACTGTACAGTATTTATCTTTCATTTTAGAAAGGTCAGAAAATTTCTGTTCACATTTTCTTACATATACATAAACAAACAATGGAAGGATAAACAAGAAACTGATTACTTATGGAGTGAGGGATATGAACTAGTTGAAAAGGCATGGTTGGAAGCAAGCTTTCAGTTATGTAATTTTAAATTTTTGAACTATGGAAATGACTGCCATTCAACAGTAAAATAAAAGAATATAATATTTTAATGACATAATCACTTTTAAAACCATTTCTCCAAAGACTCCTCAGCTTTTATCATACCTCTAAAAAACTCAAGTTCCTGGACAAGAAGGAAAAATTACTGGTTTTCTATTATTACCCATTTAAAAAACTTCGGGGTGGGGGTGGGTAGAGCTAGAGTGAGTAAAGACAATACTTTCTGAGTGTCTAACTTACTGTATTTCATCCCTTAAACAGAAACCCAAGAGTAAATTTTCCTCCTTAAGAGTGTTTTAATAGGCAGTACAGTTTAAAGTTTCATACAAGTGCATGCAGTTAAGCTTCAATTAAATTTAATATGGCTTTATTAAATCAATTATCTTATTCCAATCAATGTTTCTCTGACCAAAGAAAACAACTTTAATTGCTAGAAACGAGTTCGACTAAAAAAATTTAAATCTTATCAGACACTAATTTCAACTCTCTGGGAAAGGGCTGCTCTAAGGAAGTTACCCAAGTTATTTACTATATTGTTTTCTATAAGTATGGATAAACATATGGAGCAGTATCAGAGAATGATTAATATACCAGAAGTTTACAGAGGCAACTGGTGTGGGGAAACAAAATAGGGTTGGAGTTAGACCTAAGTTTGAACCTGACTCTATACCTTCTGCTGATCTTGGGGAAAAACTTTATTCTTCTGAAACTGTTTAATGACAAAATGAAGCTGATACCCATTTAACTTGAAGGATCATTAGGAGAATTAAATGAAATGTCCACATGATCAGGTTTCTAACTATATTGGCTGGCTCATACAGAGGCCTTAGGACAGGAAGAAAAAGCTTTCCATAGTGAATATTTTTGAAGTCACATGTAAGAAAACAATAAAGGAAGAAAATAATTTAAAATGACAAGGAAAAAAGAACACTTTTCTGGGAGTCAGGTAACTGGGATCTAGTCAAAGAGAATAAGCATCTCTCTTTAAAAGTGAGTTTTACTTCATTTATTTCTTAATTTGCGTCCCCCTTTTCACTTATTTCAGATGTGACTCTCCATTAGCCTAGGAGAGTGATTTTCAACCTTTTCCACCTCATGGCACATATAAACTAATTATTAAAATTCTGTGGCGAACCACAAAATATATTTTTTGCCAATCTGACAAAAAATAAAAAGGTATAATTTTGATTTGTTCACACCAGACGACTATTGTTGTGTTGGCTGTTGTCATTTTTTAATTTGACAATTTAAAGGAAAAGAGGTCAGTAACCCTGACTAAACAGTCAGATAGTGCATATTTTAAAAATTCTTGCAGCACACTGGTTGAAAATCGTTGGCCTAAAAGAATCATTAGACTATTCCAGGGAAAATACCCAGTGTAAGTAAACATGACTTATCAAATTTAAGATTAAAATATCTAAATTAGATAATAGGTGTAAAATCACTGGAAGCATTTATAAATATTTTCTTTCAAAAACTTTCCAACAGAATTTAAAGATGACCACATGAGTACCTTTTTGTTAAAAGAGGCCATTTCCTTTTGAAATATGAGATCATCTTAAGACTGCTCTATACTTGTGGAAGATTTATTTCACTGGCAAAAATACTTGTTACTAAAGTTGGAATCATATGAAATTGCCATTGTCCAACTGTTACTGATCTACAAAACACCAATTTCACCTTGAGTGTTCAATGTGTGTCAGAAATACCATACACTGGGATACAACAGGTCTTCTGTTTTCAGGTAACATGGATTTAGCTGAAAAGACAGAATAGAGGCATGGTGCATTCACTGCAATTAAAAAAACTTACTGACATAACTTTTGGGTTTCTTATTCATATTTCAGTGCCATACGGACTGAAACAATAATATTTTTTTAAATTCACTACTGAACATATACTTTGTTAAGGGCATTTGACAGAAAACAAATTTCCTTAGATTTGGTCCTGACCATCCAGTATGGGACCCGGAAATTACCTTTAAATGGAGGAGAGAGGATATTATAAAAAGAAACTAAAAAGAGGTTACCTGTCTTTGAGAGTTGTTGTGTGTGTGTTTTTAAATATATCTTTATATAGAGAGAGGAAAGGAGAGGGAGAAAGAGCGATAGAAACATCAATGATGAGAGAGTCATTGATTGGCTGCAGCCCGCAACCCGGGCATTGCCCTGACTGGGAATCGAACCCCGATCTCCTGGATCCTAGGTCAACACTCAACCGCTGAGCCACACCCGGCCGGGCGTCTTTGAGAGTTTTTATGTAATGTACCTTTTATTTCTTCATGTTATAGAGAAGACATGCTCCTAACTCCCCCAAAAGTGTCTTCACAATAATACATAGAGTACAGAGTGAAGAGTAGTTAAAGTTCAAAAAATAATTGGGACAGAAATATTGGTAGTAAAATATCTAGAATGCAGTTATTTTCTAATTAGAAAATTATCATCTGGTTCTCAACTATTTCAGACACTCTTGTGCAGAAATGTCATTGCCCTGACAATCTACACATCAGCTTTTTAAATGTACTGCATACTTGACAACAGATGAATTAGAGGTTGTTGAAGGAGAAACGAAAATCATTATTTTTACTGTTTAGGAGAAATCTGGGGTATTCCTATCTCCCTCCCTCCCCACCTGGAAAGGGGAGAAGAAGGGAAATTTATTTTAATGCACCTAACTAAGAAGTCCCTGCTAGGGTTGGAGACCCAAGAAACGAGATGCAATTAGGCACGGAGACAGAGGGGCAAGAGCTTTGTTCATTTTCGCTTGAATGCACACATTCTACATTGAGGTCACCTGCGACGAACTACAGGTTTTTCCCTTAGAATTAGATAACAACACATTTCAGGACTTAACAATTTTGACTAATAACCAAGGAAGTGACGAATGCCTACTGATTTTACTATTTGTTTAAGCTTCTGTCTGCAGGGAATGAACTGTGACACAATTTAGCCATCAACTGCTACATTTTTAAAATAGAGCTTTTAAGGAACAAAATTGTTTTTGAAATAAATCTCAATTCTCAGCATACCTCTTTCCAAACTAGTTTCTGCACTTGCTAAAAAGAGAGCTCAATCACTGAGTCAAGAGAAGGCTGGGTACTGCCAGGGCTGATTCATAAAGGGCTTCCCCCCCTTTTTTAAAAAAATTTTACATTTGATTTTCTTAGATGAAAAGAACTCCCCCTCCCCAAAGGTGCACACAGGAAACCTGTTTTTCAAGCAGAACTCTGTAAAAACTGATTTCTGAGCATCTGGTTCCTGCTTTTCACACACTCTTTTATTAAGTATGCAAGTTTCTTAACACAACCACTTATTTTAACATTTTTAAGCGGGTCTTGCTTATTAAACTATTTATGGTAGCTCTCCCTAGTTCAATCCTAAATTTTGTATGAAAACACTGATTCCATAGATCAATAAGGTTTTCTCATCTTGGTCAACAAGCTACTTAGATTAATTGCTAATTAAATGTGCACTTTTTACCCACTATTCACTTTTTCACACATACCCTCTGGAAATTGTATCTGAGAAGCAAACTACAACTTCCTACATATTCAAACATGAAAGTTCTAGTACTAGGGGAACACAATTTGGGGCTGCCAGTGCAGTCAGCCTTAAACCTTTGTGTCTGTCAGAGGAAAGAACAAAAGGCAGCGCTTCCTCCCTCAGCCCCTCCTTAGCGCTGGAGGGAGGCAGGCTTGACAGAACAGTTCCTGAGAAAAAGGAAGCCATGCCGAAGGTAGTGAGTTTCCCCTTAAACACACACACAAAGCTACCCAAGCTACCCACCTTGGATAGCTGCCTCCTCAGGCTAAAGCGCTGGACCATCGTCACCCTGAGCAATCTTCAGACAAAGCAATCCACGAAGGGACGAGTTTTTTAAAAAACAGCTTCTTGGGAAAATCGGTGGCAAAACATTTTGAAGACTGTCATAGTAGTCCAAAGAATTTCCTTGGGAGTCTTAGCAAACTTGAAACCACTTCATTGTTCTATGGGGAAATACTGCAAAGCCTCTGTCAGACAGGGCGGGTGGACCGAGGCAGGGAGGGGCAGAATGCTGGAGTGGCTTCGCCCAGTGCCAAGCTCTGCTAGCACTTCCTGTGAGTCAGCCGTGAGGGGTCCAGACCGAAGGACCACCCCTTCCCTTTCCACCAAAACATTAGCCCAGGATGTCGCTGTGGTGCCACCTGAGACTCGGGGACGACGGACCTGATGTTCTGGTCTGTGTGGGAGGAGGAGTACTGCACTAGGCTCGGAAAGCTTCTACCTCTAGCAGAAAACTGGCAAATGTAACAATTCCTCCCACAAGAAAGCCCTCCCAGTGGAGGAGGGGGTCCCCTGCAAAGAGTAATACCCCTTCTCAACCTTCAACTCAGGTAATCCACTGGGTGAGATGGTGTGAATAGAGAACGTGGCAACAGGCTCCCCAACTACCAGCTCTGCTTAGAGAAGGAAACTCCTCCCAGTCGGCTCGGCAGCTGTCCGGCTTTGTCTATGGTAATTGGCCAAGCCTTTCCTCTTATTCACAGGGAGGGGTCCTGCCCAAGGAAGGAATGTCAGGTGCAGAGAGGCATACTCCAAGGGTGACTTCAACTTCATTAGGAAGTTTAACTATTAAAGCTGCCCTTTCTCATAAGAACAATGTAATTTTTTAAAAAATCTACACAAAAGGAACAGCTCAGAGTGAATTATGCAGGTAAAGAGGTATGAAAAATGGCAACTTTGAGGGCAGTTCCAAAGATAAAGCTTCATTTTAATGAAACTTTTCACTCTACATGCTCCTCTCTGAATTATTACTTCCGAATGAATTTAATAACTGATTAGGGAAGAACATGTTGGCATTTATTAATTTTTCCCTGCTACAGTGACTCTCAATTCCCTGGAAACATGATTACATCTTATGCTGCACACAGCCTTTGGTGAAATGAACCTACTATGTGCAGTAGCTGTGTTAGGCATTTCACATCTGTTATCCCATTGATTTCTCAAACCACCCCGTGAAATGTGTACCGATACCCCACTGTTCATATAAGTAAAGCAATAATCTTCTCTCTAAAACCTCAATGTTATTATGAGTAAACCAGTGTTACAAAAAAGTTTTTTTAAGCAAGAAAAGTGAAAAGAGAATTGGGAAAAAAAATCCTTATTCAATAGTTATTCTCAACTATGTTTATATCACACACTACTAGTTTCCAATTATCAGCAAACATGATGTACAATTTTTTTTTAATTCACCTAAATTATGACACACGTATTTCACACTTAGGAAGATAGAGAAGATATACCAAATTCAAACAAATAGGATGCCAAGACTCCAAAAAATTACTCTAATCAAAATGAATATATAAAATTTTTATCCCAAAAACCTTCATTGGAAAAAGATTTAACGTATTTAACTAAACTTTTAAATGAAATTCTAACGCTAAAAAAACTTTTAAATCAAAAACTATAACTTAAAGTGAAGACTCCTTCACATCTAGGTTCAGAGTAAGAGATGTAACCTAATATTTAAACTTATTGAAATTTATCCCAAGTGAAAAGTAGGTTGGCAGAAAATCTGAGTTCTGTTGGGTTTTTTGTTTGTTTGTTTTTTAAATGGTAAAGGTATTTTCTCCTACACAGAATAAAACCAAGTACTCAGAAAACTTCACCTGCAAATGCAGAAAGAATTAATGAGATGCTGTTGTGGAAATAATGAAATTCCTTATAGAAAGGCATGCCATCTTTAAACATAAACATGAGGTGTTTCTGATACAAGCAACTAGAATCCCAGATCATTGGTGACTCTTTCTAACTGCACTTCCCTCAAAAGGAAAGAGGGAGATAAAAGGAATTAGAAAAAAAATGTCAAAAGTCTACCCACTCAGTACACATTTAAATATCAATCATGAACTAAACAGGGTATAAATCCTTAAAGTTCCAGACACACAAAGAAAGACTTATAGATTAAAATGAAGGTGTTTTCATTCTAGAAGGAATATACTCATTTTTTGCATGTTAAAATAAAAATAAAACTCTAATTTTCATTTAAATGATACAAAACCTGTTAATAATCATTTGATAAAAAAACTGAAAAGATTCTCTTTTCCCTATTTTGTGGAGTATGGCAGCTTTTTGGATGAAAATAGTAGACCAAGATCAAAGGTTTCAAAAGAGTAGCAGGGAAGACAGAAATGCATAACCTAGAGAAAAATCAGCAACTCTGAAATCATTCCCTTAGGCTGTGACTGGAAATCCACATCATATTCTTATATTCTATGTGGAGGAGGCAAGCAAGAACTGTCTGTGGGGTTCTTTAGTCCTTCTTAGATCATGCGCTCTTTGTGAATTTGTTAAAAGCTATGGACTCAGTCACTGGAGTGAAATGCATGAATAGCCATATACAATATTTTTAATATAATTCCAAATAATCCATGGATTCCCCTAAAACTCATCCATAGACACCATATGAAGAATCTTGTTCTGGTCATGACTACAGAAGAACTGTCTTCTGCTTTCCATCATAGGTAATAGTTCTTAGTAAAACTGGGAAACAAAAAAAAGCCTGTCTTTGATATGTTGGCTCCAACCCCAATATATTTTCTTTACTTGTATATAAAATAATAATCTACTTCCAAAGCTACAAATGGTATTTATGAAGTGGTATTTTAAGTGGTTTTAGTTTTTCTTCATTGTGTAGGAAAAAAAGAAAATATTACTATATTCTTGTTTTATCCATGACATATAACCCCACACTAGAGACGACATTAATATTTCATCTTACTGTAT
This sequence comes from Miniopterus natalensis, assembly GCF_054644295.1. Classification (NCBI taxonomy): domain Eukaryota; kingdom Metazoa; phylum Chordata; class Mammalia; order Chiroptera; family Miniopteridae; genus Miniopterus; species Miniopterus natalensis. The sequence continues at coordinate 30,398,995 of NC_142095.1, read as the reverse complement.
GGTTTCCTGCACGTTTGTTTCACAAAACTAGGACAATACTATTTTTTGATTTATCACTAAAAAAACAGGTCACAAGTACCCTGGGTGAATACTTATAAAATTTAAACAATCATCCCAATTTAGCTGGTTTCTATACACAAAACTCCCTTTGTTCTAGCTTCATTCTTAAAATTCTCTATAAACACATTTTTAAAATAAACTGACATTAAAGTTTTGTATTTCTTTTTAAATCCTCACCCGAGGATATGTTTTCATTGATTTGAAAGAGAGACAGAGAGAGAGAGAGAGAAACATCAATGTGAGAGAGAAACATCAATCAGTTACCTCCTGCACACACCCCAACTGGGGATCGAACCCGCAACCTAGGTATGTGCTCTTACTGGGAACGGAACCTGCAACCTTTTGGTGTATGGGATGACATTCCAACCAACTGAGCCACCAGGCCAGGGCTAAAGTTTTGCATTATTAAATATCATGTACAACGAACTACATTTTCACGGAGAAGGAAAACAAATCACAGAGTTGGTATTTGAGTTGGGGCTAGAACCTCAAATACCCAGATTTTACTACATTGCTTTTTCCATTACATCATACTTCCTGTTTTTTAATAATTTAAAATGCACTAAAAAAAGAACACTACTTAAAATACTTGTGGTAAATTTTTCTCTAAATTGAATAATTATTCCATTTTAAGAACTTGAGTTTCCCTATAGCCTGGCATACCTGAAGTAGTAATATGCTTATAGTTCCTCCCTTATCTCTTTGGTATTCAGTCTTGTAACAGATTTATACTAAATAAATCTTACTGTTCAAACACCCCTGTGGGTTTTAACCAGTTTCCTGTGATAACCCAGTAGAAATAACTGTGTGGTGCCAGCTACCAGTCAATCAATAAAGCTGTAAGCCTTTACCCTTTAATAGGCTTTTTAAAAAAATCCTCATCTGAAGATACTTTTTCCATTGCTTTTCAGGGAGTAGAAGGGAGACAGAGAGAGGAAGAGAGAGAGAGAGAGAAACACTGATATGAGAGAGAGCTATTGATTGGTTGCCGACCATACCCCAACCCATGCTGGGGATGAGGCCTGTAACCTTTGGCCACAGCTGAACTCAGGACCCTTCAGTCTGCGGGCTGATGCTCTAACCACTGAGCCAAACTGGCTAGGGCCCTTTAATAGTCTTTCATTATGCAATACCACATCACTTCAGAAAGCCCCCTTTCATTCATGCTTAACAAGGACTTTTGACACCAGACACTCAGTATGGAATGAAACATTCCCTTTACTTAAGGATGTCACAATCTAGTATGGAAAAAGAAAACAACTGCCATAATGTGGCAAGTGCTGTAACAGCAGAGACAGTAGTGGCATGAAGAAAGGAGTGACGAACTTTCTGTGGGACAAGAAAAGTCTTATAGTTGTTGTCTTTAAGGTTGAATAGGAATTCTGCAAATGGATAAAAAAAGGGAAAGGGCATTCCATGAAGTGGGGGGAAAATACAAATTAAAGACAGAGGTGTGGTAAGTAAAATTTAGTTTTTTTCACATTATTGAGACAACATGTCATAAGCCTGGAATGTTCAGAATATTATTTTGCTTATGGAATGGGAATGTAGATTGTAACAAAATTCATTTATTCCTCCTTTCTAAATTGCACCTGTTAACTATTTTTCTACAAACTGTCCAAAGGGAAATAGCCCATCATTTATAAATAATAATGTGATAGATTCTCTCTTTACAGAAGTTTTGATTCTTTTCATTACTGTCTACCTTTAAAATCAAGATGAAGGAAATCCATTTTCAAAAAGTTTAGTAAATAGTGTGCCAGCTTCAAGATTCCCTGCGGCAATTCAGATCCCTTAAATGATACGAGATTTCTGTCTTGCAAAAATGAATTTCTTTTAGGAATCCCACAACAGATAACATTAAAGATACCACATTTTATCTAATGTAAGATGAAATAACTTATACAGTTCTCCAAAGATGACATACAAATGGCCAACAAGCATATGAAAATATGCTCAATATCACTAATCATCAGATAAATGCAAATCAAAACCACAGTGAGGTCTGTCAAGGTGGTGAAGTAGGTAAATTTGGTACTTGCATCCTCCCATACCACATCAAAATTACAACTAAACTACAGAACCATAATTCAGAACCACCTGAAATCCAGTTGAACAGAAGTGTTTAAGAATATTCAGAAGGCATATCAAGACTGGTAGGAGGGGCAGACACTCAGAGAGGGCTGGTCACACCCACATATGGTGGTTAAATATTAGGTGGGATATCTCAAGCTATGGAGGTCTCCCCTGAGGAGCCAGTGGTCCTAGCTCCACACCAGGCCCTGAAGCCCAGGGCTCCAGTGCTAGGAAGAGAAGTCCCCAAAACTTCTGGATATTAAAACCAACAGGGATTGTGGATGAGTGAGAGAGCACTGCTGGAGTCCCAGGCATTACTTGCTCTGAGCTCCAGCACTGGGGCAGCAGCTCAAAAGGCTCCATGATGTACAGGGAGGAACTGAATTGTCCAGTGAAGCCTGGAGGGGCAGCTTTCTCCCAGACAAAAGTGCTAGCAGAGGCTACTGTTCTTTTACTGAGCCCTCCTCCTACAGCTGGACAGGTGGGCGCCATATCTGAGTCCCCATCAACCTGGCTAATGCTGTTTGCCCCACCCTGGTGATTCCCTGAGACCTCGCCCTGTCCAACTTGTAGGCCCACCCAAGCCACTTCCAATGGCTTTTCCATACAAACGGCCTATCTTGGCCCATGCTGTGGACTTTCCTAAAATCTTTCAAAGGTTCACCAACCCCAAACACACAGCATCTGGCCTCAGTGTGCTCTGTATATCTTGCTAAGTGGACCTAGGCGCAGCACTAGTGGCAGCCCAAACTTGGTTCACAGCTTGGCCTCTCCCAGGCACCTCAGGCCCAGCACAAGTAAAAGCCATCTGCAGTTCACTTTGTAGCTCATGCTGGGGTAGGCCTGGGCAGGCACAGGCAGTGGCTAACCTTGGCCTGCAACTCCCAGAGGACCCCAAAGCCAGCATACCCAGTAGACAGCTTCATCGCACTAAAGCACCACCCAACCACTTCCATGAGCAGCACACTCAAGGGGCAAACTCATCAGGCACCAGAGCCCCACTAAAGCAAGTCCTGCTCTGTGGGCTCAGCTCCTAAACAGCAGATCCTCTGCTGTGGTTGCAGCCAGTCCTTGCCTCCAATCGGCCTGGGGTTAAATCCCTCCTATTGAAATGCCAACAGCAATCAGGCTCAACTACAACAGGAGAGTGCACACAGCCCACATGGGAGGGTCAGGGTGAGGAGCACACCTGAAGCATCCAGGTCTGGTGTCTGGGGAGGCTACACCATTAGGCCCTACAGGACACCTACTGCATAAGGCCACTCTACCAAGACTGGGAGACATGTGTTTCTAATACACAGAAACAAACACAGGGAGGCAGGCAAAATGAGGAGACAAAGAAACAGGTCCAAAATGGAAAAAAAGAACAAAAACTCCAGAATATGAACTAAACAAAAATCAATCTACTAGATGCAGAGTTCAAAACACTGGTTATAAGGATGCTCAAGGAACTTAGGGGAAGAGTAAATGAACTTAGTAAGAACTTCAACAAAGAGATAGGAAACATAAAAATGGAGAGAAAAGAGAACCAGTCAGTAATGAAGAATACAATAACTGAAATGAAAAATACATCAAAGGGAATCAACAGTAGAGCAGATGAAGTAGGGGGTCAAATCAACGATTTGGAAGATAAAGAAGCAGAAAACACCCAATCAGTACAGCAAAAAGAAAACAGAATCCAAAAAATGGAGGATACTTTAAGGGGCCTCTGGGACAACTTCAGTCTTACCAACATTCACATCATGGGGGTACTGGAAGGAGAAGAGAGAGAACAGAAGTTGAAAACCTATTGGAAAAAATGACAGGAAACTTCCTTAACCTAGTGAAGGACACAGACATAGAAATCTAAGAAGCACAGATACCCAAACAAGATGAACCCAAAGAGACGCACACCAAGACACATCATAATTAAAATGCTAAAGGTTAAAGACAAAGAGATACTCTTAAAAGCAGCAGGAGAAAAGCAATTAGTTATCTACAAAAGAGCTCCCATAAGACTGTCAGCTGATTTCTCAAGAGAAACTTCACAACCCAGAACAAACTGGCACAAAATATTCATAGTGATGAAAAGCAAGGATCTAAAACCAAGATTCATCTACCCAGCAAAGCTATCACTTAGAATCAAAGAACAGATAAAGAGCATCTCAGACAAGAAAAAGCTAAATGAGTTCATCACCACCAAACCAGTATTACAAGAAATGTTAAAGGGTGTCCTTTAAGAAGAAAACATAATAACAGTATGAATAATAAAATGGCAATAAATACCTATCAACAACTTTAAATACAAATGGATTAAAGGTTTCAATCAAAAGACACAGGGGACAGAATGGATAAGAAAACAGGACCGTTACATATGTTGTCTACAAGACACTCATTTTGGATCAAAAGACTCACAGAGACTGAAAGTAAAAGAATGGAAAAGATATTTCATGCAAATGAAAAGGAAACAAAAAAGGCTGGGGTACAATGCTTATACCAGACAAAATAGATTTTAAAACAAAGGCTATAACAGGAGACAATGAAGGACCCAGCAATTCCACTTCTGGGTATTTATCTGAAGAAACTCAGAACAGTAAATTGAAGAGACATATGAATCCCTACGTTCATTGCAACATTATTTACAACAGCTAAGATATGGAAGCAACTAAAGTATCCATCAATATATGAATGCATAAAGAAGCACTACATATATACAATGGAATATAACACAGTCATTTAAAAAAAATGAATGAGCCCTGGACAGTGTGTTCAGTAGTTAGAGTGTCGGCCCTACTCACTGAAGGGTTGGGGGTTCGATTTCTGGTCAAAGGCACGTACCTGGGTGGCAGGTTCGATCCCAGGCCCCGGTCAGAGAGTGCAGGAGGCAATCAATTGATGTCTCTCTCTCTCTCTCTCTCTCTCCCTCCCCCCATCTCTCCCTCTTGCTCTAAAAAGCAATGGAAAAAATATCCTCAGGTGAGGATTAACAAAACAAAAAACAAAACAAAACAAAACAATGAAATCTTGCCATCTGCAACAACATGGATGGACCTAGAGGGTACTGTGTTGAGTGAAAGAAGTCAAAAAGAAAAAGACAAATGCCATATGATTTCACTTATATGTGGAATGTAAATCACAAAATAAATGAACAAGTAGAACAGAAACTGACTCATAGACACAGAGAACATTTTGATGGTTGCCAGGTGGGAGGGGGTTGGGGGATGGGTGAAAAAGATGAAGAGATTAAGAAGTACAAGTTGGCAGTTACAGAACAGTCATGGGGATGTAAAGTAAAGCACAGGGAATATAGTCAATAATACTGCAATAGCTATGTATGGTGTGAGATGGGTACTAGATTTATCGGGGTGACCACTTCTTAAGGTGTATAAATGTCTAATCACTGGGGAGTACACTTAAAACTAATATAATGTAGTATGTCAACTGTAATTGAAAAATAAAATTATTTTTTTAAAATATATCTTTATTGATTTCAGAGAGAGGAAAGGAGAGGGAGAGAGAGATAGAAACATCAGTGATGAGAGAGTCATTGATCAGCTGCAGCCCACAACCCGGGCATGTGCCCTCACCGGGAATTGAACCCCGATCACCTAGGATCCTAGGTCGACGCTCAACCGCTGAGCCACGCCCGGCCAGGCGAAAAACAAAAATTTTTTAAAAATATGATGTCAATATGAAAACCCCCCACAATGAGCTATTATCTCATACCCATTAGAATAGCTACTATTAAAAAACAATCATAGCCCAGCCGGTGTGGCTTAGCAGTTGAGCATCAACCTAGGATTCAGAAGATCGTGGTTCGATTCCTGGTCAGGGGACATGCCCGAGTTGCGGGCTCGATCCCTAGTCAGGGGTGCGCAGGAGGCAGTCAATCAATGACAACTCTCTCATCATTGATGGTTCTATCTCTCTCCTTCTCCCTTCCTCTCTCTGAAATCAATAAAGATATATTTTTTTAAAAATACAATAACAAAAACAAAAAACAGAAAATAAGTGTTGGCAAGGATGTGGGAAAATTAAAACCTTTGCACACTGTTCATTGGATTGTAAACAGTGCAACTGCTGTGGGAAAATGGTATGAAAGTTCTTCAAAAAATTAAACAGAAGTGCCATATGATCCAGCAATCTCACTTGTGGGGTACAGATCCAAAAGAATTAAAAGCAGGGTCTCAAAGAGATGCCTGCACACCCATGTTCATAGCAGCATTATTCACAATAGCCAAGAGGTGGAAGGAAACCAAGTATCATCAACAAATAAATGGATAAACAAAATGTTATATATACATAAAAGGAAATATTACTCAGTCTTAAAAAGGAATTCCTTGCTACAAATTGGATAAACCTTGAGGACATTATGCTAAATGAATTAAGCCAATCAGAAAAAGACAAATATTGTATAATTCCACTTATATGAGGTAGCTAGGGTAGTCAAAATCTCAGAAACAGAAAGCAGAATGAATGGTGGTTACCAGCGGCTGGGGGAGAGGGAAAAAGGGAGAGATTTTTAATGGTTATAGAGTTTCAGATTTGTAAGATGAAAAAGTGTGAAGATCTGTTTCATAACATTATGAATATACTTAACACTAATATATGTGTACATTTAATATGGTTAAATGGTAAATTTTATGTGTATTTTAATACAATTTTTTAAACAGTTAAACGAATTCTCTCTCTCTCTCTTCCCTAATCCTCACCCATGGATATTTTTCCATTGATTTAGAGGGAGAGAAAGGGGGGAGAGAGAGAGACAGACAGACAGACAGACAGACAGACATTAATGTGAGAGAGAAACATCAATCGGTTGCCTTTCAAACACCCCCACCAGGGACTGAACCCGCAACCTAGGTATGTGCTCTGATGGGAATAGAACCTGCAACCTTTTGGTGTACAGGACAATGGTCCAACCAACTGACCCATGTATTTCTATTTCCAAGTATGCCCCTTGATTTGGCACTCTGTTTCCTTAAACTACTTTTTCCTTGTCTTGCATTTAGATATGCAGATCAACCAACAGATATCTTTTTCCAGAAAAAAATAAAATATTCTCAAAATAATAGAGCATTCTCTCCAGAGAAAAATGAATAGTTTGACAATGACACATCACTGCAGAGCTTTAAAGACCTAGTACCAAAAAAATGGCTTATTGCCAAGAACCCTTATAAATGAACAAAGAGCTGCTCCTTTCCAATTTGTCCTTTATAATACCTCATTGCTCATGATCACATAATGTTAAAAAATTATCCTTTAAAATATAATCAGCTTCTTTAGTCCTCATCTAAATTCTATTCCTCATACATGGCTTTTTAAAAAGGAAAATAATTACATAAAAATAACTACAACATTAAATGAAATAACTGTAAGTCTGAGGTTTTGTTCTCTCAAGTGGTACCCCATGCAGTTGCTTACAATACCGAGTATGTTGAACGTGAACATCACCACAGTCAGAGAGACAAAGGAACAACTTTTCCTCCCAACTACAGAAACATCTCTAGCAGTAAAAAAGGACATCAAATGATAACACTGGTCAAAAAGCCCAAAGACCACACATCACATATGGTGAGCAAACCAAGCAAAAAGAGGAGGTTGTTTAGGATTGTCAGGTCTTCCTATTGAGAGAACCATTTTAGGATTATGAAATGCCATTCTCTCACCTTTAGTATCTTACCTTAACATCTAATGTATCTGGTATTAACACAGCTTTATCATCTTTCTTTGGGTTAATGGCTGCATAGTACTACCGTTTCCTATCTTTTTACTTCCATCTTGCGTGTTGGGAGATACAATTCTTTTACCCATGTTTTCTTTATTCCTTTATTCCTTTCTTGTTTCTTTTCTATTAATCCAGTATTTTTAATATTCCATTTTCTCTCTTCTGTTAGTTTGTTATACATTTTTCTCTTTTTCTTTTGGTTACCTTGCAAATTATTATATATTGCTAACTTATTACAGTCTACTCGTAAGCACATTCCAAACAAACTAAGACCTTAACAACAATTTAACTTCATTAACTCTTCCTCCATTCTTTATGCTATTGTTGTATATTTTATTTCTACAATGTTTTAAACCTCAGGGACAGTAATATTATCACTTTAAAGCTCAACTATTTACTAACCTAAGGAAATACACATGAAAACTGTATTCAGAGTAAACAAAATTAAGTAATACTATTCCAGCTAAATTGATAGTTGCTGAATCCTCCACAGCTATATATACTCCAGCAGTCAGTGCTCAGAGTATGTTTTAGTGTCCAAATTCACAGGCATCCTGTATCTTAGTGGCACTCCACAGAATTTATAGCCTCCAGCCTCAGTAGTGTGTAGCTTCTAGAATATCACAGGAACCCTGATATAGCTCTAGGACCTAGTGGTTATAATAGGAACCTCAACTCTCCCACTTACTTAGCATGACAATGTCATTTTACCTCATCCATCCTTTCTACTGAAACATTTCCAAGTACGCTATAGCATGGATTCTTTCACTGGGCAGAAGGATCTGTTATCACATAGTTAAGGTCCTTTAACTCTGTTATGTTAAATCACATAAAATTACCATTTTTGTAGTCTAAATCTGCTCAAATATTGGCAATTTCATATGTTATGTTTAAGTATAAGTCTAATAAAAACCAGGATTTAGTAAAACTTAATCCAGGTTTCCTTCACCCAAATGAAGATTTGGAAGACTAAGCTTTAACATCTAAAATCAAATTTTAAAAAGATTATTCTGTCCATGATAATCTAGGCCAATGAAAAGAGAATAAAGTTCATGTTTAGCTATTCAGTAAAGAGAATTTGAGACAGAAGATAATTACAAAAGTGATTTTGCTATAGAAACGCTATTATTTTAGCAGCTACAGGAAGAAACAAATGGATTCTAGTCTTTGTCTTTTAACCTTCACAACAGTGGCTCCCTATATTTCAAGAAGTTCTATTATGTGCTGGAGAGAAAAGAAATAGAAATGAAATTTTCTGTGATTTCCACTTGGGGGCAAAGGAGACTTTGGAGGGCAAGTTTATATCAAAGTCCCCCAATTTTCTATTCTAATAAAAGCTTCCTTAGAGGGCAATTAATGGATTAAAGGACTGAACATATTTATCTTGGCTTTCTACTAAAATTGAATAATAAAAGGTATACACCCACAAAGGCATAGAGAACTGGAAACAGCAGTAGGTAGATGTCAATAAAATTCTGGAAAGTGAAAAAAAAAAAAGGTCCAGTAATAAATGACTTACCTTTCTATTTTTCTCCAGTCAGATAAGTACCTGGCAAGTAATGGATGGTGTGGGAAAATCAACAAGAAGCAAGGCAGTTTATGGCAGAACTACAGAAAGGTCAGGACTTGGAATTATCAAGGGCTACTCTAAAAAAAAACAGGGGCATAAGGCTGGGCCTGAAAACAGAAGGAATGGATAAAAGTATTTATAATGAGCAGTTAGATCAGCAGGTCATTCTCCTAACACAGAGTAAAGCAATCAGTCCAGAGGTTTACTTTCTGGTGAGACTGAAACAAAGGACCAGAAGGATTCTAGACTGAGGTACGCAGTTGAGGGCTGCGGTGAGGTCCCATTCTGAGGGCAGAGGATTAAACTGACAAATGAGAATTTCAGTCCTTTCCTCCTAGTCTTCCAGAACACAGGCTGCCAGGTTTATTACCAACGTCATCCACCAACCCCCAAGGCAAGACTTTGAACAATTCCTCTGGAAAAATAAAAAAAAGACCTACAAATACTTACAATTTGAGGGGCCTGCAATAAAAAGGGTCTCTGCTCGATTACTCTATGGTAGAAACCAACAGGCAACAAGCCCTCACAAAGGAGAGCTTCCTAGAGCATTTTTTAAAAATTCTTTTTTATTTAAATTGATTTGAGAGAGGAAGGGAGAGGGAGAGAGAGGGAAACATCAATGTGAGAGAGAAATATCAATTGGTTGTCTCCCATACACGTCCTGACCAGGAATGGAACCTGTAACCTCTTGTGTACGGAACAACGCTCCAACCAACTGAGCCACACTGGCAGGGCTTCCTACAGCATTTTACTGCATCTCTCAAATATGAAAAGAAAGCCATCGATGAGCGGACACTTGAGAAAAGCCTCTAACAAAAAAGAGAGAGACTAAAACAAAAATCCAGAAAAAAGAAACTCCAAAGAGACAGAGACAATATAGGAAGCATATATGTATATATATAAAGATATATATAAAGAGATATATATACACACACACACACACATATATGTATATATCCTCAGAGAAAAAAGAAAACAAAATCTATAAAATAAGAACAGGATGTCATAAAATTCACAGAACAGGAAAAGAAAAAGTACTTAAAAATTTAAAATAGAAATAAAATATTTAATAGAATGATTGGAAAATAAGTTTTAAGAAAATTTCCCAGAAATTAGAATAAAAAACAGAGACAAAAAAAAAAAAGAAAACTAAACTAAACTAAAGGTTATGTACCAGAATATCCAAACTCTGACTAACAAGAGAATAGAAATATAAATGGGGGAATTCTATGTCATCTGTAAATAAAATTTAAAAACAAGAAATACAAGTGGCGGAGGAAGATAATTAAATAATATAAATGAATTACAGCTATGTAGAATAAACTGGATCAATGTTAGGAACATATTTTTGCATAAAAAAGAAAGTCATAGAAGACTATATAAACTATATATAATACCATTTTCTAAAGCTCCCAAACAAGTAAAACTCAACAATATAGTGTCACATACATATATAATCAACTGTTTTTAAAAAGTGAACAGAAGAAGAAAAAGTGAACAAAACACAAAATTTTGTACATTGGGAGACCACATGCAGGGGTGGGCTAAAGTAAGTTAACAGTTGTTCGTATGAAAAATAATACAATAATTAATAAGTGATAATACAAGAATAAACTCTGTGTTTTGTATACTCACAACTGTAAATCTACTTTGGCCCACCCTTGTATATTTTCAAGGGCATGGAGATAGTAATGTTCCCATTCTTAAGTTGTATGGTAGGTTCACAGGTCATTTGTTTATCATTGTGTCAGAGTTTATATAAGTAAAATTTATTTTTACATAAATAAAATATTACATAATAAAAAATTTAAAACAAAATCAGTTTTTCGGCAGTCAGGTAAGTGCTTGACAGGTTAGTGGGAGGTGTGGCAAAAACAAATTTTTTGAGTTTGATAGAATAAAAATTAATATTATAATAGTTTCCTAAAATTAATGTTTCCAGCCCTGGCTGGTGTGGCTCAGGTTGTTGAGCATTGTCCCTTGGACCGAAAGGTTGCCATTTTGATTCCCAGTCAGGGCACATTCTGAGGTTGTGGGTTTGATTCCCAGTCGGGGTACTAATGAGAGGCAACCAATCCATGTTTCTCTCTCTCATCAATGTTTCTCTCTGCCTCTCTCTTCTTTCCTCTCTCTCCAAAATCAATAAAAACGTATTTTTTATTAAAAAAACAAAACACTAATGTTTCCAGGTCAAGTCTTGAAGTGTTCCAGATTGAAAGGACCCACAAGTATCCAGCCCTACAGATGCCAACAAGACTCATACCAAGGCACGTAATTGTAAAACCTCAGAACAGAAGATAAGGAGAACACTTTTTTAAATTCTTGAGAGAAAAACAGGTGCTACCCAGAAGATCAACAATCAGTATGGCACCAAATTTTTCAATAACAATATTAGCAGCTAGAAATTAAAGATAAAATGCTTTACAAAATTCTATGGGAAAATTATTTCCAACCTAAAACTTCACACTCAGCCAATGAAGTATTAAAATAAATGAAGCATCAGAACAGAAAAAAGAAATTTAGAAATGGGAATTATCTCCCATGCATCCTTTTTCATAAGCTTCCAGAGAGTGCTTCATGAAAAGAAAGGAATAAACGAAATAAACAAGATGACGTGAAATCAAGGAAACAGGAGATCTGATATTTATTAACAGTTGAAGGACTCCCAGGACAAACGGTGTGTACTAGTCTTGGAGAGCAATCAATTCAGACCAGAGGAAAAGTGAGGGATCCATGAAATATATCACTAAGAAAAAGATGAAACAGAAGACTATGTGATGTTTCTGAAAGTCTTGCGAGAAGATCTGGAGTTCCTTCAGAATATGGACATGACCCAATTATAGCTATAAAGAACAATAAAAATTGAAGCAATTAACTCCAGAGATGAAATAATGTATAAAACAGGAAATGTAATTATAATATACTATAAGGTACAAGAATTTACATTGGCATAATATAAACAGTATATTGAAATTTAACTAAAATTTTAATAAGATGTCGGCAGGAGAGATAATAAGAGATCCAAATCATCACTTTCATTGTAAGAAATCAACAGATATCTAAAACAGAAAAAAAATGGCATAAGCATATTATTAGAAAATATTTAGATAAATTCCAGAATAAAAAGTTAAAAGTTTAAATGTCTGCTTGTGAGAAGGGGGAAATAGGATAGTATTCAGGTTATTAGAACCCTACTATAGTTTAAAAAAAAAAATGTTTTATACCATGTGATGAAAATAAAAATTAAAATAAAATTTCCTTGGTTTAGATATGCTGACAGCTTTGAAAACCTGGAAGATGGTAGGTGGCATGAGTCTATGAAAACTTCACAAAAACTTTAAAATAGTAGATTCACAAACAAGCAGAATGTTTCATACTTCCAGTTGTGTTGAAAAGAGATGACTTTTAAATTCTTAGTTTCAACAATTCTCTGAAGGACTAAGGAAACAGACACATATCTGAAATAGTATTAATTTCTTAACTTCTTTGTTCTTGTAGCTTACTGTTGGCCTAAAGTCACAATTCAGTCTTCCTTTGTCAGAATGCTTTTCAGAGCTTCCAGCTGTGATTTCAAAAATGGTACTAGGACAATACAGAATTGTGAAGCCACAGACAGTGAATGATAAGAGATACAAACAGGAAGAAAAAAAATCACAAGGGTACAACTCTTTAAGGAGAATGATAAACACAGTATCTATAAAAAAATATATGTTTAAAATATTCAAATTACACACCAAAAAAATGGTTTTTGATATTTGGAGGCCACTACACTAGATAGTGACTTTTATTTAAAAAAAAAATTAGGTCATAGGGGGCCTACCTATATAATTAGGGATCCTCAATAGATATTAAATACTCATAATCAGTGTACCATCAACCAGCTATAAGTAGTTACTTAGCATCAAAACTTAATGGAATGTAAATAGTCTTTCAAAATAGTAAAGTGATTTTCTTGGTATGAAAGTACAGAGCTAGTGGCAGAGAAATGGATTATCCAGCTCTCCATCTAGTTTACAAACACACACATTCATACACACTCCCAGAGGGAAATAAAAATCTATGAGGACATCTTTAATTAACCCTCCAACCTAAATCTAAATTTAAAAGCCTAAGCTGGAGTTTTCAGAATATTAACATTGGAAGTGATCTCAAGAAGATATCAATGGGAATGCAGACTGCTGCAGCCACTATGAAAAACAGTATGGAGTTTCCTCAAAAATTAAAAATGGAACTGTCATTGGACCCAATAATCCTACTTCTAGGAATAGAGCCTAAGAATCCTAAAGCACCAATCAGAAAGAATATAAGCACCTCTATGTTCAAAGCAGCACTATTTACAATAACTAAGATCTGGAAACAGCCCAAGTGCCCATTAGAAGATGAGTGGGTTAAAAAACTGGTGATACATTTACAGAATGGAATACTATGCAGCTGTAAAAAAGAAGGATAGCTTAACCTTTGAGACAGCATGGGGTGACCTGGAAAGTATTATGCTAATCAAAATAAACCAGTCAGAGAAAGCCAAGTATCACATGATCTCACTTATACGTAGAATCTAATGAACAAAATAAACTGACAAACAAAATAGAACCAGGACATGGAAGCATGCACTAGAATGATGAATGTCAGAGGGAAGTGGGGGCGGAAGGAGATTAACCAAAGAACTTATATGCATGTATGTATAACCCTTGCACAGTGGCAACAGTACAGTGAAGGCATGGGGAGAGGGGAGAGCAGAGTGGTCAATTGGGGGAGGGGCACATCTGTAATATTTTCAACAATAAAAATAAATTTAGCCCCAGCCAGTCTTGCTCAGTGGTTAGAGCATTGGCCTGTGGACTGAAGGGTCCCAAGTTCGATTCCGGCCAAGGGCATGTACATTGGCTACAGGCTCAATCCCTGACATACGTCGAGGCACGTACAGAAGGCAACCAATCGATGTTTCTCTCTCACATCAGTTTCTCTTTCTCTCCCCCTTCCATTCTCTCTGAAAAGCAACAGAAAAAATATCCTCTAGTGAGGATTAAAAAAAAAAAAATTATCTAACAGTTTCAACAAAAGTGTCAGCACTTCAGAATACTACTTTATTAAAAAATCCTACGTGACGACTGAATAAAGATGTGGTTTTCCTTTCCCTTTCCTTCCACCATCTCCTTCAAGCCTAAGCTCAAGCTAGGTGCCCACCGGCTTAGTACTGCTTTTGTCATGGCCCTCAGTGATGCTGATGTGCAAAATCAGATTAAGCATATAACAGCTTTTATTGAACAAGAAGCCAATGAAAAAGCAGAAGAAATAGATGCAAAAGCAGAATAGTTCAACATTGAGAAAGGTCATCTTGGGCAAACCCACAGACTGAAGATTATGGAATACTGGAAGAAAAAAAAGCAGAGAGAGCAGCAGAAAAATATTCAGATGTCCAATTTGATGAATCAAGCAAGACTCAAAGTCCTCAAAGCAAGAGATGACCTTATTACAGGCCTACTAAGTGAAGCAAAACAGAGACTCGTCAAAGTGGTAATAGATACAACGAGGTACCAAGTGCTGCTGGACAGACTGGCCCTCCAGGGTCTGTACCAGTTACTGAAACACCAATAACTGTTCCAATAAGTGTTCCTTATTTGTTGCTGGAAACAGGATTTCCCTCTGGTAAAGGCTGCAGTGCAAAAAGCAATCCCTATGTACAAAATAGCCATCAAAAAAGATATTGATGATCAGGAGGCCTACCTGCCTGAGACAGCTGGTGGAGTTGAGACCTATAATGGGAATGGTAAAGTAAAGGTTCCAATACCCTAGAGAGCCAAATGGATCTCATAGCTAAGCAGATGATGCCAGAAGTATGGGGAGCCTTGTTTGGTGCAAATGCCAAGAGGAAGTTTTTGGACTAAGCCCTTGAGAGGTGGAGTTCATGTACTACTATGATGTGGATTTTTCTGATATTTGAACAAACAAGATTATCTATGTAGCTTCCTCTTTGCTGTTCTAATATTCTGTATCTATTAGTAGATATCCATCTGTACTAATGCCCTTAGCCTAACTGTTAACAATGGGAGAAAGTTTCATTTAATATGATCAGGAAACCTAACTCTAGTTTATCTAAAAGTAACACAACTTTCAGCTGGTTCTGCAACACGAAGGTGAAAAAATCAGGTGGTGGTTGCATGGACTTTACCCAGTCTTCTGCTCTTCCTCTGCTTCTAGTTATCTAGTCTAGAGGTTATGTGTATGGTGTCCTCTGCCAGTAAGTCTCTGCTCTTTAGGTTTAACATGCACGTAGTACATGCATTCCTTCCAGCAGTAGTAGCTTCCCTATTATCTGTTTGGGCCTAGAAGTGTTCCTTATCTGTAAATGTGATCTAAAATATAAGCCATGATGCTTTATTAAAACAAAAGGTTTACGTTAAAAAAAAGAAAAAAAGTGGTGTGTGTGCGTGTATATGTGCACACAATGGAATATTACTTGGCCATAAAAAAAGAATGAAATCTTACCATTTGCAACAACATGGATAAACCTAGAAGGTATTATGCTAAGTGAAATAAGTCAGAAAGAAAAATACCCTATGATTTCACTTATATGTGGAATCTAAAGAACAAAATAAACAAACAATACAGAAACAGACTGTAGACAAAAAAATAACAAACTGACAGTTGCCAAATGTGAGGGGGAAAGGGAGCTGGGTGAAAAAGGTGAAGGGATTAAGAAGTGCAAACTGATAGTTACAAAATAGTCATGGGGTGTAACATACAGCACAGGGAATATAGTCAATAATACTGTAATAACCGTGTGTGGTACCAGGTGGCTACTATACTTATTGGGGAGATCACTTTGTAAGTTATATAAATGTCCAACCACTACACTGTACAAGTGAAACTAATATAAATATTGAGTGTAAAAAAAGTCGATGTGAGGTCTAAGAAGATCCTGAAATCACAAATATGACGGACAAGCAACATTTGCTATCTTACTATACTAAAAAGAAAGAACTTGCTAATAAGAATTTCTTCCTGTTAGGTCTCAATAGACCAGACCATTCCACATCACCATATCTGATTCCCTGAGAGATGCTGAATTATAATTTCAGAGGCTTTTTTTACCCCAGTAGGATAAAATTTCTATTATTTTGAGCTGGGAAAATTTTTTTTAAAGACAAAATTTCTTTGGATTTTAGAGATCACAAACATTCATTAAAGAAGACAATGCTTTGCAAAATATTAAAAAAAAATTGAGCACTGATTAAAAAACAAAAGTACCTGAAGATCTAAATGTAATAAATGACTGGATTCTTAAACATGCTGCAAAATTTCTTCTAATTACTCATGTAGTGTTGGAGGTAGGAAATGTTAAGTGACATTTTGCTTCATCTTTAACACCATATCAAAAGAAGGCAGAAGTTGAAAGCATCTCACTCTTAAAAGCAAATATTTTAGAAATAAGAGATAAGTTCTCTAGAAAAGTCTTTTCTAACATTTTCAAATTACTAAGAATCTTTTCGTTGTTAATCCTTACCTGAGGATATTTTTTCCATTGATTTTTTTAGAGAGTGGAAGGGAGGGGGAGAGAGCGAGAGAGAGAACCATCAATGTGATAGAGACACATCGATTGGTTGCCTCCTGCACGTGCCCCAACCTCGGCCAGGAATAGAGCCTGCACCGAGGTACATGCCCTTGACAGGGAATCAAACTCAAGGCCCTTCAGTCAGAGGGGCCGACACTCTAAACACTGAGCCAAACTAGCTAGGGCTAAGAATCTATATTTTAAAGCACTATCTATAAAAATTTCAATTACTCCAAATTAAATTCTATGACTTCCACCAAATAAAATTAAAGATATGGAAAATAAGTCAGATTGCAAAAAGGAAAAACAACTTTATAATGAAGTTGTGCATATTAAAAGCATATAGTACTTTAGAATAAGAAAAGTGAGACTTCAGCTCTAGTTACCACTGTAACCGTATCTGGGCATTGTAGTCTATTTTGGAGACCACAATTTAAGAGGAATACTGAAGAACTGGAACAATCAAGAGTTGATGTACCAGTATGACTAAATATTCAAAACTGTGATGTGAAAGAACATACCACTGCTTGCTTCAGCAGCATATATACTAAAATTGGAACAAGACAGAGATTAGCTTGGCCTCTGCATGAGGATGATATTCAAATTTGTGAAACGTTCCGTATTTTTCATGGACCTCTGGCATCCTTAGTGAATTGCTGAAACCACAAGTTTAAATCTGTGACTGCCAACAATCTACTTGATTTGGAGTTTCCCGGTGGAACCCAGGCTCCTAATTCAGTGTCCCAAGGAACCCCAGAATCTTACAGCTGGAATGTAATTTAAGGCATTCTTTAGGTCAGCTTTCTCCTTGAGCTATCTACTCCAAGCCTTATTGATGGCTACAAGATTAATTGTTGGCAAGACTCACAGTAGCAAAGAACAGTGGTCAAAAGCACTGTTCTGGAGTTACAAAGGCTTGGTTCTGACATCCAATAAACTTCTTACCAATTGGGTGAACTTGAAAAGTCATTTCAACCTCAATTTTCTGTTTCCTCACTTATTAACTAATTTATGAGATAGTAATACTTCACAGTACAGTGTAGTGAGGATTCACTACTGCATTCTAACACACAGAATGCTTGGATCAATAAATATTTGCTGAATTAAAAATAAAAAAGAATATCCCAAGGTCTAGGTATTATTAGCCTAGAGAAGGAACTATTCAGAGATACACATTGTGAAAGCTATTCATGCCTGCAGAGGGATTACATACATTCTGATTGACTTTTACTGGAGAAATACAGGGAACCAGATTTCAGTTTAATATGTTGAATTTGCCTAATAGAGAGATCCACAAATAGAATGGCCTTCTCTGAGAGATTCTGAGAGACCAGACAACCACGTGGGGAAAATGTTATAGAGCTCAATAAAATGATTACAGAAGTCCCTCCCAACCTAAGATGTTATGTTAATGAAAGCCTCAAAAACATAAGTGGAACTTTCTTTCGACAATGCTCTAGCACTCTTGTCTTACCCCTCCAGGTGGCTATATCAACTTGGCAGGGGAAAAATAACTAAAAACACAGAATTAAAAATAATCATTGCTACTAACTGCCAGATTACCTGAAAGCAAGGATAAATCTGCCAATTATCTAATTACCTCTTTTTTCCTACTTTAAAGTACTGTTGGAGGTTAGGAAGACTATGGTGGCTTCTGGACTTCTAGCAATTTTGTTGCAGCCTTTTTTAACAATAGATATGAAAAGCAATGGGAAACTTACTTCTTTCTTTTATCTAAACTTCTACTTTATTCATTTCTACTACAAGAGTTAGTTTTGGCCCAGCCGGGAGTGGCTCAGCGGTTGAGCGTCAACCTAGGATCTAGGCGGTCGGGGTTCGATTAGCAGTCAGGGCACATGCCCGGGTTGTGGGCTCGATCAATGACTCTCTCATCATTGATGTTTTTATCTCTCTCTCCCCCTCTCCTTTCCTCTCTCTGAAATCAATAAAAAGATATATTTAAAAAAAAAAAAAAGTTAGTTTTGGGGCTTCAAATCTTGCTTTAACTGTTATGGCAGATAGTTTAATTTTTTTTAGGTGTTTTAGAAAAATTAGTCTAGTTAGGTGTACCTTCCAACTAGTTGGCAGGTTACCAACTTTTTGGCAGTATAGATCCTTCTAAGATATCCTACGTTCTCTGCTTTTATATTACACTTTTCCCACTAAATACATGATAAAAACTTACAATATTGAGGCATCTGTGCTGTAATAGAATGACCAAAGACCTTAAGACTCAGCCATGTACTAGCTCTCTGGTCTTAGGGCAATTTTTAAATTTTTAAATGTCCCTAAGCCCCAATTACCTTGTTTGTAAAAATGAAGATCAGACCTACCTCAAACAGCTAACATGCAACTTAAATTATACTATATATATATATATATATATATATATATATATATATATATATAAAGGTCTTGCACACATTTTTATAGTCAACAAGCTGAGTATGAGCCCCATATAATGACATTAAAACAAATTCACTTCCACAAAACATTCTTGCAAAGATTACTACCAAGTACATGGAAAAGATTCTCTATTATCAAATGAGTCATTAAAATTCAGTATTCTCGCCCAGCCAGGCGTGGCTCAGTGGTTGGGCATCGACCTGGGATCCAGGCGATTGGAGTTCGATTCCTGGGTCAGGGCACATGCCCGGGTTGCGGGCTCAATCAATGACTCTCTCATCATTGATGTTTTTATCTCTCTCTCTCCCTCTTTTTTCCTCTCTCTGAAATCAATATAAGATTTTAAAAAATAATAATAAAAAAATAATAAAATAATAAAATTCAGTATTCTCAAGGCAGGTTTCTTGGTGTTTTATGGCAATCAGAAAGATGATACAGGGATAGTTCTGTCATCCACCTTTCTTAACTATAATTATGCAACATTATGTTGTGGTTAATGTGAGACTTTAATCTGAGCTCTCTTTTCCAACCCCCCCGCCCTCAACCTTACAATGCAGAAATAGCTCCAGGAAACTGTTTATTTAACTGGCTATCGCATTAAACAGAAGAGGCCTTATATTAGATAACTGTAAATAATTATTCTTTTTTCTTATTCTGTTTAGGTATCTGAGAATACAGAATGTCATTGCTACATTTTAATGATGAACAGTATTAAATAACTCTAGAGAATTATTATAGTATTTTATTTCCACTGCTACTCACTGGAAAAAGAGTAAGAAGTAATATAAGAAACAACAAAAAAGAAACCAAACAGGGGTAGTGATGAAATCAGCCTTTGTCACTGCTCTTAGATTTCTGCCTTCATTCAAATGAGTTGATCTAGTTACCAATATTTGTAAATATTATCCCCAGCTTGACAAAAATGGTGTTCTTTGCTTCTCTGAAATGGTCAACAGGGTAAAGAAGCAAGAATGCTGAACACAGAATCAGAGATAACCCAGGGACCTGTGGTATCCCTCAAAATTAGCGTATAACCTCAGGCAGGTTTTAACGTCTTTAAACCTGTAAAATGAGGAATTTGATTAGGATTATCCCTATGAGTTTTTGCTAATCACTTGGCAACAACCAGTGATCTATTGCTAAAAATCATTTGCACTGCAAGGGACTCATTTTGTAACCCAAGGTTTCTTAATTCTTAGCTTCCTCATTATTATAATTTTGACATCTGTGTCAGGGCTCCTTATGCCAGCAAGATGTTACTATGATAAAATGTACTTGTCAGTTCTTAATAAATATTTGACTTGATCTTCGGGAGGAAATATGAATATTTTTATAATCTGTAAACCAACAAATCCTTATTAATTCTCTTTACAAAGCAAGTTGTCATAAGATTACTCTTAAACATCAAACACCTTTTATATATGTAAAATGATTCTATTAAAGAAAAAGATATTTCCAAAAATCTACCTATATATAAAAGGAGAGACATAAATTAATGCATACACACACACACACACACACACATTGACTCTGAAGTATGAAAGTTTGAAAGTGAAATCTAGTCTGCTCCCACTGACTGACAAGATCACAGGTCATGATGATGTAACATCAAAATAAGTCAATTTTTAATAGATAGTTACTAAGCCCAACATTGTGCAAACTTACCAAAGTTGCCTCTCGAGATAAAATGCTGTACTATGATCTCTGAAGAAAAACCAATCCTCTCTAGTGATTACCTCATGTAGTACATAATCCTGGTATGTCCTCCTGTCTGTCTGTATATCTACCTACCTACCTATGAGTTTCTGGAAGCTAACAGTCACAAGGCAAGACCCTGTAACAGTGTTCTGGATAAACAAAAGAGTAGTAGACTTTGGATGAGAAAATTCTCCTCCCTCACTCCTAAGAGTCAAGGCTACTGATGAAGTACCCAATCTCTTGTCAATAAAAGGGGAAAGCAGAACTTAGGTCACATACTATATTCCTTTAAAGTTCTAATTACTCTAAAGTCTGTATTTTTACAATATAAAGGAAAAGGAGGTTAAATTTAAATAGTAAACCTGACTTTGCATTATGTCCAGCCTTCATCATAAAAGCCACTGGTTGGAACAAAAGGAATGTAACTCAGATTTTTTAAAGTGTTTTTTTTTTTTTTTTTTTTAATGTCTTTATTGATTTCAGAAAGAGGAATGGAGAGGGAGAGAGAGAGATAGAAACATCAATGATGAGTCATTGATCGGCTGCCTCCTGCACATCCACCACTGTGGACAGAGCCCGAAACCCGGGCATGTGCCCTGACCGAGAATCGAACCTTGATCTCCTAGATCATAGGTCAATGCTCAACCGCTGAGCCACACCAGCTGGGCTCAATTTTTTTTTAAAAAAAAACAACAACCCAAAAACTTTAAGAAGCATCCCTATGATGATCAACTTTACATGACAAATTTACCAAGGTCAGGAAGCCCCTAGTTATACCTTCAATTTTACTCATAAGACAACCATATTAAATGTCTACATAAGATAATTAAGGATAATCATAATATCTTTTGGACCACAACATAAATATACTGTATTAAAGGAAATATGCATTCTAGACCTCTGAGCTAGAAAAGTTACATGCTCTATAAAAAACTAAAAAACCAAAAATACATCCTCATCTCTGACTTATTCCCACTTTGCCAGTCTCATATTATTTCCTTGACAGTGAATAAAATAGTCCCTTGACATTGTCAGCTACCTGGCACTAAATATACAGAAAATAAAGATATCTTTTGGTTTGCATCAAAAAATATAATTTTTCAACTGCTTTGTGAGAAAATAAACATTATCTTACTAGATCTCCCAAGCAAATCTGTAGGTTTTAAACTTTATTTTTTATTCTTACATTGCCATTAATTCCTACCTACTCTTCTATTTTCTACTCCATATCAATTCAGTTACAAGAGCACCTAATGTCTGGCCGGCGTGGCTCAGTGGTTAAGCGTCGAGCCAAGAACCAGGAGGTCATGGTTGGATTCCTGGTCAGGGCCTGGGTTGCAGGCTTGATCCCCAGTTGAGGGCATGCAGGAGGCAGCCAATCAGTAACTCTCTCGCATCACTGATGTCTCTATCTCCCTCTACCTTCCTCTCTCTGAAATCAATAAAAACATGTATTTTTTTTTTTTTTAAAAGCACCTACTACTACTACTACTACTACAATTTTCAACCAGTGTGCTGCAATAATTTTTAAAATATGAAATATCTGACTATTTACTCAGCAGTACTGACATCTTTTCCCTTAGACTATCAAATAAAAAAATGACAACAGCCAACACAACAAGCCATTGTGTTGGTGTGAATGAATCAAACTTATACCCTTTTTTTTTTGGTCAGATCAGCAAAAAATATATTATTTGGTGCGCCACAGAACGTTAGTAATTAGTTTATATGTGCCATGAGATTAAAAAGGTTGAAAATAGATGTACTACTATGTCATGGTCACTGTACTCAATTCAATCCAGCCCATATCCTAATGATCTCCTATACGAGTTACTTCTCAAGTTATAATCCTCCATTTATCAATGTCCTGTCAGTAGGACAGTCATACCCTCTCTTCCACCTACTGATCCTAGCCTGGTGCACCACCTGGTGGTCAGCAACAGGACTTATCCTTCCCACCACCTCATTTCTTCCCCCTTGGGAGAACAGTACACCTGGGCTTTCTGGTTTTGCTCAGTTCAACTAATTCAATCTTAGAACTTTCTGTTTTCCTTCCTTCCTTCCTTCCTTCCTTCCTTCCTTCCTTCCTTCCTTCCTTCCTTCCTTCCTTCCTTCCTTCCTTCCTTCCTTCCTTCCTTCTTTCCTTCCTCCCTCCCTCCCTCCCTCCCTCTCTCCCTCCTTCCTTCCTTTCCTTCCTTTCCTTCCTTTCCTTCCTCCCTCCCTCCCTCCCTCTTTCTTTTCTTTTTTTCTTTTCTTTTTTTTCTTTTCTTTTCTTTTTTTCTTTTCTTTTTTTCTTTTCTTTCTTTCTTTCTTTCTTTCTTTCTTTCTTTCTTTCTTTCTTTCTTTCTTTCTTTCTCTCTTTCTCTCTCTTTCTCTCTCTCTTTCTCTCTCTTTCTCTCTCTCTCCCCCCCTTCCTCCCTTCCTCCCTTTCTCTCTTTCTCTCTTCTGATTGCCTCCCTTACACACCCCACCAGGTTCAAACCCACAACCTGGGCATACGCCCTGACTGGTTAGGCTCTAGGGTTCCATGTGAGATATAAATAAAGATAAATAGCACTTGGTCCTAGCTCTCCAGAGGCTCACAACTAGGTTTTCTTTTGTTTTGTTTCCTTCTACCTTTTTAATGCAAATATAAGCTATTTTGAAACTTGAAATTTGCATGTACTGTGTTATCTTTCAATGTAGAGGATCTCTATTGACTGTGCCTCATACTCCTAAGACATCCTCCACGGAGCATATTCTCTATAAAGCCCGTCAATACTTGACCTACTCAGTTCTCCCTTTTCTGAACTCCTGTCCTTAATTTCAGTAACAAGTGATTTTATATGTTGTTCTCTATCCAAGCTTTTAACTGCTA
This sequence comes from Miniopterus natalensis, assembly GCF_054644295.1. Taxonomy (NCBI): domain Eukaryota; kingdom Metazoa; phylum Chordata; class Mammalia; order Chiroptera; family Miniopteridae; genus Miniopterus; species Miniopterus natalensis. The sequence continues at coordinate 30,375,069 of NC_142095.1, read as the reverse complement.
AGAATGCATTATAAGTGTGCTGTAATATTGATCTTAGCCCTCCAGGTAGCTGAGCAGAGCCTAGGATCAACTACCTCACGGTGAACATAACATCACTTTACCCTGCTGTGCTGTACAGATATTTTAATTTTCTATGTGTGCCATGAAAAAGACTGGAAAGTACAGCAGGTTTAATCTGTAGCAGTTTCATATTAGAAGTAACATTAAATATTATTTAGTACAATAACCTCATCGTGATGGAAATGAAATCTAGAAATTTTATTTTGTGTAAGGTAACCCTGATACTTAATAACAGATATTAGACATTCTAAGAATCTAAAACCGGAGGCTCCTAGATTCTGTGCTTCATTATACCACATTGCTTCTTTTAATTGCCACTTATGTAAATCCTGCCACCCCAACAAGACTGTAAGGTCTTTGAGAATAAGGATTTAACATGATTTATATGTAGCTCTCACTTAAAACTGAGGTGGGCAAAGTACGGGCAATGGCTCAGATGGTATCTACCAGAGAGAAACCCAAGCATGCCCATTCATTTACATATTGTGGGTAACTGCTTTCATGCTTCTGCTGCAGAGTTGGGAGCTGCAAGAGATCATATGGTTAAAAATATTACTATTTACAGAAAAGGTTTACAGACCCTGACCTAAAACAATGCTAAACACTCAATATACATTATTAAACAAATGTGTGAACAAACACTGGGGGAAAACATTTCTGATCCCATGGTAATTTATAAAAGATAAAAGAACATGTAAACTGAGATATCACCATGAGAGCTTTCATTTGGCTTAACCAGGTTTGCACTTTCGTCTGTACCAATTTTTCATATTCCACATCATAGACTCAAAGAACAAAGTTGGCAGGGACCTAAAGATCAGGTAGGTAGTTAATTGGCAAATAAACTCAGCTGATAAATGACAAATCCAAAACAGAAGGCTTTTTAAAAAGAATTGTTTTCTATTATAATCAAACAATTTTTTTTTAATCCTCACCCCGGGATATGTTTTCATTGATTTTGTTTCTGTTGTTTTTTTAGAGAGAGAGAAAGGGAGGGAGGGAGAGAGAGAGAGACCATATTATGAACTGCCCCCAGGGCTTGCAAGACAGGTGTCATGTATTAAAGTTATATCCTTCCCAACACATAGCAGGACATTTTGACACAAATACCTCATGGAAAAATAGCATTTTAGTGTATTTACTGAATGATGAGCAAATCATTTTCTTGTCCACACCCTAAGTGTTGTGTCCTCTGGAGTTTTAACCATAACCCATACCACTCTTTTCACTCCTATGTGAGTTTAAATGTCATACTTTCAGCTTCCACCAAATTTTGATCTCCAACTTGACCAATCCTATGATTCTCAGAATTGGCTGTCTATCTGTTGGTTGTCTGCACAGGCAATTCAAACTCATCATTTCCTAATTTAAACTCATTATCATCTCTCATAAGCCTTTTGTCTTCTAATATGTTTTCTGTCTCCTTTATTTTTTAATCCTCACCCAAGGATATTTTTTCCATCAATGTAAGAGACACATCAACTGGTTGCCTCCCGCACTCACCCTGTCTGGGGCTAGGGATTGAGCCTGCAACCAAGGTACATGACACTTGGCCAGAATCGAACCCGGGACCCTTCGGTCCATGGGCCAATGCTCTAACCACTGAGCTGGACCAGCTAGGGCTCTCTCAATTATTTTTAAACTTGAGTGAATGCAGCAGAAATCACTTAGGACACTAGTTGAAAATAAGCTTTCCATGCCCCAGAATTCCTGATTTAGGTCTGACATGGAGCCTAGAAATGTTATTATTTATTTATTTATTTATTTACTTTATCCTCATCCAAAGATGTGTTTATTGATTTTGGAGAGAGAGGGGTAGGGGTAGGGTTAGATTTTGGAGATTCGAGCTAATCACCAATGGTCAATGATTTACTCAACCAGGCCTCTGTAAAGAAGTTGCCACATAAAACTCCTACAATGGCAGGGTTCCGAGGTTCCAAGGGCTTCCGGGTTGTGGTGAGCACATGCCTGGAGAGGACAGGAAACCTCTGCACCACGAAAACTCCCCCTCACACCCCACTCAAGCTCCTTGCCCTAAGCATCTCTTCCATTTGGCTGTTCCTGAGTTCTATCCTTTATAGCAGGGGTGGGGAATCTTTTTCCTGCCAAGGGCCATTTGGATATTTATAACATCATTCACGGGCCATACAAAATTATCAACTTAAAAAATTAGCTATGAAAAAAGCTCCTAGTCCGGCCGGGCGTGGCTCAGCGGTTGAGCGTCGACCTAGGATCCAGGCCATCAGGGTTTGATTCCCGGTCAGGGCACATGCCCGGGTTTCGGGCTCGATCAATGACTCTCTCATCATTGATGTTTCTATCTCTCTCTCTCCCTCGTCTTTCCTCTTTCTGAAATCAATAAAGATATATTTTTTAAAAAAACCACAAAAACATTAGTTAAAAAAAGCTCCTATTTTCTGAATTTCGAGTCCCACCTGCGATTGCCTTGGCAAGGCCAAATCAAATGATTTCTCAGGCCGGACGTTCCCCACCCCTGATTTATAATAAACCAGAAAACATAAGTAAAGTGCTTCCCTGAGTTCTGTGAGCCATTCTAGCAGATCACCCTACCTGAGAAGGAAGTCGTGGGAACACCAGAATTTATATAGCTGGTTGGTAGAAGTACAGGTGGCAACCTGGGACTTGTGATGGATGTCTGAAGTGGAGGAAGTATTGTGGTACTGAGTCCTTAACCTGTGGGGTCTATGTTAACTCCAGGTCATTACTGTCAGAACTGAACTGAATTCTAAAACACCAAGTTGGTGTCACAACTGGTTGTTGGTGTGGGGAAAACCCACACAGTTGGTGGCAAAAGTGTTGTGAGTAAAAACAGGGCAGATACATTTACCATATAATTCAGAGAAACAGAAATGTCTGTAAGAACTATATACAAAACTTCACAGCAGTTTAATTCCTATCAGCCAGAAACAAAAATAATCCAAACATCCATCAATTGGTGAATGGATAAACAAATAGATGCACAATGGAATACTACTTGGTAATAAAAAGGAACAATACAACAACACAGGTGAACAACACAAATGACTATTCTGTGTAATCCTGTTTACATTAAATTCTACAAAAGGCAAAACAATAGTGATAGAAAAGCCAATAACTGGTTGCCAGAGGCCTAGGGTTCGAGAAGAGGACTGACTGCAGTAAAGGGGCATAAGAAATAATTCTGGGGTGATGGATATGTTCTATATCATAATTACTTCACATGACTATACATTTTTAAACTAATCAAATAGTACATTTAAAATTGGTGAGTTTTATTTTAAGTATATGTCAGAAAAGTTGACAAAGAACATTAAAGAAACAATTTTATGAAAAAAATGTTCTCCCCTGGCTCTCTTTCCATAAAGTTTTCCAAAACAAAAAACATAAATGCACAAAATATGCTTTACTTTCCCTGGGTGGTATGGCTCAGTTGGTTGAGCATCATCCTGTGCACCAAAAGGTCTCTGGTTCAATTCCCAGTCAGGGCATATGCCCAGGTTTTGGGTTCAGTCCCCAGTGGGGGTGGATACAGGAGGCAATCAACTGATGTTTCTCTCTCTCTCTCTCTCTCGCTCCCTTCTTCTCTCTCTAAAATCAATAAAAACATATTTTTAAAAATATGCTTTACTTATATTTTTTATTTTTAACATAGAAGTCTATAATCCCAAACTCACTCAATGTTCTCTGGCATAGATTAAGACAAATTACATAGTTGCGATGTTAGTTTTTATTACCAACTAGATTGTATAATCCATGACCAAATGTTCTTTTTATTTCAAAGATAACTATTATGCACATAAATACATGCTACTTTTCCTCATTTATACTTTTAATTTTTAATGATGTGAATGATTCTGTTAATCTGATGATTCTGTTATTCTGATGAATGTTATTCTGACAGGTTTAACTTCTTAAAGTGATTTACTGTCCCTTACATTTTTATTTTTAAAGTTACAATTACATAGAAGTTTAAAGGTTAAAGTTCTAGGCTAAATATCCAGTAAAATAAACTTACCTGAGACAGAAGCAACACAGAATGAAAATGATGGAGTTTAATAAAAACCTTAAGGAATACATAAAAGTAAAGCCAAAAGATAGAAAAATGGTGACTTATGGGACAGACCTGGCCCACATATGTGCTCTGTGTGGCTTGCATAATATGTTAAAAATCAAGAGTACTCATTTAGGCTTTCTAGTTTCTCTAAGACTGGGCTCACAAACTTGAATTACAAAAATCTGCTAAAGCTAAGAAGATACTGTCCCTTTAGACAAGGCATGTAATCTTCCGCTTCTCCAAGCCCCATAACACTTGAGTTTACTCATTTTCACTATCTGCCTGGCTACATGTACCTGAGTTTTCAAACCCTAACAGAAGTATCTCTTCTATGTACCTCAACTAACAATAATTAAGAAGTGAAGTGAAAATCATATGAAAGGAGTTCCCCCTAAATTTGTTATGCCTAATTCTCCCTTTCAGGCAGACGCCTCAAAAGCTGTTTATTAAGAGTAAATTATAAGAATGCATATGCTCTGCCTGGCTGGTGTGACTCAGCTGGTTGAGCATCGCCGCATGCACCAAGAGGTCGCTGGTTTGATTCCCAGTCAGGGCACATGCCCAGGTTTTGGCCTCCAACCCCGGTAGGGGGCCTTGCAGGAGGCAGCCGGTAGATGTGTTTCTCTCATCATCGATGTTTCTCTATCTCTCTCTCTCTCCCTCTCCCTTCCTCTCTCTCTAAAACCAATAAAAACATTTTTTTTTAAATAACGTGTGAAAACCACTATTTAAAAAGAAAAAAGAATTCATATGCTCTACTGCAGAAAGCAAAATGTATATTGAATGGCACAGTGTATATGAAAATTATAAACAATTTATATGTCCAAACTAAGCACAGACACACCCAAATTCTAAAACTTTATTACCTTCATTAATGTAAGAAAGCCAATTCACATGCAACAACAAAGCAACAACAACAAAGCATCTTTGTTCCTCTACCATAAAACTGAGACTTTTAAGACATAAAGAGCACATAAAGTATACTGAAGATTTTAGCAAAAGGGTAAAATAAACAAAATAGAGCAATAGGCTAGGAAGCAAACAGGAATATAATTATAAGCATGCATTCATTAGCTGTAATAATTATTTGTCCCCTTAATGTAACAAAAACGGAAAATATCTTTTACCACAATTTTGAGGTATCTCTTGCTGAGATATCTCTTTTTAGTTACCAAAGAAAAGTTTGAAGAACCCTAGATAGAAAGAATAATACGTTAACAGAAAAAAAGAAACTCTAACAGACTTACCCGCTCTACAGTTGCCTCATCCCCTGGTTGACATGCAGCAGCAGCAGCAGCAGCACAAGCTATTTCCATCACAGCAGAGCTGGTAGGAGCATCAGTAGTGGATGAAGACCTGGGTCGGCCAGACTGCATAACAGTTGCCATCTCCTGGCCAGATTTCCTGTTGATTTGGGGACTTCCCTTTGGGGCTTCTGGTTTGCCCCGCCTACTATGCAAGCTTGTCCCTCTCTTCATCTTGGGTGGCACTCGGATCTGTTGCAGGACACGATTCAGAGCTGTGGGGTGGGTGGGGACACCATCAATCTCTGCACATGCGTTCTGGTTTTCCAGATCCATTTCAGGCTCTGCATCTGCCTGAATTTGCTGCACATCGTGTGGAGACACAGATGACCTCCTGCGCTGGTGCTGGAAGAGATGCTTCAAGCCTTGGCCAATCACATTAATGTTCTCCAAAGCATTGTGGGTCATTTTAGACAACTTTTGTTCTGATTCTGTCTGCTTTCTGGCTTCTGCATCTTGGGATTTGCCTCCAGGATCAGGGTCGTCATATAACTGTTCACTGCCCGAAGGCTCCATCAGTAGACTTAATATGCTTATTTGCAAACTCAAAAAATTTTAAACACACCAAGACTGTCAAATTAGGTAGGCATTTGCTTCAACAGTAACTACACATGCAGCTGTGAGATGAAGGCTTCATGCCTATCTAATGTTTAAAAACAAGAAAGAAAGAAAAAAGAACCTCATATTATAAATCCATGCAGAAACTCCAGTGTTAAACCAAAGAAAAGCATGCCACTAGCCAAACAAATGGGCACTATCATTAAGCAATCTTTAATCAGAAGATTAAAAGACAGTTTTTTAGATAGTGGGTAATGATTATTTTCTAGAAGAGAAAAAGCTCAGAAACAAGTGCATAGGAAATGAAAATAGCAATGTTTAAAAAAAACACACAACCCTACAAGTTTTAATATATGAAGAATTGAATACTAGAGTAGTCATCTTGGAATGGAAACCACAATAGTTGACAAACAGCCATTGCTTGAGAAATCAAGAGAGGACAGAACATTCAATATGTATATATAGTCTTACTGAGGCAATTTAATTCCTCTCATTCATAACCACAGTTAATTATTTATATGCTGAAACTCAGTAAATTCAAACAGTAATAAGAAGTAGATATCCCAACCAAATTGTGTGTGGATTTTAATGGAAAAGAGGAATTTGTTATTATTCACACTGATCAAGGTCACTGGTAACTAGGGGTGACAGGTTTGCCCTTTTAAGAAGAAAATAGAAATAAAAATCCTGTAAGTTGAATTATCTGTTGAAACACAAATGACGTTGGGGTACCACATGAGTGAATGATCCAGAAAGAGTCTGTCTTCACAGAGACTAGAGCTTTGCTCAGTACCAGCTATCAAGAAAAGACATTCTAGCCCTGGCTGGGTAGTGCAGTTGGTTAGAGCATTGTCCTGATACGCCAAGGTTACGGGTTCGACCTCCAGTCAGGGCATACCAGAAGCAACCAGTGGATGCATAAATAAGTGGAACAATAAATCAATGTTTCTCTCTCTCTCCTCCTTCCTTTCACTCTCTAAAATCAATAAATGAAAGTATTTTAAAGTAAAATAAAAGATATTCTAAGAACTCCCTTTCTCTGAATAGTATCATCACTGACAGAAGCTTCCCATATATGCACAAAAATTCAAAATCAAAGAATACAGTAACTGGGGTATAACAAAAGAGTAGAGAAAAAGAAAGGTCAAATAGCAACCACACACCAATATTAAACACAGGAAATTAAAAGGAAGCTGAAACTAAGAAATGTAAGGTCAGCACAACTGCCACGTTTACGGAAATCACATGCACAAAAAGAGAAGGGGAGATGGTAGGCATGGGATTTTTCATAACAGAAAGTGTTTATTTTTATACTGAGTTTCTGCAAATATATAAAACACAATTTCATTAATGCATAGAACCTGCTAGAGAGAACAAAATATGGTGTAGGAAGAAGTTCTTTATGTTCATATCTTCCCTCAATTTTTTGTTCAAAGGACTTTAAAACTCCCTACACTACCAAGTACTTTGAACAGTCTAAGTCACTGTCAATGAAGCACTATGGTGGTCTTTGTTGTACTATGTTCTGGGGAAATGAGGACTCCCTGCCACCAAGTAGTAATAATCTAGAAGGCATAAATTAGCTGGATGTAATAAGAGTTCACTATGAACTCAAGGCTATTAGAGTTCAGAGGGACAGGAATGTAAACCCACTACAGTTTTCTTCCTGGTAGCTACTCACAGAAAACCTTCTTACCATGTATATGGGCACTGTCATTGGGGCTCTGCTGTCCATATTCTTTCATGCCTATTTCCCCATCTCCTGACCTCTTCATGAAGCATAAATAATGTGACAAGGTAAAAGACATTGTCTCTCACTAGTATTTTCCTCTTTCTAAATAACACAAAATTCTTTGCCCCCAACTAATCAAATGAGTAGCCACCACGAGAATGGGAAATTTCAGTGCCTTTCACTAAAATTCTTTGTGGTCACACTAAAATCCTGTCACACCCTTTTCCTGACTGTACATTGCGCTTCTGTTAAGAAAGAAACCCTGAATCTTTATTAGATTAATGACTGTCTTGGCTTCTACTGGAGTTTTCTGGGGCTCCTTGTGGGCAAAAATGTTGCTATAGTATATGTATTTAACTATCCTCACCTTCCCTCATGAGTTTGTAGGGCAGACTAATAGTTACTGAATTATTTCCATTCTGCAAAGCATTGAGCTTCTCAGAGAAAATTTACCAAAATAATCCAGTAACACTGTCCGTCAACTAATCTTTCTTCTTGCACTGGGCTATTTAGACCCTGAGAAAATAGGAGGATGTGAAAGCAGCAGGCTGATAATGAAGAAGTAATTTACTTTTTTCCTTATTTGTATTTCATTACCTAAATAATACAAATTATTTTCTTGTTGGTTTAGAAAGTAAAATATATAAAATAAATTTATCCCATGAGAGTAAAAGATACCATGAATAAAGAAACAATGCCAAGGTTAGCTGGAAAACCTACTTGTTTCATACATAAAGGTATAAAGAATTATAAGGAATTTATCACTAAGCAAATCTATTCCTTTGGGCACTGTTATAAACTAATCAAGTGGCCATCTGCTTCTCTTTTTTTATTAAATGAAAAATATGATACATTTTATTTATTTATTTAATTTTTTAAAAATATGTATTGATTTCAGAGAGAGGAAGGGAGAGAGAGAGAAAGAGACAGAAACATCAATGATGAGAGAGTCATTGATCGGCTACCTCCTGCATCCCCCCTACTGGGGATTGAGCCCACAACCCAGGCATGTGCTCTGACCTGGAATCGAACCTTGATTTCCTGGATCATAGATCAATGCTCAACCGCTGAGCCACGGAGGCAGGGCAAATAAGGTACATTTTATATGTCAGTAACTTCATTTGAGATTTCACTAGCATTTATTTTCATATAATTCAAAGTGATGATTGAATGATTACAAGAAAATGCCAGCAATCCTAGGAAAATCTAGAAATAGGATGTTAATCTCCAAGCCAAAGCTTGCACAGGCTATCTACACAAATGCAATGATTATGTAACAGTACAGTAATAAATTCTGGAATTTTTAAAGGCAAGACATAACCATATTAACCGGCAGAGGCTTACCTAATATGGCAACCTAAGTTGAGCTTTAAATATCGAGTAGTAAGATAAGCATTTTGAAAAACAACCTATTGCACTGATGATAAAATGTAATCTGGTACTTATACTAGTAGCCATCATCTGCATTACTGCTGTTACATCAACAAGAAATATGGTCAAAATTTTGATGCTTGCTAAAATTTTCTGTAGGCCAACAGAAAATCTTTAAGGCCACCTTCCAATATAAGCCAAATATTAAGGAAGGTCAAATGCTGTAGCAAAAATACCAAAGACAGAAATGTTGCAATAATTAACTCTATAAAATAGCTGAAAGTAAGAATGAAAGCACTAAAGAAATGCAACAATAGCAGAGTTTTTTAGGAATTCCCTATTTTCTTCTATAAAATTCAAATTAATAATAACTGTTGCTCAGTTTATAAAATTTCCCAAATAATTATATTGAGACCCCTGGTTTAACACGAGTTCAACTGCAAAATATGTGTACTATTGTAAGAAGGAAATGTTGGCTTCTCTTTTATTCACTCAGCTTCTCTGAAAAGTAGAGTTCTTATAAATAAACCAGAGGAAGTAGGGGAAGAAAAAGGAACAGAAGGACATGGCTGAAAGGGGGTGGGGTGAAGGAGTGAAAAGCAGGAAAGAGGAGAAAAAGCCACCTACAGACCAGGCATTTAAGATAATTTTGTTAAATTGTCACAATTTTTAACAATTTCTATACAACAGTTTTGCCAGACACAATACGTCATTAGTTCACATTCAAGAAACAAGTTGTTCTGAATATCAGAAATAAGTTAAAAAATTCTGTTTTATAAATCTGTCAAATATTTATGAGGGTGCTCTAAAAAACCATTTCAAATGATATACAAATTCTTCTTCTTTTTTCCCTTCCATTTTTTTTTTTTTTGGAGCCAAAGCTTTTTGGTTTGGTGATGAACCAAGATTTCAATGACTATAAAAAGTTGGATACTTGCCTTTATCACTCTTCCTCAAGTACTTCTAATGTATACAGGAATCCTTTTAGGAAAAGCTGAAAAGCAAACATTAAGAATTACAAAGTGAGAAACTTAGAGGGAGAACTTATCTATTATATATACACAGAAAAAAACTGAGTATATACATAAAATGTTAACATTTATCTCTCACTGGTAGAAATAGGGTACTTTTTTCCAGTATTTTACATTATTTTCTAATTATTAAAAATGTAATCAAGAAAAATTATAATCAAAAAAGATATTTTTTGGGGAAAATAACTTGTCAATACTTAAAAGAAAGTGGCACATGTCATAAGTAGCAATGAATATTTTTACACTATGATATGGAATTATAAATGGACATTCCATTAATTCTAATCTTAATGTAACATGAAGTGCAAGTACATGAAAAAATACAACTTTATAAGCAAATATTTTTCAAGTAGCTTCCAATTATGTATCTGTAACTTTGCATTTGAAAGCAATTCTAAAAACTATATCTACCATACACAATAGAGATTCAAGTTGCACCAAAACTGAATTTTCCTGAAAAACCAGCTTCTGACAGCCATTACCAAGAAGCAATTTAATTAGACAAGAATTTTGGGGACATCTGCTGTGCACTCAGCATTATATAGACTAAGTCAGACATATTATCCTGCCCTCAAGGAACACACAATCTAGCACTGAAAGAAAGAGTCGCATACTTCAAACTTAAAAAAAAACACAACCCAAAACAACATAATTAAGTGCTAAAATGTGTGAGGAAAACTGCAATTACCATCAGAAGTCCAGAAAACCAGTTAGAATTAGATTTGTTTGGGAAAACTCCATGAAAGAGAAAGAGACTTTAACTGAGCTTTAAAGAATAAGATGAATAAGCAAGAAGATGTAAACCAAGGCTTCCAGCTTAGAGAGCAGTATATACAGTATGTCTGGGGGCCAGGAAAGAAGCCAGGTGACTGTGCTGGTGGATACACATGTGAGTCGTCTGGAGAACTGAGCAGCTGGTGGGGAGGTGTGAGAGAGGACTTTCTATCATATAACCTTCGGAATATTTTGAATTTTATACCTTATAACTATATTATGTATTGAAAAAATAAACTTCCATACTTCAAAAAAGAAAGAAAATACATGTTTTAATTTCTAGGATAAACATTTAGTAAATAGTAAAAGAGTATATAACTGCTATGAGTATATTTCTGTTAACAGAAAGAAAAAACAGAATTAAAATACCCAAGTAAATGCAAAAAAAGGAGCACAATCACAAAAAAGCAGAACATATAAATAGCAAAATGTATGATGTCAAATGTAAGCCCAAATATTCCAGTAATTATATGAAATGTAACTGGACCAAAAGATAAAAAATTATTATACTAAATTTTTTAAAAGGTGGGTATCAGAAATATCATGGGGAACACTTTGTAAAGTATATGATCATCTAAGCACTATGCTGTACACCTGAAACTAATACAAAATAATATTATATGTAAACTGTAATTGAAAACAATGAAAAGTAAACAACCAAAAATAAACAAACAAAATTCAACTAGAATGGTGCTTATAAGAATCACATCTAAAAATAAAAAGTATAGAAAAGGTCATACAAACATAAACTAAAAGAAAGTTGGTCTAGTTATATTAATAGTACACAAAGTACACTTTAATGCAAAAGCATTAAGAGTTATAATTCATAGGATAAAATGTATATTTCATTAGGAATATATAAGAATTTAAAATATGTATTCATATAATAATATATTCTCCAAAACTTAGCAGAATTACAAGTGAAAAATATCCGTAAGCATTTTGACGAAATTATTATCAGTAGTTGAGAGAACAAATGACCCGAAAAAAGGGGGGAAACAGAGAAAAATATATATCTAAATAGCATGATTAACAAACTGGACCTAAACAGACATTCATATGACAAAGCACCCAGTAATTGCAGAATACTCTATCAATTACAAAAAGATCATTTATAAAAATTGATCATATGCTCAGTTCTAAGGCAAGCCTCACAAGTTATTCTCTGACAATATGTATTCCTAAGGTTTAGAGAGTGGAGGAAATCACTCTCCCCTCCCCCCCCATTTTCTCCTAACCCAACCTCTAGGCAATACAGTCTGGATGGAACTACACAGAGAACCAGACAAGCACCTAAAACCCTGAAGGAGGAAAAGCCTTCCCTCTGACTAAAGGAAATACTGTCGTAAGAGCATTGATGAATCCCACTGCAGTTAGAAAGATTAAACCACAATGTTGACAAATTGCTTAAGACTGAATCTGAGCTAACATGAGAATGTGAAGTCCCTGGGGGATGCAATCATAGGAGAGTTCCCGCCCTATTACAGGCCTCTCCTCCAGGAACCTCAAAAGGCTTTCTAACGGGGGGATGGGCTGGGCTGTGGGAGAAATCAAAGAAAATTCCTCATTCTCGCCCTCATACACCCCTGTGGAGCTTGGAGAGTAGAACAGCAGCCAATGCCAATCAGCCCAAACCTATTTCCCTTTCTCCCCCTATGGAATAAAAGGCTTAATCTGCAAGGAAAAATTAATCAAGGCCTGTACCCTCAGAACACAGGTAAGAATCCTACTATAGCAAGAGGAAAGAAAAAAAAGGAGACTGGCATACCCAGTCTTCACTATCTCTCTAAAGAAAGAATAACCTTAATGCAGATGGGGGAAAGGGCTTTTAAAATCTTAGCTAAAAAATGGCTTAAAAAAAAACTATTTTAGACACTGCAGTTGGGGAAAAAGGAAGAACAATAGAAGCTCCACCCCTGGAAGTGAAGTGGAAAGTCTTGTGAAGGCTATACTTCCAAGACCCAGGTTCTAACACCTGCCTAAATCTGAGGCTTAATAGATCATCACAGCACTCCCCTCACTCTCCATTACCAGGTTAACAAGCTTTGAGCAAAAATAACAGTGGAACACAGCTGCAAGAGACTCACTCTGAGAAATAGCACAAAGGAAAACCCAAAGCCAAACAGGGAGATAAGAGAGATTAAGGAAATTTAAAGTCTCTGGTTCTGATGGCAATTACAAATGTCAACTCTGATAACCATAGCAATAATAAACTTCAAACACAGCCCAGCCCCTAACAGAGTAACACAAATTCCACACTAAAGGAGTAGAGAAAACCTGTGGTCTCCTACAAGCATATCAAATATTTATCTCATTATTTCCTGTGCTATATAACATGTTCAACTTTCAACAAAAAATTATGAAGCATACCAAAGGCAGTAATAAAAACACAGCTTAAAGAAGCAATCATCAGAACTAGACTCAAATTTTGGAACTATGAGACAGGGAATTTAAAACATGATTAGTATAGTAAAGACTAATGGAAAAGGTAGACAACATGCAAAATCAGACAGGCAATTTCACAGAGACATGGAAATTATAAGACTCAAGTGGAAATGCTACAAATAAAAAGAGTAACAAATAACAAATGATTTTTTAAATTGATTTTAGAGTGAGAGGAAGGGCGGGGGGAGAGAAGGGGGAAGGGGAGGAGGAGAGAGACAGGCAGACAGAAACATCAATAGGTTGCCTCCTGTACTCAAACCAACCAGGAATCAAACCTGCAACCTAGGTATGCGCTCTGACTGGAAACTGAACCCACAACCTTTTGGTGTACAGGGACGACGCTCCAACCAACTGAGCCACCGACCAGGATATAAAAAATGATTTTGACAAGTTTATTAGTAGACTTGAAACAGCTGGAGGGAAAAAGTGAACTGAAGATAGGCTAATAGATATTACCCAAACTGAAATGTAAAGAAAAAAAAGTAGGAAAATAAAGCAAGAGAGAACATCCAAGAAATGTGGTAAAATATAAACAGTGCAACATACGCATAATGCCAGAAGTAGAAAAGAGAATGAAGCAGAAATATGTGAATGGCTGAGAACTTAACAAAATTAGTGACAAGACACCTCACTACAGATTTAAGAAGCTCAAAAACACCAAAAAAGACTGAATACCAAAACAAAACAAAAACATACCTAGGCATATCATATTCAAGTTGCTGAAAAGCAAAGAGTTAATCTTGAAGGCAGCAAGAGAGGGGAGAATATTATATAGAGAGGGGCAAGGATAAATACCACAACAAATTTTCTGTGAGAAACTTTGCAAGTAACAAGACAGTGAGTGGAGTGACAGTATTAAAATGTTGAAAGAAGAAAAAAAACCTGCCTGCCCTAGCCGATTTGGCTTAGTGGTTATAGCATCAGCCCAAGGACTGAAGGGTCCTGGGTTCGATTCTGACCAAGGGCATGTACCTTAGTAGCAGGCTTGATCCCCAGCCCCGGTTGCAAGAGGCAACCAATTGGTGTCTCTCTCTCTCTCACATCAGTGTTTTTCCCTCTCTCTGCCCCTTCCACTCTCTCTGAAAAACAATGGAAAAAATATCCTCAGGTGAGGATTAAAAAAAAAAACCAAAAGTATAAGGAGATACCACCCCATACCAGTGAGAATGGCTATCAAAAACAGAAAATAACAAATGTTGATGAGAATGTGGAGAAATTGAAACCCTTGTGCACTACTGGTGATCATGTTAAAACAGTACAGCCACTGTGAAAAACAGAATGGCAGTTCCTAAAAAAAATTAAAATTAGAATTACCTTATAATCCAGCAATTCCACTTTTAGGTGTATACCCAAAAGAACTGAAAGTAGAGTCTCGAAGATAATATTTGTACACCCATGTTCATAAGAGCATTATTCACAATAGCTAAAATGTAGAAGCAACCCAAATATCTACTGACCAATGAGTGGATAAGCAAAATGTGGTATATACACAACAATGGAATATTATCTGGCCTTAAGAAAGGAAATTCTGACACATACTACAACATGAATGAATCTTGAGGACATTAGGCTAAGTAAAATAAGCCAATCACAAACTCAAATATTGCATGATTCTAATATGAGGTACCTAAAGTAATCAAAATCAGAGAGACAGAAAGTAGAATTACTACTAGGGGCTGAAGAAGGTAAAATAGGGAGTTATTATTACTGTTGAATAGGTATAGTGTTTTTTAGTTTTATAAGATGCATAGAGTTCTCGAGATTGATGATGGTAATGATTGCAATGGTATTATTGTACTTAAAACCACTGAAATGTACAGTTAAAAATAGTTAAGATAGTAAATTTTATGTTTATTTTACCACCATAAAAATAAATTTAAATGGTTTTTAAAAAACCCAAAAGAGTTGGTTGGAGCATCATCCTGTACACCGAAAGGCCATGGGTTCGAATCCAGAACAGGGCACATGCCTGGTGGGTGGGTTCAATCCCCGGTTGGGGTGCGTACAGGAGGCAACTGATTGATGTTTCTCTCTCACACTGATGTTTCTCTCTCTCCCTCTCCCTTCCTCTCTCTCTAAAATCAATGAAAACATGTCCTTGAGTGAGGATTAAAAAAAACACACAAAAAAACCTAAAAAACCCAAGTCTCCTGACTCCCAACCAGTGCTCTTTCCACTCTACCATCCTATCTCACAGCTTATAAGTCAAAAAAGCAAACATGGACATCAGCTCTAAGAAGCATTGTGCTTACTGCCTTACACTAAAAATACACAATAAATCTGATGCCAGGCAGAAGTACTTGCAAATACAAATGCCCTAAAATAGGAGAGGCTTATGTCTTCAAAGAACAGAAAAAATATCAAGATAGTCCTTGATTACGTAGATTTTATAAAGCAAAAGGAAAGGATAAAAGAGTTCAACAAAATATCCCATCTAAAATTCAAGATGCACAATTAGATCTTTTCAAATACACTATGTAAAATTATATACTTATGGCACTGGATCCAAAGCCCACAGTACTATATGGTGTGCAGTTAACAGTAACAGAGATTTAATCAAATCAGGAGCAGGTTCTTTCAAAGAGCCCAATACCTGAAAGCAGAAACAAATAAAGAGGAGTCTTTCCTGACAAAGACAAAATGCCTATTTGAAAAGAAGTTCTCACTAGACATACTGATTCCACATAGACACATCCCAAAGTGAGAATAACCAGAAAAAAACTAGAGATTGAGGAAGAACCTAGTTGTATCAGATATTGAAAACTATTATAAAGTCTCAATAATTAAGATAGTGTGGTACTAGTACATAACTAGAAAGAAAAATCAATAGAACAAAATTTAAAGTTCAGAAATACACCCAACACATTGAAAATTTAATATAAATGTGGCATCTCATAACACTGGGGGAAAAGTAATTACTCAATTGAGTTGGGGACAACAAGTAACTAGCTAGAAAAATAAAGCTGAATCCATATCTTGTACATTACACAAGGATAAATTATAAATGGATAAAAGATTTAAATGTGGTGGGAAAATACCTTAAAAGTATTAGAATAGAATTCTTTTGTTATCACAAAGTGGGGAAGGCCTTTCAAACTGATATATATATTTTTAAATTATATATAAATATATGTATTTCCATTTAAGTTATACACACACACATATATGTATACGGTATGTGCACATGTGTGCACATATATCAAGGCAAAAATCACCATAAGCAAAGTCAAAAGACAAATTAGGAAGAACTATCTGCACTTCATTTTACAAAGAGCTAACTTCCCTAATGGAGTTTAAAAAGCAACAAGTTAGTAAGAAAAATAAACAAAAATAATCAACAAAAATAAACAAAGAAAATGCAGTTTTATCAAAAGTGAACCAGCCCGGCAGGCCGTGGTTCAGTGGTTGAGCATCGACCTAGGATCCAGGTGATCGGGGTTCGATTCCCGGTCAGGGCACAGGCCTGGGTTGCAGGCTCAATCAATGACTCTCTCATCATTGACATTTCTATCTCTCTCTCTCTCCTTTCCTCTCTCTGAAATCAATAAAGATATATTTTAAAAAAAAAAAGTGAACCATAAATACCTCTTAGTATATGAAGAGATGCTTAATACCACTCATAAGAAATGCAAATTAAAACTATATTGAAATAGCATTTTTCTTCCAAATTGGGGGGAGGGGGGAGTTTGGTAATACTGTTTTGGTGAGGATATGGGAAATAGCACCCTCTGATGGGAGTATAAAATAATACACTCTATGGATGGTCGTTTGGCAGCATCCAAGATTACTCATGGCAGCCATACTTGTTTAAAAAATGGGAACTATATAAATGTCCAACAATGGGGATATGATTAATGAGCATATAATTAAATGATATGCAGTCACTATAAAGAACAAGTAATCTATTTAAGAACTTATATGGGTGCCAGCCCCTTGGTCTCAAAAAGGCTGGGTGATGCTCCAGAATGGGAGACAAGCCAATTTGGGAGCAGACTGGATCCAGCTTCATTCAACATTATTACCAGTTATTCGACAACTGGTGCAATTTACATTGATGCTTCATGCCATATGTGGGAAGGACAGCAATTCCAAGGGAAAGTTGCCATTGTGGAGAAGTTGTCTCGCCTTTTGTTCCAGAAAATCCAGCACAGCATCATGGTGCAGGACCATCAGCCCACACCAAATAGCTGCATCATCAGCATGGTTGTGGGCCAGCTTAAGGCTGGTGACAACCCCATCATGGGGTTCCACCAGATGTTCCTATTAAAGAACATCAACAATGCTTGGGTTTGGACCAATGACGTTCACGCTTGCCCTGCACAACTTCGGCTGACCTCCCAACCAGACACTCATGCTGTTTCCTCCTCCCTTCTCTTCCCAATACCATTTGCACTCCTCCAGATGCTCCAAATATCATACACAAACGAGCAGAGCAGAAGTAGGAGTGGGGGCAGTGCACTGCTACTACCTAGGTATTGTGCATGATGTCTGGATGCTAGACTAGTTATATCTGAAAGGAGAAGTTTGTTATATCAGCGCATGCCTTGGAAAGACTTAAGTAATGCAAAAAGTTGTTGTTGGTTTTTTTAAATCTACTGACAAGTTGCTCTAGTAACCCAAAGTAAAGGAAAAAGCAGCTGCCTCACCGCCCAGATACTGATTTGTTTAGATGTTTCAATGTCTCATGATACAATAAAACCACAAAAATTTTCTCAAGAAAAAAAAAAAAAAGACCGTTTATGGAATAATCTCCAAGATACATCACCAAGTTAAAGAGACAAATGTAAAACATTTTGTAGAGTATGCTGCCTTTTGTGTAAATGGGAAAGGGAGAATATACAGGTGTCCCCCAAAAATGTATACATACTTTAACAGCTGATTTCTATTACATTTTGAAAATGAAATGTATTTTAATAAACATAGCCTTTATAATTATTCAAACTGTTTATACATTTTTTTGGGACACCCTCTCTATATATAAACTTTGTACATGCATAAGTATATTTAAACAGGTTTATAAAAACCTACTAACATTGATTGTTTCTAGGGTGGAAAACTAGGGTAGGAGGTATTTTACCATATAACCTTTGGCACGTTAAAAATACAATTTTTCATGATAATTCTAAGACTTTTTTTTTTTTTTTTGCCTTTTTCACTTTCAGTCTCTCATGAGGGTAATAACATGATATTGTCATTGGTCTTGGGACTAATGAGATATAAGAATCTAGCTGTCTTCTATTAAACCAGACATTAAAAATATTTGCAAAAAAAGTAAAATAATCCCTCTTCTCATTAAATATTATTTTAGAAAATGTAGTTGTGTTATTTATGTTAACATGTAATGGCTTTATTATTTCTTAAATAAAGTATTTTTTTTAATCTCAGTTTTAACTAATACAATAAATATCAATAGATATATATCAACAGATATAACCCAAATAAACAAAAGCTTTTTGGGGTCCTCAACAATCTGAATATAAAGGAGTTCTAACACCAGTTTAAGAACCACTGGTTTAACTCATGAATGACAAAGACTGAGGAATGGTCCCAGATTAAAGGAGACATAAGGCGACATGACAACTAAATGCATGTGTGACTCTACACTGAATCTTACCAGGAAAAAGAAAGTGAAATCACTGGCAAAATCTGAACAGGATCTACAGGTAACAGTATTGTACAGGGGTGGGAAAAAGTAGGTTAATAATAAATAATACAAGAATTAATGAATAATACAAGAATAAACTTAAGTACGCACAACTATAAGCCTACTTTTGCCCACCCCTGTACTGACGTTTTTTCCTGACTTTGATCACTGTACTGTAATAAAATGTGTACTTTTGGGAATCTGGGTGCAGAATATGGGGAATTCTTTGTACTAGTTTTGCAACTTTGTAAATCTGAAATTATTTCAAAAGAAAAGTTAAAATTCTTTTTATTAAAAAAACTGATTTAAGATTGATCAAACTAAGTATTGAAGAGAATGTGGAGCAACTGGAGCTCTCAAACACTGCCAATGAGAATGCAAAGGGGTACAACCACTTTGGAAAATAGTACAGCACTGTAACAGATGCCAACCCTCAACCCCACCCCAAGATGTCCCTAGCCTATGCATATGTTGCCTTAAATGACAAAACAGACTTTGCAGATGTGATCAAGTCAATGATTTTGAGACCGGGAGACTATCCTGCATTATCCAGGTAGGCTCGATGTGATCACAAGGGTCCTTATCAATGAAGGAAGAAGGCAAAAGAAGTGAGAGTCCGAGAAGATGGAATAACGGAAGCAGAGGTAGGTGTGATGTGATTATGGCTCTGAAGATGGAAAAGGATCAAACTCGGAGTGTGGGCAGACTCCAGAAGCTGCAGCAGGCAAGGAAATGGGGTTCTCCCCTAGTCCCAACCAGAAATACACTTACCAACATCTCACTGTTAGCATCGTGACACCCATTTCAGAATTCTGATCCCCAGAAATGTAAGAGAATAAATGAGTGCTGTTTTAAGCCACCAAGTTTATGGTCATTTGTTACAGCCACAGAAACCTAATACAGCAGTTTCTTTTAAAATGTACACTGGCTGGTGTGGCTTAGTTGGTTAAGCACCACCCCATGCACTGAAAGGTCGCCAGTTTGACTCCTAGTCAGGGCACATGCCCAGGTTTCGAGTTCATTCCTAGGTTTTTACCCAAAAGAAATGAAAACATGAACCCACGCAAAGACTTGTATAGATTTTATAGAAGCTTTATTTGTAATAGCTCCAAAACTAAAAATATCCCAAATATCTATTAAAATAGGTAAATGGATAAACAAATCCATACAATGGAATACCGCTCAGCAATAAAAAGAAAAAAATCCCAAACAATACATGTAATAATATGAATGGACTTCAAAACCATTATGCTGAGTGAAAAAAGCCAATAAAATTATTTACATAATATATATATAGATGTGTGTATTCATATAAAACTAACCTATAGTGGTTACCTGTGGATGGAACTAGAGTGAAGACTGGATTACAAGGGTTACAAGAGACAGGAGGAAATTTTGTGGGGTGATGAAAGTGTTTGATTATGGAGATGATTTCAAAAGTATATACCCAGTTGGCACTCCATATACACGGGTTCCTCATTCACAGATTCAACCAATCCCAGATCAAAAATATTGGGAGAAAAATGTTATATTGTTGTTGATAATGTACTATGTAGTTAGGCCTACTTTGGTTACATCTGTGCTGAACACATAAAAAACACACACACATTATTTTTTTTCATTATTCCCTAAATAATAAGAATAACAACTATTTATATAGCATTTACATTGTATGAGGTATTATAAGTATTTTAGAAGTGATTTAAAAGTATACAGGAGGATGTGCATGTTATATGTAAATACTACACCATTTTATATAAAGGACTTGAGCACCCTCAGATATTGGTATCCATGGGGGGATGTGGAACCAATCTCCCTCAGGTATCAAGGGATAACTGTATTTATGTCAAAACTCATTAAACACTTTAAATATGTGCAATTTATTGCATGTTAATTATACTTCATTAAAATTGTAAAAAAAAAATTTAATAAGGTGATCAAGACATAAACATTAGTTTTAAACACCTACATATTCAACACTGGGCCAGGAGCTGTGAAACAAACAGGAAAAAAAATACAAGCAGTGCAGAATTGTAGATAAGAATCTAAGCCTTAGAATCAATTTGATAGTCCTAAATTTGAGTATGTTTCAATAATTATTAGCAAAGACTGTCTTGGCTCTCATTTTCTATAACAATGGGATAATAATATCTACCTCATATGGTTGTTATAAGGATGAAAAAAAATAACATATGAAAATCATGTCTGCTACTTAAGAATACACAATTAATAGTAGCTACAATAATATCTTTTTTCTAAATCTGGTGAATTTCATGCTTCTTTATAGGTGAGGCCTATTTAACTCTTGATTTACATATAACTGACAAGTTTAATTATTTAAATAAAGAGAGGATTATACGTAGCAGTGTAGACAAATAATATAGCTTAAAGCAAGGAAGGAAAAAAATACTGCATTACAGAATAAATTGACTGATGGTCCTAATGAAAGCCCTGAGTTATCAAGAGCGAAAATACTATCTTTAAGAGGGTTGAAAAAAAAATTTTCTTACAAAGCTACAAACACACATTTCAGAAAATTTACTATTCTAAAATGGTTAATTTCTTTGAAAGTTGCACTTCTTCAAGAGGTATACTTTACTAATCTGGAAACATTTGCAACACTTTAATCCCCTTTAATATTGAACAAATGAAATATAAATTACCATATAAGACAAAATAGATTTTCTGTAGCTCTTAAGAATTTACTTTGTATGATTCTCAATAATCCTAAAGATATAAATTCCTTCAAAGCTGAAACAAAATGGTGTACTGATACAGCAGTACATTCTGCAATTATGGCTTACTTGCCTACTAATATGGGCACTAAGCAAATTACAGCAGGTCCTCAAGTAACATCCTTTTGTTATACCATTGATGGGGGTGGGGAGTGAGTAAATCAATTCCCAGCCAGGGCCATTGTATGTGGAGTTTGCTCATTTTCCCCATGTCTGCATGGTTATTCAGGTTTCCTCCCACATCCCAAAGATGTGCATGTGTCTAAACCTACCAGTGTCTAAACTGTCCCAGTCTGACTGTAGAGGTGTGTGTGTATGAGAGCAAACTGCAATGGAAGGGCATCATGTTCAGGGTGGGTTCCAGCCTTGCTCCCAGAACTGCCAGGATAGGCTCCTGCCACCAGACCTTGAACAGGAAGAACGGGTTAGAAAATAATTATTTTATTTGTTTTTATTTGTCTTTCTTAAATACACGTATAGCTCACACTTATTTTAATGTTTAATATTAGAAGTGATTGGGGTCTTTACTTAGATTTGGTGATGTTTTTGTGACCAGAAATATACTGCAGGAACCTAACTCTTGTTTATATCAATTAGTCTACGGTAAAATTGGTTTCATTACACATCATTTCACATAAAGTCAAAGCTGCAGTTTCTAAGAACCTATCCACAATATTAAGTGAGAACTTACTGTGCTTACCTTGATCTCTAAAGGGTAGATAAAAATATTTCCCATTCCACAAGATTATTGAAAAGAATGAGACACTGTATGCATAGAAAGCACTTCATATAGTGCCTGGCACAAAGCAAGGCAACACTCAACAAGTGTTAGCTATTTTTTTCTATTATTAAACATGCACCATATAACGATCATAAAATAAATTCAACAGAGTAAGATTTAGAAAAGATTATATTTAATACATACACACACACAAATATATATCCATTAAAAAAAATTACATTTCATGCAAAATTATAAATTCTATTCTAATTAACACCCAGATTAGATATCATTTGAAAGCTGCTAGTACTTTACTGAAATGTCTGTCTATCTGTTACAGATGCAAAAATCAGTAAAAAGTCTAGATTCTGATAGAAAAAAAAATGTGGAAGTATACTATACCTCATCAACTCATGTTCTTCTACTTACACTGTTCAAATATGGAAAGTCTTATTCTTTTGTCTACCTGTTACAAATTCAACTAACAAATGTTTGAGTGCTTTAAAAACATAAGACATTGTAATATCCTAGCTGGATCAACAGAAATTAGAAAATGATCCTACTTTTTCTCCCCCTATACTTCCCTGAAACCAGGAGAGCTTATTTTATGCTAACATACTGACGTTAACAATATCTTCTTAGGAAAAAAACAATCTATTTAGGCTAGAGTTAAGATGTAGATATTTAATTTCACATTTTGTCTATCATACAAAGTCCCTTCCATGAAATAATTTGCATCCAAAATAGTGGCATTTGCTACTGAGATGAAGCAAAGGTTTAATCACTGGAGAGCATTCACAGAAAATTAAACCAGTGAACCTAAGACCTGTTCAACAGTGGGGTTTCTCAGTGTTTTTTTCCTTCCCCAAGCAAATCTATACAACAATTTTCCAAACTGTACTTATATTACACTCATTCCCATGAATCACTACTCAGAAGCACAAAAATAAACCATTTTACAGCCAGAGTTGACCAAACATGCTTTGATAGATCCAGGCCAACCAACTGCAAAGCTTCTAAATATGTACCCCCAAAGACCTATATAGCACCAGCCTGTGGCTCCAGCATATTCCTTTCCTTCCTATAGGCCTACTTCTGGCTTTTGAGGAAAGACAAACAAAGCTGTCAGTTGAGTGGATCAAACTCCCAGCAGGGTAAATTTTAAAAGATTGTCATATAAATACCTTCAAACAAACATCTGATGAATAGAAATGAAGGCAATTTAGTTATAAAAGACAATACAACAAAAATTCAATATATTTTAATTTTTTAAAGATCAAAAGAATAAGAAAATACTCAGATGTGCTCCTTTCATCAATTATAAAACAGCTAGCCTAAATAGAGAATATAGCTCAAAGCCAAACAATACCATGCAGAGGGCTGTTTTTAATTTTCTGTCTCATGTTGATTCTATTAAATAACATGCTTCTGAATCCTTGCCGTGAGGCTCAGTTGGTTGGAGCATCGTCCTGTGCTCCAAAGAGATGCAGGTTCAATTCCTGGTCAGGGCACATACCCAGGTTGCTGGTTCGATCCCCAGTTGGGGGAGGCAACTGATAAATGTTTCTCACATGGATGTTTGTCTCTCTCTTTCCCTCTCCCTTCCTCTCTCTCTAAAAATCGATTTAAAAAATCGATTAAAAAAACAAAAAACTTGTACACAAATGTCCATAGCTGTATTACTGGTAATACCCCAAACTGGAAACAACACATATGTCCCTCAATAGGAGAATAAACAAACTCTAGTACATCCATACCATAGAATACTACTCAGCAATAAAAAGGAACTACTAATATTGATATATGTAACAACATGAATAGATCTGAAGGGCATTATGCTTACTTAGCAAATCTCAAAAGGTTATATATTATATAATTCCATTTATATAAAGCATCCTCAAAATGACAAAACTAGAGATGGAAAACTGATCACTGGTTGCCAGGGGGCAGGGAAAAGGATAGGGATTCAGGTGTGTTCCCAAAATAAACCAATATTTTTTAATTTATCCAGTAAACATTAACTGCCCTTGGATTTTCAAATTTTAACCCTGTCTCCAGTGAATTATCTAACTTTCCCCCTAACTAGTTGATTCACTAAATTAGTAGCAGCTACTAAGGCAAAACATGAAGATGAGGTACTTCTGTCTGAGACATCAAGATATTCTTACAGGAACTCTGAAAAGAAGAGTAAGTATACAAAGTTAAGTTAACCCATAGCAACTCCAATCTTAGCTGACTAAAAGAAAACCTAGCTGTCAGTATCCAACATACAAAGACTATGTATAGGAGCGAAAAATGGCACACTGATAGTGGATGTTAGCTAAAAATAGTCAAATGGACTAAACATTACTGTATTTTCTTGATTCTAAAGCTCATCAATTGATTTAAAAAAAAAAAAAAAAGCACACCTTTACTTGCATAATAGCTTTTTGAGAAATATTACCCTATTAAATGGACACAACTTCAAAACATTAAAAGCAAAAAAAGCATTTCTCTTAGAATTGACAAAATAGGGGTTTTATGAAATACCACCAGTGTGCCTAACCAACACCTATCATTTGGTCCAAATTTTTCTAACTCAGGTTGGACCAAAATATTCCTCCTGGACCTTAACGTATCCTCAAATCTGCCATGACTTCTAGAGGTAGTCAAAGATAAAATTTACAAAAACCAATTGCTGAAAGCTAATAGTAATAATTTGCAAAGATGTGGTCAGAATACAAATGTGCGACTTGCAACCATAACAAGCCTGAGCTCTATCCAAAAGAAAAGGCTTCAAAGATATTGCAGGGCCAACAACCACAGAAACAATTTGCTAACCTTCAGTTCCTCGTGGGTATAATAGTACCTACCCTTATAGAGTTATTGTAAAGATTAAATATAAAACATTCAGAACAGGGCCCAGGATGCAATAAGGACAACATAAAACACATATTTTAGGAAATACCTATGTAGGTAGTGGTGGCAGCATCTTGGTTCCCACTCAGAATGCTGCAGCAGATGTTTCTCATTAACCTGGTATAACAACTTCTATGAGAGGTTCTTGCCACTCACCGTTTTTGGCTCAAACTGGTAAGAAAAGGAAACCACCAATTGAGCCGAATTATAAACAAATTTATAAGAAGCAGGAAGAGTCAATAAATTTAAGGCAAAGGCCAATACTAATATGAAACTACTGTTCTTTATAGATTTAGAGACCTCTAATAGCACCACCTCACATCTGTACAGTATGTTATAGTTTTAAAGTACTTAACACATCTCATTTGACCCTCACAACACTCCTATGAGGTCCTTGCTATTATTTCACATTTTATAGATGAGGGAAATGAGGCTTAAGTGACATGCTGAAGGTCACACAGCCAGCAAGCAGAAGAGCTGAAACTTAAAACCTCCCGAGTACTCTACCACAGCTGCCTCTCCAAATAGGGACAAGTTTTAAAATGCTAAAACTACAACTTTCTGAAAGCCATCCTCCATATCTCAGCAAACCATTAAAACAGCTTCAAGACATATTAAAAGATTAGAATAAATCCAACAATTACAGGACCTTAAGGACCATTTATAATTGTAATCTCTCATTTTACATACACTCTTATGTAAAGGAAATGTTTTTAGTACTCAAGATATGTCTGGTAGCATTTGTAATAGATAGGAAAGGAAGTAAAGGCTAAGTGAGTGTTAGAAAGTTTTGGCTATACTTTTTTTTTAATCTAGAGAAATGATATCAAATTTATGAGTGGTACCTGGTGGATGAAAAAATCAGAAGTCTCCCATTTTCGGTGTTATACATTTAGCACTGAAATGTTATACATTTAACAAGGGTTATTATACAATAATCCCTGCACTTCTTAAAATAAGTATGTATTATAATTATAACCAGAAAAAATAAGAAAGGCTATCACAATAACTCAAAGGGGATGCAGGGGAAATGATAAAAGCTTGGATTACAAACTCTACAGGAGCAGGAATCTGACCTTATTTACCATTATATCCCTAGTACCTTGTACAGTGCCTAGCACATATTAAGTGTTCAATAACTGTGTCAGAATAAATGAAAGAATGAATGAGTGAACAAATGAACATCCTAAAAGCTCAATGAAGAAGAAACATTTAGAAGTAAAATATGTATTTGCTGATTAACATAAAGGCCAGGAACATGAAGAAATCAAAGACAACCTTGAGTTTCATGGACTAGTTGGCTAAGTGAATGATAAGCCGTTAATCAAGATAAGTAAAACTAGAGTAAGAATAGGGATATGGAAATGCAAAGAGATCATGGCAAAATGCTAAAGAATCTGGTGGAAATCATTAAGTTTCAAGAACCAGTAGGGAGTCTAGGCTGAAGATGCAGATTTGGAAGTCAACATATGAAGCATATATCAGAGATCAGAGCTACTACACACTAGTTTATGGACTCTCATGCTCTTAATCAATAGCAGAATAGGATATGCATATCAAAATGAAATAAACCCCCTATTCTGGTGTCCTGATGCCCAACCTGATCTTTGCCCCACTAATTCTTAAACAGAGATTATGAAATACACTTTATGCTTTAGAGTCATCTTTCATTTGCTTTCTATAGGATACAAAGGCCCACAGTTTTATTTTCACTATATGCTACAGACAGAATTCTGGGCTCACAGATCCAAGGAAGATCAGAAATTCAATACATGTTGCATTATTTACTATAAACATACAAAATTTATATACTTGTTTTATTCAATATTATTCACTGGGGAAAAATCATAAAATAATGGTTTGCCACATTCTACTGACTTTTTAAAGTTTCAGTTTGAAACTTGAAATATTTTTGATAAAACAAATGTTTGATAGAGCGCTCTTTATCAATAGACAGTGTTTTTACAGATGTTTATTCTCATAATAGGACAGGAAAAGTTATTTTGGGACACTTCTTTCCTCTTATTCCAGAATTACAACATGATACTTCCAACAGTCCTTACCTATGCAAGTCTCTTTTCCCCTCCAATTCATTCTACCTATGAATTGGGGAAACTTGGGGGGAAGGGGGACCCTTCCTATTTTGTTTCAACTCTACCTCTCTAAATTCATCTGTGATATCTTAAACTGACCTTACTCAAAACTAAGCTGGAAATGTTAACAAATGGATTAGGCTAGTCTCATAAATGCAGAAACATACAACATAAGGTTAATTTGTTTCCATGCTTTCATTCACGTTATTTTTCATACCTTCAGTGTTATCCTTTTTTCCCAACATTTATCCAAATAGAGGTCACAGATCAAATCCTCCTCTAACCACATCACTACTCATCTATTGTCTCCTTTCTTTGAATTTACATACTACAAATTGAGTGGCCTTCAAAAGTTAAATGTTTTCCTCCATGTTGGAAAGTTTCCCGAACAGAGGTGTCATATCAAAGTCTGTAACAATAATGAGCACACAATTGGCATTCAATAAATACTTACTAACTCAATGGTAGGTCTGAATATGTGTATCTTAGATTTTTGGCTTCCTAATCGTCCTTTGCCTCCACATTGTTGTATACCAGGAAAAAAATGTTATTTTGCTTTTCATTTTACTAGCAAATATTAGACCATCTAGAAAAATTGGGGGGCCAGGAAACATTGACATCAACCTTAAACTTAAATTTATTTTACTTTTTAAATGGCCACGTCTATCATCTCATTTCAGGAAGAAACACCTAATTATTAAAACAATGGAAAAGAAACACTTATTTTTGCTAAGTAAAAGAGAAAAAGGCAATTGTTACTTCAGAATTCTTGAAAGAGCAATGCAAATTCTCTAGGTACAGAAAAAAATTAAGCAAACTCTAAATACAATTAGATTACAAAATTAACAATCGTAACAGTATACTTACATTCACTGTCGAAATGTGACACACTACTTAAAACATAGGGAAGAATATATGAACATTTTGAAAAAGTCTGGTCACCCAGCCAGATTTTTCTAAACCTATTTCAAGAAAACAATTTAAAAACAACAACGAAAAGCTTAAATAGTA
The DNA here is from genome assembly GCF_054644295.1 of Miniopterus natalensis. NCBI lineage: Eukaryota > Metazoa > Chordata > Mammalia > Chiroptera > Miniopteridae > Miniopterus > Miniopterus natalensis. The sequence goes on along the minus strand of NC_142095.1, from coordinate 30,346,638 downwards.
TTTCTCTGAACCTAAACTATATTGCACATGGTACCATTTAGGGATATATATGGAAAAATGATCAGTCATTCCATGAAGCTCCTAATGGGGGACCTCGAGAAGTTAAAGAATTTTAGCTTTAGTTATATAGTTAATAGACTTGGCAGTTAAGTTAATGCATGTAGAAAGCTATTGTTCCAGGAACCTCTGTGCCCCAGAAGGACTGTAAGTGATCAAGATGGTATCTGAGCCATTGTGCTCCAGGGAGAGAACCGCTGTCTACTGCCAGGACACAGCCAAAAAATCACCCCTCAGCAGATGAAGGGATGCTAGAAAGAAAAAAAAAATCACTGAACTGCCGCTTTTATCTGATTAACTTTTTCCCTGAATTCCAAACCCCTTACCTACTTTTCCCTGAATTCCAAACCCTTTATTTACACTTTTCTTCTCCTTATAATATGATATGTAAGATGGTATTTAGGGTATATAACCCACCATCTTCTCAGATCACCAGCCATCTGAATATAGCACCCATAAAGATTTAATCCCTGTCTCTACTTATTGGTTCTGGTAGTGACAAGTAGCACAAACGTCAGCATTTCCAGTTTCACTCCCACTCTGTCCTCTCCTCTTTCAGTAGATGCTAAGAAATGTGCTTGTTGATAAGTATCTACTCCCAACCTAGTATGAATAGAAAAATCTCATGTAACTCTACCAGAGTAAAGAAAGAGCACATGACCAAGCAAATTAACTGAAGCCAGAAAGTGGGTTATTTCACAACACTTGCCATTCAGCCTATCTGGTGATTTTGTGTTTATTTTCAAGAAACTGACTCCAAGGCCACACTGAAACTAAACTTTAAAAAAAAAAAAAGGCTAAGAATGAACTAAATTATTGAATCAGAGTTAGAAGAGATTCTAATGATTTTAAAGATGAGAAATGAGATTTGAATTAGGTCACACAGGTATTGGTAGCAAAGGCTAGAACTAAAGCTTCTAATTCCTAAAAGAGCAACACGTATATTTACTGAGTGGTAGGCACTATGTTAGACTAGTGCCCACTCTTGCATACTATGATACTTCCCACAGATGTTCAAAAACATTTAAAACATTAATTTAAAACTTACATTTACTCTAAGGAAACTTCTGTATTAGGACAAGACAGTATATACATCTCTAACAAGCATGTTAAAATAAGCAGGCAGAGAGAAAAAATTTTAAGTAGGAAAGAATTTGGAATTCCAAATAATTTATCCTTCCTGTCTTGGCTATAAAAATGTGCATGTTGTTGTTTACAATTAAAAAAAGTAAGACCATCAAAAGACATCTCTACCCAAGTTTCATGAGCCTATAGTTTCAGAAAAATGAGCTTTAACCTGTTGGGAAAATGATCTCTTTTTGTCACATCACACTAAAGAATTAGCTCTGTCACAGGGTTCAAGTAGAGCCATCTGAGGACAAAAGTCTAGGCAGAAAAAGAAACAATACTGAAATTTGATAAAGACCCCTCAGGAATAAGGCATTTAGCTGTTTCAATGGCACCTTTCATCTAAGGATCTCAAAACAAATGTTATTTACATTACCAAGAATCAAAACCATGGCCATGATACCCAGTAAAAAAACATATCAATGACCTAGAGGGAATTCAATACTGTAGTTCTGAATCAGTCCTCCGCTCTAAAAAACTAGATCTAGTTTTATGTAATAGTAGTGTGGTATAATAAGAAATATATATTTGGTCTTTGTCCCTAGTTCCTGGTACAGAGCTCCTAAAACCCTTGGAATTTCCTGAGGGATAAGTCCCTTTTGTTATTCATAAAAAAAAAAATCCCTTTCAACCATACCTGAGTTTATGCTAATGTGGTGACTCTTGGTGGGCTCCAAGATAGTTTCAGAATGGAAGCTGGTTGCCTTAGGAACCAAGCACATGAGTAGAAGGTTGGAATTTTTATACCCAGTCTCCAATCTGGGAAAGGGAGAGAGGCTGGAGACTGAGTTAAGCACCAATGCCAGTGATTTAACCAATCATTCCAAAGTAATGGAACCTCCAGAAAATCCCCTAACAAAGCAGTTCAGAGAGCTTTGGGTGATGAGCACTCCGAGGTACTGGAGGTTGGTGGCCCAGAGAGGGCATGGAAGCTTCCCATACCTTGCCCTATGCATTTCTTACATTTGACTGTTCGTGAGTTGTACCCTTTATAATAAACCTGTAAACATAAGTAAAGTGTTTTTCCCAATTTTTGTAGTCATCCCAGGGAATTATTAAATCTGAGGGGGGGGGTGAGAACCCCCCAAATTTGTAGCAAAGCCAGAATTTGTTGCAAAGTACAGGTGGCCCAGGACTTGCACCTGGCACCTACAATGGAGACAGTCTTGCAGAACTGAGCCTTTTAATTTGTAGGATCTGAAACTAACTGCAGGTAATCAGAACTGAATTGTTGGACACTCAGTGATACAGAATTGGACAACTCGACAATTGTGTTATTGGTGGAGGTGGAGTTCTTGCGACATCACAAGGAAAAGAATTTCCTGAGACTTGAAAAGGGAGGGTGAGTAATAAACCCCTGGGTTTTCAATGTCCCATTTCCCTCCATCCTGCCATCGAACATGTCTTCAGCAGGGCCAGAATAAAGACCACTAACCATAGTTTCTGCTTTATATTAAAGTCCAGTCCAGTCCAGCATCCTGCATGTGAAGTCCGCCAGCCATGGGCCATGCACCTGCTAAGGCCACATGGTTACGGAGAGAGAATGTGCGAACCCACGGGCAGGTGCGGGTTACAGGGCAAGAGAAAAAAAAGAAAGGGGGAATTCTTTGTCTGAGGATTTTAACCAGGAGCTTCTTCAAACTAACCAATTAACTTTCCAGGATTTCCCGGGGTTCTGGGTCCACCCCTTAACCAATCCACAGTTCCCCAGGCTAGTTTGAGGACAGGTAAGCACCTCTCCTGCACCACCCTGACTTCTACTGTGCATGTGCTTATCTCCCCCTCTTATGGGGGAAGGGAGGGGTATTAATCCCCTTGGAGGAACAATGCTGTGTGAAGCTGTAGCTTCCTTGTGAAACTTCCCAGGTGACCATGCTTACAATGTCTGACTTTCCTTCCTTCATTAATATTAACTAGCTAATTACAACGGTAAGAATGGTGGTGTGGGAAAAAACACACACACCAGTTCATTCCTAGTCTATATTTAGAAAGCTTGGAGATACAGATGGATTTGTTGACATAATGGCATATCATTATGAAGACCCAAAAATTTAAGCAATGTTGTCAGAATAGTTACTATTAATAATAATTACCATTAATTTTATGAAATCTATGTGCCATCTTTGTGCCAGGCATTAAACTTAAGATAAGTTATTTCTAGTATATACAATTCTAAAATGTAGATACTGCCCCCAATAGATGTGAAAATTAAATCACATTAAATTTGCCACTGCATATGACAAGTGGCAGAGCTGAAGACTAAACCTAGTTTTAACACACAAATTCCTGTCCTTGATATTATAGCAAGCTTTACTTTTTATTAATTATATAAAATTATAAACTCTCTAACAATCCTTGAGGATAACAATCCCAAATTATGCCCTTGAAAGACTTTTCTTAAGAGATGCTCTGTTGAAAAAATAATAATATAAAACCTCTAAATTTGGATCTGCTCCAGAGTTAACTAAGTTCTTCAACTTCTTTCCTCTGTTTCTACTCACTCCCTTAGTGATCTCATCCAGGCTCCTGGCTTTAGATACAATCTATGACAACAACGCCTACAGGTATATCTCCAGTAGATCCTTTCTTCTGAATTCTAGATTCATAAACCCAGCTACCTATTTAGCACCTCTACTAAATCTAATAGGTATCTATAATGTAGTATGTCCAAAACTGAACTACTGTACTTTCCCTCCCCATTTATTCCTCTTTCAAGCTTCTGCATCTCAATAAACGGCAAAAGCATTCCTTCCAGGAACTCAGAGAAAAAACTCTGGAGTAGTCCTGAACTCCTTCCTTTCTTTCCAAGCACACATCCAATCTATCAGCAAACCTAGTTGTCTTTACTTGAAAAATATATCCAGCCCAGCCAGGTGTGGCTCAGTGGTTGAGCATCTACCTAGGATCCAGGAGATGCAGTTCGATTCCCAGTCAGGGCACATGCCCGGGTTGTGGGCTTAATCCCCAGTCGGGGGCATGCAGGAGGCGACCCACAGGAGGCGACCCATCAATGACTCTCTCATCACTGAGGTTTCTATCTCTCTCTCTCCCTCTCCCTTCCTCTCTCTGCAATCAATAAAGATATGTTTAATATATATATATGTGTATATATATATATATATATCCAGAATCAGACCATGTGTCACCATTTTCACTGCTACCCTTAATGTAAACTGTGACCTTCTCTCACTTGGATTACAGCAATAGCCTCCTGCCTAACTGCTATTTCTACTTTTGCCCTTGCCCAATCCACCACCAGCCTATTACCAACACAGCAGCCAGAGTAATGATAATGTCAAATTGGAAATCAGATCATATCACACCACTGCCAAAACCCTCCAAGGCTTCCCATTTCACTCAGTGTAAAAGCTAAAGTCCTGCAAAACACCAACAGGACAAGCAGCAACTGGGAGCTTATTAGAAATGGGCCCCACCTCAGACCTACAAAAATACAACCTGAATTTTAACAAGAACAACCTAGGTGAACATTAGTTTGAAAAGTATTTGCATAAAGCACCACAATATAAGCACCCACCCTCCCCAACCCTTGGCATTCCTCAGGCAAGCTTCTGTCTCAGGACATTTGCACTTGCCATTTGTTACTGCTGGAATGCTCTTTTCTTATATCCTTTCACCTCTTTCAAGCCTTTATTGAAATGTCACCTTATCTGTAAGGGTGTCTGTGAATATTCAGTCCCTCCCCTCAATATGTCCTATTCCTCTTTCCTGCTCTTACTTTTCCATTAGAACTTGAGCTGCATTTTTACTTATTTATCTTGTCTAGTCTATCTCCCCATATAATATATAATATAAGCTCTATGAAGGCAGAGATTTCTGTCAGTTTTCTTCCCCAGTGCCCAAAACACAGTACCACTCAATATTTTTAAAGGCATAAAACAATAAACAAATAGGGTTTCTTTTCAAAACACTACCTAATAGGTTGTGTAAAATGGCCCCTTACCACGGAAACTGACATTTTCTCAGCATCACATATGACAAATCTACTTTTTAAAATATACTGCGCCCCTACTATGTAATTAGGCACTGTAAACACTACTGTTTATCCATGATTAAGCACAGAAATTTAAAAATCTGATTCACAATTCATGACAGGACTGTATCATCAAAAAGTTGCAGAAATAGCCCAGTCGGCATGGCTCAGCGGTTGAGCACTGGCCTAGAATCCAGAAGATTGTGGTTCAGTTCCTGGTGAGGGCACAAGCCCAGGTTTCCGGCTCCATCCCCAGTGGGGGGCATGCAGGAGGCAGCCAATCAATGACTCATCATTGATATTTCTATCTCCCTCTCTCCCTCTCCTTTTCTTACTCTGAAATCAATACAGATACATTAAAAAAAAAGTTGCAGAAATAAAAAACGAGTCTTTGAGTGAAAAGAAGAGATATGCCTACAGCTCTCCACAGTGCAATAACAATCCTTTATATCAGCGATTTTCAAACTTTTCCATCTCATGGCACACATAAACTAATTACTAAAATTCTGCAGCACACCAAATGATATATTTTTTGCTGATCTGACAAAACAAACAGGTATAATTTTGATGTACCAAAAAAAACAGTAATAGTAATTACCTACTCTTTTTGCTCCAAAGTAACTTTATAAAAAATCAGGTGCCTATACTTGTATATAAGGATTTCTGGTACCAAGAATTAACCAATCAGATGCAACCTTATTATGCGACATGACCAATAAGATGCAACTCTATTATATGACCTATATATTTATGGTTCAAGACAGGTCATTTATACCAGATGGCTATTGTGCTGGCTGTTGTCATTTTTTTATTTGACAATCTAAAGGGAAAGAGATCAGTGCCCCTGACTATATAGTCAGGTATTGCATGTTTTAAAAATTCTTGCAGAATCCTGAAACATTAATCAGAAAGAATATATGCACCCCTATGCTCATAGTAGCGCAATCTGGAAACAGCCCAAGTGCCCATCAGTAGATGAGTGGGTAAAAAGCTGTGGGACATTTACACCATGCACTACAACACAACTATAAAGAAGGATATCGTACCATTTGGGACAGTATGGAAGGACCTGGAGAATATTATGCTAAGCGAAATAAGCCAGGCAGAGAAAGACAAACATCACATGATCTCACTTATATGTGGAATCTAAAGAGCTTAATAAACTGATGAATAGAAATGATTCAACGATATGGAAGAATGGATGGGAATGACAAATCTCAGAGGGATGGAGGAGGGCAGGTGGATGGAGGGGGAGATTAACCAAAGAATTTATATGCATATATGCACAACCCAAGGACACGGACAATAGTGTGGAGAGGGACTGGGGAGGAGGGTGGGACAGAGTGGAATGGGTCATTGGGGAGAAAAAGGGACATCTGTAATATTTTGAACAAAAATTTTAAAAATTTTTAAAAATTCTTGCAGCACACCAGTTGAAAACTACTGCTTTTTAATCAACAAAACAGTCCTCCATACAAATTTTCTTATCTGATCCTCAACAATCCTTTGAGGTCTGTGTAAAGCAAATAACAAGAAGCCCATTTTAGAGGTGAGAAAACATACTTTAACCTTCAAAACATGACAGTAATAATGTCAAAACTGGGAATGAAGGCTGGATTTCTATGATATCACACCTCCTCTTGCAAATGATACTGAAAAAGACTACAAAATCACACAGCCATATATTATGCTGACGATACTAAGCTTTCCCAAACCATTCAATGTCTATGCAGAATGGGAACAATCGAATTCAGTTCAACAAAGTCACAATCTCAACTTGAGGAATAAGAATTCAAACTGCTTCCTATGGCTTGTAAATCTAACCCAGAGTCCAACGACATTTAGGAAGAATTTAAGAAATTAGTTGTTATAAGGCACATCAAGAAAGTTCTTATTAAGCTGTGACAATGGCTAGAAAAAAGAGAATAGCAGAAAGGAAGATAGAACAAGTGAATTGAGAACTGAACTCTACAGAGGAAGGAGTCAGGTTATATCATTATTTTATACTGCTCTGAGTGCCTAACTGATGCGATTTCGCAATAAAGAAAAAAGACATACCTCCTCAAAATCCCAGCACAACAGCTTTCCTTTCTTTGCATAGATGAGGATGAAAAGTTGTAATCCAAAATGTTTCCCAAAAAGTTAATTTTTTAAAAAGACATAGAAATAGAAGATCCATATGAAAAGAGATCCAATCTGGGAGGATGGAGACTGTGTCTTCTAAATCTTGTGATCAAGAGCAGCTGTTCACCAAGTGTCAGCATCTGAAGAAAGTGCTAACTGTGGCTGTGTCTTCTGGAGAGAGTAATACCTGCTGGGACAAAGGAGCAAGAGAGGGAGAAAGAAATACTACTGAATGCAAATGGCTGGCTGGCAAACAATTACCAGTCGCTAGTCTCAAAATTTTTCAAGTTGATATTAGTGAACATTAAAAGATCAAATGGAGGTAAATACAAGCGGGCAAGCCAACTTCAATGGGGTTATCAATGACAGCAGCAATCAAAGATACACTTCAGCCCTAGCTGGTTTGGCTCAGTGGTTAGAGCGTCAGTCTGCAGACGGAAGGGTCGCAGGTTCAATTCCCACCAAGGGCACATACCTCCACTGCAGGTTTGATCCCGGGCCTCAGTCGGGGTGTGTGCAGGAGGCAACCAATAGCTGTGTGTCTCTCACATTGACGTTTCTCTCTCTCCTTCCCCCCACCCACTCTCTCTAAAAAGCAATGGAAAAAATATCGAGTAAGGATTAAAAAAAAAAAAAAAAAGGTGCAGTTCAGCCCTGGCTGGGTAGCTCAGTCTGTTAGAGTGTAGTCCCGATAAGCCAAAGTTCCGGGTTCAGTCCCTGGTAAGGGCACATACAAGAAGCAACCAATGAATGCATAAGTGGAACAACAAATCTATGTTTCTCTCTCTCTCTCTAATCAATAAATAAAATTTTAAAAAACAAACAAAGGTAAACTTCAGCAGGTGATCCAGGTCTCTGATTAATAATAAAGAAGCAGTATAGTAAACAAAATATAAAAATCTATCTCATGTTTTTTACAGCAAGATGATGATCATATCATACAACCAAACAGACAAATAATATTAGGTAGTCTGGCAAAAAGACCAAAACAAAGATTGTATAATGACTAAAGAGGATGACTATATCAGCAGAATATATAGAATAATCATACAAAAATATATATGTAGGTCTGGCAGAAAAACAAAGTTAATGTGGAAAGGGAAGGACATCAAAGTTAATTTGACACATTAGGTGTTTTTGTGTACCCTTGTTAAATATCTTACAGAATTAGGAATCTATTATATTTTGGCAACAAATTAAGGCAATGTTTCTTAGTACCTGCATAATCACTGCATTTCCATCAAACTACAAATTACAGAATACAGAGTGGGGCAAAAGAAGGTTTACAGTTGTTCATATGGAAAATAGCCAGGCTGGGTGTGGCTCAGTGGTTGAGCATCAACCTAGGATCCAGGAGACTGAGGTTCGATTCCCAGTCAGGGGCATGCCAGAAGTGGCCAATCAATGACTCTCTCATCACTGATGTTTCTCTTTCTCTCTCTCTCTCTCTCTCTCTCTCCCTCCCTCCCTCCCTTCCGCTCTCTGAAATCAATAAAGACATATTTTTAAAAAAAGAAAATAAATTAATAAACAATATAAGAATAAACTCTCATACTCACAACTATGTAAACCTACTTTTGCCCAACATTGTATAGAGTGAGTTGAAATGAAATACAATGAATGGGATTAATAGCAGATAAGACCATGCAGAAGATTAGTGCATGTAAAGACGTAAGAAGAGAAACTATCCAAAATAAAATCTGGAATACAAGAAGTCTGAGAAAAAAGAGCAGAGCATCAGCAAGCTATGGAACAATCCAAGGAGCTAATAATACATGTGTAACTGGAATGTCGAGGGGAGGGGGACAGGATTTGAAAAAATAATATCCAAAAAATTTCCAAACTTGATGAAAACTACAAACCTATAGATCCAAGAAATTCAAAAAACACCAAGCACAAAAACCTGAAGAAAATTAAAACTCCATCAAGGAGTAATCAAAATCAAATTGCTAAAACCAGAGACAAGAAAAAAAAAATCTTAAAAGCAGCCAGAGGAATACAGAATGGGAGAAAATATTTAAAATCATATATTTGATAAGTAATTATTATCCAGAATATTGAAATAATAATTGAACCACACACAAAAAAACAAGCCAATAAAAAATGGGCAAAAGGCAAATCGACATTGGTCCAAAGAAGATATATGAATGGTCAGTTAGAACATGAAAGATGCTCAACATAAGTATTTATTAAGAAAATGCATGTCAAAACCACAATGAGATACCAACCTCATACTCATAAGGATGACTACTATTAAAAAATAAATAACAATGTTGGCAAGAATGTGGGGAAACGAACCCTTATGCACTGTTGGTAGAAATGTAAAATGGTACAGCTGCTGTGGAAAACAGTATGGCGGTTCCTCAAAATTTAAACCATGAATTACCATACAATCCAGCAATTCCACTTCTGGGTAGATAGCAAAAAGAAATGAAAGCAGGACCTTTAACAGATATTTGTACACCTATGTTTATAGCAGCATTATTTACAATACCTAAAATGTGGAAACAAACCAAATGTCCATCAACAGATGAATGGATAAGCAAAATATGGTATATGCATATAGTGGAATATTATTCAGCCTTTAAAAGGAAGGAAATGACATATGCTACAACATGGATGAAGCTTAACAACACCTGTTAAGTGAAATAAGCCAGTCTCTAAAAGACAAATACTGTATGATTCCACTTATATGAAGTGCCTAGAGTAGTCAATTCATAGAGCCAGAAAGTAGAATGGTGGTTACCAAGGGCTGGGGGGAAGGGAGAACGGCCAGTTATTGTTTAATAGAAACAGAATGTCAGTTCTGCAATATGAAAAGAGTTCTAGAGATAGATGGTTGTGATGGTTGCACAATGATATGAATGTACTTAATACCACTGAACAGTACAATTAAAAATGGTCAAGATGATAAATGTTATGTTGTATGTTTACCAGAATTTTTATAAATTAAAAGAAAAATAAAAGTCAGCCAGAAGAAAAGAACCACACATTATGTACAGAGATAAAGATGACAGCCAACTTCTCATTGGAAACAATGAGAAGACAGAAGACAGAGAACTGAAAGAAAAATATTGTCAACTTAGAATTCTATAACCAGTAAAATCAGCTTCTATAAATCAAGACAAATTAAACACTTCTTCAGGCATACAAAAGCTGAAAGGATTTATCGCCAGTAAACCTGCACCACAAGAAATGTTAAAAGAAGTCCTTCACTCAGAAGGAAAATGTACCAGGTAGAAATCTGGAACTATAAGGAAAAATGAAGAGCACTGAAAATAATAAGTACGCATACCATACTTCACAGAGGCTATTATTATAATAAGATAGCACATACATCTGCATTATTAAAATAAAGAAAAAAAGCACTAACAAGAATTTTCATAATACAGACAGCTTCCCAAATGCCTGTCTTAAAAAAACAACAACAACAAAAAAACACCTTAAAGGGATTTCCCATCACAATATTCTTATAAATTACAGTCACTATTATCTTTTAATAAAAAGAAGTCCCAGCCCAGCCGGGTGTGGTTCAGCGGTTGAGCATCAACCTAGGATCCAGGAGATCGAGGTTTGATTCCCGGTCATGGCACATGCCCTGGTTGCCAGCTCGTTCCCCAGTCGAGGGTGTGCAGGAGGCAGCCAATCAATGGTGACTCTCTCATCATGATGTTTCTCTCTCTTTCTCTCCCTCTCCCTTCCTCTCTCTGAAATCAGTAAAGATATATTTTTTTAAAAATTAAATAAATAAAAATAAGTCCCAATCTACAAACTATTTGACCAGTAATAGAGATCTTTTTGGTTCCAGCCCAGTGTTTATTACACAAACCCCTTTAAAGGGCTAACCTACAATGAAGTTGCTTGGGATGAAGTATGATGGTGGCTAATATATAATATATTATCTATTTTCCATTACCTCCAGGGAACCCCAAAGTTACTTAGAAGTAAGCTATAAAGACAGCAAAGATTGTTCCTTGATTTCAAGAAGTCTGAAAAACATTGTTTCAACGGATTGGGTCAGGTTACCCCAAACTGGCAAAAGAAGAAAACTTTTGCCAATTCTGCCTGAGGAAAATGAATTTATCAAAGTAAAGGTGTCAAACAAATAACTGTAAAACAAAGCTTCAGGGTTGGATGCCAAAATAAGAAAAAGAAAACACTAATATTTAATGCCATTCTATTACAGTCTAAATCTCAGAGGGAATGTGGTAAGAATAAAACCTCTGTAATATCACTGATGCCAAACAGATTACAGAATGGGAATTCTGCCTACTATCCCTCTGAACACATGTAAACATAATTCAGACACTCAGAGATTCCTTAAGACCACAAGCAGATCTTATAATCCAACTTCACGGTGAAAGATGACTTGCAACTCTCAAAAAGGTAACCGAATGGTACACAACATAATTCAAGGTATTTCTCTAACAGAATTCTAGAAGGCTACTTACTATTACCCCATCTGGAACAAAATTCTTTACTCCTTAATGACAACAGGAAATTTATGTGACTTCAGTCTTCACTGATGAATACTATGCCAAGACAAAGCAGCATTCTTTCAGCACTTAACCCCAAATAAGCCACTGGATAACTTTCAACATAAAATAAAACTTATTGAAAAGAAAACATATTAGTTATATACCCAAGAGAATTTAAAACATGTTCAACAAAAACTGATACACGAATATTCACAGCAGCATTATGCGTAATAGCCAAAAAGTGAAAACAACTCAAATGTTCATCAACTGATGAATGGATAAACAAACAAAATGGATTATTATTCAGCTATAAGAAAGGAATTAAGTACTGAAACACACTACAATATGGAGGAACCTTAAAAACACTTAAGTTAAAAAAGCCAGAAGCAAAGGCCATGTATTATGTGACTCCATTTAAATTAAATGTCCAGAATAGGTAAATCCACAGGAACAAAAATCATACTAGGGTTTGCCAGGGTTTTAGAAGAACTGCTTAATGGACACCAGGTTTCTTTCTGGAGTGATGAAGATCTTCTGCAATTAGATAGTCGTGAATGAACTAAAAGCCTCTAAATTGTACATTTCAAATGATTATGAATTTTGTGTTATGTGAATTTTACCTCAATACAAAAAAAGAAATGTTTCCAAGTATTAGTTATCTAATGCCTGTAACTCCCACTACCTAACGAAACACTATGTTCATAAAAATCATTCAAAAATACTTTTAAAAATTTAACATTCTGGGCCCTGGCCAGCTAGATCGGTTGGTTAAAGCACTGTCCTGATACACCAAGGTTGTGGGTTCTATCCCCGGTCAGGGCACATACAAGAAACCACCAGTGAATACATGAATGAGTGGAACAACAAAGTGATGTTTCTCTCTATATATCTTTCTCTCCCTTCCTCTCTATCTCACTCTCTAAAATAAATAAATTTTTAAAAATAAAGTAAAATTTAATGTTCTGGAAAAGACAAAATTGTAGATATGGTAAACAGATCAGTGGTTGCCAGTGATCTTTTAGATCAGTGCTCTTTTAGATCAGTGAAACTATTCTATGTTATACTGTAATGGCAAATATATTAAAAGTTTGTCAAAGCCCATATAACTCTGAAGCACAAAAAATACACAATGTATGCAAATTTTAAAATAAATCATTTAAGAAGTAAAGGAATCTCAGCATGGAATGTAGAATGTTACAAAACAATCTAAATTTACTGCAAATATGAAACAACCTCACAAAGGAGGTGGAAGAATATAGTGCTGACCTAGGTAATGCTGGAAATGAGTGGAGTCTGTAAGACTAAGGAGAAAATGAAGGATCCACAGGCACTGTACTCAAGTTAATATACTTGTTTCTCACAGGGGCACAGACTAACCATTCTAAAACCACTGCATATGTATACTGGAACTGAAGAATTCAATGAAAGGTCAAATTTCTTACTGGTAAAGTGGAGGAGGCTAAAATGATCAATGTGTTAAGGAATCAGAGTTGGAGATATCAGTATGAATTCATGTTTAGCTTAATGTAAAGACAAATGGTTACATACAGAACTATTTATGGATATATGTATACACATAGGTTAATATATACACATATATCTCTTCACTACCTCACTCAGAGGGCCTAAAAGCAACAAAACTCTAGTAGCAATTAGCACACTTAGCTAGCACCCAGATCTTGGTTTCTTTTTTTTAATGTTTTTATTGATTTTTTTTTTAGAGAGAGGGGAAGGGAGAGGAATAGAGAGATAGAAACATTGATGTGAGAGAAACATCATCGATGGGCTGCCTCTTGCACATCCCTACTAAGGATCCAGCCCACAACCCGAGCATGTGCCCTGACTGGGAATCAAACCGTGACTGCTTGGTTCCTGGGTAGACACTCAACCACTGAGACACACCTGGCAGGGCCCCAGATCTTGGTTTCTAATACCATTTCCAATAAAAGGAACTAGGGCTCCTTGGGAAAATTACCAATTATAGGATTGGAGCATGATACATAAAAGATAAACCTGAAGCATTTTGTGTTGTCAGAAAGAAAAGTGCTCTCACACACACATAATCATCAGAGTATGTCAAAGGAAAGGGATACGGGAACCAACTGAAAAAGTTCCCAAGCCCTAGCCGGTTTGGCTCAGCGGTTGGAGCGTCGGCCCGTGGGCTGAAGGGTCCCAGGTTAAATGCTGGCAGGGGCACGTACCTCAGCTGCAGGCTCGATTTGGGGCACGTGCGGGAGGCAGACAACCAATGTCTGTCTCCCACATCGATGTCTCTCTCTTTCTCTCTCTCTCCCTGAAAAAGCAATGGAAAAAGTATCCTCAGTCTGGCCAGCATGGCTCAGTGGCTGAGCATCAACCTATGATCCAGGAGACTGAGATTCAATCCCCGGTGAGGGCGCATGCCTGGGTTTCGGGCTCAATCCCCAATAGGGGGCATGCAGGAGGGAGCCGATCAATAACTCTCTCATCATTGATGTTTCTATCTCTCTCTCTCTCCCTCTCCCTTCCTTCTCTGAAATTGATAAGATTTTTTTTTTTTTTAAAGTGCCCTCAGGTGAGGATTAAAAAAAAAAAGAAAAAGCTCCCAATGATCAAAGCTGGAAAAATTTGAGCAAAGAAATTTATGTAGATACTCCACCCTTAAGGAGGTGAATCAGAACTCATCACTCATTAAATGTGGGCTATGCACAGTGATTTTCTTCTAGTGCACAGAAAGGGAAGAGCAAAGGGGTAACTTTACAGTGAAGAAAACACACACTACCTCAACCTAGGTGATAAAGGTTAACATTAACACTGATAAGTCATATCAATAATATGTACTCTTGATATGCAGTAAGAATGACACTTTACCTCTGTGGTCTTCCTTTTAAAAATCACATTATATCAATCTAACCCTTAGAAAAACATCAGACAAATCCCAATTGAAGGACACTGTACAAAAATGCCCGATCAGTTATTTTCAAAATTGCCAATGTCATTAAAATCAATGAAAAATCTGAGAAATTGTCACAACCAAGAGGAGCTAAGGAGACATGATTATTAAATGTACTGTGGCATCCTGAATGGGACCCTGGAACACAAAAAAGGACATTAAGGAAAAAACTGTGGAAATCTAAATTAAGTACAGGCTTAGTAATAATATCAATATTGGTTCATTAATTATGACAAATGTACCACACTAATGTAAGATGTTAATAAGGGCAACTGAGTGTAAGAGAAACAGGAACTCTGTACTATCTTCACAATAATTCAGTAAATCTAACACTGTTCCAAATTTAAAAGTTTATTTTTAATTATAAAATACTTATGATCTATTGCATGCCTGAAATTTCACTCAGTGTATCTGGGACATAAAAGATGCCTAAAACATGGTCTTGGCACTCAAGAAGCTTGTCGTCTCATTGTGAGGTAAGACAAACACTCATGAAACAAGTATAAAATACAAAAATAAGAAAATATGAGGGAAGGCTTCATGAAGGGGATAAAACTTGAGTTGTGTACCTTAAATACGCTTCAGAGTAAAAAGAACAATAAATTGGTACAGTTACAACAACCAGAAGGGTGAAGAAATAAGAAAAAAAACTAAAACAAATGAAAATATTTAGCCCTGAAAAAAGTGAAGACTTAAATGGGAGACATAATAGCAGTATTCAAATACTTGAAGGATCAAGTAGCACTACTAAGAGTTACATCATATACCCATTTAATTTACTAGCTGAACTCTGATAAAATGTGACCAACACTCAAGGACATAGAGAGTGACAACTGTTCAGTAGAGCCACAACAGGAAATGCCAATTTGGAAAGAGGAAGCAGGTGGCTTAGTTGTTCTCTACAACTTTTCACAGGACAGTGTACATATGACCCTAATGAAGCAAAAATTTAGATTCAAATACTGCATTTATTAGCCACTTACCATGTGCCAGGTGCTTCCTTATATATTATCTCATTTAATATTCACAATATATCTATAAACACTTATTAATGTAAGAGAGGCTTAATGTAAAAATACAATAAACCCTGCAAGGACGCAGGAACACATTAAAATTATCCACCCTCTCCATTCTGATAGGGATTTGACAGCTGTTTTAAAAAGCAAAAATAGCAAAGCAGGGCATGGCTCAGCGGTTGAGCGTTGACCTAGGATCCAGGCAATCGGAGTTGGATTCCCGATCAGGGCGCATGCCCGGGTTGCGGGCTCAATCCCCAGTCGGAGGCATGCGGGAGGCAGCCGATCAATGACTCTTATCATTGATGTTTCTATCTCTCTCCCTCTCCTTTCCTCTCTCTGAAATCAATAAAGACATATTTAAAAATATATATATATATTTGAGGGTCTGCATATCTACATAGTAATTTCTTTCCTCTTGCTCCTTCCTTCGGTCAAGCTCAGTGGCTCAGTCTGTAGGGTACATAAGAATGACAATACAATTATATATACAAAAACATGCACACTATTTAAGCAATGTAAGGGATTTTCAAGTATAGCTTTCATCTTATGTGATTTACGTCTCATGCACTACTACCTTTAGAACCGAATCCTGGGAATGAGGTGCAACCCCAGTGCAGGCTTACTCCATATAAGACAGCACCATGGAAAGGAGGTAGAGGGGCTGAATTCTATTACAACATGAAGAACACTCTAACAATTAGAGCTATCTAAAAATGGCATAGGCTACCTCAAAGTAATGAATTTTCTGTCATCAAAGATGTTTAAACAGAGGCTGAAAAATCACTGAGAACACTTTAGGAGAGCAACTGGGTAAGAAGTTAAGATCTCTTCCAAGTCTTAGATTCTATAATGGGTAGACTTTAAAAACCTGACAGAAAGAGGACAACCTAGTTAAGAACAACACAATGAAAAAAGACAAAGGCAAGAATGACATCGTATGTGGGAAAGTTCAATGCAGGAGAACATAGGAACTTAGAAGCTCATTTCCACCTGCCGATCTTTGCACTTTCTGTTTCATCTGCCAGGAAACCTCTTCCATCTTTTAGGCCACAACTCAAATATCCTCTCCACAGTGAGGCCTCCCCACCACCCCAATGAATCACTCACTTGTCGTATCAGCTTGTTTTATTTTCTTCATAGTTCATGTCAGGAATCAGCAAACTTTTTCTTTTCTTTTTTTAATATATATTATTATTAATTTTAGAGAGAAAGGAAGGGAGAGGGAGAGAGAAACATCAATGTGAGAGAGAAACATTGGCCGGTTGCCTCCTATACGAACCCTGACCAGGGATCAAACCCGCAACCTGGATATGTGCCCTGACCAGGAATCGAACAGGTGACCTTTCGATGCACAGGACGACACTCAACCAACTGAGCCACACTGGCCAGGGCAGAAAATTTTTTCTACAAAGGGTTAGCCTACAGCCCACAGGCCAAATTCAGCTTGCCCCATGTTTTTGTATGGCCTATAAGAATGGTTTTTACATTTTTAAATGGTTGAAAAAAATCAAAAGGAATATTTTGTGTGTGGGAAAAATACATGAAATTCAAATTTCAGTGTACAAAGTTTAAGTAGGATATAGACAACCTTGTTTATGTACTACTGTCTGTGGCCTTTCTGCACTAAAAGCAACAGAGTTTAGTAGTTACAACAGACACTGTGTAGCCTATAAATATTTACTTTCTGGTCCTTTACCTAAAAAGTTTGCTAATCACTGATTTTTAGCATTACCTGAAATTATCTTGTCTATTTGCTCATTGTTATCCTCATTCTCACATATACAGAATTTTAAAGCTCAATGAGGGCCAGGGACCTTTGTCTGCTTTGTTACCCCACTGTAGCCTAGTACTTTTAAGAAATCCTGGAACAAAGTAAGGTCTTAATAAATATTTGATGATTAAATTAATGAGTGATCCATAAATGCCACGCCGATGAGTTCAAACTTAAGTCCTCAGCCATGACAGGTTTTGTACATACAAGACAGGCATAAAAAACTCTAGTGCAGAAATGGGGAAATATTCTTGTACAAAACAGCTTAGAATAATGATGGTCATCAACTAGTCCAGACCACTGGGTTTCTTCATCAAATTGTAGTTTTTGTTTGCTCATATAAGATTCTCTCAACTACTTCAAGGTGTCACAACATCTGTCAGCTGACTGTGCTTCTGTTTACTTTATGATGCAAATACTCTGAGAAACTTCATATCCTACTCATAGTACATGGTACCAACACCATACTAAATCTTAATAAATGTTCATAATTATAACAAATCTAGATCATGTACTAATGAATTTTTAATATCTAAAATTTTCCTATGTTGCTGATCAGCAATCTACTCTGTAAACAGCTGAAAACTCTTTAGAAATTAAAAGGTTACCGCCCACAGACCAGAAGCAGCTTTTTAATCTTTCTATACTAGCCAGAGAGTGGGTATGTGATTTCAAAAAACACAAGCCAACTCTGTTGGTAGATCACAAGGTATTGTTAAGTTAAAATCATACCTATGAGCATCTTTTATTACGACGCTAGTAAAACTACCGCCTACTCACAAGTGGAGTCTCACTTTTTAAAAATTCCATTTTTCAATTACGGTTGACAATATTATTTTATATTAGTTCCAGGTATACAGCATAGTAGTTAGACAGTTATATAATTTACAAAGTGATCCCCCCATAATTCAATCATCCACCTGGCACCACACATAGTTGTTACAATATTATTGACTGTATTCCCTATGCTGAACTTTACATCCCCATAACTATTTTGTAACTACCACTTTGTACTTCTTATCCCTTCACCTTTTTCACCCACTGGAGTCTCATTCTTCTAATATCCAGTGGAGAAAAAACTGTATCTACCTCCTGGAAGAATCTTGTCTGTAACACATTAACATTTTCATAAGGGTCTTTCCTCCAGGCTTTGCAACAATTTCTATACACCGGTATTTCAAAGACAAGGACTTAGTTAACCAATCACTTCCAAAATTTAAGATATTGGTCAGAAAGCATAAACAAATCAAAGCTTCATTTTATTTTAAAGCAGCCACCTGCTATTTAAGCCCTGAATGCCTTTTCTTTCTTTAATAATTAGCTAATTTAGGAATTCAGACCTTTCATAGACATGCTTATGGTACAGGTACCTCTGATGAATATGTCAGATTTACAGCATCCATTTTGGATTAGTATCTGTGTGTTCATCTTCCTTTCCTCTATGACAAGTCAGGTTGAAAAGGCAGCCTACAAAAGCATTGGGTAGGATCTACCAAAACTATGTAAGGTGTCACCAAAAAAGGGGGGGGCGGTTGATTAGCCAACAGCTCAAGTGGGCTGCTTCAAGAAACTCTGCTGCAGATTCACCTAAGGGATCCTCACCATCAATGCTGTTAAGATATGAACCAAACCAACCTCTGGCTAAGACTACACACACTTTTGCTTAGGCTGAAAATGGGGGTGTTGCAAGCTGTAAACGGATTCCTGGCGCTTTAGGGAAGATGCGCCCATTTTCCTTTCTGGAAGGACTCATAAAAGGCACTCCGAACCCAGCCAGCCTAGCTCCCCACCTTGCACCACCTATTCTCCCGATCCCAGTCCAAGAGGTTCCCTCCTCCCCTTAAACGACAAGTTCAAAATCAAAACAAAAGGTGCAAAACTGGTTTCAGGTGGCAATGGCTGAGCCCTAGTGGCCAACTTCTGGGGACGCCAGGGCGAGCGAGGACTCATAGGACCTTAGATGCCCCCCCTCACCACCACCGCCACCACCACCAGAGCTGGCTCCCAAACAGTCCCTCGGGCCTCAGCCTAACTCCTCACACGCCCCTCCCTTCCCTCAGCCCTGGAGACCGGTGCTGGGAACGGAGAGACAAGGGGTGTGGGGAGAGAAACCCCAGGGTCAAAATGACAGCAGGATCAGCCCGGGGGAAAAAAGACCCGGCGGGATCCTGGGGGTCGAGTCCTAGGCCCCGGGCTTAAGCCCCAAACGGGGGCGATCGAGGGTCCGAGTCGCGCCAGGGCGTGAGGGGGAGGCCTGGCCCGCGTCTGCAGCGCTGCCAGGCCACGCTCCCCGCACTACTCTCACCCCGGGCGAAGGGGCCGTGAGGGGCCGCGGCCGCAACCAGAGTCCGGGGCGGGGGCACTCACTCACCGGCACGGAGGGGAGGAGCAGCCGGTGTCTCCGCCAGCGCGGTCGCTCAAGCTCAGGCACCGGCTCCTGCCGCTGCGGCCGGTGCACCCGGTCCATCCCCCCCAGCCAACCCCCCTCCCGACCCTCCCCCCACGCCACCTCAGCCGCCTCTGCCGCCGCAGCCGCCGCTGCAGCCGCCACCGCCGCTTCAGCCCCTGCGCGGGAGCGCGAAGCGGCTAGAGTAGGCGAGAGCGCGTGCGCCCGCCGCTGCCGCCCACAACCTCCGCCCCCGGCCCGCGGCGCACGCGCGAGGCAGTAGCGGACGCGCGCACGCAGCAGGGGGCGGGAACTGGTTCCCCCCCGCAGGCGTGGCCCCGCCCCCAGCCCGCGCGCCCACCCACGCGGTGGCCAGGCTCGCGAGCTCTGCCGCTGTGGCTGTCGCTGGGCGGCCCAGGTGGGTTCGTCTCGGCCAAAGCTCCAGAAACCGTGCTCCAGAAACCGAGCTCCTCTGGCCTGGCCCCACTTTCTGGACAGAGAGGGCCCGAAGCAATGCATGTTTGAGCGGATTTCTGGCCGCCGCTCTGGATCATACACCTGTTCTTCGTACCTTGAATCCAAACGCCTCCCTTCCTTCTCCAATCTGGCACGTTTTCGTCTGCTGCTAGGAAAAGGGCAAAGGCTGTTATTACTGCTTCGCGTCTGGTATTACCACGGAAGGGACCACAAGCAGCCATCAGCCTAACCCTTTATTATTTCATTTTCCAAATTTATTTATACATTCATCACTTACGTATTGAGGCTTCCTCCTTGTGCTAGGTAGGCCCTGTTCGAGTTGCTGCGAGTACAAGGTGGGGATCAAACCGAATCCCTGACCTCTTGAAAAGTTAGATCTGGTGGAGAAGAAAAACGTTAAAGGAAGAATCACACAAAATTAAAAATTGCAATTAGTAAAATCTTTTCTGAGAGGTACGTCGTGCTTAGAGGACCTGTATGGGAGGTGGGGGTGGGGCGGTGAAGTTTGATTTAATCAGGGTTGTTTATGCTGGAATCTGAAGGCTGACTTGGAAGGAATTAGTTAGATCCAAGGCATGAGAGCTTGGCATAGCCAGAACGGGGCGCTGGAAGACCACTGAATGTAGGGTAGAGTGTGGGGAGAGGTAGGCAAAATTGAGGTAAGGATTTGAGACTTAGGCAAAGTAAACTGGTGGTGGTAGAGAAGAGCACTTTTTAGGGAGTGAAATGTGCAGAATGATGATCTATTGGATGAATTGTGAAGGCCAGGGAAGTGGCAGTTTTGACCTTAAGTTAGAGGTTGGTGGGGGATGCAGTTATAGATCTCAGGAGCACTGAAGAAGGCCCCTGAGGAAAGTAACTAAAAATGGATGATAAACTTAAAAATTAAAAACTGTAAGCAAAGTTCTAGAAGAAAAGGTAGAAAAACATTTTGTGATCTTGAAATAGGCAAAGATTTTATAAGACACAAAAAGTATGAACCATAAATGAAATGATTCCTAAGGTTAACTTCATAAAAATTTAAAACTCTTGCTCTTTGGAAAACACCATTAGGAAAATAAAAAGGCAAGGTGCAGATAGGAGGAAGAAATTTGCAAAACAATATATCTGACAAAAGACTTGTATCCAGAATATATAAAGAACTCTTATAACTGAAAAATTAAAAAAATCCAATGAAACAATGGACAAAAGGTTTTAGTAAACACTATATCAAAGAAGATACAAAAATTGCCAGTAAGCAAGAAAAAGATGCTCAACATATTTAGTCATCCAAAGATTTGCAAATTAAAACCACAATGACACACCACTGCACCCTCATTAGGATAGCTAAACTGAAAAAGACTGATGATCCAGCAGTCCCACTCCTACACATCTCCTTAACTGTACTTAAGCTCCAATTAAAGACAGTAACAAAGTCATACTTCCAACTAACATGATACAACTAACAAAAACACAACCAAAAGCTTAACACTTTCCCCAAAAGAAGATACAAAGTCCTTGGGTGATGTTCCCTTTCCAATTTTGACATCCTATAACTTAATACTGTGCTATGAAGTTACCTATTATTAATACATTCCCATTCTGTAGCAGCAATTGAATTTCCCCCTTGGTAATTAAGGTCAGTCCTACCAGTCAATACAGTAACTCCTTTCTTTGCCTTTTCAAAGGCATGAGATGCCCCCAAGTGACCAGGTGACAGTCTCAGCTTCCAATTCAACAGGAACAGTGTTGTGTCTCCTGTTGGAAGCATTCCTCCCGTTTGAACTAAGACCTCTGGACCAGCAGAGCTTCTGGCCATTTCTCCTTCAAGGCAAAATAAAGAACTAGGTGCACTGCTTGAAGTTCTGCCAACAGGAGGGCTTTTCCTTCACTATTTTTCTTCAAGGATATCCCAGAAACGGGCAATAGTGCTGCAACAGTCTGTTTTCACCCAGTGCCTGCATACTGTGTAGAACCATCATAAACCATGCTGTTAACCAAGACTGGATTTCCTCTTCCCCAGTCATAGGGAATGCCCCATTAGATTATAGGTGTGGGCCATTTCCTCATACAACTTACTTACACCTTCAGGGGCCATTCAAGCCCAATCTCATAAATACAGTTTCATTGATAATGGAGTGCCGCTGTGAGTGCACAGCTTTATTGCTTAGTGGAGCAGACAACACCCAGTTCATGATGGGTAGGTAGCTCGGTTAACATGGTAACTTGATGACCTATAGTTCAGTATCTACTAGAGCTCAGCAGTAAGCCAAAAGCTGTTTCTCAAGAGGAGAGTAGTTATCACAGAGAATGGCATGGCTTTGCTCCAAAATCTTAAGTGTCTTTGCTGTAATTCACCTATAGGGGCCTGCCAAAGACTTGAAATAGAATCCCTATTAGCCACTTGCAGAATGAGGCTCTGGGTTTTGTTTTCAGAAATCATGGCACTAAAGGTTTCTTGCATGTCAGAAATAGAATCTTTCAGGTCATCTATGCATAGCTTGAGCTGGGAATTTGAAGCCCCTGAGCTCATTCTTTTCTTTCCCTACTTTCTTCAGTGCAGTTAGGGGCAACCAACCAATCCCATTATATTCCTTATAGTTGGACTAAAATATTCAAATATATGGGCACTCAGGATCTTGCTATCTATGGGCATTTGATTAGGAGTATCCAATGCCTCATCATGCCATGGATTACCAGTGCCCTCTTTACTACTGGAAATGGAGTCATTAGTGACTTTAAACCAAGTTAGAGAACCAATTCAAGAAAACCCAGAGCCAATTCAAATAACTCATTCTTAAGATTTGTTCCTCTAGAACCACTTCCAGTATCAAAATCAGTATTAGCTGGGGTTCAAACAGAGAAGCAGAACCAGTAGGAGATATATAATAAAAGGTTACTTTAAGGAATTGATTTATGCAGTAATGAGTAGGGAGGAGAGTGGGTTAAACAAATTTGAAATCCATAGGATAGGCTCTAGGAAGGGTAAGCTATAGGAAAGGCAGGCTGGAACTCTCAGGCAGGGTCTGACACTGCTCACCCAGGGCAGAATTTCTTCAAGAGAGCCTCAACTTTGCTTTTAAGGACTTTCCACTAATTGAATCATGCCCAGCTGGACTAAAATAATCCCTTATTAAAGTCAACTGATTATGGACTTTAATCATATCTACAAAATGCTTTCATAGGCTACACTTAGATTAGTTTCAAATAGTGTAGAATAACTGGGGGCTATAGTTTAGCCAAGTTGACACCTCAAAAAGACTATCACATAAGTGTTTACCCAAGAGAAATGAAAACATGACCACACTGAGACTTATGCAAGAATATCTATAGCAGCTTTATGCACAGTATCAAAATACTAGCAACAACTCAAGCGGGTGAATGGATAAACAAAATATGTTAAATCCATACAATGTAATGCTACTCAGCAATTAAAGGGAACAAACACTCAACAATATGGATGAATCTCAAAATCATTTTACTGAGCAACAGAAGCTGAAAACAAAAGAATATATATTGTATAACTCTATATAAAATTCTAGAAAATGCAAACTAATATATCGTGACAATAGATCAGTGGTTGCCTGGGACCAGATATGGAAGGAGAGATAAGAGGTAAAGGGGCACAAAGAAACTCTTAAGGGTGATGAGAATGATCTAGATCTTGATTATGGTGGTGGAGGGAGAGAGAGAGAAACATGGATCAATTGCCTCCTGAATGTGCCCCATCCAGGGACTGAAGCCACAACCAGAACATGTACCCTGACTGGAGATCAAACAGAGACCTCTTAGTGTAGGGAGGACACTCCAACCAGGGCTTTTTAAGCATTCTTTAAACTTGACAGTGAACAATGCGGTCAAAATCTCCTTTGACATTATAGAATTTAAAAAATATCTTCCAAGAACTATGTGACTGCTTTTCAGCTTCAGTTAGACGTTTGGGTGTATTGAAAAACACTGAATATAAATTTGAAACCACTGTTAAATATGTGATGGGAAAATCGAGATGATACTATTATGCCTGTAAAAATAGTTACAAACAGTATGCAATGATCTTTTAAAGATGATATTAATAAAGAATATGGGTTCTAGCCCTGGCTGGTGTGACCCAGTGGTTAGAGAGTCAGCCCCTATACCGAAGGATTACGGGTGCGATTCCCAGTCAAGGGCATGTACCTGGGTTGCGGGTTCTCTCCCCACCCCCAGTCTGGGCCCATGCAGGAAGTAACCAGTTGATGTGTCTCTCTCACATTGATGTTTCCATCTTTCCCTCCCTCTCTTCCACTCTCTCTGAAAAGCAATGGAAAAAATATCCTCAGGTGAGAATTTAAAAACCCCCACAAACAAACAAAAACACTAGCCCTAGCAGGTTTGCTCAGTGGTTAGAGCATTGGCCTATGAACTGAAGGGTCCCTGATTCCATTCTGGCCAAGGCCACGTACCTCAGTTGCACACTCAGCCCTGGTCAGGGTGTGTGCAGGAGGCAACCAATTGATGTGCCTCTTTCATCTCTCTCTCTCTCTGTTTCTCTCTCTCTGCCCCTTCCACTCTCTGTGAAAAAGCGATGGAAAAAATATTCTCAGGTGAGGATTTAAAAAAAAACACAAAAACAAAATGTGGTGCCTGGACCAGCATCACCTAGGAGTTTGTTAAAAATGAAGAATCTCAGCCCTGTGCCGGATTACCTTAATCAAAGTCTTTATTATATAACATAACCTCCAGGTGATTCATATGCATATTAGCACTGGACAAGATGACATATGTAATTTTAAGAATTACAATGAACATGAACTGCAACAACTGTTAAAATTTACATTTAAAATTGATTAATGAATATTAGTGATAATATTGATGGAAAATGAATACAGAGGAACAAAAAACCTTAAGTAGTTTGGTAAAATCTAGCACAACTTCTGTTAAAGTATCGCGATATCTTTGTAGCAATAAATTATCACATTTCCAAATAATCCCTCTCTCTCAGTATGTGTTTAACTTTGCTAATATAAATAACCAGTAAAAAATATAGATTCGCAAAATTAAAATTTAATAAAAACTGGTTAAGGTCTAGAGTGAACAAAAAAGACTCTCATGTAATGACAATGACATATTAGAGAGCAAGTAAGCATTGAAACTATCATAGGGAATTTTATCTCCATGAAAGCAAGACAAGCAATTCTTGTACAACAAATTATCATGTGCTAATGACTTTGAATTTCTAATTATTGTGCTAGCTCTCTTTGTTTCCTCAGGACCTTTGTTTTTAGTGCCTGATGCACCTTCCTTTCTAACTCTGCTGACCTTTGTCTCAGCTGAAATGCCATTTCCTCAGTGAGGCTTTCTGTGACCCCACAGACAAGGTCAGCTTCTCTCTTCAAACACTCAGAACATCCTGAGGTTTCCGTTTCTTAGCCCAACATACATGTAACTTCCCCCTTAAACATCTGCCTTCCTCTCTGGCCTGTGAGTGCCATGGTGCAAGGGGCTTGTCGTTCTGAAACCACTCACCCTTTTAGGGTTCTCAGTACAGGCACACCTCGCAGACAGTGCGAGCTCTGCTCCAGGCCACCACAGTAAAGCAAGTTGTAATCTTTTTGCTGGGG
Organism: Miniopterus natalensis; assembly: GCF_054644295.1. Classification (NCBI taxonomy): domain Eukaryota; kingdom Metazoa; phylum Chordata; class Mammalia; order Chiroptera; family Miniopteridae; genus Miniopterus; species Miniopterus natalensis. The sequence goes on along the minus strand of NC_142095.1, from coordinate 30,320,696 downwards.
GAGGGTTTGTGGAGCAACATCTGTGAAGCCCAATAAAATGAGGTATGGCTGTAAGTGTTTATTGGATTAAGAAATGAATAAATGGTGATTCTATTCATATTACACGAAGCATGACCCTGTCTTATATTTGTACAACATTTTATTCTTTTTTTTTTAATTCTCACCCCTATGATATTTTTTCCATTGATTTTTTAGAGAGAGTTGAGGTGGGGGGAGGAAGGAGAGAGAACATCGATATGAGAGAGACACATCAATTAGGTGCCTCCTGCACGGGCCCCGACGGGGGCTGGGGATTGCAGGTACAGGCCCTTGACTGGGAATCGAACCCATGACCCTTTGGTGTGCTGGTTGACACTGTAACCACTGAACAATACCGGCCAGGGCCACTTTATTCTTTTTAACACCTTTTTACTTCTGTTATCCTGTTTGAGCTTTCAAAGACCCAGATCTACCTAGTTAGCTTCTCTCGGCCCTTAAAATGTATATGAGATCTCCTACGCCTTAGATTAAAAACATGGGCTACAGATGGCTTGCCTGCCTTCTGGTCCTAAGTGTGCCACTTCAGACCTGTGTGTGGGCAAGTTACCTCACTCCTCTGTGCCAGAACAGTCATGCCAGAGGAACCGCTTTGCACATCTTATGCCTCAAATCTTGGAATGTTAAAACAGGGCAAAATAGCCTTTGGGCTTGGCCTAAGCAACCTCATTTCCTAAAGCACTGTTTGCAAAGATAACAAGAAAGCAGTTCTTATGACTATGGGACTAATGACTACTGGACTGAAAATTCAAAACATTATTTAGAATTAGCATCACTATGCTATGTTATCTGCACCAATAGAAATGCCTTCCTCCTATTGATGTAATTGAACCCCTTCCCTTTGTTTCCTAACCAGAACATTATTTGGGTTTAGGCCTGAATTAATAATTCTGGAATAGCTATTCTTATTGATCTCAAACAAATGTTTCTTTGTCTCTCACTTTGAAAGACTTTTTTTATTTTTAGGTTAGTAGTTGTCAGGTGTCTTTAGCCTCCTTTAGTCTGGAACAGTTCCTCAGCCTTTCCTTATCTCTCATGACATTGTCATTGCTGAAGAATACAGGCCAATTGTTTTATAGAAAGTCTTTCAATGTGGGTCTGTCTGATGTTTCCTCATGATTAAATTTAGGTAATGCATCCTCAACCAGGATATTATGTGTTGTATCCATTTCAGGGTAAAAGTGAATGAATAAACAGTGGTACATCTAGACAATGGAATATTTTTCAAGGCAAACAAACAAACAAAAAAGAGCTATCAAGCCACAAAAAGACATAGAGGAAACTTAAATGTATATTATTAATTGAAAGAAGCCAATCTGAATAAGCCATATAATTGTATGATTCCAACTATACGACTTTCTGAAAAAGGCGAAACTATGGAGAAAGTAAAAGATCAGTGGTTGTTGGGGGTTAAGGGCAGGAAGGGACGAATCTGCAGAATACAGGATTTTTAGGGCAGTGAAAATATATCATACTATAATATGGATCCATGTCATTATACATTTGTCAAAACCCATAGATTGGACAACCCCAAGAGTGAACCTTAATGTGAACTATAGACTTTGGGCGATAACTATGTGTCAATGTAGGCTAATCGATTGTAATAAGAAGTGTGCCACTCTAGTGGGGGATGCTGATAGTGGTGTTGGTTTGGTGGGGGTAGGGGTAGAAGGTATATGGTAAATTTCTGTAACATTTGCTCAGTTGTACTGTGAACCTAAAACTGCTTTAAAAAATAAAATCTACCTGGCAGGCGTATCTCAGCAGTTGAGCATTGACCTATGATCCTGGAGATCGAAGTTTGATTCCCGGTCAGGGCTCATGCCCAGGTTTCAGGCTCAATCTCCAGTGGGGGGCATGCAGGAGGCAGCCGATCAATGACTCTCTCATCATTGATGTTTCTGTCTCTCTCTCTCTCCCTCTCCCTTCCTCTCTCTGAAGTCAATAAAGATATATATATATATATATATTTAAATCTATTTTTAATTTATTTTAATTTTTAAATTGATTTTAGAGAGAGAGGAAGGCGGGGGAGGGAGGGAGGGAGGGAGGGAGGGAGGGAGGGAGGGAGGGAGGGAGGGAGGGAGGGAGGGAGGAAAGGAGAGAGAAGAACATCAATTTGTTGTTACACTTATTTATGCAGTCATTGGTTAATTCTTGTATGTGCCCTGACTGGCGATCAAACCCACAACCTTGGCATATTGTGATGACGCTCTAACCAGCTGGGATACCCAGCCAAGGCAAAAATAAAATCTAGTTTAAAACTGCATTAGCACAATGACACATAATAAATATTCATCTTAAGTGCTTATTCTAATAATTATTATAATTATTTCATATGTCTTATCCAGGTCTCACATGGAATTATCCTGTGATAGTAAATGGGAGAGCACAATAAGAAAAAAAACTATAAAAATATGCCTTGTTTCTAGTTTAAATTCCTAGGTTTAAATCTCTAAGCATAGACTGACAGAGGAGAAGGTAATGAACATTTATTGAGTACTGACTATAGGGTGGGCAAAAGTAGCTTTACAGTTGTGAGTATGCTGAAATACAGTTTATTCTTGCATTATCATTTATTAATTATTGTATTATTTTCCATACAAACAACTGTAAACCTATTTTTGCCCCACCCTGTATGTGTTAAGCAACTTTTCATGTATTTTACTTATTTCACTTTCGCAACACCCTCTGAGGTAGGTAGCTTCAGAGAGGCAGTAGGATCTCTCTGCATTTGGACTATATGGTTTGAATATTGGCCTTTCCACTTATAAGCTGTGTGACTTTGGGCAAGTTATTTAACCTCTTTGTGCCTCAGTTTTCTCATTAAAAAGAAAAATAAAATAAATGGTTTTTGTACCAATCTCAGAAATGTTGTGTGGAATAAATGAGTAAACACAAAAGACTGGCACATAGCAAGCATTTTGTGTTTGCTGATACTATTTTAGAGATGTGGAAACTGAAACACAGAGAGGTTAAGTGACTTGCCCAGTGTCGCACAGCTGGGAAGTGGCAGATTTGGGATTTAAATTCGAGTATTCTCTTATAATAAACAGACAAGTATATAGGCAGTTACAAAGGGACTAAGTGCTATGATAGGAGATATTCTGGAATCTGTGGCAGCCCTTAGGCAGGTCTGAGGCAGGTCTGGAAGGCTTTCAGAAGGAGGTGGTACCTGACCTGTGGCTTGAAGGATGAGCAGAAGTTTGCTAGGTGAGCAGGTGAAAAAAGTGGAGGAGAGCAGGGATCGTGTGAAAAAGCCTGGGGATGAGACAAGCTGGGGGGAACAGCAAGTTGTTTAGAGCAGAGGATCATAGAGTGTGACTTGGCGTGTGACAGCACTTGAAGCTTATCACAGACCAGAAGGAACCTTCACTCCCTCGAAACCTCTCCCTCTGTTTTAGTAAGGACTCTTTTTCGGACAAAATCTAGAATAGAAAATAGGTGAAAGCAGAGGAGCTTTAGGTGAAGTGGGGATAGTTCTCAGGAGGACTAGATCCCTCCGCCCCACATTTCTTGCCACCCTCCCTCACATCTTTACAGAACCTCTCAGGGCTGCATCCCTCAATTTTACAGACAAGGAACTGAGGCCCAGACGGAAGTGACTAACTAGGTGACTAGAGCCAGGACTTGGAACTCCCAGCCCAGGGCCTTTCCTCCTCAGGATCATTGGAAGCTTTTCTTCAAGATAAGAGCTTTGAATAGGGTTGGGAAGGAGAGAAGGGGACAGGTAGTTCAGATCAGAAAACCACAAAGCCCCCACTTTCTGGACTCAGTGTTCCCATCTGCACAAACGGGAGTGCCGGGCAAGGTGACCTCAGAGAGGCTGTCCATCCCTACATTCTGAGGCCGTCGGCTGGGCCTCACCCTCTCTTAGGGGACCCCTGCACTGAGCCCCATATCTTAGGCCCTTTCCCTCCAAATCCCACCCCTAGTCTCAGAAGGGAGATGGGAATGCCCAAGAGCTGCTAATGAGTGAAGCCCAAGGACAGATTGCTGAGCCGCGAGACAGGCAGCCTGCTGGCCAGAGGCTGAAGTGATCTAACCTGGCGGCTCAGGGTATTTTTAGGCCTCTGTGCTCTTGCCCCTGGGCTGGAAGCAGATTAGAAAAAAACAAAAATGAAATGACCTCTGCTTGGCTTGACAACTCCACCAAAGGGAAGAAAAGACTTTGAGAAAAAGCTAAACAGCCTTTGGTCTATTTCGCTCTTTCTTCTCTCAGTGGGTAGGAGCAAAGCCAGGACTCCCGACAGGGTTGGCACTCCTGCAAATACCTCATTTGGGACCAGAAATTTCCTCCCATCTACCCTCTCAAACTCGCTGGCCACACCGCCCAAATCTACCCTAACTCACCACTGATTTACTTAACAAACATTTACATTCCAGGCTCTACTCTCTCAGCATTTTCTAATATCGATTCATTTAATTCTCAAATAGCCTCAGTTTCACAGATGAGCAAATTGAGGTCACAGAGATTGATTAACCTGCCTGTGGCCACGGGAAGCAGAGTCAGGACTCAAAACAGGCAGTCTGGCTCCAGAGAACAAACTTAACCTCCATGCTATGCCAGTTCTCCAAAGTCTGGCACCCTTCGGTGCTGCAGAACACCCTTAGGTGCTACAGGGGGGCACCACCCCTCTGAAATAGCCCTGACAGCTCCCCAGCCCCCCACAACAGTTAAGGTTGCCTGTTTACATTGGAAACCTGTTGGCCCAGAGTAATTATTAATAGAGGAATTGCTTGTCCACCCCCTCACCAGTTGCCTCTGACCTGCTGCTCTGGGTTGCCCTGCCAGAGGCTCTGGGACCTTCTCACACCTTCTCACCTAATTCCTCCAAGTAACTTGAGTCCATGCTGAAGTTCTTACACAATTTTACTGAAAGTCTGAGAGAGTGAAAGGAAAAGTGAAACCCAGTCAGCAGCTATCTCTGCCTGGGGTGCCTTCTGGCTGCTTCTCTCCTCAGCCCTTTGCCTCTCATTTTAGTTAGAGGCCCTGACATGGAACCTCTTGTTCTCTCCCCAGAGTCTGGGAGTCCTCACTTCCTAGGCCATGCCCCAGCCAGGGAAAGTAAACCCAAGGAACAGCCAGCAGTCTCTTCACAGATGCCTTTTCCTTGCTCCCTCAGAACACAGCAATTAATATTTGGTTCCTCTAGGGCCAAGGTTTCCTCCTTCTAGAAGAGGGTTTTTGCTTTATCTTAGATTGAGGGCCCTGTGAAGTGCTTTTCCAAATAAAAGAACAATCTTTGCCCAAAGGGTAACTCTAGTGCCACCAAAGAAATTGTCTCCTATTATTATTTTTTAAATCATCACCGGAGGATATGCTTTTTATTGATTTTAGAGAGAGGAAAGGAGGGAGAAATATTGATGTGAGAGAGAAACATCAATAGGTTGCCTCCCACACACGCCCCAACTAGGGATCAAACCTGCAACCTAGACTTGTGCCCTGACCAGGAATCAAACCTGCAACCTTTTGGTGTACAGGGACGCACCAACCAACTGAGCACCCGGCCAGGGTGAAATGGGCTCCTATGGAGACAAACAGCTCTCCTTCTTCATTTCCTGACAAAAACACAAACATCAGCTGTATACTGAGCGATATACTCCTGTGTTATGAGGAATAGAGTGAAGAAATAAAATGGAGTCACTATAATCAAGCTGCTAAATTACTAAAATCAAGTAGGTTGAGGCATAAGGAAACGATTCTATTCTTGTTTTAACTACCCTGGGAACTTAAACCTTTGAACTTTCTAATCCTACATCAATGCTTGGATATACATCAAACCTTCAGATAACCCTGTGATTATCCCCAAAGGACTAAGGAAAGAATGCTCACAGAATGCTCACATATCCAGATCACCTGACATCCATTCATTATCCAGGCCACCGGCCATCTAGAGGATTACCATCTGGGACTATCCATAGGCTGAGTGCAGGACTGATTCTTATCAAGAATGCACTTTTGCTATAAGAACTGTCAGCTTTCCTTTCTTCTTAAGAACAGTCTGGGTATCACCTACTTGTGTTAGCAGTTTGCAAACCCTAAGACCCTTGAATAAATAATTTTTATTTATTTGTTTGTTTGTTTGTTTGCTTAGTTAGTTAGTTAGTTAGTTAGTTAAATCTTTACCAGAGGACATGCTTAGAGAGAGGAGAAGGGAAGACAGAGAGAGAGAAACACTGATGTGAAAGAGAAACATCAATCTGTACTTGGCCCCACTGGGGACTGAACCCACAACCCAGGTATGTGCCCTGACTGGAAATGGAACCAGCAACCCTTTGGTTCACAGGATGATGCTCAGCTAACTGAGCCACCCTGGCCAGGTGAAATCTTTTTCATATATTTCTAGCCAAAGCCTCCAGACTGGTTTTGAGTTTGTTTGACAAGTATACTCACAAAAGCTTATTTTGTCTCCCATTATCTTTTTAAAAATGCATTCAGTGAAGGAAGTTCTACTTCTATCCTGGGTGAAAACTTGGATCTGATTATCCCCAGGTGCGATGGTTCATTTTATCTGTCAACCTTGGCTGGGCCACAGGGTGTCCAGATATTTGGTTAAACACTACTGGGTCTTTCTGTGAGAGTGCTTTTGGGTGAGATTAACATTTAAGTTGGTGGCTTTGATGAAAGCAGATTGCCCTCATAAGGTGGTTGGGCCTCACACAATCAGCTGAAGGCTTGAGTAGAACAAAAAGACCAGCTTCCCCCGAGCAGGAGAAAGTTTTCCAGCAGATGGCCTTTGGATTTCATCTGCAACATTAGCTCTTCCTGGTTCTACAGCAGATGGCCTTTGGACTGAAACTGAAACTTTAATTCTCCTGGGTCTCCAGGCTGCCAGCCCAGCTTATAGATTTTAGCCTTGCCAGCTTCCATGATTGCATGAGCCAATTGCTTATGATAAATACCCCTCTCATACACACACACACACACACACACACACACACACACACACATATTACATTTATACATACATATATATGCATACACACACACACATATATATACATACACACAGTCATGTGCCACATACCAATGTTTTGGTCAATGACGGACTGCATATATGACAGTAGTCGCGTAAGATTATAATGAATTACAAACAAAAAACTTGTTTGCATTGTTGAAAGAAAAGGCTGGACCTGACTATGTTGTTGAATTTACTGCTAGTTCTGGGTGACTTTAAACTAAAGCATGTGTCTGTCCACCGTGCACGCTCCTGTACGCCTGCACGTGTACACACACTCGTGAGCACAAACTCATTTTCCTTACTTCACTTACTCCCTCCCCCCTCCTGACCTCTGCTCTCTCTCCAACTGGCACTTCCTTCCACAGCCCCCTCCTTGCCCCCGCAATGCACATGAATACACACACTTTACCTTTTATACTGTATTTTTATTGTACCTTTTCTGTGTTTAGATACACAAATACTTACCACTGTGTTATAATTGCCTGCAGTATTCAATACAGTAACATGGTGTACAGAATCAATAGGCTATGCCATGTAGCCTAGGTGTGTAGTAGGCTATACCATCTAGGTTTGTGTAAGTGCACTTTATAATGTCTGCACAATGATGAATTCACCTAAGGATACATTTCTCAGAATGTAGCCCTGTCGTTAAGAGACATATGACACATTTTATATATATATATATATATATATATATATATATATATATATATATATATATATATATGGTATATATATATATAATGTAAATCCTATCGGTTCTTTTTCTCTGGAAAGCCCTGACAGATATACCAGGTTAATAGCAAACAAACAAAAACTCTATTTTAGATTATGAAACACAGTCTCCATTCAGAAGTTAAAATATCCAGTCTGGGGAGCAGCTAAAGCTTCTAACTTTTAAAAAAGTTACAGATGGCACCTCCCCCTACTAGAGTGAGAACGGATCCTTCTTTTTCTTTCCCCACCTTAAAGCCTCCCCCTCCATCGCACTCAGGTGGTTTCTAACAACCTCAGGGAGGGAGGCCTCCTTCCTGTTCAGCCACCTCTCTGAGACTCCTTTCTCCCATCCTTTAGATTGCTGAAGTGGGAATCAGAGACTACGTCCCGCATCCCCCATCCTGCAAGGAGCCCATATTTAGCTTCCAAGTGGTCCTGTTGGGGCTCCTCACCTGGCCTCAGCTAAGGATACTCTCAATTCTCCCAATGGGTGGGGTGGGACTGCGGGTAGGGAAAGTCAAAGTCCTCCTTTCTCTGAAGAAGTTCTCCTCACAGTTTTTAAAATCTCCAATAACTAGAGCATTAAGCCCTCAATGCAGGTGAGACAGTTTAGGGTCTTATAACAAGTTTTTATTTCCTTTGAACATTTGCAACTTGGTCTGGAATGTCTTACCTATTTTATTTTGGTGAATCATTAGGAAGTTGCAATTTAACATCCTGTTACACACACAGTTACATGTGCAAAGAGATGGAGAACACATTATACCACTGACTTTTTGTGAGGAGAGCTTTGCATCTGGACAGGGAGCAGACTGGAGAGTTGGCTTGTGGGTAGATGTTGAGCGCTCTGGGCTCTCTCATTCTGGTTCCCTCTCCTTTCCCACTCCATCATTTTGTAATTTTCCAGCCCTGCTCCCCCTACCTAATCCCTTTGCTCCCAGGTAACTGACAGAAAAGGCTAGAGAAGCTGCTTTGTATAATAAAGAATTTGAAAGGCAATGGTGGGGGAGGGAGAATAGACAATGCAAAAGATGGTGAAAGATAGCCTGACACCTTAAAACTGTCTCCCTACCACCAAAACCTGACAAAATTCTAAAACTCACAAGCAGATTCCAGACCTGTGAGCAGATGCTGAGCCATGCTGTTTCATCCCCTCTGTGGCTCTTCGAGCTCTGCAAAGGCAAGGACAGCTGGGTCTGCCTTGGCCACCACTTGATCCCCCAGATTAGGTGACTAATACAGCTCAAATGATTGAATAGGGAGGGAGCCAGGGCCTCAGTAAGGCTCTGGGGTTGGCTGGGCTTGCCAACCTATGTACTCAGGACTCCTATATAGCTCTGTTCTCTCCCCTTGTTGGCCCAGTATTGGCATACAAATTACATCTTTACACATTATAAGCCCATCAACACAGGTTTTTAGTCCTTTGAATATATTTAAAATAGCCGATTTAAAGCCTTTGTTTAGTAAGTCCAAGGTCTGGTCTAACTCAAGGACAGCATCTATTAGTTGCTTTTTCTCCCTGCGTGTGGGTCATACTTTCCCAATTCTTTGTGTGTTGTGATTTAGTTGAAAATTTAACATTTTAAATAATATAGTGTGGCAATTCTAGAAACCAGATTTCCCCCATCTCCAGGACTTGTTTCTATTCACTGTTTAGCTGCTGCTGTTTGTTTAGTGACTTTCCCAAACAAATTCTGTCAAGTCTGTAGTCTTTATCCTATGTCTAAAGGATAGACTTTAGACTTTATCTAAAGTCTCTGCCTAGTTAGCTCAATGGTCAGCTAATGATTGGACAGAGGTTTCTTTAAATGCCTTGAATCAAAGTCTCCTAGCCTTTTTTTTTTTTTTTTTAAGAGAGAGAAACATAGATTTGTTGTTCCACTTATTTATACATTCAATGGCTGATTCTTATATGTGCCTTGACTGGGGATTGAGCCTGCCACCTTGGCATATTGGGAGGATGCTCTAACCAACCGAGCTACTTGGCCAAAGTATAAGTCTGCCAGCCTGTAACGAGAGGCTCTGTGTGTGCTGGGGCATGCTTTTAATGTTCCATCAGGCAGTTCACAACACTTGCTTAGCCTTCACTTTCTGTTAACCAGAGCCTCATGGTCAGCAGAGGTGAGAGATTAGGACTTTCTCAGGCATTTCCTGGGCAAGTGCACAGCTCTGCGTATGGCCTTCTAGATCCCCTGAAATGTGCAGGAGCTTTTCAAAACTCTCTGTGGACACTTCATTCCCCAGCTTTTCTTTTAAAATTTGTAGTCAACTTCATTTTTGTCCCATCTGTTATCACTGCCTCAGGCAGCTCTAGGCAGCTGATTGTTTTTGACAAATGCCCCCAGGGGGAAGGCTGTTCTCTCTGAGCTGAGTCAGGTCAAATAAAGACAAACTCTGGGAGTGGATATTTCCAAAGACTTTCCGGAAAGGTCAAATAATGACAACTCTCTGAAGATAGAACTTTTTAGGGAGCTCCAAACCCTTCTTCCCTCTCCAGTGGCTGCTAAGTTGCTGGTTTTCATGGCAATCATAACTGTAAAACTGTTGGTTTTCAAGGCTGCTGCAGAGCTGGGACAACGGGAATGGGATAGGATAAGTTAAAATGACACAAAGCTAGAAGTTTTGAGAGTCTATCTTTTTTTTCCCTTTAAAATAAATGTTCCTTGGATGTTATAAGCCTTTGGTTAATTTTCAGACTACATAAAAAGTTAATTTGATGATTTTTCCAGTGTTCTCATTGGATTTATGGAGGAGTGGATTTTCAGAGGTCTTTAACTCCACCATTCTGGAAGTGCTCTCCCCTACCCTAAAGACTTCGAAATTCAAAATCTAAAAATGTGTGGCCCAGCCCTGGCCAGTGTAGCTCAGTTGGTTTGGTTAGTGTCTTCTTATGCACCAAAGGGTCTTGGGTTCGATTCCCAGTCAGGGCACATACCCAGGTTGTGGACTGAATTCCAGGTCAGGGTGTGTATGGGAGGCAACTGATCAATATTTCTCTCTCTCTCTCCTCCCTCTCTCTCTAGAATCAATAAAAAACACATCCTTGGGTAAGGATTAAAAAAAGAAAAGTGCAGCCCAAAGAAGAGTCTGTAGATTGAGCCCTGGCTGCATAGCCCAGTTGGTTGGAGTGTTGTCCCAATATACCAAGGCTGCAGGTTCAATCCCTAGTCAGGGCACATACGAGAAGCAACTAATGAATGCTTAAATAAATGGAACAACAAATCAATTTTTTTTTCTCTCTCTCTCTCACCTTTCCTCCCTCTGTCTCTAAAATCAATCAATCAATCAATCAGGTTTTTTTAAAAAGTGTAGATTAAGATGGTCTGTGGCCCATCAGATTTATGGTCTTTGACCCCAAAAAGAAGCCCTCTAAAAATGTTCATTTATTTGAACAAAGTTGTAACAATTGTGGATGAGCATTAAAAATGATTTCATGGAGTGTGGTCTCAAGATTCCCTACGATATTTTGGTTGTGACTTGCTCTTCTCCTGTCTCTTCCTACTTATCAGACCATATGCCCAGCCCTTGGCTGGGATCCATGACCATTATGGCCATTTCCAGTGGGTCTGGTTCCTGCTCCATGACCTCTCAGCCAAGGTTTTCCTCAGGTCCCCCGAGGTGGGCAGTGAGGGGGCTGCTCCCTGAGGAGAACAGTGTTTCAGGGAGATGGAGTAGATACGGAGCCCTGCAGAGTCCAGCAGACTTCCTTGAGCAGTTTCTCATAATTTGAGCATTTGAGCAGTGCACTAACCCTGTGATAGAGGTGGCACAGAAATGAACACAAAAGGAGATGTCTTTTGGATGCTACTGATTGCTTATACTAGTGATTTTCAACCAGTGTCCCATGGCACACCAACGTGCCACAAGAATGCGATGCCTGACTATTTAGTAGGGGCACTGACCTCTTTTCCCTTAGATTGTCAAATAAAAAAATGACAACATGCTCAGCAGGCATGGCTCAGCGGCTGAGCATCGACCTATGATCCAGGAGATCGAGGTTCGATTCCCAATCAGGGCACATACCGAGGTTGTGGGCTCGATCCTCAGTAGGGGGCGTGCAGAAGGCAGCTGATCAATGACTCTCATCATTGATGTTTCTCTCTCTCTCTCCCTCTCCCTTCCTCTCTCTGAAATCAATAAAGATATATTTTTTAAAAATGGCAACAGCTAACACAGTAATAGCCACCTGAAGTAAATGAATCAAAATTATGCCTTTTTTTTTTTTTTGTCAGATCGGCAAAAACATATTTTTTGGTGTGCCACAGAATTTTAGCAATTACTTTATGTGTGCTACGAGATGAAAAAGGTTGAGAATTGCTGCTTAGACAATTGAGCACATTTCCCTGATCTATAAGTGAATATGTGGCTATATAAATGCTTGAGTGTGTGAGCATGAATGTTTGTGTGAGCATATGTGGGTAGGAGTAACTAAAAGTTTGGGTATATGAGCCTAGGTTTGTGAGCATGTGTAAATATGTGAGTTTGAATACAAGCATGTGTGAATGCCTGAGTGTATATAGGTGTATGGCTGTGTGTAAGAAAACATGCTGGTGAGTGTTTGTGAATGTGTGTATGAATATTTGTGCATGTGTATGACTGTGAAATATATGCATGTAAGGCAATTCTATTGTGAACAAAAAAGGGGCTATGCAGTAAATCTGACAAGCTCAGTGACCAAACGTAACCTCACAGCTTGACCGGTTCATAAATTCCTGACTGGGCAGGTCATGGTGGGAAGTCAAGTCCCAGGCCTATAACTCCCTTAGTAAAAGGTTTATCTTTGCCTTAAGCAAGCCCTGTCCATAGTTTTTGTGCATCTAGGTTAACACACCTTTGAAATGGCAGAGTAATCCTCTTTTTCAGACCCCTTAGACTCATAACCACCATCAAAGGAGCAAATGATCTTAGTGCCTGTAAACCATCCCTATTGTTAAATGTTAACTATCCTGTGGCCAATATATGTATCTCTCCAGTTTACTTTTTACCCAATCATAGCGATTTATCCATCTTTCTCCTGCCTCCAATGGAGTTCATGTAATCCTCCTTACTTCCCCCCTTTGAGTCCAAATGCATAAGAATAACTGCAAAACTGCTATTCTCCAGAGCATTTTCTCAGTCCCTTGAGATATTGCTTCTGGACACGCCCTCTGTTTGGCTCAGATAAACCTTAATAAACTCATAAAATTTTCAATAAGTTTGGACTTTCTTATATTAACACAGAGTGGGTGTGTGAATGCATGTGAAAGTATAAGTGTGTTGTGAGTATGAATGTGTGTGTGAATATTTGAATGTATGTATAAGTGTATGAGTGTGAATTAAATGTATGTCAGTGTGCACAAATATATCAGCATGTGTAAATGCTTGAGCTTAGGCATGTTAAGTATATGCGTATGAATATCGGTATAGGTGGGAATATATATAAATGCTTGAGTGTATATGTGTGTAAGTAGACTTAATATATGTATGTCTGAGTGTATGAGGTGTGTGAGTGTGTGACTACATTACTGGATGTGCATTTAAATACATGAGTGTATAAGAATAACTGTGACTGTATGAGTGCTTATGTGTGTAACTATATGTGGATGAGTAAATGAGTGAATGTATGAGTATGTGGATATAAATGTTTGAGTGTGTAAGATATGAGCACATGTATATGTGTATGAGTACATGAGTCTGATTGTTTACATGTATGAGTGTGTATGCGAGTATGTGAGTGTATGTGCAGAGGTTTAGAGAGGCAAGTGAGTGCTCAGTCACAGCTTGTAGAGAAAGTCCTGGTTCTCCCCTGGGATGCGGAGGGCAGGTGTCCCCATGCAGGGATTATGTCACAGATGTCAGAAGTTCACCTGCCTGGTGCCAGTACCTCTCTTGGACCCTAAAGGTCCTGGCTTGCTGCTCCCCCATCGCTCACACTCTTGGGGGCACAGCAGGGCTCCCAGGTATTGGTCTCTTAGCTGTGGCTTTGTCTTCCCCTGAGAGTCAAATAACCTGGAGTTTATAGCTCACCTTTGTCCCCAAGTTTGCTATCTTGGTGACTGATGTAGGTAGAGCGTATCTTATTGGCCCCATTAAATGTTCCCCGTTGGCCTCGTTGCAAAGCTATGAGGCAGGAAAAGCAGGTATGTTCTGGAGGTTGCTTTTAAAAACCCTGCTCTTATTTGGGAAATGATAGGGTAGCTCCCATGTTTTAGAACCAGACACTTTGCATATATATTACCTCCCCCACTCCTCCCCCAAACCAGTAGTAAGCCCCATTCAGAGTCAGACAGACCTGACTTCAAATAGTGAACCTGGGAGCGGTTAGCTGTGAGACCATGGAAACCAAGAGAGCCCCCCCTCAATCCCAGTTGGAAGGGTGGCAGCCCTGTCCTCACCTTCAGGCCTCCACGCAAACTTCACTGGGTTCTCCCCCTCCATTATCTTCATCACATAATCCTGTGTATTTCCTTGATAACACAATCTGTAATTATCTTATCTTTTATTAGTTTGTTTTGTTTCCACCTCTGAACTTTGAGGCAGGTACTAAGTGTTCTGGTCTCACCTGAATTCACAGCATGTAACACAGCTCATGGCATGTGACATGTAGTAGATGTTCAATGAATAACTTAAACTGACTAACGATGAATGAACTCATGTACATGCCACAGAAGTAAATACCTCTTAGAACCAGCTACCCACTGGGATTTCCTCTTTGCAAAACTCAAGTGTGGTGTCTGCTGTCTTGAATTTTTAAATCCACTAGTGCTCAGATTTTGGAACTGTACACAATTCAATGATCTGAAAACTCCAATTCTTGGACCAGGGTCCCCAGTCCACCCAATCAGAGGGTTCTGACTATTTCTGGACCTACAATGTCACCTACAGGCTATAGATGGATCTGCACCCTAGTAACAAGCAAGGAATGGGATTAAGGGGACTCCAGCTGATCAGGAATTTATAAAATGAAGGAGTGACCGCAGAGGATTCTGACAAGCAATCTGGTGATAAACGGTAGGAAGCCTCTCTTTATCTCCTTCTGCCCACTTTCTTGAAGCATTAAATTCCTCCCAAGGATTCAATTCTCAAGTTCCGAGGGTCTCAGAATCCAACGAAACTCCCCTCCCTCCCTTTAAGCCTGCTTCTCCTGAAGCCTTCCCCATCTCAGTAATTGCTCCAGCCCTAAACACTGGAGTCACCCCGGAGAAGTCCTTAACTTCACCTCTCTCCCATGTCTAGTCCATCAGCAAACCTCGTCTGCTCCATCTTTGAAAGCTACCTGGAATCTGACCACTGCGCACTACCTTCCCTGCTCTTACTCTGGTCTGAGCCAACATCACCTCTCAACTAGGAATGACTCCTCCCTGACCATTTCTCCAAAAAAGATATACAAATGGCCAGCAAATACATGAAAAGATTCTCAACATTGTTAGTCATTAGGGAAATACAAATCAAAGCCACAACGAGGCACTACTTCATATTCACTATGATAGCTTTTATTTAAAAAAAAACAAAAAACAAAACCGAAAAAGAACAAGTTTTGGTGAGAATGTGGAGAATTTGGGACTCATTGCTGGTGGGACTATAAAATGGTGCAGGCACTGTGGAAAATAGTTTGGCAGTTTCTCAAAATGTTAAATATAGAATTTCCATATAATCCAGGAATTCTGCTTCTGGGCATATACACAAAAGAATTAAAGCAGGGACTCAAACAGATACCCATGTCAGCATTCATAGCAGCATTATTCATAACAGTCAAAAGAAAAACCCAAATGTCATCAACAGATGACTGGGTAAACAAAATGTAACGGATGCATGCAAGGGAATTTTATTCAGCCTTAAAGGAAAGGAGTGCTGACAGCTGCTGCGATGCGGATGAACCTCGACAGCATTATACTGAGTGAAATAAGCCAGGTACAAAAGGACAAGTGCTGTGTGAGTCTGCCAGTATGAAATATCTGGAACAGGCAAATTCGTAGGGACAGAGGGATTAGCAGTTACCAGGGACAGGGAGGGGAAAGAGAACAGAGGTCATTGCTTAATAAATACGGAATTTTGGCTTGGGATGAAGAGATTTCTGGAGTTAGTGGTGATGACTACACACATTGTGAATGTACTTAACGCCACTGACTGTACACTTTTCAATGGTTAAGATGGATCATCAGAAAGACAAGAGAGCCCTGACCCGGTGGCTCAGCCGGTTGGAGCATCGCCCCCACACACCAAAAGGTTTCGGGTTCAATCCCTGGTCGGGCATGTATGGGAGGCAACCAATCGATGTCTTTCTGCCTGTCTGTCTGTCTGTCTCCTCTCTCAAATCAATAAAAACATATCCTTGGGTAAGGATTAAAAAAAAAAGGCAAGATACAACAAATGCTGGCCAGAATGTGGAGAAAGGAAACTGTGCACTGTTAGCAGGAATGTAAATTGGCATAACAGTATGGAGGGTCCTCAAAAAATTAAAAATTGAACTACCATATGGGCTAGCAATCCCAATTCTAGGCATACATCCAAAGGAAATGAAATCACTATGTTGAAGAGATATCTTCACCCCTATGTTCATTGCACCATTATTTAGAAGAGCCAAAACATGGAAACAACCTATGTATCCATCAACCAGGTAAGTGGATAAAGAGAATGTGATATATATATATAGTGGAATATCATTCAGCTGTAACAAGGAAGGAAATCCTGCTACTTGCAACATGGATGGATTTTGAGGGTATTATGCTAAGTGAAATAAGCCTGACAGAGAACGACAAATATGTATGATCTCGCTTATATGTAGAATCTAAAAAAACCCCACAAAACATAGAAGAAGAGATTAATTTATGGTTACCAGAGGTAGGGGTAGGGGAAGTGGGGGAATTGGAGGAAGGCAGTCAAAAGATAGATCTGCAATGATCTTATTTCCAAATCAGGTCACATTCTGCAGTACTGCAGGTTAGGACTGCAACACGAATTTGGGGGAAGGTGACACAATTCAATCCATACCCCACAACATAGACACCCCACTATCACACAGACTTTGCCCCTGTTCTCCTCTATCTTCCCCACACCACCTCTCAACCTTCTCTTTATCTGGAAAGCTCCAGTTCCTTCCTTCTCAACACCAGGCACAGACATGCCCCCCTCCGGGAAGCCTTCCCGGATTCCCTTCTCCCTTTTTGGTGCCCCCATAGCTCCCTGGGCTTCTCTAATTATAGTGACTTCTCTTTGCCACTAGGCTATGAGCACAAAGTGATTTGTTTGGTTCATTGTTAAAAATTGTGAACAGGGGAAGAGACTTCAGGGGAGGCTGATTTTAGGATTGGTAAGGTCTGAGTCTGTTGTGGGACTGAGAGAAAGAGCCTGTGAAGGGGAGTAGATTGAGGAAGCTTCTATGAAAATTATTGCAGAAGGTGGTGTACGGTTCCCAGATTTAACAAATAAATATATAGCAACCCCAGACCAGACTGGGCATTTGCTTCTCCCAGGAACCTGACCTCAAGGACCACAAGTTTAATGATCATTCTGATTTTTATCACCAGGGGGCAGCAAAACTGCAGAGTTGACCTGAGTCTTCCAGGTCCAGGATCAGTCCTCTGCTGGGACCTAGGGGTCTGAGGGGCCTAAGAGGTCCTGGAGCTGAGGAGAGGAAGGAAGCTGAAAGGAGATGGAGGAGTGAGGAGCTGGGAACTGTGCCCGACTCAGTGTCTAACAACAAGGGGAGGCCAGAGGGGGAGAGGTCGTAGTGTGTGTGATCAGAGAAGGCTTCTGGAAAAGGAGACCCTTGAATCCGGTCTTAAAGCCAGGCAGTATTTGGCAGTAAAGGAGAAGAGGCCTCCAGGAAGGAGGCAGGGCTTGAGCAAAGACATAGAGGGAGGAATGAATTTGCACAGGGGATGTAATGTAGCCTGGCTTGAGTAAGTATGACAATGTCAGAAATTCTGAAATATCTCAAGCCGCTGTTTTAGTCATGATTCATGGATACAAGCAACAGAAACCCACCTGAGATTGACTTAAGAAAACAAAAATAAAATAGGATTTGAGGATAGATTGGTCATGGGGTGTGAGAGAAAGTGAGGAGTCAAGAGTCACCCCAAAGTGTTTTTTTGCCTGAGCAACTGTTAGGATAGAGTTGTCTTTTCAGAGACAGAAAGACTGCAAGAGGAGCAGTCAGTAAATACTGAGAACCTACTATGTGCCAGGGGTTACGCCTGTGACCAAGTCAGTCTTGTCCTGGAGAGTGGCAAGAGAGACAGACAATAGCCATTAAACAAGCAAGTAAAAGGGAAGATAGACACCAGGTGGTAGGAAGGCCATGCAGAAGATTAGAGCAGGGTCATGGGAGGCTGCGTGTTATTCTAGGAGCGACCAGAAACCCCTGGAGGGTGTTCAGCAGAGAATGACAGGATCTACTTTAGAAGGACAGACTGTCAGGGACAGAGGAAACGGGGAAGCCAGCGAGGAGGCTGCTGAAGGCTGCCAGGTGGGAAACAGTGATGTTCACGTGGGAGAGCTTGAACAGGGGATTAGGGGCCGGGAACCAACCTTTACTTCACTCTCTGTGAGAGGCGCTTTAGGACACAGCGGCATCACCGTCCCTCTCCAGGGCCTTGGACAGGCACTGCGCCCAGGGACTCCAGCCCCTGCGGCTTCATCAGTGACTGTCACTCTGCCATTAATTGCCATATCACCCTCATTTCCCTACAATCAGCTCCATCTCCGGGTTTTTTATTTCCTCAGGAGCCACCCTCTTTTGCTCATATCCTGCTGCTCCAGACCTCTCGCCTACAGTGCAACCTGTCCCTCTGGTTGTGACTTTCCAAAGCTTTTCCTGGGGTGGCAGGGAGGGGCTCCCACCCTCACCTCATCCTGCAGTCCCATGTCTACTTTTTACCACTCCATCCTCAAAACAAAACAAAACAAACACACAAAACTCCTGGTCATCTCAGTCCTTCTCCCTAAATCTTAGAGTGAAATCACACCCAATGTGTGCACTGCACTTTACAGTTGGCACCATCCATCTTCCCATTTCACAACCCAGAAAAGTGGACCCTTTAGGGGAAGACCCACTAGGGCAGAAGCCTTGTCTTAACACTTCCTAACTCTCTTACTCTGGGCAAGACCTGTCACCATTCAATGCCTCAGTTTCCTCAGCTGTGAAATGGGCATCACAATCATTGTGGCACATGTGAAGGGTCTAACATAGTCCCTTCACGTGTGCCACATGAGGAATTTCTCAGGAGGTGAGAATTCCCTTCTTAGGAGTTACAAACCCATAGCCCTTCAGCTAAGGCCAGCCCATAGACTTGTTTTATTTAGTGGACATTGTGGCTTCTCTAATCTGAATGTTTGTAGAAGGGGGCACACATCTCCAGGGGGGCCAGAGACCTCACCACTGCTCACATTAAAAAGAAAATACCACATAGCTTTCCACATTTCTCTTTATAGCTTAGCTCCTAAAGGCATTGTGGCAGAATATATTTTCTGAGGTGACCACAGCAACACCTCTCATTCCATGTGCTCTTCTTGCAGTGTGACACACACAGACAAGATTCCCATGGAGAGGTAGGGTCTATGTCTTCCGCCCTTGAATCAGGGTTGACATGTGACTACAGCACAAGGGGCGCTATGTGATTTCCAAGGCTAGGTTATAGGTGACACAGCTTCTGCCTGGTTCTCTCAGGACACTCATCCTTGGAACTCAGCCTCCGTGCTGTGAGGAAGCCCAAGCCACATGGAGAGGACACGTGTGGGTTTTCCACCCCATGCTCCAGCTGAGTTCTCAGGCAACAGCCAACAACCACCACCAGGTATATAAGCATATGTATGAGTAAGGGCGCTTTTGGAATAACTCATGCTCTCAGATAGCAGCTACATGAGGAACCTCAAGCAAGACCCCCTTTGCTGAGCTCAGTCAACCTTCAGGAGAAAACAATAAAATGGCCATTTTTGTTTTAAGCCAGGAAGCTTGAGGGGATTTGTTACTCAGGAATAGATAACTTTACCACAGACCCCTTTACCACAGCCAACAAAGGGCGGACTTAGAAATAAAATCCGGGGCTATCAATTTCCAGAACTTTTCAGAACTCATAGGACCCACTTCTCTGGCAGTGTCTGTGTCTTCTGTCTCATTTAAGGAAGCAGATAGTGAGGAGAAGCGGCCGAGGCATGCACTTCTGAAGAGGAAGGAACTCAGCCAACTACAGCGACACGGAGCCTCATCTGCATGGAGAGCATGTATTGAGCCCCTGCAGTGTTCTCCGGTGGGGTGCTAGACACGTACACAAAGTTGTGAAAGTGATCCAAGGACACAGTATTGTGATCTGATTACATCACTAGCGATCAGTAAGGCCTTGTATCCAGCAGGTGCTTAATGCATGCTTGTTATTCAGGATGAAGATAACAATCGAGCTAGGACCAAGAAGCCTTGCCAGTGGCAATTAACAGTGTTAGTAGTGATAGGTGCTGTGAAGAAAAATAAAGCCAGGTAAGGGGAGAGGGAGTGATGGAGGCTGCTATTATTGTTTTTGGGTGACCCAGGAAGGCCTCTCTAGGGCTGTGACATCTGAGCTGAGGTTAGAATGAACAGAGGGAGGGCGCCATGGAGCTCTCTCGACAGTGTCTGGGGGGAGGGAATAGCAGGAGTGATGGTTCTGAGGTGGGAGCCGGAGGTGGTGTGCTGGAGAAAAGCGAGTGAGAAGCGGGAGGAGCAGAGGTAGAGAGGTGGAGTTGGATTCTTGTTGTCCTGGTAAAGACTTCGCCTTTTACTCTGGGGAGCCGCAGAAGGAAGGCAGAGGAGTCTAGTGACCTAAACTGGTGGCTTTGACAGACTCTGAGAAGTAACAGGGTTCAATCTCAGCTCACAGATTGGTCCCTACTCATCTTTCTGGCTTACTCCAAAAACCCCCAGAAGAGTTCATTTACCATAAACAAAAACGTAAAATTAGCCCTTTAAGATCATCCAATCCAGCCCTCCATGACCATTTCATAGACGGGGAAACTGAGGCCCAGTAAGGAACTTACCCAAGTAATAAATGGTAGGCATTATAGTGATGGTTAAGAGAAAGATTTTGGAATAAGACAGACTTGGGCTTGAATCCCAGCGGAGTGACCTTCTGTCAGTACCTCTGCCTTTCTGGGCCTCAGTTCCTTGTCTATAAAATGGGTCGTCATTGCATCTCTGGTTGAACATTAAGTGATGCTCTCTAACTGATTATTAAATGTGAGCTCCTGTGTTGCACCAACATAATCATAAACCTGGGCATGTATGTAGCCAGGTGGAGGGAGGGGGACTTCTTTGCCCAGGCCTCTAGGATACCCTGGCTTGGGAGGTTTCCACTGCAGCCCCTCCCCCGTCCCAGTTCTGCACACTGTTTCCCACCTCAGCGGAAGCCTCTGTGTGGCCTGGGCTGTGGTCCCACCAGGAAATCGATACCAGTCGGTGAGCTGTCATCCACCTCCCCAGCACCATCACGATGCTTAATTGTATGGCTGTTGGTGCCGCCGCCAAGGCCTTGTTTGTCAGAGCTGTGTGGTCATAGTCGTGCTTGGCTGAGAGGTACATTCATTATGGAGACAGCTTTTATTGGGACTTTCAGAGGGATTGGGGAAGAAGAGCGAAGCAAGCAGGCACTCCTCATCCCCAGGGTGCAACAGGCTTCTCATCCAGGCTGCTGATAATAACAGCCAACAGTCGCTGAGGGCTCTCTGTGCCAGGCACCATCCTACGAGCTTTACCAATATCAGCTCACAACAGCTCTATGAAGTAGGCATGATTATTATCCTAGTCCCCATTTTACAGATAGGGCAGCCGAGGCCCGGAGAAGTAAAGTGACTTGTCCAAGTTCACTCAGATAAGCGGGGCCAATAGCTCCAGGGCCTGTGTGTTTAGTCCCTGCTGTGGGGCTTCTCAGTGATAAAGATGTTGATACTATGGTATCCATAATAACAATAGCAGCTTTCATGTATTGCAAGCTAGCAGAGGCCAGGTGTGGTGCAAACTGCCTTTTCATATCTACTTAATTTCGCTCCAACTCTCTGAGATAGGGATGAATGCTTCAGTTTTATAAATGGACCAATAGAGGGAAGGGCTTTCCCCCCTCCCCCAGGGCATGTCTGGCTCTAGGTCATCTTCCTCTGCTATCTCCCATTTGCTTGCTGTGTGGCTTTAGGGAGGTCACTGCCCCTCTCTGGGCCTCAATGCACTTTAATTTATCAATGAGTTTTTTCTGAGTTCCCATGTGTCTAGACTGGAGTTGGGGGCTGGAGCAGGTACAAAAGAGGGAAGGGATGCCATGTCTCTGCCCTCAGAGTGTTAGATACCTGCTTTCAGCCCTGAGGCAGCATTTGTGGGCATGGACCACCTGCAACACAATGGCCGCGGAGCTTGTTAGCAAGGCCAGTGCCAGCACCAGAAATTCTGATTCAGGAGGCCTAGGGTGGGGCTCAGGAACCTGCATTTAAAGAAACTCCCAGGGGCCCTGGTGTAGCTCAGTTGGTTGAGCATTGTCGTCCCCTCTACCAGGAGGTTGCTAGTTCGGGTTTGATTCCTGGTCAGGGCACATGCCTGGGTTTCAGGCTCAGTCCCCAGTTGGGGGCATGCAGGAGGCAGCCAACTGATGTTTCTCTTTCACATCAATGTTTCTATTTTCCTCTCCATTCCTCTCTCTCTAAAATCAATAAAAACATATTTTTTAAATAACAACTATTAAATAGTGTTTAAACTTTAAAAAAAATTAAAAAATGGAAGAAACTCCCAGGGGATGGTGGTGCATAGCATACACAGGCCTCTTGGAATTAGATTTTGCACTCTCTATTCTTAATTCAAAAGCCTTATGAAGAGAACACTTTCTCTATCCAAATCTTCAAGAAGGTTATTTTGGTCATTTAAAAAATTAATGCAAAACTAAACAAAAATTTTTTTAAAGATATCTTTATTGATTTTAGAGAGAGGAAGAGACAGATAGAAACTTCACTTATGAGAGAATCATTGATTGGCTGCCTCCTGCACAGCCCCCACTGGGAACCAAGCCCTTGACCTGGGCATGTGCCCTGACCTCAGTCTCCTGGATCATAAATCGATGCTCGACCGCTGAGCTATGCCGGCCAAGCTTAAGCATATTTTTTAAATGATAAAAGATAGTACTTTTCAGGCTCATGTTAAAATAGTCAAACAGTATAGGAAGGTGAGGTAGTAACTTTCAGCTTCTCTTCCACGTTGCCTCTTGGAGCGGCCCAAAGAAAACCATGCTCCAAATGCTTATTGATCACTCGCTTGGAGCCAGGCATTGAGGACAGCAGGGGCCAGACAGACATGGTCCTGCAGAACCAACAACAATGACCTTGGCAGCTAACGTTTATTGAAGGTAACAGTGGACAGACCCTGATCTTGATCCTTATAATGGGCTATGGGGTGGTACTATGATTATTCCTGTTTTATAAAAGAGGAGAATTTATTGTCCAAACTTTGATTTCCCAAAGTTTGTTCAAGTTTGACATGTATCAGAAGCACTTGGACCAGCCAAATGCAGATTCCTGGGCTCCCACTCACCTGCTTCCTAGAGCGAGGCCAGGAGCCTGCATTTTTGAGGACACACCCCCGGTGTCTCTGGCCCCTGCTCAGTTATGAGAACCACTGCCCCAGGTTTCCTTGTGGGAGTTTAAGAGGGGGGAAAGCAGCTCCAAAGAAGGGTACACCAGGGGAAAGGTGCAGAGTGGGCTGAGCTTGCCCTACTGGGTTTCTCCCCAGCTGTATGACTGAGCCCCCATCCACAGCTAACCTCCCCACCGTAGGCTGCCAGGTCCTGAAAGCTCTCCCCTCCTTCCTAAGATGTGCAATTGTCCCAGCCCCCAGCCTCCCGGCAATCCCAGCTGCTTCTGTTATATCTTATTAGTCAAGTGGAACATTAATTAAATGTGAGAATAATAGAGCCAGAGATGGAAAAAAATTGTGAAGCCCAAGGAAGAAAAGAAGTCCCTTCCCATGGCTCTGCAGTAGCTGGAACGCTTAATTGTCTGACAATGAGAAATCTGTCACCCTAATATTCCCATTCCGCCCAGTGACTCAAGGCAGCAGGCCTTTGAATGTGTGTGTGTGGGGGGGGGGCATGACAATGGTGAGCCCAGGGAGCCAGGAGAAAACAGTCCCTGCGCCACCCTGGGGCTCTGTGAGGCAGGGGCACTAGGAGGGCCATCATCCTGGGATGAGCCATACCCTGTGGGGGGGAAATAAAGTCCCAGCTGCCTCTCTCCATCCCATCTTCACCCCCCTGTTGGCTTTCCTGGTGAACTCTCATTTATTCCTCAAGGTCTAGCCTGAAAGGCCCCACGTCTCAGAAGCAAAGTTAATCCTTGCATTTCCAAGCCTGTGGCAGCACTGAGAGCAGCTCTGTCACAGTTCAGGTTCCTGTTTCCATGTCTGTCCCGCTCAGGGTTCTTAGAACAAGGCCTGGCCCTGAGCAGGTGTTGATGAAGAACATTAGTTGGAAGAACCAACTGTGTTTTGCCAAGACAAACCCCCACATCCAGCCAGTGCAAATCAAGTAGACTAGAGTTAGACAAGTAGAACTTCTTTAAGTGACATTAAAGGTCTTTTGAGACCTCACCCTAACCTATCTCGTCATCAGTGCTTCTCAAGTATGTTTCTGAGCCACCTGCATCAGAATCACCCTAATGAGTCAGAATCTCAGGGAGTTTGAGGAGCCCCAGTCTGCAGACAGTGCAGAGAGTGGAAGGAGTTGGTGATGGTCAGGGAGTGTACTGGCGCCCAGATATCGAACTCTGTGGAAACTGAATAGACATGCCTCTCACCAAGCCCCAGGGCAGAAGTTTCCTCCTCTGCCAAGCAGTCAACTTATCTAAATTTAACACAGTGCTCCTAACGGAACAATAGAGCCGTTACATGCTCCATTACTTCCTAGCAAAGCCTTTAATTGACTCAGCCAACCTGTGAAGGCACCAGCGACACTCTCTGTGGTCCACCCCCACCTGCCAGAAGGGCTCGGAAGAGTGCCTACCTGCTTCATTTTGCCAAGGCCCTAGAGCTTCGAATGCCCGCCTTGAGAGAGTTGGGGTGGTGGCAGGGTGTGGGGTCAGAATGGACCTGCACAAAGAGCTCCTTCTCCAGCCTGCCTTTCTTTGTTCCCTGCTTTGTGCTCACACGCCTGTGTTAACTTGGCAGGTGGGGCTTCCCAACCAGCCCCAGCCTGCAGGCTGTGGCCCCTCCGGGGCTGAGTTTCATAAATGGGAGCTCTGTGCACCCTCATATCCCACACCTTTTGCACTTTCAGTCCCCCGTCCTTTCCTCTCATTTCTCCAGCTGACAAAACCCAATCCATGCCACCTCCTCTGTAAGACTTACCCTAACTATTCCCACACTTTGGGCAGAAGTAGTTTCTCCCTCCTGTGTCCCACAATAGCTTATCATAATTATATGAATAGAAGGTAACATTTACTGAGCACTTGCTGTATGCTGGGCCATGTGTTTCCTGTCTGAACCGTCATTGCTCTAGGTCCCATATCCCATTCTTTCCAGCCTGATGAGGAAGTGGAAGAAATGAAGGTAGGGTGGGGTGGGCTCTGAGGTGGCCTTATGAGGTCCCTGGGTGCTCAGTTTGGTGTAAGAAGCAGCAAAATGATCCTCATATTCCTAGAGTCTTAGTTGTGGCTCAAGAGGCCCAGGCAAGGGGATGTTGCAGTGAGGGCCCAGGGTTCATAGACCAAGTAGACCAATGACTGCAGAGCATGTAGGGACAAGGCCAGCTCTGGGGAGAGGGTGGCAGATTGTATTTGCAGGGTGGCCACAAACTGTCCCATCACTCAGGCTCATATTGCAAAGATGCTGACACTCCTTTCACTGAGAGGTAGGACTTAAGTTCTCTCCCATTGAGTGTGGCAGGTGACTATAGCACAAAGATGTTATGTGACTACCAAGGCCATTGTAAAAGGTAACACAACTTTGGCCTTGTTCTTTTGGGTCACTTGCTCTTGGAACCCAGCCACCATTCTGTAAGGCACTGATTTTCAACCTTTTTCATCTCATGCACACATAAACTAATTACTAAAATTCTGCAGCAACACCAAATAATATATTTTTTGAAGATCTGACCAAAAAAAAAAAAATGTACAATTTTGATTGATTTACAAAAAAAAAAAAAAAATTTAAAAATAGTAATTGCCTACCATTTTTGCTCCAGAATGACTTTTTAAAAAATCAGGTGCCTATACTTGTATATAAGGATTTCTTGTACCAAGAATTAACCAATCAGATGCAACCTTATTATATGATGTGAACAAAAAGATGCAACTTTATTATATGACCTATATCTTTATGGTTCAAGACAGGGCATTCAGCATGGCCAGTACTGCTCACTGGTTGAGTGTTGACCCATAAACCAAAAGGTCACTAGTACAATTCCCGGTTAGGGCACCTGACCAGGTGGGTTTAGGGCTTGATCCCCAGTAGGGGGCATGCAGGAGGTAGCCGACTGATGATGTTTCTCTCTCATCAATGTTTCTCTTTCTCCATCTCTCTCCCTATCTCTCTAAAAATCAATAAAAACATATGTATATATATAAAAGACAGGGCATTCACACCAGATGGCTATGGTTGTATTGGCTGTGGTCATTTCTTAATTTTGACAATCTAAGGGAAAAGAGGTCAGTGCCCCTGACTAAACAGGTATTGCATGTTTAAAATTTTTTTTGCAGCACATCAGTTGAAAACTCACTGCAGTGAGGAAGATGAGGTGACTTGGAAAGGCCACGTATAGGTAGGTGTTCTAGGCCCCAGCCACAGCTAAGGTCCTAACCAACAGCCAGCATCAGCTGCTCACTAAGGGAACCTTCAAGATACCTCCAACCTTAGCTGCTGACTGCAACAGCACAGCACCCTGAGCAAGAACCACCTAGCTGAACCCTGTCAAACCCCAGAACTGTCCAAGAGAATAACAGATTGTTATTGTTTTAAGGCATTAAGTTTTATGCAACAATAGAAAACCACCACAGATGGGGACTCCAGATGGGGACTGAGCAGTAGGGATGGGGAGATTCTGAAGTGATCAAGTTAAGTTTCCACTTCTTGGCAGAAAGGGAGCTTGGGATAGAAATGAAAATTTAATCCAGAAAGCTACAATTTTGCATATTTGGCTTTTAGACTGGAAGTCATATCTTTTATGCCAGTTGTGTGACTTGAGCAAGTTACATTCCCTCTCTGAGCTTCAATTTTGGTAAGGGTAAGGCTCCCCCCTTGCAGGGCAGTGCTCCTTATGTGTTAACGGCTGCCCTCCCTCATGACTGAGCACAGAGGGGAGCGCCCTGGCCTTCTCTTTTGCCACTGTCCATCTCCACCCCAGGGTCTTCCTGACACCTGACCACTTGTATGCAGCTCCTGAGGACACATATGCTCCCTCTCCCTCCTTCCTTGGAGCTGGAGTGAGCCAGAAGCCAGGTGATCAATGGCCAGTCCTGCCTGGATGAGCTCTCTGCTCACTATAAGTGTCTGCCACCTCTGCCTCCCTTCTTTCCCAGGACAGGTCAGCAGGTACTTAATTCAGGGAAGGAATAAAACAACTAGAAATCTGTTCTCATCCCCCACCCCATTTACCCAGAGCAGGACACCTGGCTGCTCACGCTGTCCCTGTGACAGGGCAAGGCCTGGATGGATACACAGACCTTCCCCTCCAGGGGCTTTTGAGGCCTCTGGTCAATCACCTCTTTTGCTGGTCGGTTAGCCTAAACATTTACCATCAGTCCAGATAACAATGACCTGTTTATTGAGCACTGATTGTGCAATGACCAGACACTTTACGCATACGACTCAGTTGATACCCATCAAATCCCTGAGGTAGGCACTATAATAAGGTCAATTTGATAGAGAAGAAACTGGATTTCAATTTGCTAGAGGAGCAATTAAATCACTTTTCCTGGGACTCAGTTGGGCTGGAATCAGACCAGTCTGACTCCCAGGTGTCCCTACGCTCAAGGGCTATCAAAATAGCCTCCAAATTCAAGCACCGTCTTGCCCAGTGCTCCATGGAAAACATCCTGTGGTTCTGATGAAGAGATAGGCAAACAGACCTATTTAATCATTCACTGAGCACCTATTAAGTGCCAAGTTTTATCGGGTGAAGGGATAAAGCAATAAGCAAAAGGAAGTCCCTGCCCTCACAGAGGTTACAATCTGGTGGCCCAGAGAGGCGCTGTCACTTACCTGAAGTCACACAGCCAGTAAGTAGCCATATCTGTGGGCCAACCAGAAGCAGAAGGGGTGGTCATGGGTAAAGGTCCCACCTGACAAGCCAGGGTCAGGCCAGCCAAGGCGTGGAGGGCAAGAACTACTTTGGCAACAGACCAGCCAGTGTTCTAATCCCACTGCTGCCACATCCTCACCTTGCCACCCTGCGTAAGTCGCCTGCACCTCTCTGAGCCTCTGTTTCCTTCTGAGTTAATGGGGATGGTGAGGCACGTAGTGAGATATTTGGGAGGGTAAAATGAGATCTGGCAAGTGCTGGGGACTGACTCACCCTCTTCCCCTTTCGGTGAGGGTTTCAGCTTCTTCTGCTTCCTCCTGTGGGCCACGTTGGCCATAGTCAACCCTGATGAACTTGGAAGAGATCCGGGCATACTGTGGTCAGATTAGCCACCCCTCATCCTGTGCTCTCAGTTCATTCCTGGGGTCCAGGTGCACGGAGTGGCAAGGCTTTGGTGTAGATAGGCGGATTAATGGTAAAAGTTTATAGCACACAAAGCACAAATTATATAAAAGAAAAGATTAAAAAGAACTCTGGCAGTGTACGGAGGATAGATTAGCAGGGGGGATATCTGTTAGCTATTGCCACAATAACGCTGCATAACAAACCACCCCCAAAACTCAGTGCCTTAAAACAGGATTATTCTCACAGGTGTGAAGTTGAGGTGGTTCTGATCCACGTGTCTCTCATCCTTTGCCCAGGAGGAGTGGCTGAGTTGAGATATGTTCTCATGGCAATGACAGAGGCACAAGAAGGCAAGTCTCAGGCCCATTTCTGCTCTATTCCATTGGCCAAAGCAAGTCAATGGCCAAGGCCAAAGTTAAGGGGCAGGGAAATCCATTCCATCCAGGATGAAGTCTTGGCAAGGGTGTGGCTGCAGGAAAGGATGAAGAATTGGGACCAATTCTCAATTGCCACGGGGAAGTGGGAAGGTAGTATATCCAGTTAAGAGATCTCTGCAGACATCCAGGTGTGCAATAATGATGGCATGGACCAGGCTGGTAGCAGTGGAAGTGATGAGAAATATCTGTTAGATGAATGAACACTCAAACTCCCTGTTATGGTCTGAATGTTTGTGTGTGTGTGTCCCCCACCCCCAATTCTTATGCTGAAATACTAATGCTCAATGTAACGGTATTAGATGGTGGGACCTTTGGGAGGTAATTAGGTCACGAGGGTGGAGCTCTCATGAATGGGATTAGTGCCCTTATAAAAGTGCCCCCTGGCCCCGAAGAGTTCCATTGCCCCTTCCATCATGTGCAGACCCAATGAGAAATCTGCAATCTGGAAGAGCACTCTCACCTGACCATACTGGCACCATGATCTCAGACTTCCAGCCTCTAGAACTGCGTGAAATAAATTTCTGTTGTTTATAAGCTACCCAGTCTATGGCATTTTTTAAAAAAGTCTTTATTGATTTCAGAGAGAGGAAGGGAGAGGGAGAGAGAGAGAGATAGAAACATCAATGATCAGAGTCATTGATTGGCTGTCTCCTGCACAACCCCTACTGGGGATCAAGCCTGCAACCTGGGCATGTACCCTGACCAGGAATTGAACCAAGATCTCCTGGATCACAAGTTGATGCTCAACTGCTGAGCCATGCTGGCCGGGCAGTGGTATTTTGTTATAGCAGTCTGAAAGGACTAAGGCACACCTTGACCATTAATTTCACTCCTGAGAATTTATGCTAAAGACATAATCTAAAAAGTAAAGATGTTCATTGCAGGATTGCTTATAACAAAGAAACATTGGAAACCATTTAAATATGCATGAAGTGTAACCCCACTCTCTCAAGCCTTAGAGAGTATAGCAGAAAGAGACCAGGCTTTGGATTCAAATCCCAGCTCTACTACTTTTGAGATGTGTGATCCTAGGCAAGTCACTTCACCTCTCTGAGCCTCAGGTGTGAAGGAAAACAGGAAAACTCATAACTTTATAAAGCAGGACAGAGAGAGGTCACTGGTGTCAGAAGGGCTTCCTAGACAAGTAGGACTCAAGTGGTAGAAGGAGTGATATGATTTGTAGGGGCAGAGCCAGAGGGTAGGCATCCTCAATGGAAGGGATGGCACAGATGAAGGCTTGGTGGCAGGAACAACATGCATGTCTAGGAAAGTGGGCAAACTGTAGGACTGGAGCTGAGATATTGGGAAGAGGAGCATTAGAAATGAAGTGGGGTGGAGTTTAGGGGCTTGACCACAAAAGACTAAATTCTGGGCCTGGAGACAGAGGAATGGGAGGGATCAGCAAGTTGTAAGTGTGGCCCCACTTTGGGCTTGACCCTTGTTTAATTGGCTGACCTGGGGTAGCCTTTTCTGGACCAATAGACATCCTTTTGTTTAAAATATAGTTCATTATATAGTTAATGGACTTCCCTTTCTTTTTGGTTTTAGAGAGGCAACAGACAGTGGATGTCTTGCCCATAAACCCCTTACCTGGCACTTGATATCATTGTCCCACCCATTCAGTCCTCATGTGTGTGTTTGAATGAATTTATCTCTGTATCTAGGACTCTGTGTGTCCATGTGTATCTGTATGGTATGTTTCTGTGTGTCTCTGTTTCTGTATGTCCTCATGTGTATTTATATATCTTTGATATATTTATATGTGTTCTTGTATGTATCCTTGTATGTATCTGAGTCCCCATATTAGTCTCCACATGTGTACATCTGTGTGTGCTGAATGTGTGACATTTTCACTACCTTCTCAGCACCCCATGTCTTACTCACTACATTCCATCTTAGGACATGGCAACCCTGGCTTCCGTCCAGCATGGACCAGCCTGGTGGCTATGACCTGGTCAAAGCAACTCAGCACTCAGCCCTCCATCCCAAGGCCAGAGTGAGCATGTCAGGACTTTGTAAAGGGTGCTCAAAACCCACGCTCCCATCATCCTAACAGCTGCAGTGAATCCATTTGTGACTTCTCTGGATACAAACTGAAAAATGACTGTCAGTAATAGTGTAGGGAGTGCTTCTTTCTCTGCATGACTCTAGCCAGAATTTATTAAACTTTCTTTTTTAAATTTCTTTTAATTTCCCTGTTGAATTCATTGACTCATCAATCATGGGCCCCTTCAAAGTGAAGTGCATCCTCAGTATTGTCACACGTCATCCAGCCACACCTGTTCCCTTAGAGCAGGCAGTGTCTCAATGTCCCATACCCACCCCAGGCTGCGTGCCCGAAAAGATCAAGCTTATTTTTCATCCAAATGTTGTCATGACTGCATTCCTCTCTTGACGTTGTGGAACATTGGTTGTAATTGCTAGGCCTAGATTATGGCAGAGGGGGCTTGAGAGCCTGTTTATGAGGAATGGTCTTCAAGTTTATTATGAACAGGGCATTTAGAAACTCCTTGTGCTAGATCTATCTGACCTTCTAGATCTACTCTCCCACCTTCTCCACCCTGCTGCGGGCCTGGGAAGACAACCTTTATTGATGGCTCCCTTAGCCCCTGGTTTCTGCGGGGTTCGGCCAATGGTGATTCTCAGAGGAGATCAGAGGGTGGGAGAAAAAAAGAGGTGATAGTATTTAATCCCCTGGTTCATTCTCTGTGGGGTCCCTCAACTGAAGGTTACAGCTTCTGTCAAGACCCTTTCCATCCAGCCCCCTCTTACTCTGGGTTCTGGTAACTGCTACCTCCTCTTGCCCCTTTAGGCTTAGAGGTGCTAACAGGTCTCCTCTCACCTTCCCTGGGTATTGCAATCCCTGTGCACCCTGCCCATACTTTTATAATTGGTCCTTTTTATTAAATTATCCTCAAACTATCCAATTTAAGGATGCCATGTATTTCCTGACTCTTACCAATACACTTTCTCCCCAGACCATAAACAGACAAGCTTTTGCTGTTTTAATTATTTTTAATTAACTGTATTTGTTTCTGATGACCAAAGTGCCCATTGGAGAAAAGTCAGACAATGAAATACTGTCATTTACCAAGTACCTACTCTGTTTTAGGGAAGCATAATGTGAGGCACATTTCACATTTCTTCACAACACCCTGTGAGGTACCTTTTACTGTCCCTGTGGTTCAGAGGTGACATTACTTGCCCACAGTCGCATATCAAAGTAGCGGTGGGCCTAGGAGTGGAAACCAGGTCTGTGAGATTCCAGAGTCCTTGCTGTGGCCCCCCTCCCATCCTCAGAAGCCTTCGCTTATCCTTATCTGAGCATCATTCATGACTGTCCTGAATAACTCTCTGGCCCCAAAACCAATAAAGGAAAATCTATTTGCTGAGGCCAGCTGGGCCCTCAGAGTAGCCCTGGAGATGTGCCCAGTTTCGGCCTTTGGCATGGACAGACCCAGGATGCTTGTGATAGATGGCTCTGGCCCACCTCTCTGCCCCAGCTGTGGGCTAGACCTAAGAGGGGTCCTTACTTGTGATTTCTCCCCCCAGAATCTATGCCCTAGATCTGTGCCCACAAGTGAATCCTGGCTAAGTGATGATGGAGGCATCAGAAATGGTGAGTGTTAGGTGGCCTTGCAGGGAGGGAGTGAATCTTTTTTTTTTTTTTAAATCTGTCTTTATTGATTTCAGAGAGGAAAGGAGAGGGAGAGCGAGAGATAGAAACATCAATGATGAGAGAGTCATTG
The DNA here is from genome assembly GCF_054644295.1 of Miniopterus natalensis. NCBI lineage: Eukaryota > Metazoa > Chordata > Mammalia > Chiroptera > Miniopteridae > Miniopterus > Miniopterus natalensis. The sequence continues at coordinate 30,288,174 of NC_142095.1, read as the reverse complement.
ATCGAGCCCACAACCCGGGCATGTGCCCTGACAGGGAATCGAACCCCGATCGCCTGGATCCTAGGTCGATGCTTAACCACCGAGCCATGCCCGGCCGGGCAGGAGTGAATCTTATACTTGGGCAGCTCCACTCCTCCACGGGCACATGGTGTCTCCTCCTGAGGACCCTACCCACCTCTCTTCTCCAGCTTTTTTAACATTACCCATTATTTAGGGACCTGATCAGCCCCACATGTTAAGTAATGCCCCCAGTGAATTAGTGGCTAAACTGGTCACACACAGGCCTTCAGAGTTTGAGGCATAGGCTAAAGCAGGGGAATTTGCTTTGTTATGTGGCCCTCTTCTCCACCCTGGCACGGGATGAGCCATAACCTAACCCTGGGATCCCTTCACCTTTTTGAGTTTCACCTATTAGTCATTAGGTTGCAAGTGACAGAAAGAACAGTCCAAACTGACTTAAACAAAAAAGGAACTTAGCTCGGTTCAGTGATATGTCCAAACAGTGCCATGAAAGACCAGTGACTTTCCACACCCTGGTTCAGTGAACTTTGTGGTGACAACATTCACAAGCTGAATCTTCCCATGAGGTGGCAAAAATGTCCCCAGTGGTTCTGGGCTTGCACCTCACAACCACAGCATAAAAAGAACACCTCTTCCCACGTAGTTTCAATAAAAGTTTCATGTTTGAGTCTCATTGGTCCTGCTTGGCCAGACAGCTGTCCTTGAACCAGTCCCTGTAGCTGGGGAGATTCACACCCTGACTGGCCAGGCCTTGGTCCAAAGGCGGTGCCAGCCCCACACGCACCAACAGGTTCGAGGGCAGGGCAGGGTGGTTCTTCTGTGTAAACACAGCTTCCTGTTATAAGAAGAAAGGGGACTGGAGGCTGACCAGACGGAAATAATAGCTGCCTGTACAAACAGGAATAAAAAGACTTTCTTCCAAGTTTTGTGTGTGAATAATTTGTGATCCCATAGAGAACATTCCTGGTACCTTTCGCCCCTAAGTGGGTTTTTGTCTTTGACATCCATCTGACCCAATTGTATCCCCTCCCCCTTTCCAGTCTTAAGCATTCCTCTTCCAACCCCTTCCCTCCCTCCATCTCTCTTTCCTGAAATCACAGCCAGGATCTCATGAGGTCCCAATACAAAGGAGGAAGCCTTATCAGTCAGGATTGCAAACAACAGAACCCAACTCTAGCTAACCTAGCTGAAAGGGGATTTACTGCTCTGTAGGAAGACCAAAGGCTCGAGGCCAATAGGAGGCCTTTCAAGGGTCCAGGCAGCAGGGACTTTTCAACCATCTTGTCCCAGTGCTGTCACTGCTACTGGCATAAATGTCCTCCCAACAACTCTGGCATCTCTCCACCCAAGAGTCTAAGCCCCAGGAGAGAGTGGATTCCATAAGCCAAACTTGGGCCACATACTGATCCCTTGTACTGGGATGTGGGGCACTGTGACTGGCATCCCATCAAGGCCACACAGGGCAGAGATAAGGTTACTCCCCAGAAAGAAAGAGGGGTCCTTCTGCTGACTGGAATTCAAAAGGTGGATTCAGGCAGCCAAAGGACTATGGCGTCCACTCCCGACCCAAAAGTGGGTTCTCATGGGACATGAGAAGGGACATTTGGATTCTCAGGAGGGGTAGTGGGCATCTTGTTGGACCAAACTGAAGGTCCCCATCAGCACCCACTGGACCCCTCCTCCTCCACCTGCTGTCACCCTGACTCATGGCCCAATGTTAGCAGATTAATACCTACGCCCCCACTTGCAATATGCAGGGTGTGGACTCCATGTATTCTGAGAACAAGCTCTAATTAGCTCAGAACATTAGGATAGAGCCTGCTTGTGGCTGACAAGGAGATAAATACACTTAAATGAGCAAGGTGATTTGGAGTTGGTTTTCATTTTTCTCCTGTAATAAGAGAGGCGATGGCAGGGGTGGGGACTTGTTATCTCTAGTGGGCCTGATGGATGAGGAGGTGTCTTATCCGCCAGTGACTGTAGCTCACAGACAGCAAGCAGCCTGTCACCCGCCCCTACCCCAACCCACCCAAAGCACTTCCGTCCTCACCAGAATTAGCAGACATCCTCCGGAGATGATCCAAAGATAAGCTTCATGATATTTCAAAAGCCAGAGTCTCACTTTCTCTATTACGGGCTTAGGGACATGAGGTACTGGGTTGAAAGGTGGCTTCAGGTATTTATTCCTTCAAAATACTTTCTATTAAAAATACAAGTTCCTTTAATTTAGTGAGGAGAAGATGTAACCGAAAGATAAAGAGAACTTTACAAAAGGAAAAAAATTCCCTGTATTCATCCTGTTCCTAATGCGTTGGCTGTTTTTATCTGCGCATATTCCCTTCCAGGGGGGAGAGTGGAAAAAGCTCTGGAATAACACATACTTGAGTTCAAATCCAAGCAAGTTCCTCTATTTCCTGGCTGTGTGACTTTGAATAAGTCACTTCACCTCTCTGAGCCTTCATTTCTTTATTTTATTCATTTATTTTTTGTAATTGAAAAATAAAATTTATTTATTTTTTATTATTTTTAAATTAAATCAATTGGGGTGACATTGGTTAATAATATTATATAGATTTCAAGTGTACAATTCTATGATATGTGCCTTCATTCCTTTAAATAGACAGAGTCATTTTCACTTCATAGGGCTGTGTGAATTGAGAATGTGTTTAGGGCACCCAGGAGTTTGTTTTAAAACACCAGTCCTTCTCTGTTGTCCCTCTCCAGTGTCCATCTTCTCCTCAGCACCCACCATGTGCTAAGCTCTGTGGGAGACGAACACACATGGAAGGAGATTCCTTCCCATTGTGGTAACACATACTAATTTACCAAAATTGCAGAGAACAGAAAATGGAAGAGTAAACAGGTAAGTTTTGAAGGAGGCAGTGAGGATGTCTTATTTATGGGTAGAACATTAGATCTAGAGCCATGTTTCCTTACCAGTAACCAACTGGACTGAAGATGATCACTAGACCCTGCCCCAAACTAAGCCACAGATACATGTGCCACACATGTACACATTGACCAGTATACCTGGGCACAAACACACATGCACATGTGCACACCAAAGCATAGTTATGTATGAATGTATACACACCATACACATGTATGTATATGTGCACATGTATATGTGCACATGTCCATGTCAGCTGAATACATCACACTCCAGAAATCGCTCCTTGTATTCAGCTCCATGCCAGCCCGGTCGGATAGTGGCGTCCCTCAACCCCTAGTGCCCTCCCTGAGCATGAGCTGTTCTCAGCAATTTCCAGCTGGGCAGAAAATTGTTCTTTGGAAGCAATCTGGACCACACAGGCCTGCAATTGGCCTCTCAGCATGAATGTAAGACCTCATAGTGGGCATAGGGTCTGGGTTGGTGGGGGCTCATGGCTTCAGCTTGTCAGTCTAGACTGTGAGTGTGGAAGCCTGGCCTGGTCCTGAGCCCAGACAGGGGCAGACTCTGCCTGGCATCTCACAGTGAGTGAGCAGCCTCAACAGCCTGGACATTGTCCATCTCTGGACCATGTTGCTCTGGGGAGTGGCAGGGAGGGCAGGAGACCAGGCAGTTCTGCTTAGGAAGGGGACAGGAAGCAGGTCTTCGATCAGCTTGAGCTCATCTGCTTCCAATTCTGCTTCTCTGGACTCTCCCATGCTATAGGGCCCGGCTTCTGTCTTTCTGCCTTCAGGAAGTTTTCTCTTGATTGCTCTGGCCTTCAGATCTCTCCTTGCATACCTCCAAGACTGCTCCCTAGTTTGTCTGTTTCTCCTTCTGGTAAATATCTTGACTCTCTAATGTGTTGTCCAGCAGTGATAGAGGGAGGCTACCCTTGTGCTCTCTCACCTCAAAAGACAGGCCCAGGCAGCTCTAGGCTAAATGCATTTATTCATGTAGTCATTCATTTAGCAAATATTTACCAAGTGTCATCTATGTGTCAGGAACTGGATAAACAGTAGGGAACAAGTAGCTGTCCACATGAAGCTGGTGTGGAAGGCAGACAATAAAGAATGAAGAAATACTTAATTTTACTTGATAAAGGCTGGGGAAAAAGAGAAAGTGTGATGGGCACCTGTTCCAGCCAGGGTGGTCAGAGAAAGCTTTCTGGCATGCCCTTGCATCCAAAGTAACCGCAAGATGGGTCCAACAAGCTATCCCTGACCCTACAGGTTGGACCTATGCCCACTCTCTTGGAGCCTTTGAGCACATGGTACACGGTAATGTAATTTATGTGGCCACAGCCTTCCCCTCCCAGGCTGCTAACATCTTTAGAGGAGCGTTCCTGCCTGGATCCTCTTAGTGACTCTAAAACTCACCATATTACCTGCTAAGGGAATGTTTATTAAATGAACAAATGAAAGGGTAAATGAATAGATTAATTAATGGACATTTGCAATAGGCTTTTAAGAATGAGTAAGTGGCCCAAAGGTAGTGGGGGTAAGGAAAGGGGCAAAAACAAGGTGTGGAATTGCACAGAATGTCCCTAAAATGGGTTTCTTTGGTTGATGTTGGGGAGTGGGGGTGGGATCTGGACACGGAGTCAGGGGAGTGCTGTCAGGAGAGAAGCTTAGATTAGATCCATATCCAAATTATAAAAGGTCTTGAACGCCAAGCTAAGGAGTTGATCCTATAAGCAGCATGGAACTGGGCAAGGTTTGCTCTCCCCTGTATTCCTGGACACCTATCGCATGGCCTACACACAGTTGGCACTTAATAAACATGTATGGAATTGAAGGGTCCTGGAGGGAATAAACTGAGTTGGCTCTTCTTTGCTGGCAGCTGGGCGGTGACCAAGGGTGGCCTGCATGGAATCAAAGAGCACACCCTGCCTTCCATGGTGTCTGAAACCACTCCATTAGAGGGTCATTTCTCAGAGGCTTAATGTTATTTGGAGGCAGGTTTCTCCAAAGTTGCCATAAAAGATGATACTCTATGAATGGCAATTTAAGGCCACCAAGACCAGAATAAGATCCTGAGGGTGGGGCTGGGATGTGGGGTGAAAGGTAAAACCCAGTCTTCCAGCCAGAGTTTAGTTACTTTTAGTTCCTTTAGAGAAAACCCTGACCCAGGCAGTGTGAAGAAAAGACATTGGATAGGGCACTGGTCTTGAGGGTGTTGCTAATTCACTGAGGGATGCAGGCAAGACTTTCCCTTCTCTGAGTCTTGGTTTCCTCACACATGCAATGGGTACGTAGGAGACCTGTGTTGTTTTTGACCGGCTTGCCATTCAGCTCCTCTTCTAGTAGGTGAACCCCAGTATGTCTTTGGAGAAGCCCCTCAGTCCATGCTGTTCAGATAAGATTGACTGCACCCCCCAGCCCTAGGGTTGGCCAATCTGAATTATAGGGACCAGTCCAGGAATGATCATGTGACCCAAGCTGAGCCAAGGAGAGCTGACCCCTGGAACTTTTAGGAAAGAGAGGACTTTTTTGCTTTTAGGGTAACTGTGCTGAGAAAATTTGATCCTGAGGATGCCTATGGCCATTTCTCCACCTTTGAGGACAGTCAGCCTGAGAATGAAACCATCTAGAGGCAAGTAGAGTAACAAATGGAGTAAAAGGACAGACCCCTCATGGCACCATTCGAGCCTTGGGAGTCTGCCATACCTGCAGCTGGTCCTAAATCTCTGCTGTTGGTTACAAGCAGCATTACATCCCCTTTTCATTTTGCTTATGCCAGTTTAGGTTGTGTTTTCTCTCACTTGGCAGGTGGTAAGGGGGATCACCCAGGGATGGGGCTCTTTCTGAGGATTGTGCAGTTTTCTATGGAGAAGCATATGGCCAGGCAGAGTGCAGGGGACAAAGAGACGTGGGAAGGTGCACGGGGTGAGAGCAGGCTCATGTTGAGCCTGGAGGAGCACATTCACTTCCCTGGCAGGCAGAGCAGGAGGACAACCCGAGAGGAGAGGTGGGCAGAACGGGTGAGGGAGGCAGGGGCAAGGGTTTCCTGGAGGCTTCTCACTTGGCTTGGATATTTCCCTCTTGCCTCTGTACACTCATCATTCACCAAGTAGCCAGAGGGATGGATGGTCTGAGAGATTAAATCAGATCACACCTCACCTCTGCCTTAAACCCTCTATTTTCCCATTGTCTTGAGAATAAACCCAAACTTCTTACTCTCCAATGGCTGCAAGGCCCCGTAATAGCTGACCCCTTCTCACCTTTTTCTTGTCTTGTACACCAACCCAAACCCAGATCCACTGTGTGCCCCGGGTCTAGAACCATGCTCGACACCTGTGAATATACTGGAAATGTTTGTTGAGTAGAGAAATAAATCAGAGATGAAAATGAGAACTGCAAAGTTTCCAGTGGATTTGGCATCAACGAAGTTGATAGGTAAGGGGAAATCTGGATTAGAGAAATTTCTGGAGCAGGTTTCTGTGGAGAAAAGGCAGGCACGAAATGGACTCATCATCCTGAATTCCTGAGATAGTTTTATGATTTTGGAGAAAAGAAGACCTTCATTATTTTGACAATAAAAGCAGACTATAAAGGAAAGAACTGAGTACATAAAAAGTACCACTTTTTTTAAAACAAACCCACCATGTGGTATACACACAAACCTACACATGATAAAGTTGCATAGAACAAACTGCACACACACACATACACACACACACAAATGAGTGCAAGTAAAACTGGGGTGCTCGGAATAAGATCAGAGGATTGTATCAGTGTCAATATCCTGGTTGTGATATTGCACTAGTATACAGTTTTGTAAGATGTAACCATTAGGAGAAGCTGGGTGAAAGGTACTCATAATATCTTTGAATTATTTCTTATAATTGCATGTGACTCTACAATGATCTCAAAATTAAAAGTTTAATTTAAAAAACACCATTAAAAAAAACGGTGCCTTAGCAGGTGTGGCTCAGTTGTTTGGCATCCTCCAATGCACGGGGGGGGGGGGGGGGAGATCACCATGCCTGGGTTTTGTGTTCGTCCCCAGTCGGGGTGCATATGAGAGGTGGTCTATCGATTTTTCTCACATCGATGTTTTTCTCTCTCTCCTCCCTTCCTCTCTCTCTAAAATCAATAAAAACATATTTTTAAAATATTAAAAGATAAGCTGGGAGGGGCAACTCAGGCCCTTCTGTAGCTCAGGGTTGATGAAGACCCTAAAATATCTGAACAGGGAGCAGAGGGGCTGTGAGAGGGAACTTAGGGAGGCTGGGTCTGGAACATCAGAACCCACCCAGAAACTCAACAGACCTCCTGTAGGAAGGGGTGTGTGCGTGTGTGTGTGTGTGTTGTGGTGGGGTGGGCACTGGGAGTTAGAAATAGCGCACAAATTCACCATTAAATTATCCCATTATTCATTTTCAAAAGCATAGCTGTATTAATCTGATAAGCAACTAAAGTACAAACACATTTGTATTGTCAGAGGAAAAAAGAAATTAAAAAATATACGCAACATTATGACTGAACTCTCAGCTCCTAGTTTTTGTTTTTTTAAAAAATCCTCACCGAGGATATGTATTTATTGATTTTTTTTTAGAGAGAGAGGAAGGGGGGCAAGAGAGAGAGAGAGGGAGAAAGAGAGAGAAAAATATCGATGTGAGAGAAAAACATTGATCAGTTGCCTCCTGTATGTGCCTGGACTGGGGATTGAACCTGCAACCTAGGTATGTTCCCTGATGACTGGGAATCGAACCTGCAACCTATTGTTGCTTGGGGCGATGCTCCAATCAACTGAGCCACCCAGCTAGGGCTCAGCTCCCTGTTTTAAATGTAGGTTTTGGGCCCGACCGGGCGTGGCTCAGTGGTTGAGCGTCGACCTAGGATCCAGGCGATCGGAGTTCGATTCCTGGTCAGGGCACATGCCCGGGTTGCAGGCTGCAGCCGATCAATGACTCTCTCATCACTGATGTTTCTGTCTCTCTCTCCCTCTCCTTTCCTCTCTCTGAAATCAATAAAGATATATTTTAAAAAATAAAATTAAATTAAAAAATAAATGTAGGTTTTGGGCATGGTGAGGCCAGTTGATCAGGAGATAACTACTTTTAGAAAGGCAGTTTATTACTCACAGTTCTTAAGAGGAGAGGGCAAAACACACCATGCAAGGCCACATGGGGAAGAACCAGGGTCCATCAGGAGGCAGAAGGAGCCAGAAGAACGGGAAAACGGGCAAGAGCCTTTACTGCGGTTTCTGCAGGAAGGAAGGGCCAGGTGGGTCAGAAGGTTTCGGATCAGCTAGTTTCAATAATTTCAGTGAGCTCTGCGGCATCGGGGCTGTGTCCCTAGTTGCCTGCTACCTGGCACTGGATGATCAGGGTGAGAAGATAGTAATCTAAAGAGTGATAGGGCTGTGGGCTCCGGATTGGTTTGTTTGCATATGAAAGGTACTTCCAGGTGAGTTCTTTACTTATCTCTAGGAATTAGTTAACTTTGGGAGAGGCAGTCTCTCCAGAGTCATCAAGATCCTAGAGGTCAGAGCAACAGAAACACATAGTTAATACAGTGCCCAAGGTCTAGAACAGTTCCTGTTACATACTAGGGGTTCAGTGAGTATTTGCTGAGGAAAAGAAGGAAGAGAGGGAAAAAGAGAGAAAGGAGGGAGGGAGGGAGAGAGCTGGTTTGCTGAGGACACTTCAGATGCCTGTATCACCCTCTTTCCACCCTTTCCTCCTCCCCAGCTGTCTAGGACTCTCCTCCTAACAGGCGACTCAATTCCCTGGTTATAGAAATGCATCCAATGGGCGCACCAGGGGGTGATGTTCCAGCTTCCTCACCCTCCACCAGGCAACTTTTCTGTCTATCCACACTTATACTCCTGAGCCCCAGACTCAGAGAGATTTTGTTTTGTTTTTTAACGCTGTTTGTTAGTTTGTGGTTAGGTAATGCCGCACAGAGAAAAAATTCAAACAGCACTAAGCAAGCCCCCCTGCACTGTTCTCCCCTGCCTAGGCTCCCCAGCTCCCCTTCTGCACTGTACTTGTGCACCCCAACAGAGAGCCTCTGCATTACCAGTGCATCTCCCATGCCGTCACACAGATGTACATGATGTACACATTGTTCTTTGCTCTGCTTTTTTCACTTTTTTTCCTGGAGCTTGTTCTGTATCTGTACAAATGGAACAGCCTCAATCTTCTAAAGCTGCAATAGTATCCCATAGTTTTGAATGGGCCCTAGTTGATTTAAGAGAGCGCCTCCTGGTGGACAGACATGCAGGCTGTTTCCAGTTCTGGCTTCTATAAACCGCGCTGCACTGAATACACTGTGTACACATCCTCATGCACAAGTGTGGGTATCTATCTGTACCATGCATTCTGAGAAATGGAATTGTCTTGTGGAAGGTACATATGTGTTAAATTTTCAGGTTGCCACCTAAAGAGGTTGTATCAATTTACACCTCCACCATTGTATGTGAAAAATAATAGGTCTGTCTGATTAAATGCTTAGCTAGGTTGGCATCTCTTCAAATTCTGGAGTCTGGCTGAAAGACCAAGTCTGGGGTTTCAGGTTTGCAATCTACCCCACCAACCATCTAAACTTGGTGGCACGAAGTGTGTCTGGGAGTTGGGAAGCCGATCAGCCCATCTTTCCAGGCCTCATTTCGTCATCTAAAAATGAAAAGAGGACCCTTTAGCTGGTGATCTGAAAGTTCCCTTCCACCTCTGCCCTTCAAAGTCCTTCTGTCTCCCCAGGCCTCTGTGTCTCTATCTGTAAAGTGGGACTAACAGGCTTTACCTTGTTTATCTTGCCGGGTGATGTGAAGACGCAATGAGATGGTGGATCTGCCAGGAAGGTTGGGTGCTCTGCCAAGGGAAGGAATAATAATTAAACACTTTGGCATCCCTTGCCAAACTACTAGCATGGTCTGAGCATACAACAGATACTCAAAGCATTAGGCTGAAGAAATTTTGAATGTGGAGGCAGAATAATGTTAGGATTGTCCAGAGAAAGGAGATGCCTTCACAAATGTTCTGTCAAAAATATGGTTCCCTTTAAGTTGGCCTGGCTAACTTCTGTAGCTCCAAAACTGACAAGGGAGCCATTAACTGCTTCAGGTTGGAGGCTGTGCCCAGGATTAGATGTAGCAGGGTTCTCTTCCAAGTTATCATATGACTTTGGGGAGGGATTGGGGGACAAGCTCCTTGGCATCTGTGCTTTTCTCCTCCCAACAATCCCTCCACTCCTTTGCTTGGGTAGGGTAGACCCCAATAGATTTCTGGTCTAGAGTCTACCACAAACTCCAATGTCCCTTCTTGGTGACTGGGGCAACATGCTGGAAGACAGTAGGGAGTAGTGGAGTGTGGTGATCAGGGGCAACTAGATTCAGCTCTAGCTGGCTGTTGTCAGGAGAAAGGGGTAGGTCCACTCTTTTCCAAGAGATTTTCAAGAGAAACCATAAATCCACATTTTATCTGAACTATCCTGGTTTTTAAATGTTGGTTATTCTGTTTTTGTTTTGTTTTGTTTTTTTAAAATAAAATAAAAAAAACTTCGGGAGTCACACAAAACAGTCTGTAAACTGGTGGTGGCCCATATATTCTGAAAACTGTCCCTTTCCCACACTGTACAGGTGAGAAAGTCGAGGCCCAGAGAGTGGGAGGCATTTGCCAGGGGTCAAGATCAAAGTCCAGATCCCACGTGTCCCCTAATTTCTCCCTCTCCCACTCTACCCTTTCTTCCTCCTTTCCCTCTCTGTCTCTGTCGTCTCTGTCTCTGTCTCTGTCTCTGTCTCTGTCTCCGTCTGTCTCTTTGGTGTGTGCGTCTGCTCTCTTTCTCTCTGTTTGCATCTCTCGGTCTTTGTATCTCCTGTCCTCTCCCATGTATCTCTTTTTAATTGTGTGATTCTCTGTGTCTCTCTGTCTCTTTGTCCCCCACACAGGGTGCTTTCTTAGACAACCGACCTTCAGAGCCGGGCGCGGGGAGGACTCGGCGCGCACCAGCACCGCATCCTGCGCTCGCGGCAGCTCGCTCTCCCCCCGCCCCGCTGCCCCCGCCCCAGATTTCCAGCGGAGCTCGCAGGCGGGCGGGCGGGGTGCCCGCGGGGCCCGCTGCCGTCAGCGCCCCTTCCCGGCGGCCGCGACCCCTCCCCGCTGACCTCACCCGCTCCGCCGCCGCGCGGGGATATAAGCCGCGGTCCGGCGTCGCGGCGGGCGCCGGCGTCCGGGGTCCTGCGAGCTCTCCCGGACTCCTGACCCGCCGCCTCCAGACCCCGAAACTCAGGACCTGCAGCCCCAGGCGGATCCCGCGGAGCTCGGCCCCCCAGGTAACCGCCCCCACCCCTCTCCCCCGGCAGGCGGCGTCCGGGAAGGGGGCCCCCTCCGCCCAGCCTCCAGCGCGCCCCGGGAGAAGCCGCGGCATCTGTGCACAGGTGGGGCGCCGCGCTCGTCCCCCCCGGTCTTCCACGGGCGCGGGCACACTGGTGGCGGTCACTGCGGTGCACTCTCGCCCGGCGCCTGGCCGTCGCCTGGAGGACTCGCCACGCCACCCCCGCGGGGCCGCCAGCCGCAGGTCCGCGCCCGGAGGCTGCCGCGCACCCAGACGGTCGGGGCGTCGGCTGAGCGCCTGGGAGTGAGCACCCGAGGCCCGACGTTGTCGCGTGGGATCGAATTTGGCCTCAGAATCTCAGTCTCAGCTCGAGGAATAGAGGTTTAGCGTTGGAATTAAAGTTGACATTAAGATCCTAGCGTCAGAAGTCGATTCCTAGCTTAGTCGTGGAATCTTAGCCTGAGAAACGGGGTCTTAGGTCTGGAATTAGCGCGCCGGCGAGGGGGGCTGGGGCTGATCAGGCAGCGGCGCTGGGGCCTTGGGGGAGCCTCGCCCGCGGCGCAGGCAGCCTCCTGGCCGTCGGGCCGGCGCTGCCGTCTCGGTGGCACCCCTGCCGAGCCTGCCCCAGCTCCGCCGGGCCCTGAGCGGTGGCGACGGGGCTCCCACGGCCTCCTCGCGGGCAGGACAGGGCTCGGGGAGGCGCCCCAAGCGCCTCCATGGGTGAGGACCCCTAGAGCTCCAGGCAGAGCCTCCGGCTCCCTCCGCGCCCCCGCGCCCCCGCGCCCCTCCCAGGTGGCAGGTGGTCCTGCCCTCGGAAGGGTGTTTAAATGGTTTGTTCCTCTGGCCTCAGGAACCCTCTGGGACTGGAAAGGGGATCCAGCGGATTAGGGGGGGGTCGGGGGGGGGCTCCGCTAGCTTATGCTCTCGCTCTGCCCTCCAGACCCCAGACGCCACGATGCCTGGCCCTTGGTTGCTGCTCGCCATGGCTTTGACCCTGCTCCTGACCGACGTCCCCGGAGGCCGCGCACAGCCCGAGGTGGACCCGCAGGAGGCGGCGGCGGCCGCGGAGCACCCGGCCCTGGACCCCCTCCTGCGCCGGGCGGAGCGCCTCCTGCTGCTCCAGCAGGACCTCGAGCGGCTGCGCGGGGACCTGGGAAGCCGCGAGTCAGGTGAGAGGCGGGTGCGGCCCGGCGGCCCAGGGCTGGGGGGGAAGAAACCCCGAGCAGAGCCCAGGGAGCGACTTGGTCAGCCAGCCTGCTGCTCAGAAACTCTCGTTGCCCACGCCCTGGGCAGGGGGGTGCGCTGACCCTTTCCTGGGACCAGATTCCTCTTGCATCAGGACTGGGAATCTTTCACCGAAAGCGTACCTGCGGTGGGGAAGATTCTGTGCTGGGGAGAGCGAGAGAGTCTGAGTGTTTACTGCTTGTGAGACATATGCATGCCAGGCACTCGCTGCTCTAAGCACTTCAGACGCCTTGTCACACTATGTGACCTTCCTAACAGCCTCTGAGTTAGGCACTGTTATTACCCCTCATTGCAGAAGAAAACTGAGGCTCAGGGAGGCTGAGCGAGTTGCTATGGTCACACAGTTAGGGTGTGGCAGAGCTGGGCCTGGACCCAGAGGTCATGCCTTTGACCGTCTGGGTGAGTGTGTGTGTGTGTGTGTGTGTCTGTGAGTCCCAGGACTCAGGTGCGAGGCCATCGCTCCAGGTGAGGGCTGCAGGAATTCTCACCTTGACTGGGAGAAGGCTAGGGTGGGCACTCAGGGGCCGGAGGGTCCCTCACCGGCCTCTCCCCTTCCGCAGAGTCCCAGATCTTTCAGCCCGACTGGCTCTCGAAGCGCCAGCATCCAGGCAAGAGGGAGGAGGCAGAAGAGGGAGTTGAAGAGGAGGAAGGATGGGCTGTGGGGCCCCACAAACGGCAGCACCCAGGCCGGCGGGACGAGGCAGCTGTGTGGCCCGAGGATGGGACCCAACAGAAGCGGCAGCACCCTGGCCGGCGCTCCTCCTGGCTGGGCTATGCTTTCACCAAGAGGCAGCACCCAGGCAGGCGGCTGGTGGACCCCAAAGCCCAGGGGCGCTGGGAGGAAGAGGAAGAGGAGATGGAGGGGGAGCTGATGCCTGAGAAACGCCAGCATCCCGGCAAGAGAGCCTTGGGGGGCCCGTGTGGGCTCCAGGGAGACTGTGGTCAAGCCAGCCTCCTGCTGGGGCTCCTGGGTGACCTGAGCAGGGGCCAGGGGCCTGAGGACAAGCGGCAGCACCCTGGGCGGCGGGCAGCCTGGATCAGGGAGCCCCTGGAGGAGTGAGCCCAGTTTCCTGTGAAGTCAAGTTTGGGGTCTAGGAATGTCTTCAACCCTGTGTGCCCTAACCCTTTGTGACCCTTCTTTCCCTACTCCTTAGATCCCTGATCATAAACCTGAGCCCTCTGTATGCACACACCCAAACCCCTGGCCTTGCCCCCCTCTTTTAGGGACATGAGAAAGCCATCCTGTGAGTTAAAACCCCATATTACTCCACTTCGCATGGCTGGCAAGGGGGCAGATCCCAGAGACCCTCCCCCACCCCACAGGCCTGCTCCCCTGCCTTAGCCCTGGCTAAGATGATCCTTCTGTGTCTTCTAAGGTATTTCCAGAGAAGGGCAGAGCACTTCTGGGGCAAGCAGCCAGTGAGGGTGGGGTGCAGTTGAAGTGGTAATGTCCAAATCTAGCTTCCATCCCCTGCCCCACGTATCAGGATTCGCCACATGTAAACTTTACTTTGTCCCCAGAACCCAGGGTCTCCTCCCCTTCTTGGGTTTCTTGGGTGTTTTTGGGGGGGGGGGGGTGGCAGCACCTGACCCATAGCTGTGTTCTGCTTGCGGAAAGCATGTTAGGTCGAGACCCCCTGTGTTGCTGTGTTGTGTGATAGCTGTGGAATAAATGTGCGTGGGGATATGTAAACATCTCCCTGAAAGTTGTGGGATAAACATGTATGTGGGAATATGTAAACATCATCCTGGATGTTGTGGCTTGTATATAACCTGCTAGGCACCTTCTCCTTGTCAATGATAACCATCCTAATGATAATAAAACACACATCTAGATAATCATGGAGCTCTGTGGTTGCGGTTCTGTCTCAGCTGATGTGGGGTGTCTCTTTTCATCATTGAGAGGGGACAGGACTAGAGCTCCCTGGCTCTGCTGAGAAGGGAATCAGGGATCCTGGGGGATGAAAAGTCCCCCCCATTGCTCCCATCTCAGAACAAGCTTGGGAGGTGAACCAGGACTCTGGAGCCCATTTGACACCTCAGGAAACTGAGACCTGGAGAAGAGGAAGGGCTTTCTGGAAGACACAAAGCTGCTGAGGTGGAGCCATGGGCCTTAGAGACCAGCTCAGGACCCTGCCTTGAGTTTGCCTATGTTGGTGAAAGGGGTGGTCTGGCTCAGGTTTGTAATCAACATAGCTCTGTGGTAGGAATCAACAGGCTGTGTCACCTGGCAGGCAAAATGAGGACAAAGGCTAAGGCTGGGGACTCAAACCAGGGGCCTTCTGGGGCCAGGCAGGGAGGCAGGCTGAGTACAGGACAAGAGGGAGTCATGGGGACTGGGGCAAACTGAATAGGCCATCTAAAGACACTTAAATCCAATCACACACACACACACACACACACACACACACACACACACACACACACACAAAATCCAGTCACTGGGGCTTTATTGTAAGTCCATGCCAGGCATGTGGCTTTATCCTTAAATCTATATGCTACTCCCCAAATCCCCTCTCACACACATAACTTTCGCTCAGCCTAAGATGCTGAGATGGCAGAGATAGTCCATGTGTTTCCCTACATTTTCCAGTCTCCCTTGAAGTTGGGGTGGAGTCATATGATAAGCCCGAACCAATGGGCTGTGAAGAGAAGGGTGTCACTCCTGGGCTGAGGCAGTTAGAGTCCATGAACCTCCTTTACCTCTTTCTTCCTGCCACAGAAGCCTGGGAGGCCACATGCTGAAATGGTAGAGCATGTGACAGAGGGATTCCAGACCCTGGCATCACCAGATGGAAGTTAGATACTGCTCACCCACATTAGACTTCTCATGTGTAGGAAATGAACTTGTGCCCGGCAGGGTGTGGCTCAGCGGTAGAGCGTCAACCTAGGATCCAGGCGATTGGGGTTCGATTCCCGGTCAGGGCACATGCCCGGGTTGTGGGCTCAATCAATGACTCTCTCATCATTGATGTTTCTATCTCTCTCTCTCCCTTTCCTTTCCTCTCTCTGAAATCAATAAAGATATATTTTAAAAAAGAAAAAAAAGAAATGAACTTGTGTTGTATTAAGTCACTGAGATTTCAGGGTTTATTTGTTACTTCAGCTAAACTTAGCCAATTCTGACTAATACAAATGCCTCTCCCTTGTTCTTTCTCCACTAAGATCTGTCTCATCTTTCCCTTCTCATATGTGTCTGCCTTCATCAAAGCTGCCTAGGTCAGGGCCTGGCACGAAGTAGGTGCTCCATAAATATTTGTTGAATGGATGTCAAAAGCTTCAAGTCACTTCTATGTTAATTCCCCAGCCTGAATTTCCCAGGCTCTCTGCCCTTAAGGAAGTCACCATCCAGTGGGGAGACAGGCAAGCAAACAGATGATGACCACTTAGTGTTTTGGACCCTCGCTTCCCACCACCTCCTCCCATCCCATTGTTTAGCCCAGGCCTTGTGTCTTATCCAGTTCTCCCCCTCTCCCTGGTTCAGTCCAGTCCCCACACAGACACTTTGATTGCCATAATTCAGAAGTGTTAAAAACAGTGTGGTTTGGGGTAGAATTGAGGAAGCCTTCCTGGGGAAAGGGACACTTGGGTTGAGCTTTCAAGGGTAAAAGAAAAATTAAAAAATTTCTGAGCATTTCCTCTGGGGCCAGACATTGGGAAAAGCACTTTGACATCCACTGCACATGATAGGTGATTTGTGAATATCTGTTGAATGAATGAATTACTCATCATAGTCACCCTGATTTAGAGAAAAGATAACTAAGAAAGAAGTAAAGTGACTTATCTCAGCACATGAGTCTGAAACTTGGGGGTGGTCTCCATGCCTCTAGTCCTCTATCATCCAGTTTTTACCATGTCCTAGACATGTCTCAAATCCCATTTCCTTTTGGCTCCTCTGCCACCACCATCTCAAGACTACAGTTGCCTCTTCACTTGTCTCTGGCTTCCACTGTTGTCCCCTAAGCTCATTCTCTATACATAGCCAGAGGGACTTTCTTGAGGTAGAAATCTGATCGTGGCAACCACCCTGCTTAAGACCTCTCAGTGGCTTCCATTTCACCTAAGATAAAATCTAAATTATTTACCGTGGCCCACCCAATTGACCTCCTTTTTGTTTCCTGAACAGACCTTAGGGTTTGCGTTCATGTTATTCCCTCTGTCTAGAGACCTCTTTTCTCCTACTTCTCGTATTCCTCACATTACCTCCTAGAGTGCCTTTCTGTATTGTGGAGGCTGGAAAGCAAAGACTGCATTTCCCAGACTCCCTTGCAGCTAGATGCTCTCATGTGAGATTTAGAAATCTGCTTTGACTATTTCTGCTGGAAAGCAAGGCAATAGTGATGTGTGGTGTTTCTGCAGCAGCTTTCTGGTGTCCAAAGTCCAGCTCTGGGAATATCTAGAGTCACTTTCTGATAGCAGCTTTCTGGCCAGCTTCACAGTTACTGTAGTATGTTTCTTTTTTTGTTTGTTTAGTTTTTAAACAAGTTCTTTTTACTATTTAAAAACTTTATTTTATGTATCATAATATTTAGTAATTTCAGGCATATAATTCAATGATTTTCAGTAAATTTACCTAGTGGTACAACCATCACCATAAATCAGTTTTAGAACATTTTCAGACCCCCAATAAGATCCCTTTGCCCACTTATAATTAATCTTCTTCCCCATCATCTGCCTCAGGCAACCACTAACTACTTTCTATAAATTTGCCTTTTTTAGTTGTTTTATACAAATAGAATCATATAATATGTGTTTCTTTTGTCCTGGCTTCTGCCAATTAGCATAATGTCTTGAAGTTCATTCTCGATGTAGCAGTGTGCTTTAGTAGTTTATTCCTTTTTATTACTGTACTCCAACCAGTGAGGTTTTTTTTTGTTTGTTTGTTTTTCTTTTTTTATTGATTTCAGAGAGAGGAAGGGGGAGAGAGAGAGATAGAAACATCAATGATGAGAGAGAGTCATTGATCGGCTGCCTCCTGCACGACCCAGCTGGGGATCGAGCTCGCAACCCGGGCATGTGCCCTGACCGGCAATCGAACCTTGATCTCCTGAATCCTAGGTCAATGCTCAACTACTGAGCCACTCTGGCTGGGCCAAGCAGTGAGTTTTTGAACTCAATAATCCCTATGGCAGCCTCCTCACATCCTGCCTTCCGAATTAGAAACAGAGAAACAGCTTCCCTGGCAGGTTGCTTCTGTGGTATCATTCTACAGGTCTGCTCCCCAAGCCCTTTGATGATTTCCTAAGTGTCTAATTCCAAGAGCAACAGTCAAAATATTCAACAACTGGTACAACATAGGCACCAGCCAGTCAGGTCACATGCCCGTCAGGATAGGTGGAGTCTGACACACCTGTGAGGCCACAGCAGTACAAGGAGCTGAACGCTTGCTGTGTTCATCTTCTTCACTTAACGTTTCCAAAATGGTTCCTGTTTGCTCTGCGGAATCCTGATGATTCACACTAGGTAACTCTTCCTCCTCCTTAGATGTCACTTCAGACAACACCTTGTGGGATGTGGCACTGCATCCCACTCCTTCCTTGCAGCTATCACAGTTTGTAATTGTATCTGTCTTAGGTTGGAATCCCCAAGCAACAGACCCTGAGATAGGATTTGAGTGCAAGTAGTTTACTCGGAGGGTGATCCCAGGAAACACTGGCTTGGGAATGGGGGAGTGATCCAGGGAAGGAAAATAAATGAATGGGGCATGAGTTAGAGGGCCGTTTTTCCTTGGGAAACTGTGGAATAGGCCTCAGAATTGTCCCACTCCACAGGTTGAGGAAGTTGGAAATATTCTCCTGATTTCCAGTCGATCAGGAGTTGAGGGCTGCTCCTGGAGATGTTAACTCCCTGGTACTTACAGTTTGCCCTGTGCCCTGATCTCAAGAAGGCCCTTCGGTGAAGAATCTCAGGATAACATTGTATCCACCGCAAAGGTGAGAGCTGAGGGGACAGAGTGAGGTCCCAGAAGCATCTGCCACAGTCTTCTTTAGTTATTTTTTCATAAATGGCTCCTCCTTCACCAAACTCTGTGCTCCGTGAAGCAAGGACCACTCCTACCCATAGCACTGAGGACAGTAAGCAGGGCTGAGTGTATGAATGAAGGCCACACGAGAAAAGTGGAGCTGAGATTTGCCACCAGGTCTGTCTGATTCCTGGGCCCAAGAGGGAGGTGGTGTGGTAAACCCAAATGTTGTAGGATACTATGCAGTCACTACAAACCTGTGAAGCTGGCCCCGAAGAGGGCCACAGAGCTGACAGCTTATGTTGCAACCCAGTGTAGCATCTATCCAATTACTCGACCTTTTAAAACATTTCAGAGGACACCAAACGGCCCTCTTCAGGCCCAGTTTTCACCTCTGCACTGTGTGACCTAGAACCTACTATGTGTAGGGCCCTGTGCAAGGGGGTACCAGCATTGGAACCCCCACTTTATGGCTCAGGGAGGTGAAGAGACTTGCTTAAGGCCGCTTGCCTTGTGTGGATAGCACCACTGGGCTCACCCTGATTCTGTAAGTCTCCAAGTCCGGTGGTCTTTTCTCTACCCCTGCTGTTCCTGACTAGGCAGCTTTGAAAAGCTGGGGAACATTTCTTCAAGGAGCTGCTACTCATAAATTCAGCGAAGCAGCCTGTCCTGCTTTGCTGTAAAACATCCCAATATCATGACTTCCTTTAATAGGTTCTTTAATTAATCCTTTCTACAAACCTTATTTTGATTAATTAAATGCAATCAGAGGACTAGTTTGCTGAGAGACTCAGTTCCTGCTTGGGCCTCTTGGGTGGCATGAGAACATGTGGAGCTTCTTACCTGAAGGATGTTGGCAATTAGAGCCCATTTTGATTGGCCGGTATGAGCTGACTGCCTTGGAGAACATCAATTAGCTGAGCGGTGAAATTGTGCTGAGAGTTACAGGTTACCAAGGGGACCCGTGGTCAATGCCAGAATTTAAGTGACTCTTGTCTTCCGGGATCAGCTTTCCTGAATCGTGGCCACGTTCTGAGCCTGGTAATTATTGGCAGGCTGATTAGGTCTCGTCCATTATGAAGAGTGACTCCCTAATCGCCAGCTGCTGGGGAGGAGAGCTTCCCGGCACCGACGCAGGTACACCCAGCTGAGGTGCCAGAGGCTGGCAGGCACACTTGGGCACAGCTGCTTTGGGCCTGCGGCCAGAGAGATGGCACAGGGCACATGCTGGGCTCAGCCCAGTCTCCCTTGGGAGATGCACAGGGTCTCAGGGCAGCTCTGGGGAGCATGGAACCCAGGCCATTCTTGAGTGGATGAACATTATCTCCGAAAGGATGCCTGGTCTAGGAAGAAAAAGGAGCCCTTACCACTGCCAGACTCAGAACTAATCATCATAATAGTGAATGTTTACTGAGCACTTACTGTGTGCCAAGAACTGTCCTAACCACTCTACAGACAGCAAGTCATTCAGCCCTCTCTAGGAGGAAGCTGAGGCACAGAGAGGTTAGGTGATTTGCCCACACATTTGAGGTTTACATCTAGATAGTTGAACAGCTATAGAATGCGGGCTCTCATGTTTTATATACAAGAGGTCCTGAGGTCAAGATTGAGAAGCACTGCTATACACTATCATAATGCTTCTCAAGTGCTCTGAAGACACCTAGGATCCTAAGACCCTTTTAGAGGATCTACAGGGTTTTCACTTTAGTAACTACATATCTGTGTGAGGCCAGGTTTCTTCCTCGACTTCAACCAAAATGGAATCTGTTGATTAAATGCAGAAGCAGATAAAGAGAGTCCAGGTGTCTTCTATTGTCAGATATTTCAAAAATTTATAAACATGTAAACTAATTCTACTCTTCTCTCTAAATTGTTCTTTTTTAAACTATATTTTCCATAAAAAGATTTTATTTATCTTAGCACATAATGGATTAATTAGTTATGTTTTAATGAACAAATAAACATTTTAAAAATTCTTATTTTAATTTCTAATATGGGAAATATCAATAGATATAATCCACATAATCAAAAGTTCTTTGGGGGTCCTCAATACTTTTTAAGAGTGTTAAGGGGTCCTGAGGTCAAGATTGAGATGCACTGCTATACACTATCATAAGAACTGACAGCATTCCTGTGTGCTTGGCACTCTTCTAAGTGCTTTATGTAGTTGGACTTATTTAGTCTTTACACCAGGAGGTAACCATTATAATTATATCCACAAGGAAACTAAGGCATTAAGAGGTTAAGTCTCTTGCCCAAGGCCATACACCTGGGACATGGCAGAGCTCAGCCACCAACCCATGCCTCCAGGTTCCAGGGCCTGTGCTCTTAGCCAAGGTTCTACACCCTACTTCCAGGCAGCATTGCTTACACTTACTGGGAGGCACCTGAGCTAATGGCTTACCTGTTTTGATGGCACCATCTCAAGTTCCCCATGATAAGGTCATTTCTGCAAAGATAGACGTAGTGCTTTGCCCAGATCGCACAGACAGGATGGGGGCTCCTTACTCCCCAGCTCTGAGTTGGACCCAGGCCCCACCTCCCCACCTCTGCCACAGTTATTGGCTCAGGTGTGAGCCAAGCCAGGCCAATGAGTGTCAACTTCAGGACTTCTGCTGGAATTTTTGACAAGGGGCTCTCCCTTTCCCTTTACTGGTAAGATGCTAAACTGGTAGGATGTTAGCCTGGAGCTGCTAGAGGTCATTGTAGGTGCTAGTGCAGGGAGAGAAGCTGGTGGAAAATGAAACCAACCAGAAGACAGTCAAGAGATGGAAAGAGAGAGACAGATGACTTTGAGCATATGGATCCAGTCATATGTTATACCCTCAGCCTTTCAGTTACATGAGCCAACACACTCCAGATTTCTGGTTGAAGATGGCTGATTGATCATACATGGTTAGCTCCTCTTCTTTCTGAATGAACAATCAGGGTGATCCCAACATTTCGGGAAAACTTGCAACCCAACAAGAGGCTAAGACAAAGAAAATACAGTGGCCCCAGAGGAAAAAGAGATAATTCTGAAAGCAGAAAAAGATGTTAAAAGAAAGAAAATACCTTCTAATTGGTATCCTCAGACAGATTAGATAAAATATAGCATCTATAAAACAAGTACAAGATGATAGAGAAATGAATCAGTCAGGGAACAAGAAAAAATTTGGAAATAAAAACAGGAATGCCAAACACCTTAGAAATTTTCTTACCTTTTCCTTTCCATCCCACTACTCCAGCCTTAAATCTAGGGCAGTTTTTCTCCTCCCTTACCTGGTCTATTGCTGCTTTTATTTTCCAATCACATCTCCTGACCTCTGAGTATCCTTTTTGGCCATCAGGATGATTTTTATGATTTTAAAAAATATATATATATATTTTTATTGATTTTTTTTAGAGAAAGAGGAATGGAGAGGGAAAAAGAGAAACATTGATGTGAGAACAAAACATCAATCCGTTGTCTCCTGCATGCCCCCCACCGGAGATTAAGTCCGAAACCAGGGCATGTGCCCTGACCAGGAATTGAACCGGCAACCTCTCAGTTCATGGGACGACGCCCAACCAACTGAACCACACCGGCCAGGGCTCAGGGTGATTTTTTAAAAACATGCACTTCTGCCTGGCCAGTGTTGCTCAGTGGTTGACCCATTCACCAAGAGGTCACCGGTTCAATCCTGGTCAGGGCACACGCCTGGGTTTCGGGCTCCATCCCCAGTGGGGGGGGGGGGGCTGTAGGAGGCAGCCAATCAACGTTTTTCTTTCATTGACATCTCTCCCTCTCCCTTTCTCTCTCTCTAAAATCAATAAAAACATGTTTAAAAACAACAACAAAACCCACCATGAACTTCACTATGTTTCCCTGGTTAAAACCCCTGATGACTCCCCATTTCCTTTAAAATAAGAGCTTCTCATGTTAAGGGCCCGTGGCAGACACCGTTAGTTGCCTTCTTAACAAACATTGTTCCCATTTCTTCTTGGTTTTGTTTAGTATCAAGCAGCCACCCATCTTTGAAAAGGTGAATCTCAATGGGTCTAAGCCAGTCATGAAAATTCCATTCTCTTGCCAGTGATCTGTTCAGAGGTGTTTGTGTCACTCAGTGAAATATGGGATGTCAGTGTCAATGAGGGAAAGACAGAGACTTTGGAGAAAGGTTTCTTCCTGATAAAACAGAAGCACCATGGAAAAAATAATCCCTCCTCTTCTGCTTAAATGTCATAATATTCTCAAGCGATACCTGGAACTCTGGCAGCTATTTTGTGACCATGAGGTCACAAGCCTGAGATAGAAGTCAACCCACTGTGGATGGCAAAGGAGAAAGATAGATGCACCTGAGTCCTTGACAATGTCATTGTGACACACAGAATTAATCAACCCTGAAGCCACCCCACCTCTGGGCATCTTGTTATGTGGGAAAATAAAACTGATTTATTGTTTAAACCACTTCTAGTTAGGTTTCTGTTACTTGTGGCCAGAAGCATCCTGACTGCTATAGAACGTGACATTTCAGCTTTGTTATCTGTCACCTCTCAGCTCTTGTGCTCCCCATCCTTTGCTGTCACTTCTCTTAGCTGTGCACTGTCCCCAAACATGTCACACTCTTTCTGGCCTCTACCATTTTTGCCCCCACCGTTCTGTCTACTAAGAATGCCCTTTCCCACTTATCCTTTAAAACCCTGTGACTTAATGATATTAGTCCCTCTGGGATATCCTTCCCAGCACTCCCAGTTGGGTTGGATGACCCTTCTCTATGCTTCCAGCTCCCCCTTTACAACACCAAACATCAGGGTATCAGTCCCCCCTGAACTGTGAGGTCTTTGGGGGGGCAGGGGGTAGTTATGTCCCTAGCACTCAGGAAGGATGCTTCTCAAGTCCTTTGTGAGTATGTCATGTCCCAAAATTGCCTCCAAAGTTCTGTTCCTGTGGTAAAGTGAGCTGGTTAAAAGCAGGTTTGGGAATCCAATAGACTCGGTTCTGAGTCTGAGCTCAACCACTGATTAGCTGTGTGGCCTCCAACAGCTAACAACCTCTCCTTGTCTCAGTCCCTCACCCACAAAGTAGAGATAGCTAAATTTAGGACGTCATGAAGATTAAATGAGGCATGTGAACCATTTAACTCAATGCCAGACACATAGTAAATTATTTATAAATGCCCTCTCTTGAGATTATTACTTTATTAGTTTGCATTTAATTCTTGTTGGGGGAAGGGTGTGGAGCTTTCTTCAAATTCTCAAAGGGCTCTATGATCCAGGAAGGCCAACAACCACAGCTTTCAGAGTAAAAGGAGCGGTGGGCCTGCCCGCTGGGGTGGGGATATCATGATAAGTGTGTACATCTTGCTTTTGTAAAGTCTGCCAGGAGAGTACCAGGTACTTGACTCCTCTGTGGGGTCAGGGTGCCTGCTGCCTGGATCTTACCATAATGAGTCCCTCCTTTGTCATCCCTCTCTCAAGGCCCTGGGTCCCGGTGACCTCAGGACTCTCCAAATGCCTCATTAGCACCCACTGACAGCAGAGTCAGCAAGTGGGGCTCCTGCTGCTTCTGCCAAGAATGCCCTTCATCGGGGCAGCGGGAAGCAGCAGCTCCGACAGGGGCGGGCAGGGGCTGCAGCTCCTTGGTGTCTGGGCCTGATGACCCAGGGAACATCACACTTTTGAAGACAGTGCAAAGCTGTGGCTTTGGTCCTCAGAGATGAGGCTGTTCCCCACCCACCTCCATGATCCCCCTAGCCCCAAGCCCCAGCCCTTTTCTTGAACTGCATTTATAATAAATTATTGTAATGCTTTATTAGTTGATCTTCCTAGTGGCCAAGAGAGGGAGGATCAGAACATGAAGCCCCAGGGAGCTTGGGCAGAGCCAGGATTAGGACCCCCGAGTCTCTGTGCACACTTGTTGTCAGGCAAACTAGGTGGGTCCTGGCTCTGCCATTTTCAAGCCATGGTATTAGGCAAATTATTTCTACTCTCTGCATCCTAGTTTCCTCACTTGTAAGGAGGCAATAGATAATCATACTTGAATCCCTACTCCCCTACCTTGCAGAGAAATAATTTCAAAAGTCAGCTCTGATCATGTTACCCTCAGGCTGACATTCCTCAGCAACACTTGGACAAAGGCCAAGTTCTTTGGTGTGCCATTCAATGCCCTTTGTAAAATGGATGCCTCCCATTGCTCCTGGCTCAGCTCCCACCACCCACCCCATCCAGTCACACTGTGCAGACCAGACTATTTCTCTTCTTAGCCAACACAATACTACTTCTTTGTCTGGAGTTCTTCTTGCCTCTCTTTTGAACCTAGAAAATCCCAGCTTCAGACTTAACTTAGGGACCTCCTCCTTCGGGAAGTCTTCTGTGATCTCCCACATATCAGGCAACTCCTCTGGGCTCCCACTCACAAGAGCTGGGAGGACCTGGCCCCAGAATCCTGGGCTTCATCTAGAGCCGTGAATCTCAAAGTGTGGTTGAGCATCATCTGGATACTTGTGAGAAATGTAAATTCTTGGGCCTCACCCCCAGACCTTCTGAATCAGAAACTGGGACTGGGACTCAGTGATTTGTGTTATGCAAAAGCCCTCCATGGAGTTCTGACACTCAAGTTTGAGAACCACCGGTCTAATCCGGTCCTCTGGAACCATGCTAGATTTCTGAGTTTGAAATTGCTCATTACATCAACTGCCACATGGTCCTAGCTCCAGCACCTGCTGCAGAAGGAAGAGTTGGGGATGAATGGTTGGCACCCCTGGGTGCCTGCAACTAATGGAGTTGTATAGTCGAGAGTTTTCCCTGTCACATCCCCTTCTCCCACTTCCTGGAGACACTCAACCAATTTCAAATTGTAACTTTCTTTTATTGGCAAAGAAGATTTTCAGCACCTGTCTCATTTATTTCTCATCAACCTCTCATCTATCCCAATCCTGCCAGGCTGGGGGCCTGCTGGGCTTGAGAATCAAACTATGGGTTATCTGCCTCTTCAGCAAAGTTGTAAATTTCATGTGGCTCCTCTCAGACACGCAAAATGTTGTCTGGAAAAATACTATTTTTCTCCCCTTCTTTTGCCCAGCACCCCGCCAGTGTGGTTCATAAGCTGCGAAGATCTCAGTAGTCCAAATATTTTCTGAACCAGGTTCTCCTCTCATTAGAAGAGTCGTGTCCCTCGGTCCCCCACCCTCCACTTCTGAAATCTACTAACCTTTCATACTGGGACGTTCTTGCTGTCACTGGCTCCAAACCAGCCTGCGACATACAAAGAACAAATGGTTTAATCTCTGTTTTACAGCTCTAGCA
The DNA here is from genome assembly GCF_054644295.1 of Miniopterus natalensis. Classification (NCBI taxonomy): domain Eukaryota; kingdom Metazoa; phylum Chordata; class Mammalia; order Chiroptera; family Miniopteridae; genus Miniopterus; species Miniopterus natalensis. The sequence continues at coordinate 30,262,469 of NC_142095.1, read as the reverse complement.
AAGGGCCAGGCAAACAGTAGGCACTCAATAAGTGTTAGTTTAGAAAATGAGTGAACAGGGTGATTAATAATAACAAAATTTGACCTTTGAAAATGAACATTTACTTTGAGGATTATGTTAAGTGTCTCAAAATATAGTCAAACATCTAACAACCTTTATGGGATATATCCTGTTTTATTCCCATTTTCTATCTGAGGACACTAAAACTCAGAGAGATGAAGCAATTCACCTAAGATCCCATGGCAAATACGTGACAGAACCAGTATTTGAACCCATGTGAACTGATTGGATAGTTGGGTGCTTGCTTCCTGGATAGTCCCTTGAGTGTTGTTTTTTGAGGGGGCAGCTGTCGCAGGAATCACTGAGCTCCTAAAGATTCATGATGAGTGGGGGCAAGGCGTGAGGCGGAGACAAACGATCCCCGAAACTGTGCTTTGAGCAGGCCCCTGAAGGCCGCTGGAGAGGGGGAGGAGGGAACTGACAGGAGCTGAGCTTGCTGGAGAGACGTTGGCGTCCAAGGCAATAGCTACCAACAGGTCTGAGTAAGAGGCCCCTTTCCCAGACCGGGCTGGGGCTTCTATTAGAGCAGAGCTTCAAAACACCAACGACAAGCCAGCCAAAGACAGCCCTCGCCTTCCCCTGCTGTCAAAACAGTTGCTGACTTAGTATGCCTCACTCTTTGTTTGTTCCCCTTAAGCCTATCATTATTTTTAGTATTTTAAATTTACCCAAGTAATAAATTAATAGAGCATCCTTAAAAATTTATGTAATATACAGCTATGTAGAGCAAAAATTAGTCTCTTTTTGTAACTCCCACCTCCCAGAGTCCCTCTGAAGTGGTAGCCACAGTCCACACTTTGAAAGTGGTTAGCCCCAGACAGTGCCAGTAAGGACAAGGAAGGGAGTAGGAAGGGGACGGAGGGCTGTGTCCCCACTGGCCATTACTTCATAATCATCCTCGCAGGCTGCTCATGTGGTGTGTCCACTCCACACAGTACAGCTCTGGATGGGTGAGCGCGAGGAGGAATCTGGACTCTCAGGTCTCCACATCCCCCACACACTGAGGAGTGGTGTTTCAATTATGGAAATGGGGCAGTGTTTTATTTTTTTTTAAATTTATTTTTATTATTATTTTAAATATATCTTTTTTGATTTCAGAGAGGGGAAGGGAGAGGGAGAGAGAGAGAGAGAGAAACATCAATGGTGAGAGAGTCGTCATTGACTACCTGCCTCCTGCACGCCCCCGACTGGGGATCGAGTGTGCAACCCGGGCATGTGCCCTGACTGGAATCGAACCCCGATCTCCTGGATCCTAGGTCGATGCTCAACTGCAGAGCCACGTCGGGCCAGGCTGGGGCAGTGTTTTAAAATGCAGATTTCATTATTCAGATTTGGTGAGATCAACAGATGGAGAGACTGCCATTGAAAAGATAGTCTGTGCCCAGCGGGGTGCGGCTCAGCGGTTGAGCATCGACCTAGGATGCAGGAGATCAGGGTTCGATTCCAGGTCAGGGCACATGCCCAGGTTGCGGGCTTGATCCCCAGTCGGGGGTGTGCAGGAGGCAGCTGATCAATGACTACTCTCTCATTATTGATGTTTCTATCTCTCTCTCTCTCCTTCTCCCTTCCTCCTCTGAAATCAATAAAGATATTTTAAAAAATAAGAAAAGAAGAAAAGATAGTTTGTTACTCAGGGGACTCAGAGTTCCCAAGAAGAAGGCCACACAGGGAAGCACCAGGGGGACAGGATCTGACCTCTGGCTTCTGTGTTGAAGAGATGCAGAGAGCAAAAATGCCAAGTGTGCTTGGCACATAGTAAAACCTTAGTATCAGTTGAAAGAATGCATGTTGAGTGTCTAGAGGTAAATACAAATTCTAAGAGTAGTTGCCTCTACATTTGCATATTTGCATACATTCACACTCACACACATTCTCACACTGTTGTTTCCTATTGTTTTACATAAATGTCTTGTCCCTCTGCTCTTTGTCCTAAGATTCTTTTAATACCACAGCATGACGTGGCACTCTCCTCAAGTTAGTCATCAGAGCCTTCCCTTGTTCTTTTTTAATCAGTGCAATGGTTGAATCATATGAATGCATCATAATCATTTTGCATTCCCCTATTGATGGATATTCAGGTTATTTTCAGTGCTTCCCCATTACAAACAATACCATGATGAGCAGTCTTGCTCCTATCTTTGTGCAGATTTGAGAGTTTCTGTGGGATAAAACACATAAAAGTTACTAGGCAAAAGGCATGGGCAGTTAAAATTGTAAATACTGCCAATTGCTCTATAAAAGGCTGTACTCAATTTATATTCTCCCTATAGTGCATGAGATTTGAGAGTACTCATTTCCCTCCATCATTTCTAATACCGGATATTGTCAGTCTATAATATATTTTTTAAATTAACCTATTTCTAACATACACTCTTCTTGATTCCAAAAGTGGTTTGAGGCAGATTTTATTCAAAGGCACGTGAAGAAAGCATTCTAAAATGGTGGTTAAACTGTGTGGGCTCTAGAGTCAGGCTACTTAGATTCAAATCCCAGAAACAATTCTTAAAGGCCCTTTGACATTGGCAAAGTTTCTTAACCTCTATGTGTTTCTTCGTGATAGAATGAGAATAATAAGGTTGTAGCCATAAAAACGTGCCTCTGAGGTTTTCAAGAATAGAGAGTGTCATTGACTGGCTCAGCTGCTGTGCTCTGAAGGAAACACAACATTCGCCTGGAAACCAGGATCCCCCAAGCTGCTGCTCCCAGGCAGGCTGAGCAACTGAGCAACTGAGTGCAACAGGCCCCTTTCTGTGAAACAGAACTCTCCACGGCCCTCCTCTTATATCTTTCACTTCCTTCTTTGACTTTCTTGCCTCTCTTTATAAGGCTCCTTGCAATCACATTTAGGGTCCACCTGTATAATCCGGGATAATTTCCCCATCTCAAGAACCTCAATTTAATCACATCCGCAGAGTCCCTTTTGCCATATAAGGTAACATTTACAAGTCCTGGGGATTGGGTTGTGAGCATTTGGGGGGCCATTATCAGCGTGCCACACTATCCACCTTTCCTCTTTTCTTCCAGGGGTCAGACCTGCATCATGGTCTGGTGACTCAGTTGCCTCAAGATAAAATACATGATATTCAGTTAAATTTGAATGATGGGTAAACAACGAATACTTTTTTAATGTAAGTATGCATGGGATATTTTGCACAGGATATACTTATAGTAAAAAATTATTCACTGTTTATCTAACATTCTAATTTACTAGGTGCCTTATATTTTTGTTTGCTAAGTCTGTTGATTTTACTTTAGTTCCTTTCCCATTTTCCTTCACAGGTATTTTTCCCAATAAGTGTCTTTCATGTCTAACCCCATATTGGTGTCTGCTTCTCAGAGGACCCTGAGTGAGAATTAAATGAGAAAATGCACAGAAAGATCACAGAACAGTGATCTGGTCCCCAGGAAGCAAAGATTTGCTCTTAGCAGGTAGACATGGCCAAATATTACCAGCTGATATGTGAACCTAGGCCTGTCTAACTCCCTAGCCTGTGGGCCTACACCTCCACCCCTATACTTATTAGGTGCTCAAACCCCATTTCATGAGAGATGTATGTATTTGTTTGCATGTTTACAGACTATTTCTGGAGGACACCAAGGACTGGTTGTTGCCATGGAGAGCAAGTATGAAAGGGAGATGCACTTTTCATTAAATGATCTTGCCTACCTTTTGAATTTGTGCCACATGAGTGTTATCACATACCAAAAAATGACAAAATTTTAAACATATTTTAGATTAAACTAAATTCATGGCAGTTTTTATATCTTGGAGACCAAAATTGTGCAGAAGGCCTGAGTTGGAGGCCACTGTACTGCCCAAGGCCACACATACTCTTGAGGTGCATTTGCTCGGAGGCAGCAAGGGCTCCCACCATCTCCTCTGTTCCTGAAGGCACTTTTGCAAAACCAAGTTCCTATGTCAATGACCTTTGATGCTGAGGACCTCCCCAATCATTCCAGTGCGGGCTCTCCTCCCATCTAGGTTCTTCTTTGGGAGGCAAGGAGATCGGCATGGAGGCAAGAGAATACCTCCCACCTTCTCTCACATTTTGCCCACCAGCAGGGGAGGAGGAAGCAGGACTTATGTCAGGGAGTTGGAATCACAGAAGCTCAGCATTCAAAGAGCCTTAAAGGCGAGGGAGGGTAGGAAAATTCCCCCTGACATATTTCCTCAGTCCATGCTTGCACACCTCCAGGGATGGGGATCTTACTCCCTCAGGAATGGCCTTCCAAACCAGCACAACTCTGTAGGGAAGAAAGCATTTGCTCTCTCTGAGCTGAGACCTGGTGCCCTGTGATTGTCCCATGATGTCCTGTGGGTCCTTGCTCTGTCCTCTGGGCTCCTAGACCATGTGAGCTTGCTGCAAAGTTGCCTCCATGAGGCCTCCTCCAGCTCCTTTGGATACTTTGTGGCCTCCTACTTGCTTGCCCTGGGCACACTCAGCCTGGCTCTCTCACAGGGTCCAGCACCTAGGGATGGGGTGGACAGCCAGTACATCTTCAGAAAGCACCTGGGCTAAAACTCAGAGAAAAGGTTGTTTTCTGGGTCTACCCTGGCTGACGCCCTAGGAAGCCTAAGTGTCCCACACAGAAGGCAGTGGGTCTCCGGTGACCCAAACACTGGGTGCCCCTACCCCAATTTTGCACCCCTCCTCCTTGAACAGGGTTGGACACTCTCAGCCAAAGTTAGAGCTCTAGCACTGGTGTCTTCAGCTTGGACACTTCTCTTAATCTGTTCTTTCTCCTTTAAAAAAATAATTTATTTTTAAAAGTAAAAAAAGACCTGGAAGACCCAGAGGTAGCTACTTTTACTAGTTTCTTGGGCATTCCCTGAGAGATATTCTAAGCATTTCCAGCATATATATGCTTTCCTTGGCTTGGGAGAGGATCCCCTTGCCTCCCTTTATATGCAACCCCAGAAGGCAATCTCTATACCCTGATCCCACATACCCACAGGTGGCCCCTCTCTGCTCCCTCCCAGGTGTGGTGAATGTACCCTTGGCTCCGCAAAGAATGATTCTGAGTGGTACATGGATCTAAGTTTTAATAGTTTAGCATTTATTTAAATACATATTGAAGAAAACACACAAGCACATCCAACCCATAATTTCATGTTTGCCTAGAATGTGGTTAAAATTTAAAAGTGAGTTGTGTTCAAGGTAAATAAAATGCAGTTTGAAGATAGGGGGAAATTGTACAGGAAATACAAGGACAACTCAGAAGCTTGGAAATGCTGCTACCACCCATAAGACGTGGATCAAGAAGGGGAAACTGGTGCTTAGTGCATAGAAAGAGCTCAGCAGCAGTTGGTGGAGGAAGACAGAGGCTCTGGGGCTGTGATTCTCAGTCTTGGCTGAATATCAGAATCACATGGGGAGCATTAAACATCTTGATGTCTAGATTGGTTCCAGATCAATCTGAGGGTGTGGGACCAGCATCATAAATCCCACCAGGGACAGCTGAGTGGTTCCCAGAGCTCCCCCAAAGCTCTCCGGAGAAGACAAATGTTGGGCACCCCCTGCTGGCAGGAGGAGTCACATACTTCCACTCTGGTGAGACCTGCTGGGGAACTTTGGGGTCTCTCAGCTAAATGGGGTAAGAGGTTGGCCAGCTTACATAAGCTCTGCTCCAGGCTTCATATTAACAGTAAGAGGAGGCTATTTAAAACAGGCGGCTGGGAGGCATGTTGAAGGCCACTAGGTCCGGCGCAGGGGCTCAGGATGCAGGCAGAAGATGATGCCCCAAGTGCTGACCCTCCAAGACCAAACAAAAATAGGAGCCAAAGACAGCACCAAGGCACAGAGGAGGCTCTAATTAAAATGCTTAATGCACTTGGTGATATTCCTATTTTTTGTCTTAGCTAATTTTACCCATCCTTAGGCACTAATCTTCTGCTCATGAACTTGAAGGTCATTCATAATTTATCAGTTTATTCATTCAGCAAATAATCCCTGGGCCAGGTCTTATGTAAGGCCCTAGGGGATAATAACAAAAATAATAATAGCTCACATTTATTGAGCACTGACTTTGTGCCAGATACTGTTCTAGGTATTTTGCATATATTAACTCCTTCAATCCTCACACAATCCTTTGAGGAGGGTCCTTATTGCCCCTACTTGACAGGTTAGGAAACTGATGCACAGAGAGGTTAAATAGCAACTTGTCCAAGATCTCAGAGCTAGGACGTGACTGGTACATGACTAAGACATGTAAAAGCTCACAGCCTAGTGGAGTGACAGATTCAGGAAACATATATGTAACTAGGGACTCACAATAGATGAAGTTCCACCTCTGTCTGGGAGGGGTACTGGAGGAGAGATAATGCACCTTGCATCCTGAATTCAAGGGTCACAGTTCCAAGAAATAACCAGAATGTTTCCAGGGCAAGAGAAGGGAAACCTGGGTGTTCTCTGTTTGCTCCACCATGAGGCAGGGTGGAAGGGAAGGGCCTGAAGGCACCAGATGTTTGGCTCCCTCCCTGTTTCTCACATCAGCTTGTTCAAGAGGAACAACTGTGGAGGTAGAAGAGGGCATAGAGGGGATAAATGGTGATGGAAAAAATAAAATAAAATATATTTTTTTAAAAGAGGAACAACTGGTTTTCCAGATAACTTGTATCCAGCCTGGGGTCTGCTGCAGTACACACCCTTCATGGGGTAAAGAAAATATGGTCCTCCTCAGTCAGAAGGACCAAGTTTCCCATACTGGCTCCACAAGTCACTTACCCTCTCAGAGCCTCAGCTCCTGATGTGCAAATTGGTGATTAACACCCACCTTCAAAGGTCATATTTTATTCAGAATATAGCTAGGTAGGTGTATGTGGTAGATTGAGCACAAAAATGGTTGCTGTCTCTACCTGCTATGGGCTGAACTGTGTTCCCCAAAAGTTCATATGTTAAAATCCTGACCCCTGAGATATCAGAATGTGACTGACTGTATTTGGAAATACAGTGTTTAAAGAGGTAATTAAATTAAAATGAAGTAATTACAGTGGGCCCTAACACAATATGGTGTCTCTATGGGAAGAGAAAATTTAGACACAGACATACACAGAAGGAAGACCATGTGAAGATACAAGGAGAAAACAGTTGTCTGCAAGTCATGCAAAGAGGCCTCAGAAGAAACCAACCCTGCTAATACCTTGTCTTGGACTTCCAGCCTCCAGAACTCTGAGGAAATAAGTTTCTATTGTTTAAGTCACCCAGTCTGTGGTACTTTGTTATGGTAGCCTGCAAACTGATACCTACCTATATGGTTCCTCCCAGAGAGAGGTGGGTCTATTTCCCCATCCTTGGATCTGGGCTGGTCTTGCGACTTGCTTTAGCCAACAGAAGGCTGGAAGGCACTAGAAGTTACAGTGTGATAGCTGAGTTTAGGCTTCAAGAGATTATGCAGACTTCTGCTTGCTATCTTTTTGTAAACAAACCTAGGTTGGCCTGCTGGAAAATGAGAGACCACATGGAGGAGAGTTCATTTAATTTATTCCGGACCAGTCAACTTCCAAACATGTGAGAAAGCCCAGCTCTGGCCTGCCTAGGATGTGCTATTTTGATAGGTGACATTTGTGCAGAGGCCTGAGGAGATGAGGGAGAGAGGCATTTAGGAATCTGGGAGAAGTCTGTTCCGTGCACTGGACCAGAAGATGATGCCAGAGATGGAGCATGCACCTGTGGGAGCAGGAGCAGGAGCAGAAGGCCACTGTGCCTGCATACTGGGCCTGGGGATGGTGCTGAGAGATCAGTGTGTGTGGGGGGGGGGGGGGGGGGGGGGACAGGGGACAGATTATGCAAAATCCTGTGGGCTATTGTGAAGACTTTGAACCACGGAAGAGTGTTTAGTAGAGGAGGGACATGAGGAACACGGGGTGTGTGTGTGTGTGTGTGTGTGTGTGTGTGTGTGTGTGTGTGTGTGTGTGTGTGTGTGTAGGCAGGGATTACAGGGAGGAGGCTAAGGCAGCCATCCAGGTGAGAGATAGTTGGGTAGCAGTGAGGTGAGGAGAAGTGGGCATATTCTAGAGCCATTTCAGAGCAAAAGCTGACAGGACTTGCTGATGGATTAGAAGTGAGATGTGAGAGAGGGGTCAAAGATGACCTCAAGGATTTTGGCTGGAGCACCTGCGGTTTACTCCAATGAAAGCACTGTGGAAAAAGCAGATTTGGGGGTGGGGTCCCCAAGAGAAAAGAACCCATGAGCTCTGTTGAAGGCACAAGGTCAGTCCAGTTCCGTGCCACCTGAGCTCCATACTCATTGACTGCTTAGTTGATCTCCTCCCTGCCAGAGCAAGGGGCATCGATTCAGCAGTGCAGGGGCTTGGTAGGGGGAACTGACTCTCCCACCCCAGGCCGCTGGGGTGCTCACCCTTCTCTGCTAGACAGCAGGTGGGAGCCTCTGAAGCCATTAGCCATGAATGGGCAGAACCACGTTGGCTTTGAAAACCTAGGTTGTCTGCATGGTTTTTGTGTGGCTACATGTCGCCCCCTGATGGCTAGTTCTTTTTTTCACAGCCCTTTGTTCACCCTGCATACACAGCCCACAAAAGTATAGCCTGTGCAGTGGAAAAGAGGTCTCCCTCCTGCACCAGCTCTCCTCCCCAGAGGCGACTATTAGAGTTTGTGTCTCCTTCCAGGCACTCAACATGATACTTCACTGAGGATTTACTACGTGCTAAGCATTCTTGGCATTTTTGCCCTTTCCATTTCTTCTCAACACAGAAGCCAGAAGTGAGATCCTGTTCTTCCCCTACTCTGAACTCTCCCCTGACCACCCTCTCACTCAGAGTAAAGGCCAAAGTCCTACAATATGCAGGACCTGCCCTCTCCCCTTGAGCTCTCAGGTCTTCCTTTAACTCCCTCACTCTCTCTGTTCCAGCTACATTGGCCTCATTACCATTTATTATTGTGGTAAAATAGACTCAACATGATATTTATTATATTAACCATTAGCAAGTGTACAATTCAGTGGCATTAAATAAATTCACACTGTGGTGTAACCAGCACCACTTTCTATACCCCAAATTTTTTCTTCATATCCCAAAAAACTCTGTACCCATTAAACACCAACTTCCCCTTCTCCCCTTCCCTCAGCCCCTGGTAACCTCTATTCAACTCTCTCTCTCTCTATGAACTTGCCTATTCTAGGTACCTCATGTGAGTGGAATCCTACAGTATTTGTCCTTCTGTGTCTGTCTGATTTCACTAAGCATGCTGAAAAAGGCCCAACCATGTAGTAGTGTATGCCCAAGTTTCATTCCTTTTATGGCCAAATAATATTTCATTGCATGGACAGACACACGTTTTGTTTATCCATTAATCCACTGGTGGACACTGGCATTGTTCCCACCCTTTGGCTATTGTGAAAATGCTGCTGTGCACAGGGGTGTTGGCCTCATTATTTGTTCTTCACCCTGCCAGGCACACCTCTGCCTTGAGGACTTTGCACTGGCTATTCCCTCTGCATGGAATGTCTTTCCCCAAGAGGTCAACATGGCTTATTCTTCTCTGCTTTCAGATCTTTGTTCAAATGGTGCCTTCTCAGGGGGGCCTACTCTGACCGCCTCATTAATACTGTGACCTGGCACTCCCCATCCCCTTTACTCATTTTTTCCCCTTTTTTCTATAGCACTTATCACTTTCTAATATGCTATATAATGCACTTAATATATTTATTTTTTGGTGTCTGTGTTTCTCCACTAGAATGTCAGCTGCATGAGGGCAAGAACTGTTGTCAGGTTTAGCTCAGGCACCCCCGTAGGCAGGTGCTAAATACATAGGTTGTTGAATGAACTTAAAATTGCAGGCCACAGTCAATTTCTGAGATACACATTTTAAACTGGAGTCACAAGACCAGCTTGCGTGGCCCAGGAGTTGAGCATCGACCTATGATCCAGGAGATCGCAGTTCAATTCGCGGTCAGGGCACATGCCGGGGGTTGCAGACTTGATCCCCAGTGTAGGGAGTGCAGAAGACAGCTGATCAATGACTCTCATCATTAATGTTTCTAGCTGTCTCTCCCTCTCCCTTCCTCAATCTGAAATCAATAAAAATATATTTTAAAAAAAGACATATTTTAAAAAATAAAATAAATAAACTGGAGTCACAAGACTAATGTGTTAGATGCTCTACACATCAAGCTCTCTTAAATGCCTTAAATATTTAAAATGCCACATGTACAAATCTGAGTTGGAACTGGGGTTAACGTCTCAACGTATCTCCAGAGAGTTAGCTCAGAGGAATAAGATCTGAAGCTGACAGCCAGTGTGACAACCAGTGTGATTTTAAAAAAATGTTTTCATTGATTTTAGAGAGAGAGGAAGGGAGAGGGAGAGAGAGAGAAAGAGAAAAATCAACATGAGAGAGAAACATTGATCATACCAAACTTGCAACCTGAGGGTGTGCCCTACCCAGGAATTGAACCAGCGACCCTTCCATGCACAGGATGATGCTCACCCAACTGAGCCACACTGGCCAGGGCAACCAGTGTGATTTCTTCTCATGACCTGAGGACCTTGCTGAGCCTTTTATTCTTGTCCCTGGCCCTGGGATCATCTTGTACGTGTGTACGGCACAGTTGAGGGGGTGAATGGGGATAGTAATCTAGTTCATGACCAATTCATCAAGGACAGGGCTTGAGTCCTGGCATGGGGGCTGCATCTGCTGGAAGGAGGAGGGCCTTCACCAAAGGCCCCTATAGGATGGCAGTAGCACTGCCCAGCCCATGACCTGCAAATTGGGTGGCCTGGCAGCTCACATGCCCCCAAGTCAATCCCATATTTCCTACTTCTCAGGCCTGTTGAGGCTGCCACTCCTCACCCCATTGCCCCTCTGGATTCAATGAATGTAGTTACTATTTGATTCTATTCTCGGTTCCCATCTGGCAGGGCCATGACGCTCAAACATATTTCCATGATACCAAATAGGATCCTCACACCTCCTATGGCAGTGTCTGACTCAGCTTGACACAACTGCCAAGGCATTTGAATGACACTTCCCTTCCCTTTTCTTTATTTAACAAACATTTACATAGTCCTTCAATGTGCCAGGCAGTATTCTAGCACTTTCCAAATATTAATCTATTTAATTCTCCAGCCTAGAAGGTAGGCACTATTATTATCCCATTTTACATATGAGGACACTAAAGCTCAGATAATTTAAGTTGACTCACCCAGGATCACACAGCTACAGGACTGGGGTTCAAGTTCTGGTGACTGGCTCTGCAGTCTGTGCTTATAATCATGATACCTGACTATCTCTTAAAATTTTTCTTGTCCTTCTTGTCTCCCTTTTCCCTTTCTGGCTTCTCTCCCTCTCCTTCCTTTCCTTCCTTCTTTCCCTTCCTCCATTCTCGACTTCTTCCTGATCCTGAACAGCTGCCACCTGCTTCTCCTGGCCACCACCCAGCCTGGCACACCCTTTGCCAATTCTCTAGACCAGGCCCTGCCCTCCTGGGCCCTGCCAGTCCTTCCGTCATTACTCTCATTTTCCTGTGCCAGTGGATGGGGTATGCCAAGCTCTATCCCCTCAACCTGTCTGCTCACGACCACAGCAGCAGTTGGCAGAGGCCTGGGGAACTGGGGCTTGAGCCAGCCTGGAGGGAAGCCAGATCTTTGGGGAGTTACATACTGTGCTGCACACCTTCCCCAGACATACACTAACCTACATCATGATTTCCCTTTCCTGCTCAGGGATTTCAGTGTGATGCCAAGACATCTTGTGCTGCTTAGACAATAAGGGGCCAGAAAGAGAGAGAGACAGAGATAGAGAGAAGGAAAGATAGACAGAGAGAGACAGAGACAGAGAGAGAAAGGGAGAACCTTAAGGTGGAAGGCAAAGGTGAAAAGAGCCAGCTACACAAGATTCTACCATTAGAAGTGGCTCCCTGTAGTGCTTGGAAAAAGGAGGCATGCCTAAATATTATCACTCCAAGTGTTAATTAATTTTTCTAAGTTTCTCAAAGGACATATGTCCTTCCCTATGACCATGCCTCTGCATATGCTGTTCCCCTGGCCCAGAAGGCCCTTCTCGATCATTTCTACCTGAGGGCTCTGTTCATCCCCCTCTGGGAACCCTTCCCTAACTGCTACAGGGGATCTTATCAGCCTTCTCTTTGATGCCAGAGCATCTTCACACATGTGCACCTCTCTCTCTCTCTCTCTCTCTCCCTCTCCCTCTCTCTCTCTCTCAAACTAATTGGCTTATGAACTGCTGTATCCTCTGCCAGCTGTAGCCTCCTTGAAGACTGAGAACATCTTGCCTGATTCTGATTCTCTTCACACTCTCTATCTCTATGCTTAGTACATGGCTGGTCCCTGGAAAATGCTAAGAGATGCAGGAAGGCTCAAAGATCAGGCCTTCACAGAGGAAGGAAAAGTGGGAACTATGAAAGTCTCAAGACAAGATGACTCTGGATTCAATACATACCAGCTATGTGATCTTGGGCAAGTCACTTAACCTCTCTGTGCCTCAGATTTCTCACTTATAAAATGAGAACAATATTAGTTTGTACTACATAGGGTTATATAAGAATTCAATGAGTTAAGACATGTAGAACACATAGAACAGCAACCGGCATATGTGAATCACTCAGTAAACATTAATCATTATTATTATTAAAATGAAACTAGCAATAAAATTGCCTCAAAATTTTAGGTAATGAAAGTGATTTTGATAAACTGTAAAGCATATAAGAAGGTCTTTGCCACCATCATTCTCAAAAATATCAATAGAATGTCAGCGGCTGATCCATCATGATTTCCAGAATTAGTTCCTAAGTTATAGGCCACATTGCTACTTTTTCGAGCAAATGAAATGGTGAATGTGACACTGGCTTTTCTAAATGATAGAATGACAGGCAAAATCATGATGGTTTAATAAAAGGTGATCACCTGGCTATATGCATGGCCAGTTCTGGGGCTCATCCAGCTCCAGACATTCAAAAAGTTGTTTTCACTCCCCAAGTCCTGGCTACTAGGAGCCAAGGCAGGACCTAGTGATAGAGAGGCAGACCTGGGTCTGTTGTTTTGCTTTGACAGGTTGGCAAATCTCTTGTCTGTGCCAATACACAAAGGGGAGTCATTTTCCACTCCTGCCAACGCTGTAAAGTTAAAAAAAAAAAAAATTGGGCCTATCAGATTGAAAAAATAAAGGAGTTAAAAAGTCTCTGGAACCCATTTTATCTATGGAGATGGGAAAGCTGAGGCCCAGGAGGTGAAGAGGCCTGTTGAAAGTCATGGCCAGGGCTAGAACCCAGGTCTTTGGACCCCTAGTTCACTGCCCTTCCACTGGTGATTGCCTTCCAAAATCTTAATGCTCCTGGGAGCCCCATATCCTTAAGTGGAAGGTAATGGAGGCCCAGCATAATCAGTGCCTTGTTCAGAGGTGGAACCACACTCTAGCTCCCCACCCTCCAACCTCCCTCTGGCAACCACCAATCTATTTTCTGTATCTATGAGCTCAGGTGTACAGTGTACATGTGTGTGTTTCAAGATTCCACATATAAGTGAAATCATATGGTACTTGTCTTTCTCTGACTTATTTCACTTAGCATAAATGCCTTCAAACTCCATCCGTGTTGTCCCAAATGTCAAGCTTTCATTCTTTTTTATGAATGAAATAATATTCATTCACATATGAATAATTATTCCATTTTATTATGTAATATATAATAAATATATTACATCTTCTTTATCCTTTTATCAATGGATGGACACTTAGGTTGTTTCCATATCTTGGCTATTGTAAATAATACTTCAATGAATGTGTGTGTGTGTGGGGGGGCATATATCTTTTTGAGTTAGTGTTTTCATTTTCATCAGCTAAATGTCCAGAAGTGGAATTGTTGGATCATATGGTAGCTCTATTTTTAAGTCTTTGAGGAACCGCCATACTGTTTTCAATAGTGGCTACATCAATTTACATTCCCAGCAACAGGACACAGGGGCTCCCTTTTCTCTACACCCTTGCCAGCACTTGTTATCTTGTGTTGTTAATAGCCATTCTAATAGGTGTGAGGTGATATTTCATTGTGGGTTTTTTTTTTATTGTTGTTTTGTCCGTGTGGGAATTATACCATACGCTGTGGGAGTTTTACTCCCAGTTTTATTGAGAAATCATTGACATACATCACTGTATAAAAGTTTAAAGACATACAGCACGATGCACATATATTTGATTTACATATATTGTGAAACGATTACCACAATAGATTCAGCTAACATCCACCTTCTCTTATCGGTATGAAAAAAAAAAGCAAAAAAATGTTTCTCTCTTTGTGATGAGAACTCAGGATTTATTCTTATCATACAGCAGTGCTAGCTCTAGTCATCATGTGACACGTTACATCCCTAATACTTCTATATCTTATAACTAGAAGCTTGTACCTTTTGACCACCTTTCTGCAATTCCTCCTCCTGCACCTATTATTGTGGTTTTTATTTGCATTTGAAAATGCCGCAGATTTGACCACACTGTACACCCTCCGGATGGCTACTCCCGCTAAGTCCCCACGCTCCTGTGGTTCTAACACGAGTGTTTCCACATCCTCCGAGTCTCCTGAATATTCCTTTTCTCTCTAGCTCTCAGGAACTTTGACTCGAACTAATTTAGAACTGAAGTTGGGGGTGGGGCAGGCGGTGTCAAAGACGCCACCCCCGCCCCTGCTGCCTCATTCATTGCACACCTTGGTCAACAGTGAAAGAATTCCTGCAGGGACGCGTCCAGCTGCCCCACCTGCCCACCGGGCGCAGAGGGGCTTCCGCGCTCGGTCGGTGAGCTCCGGGGGCGGCCGGACGTCCGTCTCCGCCCCCTGGCTGCCCTCGAGGACTCGGCGCTCGGCGGACGTCTGTCAGCCTGCCTTCCGGTTTCGACGCCGCCGCAGGCGCTCCTGCCGAGTGCCGAGCAGCCGATGGAGATGGCGTCCGCTGCGGTGTGAGAAACAGTGGAGGCCCAGAGCCTGGGCGGTGGACTGCACAGGCCCGCGAGCCCGCGAAAGTCCGAGCAGGTGCGGAGGGCCGGGCCGGGCCTGGCGTGGGGGGCGGGGGGCGCGGCTCCCTCAGGCACGTAGCCGGGCGAGCCGTGCGGGTGTGGGATGGTGTGGTCGTGGTGGGTGTGACGTGCGTGGGGGGCGATGTGGCTTTCGGGCCGTACAGCTCGCGGGCTTGTGCTTGCCTTGAGTGGACTCTGTTTCGTTGTGTGGTTAGACGGGGCGTGAACAGTTGTGTATGGTAGTGCGGCGGAGGGCTCGGCGGGCGGGCGTCTCCCTGGTGGTTGGTTGTATTTGGGTCCGAGTTTGCGTGAGGTCGTATGTAGCGTTTTGCGTGGTGTCTGTGCCATGTGTGAAGTTGTCACGTCTGCTCTGTGGGGTTGGGTCTTTCTGTGGTGGTGTGTGTGGTTTTGCGCCGTGTGCATAGTCGTGGTGAGACGGGTCGTGTGCGGTTTTGAGGCCCTGAGGAGTGGTGCTGTGTGATGTGTAGTCTAATCGGGATGTGGCCGCGTAGCATTCAGGCTGGTGGTATAGATGTGCGAGATAGGTAGGTTTTATTTTTATTTTTACGCTGTTTAGAGTGTGAGGGCTTTTATATGTTATAGTTGTGGGGTTTGGTTTGGTGGTTTGTGGTAGAGTTCTTTGGTTTATGGTGTATGTTTGGTTATATGATCTTAGAGTTCTGTTGAATTTCATCATGGTTTGTGCCGGCCACTGGGCTAGACCTTGGGGAAATGGTGGTGGGGAAAATAGATACAGTCTCTGCCCTCACAGAGCTTACAGTCTTACGTATTCAGCCACTTTATATATTTCTGACTATAAATTGAGATCAGTGCTGTAAAGGAGAAGTGCAGGGGCTGTCAGATGGTATTTCCTTGAGGAACTGAGTTTGGAATCAGATGTGAAAGCTGTGTGTGTGTTTGATTTGAGGTTCTTAGGGGTGAGTGCACAGGAAGGAAGGGGGCTGTCAGAGTTAAAGCTCAGATGAGCCACTGGCTGGGGAGGGAACTGGAGCTGCTATATCAGTGATTACCTGGTAAAGGGGCTGAGATCTGTTTGTATATAGTCACTGGGTTTCTTAGCTAGAGGAAAAAAAACAGGGGCCTGGTGTTTCATTTGTTTATTTTCTGGGTCACTGTCTTCCTTCAGCTTTGAGGACCAGGCAGTCCCTCCTCAGTGACCCTGTAGGCAAGTTCACCCAAAGCTGAAGGTCATACATTCCCCCCTCACTCTCTACTGTGGTTTCTGGCCTCCAGCTCTTGGGGAGGAATTTCTCTGCATTTGTGGAATGGTTTTGTCTGGGTTCTCCTTATGACTGGGAGTCTTTCTGAGGAGGTGACATTGGAAGTGACTTTGCCAGGGCCCAGTAAAACTGAAAATGTAACTTATTAAGCCTTGAATTGTTTAAACACCAAGTCTTTTTATTTTTGAAGCAGTGAGAACATTAGGCTTCCTGCTCAACTGTCACTTACTGGTTTATAAAATCTAGTAAGTTCATTGGAGTGAAAGTGCTCTGCAAATATAAGACACAAAAGAAATTTTTCTTTTTGACCACTAGGTTTCTGATGCTCTTCCTTAGACTGAGGTTGGGATTTTTGTTTGGTTTGGTTTTAATTTTGTTTATTAGGGCAACACAATCTCTTTTTCATTGTTGCATTTTTGACACAGGTGCAAGAGCTCAATATATATGTTTGAATAAATGATCAAGGTCAGAGAGTCAAAGAAAAACTTCTGTTTGTTGATAAGTACTTCAGACATTTTCTCTGTGGTGTACAACTTATGAAGTTGGACCATTTGGAACAAATGTTAAGAGAATTGCCTTAATATTGTGTTTGCTGTTGAAGTTGAATTTTCCTTTCTTATCATCAAGGATCTGTTTCCTAGTTGCCATTGTCTAGTGATGTTTTCATATCTTAGGTTTTGTGTTTTCATCTAAGGATTTGAGAAAGCAGGCCTCAAACTTTTGTTGAATTGTGAAAAAATAACAAAAAATTCTCAATTGCTGCTAATTTGCCTGATTGGCTCCCCCCACCCCTCTTATTTCCTTTCTCAAGGTTTCTCTTGCTCCAGAGAGGAAACCTCATCCAGGGCCACGATGCCACTTTCCCATCATCTGTGTGCTGCTTGGTTAAGCTAATGCTGCGGGAGCCCTGTTCCTTGTGGAGGACTCAAGCTGACTCTTGACATGAGGCCCCTGCATTGTGGGGGTTGAGAGGGATACTCCTATGGCTTCTCTGGATGACCCAGGGGAAGTGCGGGAGGGCTTCCTCTGCCCTTTGTGCCTGAAGGACCTGCAGTCTTTCTATCAGCTTCAGTCACATTATGAAGAAGAACACTCCGGGGAAGACCGTGATGTCAGAGGGCAAATTAAAAGTAAGAGGGGAGGATCTTGCTTATCCCATTCTGTCAGTGGGATCTTTAACTCATGGGATAATTTTCATCAGCTTCCATGTTGCCACAAGAACATGATAATCATAAATTAATAATATTCACAAACATAAATCTGGTGCTAACCATGTGCCAGGCATTGTTCAAGGTCTTCCCATGTATTAACTTCATTTAAACCCCATAATAGCTGTGTCTGTGAGTCCCATTTTATTGATGAGGGTATCAGACTCAGAGAGATTAGATAACTTGCCTAAAGTCACACAGGCAGAGCTAGGCTTTGAACTTAATAAACACAATTACTGTGCTCTTCTGTCTCTTGCTAGACTGTTTAAATGATCTACTTGCCAGCCTAAGAAGGTTTTGGAGTGGAATTCCTTTCTTTTGCTATGAAAGTGGAGGCACATTGTTGACTCATTTACTTGTCACAATTCAAGCCTTCCTGCCATCCTCCTTTCTTCAGCTAGACCTTGTCTTCTGCAGCCCAGGAAAAGGAAGGTCGTAGTTGAAAAGCAAAGAAAGACAACGCAAAATGTTAACACTTGGGTTTTGAGCTTCTCGGGATTCAGGTCCTAGAGAGTTGCAAAAGAATTTTTCAAAGTAATTTTAACTATACATAATATTCATTTCCTGGACTTCAGATTCTAATCCCTAAATATAGTGCTGCTGCTCTGGAACTCACTTTTTTGTGATTCAGCCAACCTTACAGCTGGTAGCATTTCTGAAGGCAATGAGACAAAAGATCTGGATGCTGTATTCACAGATCTTCGTTGGGTGGGAGAAAGGACTTTTCATGTATTCCTAAGTGTACTTTGGCCTCCACACATGGGAGTCACATGCACCCTATAATCAAATAGTCACACTCTATGTCACATTTTTTTAGTTCAGAAAAAAAAGAGTTGCTGAAAACATTGACACTTATGTCTAAAAACATGACAACGTAAAACATTTTCAAAATCCTGAGGGCTGTGATGGACCACGTGGGTCCTGACTGTAGAGGCTGGTGCAGAGCTATAACTATTAGGAAGCCACCCCCCCAAAAAAAACACCACACCCAACTTGTGCTTTATGGTTTTCGGAGTTCTTTTACATATGTTATTTCATTTGACTCTCCCAGCAACCCTGTAACAAGGTGGTTGGTCTCACTTTACAGAGAAAAATTTGAGGCTCAGAGATGTTGTATAACTTATCCAAGGTCACACAGGAATTGGCAGAGCTAGGCTTTGAACCCAGGTCTTCTATCACCTCTAAGTCTGATGCTACTCTTTCCACATGGCATCACTGCATGTACTGCAGCTGGGAAACAAACAGATTACCTAGGTTTCCTTTGGATAATTGAAGGACCTTCATAATTATCAATGAGTGTCCAGACTTAGTGTCAGCTGAACTGGGTCATATACTGTAATATCACCAGCACTTTGATGCCAGTGGTTTGAAAGTTTATAAAATGCCCTCAGATTCCTTTTATAATTTCCTTTTTATTAGAGGAAAAATGTTGAAGATTATTTAGGGAATAATAGATATAGAATCTGTTTAGAGAATACTAGAGTGGAAATTTTGTTCCTTGTGAAAGAAACTTCAGAGTATTCACTTGTTTTTCTCCCTCCATTTCCTCCCATCTCTGTTTCACAAGAACTAAGAGATTGAGTTAAGCATTCTTTAGTCAGGAAGGAGTTCTTAATTATGCTGTATTTTCTGTGTTTAAGAATCAGGAAAATAAAGTTTTAAAGATGAATATAAAAGTTTTTGAGAAATTCTTTGAAAAGCAGATCACCTCTCCATTTGGTCTTTTGATTTTTTAGAAGTTTTATGACATTGTGCTAGTTTAAGCAAGTGAAATGTTAAAACCAAAAGGGTAAACCTTGGTTTTAGGTTTTGGAGGCAGTTTAAATAAGAAAATATAAACTCACCGTGGCTGGTGTGGCTCAGTGGTTAGAATGTTGGCCCACATACCGGTGGGTAGTGGATTGATTTCTGGTTGAGGGCACGTACCTGGGTTTCAGGGAACTTTCGGGAGGCAACCGATTGATGTCTCTCTCTCACATTGATGTTTCTCCCTTCCTCTCTCTCTCTTTCTCTCTCTTCCCCCCTCCCCATCCCACCTCCCTCCCTTTCTTCCACTCTCTCTAAAAATCAATGGAAAAAATATCCTTGAGTGAGGATTAATAAAATAAAAAAAAAAGAAAAGGAAAATATAAACTTGTCATTACTAAAAAGTGGTCAATGTGTTTGGGCCCCAGCCCCAGGTAGGCTTTAGTTTAGCTCATCTACGGTAACGCAGAAGAGAAGGTGATTGAGAATTAACTTTGGCTTCTGCTTTGCATGTGTTAAAAACATGAGATTGTTCTTAATTGGTTCTTCTTGGAGGGTTACACCCATCCTGGGAAGGTTGCCAGGTTGTTTTCTTTTTTTAATTGAGGGATAGAGAGATAGAAACATCAATGATGAGAGAGTCGTTTTGATCTGCTGCCTCCTGCACACCCCCTTTTGGGGATCAAGCGGAGCATGTGCCCTGACTGGGTATCGAACTGTGACTTCCTGGTTCATAGGTCAGTGCTCAACCACTGAGCCATGCCAGCTGGCCCAGGCTGTTTTCTATGCCTCCTAAAGGTTACATGGCATGGACTGAGTATTTAACTTCACACAGTTTAGTCTTGTTTGCAAAAAATGAATTGGTGTTTGCTAACTCCAATTTCCTGTCTGCTAGACCCAAAGCACCAGGTACTTTCCTCTCCCTGTTGTTAAAAAGACCACTTTAATATATTTAGAGGGTGTCCTTTAGTTCTGGTGGACCTTATTTTTCCAGTTAGAGAAAGCCATCCCAGAGTGACTGATAATCAGAGAATCTGCTTATTAGCCTGAATTTCTAATAGAGACATTTCTATAACTTTGTTAATTTCACCCCCTGCCTGTCAAGCCCTGCCATATCTGCATTTACATTTGAAAAGCAATAGGAATGTTTTTAATGTTATTCAAGTGATAAGAGTACTTCAAAATCAAGGGGACTCCATGAAGTATTGATCTTTTAAATGTAAAAGAAATTATATCATATTGTGTTAAATCTGATATTCTCTACTGGATTCTAGTGGCAGAAAGGGATAGCAGTCACCCACGATTTAAGAACATTAACGAGAGCAACTTAGAATTGAGAATTCTTTTCCCCACCAGTTGGCGGTGGTTCCATTTTAACAGCACACCTTCTCACCTCAGCTCAGATGACTGAATCCCTGTTCTATAGATGCATAGTTTTCAAATCAGTGCTGGCCTGGGAGAACGGGCTCTTGTTTCAGACATAAGGTTTCCAGTTCTAACCCTGGTGCCTATAAACTCTGATCCTTTTGCCTTCTTTGATGTCATGTCCTTATTTGTAAGTAGGGATTCCTCCTGCCTCACAATGAGCACGAACTGCATAATGTATTTGAAAGTACTTTGCTTTGTGCCTGGTACATACAAGGAATCAATTCAGGAAACCTTCATATTCTCTTTTTACCAAGTCTAGTTCTCTTTGTGTTATATCTGTTATATCTGTTATATATCTTTGTGTTATATCTGTTATATCTGTTTAGGTGTTATATCTGTTTCTTGAAGCTTTTTGTCAGTATTCTCACACATACATTTGGTAAGTGAGTGGAGGAAAAAGAACTCTATGTACAGTTAAGCATTATGGAGAACAGCAGCCCAGGGATGATGGTTTGGCTGAATCTCATCCTGGAGGTAAACAAGAAGTGTTTACTCATGAGTCCCTAGAGTAAATATATTAGTACTGTAAAATTTGATTTTAAAGAACTTAATTTTAATTGTGGTATAGTTTACACATAAGTTTTTAAGTGTACAATTCAGTAAACTTTGAAAATTTTATAGCCCTATCTGGTTTGGCTCAGTGGTTAGAGCGTCAGCCTGCGCTCGAAGGGTCTCAGGTTCAGTTACGACTCAAGAGCACATACCTGGGTTGCAGGCTTGATTTGGGGCACATGCAGGAGGCAAGCAATTGATGTGTCTCTCTCACGTTGATGTTTCTCTCTGTCTCTCCCCCTCCCTTCCACACTCTCTTAAAAAAAAAAAAAAATCAATGGAAAAGATATCCTCGGGTGAGGATTAACAAAAGGAAAAAAAAGAAAATTGTATATACTCGCGTAACCACCTCCCCAATTAAGATGTAGAAAAATAAACTTCCATTATCCTGGCCCCTCACTGAATTTAATTTTAACACTTCTGTTGAATAGGACCTCTTACATTTGGCAATGAATAGTAATTTAGCTGTATATTGTCTACATAAAACAACTTACTCCTAATACTGACAAGCAAATGGATTGCTCTGGTATTTGTATATAGTTATTGAATGCCTATTACTGCATTTTATTTGGGATTCACAAATTTCATTTTTATACAAAGCATAATTATTTCTTCAACTCTTGTGTTTTGAGGTATTCCTCCATTCTTTACTGGGTGTTCTTTACGGAGTCATTTATGGTGTTTGTTCCATTTTTCAAGGTTTTGTCCAGAAGGCTAGAAAAGCAAAGAACAGGCTGTTGAAACGAGAAGGAGATGACCGAGCAGAGTCAGGGAGCCAAGGATATGAGTCTTTCAGTTATGGAGGGGTTGATCCTTATATGTGGGAACCCCAGGAACTTGGTAAGAAATTCTCTTCATTTATTCAGCAAATGTTTATTGAGCATCTCTATGTTCTAAATACTGTCTTAGGAGTTGGCAGAGGAGCCTGCAGTAAACCAGAATGGATTAAGCTTCTTATGGACCTTATGTCCTAGTGGAAGGGAGAAAATGGACGAGAATGATCTGAGCACCTGCCTTGTGTTAGGCACTGCATTAAATGATTTCCATGTGTGCTCTCATTTAATCCTCACTGCACCCCATGGGGACCTGCCCAGGGTCAGACATCTGGGAAACTGCAGAACTGGGATAGGGATCCCAGGCACAGATTCCGTGGACTTGGCTGTCTCCTCTCACATAGGACGTTACCTGTCTACAGAGAGGCACTGGTTTGTGCAATTAATTTTCTGAAGCACATAATTATAGTATCATATACTTACTTTCAAAATAATTCATTTTTTTGAGGTGATGAAAATATTCTAAAATATATTTTGGTAATGGTTGTTTAACTCTGACTATACTAAAAACCATTGAATTTGTACACTTTAAATGGTGAGTTATATGTATGTGAGTATATCTCAATAAGGCTGTTACCAAAAAGATCATGCCAGGCATACAAAGTTGAACTAGCTAATCTTTCATGTCTTGAATAATATTTTCTGTCTGTGCAATGGATAAATAATGATTCCTTCGTAGTGCTTTATTATACTTCCATATTCATTGTCTTGTTCACCTTTCACAAAGCCTTGTGAGAGAGAATGCATAGTGATGTTCATTTCCATTTATAGATGAGGAAACAGGCTGTAAGATGGGAAGTATTTACCCAGGATCATCTACTGTATTCTTAATAGTGCCACTATAGAATGTGCCTTTTTGAATGAGGAAAGTCCAGAGCTGCGCTGTCCAGTGTGATAGCCACTAACTATATGTAGTTATTTAAATTTAAGTAAAATTAAAAGTGAGTTCTTCAGCCATATACTAGCTACATTTCAAGTGCTCAATCTCCACATGTGGCTGGTGGCTACCATATTGGAGAGTAGAAACATTTTCATCATGGCAGGAGAAAATGGCTTTAAAAATAATACTATACATATGTAATTAAAAGTTACATCTGAAAGTCAATTAAAACATGAAAAAGAAGTTTCAGGCATGTGAATTCTTACTTGCTTTTTGATAGCTTATTTCATGATTGCCAGTGCTAAATTATCAGGGTGATTTTCTGATTAACTTGCCTGTTTCAACAACTGAAGGAAGCCACAAATTGTTAAATGGTCAAGTGAATGGCAAATTTTAGAAATGAATATTTACAGTCACCTCTAAGAACTTGAAAGTAATTTTTAATTAAATGTTAAGAGTATGGTTAGAGAGGAAAAGATATGTGGATGTGAATTTTAGTAGGACTCTAAAATCCTAGAATTTTTACTTTGCTTTTAAAATTTATTGAGGATAAGCAGCAAGGTAGAGAGGCTTCCTCAGAGAAATATCATATATCGCCCCACCTCCTCTCCTTCTAGGTGCTGTGAGAAGCCATCTTTCTGACTTCAAAAAGCACCGAGCTGCTAGAATTGACCACTATGTTGTTGAAGTCAATAAATTAATAATCAGGTTGGAGAAGGTAAATTTTGTTGTTTTAAAACACTTTTTTCTGCAAGTATAAATTTTTTTGGGGGGGGGAATTACATTTCTACAGCATGTCTTATATATATTGTGTATATCTGATGCTGGCAATATCTGATGTTGGCAGAGAAACACCTTACCTAGAGAGGTACAGAGCATGTGGTGGACAATTCTAGCCTGGCTGGTTTTACTGAAGGGAATAGCCCAGGTCGACAGACTTGCCACATATCCAGCTTCCCTTTTCCTTACTATGAAACCCACTTGGCTACTGAAAAGCCTATCTACCTTCAGATTCTTTCCTCTTCCTCTCTGAGGATGTCTCTCTACCTTACATAATCACACAATGGGACATACCGTGGGATATCATTTCTTGGCAAACAGAGAAGCTGGTGACTAGGTCTGTGAGGAGAACTCACCTGGGTCATCATGTAGTGTGAAAACGTCTTGGCTGGGCCTTTTTGTCCTCTGGTGTGGTAGTGCGTGTTCCATGCCATGATCACTCTATTTTACTTTGACCCTAGAAATGCCTCTTGCATATAAGCTGGATTGTGTGGTGGGCATGGTAGCAACCATAGGTACTGTTCTTTTTAAAAAAATTTTTATTTAATCCTCACCCCAGGACATGCTTAATTGATTTTTAGAGAGGGGAAAAGAAAGAGGGAGGGAGGGACGGGGCGGGGGGGGGGGGGAGAGAGAGAGAGAGAGAGAGAGAGAAAGAGAGAGAGAGAAGGAGAGAAAGAGAGAAGGAGAAAGAGAAAGAGAGAAAGAGAAAGAGAAAGAGAAAGAGAAAGAGAAAGAGAAAGAGTGTGAGAGAGGAACATTGATCTATTGCCTTTTCGTACGTGCCCCGACTGGGGATCAAATCTGCAACCCAGGTATGTGCCCTGACCAGAAATCGAACCTGCAACCTTTCAGTGTACAGGATAATGCTCCAACCAACTGAGCCATGCTGGCCAGGGCCAATTACAGTTCTTTATGTGTACTTTGCAGGATGGATATATGTGGCTAGTTTAATTGTCCAGGAAGACTGGAGAATCGGGAGTTCTCCATTGCTTTCAGGAGCCACCCCCATCACATATTTGCCAGCATCTGGTTATTGCCTAAAGGACTAACTGACAATAGAGAGATTGGAAGTGGGTCACAGAAAGGGAGGTGCCTTCTAGATTATCCTACGTGAAATTGCTTTTGTGACTTTGTGGGACTGAGGATGACAGGTCAGAGTTGAGAAATGCAGATATGGTAATTTCCACTTAATGCCTCTTGCCTATGGAAAGTGTATCCATCACCTGATTCATTCCACTTGGCACTGTTTTCTCCTTTTCAGCTCACTGCATTTGACAGAACAAATACCGAGTCAGCTAAGATCCGAGGTAACTCTTAAGAACATAGCTCACACTTATTCTATTTATATTTCTCCCTGACCAAATCTTTTTTTAAAATAGCTTGCTTTTTAATTTGTTTGGTTTTTATTTTGTTCTTTTCAAAGCAATAGAAAAGTCCGTGGTGCCTTGGGTCAATGACCAGGATGTCCCTTTTTGTCCAGACTGTGGGAATAAGTTTAGCATCCGAAACCGCCGCCACCACTGCCGCCTTTGCGGGTCTATTATGTGCAAGAAATGTATGGAGCTCATCAGTCTTCCTTTGGCAAGTAGGTAACATGGAAGCGGGACCCTGGACCCTAATGTCCTCCTGAGACTAGCTTGTTTGCTAATCACCACTGGGTGATTTTTGAACTTTTTTGTTCAAATTAGTGGCATTTGGGATCTTTATTCATTCACTTGTTGGTTCCATGAAGTCCAGTACTAGGCACTGTGCTAGGGCCAGGGGTACAATGGTCTACAACAGAGGCTGGTAAACTGTTTTGGTAAAGATCAGATAGTAAGTATTTTAGGTTTTGTGGGCTACATATGGTCTCTGTGACATTTCTTCTTTAAAACTATCTTTTAAAAATGTAAAAACCATACTTAACTCTAGTACTATACAAGAACAGGCTGGATTTGGATTACAGGTCATGTTTGTCCACTCTGGTCTATAAGGCATTGTCCATTCCCCCAAGGAGTTCAGCATCTAGCAGGGGATATAGATAATTGCTTTATAAAAAGATAAGTATGCTGAGAGGAGTTGCATCAGGCTCCCAGGAAAGCTGAGCAAGTCTTTATCAGCTCTGCTTAAAAGTGGCAACCCTAGCCGGTTTGGCTCAGTGGTTAGAGCGTTGGCCTATGGACTGAAGGGTCTCCGGTACCATTCTGGTCAAGGGCACGTACCTCGCATGTACCTCAGTTGCAGGCTCCATCCCGGCCCTGGTCTGGGCGCGTGTGGGAGGCAACTAATTGATGTGTCTCTATCACATCGATGTTTCTCTCTCTTTCTCCCTCTTTTTCTCCCTCCACTCTATCTGAAAAGCAATGGAAAAAATATCCTCAGGTGAGGATTAAAAAAAAAAAAAGTGGCAGATGAGGCTTTGAGAGGAGACTGTAGGAAAAGGTCTTGAAAAATGGGCAGCAGGCTAATTGGCTAATCCTTTCCTTTGAGAGAAAAATTGTTATATAGAACAGACTAATGTCATAATACAAGAGACACTCAGTGTTGTGGAGGCTGGGCGAAAGCGAGAGCATTGGCTACTCAGGGTCGGGAGGTGATGTTGAAAGATGATTAGGACTGCAAAGAGATGGGGCAGGAGGGCATCCTGGGTAAATAGCAGAACCAAAGGCATGGAATTTGGAAAAGCCGTGTGGAAGGTTAGTAGATGAACAAACATAGTATTTGGGGAGTGTGGAAGACATGTTTGAGAATTGTGGGAATGAGGCTACAAAGGTTAGATGGAACCAGATGTCCAGAACTCTAAATCTCAGCTGGTTAAAGGTTGCTCATGATGATCTTACGGATTTTTGGCCAATTCTAGGACATTTGGGTGGTTTTGCACCCTGGAGAGTTCTGCTGACTCTGCATGTTGTCTATGGAGCAGAAGCAGATGCTTCCTCTCTCAAGTTCTAACATCCACCAGGCACACATTACCTTGATACTTTTGCTTTCTTCTTGAGACTGACTCCCTGTCACACCTGAGACTTTATAAGCTATGTTTTTTGGACACTATTCACCTCTCTCCTCTTGGGGTAATTAACCAACATTTACTGGGCAACTGCTATGAAGTGGCCCTGTCGTACATGTAGGGATACAAGTATGAATAAGACAGTTTCTACCCTCAGTCACAGATTTCTAGGGCAGCTCTGGGGCGTAATTAGACCTGTCATCCAGGGAGAAAAGTGGAAAGTTCTCCATGAGGGGTGACATAGTAAGAACTGCTGATAGGAAAGGCCTCAAGGATAGGAGAGGGCTTCCTGGAGGACATGCCTTTTGAGCTGAGCTTTGGAAGGTGTAGGAGTCAGGTGTTTGGGAGTGGGGTAGGCTGTTAAGACAGTCCAGGGAGAATGTGGGTTGTATCTGAGATGGGGCAAATGGAGGGGGCAGAAGGTGGTAAGGCTAGGCTAGCGATGGACCTCAGAACCTCAAAGACAGGCTGTCCTAGGCTGTCTAGCTCTTTCCTGGGTGGCAATGGGAGTCCCTCCCACCATAGAACCTGACCCCAGGAGGGCAGAGATGTGGGTGCTTCTTGCTCATAGGCAGAGCCTGCTCTTACCTCAATGACACCCAGGGACTCCCCTCCTGTCATGGGCAGTGGGGTGACTGGAGGCTGCCAATTCACCACTGCCTGTCCTGTATTGTGCTTTACAGGTAAGCTCACCAGTGCCAGTAAGGATTCCTTGAGCTCCTACACGAGCCCCAGCCAATCACCCAACAGTGTCCATGGCTCCCGCCGAGGCAGCATCAGCAGTGTGAGCAGTGTAAGCTCCATCTTGGATGAGAAGGATGATGACAGGATCCGCTGCTGTACACATTGCAAGGACACACTGCTCAAGAGAGAGCAGCAGATTGACGAGAAGGAGCACACCCCTGACATTGTGAAGCTCTATGAGGTGACTCGTGTGTGCAGTCCTGGGTCTGATTTGAGAGGCAGATTTGGCTATTCATTACATACATGCCTGCAGATTTTGGAGAATGATTTGGAAAGTTGTTCCTTTGACTCATTTTTAGTTTCTGCTAAAGGGCCATGGTATGATTTCCTAGCTAGGGCCCTAGGTGAGTCACAGAGTCATCCTGGGTGTGTTGCCACAAACCTGTTCCCTCACTTTCTTGCCCTTTTGAGAACAGGTTGGAGGCTTTGGTGGCCCAGGGACAAGAGGAGAAAGGATGCTTGCCAAGCGGTGTAGACAGGCTCTGTGGGTGAGGGCAGAAGCTGGAGCTGGTGATGAAGAGTCCTGTGACACTCGCTTGAGAGCTTCAGGTTTTACAAGTCTGAGTAACTTCCCATTTAAGTCCATTCATGTTCCTCAGCTCTCATTACCACCAGCAACCCCAGAATACCTTTAGTAGATGCTACTTTGAGAGGAACATAATGTAGTGCAAAAACATGGGAGAGGATGTCCTAATGGCCAGGTGAGACCTGCAAGCTGAGGAGGTAGGGCCGGGAGGCAGGAAGAGATGGGGAGGAGGAGATGAGCCTGGCAAAGGAAGCAACTCCTGCAAAACTCTGAGCAGAAGAAGAGTGTATATTTGTCTGATGATCACTGAATGGTCCCTGTTAGCAGTTCTGCAGGTCATTAATGGCTGTATTTCTGCAATCACCATGAAAAAACTCAGGCTACTAGAAATGGTGTTAATTAAACCTTGTGCTGAACGGCAGATGTAGCCATTATTATCCATCCTTTATGTGGAATTCATGACCTGATAAATCATTTTGTAAATTGCCACTGTGCTTTTTGCTTCTTTCTTTTTAAAAATGTATATACTTTTATTGATTTCAGAGAGAGGAAGGGAGAGGGAGAGAGATAGAAACATCAATGATGAGAGTCATTGATCGGCTGCCTCCTGCATGCCCCCTACTGGTGATTGAGCCTGAAACCTGGGCATGTGCCCTGACTGGAAACTGAACCACAATCTCCTGGATCATAGGTTAGTGCTCAACCACTGAGCCATGCCAGCCAGGCTGCTTTCATCTTTTTTGAAGTAAGCCCTGGCAATGCCTTGTACTGGTGTCTTGCATCACCTGGCTGAGGAAGAATGTAGCAATTAATTTCTTTCCTCTGCCTCCATAAACTTTGGCTTGTGTCCTGGATGGCCTTGTTCCTCTTTCCTTCCTACAAGATTTTCTGCTTGTAAAGTAGGTCTATAAATCCAGAAATTGATAACAACAATAAAAAGAAACAAAAAACAAAACAATGCATTATCTGCATTTTTACATTTAAAAAAACTGTACATTTTAAATGTGTCTGTTGATACAGCATAACTTCTGGGTAGGCTTTTCTGTACCCTGAGAGCACCACTTACCTCTTTTTTATTCTTAGAGACTACGACTTTGCATGGAGAAAGTGGACCAAAAAGCTCCTGAGTACATCAGGATGGCAACATCATTAAAGTAAGCTATTTCTCTCTGGTTTTTCTAAATCAGTGGTGACTCTTTTCTGGCATTTTAGGTCAAATCTTTAGTAGCTGAAAATGAAAATCTTAACTCTGGCTGTGCTTTTCTTCTGTGATCAACTGCAGAGAATCTTTGTCATGTCTCTTTCCATGTGGCACTGTTACAGTCCTCTGTAGCCATGTTGAGGTGACCCCAGCTATTCTGATTGAGCAAATTTGGGAAAGCCCTCAGACGATAGGCACCACTGCCAAGCGCAGCATCTGGAGGTGAGCAGGAGCCATGTGCCTCCTGCTTATGCCTGGGTAGATTACACTTCAGGGTGACACTGAGGCATTGGGCCTTAGAGCAGGCATTTCCTTTAGATTAGGGGTTGGCAAACGTCAGCCCATAAGCCAAATCTAGCTTGCCATCTGCTGCTGCTTTTTTTTTTTCATTCCTCACCCAAGGATATTTTTTCCACTGCTTTTCAGAGACAGTGGAATGGGGGGGACACACACAGAGAAACTGATGTGAGAAACACACATCGATTGGTTGCCTCCTGTTATTGCCCCAACTGGGGCTGGGGATCGAGCCTGTAACTGAGGTACGTGCCCTTTACCAGAATCAAACTCAAGACCCATCAGTCTGAGGGCTGATGCTCTAACCACTGAGCCAAATCGGCTAGGGCCATCTGCTTCTTTTTTTTAAATGAAGATAAAATTCACATGCCATAAAATTCACCCCTTTAAAATGTACAGTTCAGTGGGTTTTTTTAGTATATTCACAAATTTGTATAACCATCACCACGGCATTAGTTTTAAAACATTTTTGCCCTGGCCAGTGTGGCTCAGTTGGTTGCACGTCATCCTGTGTACCAGAAGGTCACCAGTTTGATTCCCAGTCAAGGCACAAGTCCAGGTTGCAGGTTTGGTCTCAGTTGGGGTATGTATAGGAAGCACCCAATCAATTTTTCTCTCTCACATCGATGTTTCTCTCTTGCCCTCTCTCTTCTCTCTAAAATCAATTAAAACAAAACATTTTCATCATCCTAATAAGTAGCCACATACTCACTAGCAGTCATAGCTCATTCCCCCTCTCCCTTTATGGAAAAATTTGCTGATTTTTTCTTAAGAGCTTTGCTCCTTTTGAAGGTTAGTGAGGTATGAGCTAGAATTGGAGGTGCTGCAACTAAGTCAGATCCCAACAGTCTTTTCCCAACCTTCAGAAGAAAAAATTATGATATCCACTGTTCTCAGTTTAAGGATTGTCTGCCTTTGTTTTAAGTCTGTGTTGCCACCTGTCATTTTTGTAGCAATGCATATAAAATTAGATGTGTCTTGTTTAGAACAAACCTATATTTTTATTTGGACGTTTACAGTGACAATATTGCGTAGGGTATAAGCTTGGCTTTTCCTTCATGATGTCAGTGACCATGTTCTAAGCCCATTGTGGGTCTTATATGTAAAGAAAATGAACTTTTTTGTTTGAATAGTCCTTAAGGACTTTCCTGACTCTTGAGTCTGTAAATCTCTGACTTACAAAACATGAAAAACTAAACCCAGTTGTTTTGTGGCAAAAACACCCCTTCAGTTACATCTCTTCCTGGCTCTGTTGCTTTGGGTCTCTTCCCTTCCCTGTTCTTTCCCCAATGTTTCCTAGCCCACAGGGAGAGGAAAAGAGGTGGGAAGAGAACAGCAAAAAGGTAGGGAAACCATTGTAGACCCTGTCCCTGTTTCCCTCCCTCCTAACAACTAGATGTCTTCAGCCCTTGGCAGCAGACAGTGGAAGGGGGAGTAAATCCTATTTCTTGAGCCCTCTCAGCCACCATTATTCTGTGGCCCCTCCCTCCTTATATTTGCACCTCCTAGACCCCAATTTTCCTCTTTCTATTCCTTAGTCTAGGGCACTGGTTTCTAAAGAACAGCAGGGAAAGGACCCATTTTCTTTTCTACCTGCAGTTCACTGAGCAAGAATCTTAATCTGCCCTTTATGTGAATAGGTTAGAAGAAGAACTCCAGGTAATTCTGATATATATCTCCCTGAAATGAAAAGTCCTTGGCTTGGAGAATGTGTCTTGTGCTGCTTTCCCCCCAGAAGCTTTCTGGAATCAGCACCTTTCCTTCTATCCCTGCCCAGTGGTTTGACATTAGAGCAGGACTGTCTTCCACGTGGACATCAACAAGGAGAGCTGTGTTCCTGGCAATTTGAGCTGGCACTCAATGTTTTCCCCATGAAATTGTTACTGAGGGACTCCTCTCTCTGAGTCCTGTTGGTTTTTTCTTTGTGCCTCAGACACAATTGTGGGTTAATAGGCCTCCTTAGATAGCTGGGGAACTACCATTGCTGAGTGCATTTTCAGATGTCTAACTCCTACTCCTTCCCCTTAGAAAGGCTGGTTCTAAAGGGCTTTAAGTGCATTTCATTCTCTTACTCTTTCATTCAATAGATATTTATCAAGCACTAGATCTATTCCTAGCACTAATCTAGGTGCTGGGGCTGCAGCAATGAACAGTGAAGACTGTCCACTTTTGTGGAGCTTCATTTTTGTGGGAACACAGGCTATATCCAAGTGAACAAATAATGAACAAGATAATTTCAGATGTGATAGTTGATCTGAGGGAAATGCAGTTGGTTGACATGATTGCGACCACAGGAAGTGATTTCAGATTTGGGCCAATCTTGTTATTTTCCATGTGATGTGGAGATACTGAGATAAAACACCAAGTCTTCTCAATTCTAGTCCGATGTTCTTTTTGCAAACTGTGCAGTGAAAGATAATGGAAAAACCTTATTGAATCCTCAAATTACAGCATACACCAATATTTTTCCAGCTAGGACTGTTTTGTAGATGGTAAAATAGGTAAACGCAGCAGTCCTTTCTGCTTATTTAACGTAAATTGCTGCTGCCTCAGAAGGGTGGTTGAGTGGCCAATGCTGAGGCTGGATTAATAGCTGTAAGATCTTCTGAAATGTTTTTCTCAGTAAACACTGATTAAGCTTGGCCCATATGCTAGTTACTAAGGACGTAAAAATGAAAAGCTGCAATCACTGCACTTGGAATTCAGCAGTCTGGTGTGGGTAACAGATTTGTAAATGAACAATTCTAAGATCACACAGTAACTGCTGTTGTTTCTCTGATACTGGAGTTAAACCACCTCTGGCCTTCCCTGATGTCCCTTGCTATATCCTGGGCAGAGTTCCTCCCTCTCCTTTCTTCTTGATTTGGAGTCAAAGTGCTTTTCTCAGGTAGGGAGCAGTTACTTATGAAACCAGGAGCATGGGGCAATTGATATAATGCTGTGCTGCATATCAATATCAGGGATCCCTTGGTCAGCTTTCCAGTTGTTCCTGTTGTCCCTGGGTAGCCTGCGAGTGAGAAAAGCCAGGTGTTTTCTGCTCTGATGTAGTGTAACCAACTCGTTTAGTAAACAACTTCATGATATAGTGAAATTGTGTAGGGGAAATAGGCCAAAGCAGATTAAGTTGCATTTATTTTGGTGATGAGCTTAAGAGCTAGTCCTCAGAGGCCTAGGCATGAGTCTGTCCATATAGTGTTCGAAAAGCGGCTTTCAGTGGATTAGTACTTATTTATTTATTTATTTATTTATTTATTTATTTATTTAAATCCTCACCTGAGGATATTTTTCCATTGATTTTTTAGAAAGAGAGGAAGGGAAGGAGGTGGGGAGAGAGAGAAAGAGAGAAACATCGATGTGAGAGACACATCAATTGGTTGCCTCCCACATGTACCCAACCAGGTCTGGGGATCGAACCACAACCAAGGTGACGCTGTAACCACTGAACAGAACTGGCCAGGGTTAGATTAGTACTTATTCTGAAAAGGAATGAGTACTACATTATGTATAAAAGCCTGAAATGCCAGTTGGAGAGCATTAACTGTCTCCCTTTGTGAGGCCTTAAACCTTTAGACTCCTCTTAGGATATACTCTCTAATCTGTGCAATGAAACTTAGAATGGCTTCTAAGTAGTATGATATTTGCTAGCAAATTGAAACAGAAATTCCAAGTGATTGATTTTCTAAACTTTGATGCATGGACAATTAATGATTAAGCCATTAACGTTTTTTTCTTGAAGAAAGTAAGTGTTCTAATTAATATACATTTACTTATTTCATACATATTGGAGACTTTGTCTTTCAGTCATTTAAAATGATGTTGAAAAAATTGTTCAGTGAGTATATAAGCCATAAAAACAATTGCTAATGAGCCCTGGCCAGTGTGGCTCAGTTGGTTGAGTGTCATCCTGTGCAACAAAAGGTCTCTGGTTTGATTCCCGGTCAGGACACATACCCAGGTCGTGGGTTCTGTCCCCTGTTGGGGTGCATACAGGAGGCAACCTATCAATGTTTCTCTCTCACATTGATGTTTCTCTCTCAATAAAAGCCTTTTTAAAAAGTTGGTAATGTGAAAATTAAACTCAGGTTAATGTAAAAGATTCAGTAGTCAGTAAGCTAATTTAGCTTTTCAAAGATGTATCTAAACCATATGAAAGCCCAATTTATCTTAACGCAATTAAATATTGAATAATTCATGATAATTTTTCCACAGTAGAAATAAAATGATTCCTGGATGTATATTTTCTGAAAATAAAAAATTTAAAAACCTAAAATAAAAATCTCTGTGATTTCTCCTTAGTGCTGGAGAGACAACCTACAGGCTGGAACATGCAAATGACCTTCGAGTAGAAGTGCAGAAAGTGTATGAGCTAATAGACGCTTTAAGGTAAGGTCTGTTTGGTGATGTCTTATCTGCTGCCTTGAGTGGAGGTACTGTTTTAATGAGGTATTGGGTGACTAGCAGATCTGAGCTTACCTAGAATCCTGGTGACAGCAGTATGTGTAAGGAGGAGGCTGAGGAAGGTGTCAGCTTTGGAACTCAACACATCTCAGTAACTTTTGGTTAAGGATTTCTAGTGTTCATTATTATTATTAAAGGAATATGAGTTTATTGAACACCAGCTGTGTGCCAGGAAATACCACTGGATGTTTCCATATAGCGTAACTCATTTATTCTACCAAAGTTACCCTGTGAAGTAGGGATTAACATCCCCATTTTATAGGTGAGAGAATGCACCACAGCTAGCAAAAATGGTAGAGCCAGGATGGAAACCCAGATTTATTTTTTTCAAGTCAACAGCTGCTTTTTAACTGTGGACTGGTTGTTAGAGTTAAATCAGCCCTTTGCATTGTAGAAAGTACAGTGACTCAGAGGGAAAGAACTGAGATGAGGAATCCTTGTTCATCCGTACATGCCGGACTGGCTATGTAATTTGCAGGGCCTAGTGCAAAATGAAAATGCAAATTCCTTATTCAAAATTATTAAGAATTTTAAGACAGTGACAGCAGCGTATTAAACCAAGCACAGGGCTCTTCTAAGCACCAGACCCTGTGTGGCTGCACATGTCACTCCCCCAGGAAACTGCCCCTGCACATGTGGTCAGTCCGTCGATGGCCAAGTGTTTGTCATGTACCCTGTGCTGTGTTAGGGGCCCTGGGTACAGCCAAAGGGTAAGAAATGGGCTTTGCCTTCAAGGGCACTTCAGTGGAGTCTCTAATCTGTCTCCTTCACAAATCTTCCCAGCATGCAAGCCTGGCAACTCAGAGACTTTGTTTCTGAGGCTGGCAGCACTTGTTACATTGATGTGTTTGTTCCAATTCAGTAAGAAGATCTTAACCTTAGGCTTGAATCAGGACCCTCCACCACATCCAAACACTTTGCGGCTGCAGAGGATGATCAGATACTCGTCTACACTTTTTGTGCAGGTAAAGCCATCGTGGGGTGGCAGAAACATTGCACTTGCCTCCCCTGCTCTTCTACCATTTAGGAGACAGACCAAGCCAATCGCTTGTTTTGTTCTATTTGCACATTTATTATTTTTTAAGATTGTAAGTGCATTATGCCACATTTAGAGAAAAATCTGGATTTCAAAGAAAAGTAAAAACTACTTTAATCCTAATGTCCCCAGTACCATCACACATTATTCTGATATATTTTCTTCTTCTTTTTTCCATTTAAATTTGTTATATAAATTGTTTTGTCATATATTTGAAAATTTATGT
Organism: Miniopterus natalensis; assembly: GCF_054644295.1. Lineage (NCBI taxonomy): Eukaryota > Metazoa > Chordata > Mammalia > Chiroptera > Miniopteridae > Miniopterus > Miniopterus natalensis. The sequence continues at coordinate 30,227,289 of NC_142095.1, read as the reverse complement.
TTTCTCTTTTTATCACTGAGTTTTATATCATAGTACTATTTTACATAGCCCTCAAATAGCTCTCATTTGAATACTGCTGCAGAGTACTGCTTTGACATATACACCATCCTTTATTTAACCATTTCTTTTTCATTGGGCATTTGATAGATTCCCATTTTTTGCCATTTTGAGTATTGCCTGGTGGATATATATGTAGGTAGCATTTCTTCCTTGGGATAAGCTCCTAAGGGACTCTTCCTCGGCCATTGGTTGAGAGGAAACAGCTGATTATTCAAGATCAGACTAAAGCTAGGTGGTTAGATCTGAGTTGTTTCTACCTCAGAAAGCCCCTCAGAGAGTCACATTTAACTGCCTTTGAGGCTCCATGAGAGAGAGATCTAATAGAGTCCTGTTGGGTTAGTTTTCCAATGTTGTATTACAGAGAATTAGGCCCTTTCTCCTTTTGAAGAGTGGCTATATTCTGCAGTCATTTGGTGAGTGCCTGCTGTGTACCAGGCAATATTCTGGGTGCTGGGTGTCCTGCCATAAACAAAAAGACAACATTCCTATTCTCATAAAGCTTCTATTCCAGCGAGGGGATGGACAAGAAACAACTAAAATATATAGCTCATGTTGAAAAGTGCTGTGGACAAATATGAAGCATGGAAGGGTGGTAGGAAGCTCGAGTGGAGGCTTACAAATTTAGACAGGGCAGGGAAAAGGCCTCATTAAGAAGGTGAATAACTGGGGTATCTGGTATTGATAATTTCATAAGGAACAGGCAGGCCCATTTGGAAGTTGACTCTCTGGCCCAATTTAGGGGGTTTAGTCTTTTTTTGAAACTGCTAACTAATGTGACTGTCCAAGGATGGGGAGTGGCTTAGCCTAAATGGACTCTTACCACAGGGCTTAAGTTTCATTTTTTTCCTAAAAAAGGTTTGAGTATAAAATTGTCTGTGACTCCCTGTAGGAAAAGTTACTTGGTTTGATGTCACTGCCAACCCAAGAACAGTTTGAGGAACTAAAGAAAAGGAAGGAGGAGATGGAAAGGAAGAAGATGCTAGAGAGACAGGTGAGTGAAACTCAGGGATGCTCGCATCTGGCTTCCTCTGTGGGACTCTTGAGCACAGAGGCCTCCACAGGCTCCCAAGAGGTCCTGTGAGGTTGTAAATCAGAACCTCTCATTCTCTATAGTTTCCATTTTTCTTCCGTTCTGGCCCCACTCTCTTTTGTAGAGATCAGAATTGTTTTTCTTTGCAAGTCTCCTTTCAGAGGTTCTACTGGTTTTCTCCTGTCCAGAACACCATCAGGACTGGTTGTTCTCCCTCTGTTATAGGTTGCAGAGGACTCACGCACCAGGGAGTTCTTTGTAGAATAGTTTGGAATATGCAATATTAAAAAGAAAATGATATGTATATTTAATACTGTGTGAGATTCTCATGTAGATGAGTGCTTTAAGACAAGTGTATGGCCAGTGGATCTAAGATTGAGAAAATTTTATCTCTTAGCTTACTGTTGTTATTTTCTTTTTGAAAATCAGGGTTTGTCCCTGTTCTCTCCCTGAAACAAAAGCATGGTTTGATTTTAGCGGTTTGCTGTCTTAGTCCTGAAGTGGGCAGTTGGAGTCTCACAGGTACAGGGATAGCGAGAATGCAAAGGGCAGTGATGGTGTGGCTGCTATTGGCCTGATGACTATATTTCTTCTCTTTGGCTTTGATGTCTCCCCAGACTTCCCTGGAATCCCAGCGAAGGCTCCAGGAAAGGCAGAGTGACCTGCCATCTCGTGCCAACGGGAAGGTGGCATACCTTCAGAGGGGCCCTGCCCCCTTGAGAAAGGCTGAGGGCTGGCTCCCGCTGTCAGGAGGTGAGGGGCAGAGTGAAGACTTGGACCCCCTCCTCCAGCAGATCCACAACATCACATCATTTATCAGGCAGGCCAAGGCCGCAGGCCGGACAGATGAAGTGCGCATCCTTCAGGAGAACCTGCGGCAGTTGCAGGACGAATATGACCAGCAGCAGACCGAGAGAGCCATCGAGCTGTCTCGCAAGCAGGCTGAGGAGGAGGACCTGCAGCGAGAACAGCTTCAGATGCTGCGTGAACGGGAGTGGGAACGAGAAAAGGAGCAGTTCCAGGCGGCATCCGTGCACACACGGACCCGGTCCCTGGACTTCCGAGAAATCAGGCCTTTTCAGCTGGAGCCCAGCACAGAGCCTTGTACCCACCTTGCTCATGCTTTGGATCTGGGCTCTTCCCCAGTTCAGAGCAGTGCAGCTTCCGAGAGCCCTTCTCCTAGCTTAGCTCTTGAGCCTATCAGAGTGTGGTCTGGGCCCGCAGCCCCTGGCCAGGAATTCTTCCCCAAGAGCACCATGTCACAGCAACACGAGGTGCCCTCCCTAAATCCCTTTGATGAGGAAGACTTCTCTAGCCCCACAGCAGAGGGCTCTACCAGCCCTCCTACTGCAGAGCCTTCCTATGGCCCTTCACACCGCTACCTCAAAGAGTACAATCCTTTTGAGGGAGAGGAGGAAGAGGAAGAAGAGGAGGAAGAAGAGTCATACCACTACCTCAAAAAGTGCAATCCTTTTGAGGGAAAGGAGGGAGAGGAGGGAGAGGCGGCAGTGGCAGGGAATCCCTTCACTAACTCAGACAGCCCAGCATCCAACCCCTTCAATGAGGAAGATGAGGGTCCTCACCAGAGGCCCTCAAGCCCTCGTGTTCCTGGCAACCCCTTTGAGGGAGCCACCTATACCAACCCCTTCGAGATGGATAGTGACAGTGGGCCAGAGGGTGAGGAGCCCATAGAGGAGGAGCTCCTCCTCCAGCAGATTGATAACATCAAGGCGTACATCTTTGATGCCAAGCAGTGCGGTCGCCTGGATGAGGTGGAGGTACTGACAGAGAACCTGAGGGAGCTGAAGCGCACCCTGGCCAAACAGAAGGGGTCCACTGACTGATCACTGGGTGGGTAGAACACCTTTGGGTCCAGGGGCCTGGCAGGAGCCAGTGGAGCAGGAGAGGGTTGGTGGGATTGATGTGAAGGAGTAAGGATGAGAATTCAGATGCACACAGGTTAGGAGAGGAAATCTGCTATTTCATGCCATGCACTTGGAGGTTTTTCCACTACAACTGAAAAATAAAATGGGAACTAGAACAGGAAGCAGCAGCATTCACTTGCTGTTTTTCCTGGGCTTTTTAAAAAAAATTGGGTTTTCCCTTTGGAAGGGACTTTAAATTTTCACTACTGAGATATAACTAAATGCATTTCTTTTGGGTCCTGCTGTGCACATCATGGGCCCATTTGTTCCTGCCTAGTCTTTGGTCATTATGCAGTATTATAGGGCAGCCATATATAGGGCCCTTCCTTTAGCCAAGACAGACACGGTGGATTCCTTTAAACCTTACTCTCTGGAAGAAGTCTGACCTCGTTAGGCTATGGGTTCCTTTCACTGAGCCTTCTTCTGCCCTGCTGGGTACATCCTGCCTGTGCAGTGGAAGGGGGAGATATTGCTGGAGAGGTACTAGTTTAGACCCAGGAGAGCCCAGCACCTCTTTTTAAGAGGATGATGGGGATGAGGTTTCACTAGAGTGTGTTTCCCTCTCAGTTGAAGTTTTCATTTGTCTCTTTTGGGAAGTTAAACTCCAAGTGCTGAGCTATCACTGTAGTCTGATCATGAGTTTTTTAGAAACTAGAAGTGCTTAACTTTTTGGTCGATCAAGGTAGTAGTATTCGGGAGAAGAGTCTCCACCGAAATGTTGCTCTCTTCTCTCTTACTACTGGAACAATTATCTGACCCTGGAGAAACCTAGAGCTTTGGCAAAATTACTTGTACCTGGGATTTTTTAAAGGACCCAGTCTATAATTTAGGAATTGGTGATCAGGAAGTTTTTGTGGAACATTGTGAGGAGAATAGAAGCTTCCCTAAGTTAGAAGGTAAATCAAAATAATTTCAAGATTAGTTGATTGGCCTTCTTCACTTTCGGTTCATCCTGTCCTGACCTGGGGCACAGTTGAGATATTTTCTTTCCAATGTTTAGCATTAAGATACTGAAATGTTTGAAGCAGCACAACCCAGGACCATTCTAGTAGCACGCAGCACTCGAACTCTTCACTAACTAAGGGCACAAAGGGAAATTGTTAATTTAGCTCTGGTGCTTTGGTTTACATGAACATAACCCTTAACTGACATCTGACATCATGATACCCAATCGTGCTCAGCTCTGGGTAGAGTTCCTGTAATTATAATTGTTAATTAATGAACAATAACTGGCCACTAGTCACTTTATACCCCTTAACTAACTCTGGGGTCATACTCTCACTGGTTACTGATGTGAGGGCTAAAATTCATTTTGTTACATTCTGGGAAGATTCTTGTTGATCTTGGAAATGTTTGAAAAACACTGTGGTGTAAAAATAATCTGTATTTGTGTTGACACTATTTACATTTCTTTAGCACCCCCTGGATCTTTGGATAGAATGAAAAGGTAGTGTATAGGAGTGTGGGAATGGGGAGTCAGTGGAAGGTGTGTGGAAGACCCTTTGCTTTTGGGTTCTGATCACAAACGGATGTGAGTGGGTTACTAACATCAGCCAGTACCAACCTTGCTGACTGTTATGGTAGTTTTGGGAAGTTGGCATTCAGGCACTTAAAATGCTGCTTCGTACAGGCATCATTTCTCCCTTGAGGTCCATCCCCTCATGCTGTAATTCTGGAGTGTTTTATGCTCCTCCAGTTTTTCATTTCTCTCTGACTGAAGAGGAGGAAGCTCTCTCCACTAAAAAGCAGGTAGTTCTTAAATGCTGCTTTTCATCATAATTACTTTTCTTATGAGAATCTATTTCTCTTAATTAGCTACTGGTTTCAGTTAAGACTAGTTTACTAAACAGACTCTTTTCTTGAAATCAACCATAGATAGCAATCTATAAGTAATTAAGAGCATTGAGAACCACACATAATAGACATTTTTAAAACTAAAAAAAAAAAAATCACTGAATATCCTAAACCAAACTAAAACTCTCTGATGTGATTGAATTCTTCCATGGCCATACTCTTCCATGAATCATTTAATTCTAACCATGACTGTATTCTCCTATAATCACAGACTCCTGTGATAGGAGTTAGAATTCTCTATCCCTCAACAGTACCATTTTCCAGAAGTCACACAGGCACACAGTTGGATTGCAAAGGTAGGTTAATATCAGGGAAGAGATGGCCTATGAATTGTAGCCACAACTTTGGGTTCTTGACTCATGTGAATACTTCACCCTTCCTGCAGTCCTTCAAGGAAAATGGTGCCCTCCATCAGAAAATGAGCAAGTTCTTGATGTAGCATTGGCACGTCTCCCTACAAACAGATCAAATATGGAAGAGACTTTCGCTTTTCCTTTATGCCTTGTTTGTATTTTTCCCTGTCTAATACACTAAGGATACTCACTCATTGTATTTACAGCTCATTGTGTGTTTGCTGTTCAGATACTAAAATGTACCTGATCATGAACCATGTGGTAGGTTGGACATTTGTATGGTTAGCTTGGGACTCAAAGTGAGAAGTTAGTCTCTTTACCAGGTTATAGTCTGTGGTAGCAGATTATGCTGGTCATCTGACAATGATGGAGAGTTTGAGGGCCATTGATTTGCATGCGCTGGGGCCTGGTATTGGAACCTTTTTAAAAAAATAAAATAACAGATATTAGTGGTTGGGGGTGTGTGTGTATGTGTGCATGCCTGTTGCATGGGAGTCACCAAGTAACATACCTTCCCTACTTTCTTAATGACCTTCTATCAGAAGATAGCCCTAGCTCCTGTTTTACCAGTTTAAGGCCTCTCTTATCCCCAGTTACTCCTGCAGTGTTGATTAAATGCACCGTTTTACACAAGCATAGTGTAACACCATTTGCAATCCTATTATCCCCATTTCACACTGGAAGAAACCTGCCAGGCAAGGCTGAGGAAACTTTTGGCTGTCATTTGTGCCAGGCACTGCTACATCTTCACACATTCTTCATTTAGCTCTTCTAGTAGGCCTGTGAGGCACTTACTCAGGTATTCATCTGACTGAAGAAACAGGTTGAAAGCAGCCTGGCTGGGGTCACGCTGCTAGTCAGTGGTGGAATGAGGATTTAAAGCCTGGCCTGCCTGACCCACTTTGCTCTAAGTAGCAAGGAGGGTTTGATCTGGGTCAGGCACAGTGGGAGTGCTCAAGCATTGTGTCTGGCCCAAAGGCAGCAGGAATGGCAGGTTAGGAGCTGCTGAATGGGTTTCTGATATTGACATCACTTGAGCCTTTGAAACAACTTTCTAGGACCTGTGTAGATTACTGAGCCAAGAGGAGATAATATTTAGTGCTCACTGTGGGCCAGACAGAATGCTAAGTATTATGCATGGATTACCTCATTTTTAATCTTCCCAACAACCTGTTTACAGATGAAAAAATGAGTGCTGTGAGATTAAGCAGGCTCAGGGTTGTATCACTGGGATTCCAGCCCAGGTCTGTCTGACTCCAAAACCCAAACTGCCCTGACCTGCTATGTATATGGACACTCATGTTTCTAACGTGTGGTGTGATCGGGTATTTCATCCATAGGAAGCCCCTCCTGTGGACTTTAAGATCAAAAGCTCTTCTGCCTAAAACTCTCACAGTTTAAAAAATACTTCATCACAAACTTCTGGTTTCATCACAAAGTTTAGAAGTTGTCACTCCTGTCCTTATAGCAAAAAGCTGGAAAAACTGAAAATGAGTAACTTTTCTTGGACCCATCAGAGAACTGAGTTTGCAGGGCTACCCCAAAATCTGGAAAGAGGTAAGTAAGTTCAGAGAGTCACAGCCGAGTCTGCTTACTTGGAGCAGAAGTCAGTGGAACCTGTAGCTGTTAGGAATATTTTGATGAATTGCTGCATGCAGAGTGTGGACTAGCATGAGAGTGAGAAACTACTGGGGGCCACAGCTTAAGGGAGATCCCACACTTTCATGGGTTTTACCTCCAGGTTTTCACAGTTAAGAGCTGAGAAAGATCCCGTGGTGGCTCTGACAAAGGAAGAAGAGTAACCATTGTAAAATAAACTCAGCATTCCACAAAGGAAAAGACCTTACCAGATCTAATCCTGCCTGGGGAAAGGACATTTCACCCACTCCATCCCCTTCTAGATTTCCTGTCTTACTAAGTAAGGAAAAGATAAAAGAAAACTCTTGCTTTTCTATAAATTCTACTAATAACACTTCTGACATTAAATGTATATGTGGGCTTTTTCCTACACTGACCAATTCTTTGACACCAGCTGGGTGTCCTACAATTTAATTCAATTCTGACCCTATCTACCTGGAGTTATTGTCAGACCCCACACATTAAGGGCTCAGTCCCACAAGACTGCTCCCACTTCAGATCCCATTTGTAAGTGTGGACCCCTGGTACTTCTGGCCCACTGGCTATAAATTGGGGGTTCCCACTATGGGAGAAAGGATACAGAGCTTTCATGCCTTCCCTGGGCATACCACTCTCCCAGCACCTTGTGTTCACGAACCCGGAAGCTCTCCCAAGCCCTTCAGTTAGGGTTTGTTTTTTGTTTTATTTTAATGGAAGCTTCATTACATAGGCATGATTGAGTTAATCATTGGTCCTTAGTGAGTAACTTAACCTCCAACTCCTCTTTCTTCCCTGGAAGTCAGAAGTTGGTGGCGACATAGGGCTGAAAGTTCCAATCCTCTAATCACATGGTTCTGGCAACCAGCCCCATCCCTTGGGGCTTTCCAAAAGTCCCAAGTTGCATGAACTGGTGTGGTTGAACCAGAGATTGTTATGAGTAATAAAAGATGCTCCTTTCACTTTTATCTCTCCCCGAGTCATTTCAGGAATAGGAACAAAACCCAGAGATTATGACAAAAGATGCTCCTATCTCATTAAGAAAATCACAGGCTTTTAGGAGCTCTGAACAGGAACCAGGAACAAAGGCCAAACAGGTTATTTACTACTTTATAACATCAGAGGGGGATAACAAACACAAAGGTCATAGCCCAGGGGCACAGACCCACTAAAATACTGAGATTTTATCATAAGATGATAGACTGATTCCTCTTTCCCCACACACCAACAGGGCTCCAGTAATAGCAGTGAGTTACAGCTAAAAGAGCTACAAAATACAAACTCTCTGAGGAGGATATCTAAGGAAGCCCAAAGTCGTGAGGGGTGGTAAAGACACTAGAGGAATTTGAAGTCTCTGGCACCTACAGTTACAGCAAACATTAAACAGCTCAACTGCTAGACAGATTATCATAAATTCACATATGGAGGCCTTTTTTTTTTTTTTTAACCTTAGTTCCTATTACTCAATACGGCAATATTGTCTGACTTACAACAAAAATGACGAGGATGCTAAAAAAAGGCATGGAAATAAAACACCAGTCTAATGAGACAAAGTATCAGAATCAGATTCAGATATGACACAGATGTTGGAGTTATTAGATAGGGAACTTAAAATAACATTATGTTAAGGAGTCTAATGATAAATAATATGCCAACAGATAGGTAATGTAAGCAGAGAAGGAAACTCTAAGAACTAATCAAAAGGAAATGTTGGAAATAAAAAAAAACTCCAATGAATGCCTCTGATGGGCTCATCAGTAAACTGGACACAGCTAAGGAAAGAATCTGAGCTTGAAGATATAGGTCAACAGAAATTTTCCTACTTAAGTGCAAAAGAAAATAAACAAAAAAAGAACATCCAAGAACTCTGGGACACTTGGAATACCAGAAGGAGGAAAAAAAAGAATGAAGAAATATTTCAAACAATAATAGCTAAGAACTTACCAAAATTAATGAGTCACCAAACCACAGATCCAGGAAGCTCAGAGGATACCAAGCAGCATAAATACCTAAAACCTACACCTATGTATATCTTATTAGAACTGCAAAAACCGAAGACAGAGAAAATCTTGAAAGAAGCCAGAAGGAAAACTATCTTACCTATAAAGAAACATAATTACAGCTGACTACTGGTCAGAAACCATGCAAGAAGACAGTGGAGTGAAAAATTTAAGTGTTGAAAGAAAACCCTCCATGAACCTAGAGTCCTATATCTGACAAAATGACCCTTCAAAAGTGAAGGCGAAATAAAAATAACAGTAGTACTTCGGAAATGCATCTCATCAACATTTTGCTTATAAAAAAATTTGAGGTCCAGAGCTGTTAAGTGGCCAAATCTGGAAGAGGTATATCCAAAGTTTAATTTTTCTTTTGCAAGTCAGTTTTTTCAGTCAATGTTAGAAATTGCACAGTTCGAGCCTTTCATTTTGAAACTGGAGAACTTGAGAAAAACGTATTTATTTAAGGTTGACTAGAAAGTTATTCCCCTACTTTGTACTGGAACTCAGCTCTCCTGATTTATTTTCTGCTGTAATTTTGTCTGAATGATTGGGTTTGATCCTATTTAAAAATATTTTCCCTTGTGGGGGAGAAGACGAATACATAGAAAAATGAGAGGAGAGTGCTCCAAAGTGAAGGTGTTCATGCTCGCACCTCAAGCCGGGTCTCAAAGCGCCGTTAGCCAGGACTACAAGTTCCAGGCTGCCCTGCGGCACCCGCGCTGGCCGCCGGGAGGAGTCTCCTGTGAGTCTGCGCGGGAAGTGGAAACCGCGGAGGAGAAGCGGCGCTAGGTGCCCCGGCGGCACCGGCGTCTGCTGCTCTGGTCTCTCTCCGCCGCTCGCTTCGCGGCAGGGCCATCGCCGCCATGCCTATGAAGGGCCGCTTCCCGATCCGCCGTACCCTGCAGTACCTGGGCCAGGGGAACGTGGTGTTCAAGGACTCGGTGAAGGTCATGACTGTGAACTACAACACGCATGGGGAGCTGGGCGAAGGCGCCAGGTCAGTCCGAGCCCTGTGAGGCCGCCCCCGGTGATTGTAACAACGTGCTAGTAACGTAGAGACTTGGGGCTGCGCTTTATTCTGGGGCTGGCCCCCCGAGGTTGGTGCTAGTGCCCGCATTTTACAGAATTGGAGACTGGAGCCGCTTGCTCCAGGTTCCAAAGGAGAAGCGGAAAGCTGGGCCACGCCGTGCATGCTGAGGTGGGGGAGCAGGACAAGGGCTCCCTCTTTCCTCCGGGGTAGAGGACAAGGCTAACCCCGGGAGGCCACAGCTTCCTTAACCACCTGTGCACCCCAGGCCAGCAGTGGGGAGGGGCGGCAGGAGGCCTGGGTGGAGCCCAGCCCAGGGGCGACAGACCTTGTTCGGGTCCCTTTTCCACCTGCTCCTGGCTTTGGGCGAGTTGCACCTCCTCAGTGTCCCAAATGGGGATGATGCCAATGCCCCAGGGCCGAGGTGGGGATGCAATGAGAGAAGGAACACCTGCTGGCCTTTACTGAGTTCTTGTATGTGCAGCACGGTTCTGAATGCTCGTGTATTCTCTTCATTTGGTCTGTACAGAAACCCCATTGTTTTATCCCCACTCTGGAGTTGAGGAAAAGCACAGAGAAGTTAGGTAACTTGCTTGTCCAAAGTATCAGAGCCAGTGAATGGTGGCTCTGAAAGTTCTTGTTTTGCAGGACTCCTCACCGTTATAATTGACTAGTCAGCTGTGTATGTAGTCAGTCCTGTCCCCCCCCCCCCCCATCTAAAAAACCCCACCACCAACCACACACACACACACAACAAAACGCCGTAATGGTTTTCAGCCCCCAGGGTAGAGTAGGGACTCATTGAATGGAAGCTTGCAAGTGAAAGGTTTGAATTGAACTTTGAGGCAACAGCCGTGTTTTGGGCTTTTCTGGTATTAAGTATAAATTTATTGAATGCCTGCAGAATGCTAGGCCCTGCCCTGTGTTGTGTGCTGGGAATTCAGCAGTGACTAAGAAAAAAGTCCTGTCCTGCAGAAACTTAGAGATTGGGTCTGTGGAATGGGTCAGAATGGGGCATAAGAGCAACTCCCTGTGAAGGGTGGTCCCCAGTGGAGAGGGGCCTTCACTGCACGGCTGTCCGGGATAGCCATAAGCTACCTCTTAGCCGTTTGCGCTCCATAGATGAACCCAAGACCTTGGACCTGCTTACATGGGATCAACAAGGATGAAGGCTTCCTGGAAGAGTTGGTTTTGGCGGTGAATGGGCACCCTTCATAACCCACCGCACATATGCACATCAGGAATCACAGGGCAGAGGCCAGGCAGGTACCAGACAGGAGGGAGGCAGGCTGGATGGTCCTGGGTGAATTGCAAAAACATGCCCTGCCTCAAGGGGCATTCACTGCTTGACCTACATCCTAGCTATGTCTGCTCCAGGAGAATTTCAGATTTGTCAAGAAGCCAGAAGTTCAGATTTTTATGTAAATTTCTGGTATTTAAATGGCCAGCTAATCAAAATAGGCCTGCAAGCCCTATTCTCAGCTGCTCAAGTATTTTAATACCCTCTAAGTAAATAGGATACAAACAGCCATCATGTGTTTCTTGCTCCTAGTGGTAAGGGCTGCCTTTCCCACCTGTGCCCTTTTTGGGATTTCGTGCCCTTGGGTTTGAACCTGCCTGACTTGCACTTTCTAGTCCCATGGGCCTTTGCTTGTGTGACCTCCGCATTTCGGCTGTCCCTCCATTCCAAGTGCTAGTGGCCAGTACTGCAGCCCTGGGGTAGCCATTACTCTTGGGCTATCCGCTGGGTGTATGGGGAGCTACCTTGTTTAGTGCCCGAGGACTAAGTCCCTACTCACTTGTGCCAGGTGTTCTTGCCTTTAAGAAGCAGTAAGAGAAGTAACAGCTGCTAGTGTTTAAGGAGTTCTGTGTCTAGCCTTGAGCCTCAGGATTTAGGTGGATTGGATAATTTGATAATGGGAGAACAGTGTGGAAGAAGTCCAGACACTAATCACAGCCCTGGTTCTTTCACTTACTAGTTGTTCACCTAGGACAGTTTACTTAATTTTTCTGACCTCCTTAAGTTGTAAAACCCTACCTTCCTAGCTGTGAGAATTCGAGAATAAAGTGCCTAGTAAGGTGTCTGGCATATACAGCAGTTAAAAGTTACCTACTGTGCCAGGCCTGGTGTGGCTCAGCAGTTGAGCATCGACCTATGATCCAGGAGACTGCAGTTCGATTTCCGGTCAGGGCACATGCCCGGGTTGTGGGCTCGATCCCCAGTAGGGGGCGTGCAGAAGGCAGCCAGTCAGTGACTCTCATCATTGATGTTTCTGTTCTCCCTCTCCCTTCCTCTCTCTGAAATCAATAAAGATATAGTTTAAAAAATAAGTAACAGTTACTTATTAACTTTCCGTCCATGCTTCAGCAAGAACCATTTAAAGACCCTGTTGGATCTTTGTCTTAGTAGTTTTAGGTGTGAAAAATTCCTACACGGATATTCTTGGTTTATTTGTACAAAGCTCTGTGATGTTGGGATACTCTGGTGTGGGATGGGAATTGAGCTTAGGCCCAGGAAGGTAAATTCAGCCTTTGAGTGTCTAGCCCTGTGTGCTGTCCTGGTCTACAAGGCTTATAAGAAGCACCCTACTTCCACTTCCTCCCCTAGAGGCAACAACTTTCAGTGTGAACCATTTAGAGTTTTACCTCCATATAGTTAAATAACTTAGAGAGCTACTTAGTACTTTCTTAGCTTTAGACGTTACCTAGTACGTACTAAGGAGGATGAGGCTTTAGCTCTTTCACTACCATCGCCATTCCCTACCCTCAGCACATGTCTACTACCCGACCCCCCCAATATATTCATTTCAGAATTGTGGATAGACTATTCAGTGTTTAAATTAATATGATTCTGTGAACACTATACACAGTTGAGCCAAACAGAGTACCATGATTATTTGTCCTTTTTCATTTTGCAGAGGTTTTTGTTTTCCCTGGAATTAATAATTGTCATTGTTTTTCTTTTGTTTCAACTCAGATTCTGCCCCAATTTTGGAAGTCTCCCCAACTAAACAGTCACACAGCCAGGCTTTCTGTTGATTCTGTCAATTTTATCTTCTTGAAAATAGACATCAAGCTCCAATCTGGACTGCTTGTTTTGCATTGCCATCTCCTTGGCATAAACATTGGAGCACAGAGCACTAACTTGCCCTGGGTCACGCAGCTGGGAAGTTGGGCGACTGTGCTTCTGTCCTTTGTACCACTCATACCTTTCTGTCCTCTGGTGCATGGGGCAGGGTGCCAAGGGAGCATTTAAATTCAGATCATTTGGGCCCTGGCCAGTGTGGTTCAGTTGGTTGGAGCATCGTCCTATGCACTAGAAGGTTGTGGGCTCGATTCCCTGTCAGGACACATACCTAGGTTTCAGGTTCCATCCCCGGTCATTGTACAGGAGGCAACTGATTGATGTTTCTCTCTCCCTCTCTCCCTCCCTAAGATCAATAAAAGATAAAAAATAAAAAAATTCAGATTATTTCGGGAGCCTTTAATTAAGGAACTATTTACAAAGGTGTGGGGAGGATTGGGGAAAAGAAACCACAGGGAATAGTGCAAGACTCCAGGTCTAGACTTGCAGAAGTGAGGGGGAGTTGGAGAGGGCTGCCTTGCTTGGGACTTAGCCAGGGGACAAGCCAGGGAAATAAACACCTTGACTCTACTCCCTCCTGCCAGTCTTTGGTGAGTGCTTCCTGTTGGCCGAATGCTACAGAATCCAGAGGGCAAGGAATCCCATTTCCATAGCCCACATAGGTAGCCATTCAGGGTGGAGAGTAGATGGAGAGGGATCCAAATATATAGTAGTACTGTAACGATCTAATCAGATCTCTGTGAGGGGCATTTAAGTTGTTTCTGTGCCTCTGCTGTAACTAATAATGCTGTAGTAAACCCATACATCTTTGCATTAAAATGTGAAAATATCTAAAAGCAGAAGTAGAGTTATGATCTATGCTTTTAAAATTTTGCTGGTTCCAAACTTACCTTTAGGCTAAACCAATTTATACTCTGAAGGAAATGTTTCCTCACTTCTGTAACTTTTAATTTTTTTAATCCTCACTCAAGGATACGCTTTATTGATTTAGAGAAAGAGGAAGGGTGGGAGAGAAATATGGATGTGAGAAACATCGATTGGCTGCCCCCAGTACGCACCCCGAGTAGGGATCGAATCCGCAACCTAGGTATGTGCCCCCAGTGGGAATCCAACCCGCAACCTTTTGGTGTATGGGATGACGCTCCAACTAACAGCTACCTGGCTAGGGAATTTCTGTAACTTAAAAAAAAATCTTTAGCAATCTAAGAAGTGAAAAACAATTATATTTTGATCTACATGACTATTGGGAAGATACTGATAATCTCTTCACGTGCTGATAGGCTATTTGGGCTATCTGCGTATTTGTGGTCTTTGCCTTTTGTTCTTGTTGAACTGTAAATCTTAACTAAGATGGGTAAAACTATCACAAGGGAATTAGCCTTTTGTGTTTTACAAATGTTTTTCCTTTGGTTTGGTGAATGATTTTATTTTTGGTAAATTTTGCCATGCAAAAGTTTTTTGTTTTGTTTTTTTAAATTTGTATTTGTTGATTTTTTTTGAGAGAGAGACTGGTGTCTCGAGGAAGAGATTGATTGATTGATTGATTAATTGATTGATTTGTTGTTCCACTTGTTTATGCATTCATTGGTTGATTCCTGTATGTGCCCTGACCAGGGATCAAACCCACAAACTTGGCTTATAAGGACGATGCTCTAACCAACTGAGCTACCCGGCCAGGGCCTCAGAAGTTTTAACATAGTTACTTATATTTTAAACCTTCTAAGTTTAAAGGTTTTTCCACTTCTAGATTGTAAAAATATTATCCATGTTTGTTTTTATATATTTTAAAATTTTGGTATAATCTACATGAAGTACACACATGAATACACCCATGAAACCACCATTCAAATAAAGATCAAGGATATTCCATAGTTCCATTTTTACATTTATACTTCTGCTTTGGGGAGTTTAGCTTAGTGTGCAGTGTGAGGTCGGATGTAGATTTCTTTTCCCTCAGATGACAAACCAGGAGTCTGAACACCCACACTCAGAGAACACACACATTCCTGAAAGCTGCTTTTCTCAGCCTTTTTGGGGGGCAGGGTCTTCTGAGAATCTGATGAAAGTTCTGGACCTTTTCCCTTGAAAAATAAATACCTAGGTATGCAGAATTTTAGGTTAACTCTTGTTTCATGGTTTAATTTTTTTCTCCTTTGCAGGAAATTTGTATTTTTCAACATACCTCAGATCCAATACAAAAACCCTTGGGTGCAGATCATAATGTTTAAGAACATGACACCATCACCCTTTCTTCGATTCTATTTAGGTGAGTGCGGGGTCCCCTCTGCTGTGTTCCAGGACTGTCATCTCTAAAAGGAGAGGGAGAAGGAAGGAGGTCTGGACAGAAGGCACCTTAGATGATGATGGAGCTCTTAGGAAGTGTGGGCCAGCCCAGTGGGAAATTGTAGCTCTGCTTAGGGCGGAGATGGCCAGATCCTAGACCTAAGCCAGGGAGAGCCTGGGCTTGTCTCTGGTGCTGCTGTAGTGGATCCCAAAAACATAGCAGCTGGGCTTTCATCTGGCTGCTCCTCCTTACAGGAGGGCTTCCTCGAAGGGAGCTTTGAGTGGCGGGCCTCCCTGGCTGTGAAAGGTTGTTTCCAGTTTTTGGCTCCTGAGATAAGGTACTCGTCAGTACCTCCTCACACAAGCTGTCTTTGTAGGTGCTCAGCTTTTCAGAGCCTATGCCTCAGGATGGGATTGCTGGGACACAGAATAGATGTGTAATGTTCTTAGGAACTGCCAAACAGGTTTCCAAAATGATTGAGCCATTTCACCCTCCAGGCAGCAGGCTTTGAGAATCACTCAAATTGTTGTTTATTTGCATTAGTTTCCTGTGGCTGCTGTAACAAATTACCACAGACTTCGTGGTTTAAAACAACACAAATTTCTTACCTTACAGCTCTGTAGTTTAGAAGTCCATTATAGACTGAAATCAGGGTGGGAGGGTATGGGGAGTAGGAAGGGACTGCTTAATTGGTAAAAGGGTTTCTGTTTGGGGTGAGGAGAAAGTTCTGGAACTAGATCACGGTGTTAGTTTTACATTTTGAATGTACCCCAAACTGCCAAATTACACACTGTAAAATGATTAAGATAGTGAATTTTATGTTGTGTATTTTACCACACACAAAAGAATCACTTGACCCCCTATTTCTGAACTCTTCATTCTCTCTCATGGGTCTGTCTGTGCTTAGACTGATACGGCACTGTCTTGGTTTTTGTGGCTTTGTAAGTGTTAAGGTAAGGTAGTATAAATCCAACTTTTTTCTTCTCCTCCTTTTTCCCAAGTTACTTTGGCTAGTCTAGGTTCTTTGCATTTTCATACAAACTTTAAAATATGTGTTTTTCTATTATTGAATCAGAGAGAAGGCAGAAGAGGGAGAGAGAATCATTGATCGGTTGCCTCCTGTACGCCTGCTACTGGGGATTGAGCCTGCAACCCAGGCATGTGCCCTGACTGGGAATCGAACCGTGACCTCCTGGTTTATGAGTCTTAACGCTCAATCACTGAGCCATACTGACTGGGTTCCATATAAACGTTAAAATTTGCCAGTTTCTAGAAAAAAGCATGCTGGGATTTTTATTGGAATTATAGATAATTTTGAGAATGGACATTTTAACAATATTGAGTATGTTTTGTGACTGTTGTAAATGGTATTTTTAAATACTTCATTTTCCAGTTTTTTGGCTTGTACAGTTGATTTTTGTATATGGATTGTGTCTTGCAACCTTGCTATAAATCCATTTCTTTCTTACAGTTTTATTTTCTAAATTCCTTAGAATTTTTTACATACACAATTATGTCATCTGCAAATACTGTTTTGTTTCTTCCTTCCCAGTCTTTTTCTTCCTTTTCTTTTTTTTGTCTTGATTCACTGGCTAAATTGGCTGTAATGTTTTACATTTACCAGTAGTGTAGAAAAGCTCCCGTTACTCTGCATCCTCACTAGCACTTGGTATTGTCCATTTAAAAAAATTTTAGCCAGCCATGCTAATACCTCATTGTGGTTTTAATTTTCTCATTTTCCTAATGACTAATTTTGGTTGTTCATTCAAATATTTTGCTCATATTTTAGTTGGATTTTCTTGAGTTTTGAGAGTTCTTTATATAGTTGAGATACAAGTCCTTTATCAGATGTATGTACTGTGTACATTATCTGCCAGTCTGTGGCTTATGGTGCCTTTTGAAGAACAAAAGTTTTTTTTTAAAAAAATAATACATCTTTATTGATTTCAGGGAGAGGAAAGGAAAGGGAGAGAGAGACAGGAACATCAATGATGAGAGAGTCGTTGATTGAGCCCACAACCCGGGCATGTGCCCTGACCGGGAATCGAACCCCGATCGCCTGGATCCTAGGTCGACGCTCAACCGCTGGGCCACGCCCGGCCGGGCGAAGAACAAAAGTTTTGACTTTTAAATTCAGTTTATCATATTTTTCTCTATGGATCATGTTTTTGATGTCGTATTTTTGCCTAGGTTATAAAGATTTTCCATTTCCAAAGTTTTAGAGAAGTTTAAGCTCTTACGTTTAGGTCTCTGGTCCATTTTGAATTTTTTTTGTTGTTTCTTTTTTTAATGTTGGGAATAAAGGTCTAAATTCATTTATTTGCACGTGGATATTCAGTTGTCCCATTTGTTTAAAAGACTATCTTTCCTCACTGAATTGTTTTGGCATCTTTGCTAAAAATCAATCGACCATAAATGTAACGGTTTATTTCTGGACCCATTTCTGTTCCATTACTCTGTAGTCTGTTTTTAAGCTAGTACCACATGACTTGATAACTGTAGCTTATAGTAAATTTGAAATTGGAAAATGAACATCCTTCCATTTTCTTGTTTTTAAAAATTGTTTTGCATGAATTTTAGGCTTGTCAGTTTCTACACAAAATGCCTGCTGGGATTTTGATAGGGACTGCACTGAATTTGTAGACCAGTTTGGGGAGGATTGCCAAGTTAATGACTTTGAACCTTTCTATCCATGAACATGAAATTTTCCTGTTAACATAGTATGCTTCTGTACATGCCTAAAGTTTATGTCTGCTCATGTCTAAAGAAATATGGAAAAAGGAAGGGTAATATATTGTGGGTTATGTAAATAAATATATTTACTTTACTGTTAAAATACTTCTCCACTAACAGCAAATCCCAAGTCACTACCACTTGAGACTGAGGAGTGCTCTTCCAAGTTCTCAGCCCCACCCCCTTTTACTTTTTTCAGATTCTGGTGAGCAGGTTCTCGTGGATGTAGAGACCAAGAGCAATAAAGAAATCATGGAGCACATCAGAAAGATCCTGGGGAAGAATGAGTGAGTTGCTGGGGTTGACCTGGAGGGGGGCAAATGCCTTAGTCCGGAGACTTCGAGAGAGAGGAAAGGGATGTGCTGGGAAGGGTGTCAAGAGGGCAGGCTCTCTGGCAGCGAGCCAGACACGCTCCAGAGTGTGGGCTGGAGAGGACGTTCTGTCTGGCTTTGCTGCTCACCTGATGTGTAACTGTAAGTCACTGAGCCTCTGTTGAGCTGTAACTCCCTCCACTGTGAAGTGGGGATAAAGGTCATCACTCCCTCCTGGGGTCAGTTCCCACTTGCCCTGTGTGGCCAGAAACACGTCCCAGCTTGGATACAGTGGGTGACCAACTCCGGGGCCTGCTGTGACATCCCTTTTCTTTCCATGGAGGAAAGGGGAACAGGGAGGGAAGCCAAGAATGTCTTTGAGAAAGCACACGGAGGCATTTGCCGGCCCCTTTATCCTGACTGTCCGATGAGTCAGAAATGGGGCTGCCTCTCAGCTATGTGTCGAAGTCCGACTATTCCTTTGCAGGCGTAGGGCAAGTGTGCTTTCCAAGTGACCTCCTCCCCTAGGCCTGACACTGCTCACACACTGAAGGCTTTCCCTGTGGTGAGGGAGGGAGAGGTTTAGGGAGTGAGGAGCATGTTAGGGGACAGGAGATCCAGGTCTCCCTGGCTGATGGGGTTCACTGCAAGAAGTCCTGTGCTTCACAGAGGCTCAGAGCAACGCTGACACCTTGTTGCTGTCTGTGCTCTTTGGCAGGGAAACTCTCAAGCAAGAGGAGCAGGAGAAAAGGCAGCTTTCTCACCCAGCCCACTTTGGACCTCGAAAGTATTGCCTGCGGGAGTGCATCTGTGAGGTGGAAGGGCAGGTGCCCTGCCCGGCCTTGGTGCCATTACCCAAGGAGATGACAGGGAAGTACAAAGCGACTCTGAAAGCCAGTGCCCAGGACTAAGGCCCCAGGCCTGTAGGCTAGGGTTACCTTGGCCACAGGGAAGCCCCTGGTTCTGTCCCCAGAGAGACTCTGAAAATAAAATGCTCCTTAATCATTCCAGCAGCATGGTGTGTATCCAGTCTGATAGGCAGAAGGAGGAAGGCCTGCATGGGGACAGGACTCTGTGATCAGGAAGGTGTAAGGCCACAGCCTGTTGACATTCCCATCTTGTTCCTGTGGCCTTTTCCTGGTCTCCACTGGTTTCGACGACTCTTCCAGGCCCTGCTCTGGAGAATTAAGAGCTGCTGTGGTTGAGTCTGGTTGGAGCTAATTGTGGCTGGCAGTGTGGATATCCCCTCCATTCAGGCTCTGTGGGTATTTCTTCAGAAACCCCAGGGCAACCCTTTGTGCAGTGCTCACTTTGAAAACTAGTCAACTGACGCTTTCCTCCTGAGGAGCCTGGCTGTGGAGGCTGCCTCAGTTTACTTTCTTGCTTGTTCAGTTCTTGATTTAAGGTTTGGAAGAGGGTGTGGGGTTTCCTGAGGACCTGCCTAGTAGTACTTTCCTCCTTAGGACACTGATATTGCTGCCACTTTAGTTGTGCTGGTTTTAGCCCTTAGGAGACACCAAAGCCCTCTAGGGTCACTTTAAGAATAGGTTTTTCTTGGTCAAAAGTAAAGGACCAGCTGGACTACAGACCCATGGAAAAACAGACCAGGAAACTTTGCCCAATGGGAGGTAGCAAGAAGATGGGCTTAGAAGAGTAGGTTTAAGGTCTGAGTTCCTCTCTAATGGGAGCCTTGGTCAAGGCCTAACATTCTCTGTAAAATGGGAATAAGGGCATTACTCCATGAGGTAGGTAGCTGTGGAAAATGTCGTGAAACGAGAATGTGTTTTATTTGAATGTTGGAGATTTATCCCATTAAATTGAGAAACCTGGCTCTTTTTACATTTGATGTTCAAGTTATGGTTTACTGTGATTTTGTACTAGACCTGTGTTCAGGGTGATAGCTGTGGGGGGATTGGGAAGGGAAGGGAAGGTGTAACTCAGCAGGCTTATGTCAGTTTTGTTCAATAGAAATTCAAAATCCCTCTCCCCCATCACCATTTTGGAGGGTGGCTAAAAAAAAAATCTATCCTTCATTCTAATCCCTTATGCGGGTGCTGGTTTCAGTTCCTGACACGTTTTTAACAATCCTACTTGGCTGACTGCAGCATGGCCTTCAACCTGCTGACTGGGCTTTCTATTGGGCTTTTAGGCCTTTTCAGAGAGTTTGTTCCTTTTGGTCTGTCTCCACAGCTGGTGAGACAAAAACGCCTTATGGAAGTATTCCTTCCCTCCATGGTCCACAGGGCCCAGAAAGGCAGCTAACCAGGACTGCCCTGAACCAAGCTAGTGACCCCTCTTTCATTAATGCCCAGTGCCTGAGGGAAAGCACACTTGCTGTTAGTGTTTGCAGGGGCTATTTCATAGACAGGAGATGATTCATGGAAATAAACACCACTGGGGGCATTATGTCTTTAAACCGTTGTCTTCCATTTTCTACTTCAACAATGATAAAATATGGGTTTAAAATTTACAGAAATGGGAGAAATTAGAGAAGATTGCTATGAGGATTTTATGATTGACATTATGTTTCTTAACTTTATTTGCATAACCAATGTTTGCCAGATGGTTTCCAACCTTATTCTTTGAGTACTACCTGGCCAAGCCGTTTAAAACTATTTGGCTGCCAATGGGTTCTGCCAAGAATCTTGACTTTGGACCTCGAATCCTCACCTATAAAATGAGCGATCAGATGAATTCTGAAACATAAGAATATGTCTCCTCTGGTTTGAGGCCTAGCTCTGTGTCTGCGATGGCAGTGTGTGAGGTCTGGCAGCCCAAGCCCTGTTCCAGAAACATAAGTGTGCAGTGGGCCATCAAATGGACAGGACTAAGTCACTTGGCCGAGGCTAAGGTAAGGTGAGAGCTACAGGGTTCTGCCTACTAGGGCGCTTCCTCACCACCTACTCAGTTCAGGGGAGGGCGCTCGGGGACTGCTGGTGGTCGGCCATTACTGTTATTACTATTGTGAGGAAAAAGGATGAGCAAGATGCACATTAGTCTTTAATTAACTTTTAATAGTATAAACCTCATTTAGGTAGTAGTATTAAGCCACAACAATAATGCCACATTGAAACAGCATTTAATAAAATGCATAAAGCTAATTCATGCACTGCAATACTCTATATACAAACACAACAATGCAAATTCTTCTTCAAGACTGAAGACATTGATTAGATATAAAATTCAATTTAAAAAGAACATGCTGTTTTTTAAATGCCATCACATAAAGCTGATTTCAAGCTATAGCTTTCAACAGGTTTTAAACCTGGAATTAAAATGTAATGGCATAAACAATATTTTCTATACTGGGGAGGGCAGAGGTTACAGAAACGGTCCCAAGAAAATCTAACACCCAAGTTTTCCTTTAACAGACATCTTTTAAAAGGGCTGGTAATACTTAGCTACATTTTAACAGTCCCAAACTACAGGTAAAAACTATGGTTTGTACTATGAAAAATGTGCAGCTTTTCAGTTATAAAACTAGTTGAACACTGGTTTACAAGATAATTGGGAGGATATAGAAAAATATTCCAGCACTTGAGTTGTATGTGGCAGCAGCATTTGAGTCCATGAATGCTCTGGTTGTTAAAATGACAACTGATTATACTTTCCTAGAGAAAAGCCATTTATTTTTTATGTAAAGTCTACTTCCAAATGTTACCCAAATATTAAGCTTTATCAGTCTGTCAATTGATAAATGTTGCTGAGCATTTTTTCAGCATTTATTTTTTATACCCCTTTTTCCCTATTGTATATAGCAGACATTTTGAGACCCCCCCAAATTACTGGCTCAATAGAAAGTATAGCTGGGCATTAAAAATATCTCAGACATTCTTTACCCCAAGATATTTTTTAAAACTCAGTTTATTTTCAGATTGCTGCTAATACACATAGCCCCAAAGGAAAATTATTTTAAAGATTCATTTAGAGACTGTCAAGCTTCCATTTGTATTATTTGAACCCGAAAGCTACCTTCAATAGTGATTGTCACAATAGGCAAGGACATGGGAAAGGTGACAATCACTGCTGGGAGGCCAGTGAAGCAGCAGAAGCTTCTTTACATCACAGATGGGGAAGCTGGAGGCTGAATGGCCCAGTCTCACAAAAGGCACTGAGTACTATGGTCTTAATGAAATGTTTTCTAACATTTCAATAGATTAAAAAAACAAAACAAAAAACAAGCAGCAACCTGTGCGTTATGTTTTTGCAGTTATCCAGTGATCTCTTTCAGCAGACTAGCTTTCAACCTTCCCACCAGTCAGGCCCCCTGTGCTTACCAGGTCCACGAGCAACTACAGCTGGGCTGAGGCCTGGCTCCCGAGTGCCGTGTATCAGTTTAAAGCCCGATTTAGGGGAAAAATTCACCAGAGTAGACCTGGACAAGGAAAATTTGGCATCTGTAGCTTTAAGGGCATGCATATCCATGTTAAAATACAATTTTAATCTAAAATTTTAAAATCATAATTTAGAGAAAGTCAGTGGATTTTTATTCGCATGCTATAGTTGAAGTAATTTAAGATTTATAACTTAAAATATGCCATAAAGTTAGCCAACAACAATTATGCTTATTTTTAAAGAATACTTAGTAGATGGGTTTTTTTTCCCCAACTGGCATTAGAGAGATGGGAATTTGTTAGTCACAGTGCAGTGCCAACTGACTTAAGTCCAGAGCAAGTAGGGACATTGCTACCACACTGGGAGCCAGGGCCCATTGACACAGACCGTTCTGAAACTGACCACAGGACAGTGAGTCTCTGGGAAGGCCAACAGCTCAAGCTACCAAGTTCCTTCCAGTTAGGCCATAAAGAGGTGTGCAGCAACCAGGATAAAGATCCCCACCTAGTTTTTTGGACATTAAGATGAACAGTCTTCCAGCTTCCTAGGTCTTGTCTCACCCTAGAGAATACACAGCAATGCTATCCTGTCAGGACCTTTCTGTCTGTAACTTTCCCTGGTACAAAGTAGAGATTCTGACTTCATGGCTTTTCCCAGCCAGACTCACCCAAAGGAAAATGGAGTTAAAATCTCAGCAAATCCATCCTGCTGAGGGACCTTGGAACACCCACATCAATTTACTTTAGCAACTCTTATTATAGATTCTCTTTAAAACATAAGGAGAGTTTGGATACGTGGCTACATGTCTGTATACATAATATACATCTATGTACACACACACACTATATATATACACTGTACATATATAGAAGATATAAACACATGTACATTCATTCAGTCATACAAGTCTATAATCTGTACACGCACAATGTGCTGAGGGGAGCTCAGGGCTGGACACGCAGTTGTGCAACGCTGGTGGGAGGCACACGGGGAGGTCCAAAGCCCTGTGTACAAGAGACCCAAATCCATTCTGTCTCAATTACAAATTCACATCAAAGTTAAAATATTTTCAAAGAGCTACACAATCTAGGGAATGGAAATGGGACAAAAGCATGGGTCATTTGCCCTGCCTGCTCAGACCTTTCCAGGATCTAAAGGGCACTGACCTCCCAAGATAAAGGTGAATGTCAGATGACACTTTTCATGACCTGGGCTCAGAGAAGAGTTGAAATGATACCTATAGCCCCACTGCACATAAGGCCATTTCCACTGGAAAGGCGGCCATGTGCTTCCAGACTCTAATCTAACCAGGTCACTAAACCTGGGTCCACAGCCAAGGGCTGCTGGGCAGGCAGGGAGTGAGACTGCTCTGCTGGAAACTACCCCCAAGGATAGGATGTGGTTTTCCCAGAATAAAAGCACTAGATACAGCCAGAGCCCTTCTAATTCTTGGCTCCCTGCTATGGCTGTCCCCAAAACAAGCAAAACTGCTAAGCAAGCTCTAGTGAGTGAGTTGCATTTGGGGAGCCCCGAGCAGACATGTCCATTGCTATCACCATGACTGGTGGCAACTGCCTCAAAACAGAGTCCACATTTAATACTGACAATGACAAGCTAGAAAATCCCTCTTGAGGGATATTACATATCTTACAAGTGACTATACCTGAAATTAAATATAAAACCCAAACAAGAAAAGAATCCCAACCATAGAGATTAGACAATAAATAATGTAATCCCCAATAAACACACAAAAATCTCAAATTAGAAGGGCGGTAACATACTGCCTTAAAAATACTTTCCAGGAATAACTTGGAAAGTTATTTGCATGAGTAATTTGGTCTTTTTCTAAGTCTCTTCCTGTCCTATTTTATGATTATATGTAAGGAACTCCACAAATTTCAACAACACATAACTATCCAATATTATCTGAGATACCACTGGAAGAGAGCCCACTTCATCACAAAGTGACTGTGTATGTCTGTCCCCACCTCCTGTAGCCAGTGTACCTCTCCTCACTGAGGGGGAGGACTGGCTAGGCCAGCAGAAGGGTATGTGTGAAAAGGTTACAATGGCAAAGAATCCTCCTGCCTTATTTCACTCAGATTCAGCAGGCAGAGGGCTGGTCTACTTCACTAAATCTAGAGTTTGAAAGCTTTGTGGAAGTTGAGCCCAAATATCTGTTTGGGATCCCTTTAAATAATTCTTGACCTTGAGCTTACTACTTTTAGTCAGTTTGACAAGAGATGGAATAGGCCTGCTATAAAAAGCTTGAAATGATTTGGGGCAACGAGAATTCAGGTTGTGTGGACCAGATCCTTAAGAAACAGGCCACTTCAGAGTAAGGCCAAGAGGATCTGGGAAACTAAGGAGTGTGCAAACCCCAAATGGTCCACTGAAACCAGCCATCACCAGTGAAGGGACTCAAGGAAAAGGACCAGGTTGGAAACAGCAACTTCCTAAGCTAAACTGACTTTTTTCAAGGGCTATCTTACTAAGAGTGTGGCACTTCCCTATGTAAGTGTTCACTGTCGTCCTGCTAGTTATCGCCTTCTCTTCCCAAAATATCTAAACAGTGGCTTTGTCAGGACTGCAGCCTAGGTCTTGGCTAAGCTGCCTCAATATCCTAAGGCAACCAGAGTCTAAAAGCCTAATAGATCAGGACTCCCAGGGCCTGCCTCTGGGAATGAGGGAGCTGGCCAGTGTGGATCTTTTCACCAACACTGAGAACTCCAAAATGGAAGATGTGACAATATATATTTCCAGGGAGCCATTCTGTGATCAATAGACACGCTTACATTTAAAAATCAAAGAAGAGAAAAACGGACAATTCACTGTGTAAGATATATGAACATGCTTCAAAATGCCCTTGGCTAAAACCCTTCACAAGCAGAAATGATACAGACCTGCTCCAACTCCATTGTCTTGGTCAGTTTTTTGTCTTCAATTTTGAAATTTAAATCACTTCAAAGTTAGAAAGCCAAAAATTTAAGCTGGTAAAATTATCCTTTCCATCATTTTATAATGGGCACCATTACTATTCTCCAAGGCATGAACTATAAATGACAATTAAATCCAAAGTGGAATTAGAATTGAAGAGACTGTCCCCACTTAATTCTCACTAATGACTTTCATAAAGTGCTGCTAACACTTCAGAATAAAGCATCCCATTTTGCCGTAAGCCTATGGGCCAACTTGCCCAACACCCATGCACATCTCATTAAGTGCCCACCTTGACCGAGGGCCCGAGCCAGACCAGGGAGTGCCTGGAAGGCAAGGAGTGCACTGGGATCTTTTTGGATACCATCTGATCAAAAGATTTAACAGATGCAAGCTTAACCTTACATTATAGTTTCTTATTTTCTGGGCTACACAAAAAGAAAATGCAAAGTATTTGACTCAGTGTTGGGCATACCACTTTTCCCAAAGGAAATGCCCACTGCAACTCACATCCATGGGAATTTATGGGTGCTCTTCTCTAGACAGAACTTTCTTATAACCATATTCTGTTCTTGTAAATGATGGTTGCTACAAGTTACGAGAAAGAAGATAATTGGGTTAAGGGTTATTTTTTTAAGGAGCAGGCAGCCCGCTTCTGCATTCATCATCTAAATGCTCCAGGGTTTGTTTGCTGGCACACACCTAGGGGAATCAAAGTGCACGGTGGGCCAGTACCATTGAAAGACTTGCCAACAGTGATGCCGAGTCTGGAGACATTCTGAAAAACCCTGATAAAATTTAAGGTCAACAGAGAACCCTTCCATTCAGCTTCACCCCCACTGCCCTACCCAGGCAGCAAGATCCTGTACACATACCCCCATAGTAGTACTGAACTGCAGGAACACAGGCCCTTCTCAAGGGGCACTGGGAGTAGAAACCCCAGAGGGGAGCCCTCACATTCCAGGGAGGCCACGTTCCTCCATCTGAAAACTACAGCCACCCCAGATTGTATTCAGGAAGTACTACTGTCAAGGATTCAAAATGCCCAGCTTGCACTTTTTGGTCAGAAGGCTCCATCTGCCATAGTGGTGGTAGTGGTGATTTGGGGATGTTGTCAGTTGCTGCAGGAATTGGCAATTAATGTCTGACTGGTTGTAATCCAATTCTGAGAACCAGCCATCCAAAGACGCCCCAGGTTTGGAGAAGCCTGCGAATGCCTATCACAGACCAGGACCAGAGGTCAGGGAACCTGATAAGCACCAGTTCTATGACTGAGGAAGCTTTTGGTTTGGGTCACCACCAACTGTGCTAGTACACTCCCACTTTCCGCATGCTACAGATAAGCCACATTTTCATTTGCTCACAGGAATTTAGTTCAATACCACCAAAGTGTGCATACATTTAGGAATGATGCCTTTTCTTAAACGTAAATGATTGTCTCCTGTACCCTATTGCATTTTCACAGAAATTATTAGCATTTCGGCAAAAGATGTATACAGTTTTCCATTTGCCCTGCACACAGACAAGATGTTGCTAACATTACGTGTCGATAAGTGCTTAGAAAGTGCTAATATTATTACCCTGGTAATTAGTAGCTATTAATTCCAAGGACATTCTTAACATATACACACACATACTGTTCTCTTAGGTTCTTTTAGTTTTTATACTAGTCTCTGACATTATAAAACTTTGTTTTTTGCCCTTTGAGAATTTCTAAATATAAATTGAGTTAAAAGATTGTTCCAAAATCTGCTGCTTAATCAAAAGGCATTAAAACATTCCTTATGGCAGGAAAGGATCCTACTAGTCTTTTAGTTGCTATTGCCTGGGATTAACAGATATGAAGGAACCGGATAGGAAATGATGAACATACTGGAAATATTTGCACATACCAAAATACTACTACTTCATTTTCTTTGTCTCTGAGCGGTCCCGGGAGGACACTTTTGCTCCTCAGCAGGTGTGTGGTGTGCACTATAGACTGGCTCCGGTGATCTGGCCATTGTACTCTGCTGTCTCCATCTTGAGGATGTAGGGGATTATGCTGTCTATCGAAACATTGCCAATGAGACCAGTAAAAAAAAGTTCTTCTGTTATGTTGGAGCTCATCAGCCTGAGTGCCGGCAGGCGGACGAGAATCCGGGCCAATCTGTAAGAGGGAGGGTCGTTAGAGAAAGGGGAGTTCACTGCCCTTCAGACTTTGTCCTGGACAGGCTCCAAGGGGCTCTATTTGCTCAGAATTGAATCAAACAATAGATCTATCCACTATCCACCTCTTGTTTTTCTGATTTTACCAGTTCCTCTTGTAGGAGTTTATCATGAGAAAAAAAATCAAAGAAGTGTGTGCAAAGATGTATGTATAAATTATGTTCCCTTCGTTGTTTATAACACCTCTCCCTACCCTCAACAAAAAGAAAAATGGGGAAGGTTAATCTATCAACAGAGAACACATTAAAAGAAATATGGTGTCTTCATATGATGGATCAATACATACCCATTAAAAAGGGCAATAAAGATCCATATTCATGATAAGGAAAGAAGTCCATGACATGTAGTTGAATAAAAACTTGAAAGGAGGCTGTGAAGCATCAAGTACAGCACAACTGCACTTGTGTGTATTTATGTGTGCACATGCATAAATAGTACTCAGGAGGATGTGTACCACAATACTAATGGTTGGCCTCTGGGTATTGGGATTGGGATTTGGTGTAATCTTACATATTGAAACTTTTTCTATATTGCCCTAATTTCCAGTATTCATTTAGCATTATAATTTAAAATAAAACAGTAAAATTTTGAAGTTTTTCTTTTCAAGAAACCCTGGGTGGGGGGGCACACTATGACCTTGTCACAGGCCATGGGCCACTGTCTAAAGCCATTCTACAGCCAGTGCGCACTATCTGGGAAAAAACCCTACATTCTCATCAGTAGGAAATGTTAAATTACAGCATCTCCTCAGCCTCGGAAAATGAAGAAGCATATGTATACTAATTGAATATTAAATTTTAAAAAAAGGTTACCAAACCTTTATATTTTGATTCCAATTACACACAAAAAATTTCTGTAAGTAAATATATAAAATATCAACAGATATTCTAGACAGTGGTGTTCACAGAGAGATAACTTTTCGCTTTCCAGAATGTTCTATTTTTTTCTACAGTGAACATTGTTATTTTTTAAAATGGAAAATATATTCATATTATGTAAGCAGCATTCCAGCACCATCATCCACTCACACAGCCACCATGAGTCTTCCAGGGCGCACAAAGGTGTAAGGGGACACCACCACAGACCTGGAGGGGTTGACCACTAGCTGCAGGGTGTCAGGAAGTCAGCAAAGGCAAATCAAGGACTTCCTAGAGCATGCCACATCTCAACTGGGGCTTAAGAGGCTGGCTAAAATGTCTTTCAGCAGAGATACAAAGAATGAGGAGGAATGAGAGGGTATTTCAAGAGAAACAAACAGTATGAGAAAAAAGCATAAAGATGGGCAAAACTAAAAAAATGAATGTATAAACAGTGTGAAAACCATTCTAGGGCTGTTTCTTTGGGAACTGTCTTTGAGTAAGTTTCTGAATTCTATGAGAAAGCCTCCCTTATCTCATTTTTGGTCCCAAGTCACCTGGCTTGCTCCCTTCTCCCCCAGGGTTCCCAACTGGACAAGGAATGAGTCAGGATTTTTTCAAAACATCTACTTTCAAAGACCAGAGAGTTGCTTTTGTCAAGGTGATTCTAGCCTACTGTGGCTTTGCCAGTAGCCCCCAGAGGGAAATTTTCTGCCTCTTCCGGCTATAGGCACTGTGTGGGAGGAGGCCCAGGGCCTCTTCAGGGGACAGCTTGCCTTCATGTCTGGTTGGATGTATGAGAGTTATGGGTATGGGTGCTTTACTTGACAGTCCCAGTCTCTGCATATTGAGGCTCAAGATATTCTAGATTCATGGTGAGGTATTCAGTGATCCTAGTATAAAATGAATTCTGCTTTGGCAAAAGCTGTCTGTGGGCCATGGAGGTGTGCCTAAAGCAGAGGTAGGCTCTCTGCCAGCAGGGCCAGCCACAGCACCCCCCCCCCCCCCCCCCCCCCCCGCCCTCCAATCACACCAGAGAAATGGTCCTCCTGGGGCTGAGACACAAGTTGGGGAACGGAGCCAGGCATCTTTCCTTGCTCCAGCACTTATTCTGAGGGGACAGAATGGGGAGGGAAATGTTAAATAATTTGCTTATAGGGTACCAGAAACTCATGTAGCCTCCAATAGGTTTGAATGAGTCAGGGGGAAAGAGCTCTTCCATTCCTTGGCTGGAAAGCCTGCCAGGCATTCTACCCTATTTCAGAACAACTTTCCTGTTCAAATATACATCACAAAGGCTTATATATGTATTAACTGCCCAACCATTACAAATAATGCAAATTAATTTTCACCCAAGTAAAGGGACTTTTAAAAAGTCAATTTATCTGCAGGTAAAATTACTATTTTATACAACCCACTTACTGCTCTATAGAGGTCAGATTTGGTTTCTGTCAATGAAAACTCTTCTGTCAAGTCCTCTAGCATTGCCTCCTGAGTGGATGTGGACCAGAGGAACACAGCTTCCAACTGTTCTGGACAATGGGTGTCTCAATGAGGACTCACGCCTCATGCATATCAGCCCCAGAGGGGACCATATAGCATTGACTCCAACCCCCAAATCACAGAGGAGCAACCCAAGGTCTTGAAGCCCACAGTTACCCAGCAACACTGGGATGACCTGATATCCTGACCCCCACTGCCTGACACTTTCAACACTCCATTACCACTTACAAAATGCAAGAATTAAGGTGTGATCAAATGGAGGCTTTACCAGGATGATAGAAATAGGAAGGCTAACATAATTTATATTTGCAACTACAGATCCAGCCGCACTCCTCCCTGACCCGAGCAAGAGCGTGTGTCTATGAGTCTCACCGGTAGGTGTCTTCCGAGTAGGTTTTCTGAACATAGTCCTGCAACTCCATCTGTGCCTTTTCTTGGAATTTTTCAATCTGGCTTGTGCTAGTCAAACCTGGATGATCTGAAAAGAGAAAATTGCCCCCAAATTGCCCTCTGTATTCAGAAAGCCTCACAGATTTCTAAGAACTTATTTTTAATCAAACTTCTGACAAATTTCTCAAGCATAACAGATTGAACTCTGAAGGCTGATAGGGTCTGGATGTTGTTAGAACACTGGATTTTCCTGTGCTCTGCCAAGGCCTGGAGGTGCCCAGGAGGGGGCTGAGCTCCTGAGTAGTCATTCCAGCCTCAGCAGCCTCAATTGCTGTTTCTGGACATTTGCTTCCTACTACTCTAGAAAAAACATCAATTTTAAAACTATCCCATGAAATTAAAAATTTATTTTCCAGGTATTTAATCACATAATTTCCCCATTTTGATTAGCTAGTTTGTTTGTGAGTGTAGGGTTGGGAAGCAAGGGAAAGGTTAAGCAGTGTACAACCCTAGCTGTTGAACACAATGGTAGGTAAGGACAGCAGTCACCCAAGTGACCTTTCAGGAGGCTCCGAGATACCCTAACAGCCAAGGGGAAGTGAGTGAGGCCAGCCCAGCAGTCTCCTACTTTCCACCAAAAGTCCTGCTGCCTCTTCTTCACCTGCTGTGACCACACCTTTTCATGCACCCTGTAGTAGCTGCTGCTACTACCCTCCACAGAGACTATGGGTAAACTTGTGCAGTTTCAATCTGTACTGAGTTATATATGCTAACATAACCTGAAAATTGGCAAAGAGCAAAACAAAATAAATAAAAATAAACAAAAAGGGCACAGGATGGTAGAACACTGTTTTGTATGTTGTAGACTGCTTGGCCAATGGTTTAATCAGATTACAGATTACATCTATTCGGTATATCAAGCCATTTCTTTGGGACTGTAAGGGCAAGAATTTAAAGGAATGTATGTATGTATGTAAGCTAACGAAGCACACCTATTATGAGTGCATTCAGTCACAGTCTGGCAGGGCTCTCTACGCTGTTGATAACTTCACAACACATTCATGTTCACAAACATCAGTTCACAAACAGGTGTTAAACAGTCATGCGCCACCACTGCATATCTTACCGGGGCTGAAGAGAACTATAGCTTTAAGGTATGCATACTCATAGCCGTCTATATCCAGCTTTGCCATACTGTTACAGAACTCCTGAAGCTTCCAGATGTGCTCCATGACTTGCTTTATCCGGTCGCCAGAAAGTTTATCTATAAATCAACATCACAGATCCCCTAAGAAAGGCTGGTAAGAATAACAACACAAGCTTCTTTGAGGGGAAAGAGAATAACTTCATGTTTTAATGAAAAACCAGTTATCAAGATGGTCAAGAGCTTCACTTTCCAGTTGAAGGTGAAATGACAACAGGTATCCCAATTCTATTCTGTTATATATATTTTGCCTCAATAATGAACCCCTGGACCAGCAATTCTCCCTGGCCCCTTCCTGGGCAGCACCTTTGGCCTATAGTGTAAGTTGGTAATTCCTTTTATTCTGTGCTCAACACCCATTTGTATGTTGTTATCAATGGTTAGGTTTTATAAGTCTCAGCAGGCATTTAATAAACATTAGCCAACTTAAAATGTTGGCATTTTTTACTTTTCAAAACAATTCTGTTATTTGATTTAATCCTCATAACAACATTTTGCTGAGGGGTACCAGCATTATACTCAATTAAAAATAAAGTAAAAGCTTATCTGTGAACAAATCTAACTTTATAAAATGTTATAGGGTTTTAACTATTTGTAACTATTTCAAAGGAATAATTACAAAAACAAAGGTGTGACTAGGTAAGTCACATTTCTCGATGTCAAACACCTGGAATGCTCAATTACAAGTACAGCTGAATTCCCATTCAGCTCAAGTATAGGCTGTCAGTGTTAGTCTTGAACCCTCGCCATGCTCTACCTAGACAGGGTCTTCACTGTGTTGAGGACACACAGCATGTGGACAGACTGCACTGGCTATCTCCCAGTTCTGACACACTGGGATCTGACCACCAAATGTTAGATGGTGGTTGCCACAGATCTTAGGTTTATTTGTTCATTTACAAGGAGCTGGATGAGGTAACTGTCCTGGACCAGGGGGTCTGCATGACCTAGGTTGGTGTCTCAGCTCTTCTATTTGCTGTTTCATTTGGGGCAAGCCAGGGACATTACCAGGACCTCAGTTTCCCCATATGTAACACTGAGATAATAGTTTCTATTTTATAGGGTTGTGAGGATTTGTGAAATATTACACATGAAAAAAAGGGTAACCTGTTAAGACGAAAACATAAGCTGTGATTATTCTGAAAACATCACCATATGTCTATGTAGTAGGCAGTTGCCAACTTTCTTCATTTATCTTTTTCCCCAACTTTCATATTCATTATATGAAAAAAAAAAGGCAATCAGGTAGAAATTTAAATGTTCTGACTAGTCAAGTTTCTATGACTTAAAATTTTAACCTCCCGCAGCCTATGGATGGTATGGGACACTAAGGCTAACCAATTTGCGGTGGGCCAACCTAGATGGAGACATTCCCCCATGTCCCAGCCCTACCTTCCTGGATGCTGTTCTGCAGGTGGTTGACGATGGCTGCCAGGATAGTGGACAGACTCATGACCTGGGCACACTGGGCCAGGCCGAGGGTGAAGAGCTCATTCCAGCAGGCCCGCACCAGGCTGGTGTTGCAGTCCTGCCTGGGGACATAGAGGTAAGGGTGGGTGCGGGTGCCAGTTGGCACTTCTTCAAACCCCAGCATGCCCCAAACAAGTGGATTCAGCAGGTGTATGGTGAAGGTCTATGGTATATCCAGGATCATTCTGTAAAACACCACTGTCTAAGAATCTCTAAACTAAGTCCCTCTGAGGATAAAATCTCTCCTCTTAAAAAAGATTTGAACTTAAGTAATGAGAAATTTTAATAGGTATGATTAAACCATCATTTACTACAGCTTTCTAAATCTGCAGCTGTCCTGACATGGCTTGGTCATGAGAGGATGCAGTAATCAAAGAACTAAGAGCTGAATGTAGGCTCTGAAGGGAGGAGACATACTCTACACTTAGGCTTAGGAACCAAGGGCCTACAAACCCTGCAAAGAAGGAGCTGGCACTGTAGTAGGGAGGAAGTCAGCTTTCAGCCCTGCCTTGGGTAGTTTATACTTAGGATGACATGGCTGGTGCACTGCAAAATAGTATGTCCTTATCTCAGATGTCTCCAGATGCAGCACACCCCTACCTGTCTCCAGATTTTAGGATGACTCCTGCTTCTATTCCACCCCATCCCCAGCTCCTAGCATTAAGTCCTTAGCACATGGAGGAGGCTTGATAAAGATTTGAGGAACACTGCAATGCTGGCAACCATGCTATCAGTCCATTGACTGTATTTAATAAGAAAATCAGGTCATAGGAACAAATTGGAAGGGCCCTCAAGATCTTCTAGGCCATTCCTAGAGATGGGAAGGACCCTGCTGAAGGATACACAGGGGAAAAGGCCACTTACCCAAGTGCCTGAAAAGCTGGGATTGACCTGGCCCAGTGCATGGAGAGGAAAAGCAGACGGGACGCAGACTCGCAGATGTAGTGCACATTGAGGTACTCTGGCATTGGGCTGGGCATCGTTAGCTGGAGAAGAGAAGGTACAGAGCACAGGAGGTGACAGAGGGACAAAGGATGGCTTTGTTTGTCAATATGAATCCCTGTTGTGTTTCAACATCATAGCAGCCAGAGCCACTGATGTTGAGGCTCCTGTGTAGACCCATCCTATGAAGCGTGTGTCCTCTGTAGTGGACACTGGCACCAGCTCCCATGGTTTCTTGCCCAGTGAACTAGGGTTTGATGGCCCTTGGAATGTGGAATGATGGGGACTGCCCCCACCTCCAGCTTATCCATACAAAGAAACTTTTCAACTCCTGCCTCAAATAAATTATTTGTTCTAAGGTAAATCCATTTTGAATCAAAGGTTAAAGTCTAAATCAAACTGGGAAAAAGGGGTCCACTTCCTGGATTAGCAGACATTTGGTAGGTGGCCTCAGGCAAGAGTGTGTGAGAGCTGAGCAGAAACCCAGATGATAGGAGAAGAATATCCACCACCAGAATGTCAGGCCTGGGCTCCAGGAGCTCCATTGTCTAGAAAATGCCTTTGAAGCTTGAATCCCACTGGTGATCTGTATCCTCAATACCTTTGGGCAATTATAAGCAGGGACCAAATCTTCCTAAGTGACTGGCCAGATCTCCAGTAAAGAATGCTGGGGGAACAGGGAGACTTAATTTAGAAACCTAGAGATTAAGAGGGCTCACGGAAGCTGGGAGTGTCCTACAGAAGCGAGGCCAATGGAGGAGGGTGTGGGGAAGACATATGAGGGCCTCATAGTACCCATCAAGGACACCTGAGATCTACTTTCTATAGGTCTAGAGGGCAAGTGGTCAGGACCAATGGGTGGACATGAGGGCTGGCTGCCTGCTGTTGGAGCCGACCAAGGGGCCTGCCTCAGCCTATACTGGAGCCAGGCCTTTATCAGAAGGAGGAAGGCAGAGCAGTCAGCTATTAGCCTTTGCTGGTCAGCACCACATCAGCTTCTCAGGGTTACCTTCAGAGCCAAATACCACTCTGAGCAAAAGACGAGTGAAAATGCTTCATAATTGGGAATACAGTTCTAGAATACAATAGCCCGCTCAAATGCCACAATATGGAAATGAGCTCACTCCAAGGTTTGATTTTTAAACTGAGACCAGCTTTGGTACAAAGCCTCTCTCCTAGCAGGCTGGGGGCACGTAGTTAGGCTTAACACACTCACCTTAAATGTGACGTGAGTGTCTGAAAGGAGAGGGCCTTCAACCTCAATGATGGGTGTGGACTGGTCTCTGCTGATGACATGGATGCTACCACCTCCACTGGTGTCTATCCCATCTGCCAGGCTTGGAGGCGAGGAGCTGTCTGTGGTATTAAGTGCTTTAGCTAAGGTATCAAATGCCCTGTGAGCAAAATTGAAGCAAGTAATATTGTAAATCCACAGCTTTTAAGGGAAATGGACTCTAGCTGAGACATAATTTAGAAAAACAATGTATTTGAGAAAGATAATTATATCCTACCTGCTGACAAAAGGGATAACAATGAAAGCTATGTATTGTCTATATATCACCTTGGCCACTAAGCTATATTCTTTTCACATGGAATTTTTATTTTTTACAACTACTCTCCAAGGTAGAATTCTCTCCATTTTATAGATGTGAAAACTGAGGCTTAGAGATATTAAATAACTTTCCAAGACTGCCCAGTGGTAGAACCAGATCCTATCCTCTTTCCATTGGATCAGATGTAAATTAGTGAGTGGTAGAACCAGATCCTATCCTCTTTCCATTGGATCAGATGTAAATTTTGCTAACAGATCACAAGTGAATGTAAGAACCAGCACACTTGTGTGGCACAGAGGTTCACCTGCCTGGCCTGGTAAG
Organism: Miniopterus natalensis; assembly: GCF_054644295.1. Classification (NCBI taxonomy): domain Eukaryota; kingdom Metazoa; phylum Chordata; class Mammalia; order Chiroptera; family Miniopteridae; genus Miniopterus; species Miniopterus natalensis. The sequence continues at coordinate 30,191,293 of NC_142095.1, read as the reverse complement.
ATGGGCAGGAGTGGCTGTGCCCACAAGAAAGGAGCAAACACCAGAGGCACGCTGCAGAAAAGAAACACCCTCAGTAGCCAACTGCAGATGTCTGGGACCAGTTAACACCATCGATCACCTAATATCTACCTACCCTGATGGATTTAAGCTCTAGACTCACGACTTGGGAAAAATATACATGAAAAAAATAGGCTAAAACAGAATTGGGAAAGGGGATACACTATTAATATCCAGGCATTATAAGCAATGACTGATACAAGTAACACCTGTCCACTGAAGAGTTTTCCCCTGCTTCCACTGAATTACTGTCCTTTTTCAATGTCTGGAATGAAAAGCAATTTTGATTGTTTTATATTATATAAGTGGGTCCTCATTCTCATAGTTAAAATGTGGAAGGAGACAGATGTGCAGGGGCACTGTGACAATTTTACAATCCTTGAATAAATACAGGGTGGGTGTCAAAGTACTGCCACCCACCCTCACAATGCAGGAGGGGAGCCACCCTCATGGGTTCATACCGAGTAATCTCACTTGCAGACTGGTCCTCCGGCTGCATTTCCGAAGTGTCACCATTGTTAAGGGATTCACTTAGGTTGGCAAGGGAGGTTACTACGTTTGCCAGTGTGCCCAGAGCTCCCTGGCTTGTTTCAGCCTATCAAACAAAAAATAACATTAAAAGATGAATACACACATGTTGAATACACACGCGCACACACAAATGACTGTCAGGCCAATGAATGTATAATGTTGGTTTATAAACGGTTTCTAAGGAGGTCTGACCACAATGGGGCAGCATGAGGATCTTTTCAGTGATGGATTAGTTCTATATCTTGATTGTGGTGGTAGTTACACAAATCTATACATGTGATAAAATGACACATCAAGAAGAGATAAACTAGACGTCATCAAAATTTAAGCATTTGTGCCCTGGTGGGTGTGCCTTAGTGGTTAGAGCATCAGCCAGCACACCAAAGGGTCTCTGGATTCCTGGTCAAGGGCACATACCTGGGTTACAGGTTCATCCCTGGCCCCAGTAGGGGCATGTGTGGGAGGCAACCAGTCAATGTGTCTCTCTCACATCGATGTTTCTCTCTGTTCCTACCCCCTGCCCTCTACTCTCTCTGAAAAGCAATGGGAAAAATATCCTCAGGTGAAGATTAAAAAAATAAATAAATTTTAAGCTTTTGTGCTTCAAAAGTCATTATCAAGAAAGTAAAATGCCACCTCCCCTCCCCAAGACAACCCACAGAATGGGAGGAAATAATGGCAAGTCATACATCTGATAATAGTTTAGCTGTCAGAATATCTAAAAGACTCTTACAACTCAATAATAAAAAGACAAGCCAGTTAAAAAAATGGGCAAAGGATTTAAGTAGACATTTCTTTGAAGAAGACATACAAATAGCCATAAGCACATGAAGAGATGCTCAACATCACTGGAAATGTAAATCAAGACCACAGTGAGCTACCACTTCACACTCACTAGAACAACTATAATAAAAAAGATAACAAGTGTTGGAGAGGATGTGGAGAAACTGAACTCTCAGACACAGTTGGTGGGAATGTAAAATGGTGCAGTCACTGAGGAAAACAGTCTGGCAGCTCCTCAAAAGTTTAAACACAGAGTTACCATAAGACCAGCAATTCTACTTCTAGGTATACACATAAGAGAAATGAAAACATATGTCCACAAAAAAGCTTGTACACAAATGTTAATAGTGACACTATTCATAATAGACAAAAAGTAGAAACAACCCAAATGATCATCAGCTGATGAATGGATAAATAGAATGTGATATAGCCATTTAAAGGCATGTTATTTATCAATAAAAAGGCACAACAGAACAGCTGCTGTGAAATCCATTGGTAGTCAGGAGTTTAAAGGTTATTCAACCCATCCTTTCAGTCTTACAGTTTTCTCTCCACTTCACTACCCAGTAAGTCACTGTCCCAAATGTCTCCTGGGTGACAGCAACAAGCCAGGTGTGATTCTCAGGTCACACACATCATTGCTGACTAAGGAAAGGAAGCTCAAAGCCCAACCTGAAGACCATTGGGTAGAGGACAGCTCTCCGTGCCAGCTAATGGCTGTAATTTTTTTTTTTAAGTATGTCTTTACTTATTTCAGAGGAAATGAGAGGGAGGGGGAACGGGAGGGAGAAACATCAATGATGAGTCATCGATTGGCTGCCCCCTGCATGCCCCCTGCTGCGGATCAAGCCCAAAACCTGGGCACGTGCCCTAAGAGGGAATTGAACTGGGATCTCCTGGATCATAGGTGGATGCTCAATTGCTGAGCCATGCCAGCCAGGCTGGCTCTAATTTTTTCCTTTTCTTTCTCAAAAGAGGATGCTTCTTAATGTACTGAGTGTGCACATTGATGTACATGTGAACAAATGACAAGGCAGCCTGCAGCCCCAGCTGCTCTGGCTCTTAGGGCAGCGGCAATGCCAGTAGTGCTCTGGTTCCAAGTCATTCCTTTCAGAGAAGAAAACTGGATCTCAGCCATGGCTGGCTGCTACTTCATTTCTTGGGTCAAGATGAGAAAGACAGTGATTCCCTTACCTGGATAAAACCCTCTTTAGTTATCTTCATAAGAGTCAGCCAGTTGTCTCTCTCTCTCTCTCAGATTGACAAACATCCTTGTTTTCCTCAAGTTAAATTTCCTAGGGCTGATTAGCTCTAGCAGTTTTGGAACTGTCAGAATCCTAGCCGAACTTCCTCCTGCACATCATCTAATAAAAAGGAACTAGTGGCTTCTATAAAAGGCTGCCTTAGGATAAGTAACTGTTTCTTTAGCATGCCAGCAGTTTACCAATGTGTGTACCAGGGGGAAAATTCTTAATACAGAACCATAGAACTTTCACCGAACTGAATTCTAGACCCTGTTATAATGACTATGACCAGCCAGCCCATACTGAGTTTCTGAAAAGCCACCAGCATCCCTAAAACAAATCACAGGGGGCTGAATCACAGGAAGTAAACTGAGAAGCAGAAAGTCATGCTTGCAACATGGTTTCTGAAGGCTAAGAAGAAGGTGCTGCACACATTTAGAAAAGCAGTCTGCACTGTAACATAAAAATATGAAGGCATAACATCACCTTGGAGTCTGTGGCCAGGAGAACAGTACCATCCTCACGTATCAAAGGTTGCTGGATGTTCACAAGCATCCCTGGATCAAGAAGACTTGTTTGTCTATTTAAGACATAAAGAAACCCAGAGTAGCTTCCAACATTTAATTCACAGTATGATCATGCTATATTTCCCCTGTCTCTTCCACATCTGCAAGGCTGTCTGAGTAGAAGAAAAGCTCTAACTAGACTCAGACACCAAGTGACTCACCCCCCTTCTCTCTGCAATGAGATGTGCACATAGCCAGGTCTATAGCCTCAGACAGGCTGACACTCAGACGCACATCCTCAGGGCTTCCATGATGACTACAGACTGTGGCCGATCTGCCAATAACATTAACTTTATCTTTAGGATATCACAAAGGCATTCTCAATTCTAGTTCTATGATACATTTGTATTTCTTGTTTTCCCGTTCTCTATTCCTTTTAAATTAAGTTTGTTAGATTACATTAAAAAGAACATATACATTAACTTGTGGCACTATCTGAGACCACACCTGAGACTTAGGCCTTTTGTCTCTACTGCAAAAATGCCCCAATCTTGAACTACAGAACTGTTTTCCTGTATGAATAATGCCAAACTACAGGACATAATCTGAGTCCTTGAAAAATTCTGACCCTATCACCCATCCTCAGGACTGTTCAGTGGTTTGACTGGAGCAGCTCCAAAAAGGGTGGGATGAGGCAAGACAAAGCTGATGGTCGTGGCAGGCAGGCAGGGAGCCATATAAATCCCCTTTCCAAGAAACACTGGTGCCTCCTATGATCAGCAACAAAAGCTGATGGTAGTATTATCCTTTGTCAAGACAGAGACTGACCTTGCTCCATCTTTATCTGCCACAAATGTGGGAGTGGCAATCAGAGGACTTCTCAGGTCCTTCCGGATATAGATTTTCTCAGTTGAAGCAGCACAATTGCTTGGTTTCTCCCGCTGCACATCAAAAGGCTTCCGTTCACTCTGTACAGCTTAAATCACAATAAATATTCATGTTTAGAGGAAAGATTTGAATCAATAAAAACTACAATTTTACTTAAAAGACTAGCTCAATATTCAGTGGACTTTCAGCAAAAGGAGCTTTAAAGGTTGAAAGTCAAACAATGCCATGTAAAATCTAAAAGCAGGAAAAGAGCTCAAGATGGTGGGTGCTGCCTGTGAAAAACTGCAGCACAGCATCTGCAGTGCCTTGTGGGGGCCCACTTGAGCCCTCTGGGTTTTCACTTCTTACTTGCTAACAAAAAGGACTCTCTCCAGGATGAGAAACATCCATTTTCAAGTGGGGCATGTCTAATGCCAAACATTGTAGAGGAACAACTCTAATGTCCACCTCCAGCCTGCATCACTTCTGCAAAGTGTTTAATGTCAATTTTCTATCACACTAGCAACTTCTCCCTTCAGCAATCTAGTGTAACAACAGGTATATATGCCAGAAACAACTGAAGAAAATAACGACCTTTTTAAAAGAAAGAATGAACCCCAGATCCAGTATGTAAGAAGTAAGATAAGTTCTATTTCACAGAGGAGGTCCCTGTGGTTTAGTGAAGCGAAATGTCTTCCCCAGGCTTCAGAGCTCCTAAGTGACAGAGCTGGAGTTTGATCTGGTATCAGCTTTACTCCAAAGCCTGTGTTCACCCCACTCCACAGTACTGCCTCTCGATTTACTGGGAGTAGGTTTCCACATACACCATAGGAACTGATCAACCCCAGCAGTGTCGGTGCTGAAGCACCAAGCAATCCAGAAGGTAAACCAAAATGAAGCCTGAGGGAGTGTTTTTTTCTTAGCATTTTAAAGCCAGGTACAGAAACCTTATTTCATAGACTCATGCTCACTTTCTCCCTTCCTTGTTAACTCGTGGCTTCTTTAAAACTGTTACTCACATTCCATTTTCATGCCCATCTCTAAGCATTTCTTCAGCCGGCAAAACTGACAGCGGTTCCGGTGGTGCTTATTGATGATGCAGTCTTGGTTGCTCCGGCAGCTATAGGTCAAATTTTTCCTTACACTCCTTTTGAAGAAACCTTTGCAACCTTCACAACTGACAGCCCCATAGTGACGGCCTGAAAGAATAAAGAGTGCATGAAGCAGTTTACCAAGAAAAGAGGTGACCCATTACAGGCCCTGTTTTTAAGGCAAATTTATCAAAGTCATGGGGGTGTAGTGTCAGATGCTGGTGCCATGTGGACAACCCTGGGCCTGGGCATTAAGCATTGGTAATTAGAAGTTAGGGTCTTTACCACTGTTTCTCTACAATCTTTACAAGAGCCCTGGGAGATCATGATGAAAAAACTTAAGCTCAGATAGGTGACATGACAGCTGGTAAATGGCATGAATTTAATGCTCTTAAACAAAGGACCTACCATACAGTAGGAGCTCACGGGGATGGCCAAACTGTACTGTCCTCTGCACATACCTGGTCTTGGCTCCGCAAACCTAGGCTTGTGAAACTACTCAGGCCCCCTGTCCTGCCAAGAGTGGGAGGTGGCAAACACATGCATGTGGTATTTTGGGATACAGGGTCGCACTCCTGCATTTGTTCTCCCTATGTGAGCCATATCCTGGGCTTTAGACTGCTCCTGGGGGAAGTGGAATGATGAGAGGAATCAGCACGGGGACTGTGCCTGGGCAGGTCCAAGGTGAAGGAAGGCTGTCATGTAGCTTGGGTAGTGAGACTCTTCTGGAAACATAGTCCTAGAAATACAGTTATTAAGCACAGTTCTTTTTTTCTAATCTTGGTTACTTTGGTGTCTCTAACTCCTAATTACCAATGACATTAAACAGAGCACCACCTCAGTTTGCTCTTCTTAGTTCACAAAGCGCTTCCACAGGCAATATACCTCATTTGTTCCCAGCTGAGACTGACCATAGCCGTCTTTTTATTTTATTACATTTATTGGGGTGACATTGGTTAATAAAATTATACAGGTTTCAGGTGTACAATTCTATAATACATTGTCTGTATACTGTACTGTGTTTACCACCCTAAGTCAAGCCTCCTTCTATCACCACACAGTTCAGTCTTATGCAACCCAATGCCTTAGCCATTGCTGGGAGGACATGTTTTGCAGGATCATTTTCAGCAGCTACACAGCACCCCATTGTCCTAAGCTCTAGCACTTGGAGCCATTCCCCAAGGGTACTCTTGGAGGGTCTCAATTTTGTGCCTTTAAGAAGAGTTGTGCTAAAATTACCTACCATGTAGGCATCATATTTCCTTCTTTGCAGGATATTTCCTTGGGATTTCTAATGCTAAGAGTGACCTCTAATATCTGGAGACAATGGCACTGTGAGACTGTGACTAGGCTGTTCCTTTAAGTCCAGAAAGGGACTGACAAATGAGAAGTCAGATTCTGTGCCCTTTTCCTTATGTTCATGCTTCATTCATTTGTTCAAAAGTTTGCAGTGTCTCTCCTTGCTGAGCAAGAAGGTAGGGATATAGAGATGGAGGGGTCAGACATGGCTCTTGCTCTAACAAAAAAAGCACATTCTGGTGGGTAAGACAGGCCTGTAAGAACAATTATAAGAGAATGAAACAAATGCTCAGTGAGATCTGTTCTGTAAAAGGGGGACGAAGACAGAGGGAGCACAGGCGATTGCCTCAAAGGGGTGGGATGGGCTGGATTTACCAGAATAAGGGGTGGGAGCAGAGGCAGGACACCCCTGATAGGGCAAATAGTGTCACAAGCTAGAGGGAAACTGGAGCTTCTATCGATGCTTGCCTAGAGCTGCCTTCCTAAGAGGTGTGGTCCAGACTCCTTTTTAAAACAAACAAACAAACAAACAAACAAACAAACAAACAACCAACCAACCAACCAGGACCACAGTGACCACAGAATAAAGTGGAACTAAGCAGACACCACAAAACTTAGACCTATGCCACTAGCATCACTGGAACTGGACCTTTATTAAATATTCCTCCATTCCTCCCTGTCTGCCTCACTTATTTTGTACAGCCTTCAGTGTTAGCAGGCCAAAGCCTGAGGTTTTGCGCTAGACATCCATTTTCCTTGTACCCATATACCCAGGAACTCTTCCCCAAATATACCTTGGGTGGGTGTGGGCATCAAAGTGAGCCCTGGCTCCATGAGCTGGAATGCCCTTCTGTTTTACCTGACACAGGCACACTCAACCTCCAAAGCTCACAGATGTGACTGCCCCTGGGGGCCTTTCCTGACTCTGGGACTCCAGCCAGAATCACATGTTCCCTTCTCCTGCATTTCAGCAGTTTATTACACTGGGTTACAGTGAAGGAATGACAGTTTACAGGATGAAGGGGGAATAAATAACACATTTTGTGAAATAGCAAAGCACTTAAGCAAATTTTGACTGGATTAAAGAAATGATTACTTTCTTAGTAGCACATACATATTCAACACTCAACCATGATTTACAAATCACAGAAATAGTTTCCTGACGTTTTTTATTCTAATAATCTGACAAACTGATTTGCTTATATATAATATTACTCCAGTAAGAAAAGTGAAGTTCACAGTTTGAAACCTACAGCCCCATAGAAAATGTTTTCTCCCCATTATTACCTCTCCCCTCAATTTGGTCCATAATGTCTATCCATGATGCACACCTAGCATGACTTAGGGTTACTTACCAGAGGCTTTGTCTCCACAGACCACACAGTACTCTACCACCTGGGGCCGCTGGACATCAGCCTTCCCCAGCAAACGCTCCACAGAAGCAGAGTCTGTGACAATCTAAGAAGAATCAGGAAACAAGCAAGGTGCAGATTAAAAGCTAGATAGCTAGGCAAGGTAACTGTAAATTCCTAATCTTGGGTTTCTAAGCAGGAGAGATGATCTGGGCAGAACTGGGAAAACTCTACCTGACAACTTAACCTGACGCCCAGAATGGCCCTGCTGCTCATCTGGACTGTACCTCTTCATTGGGGGGGTGGGAGTGGGGGAAGTCTAGGGTCAAGCACTGGTTTTCACTGATCTGCTCACCTATCTGGCTACCACAACCACCCAGGACTAGATTAAAGAAATGATTACTTTCTTAGTAGCACACATTAGACATGTGGGGGCCATGTGGGGAATCACACATAGAAGCTTCAACATGAAGATACTGAAGGTCTTTCTGGCTGCCTCTCTATTCCCACGAAATAGCTTGAAAGTATGCAGAGAGGTACCTTTGGCAGAAATAATCAAACTTTACTAATTAAATAAGCAGGTCTCTTACTGAGGCAGTTGGGAGTGAAATAACTAGAATAGGTGATCTCCAAAACCTGCTATTTCTCCTTTATTTGTAGGTGACTTTCTAGGTGACAAACAGTGCTACTCATCTAGAACTCTGTAACTGGCACCAATATGAGAAAGTGAAAAATAGCTGTTATTAAATAATGTATTAAACATAAGTCTTAAAATTATATATGTACGGTGGGAATATATATGGAAATCATCAAATAGAACCACCTCTTGTAAAACATGCAGCACAATCAACAATCATCCTTTCACAAACAAGGAGTAGTCTAAATAAGCAGTGAGGAAGTCTGATTTCAGATTATCAGAATGTGCTGTGGGAAAGCAAGGATGAGGCAGTATTTACAAAGTGCACTATGAGGTATCTCAAAAGTACAATTCTGAAAGTTGCACACATTAGTATTCTAAACCTAGCTCTATCAGAAGAAAAAAAAAATCCTTTCCTTCCTTAATTTTCTCCATAGTAGAAAGCCTGCCTCCAAAACAAATAGATTCTTAGCAGCATTATTTGCAGTAGCCAAAAGGTAAAAGCAACCCAAGTATCCACCAACAGATGACTGGATAAACAAAGTGTAGTATATACATAGAATGGAATATTATTCAGCCTTAAAAAGGAAAGACAACTTTTGATGATTCTATCATTAGCTTGTCCCTCTACTGAAGGCAACAGTTTCTATTGGGCATCTTTACCCATAGTTTTTTTTTTCTGGATTCTAGCAATCAGTCCTTCCCTCTCCCTTTCAGACCTCAGGGTAGTACTATCTTTATCTTTTGTTGCTTTCCCCAAATCCTGACCACACCTCTATTAAATTCTCCAAATAGGCCCCCCCCCCCCCAAAAAAAGGAAAGAGATTCTGTCACCTGCTATGATATGGACGAATCTTGAAAACATGCTAAGTAAAATAAGCCACTCACAAAAGGACAAATATTGTAGGATTCCACTTATATGAGGTTCCTAGAGTAGTCAAATTCATAGAGACAGAAAGTAGAATGGTGATTGCCTGGGGCTGGGGGTGGCGGTGGGGAGGAGAAAAGGGGAATTAGTGTTTAATGGGCACAGAGTTTCAGTTTGGGAAGATGGAAGAATTTTGTGGATGGCTGGCTGGATGGTGGTGGTGGTTGCACAACGTGAATGTACTTAATGCTACTGAACTGTACATTTAAAAGTGATTAAGATGGTAAATTTTGTTGTATTTTACAAATTTTTAAAAAATTAAAAATTAAAAACGAACAAAAACAAGGCATTCCTACTTAACCCTGACTAAACATTAAACATGCTCCATGCTTGGCCACCATGGGACACTGCCCTCAAGTGTCTGTTCCTTTAATTGTTGGGCTTAGAAATTCAGTGCTTCCCAACAGCTCTGCTTTCCTTCAAGCCCTTGCTTTTCTCCTTCCTGTACCTGCCCCTGAACCCATCTGGCCTTGCCAGAGTAGAGAGAAGCAGGGCAGAGATGGAGATGAGAACTGAAGGTCCCAGAGGCAGCAGTTCACAGGAGCAAATGAGGACACAATGAAGAGCTAGACCAGGCCTGACCATCTGGACAAAGATGAGGTAAGAGTTAGAAACAAGTCAGTCCTTGTCTGACTGTGGTCAGCACTAAGTGGTATCCCTAAAGTATCCTGGGCCAAGGGCTGCCACCGTGTGGCTTCAGTTCAGAACTAAGTGGCCTCACGGTCAGCTTGCTCATGACAGTCTCCTGTGCACCACTGATTTTTCCAGGCTAAACTTCTATCCCATCTGAGCCCTGTAGTTGGCTGCCTTCTGGGCTTGCCATTCATTTGCTGATTTTTTACTTTAGGCAAAGCAGCAGCCTGCCATGTTTGTCAGGCCCCAAAGCACCTTCTAGAGGCGAATTTGGCCTCTAAGGCAGAGGTTACAGTCAGGAACAAGTCCAGTAACAGAAGTGCAGAAACAAATGCCTGTCAATAGGCCTTACCTGGATCCTGCCAGGGACAAGGTTGTCTGAGGTGGTGAATATGAGCTGCTTGGCACTGGATGTCTCCGGGGAAGCCAGGATCACCTTCCCAGTTCCAGCTCCATCTGGGCTGGTCAAGATGAACTGCTGCTTGGGGGATCCGGAGGCGTCCACTGCGGTGACTATCTGGATCTTCTGTCCTGTCTGCTGGTCTGTTACAATCTACAAGACACAACATGGAGGCTGCTCTCACGGAGCATCGTGCGACTCGTGCACTTGCAGGTGATGCTCAAAGTGGTGACTGCCCAACGTCGTCCTGGAGTCAATGCTGGTCCAAGATGCAGTTTCACCAGTGCATGGTGAAATGAGAAAAATAAAACACAACAGTGAACTTTTCAGAATACAGTTTTCATAAAGATAACTTTATTCTGGGATGGTATCATTCCCACTATTTTTAGAATGAAAATGTCCTTTAGGTGTGCAGAGAAGGATAATTGGGTGAATGTGGTCAAAAGATACAAACATCCAGTTATAAGATAAGTCAGTCCTGGGAATGTAATGCATAACATAATGACTACAGTTAACTCTGTTGTATGGCACATTTGAAAGTTATTAAGAGAGTAGATCCTAAGAGTTCTCATTGCAAGAAAAGATACTTTTTTTTCTTTTTTCTGTATCTATATGTGATGATGGATGTTAACTAAAATTATTGTAGTAATCATTTCACAATATATGTAAGTCAATTCATTATGCTTCACACCTCAAACTTATACAATGCTGTATGTCAATAAAACTGGAAAAAGAAAAGCCCTTTATTTTATAAAATGAAGACAGTAATAAATAGTAAATGATAGGTTTCACTTAAAAAATATCCTTGTTCTGAACATAATAAAAAATGTGAACAACTTTTTTGAAATGCTGCTGACAAACAAAATGCAAAACCTGGAATGACCACTTTAAAGAAGAACTGTTTCTGAAGGGAAGGTCCTGTAAATAATCTTGCCTGTGGTAACAGAATACAGGGAGTCCCTTGCTGATATACACCCACCTTTTCCCACTTCCTGACTCAGAGGACTTTAAGGAGAAGGAAGACACCTGATTCACGGCTGTATCTCTAGGCTAGCACAGGGCCTGGCACATGGAAAGACGACTTTAATAATAGATTATGGAACTGAAGGCACAAACTCTGCTGAAGTCCTGACCCTGATTCCTCCAGGGATTCCTACCACTCGGGAGCCCAGCTGTCAAACTGCCTCTTCTGAATGTCCCTCCTGAGTGAATCAATCATGATTAAAATAGCTGCTATGGCAAGAGTGACTTCTCTTATTCCCATGAAGTCCTATGAAGCTGTTCTAGGCCTCGTCCTGCTCCCTCCCATGCTAAGTGCCCAGCTGAGAGCACTGCCCACCTTCTCCCCGAGGACACCAACAGGCCCTCACCTCAAACAGGAGTGGTGGGGTTGTTGTGACGGGGCCTTGGGCAAGGGGAAGATGTGCTGCATCTCTGGCTGGAACTCAGTTCCCTACAGCATATCTATGGGCAGGTCTGGCATCTGTGCCACATCTTGATACATGTTAGTTTGTGACATGGAATCCCATGGTTGGACAGGAAATTCACAGAGTCTAACACAAGAGCTTTGTCAACTGTTCAATATGAAAAATCAGACAATGCTGGGTGGTTCAAAGGAAAATGACAGGCAGGAAAGATGCAATTACTTGTTTACTAAGCACCTACTAAGTGTCAAGCACTGTTCTTGGTACTAGGGATAGGGACATGAATACCACTAAGTCCAAGTCCTACCTTGTGAAGTTAACCTTCCAGCAGGGAAACAGACTGTGAACATTCATATTATAGAATATCAGTCAGTGGAAGTGCCATGGAGAAAACGAAAAAGCAGGGTAAATGGACAGAGAATGACATGAGGAAGCAGCCGAGGGGGTAACTTTGGAAAGAAAGACCCCTCTGAGGGAGTGACGCTGAGCAAAGACCTGAATGAAGCAAGAGAGGAAGCCATGCAAGGATGTGGCAAAGTGTGTTACAGGCTGAGGGCACAGCAAATGCAAGACCAGAAAGAACAGCAGACCGGAGACAGAAGATGCAAAAACAAATCCTTAGCTGTTGGCTGGGCATGAATCCTAGTAAATCATCATTTCCAACTGAAAGGTGAAAAGTTCTTTAAGGGTAAAGAAGAGCAGATTTCGAGAGAAGCAAAGGAAGTACTTTTCACTGTTACAATCTGTGGCATACCCAGAGTCCGCTGAAACAGTAAAACATGAGACAGAAAATCTTTTTAAAAATTATTTTTAAAAACTTCCCTATCCAATGCTCAAATGAACAGCTGCAGACAGACTGGTTGACAAACACTTCTTTCAGATGCTAGATGAGAGAAGGGACTCCTGCCCACGTTAAGAGGTAAGGACAATGGCCTTTGAAAGGCCCTTATCACATTGAGATCTGAGTCAAATGTCCGACTTCCTTTTCATGTCTATCAATTCTTTCTTCCTAAACTTTTCACCCTGTTGAGAAATGAAATAGTCATGTGATTGAGAGGGGTCTTCAATTACCAACTACAACCAAAGGAAGGACAGTAAGTCCTTCGCCCTTAGTGTGTTTAGTAACTGGCATGTCACTTCCTTTTATGCTATTCCCTAATCCTCTTGGTTGAAGCAAGGCAGGTATGGGGCTGGGCAGAGGGTGGGGAGGGGAGGGGAGTGACGGGGTCTAGACAGTTTTTCTTGGTGATTGTATAATATATCCCAAAGCCCAGATTTATTTTCTCCCCCCCCCACCCCAAAAATTGAGGCTCACGAGTTCAATGAATGATTTACAAACATTTAAAAATATTTTTGTTTATTCTTCCTTCCAAAGACTTTTACATTTTCTATTCAGAGAGATCACCTCTATGAAAAAACTACAAATGTATGCCCGGCCTGGGTGGCTCAGCGGTTGAGCATCGACCTATGATCCAGGAGATCTTGGTTCAATTCCCGGTCAGGGCACGTGCACGAGTTGTGGGCTCGATCCTCAGCAGGGGGTGTGCAAGAGGCAGCCGATCAATGACTCTCTCTCATCATTGATGTTTCTCTCTCCCTTCCTCCCTCTGAAATCAATAAAAATGTATTTAAAACAACAAACAAACAACTAAAAATGTAAGCAGAAAAAAAAATCCCCAAACACCTTACTAGAACCCCAAGGTGACCATTAAGTAAACCAAGACCTTGCTAACAAACATGAGCAGGTAGACTCCTGTTTAGGACAAAGGAAATACCAAATTAAGAGGATGTATCCAAACTCATTAACATTTAAGTCTCCTAGAGAGGAGTGAATGAATAGTGTTGTAGGTTGAATCATGTCCCCCCAAAAGGGATGGTTAAGTCCTAGCCCTCAGGACCTGTGAATGTGACCTTATTTGGAAACAGGGCCTCTGCAGATGTAATCAAGTTAGAATGGGGCTACATTGGAATTAGGGTGGGCCCTAAACCCAATGACTGGTGTCCTTACAAGATGGCCCTGTGACAGAGACAGAGATTCCCATAAGCCCTGTGGTTTCCACTGCACAATTATGAATAGTGTAGGAATTTTTAGAAATGCATTTGTCATGTTATAGCAGGAGAGCTGACTGTATTTTAGTAGCCCAAGGTCCTGTCTGCTCCCCAAAGGACCTCACTGTGACATGACACACTGCTATTCTCCACACTCTCTGTTCCAGCCAGGGTGGGCTCATCATTTCAGTTGTAAAGAAGAGCCTGCAAATGGACTGCCTGAAGGCAAAAACCAGCTACTGGATAACTATTATTTGACTTCCCAAAGTTTAAAATTTTCAAAAACTGGTTGCCAACATCTAAAAATAGAATATTTCCCATAAAAATCAGATCTACAGTTTTCCTGACAAACTGGAAGCTCTGGCCATCCCAGGCCCAACTTCCCCCACGGCATTGGCTGGCTGGGTGTAGCTGCCTCTAGATCTTTAGATGGGGCACAGGCTCTCTTGTTCGTCTCAATCCCTACCTTGGCCACCTGGTCCCGTAAACACCTGAGTTTGTGATTCTGAGATAGGGCTTTGCAGCTAGAGCCATAGATGAAATGCTTGCTCTATTGCTTCCCAATTGTGTCAGTGTGGAGCAGTTATATGAGCCTTCTGAGCCTCTGTTTACATATCTATAAAAAAGGATTACTAGGAAAGTGAAATGATATGATGTGTGTGAAAGTACTTGGTATACTGCCCGGAACATAATAGGACCTTGATAAAAGTATTTCCTCCCTCTAAGCTCTCACATACTTCCTCTCCTCACTTGGGAAGTCTTGCCTTAACCTTTTCAGTTCATTAAGTCTCTCTCTCCCTGTGGAAAAATCAAGATTTTCTACTGCAGCTCACTCACTCCTTTCATTCCTCAACTACTTACAGGGGTCTACTCAGTGCCAGGCGCTTTGCCAGATTACAGGCATTATGGAGATAGCTACTGCTATCATGAAGCTTTTAGTTTAAGTGGAAAAGACTAGCAAAATATATATACATATAAGTAAACAGATCAACTATATAATAACTTCAGTTTATGATACATATTATGGGAGAAAAGATTAGGTTGGGGTAAGATGGAATAGCACAGGCACTTAACTTTAGAAAGAGAGGTCAGGAAAGGGCCTCTGTGAGGAAGTGGCATTTAAAACAAGATTCAAGGCTGAGAAGAAGGCAGGCAGATAAAGATATAGGGGAAAGTGTTCCAAGTAACAGGAAATATTCTGGCATATAAAAAGCCCTAAGAGGAAGGAACTCTTAGAACTGATCTTAGGCCCATAGACAATGAAGAGCAACCCAAGGAGCCCAGAGAAGGATATGGGCTGGCCCTGCTGGGAGTTTGGATTTCAAAGTACAATGAGAGCTATTCAAGGGGGTTTTCCTTTCTAAAACCAGGTCTTCAAGTTTCTTATACTATTTTATATCTATCTTATACAATTTATACACACACATACCACACACATACATGTGTATATAAGTGTATGTAAATATATATAACAATTTTCAGATCATTACAGGTTAGGGTATATTAGAGCATAACAAAGGATAATAGTAAAGATGATTAAAAGAAAGGGAAATCTTTAAAAATATTTTTGACCTATGCAAAAAGGTAAATGAATTTTTTACTTAAATATGGATTTTAACTCATACGAATAGTGTTGCTCATAGGCAATGATCAAACAAATAACTTCTCCATTTAGCACCCTACAAAGTTTAGCTGGATAAATAATTTGACATAACTTTCTGCTCTGAATAACAAAGAAGAGTGTTTTCTAAAAACATTCAGGATTTTAAGTAAGAGAATGATGGGAAATGCTTTACATTTTAAGCAAATCTTCCTGGATGTTGGACAAAAAATAAAACAAAAAAAGTAGAAGCTGAGGAATTGCTGGGATGCCACTGGAGTGAGAGCTGAAGGTGGTGGCTGTGGTTCTGAAGAGTAGAGATACATGCTTGAGGGAGAAGTGACAACATATGCAGGTGGGTGGAAATGTGAAGATAGGAGATTTAAGAGTCAGGAATGACTCAGGTTTCCAGCCTGAGCAATAGGGTGGTGGAGAAGCAAGGGTTGGAAGTAATTCAGAAGTCTGGTTTTGGCTTGCCAAGTATGAGATGTCCAAGTACATATATGAAGTAAAATACCAGAAAGATGAGTTTGGAGTTCAAAGTAAACTTCCAATTTCAGCTTCAATGTGTAAAGAGCAGGGAAGTCATCACTCCAGCCTTATAACACAAAAAGGCTAAACAAACTGAAAATCAATGACTTTCCTTGGGCTCATTAGAGAGTTGAGTGTGCAAACCAAACTCCATCCTGAAATCTGGAGAGAGGTGAATTCACAAAGTCTGAGATCTGCTTACCTGGAGCAGAAGCCAAGCTGGAAGGACACTCAAATGGTAATTAGCATGGACTAGCATGGGAGTGAGAAACTCCCGGGGTCACAGCCTTAGCTCCAGGAAACCCACTGGTTCTCATATGAAAAGATGAGAAAGATCCCCCGGGGTTCTGGCAGGGGAAGGGGAAGAGTAATTTTTGTAAAATAAACTCAAGAGTGTTCTCTACAACCAAGGCCTATTCCCAAAGGGAAAAGACTTTACCAGTCTTCTCCCACCTGGGGAACTCCATGCCCCTCTAGCCTCGAAGACTCATGGGGAAGGGGGGCATAGGGCTAATTAAGAAACACTTATAAAGGTCACAGCCCAATGACACAGGACCACTAAAAAAACAGACTTCATCATAAGATTATAGAATGCTTCCTTTCTCACCACACCAACAGGGCTCTAGTACAACAGGGGGTTAGAGCTGGAAGAGCTTCAAGACACTCTCTGAGGAGAGATATCTAAGGGAAGCCCTAAGTCAAAAGGGGAGACAAAAACAAAGACACTATAGAGGAATTTGAAGCCTCAGGGACCTACAATACAGCAAACTTTTAAACACAGCTCAACCCCTAGCCAGATTAACAGAAATTCTCATACTAGAGGCTTTATTTACCTCAGTTCCTATTACCCAAAACAGCCGATACTGTAAAGCCTTCAACAAAAAATTTACAAGCCACGCCAAAATACAAGAAAAACGTAATCTGAAGAGACAAAACAAGCGTCAGAACCAGACTCAGATATGACACAGACGTTAGAATTATGAGGCAAGGAATTTAAGATAATCATGTTTAACATGTTAAGGTTTCTAAAGGAAAAACGTCGACAACACACAAGAATAGATGATAAATGTAAGCAGAGATGGAAATTCTCAGAAAGTAGAAAATGCTAGAAATAAAAAGTACTATAAGAGAAATATAGAATGCCTTGAGAAGCTTCATTCTCCCTGAGGGAAGAGACTTCTCCCCCCTCTTCCTTTCCTTTTAGAACTTCTTGCTCTGTCCTTTTCATAGATAAGTAAATCTTCATAATGGTTAGATAAGCCTCTTGTCAGTCTTGCAACTCAGGAATGTTTTCTGAAGGACTTGGGAGCCATCTTTTTAAAATGCAAACTTCAAGAGAGATAACTCCCTTACCTCCCAGGCCCGTGGGAGAGAAAGAGCCTAACTAAGTGGGCACCTCGCTCCCATTTGCAAACTACCACCTGTCATAAAAATGTAAGAAGTTTGTCTCCAGTCTTCCTGAATTAAGTGAAGGTAAAATAAAAATCGTATTTTCTTACTCTTAATTGATCTAAAAATAGTTATTTAAATTAATAGTACCAATGTACTGGGTAATTATAGCATGTGGATAAGTGAAATGAATGACAGCAATGTCACAAAGAACAGGAAGGAGGAGGAAGGAATTAGGAATCCTGTTATAAGGTACCTGCATTATATGTGAAACAGAACAGTGTTATTTGAAGGTGGCTTTAGATTAGTTAAAAAGGTAAAGTATATTTGATACACAACAGAAGAAATAAAAGAGCTCATATAAATTGCTCAATCAAAACTAGAGAAGGCAGGAAAAGAAGCCTCTAGCAACAAACAGAAAACAGTTACACACATGGTTAATCCAAGTATATCCAAAATCACTTTAAGTGTGAATAGTCTGCACATACCAATTAAAAGACAGAGACTGTCATTTGGATAAAAAAAGAAGACCCAACTATAAATTATTTATGGGAAATCCTAGACATAGATTAAAAGTAAAGGGATAAAGAAAGATACCATGCTAATCAAAAGACAGCTGGAGTAACAATATTAGTTTAAAGACAAAGCAGATTTCAGAACAAGAAAAATATCAGGAATGAAGAGGGGCATTACATGATGATGGGTCAATTCCCCCAAAAGACATAATAACCCTAAATGTGTATGCATGCACCTAACAACAGAGCTTCAAACTATGTGAGGCAAAAACCAATAGAACTGCCAAGGAGAAACAGAGAAATCACCTATTATAGTTGATGTCATCACTTCTCTCTCAGTAATTAATAGAACAAGCAGGCAGAAAATATGGATATAGTTGACCTGAATAGCATTATCAATGAACTTGATATAATTGACATTTATAAAATAATCCACCTAACAAAAGCAGAATACATATTCTTCCAAAGCTTGCATGTAATATTCACTAAGATCATGTTTTGGGCCATAAAATACACCTTTTAAAAAAAGCAATAATAGAAAGATAGCTAAAAAATCCCCATATATTTAGAAATTAAACAACACACTTCTGAATAATAAGTCTCTGAATAATAGGTCAAAGAAAAAGTCTCAAGAGGGAGAGAGAGAGAAACATCAATGTGAAAGAGAACCGCATGCACCACACCTTCACCAGGATCGAGCCCACAACCAGGGCATGTGTCCTGACCGGGAATTGAACCAGGACCTTTCGGTATATGGGACAACACTCAACCAACTGAGCCAGCTCCTATGGCTCTTCTTAATCCCTCATCTCCTTCCATAGTTTCCACCGAAGATGCTGTATCCAAAAAAACCAATCTCTCTCAAACTCAGTCACAAGGCTGCCTTCCCCACTCTGAGAACTGCCACTCACCCTTCTCACTTGGCCCGAAAGCCCTCTTACAGCCATTACGATAACATGATACTGATGAACACAAGTCTATATTTGAGCTCACCTTCCACTGGCCTGCATAACTAGATGTTGGTCTTGTGTTGACTGCCACACCTTAATCATTACCATCATTATTAAAATCAGTAATTTAAATTCTGGAATGGGAAAATATAGCTATAAAGGACTTAACTGGGACAACTATGACATTTTAGCATATGGACTATGGATTAGATGGCATGTTTCAATATTAAATTTCCTGATTTTGATAACTGTAATGTGATTATATAAGAGAATGTCATTGTTCTTATAAGTACTGAAATATCCAGAGCAATGAGGCATGATGTCTCTAATTCTCAAATGATTCAGAAAATATATACACACACACACTCAGAATGTCACAGAAAACAACTGGTGAATTTGGAAAAAGGGTATAATGGATTTCCATGTACTATTTCCCGTAAGTTTAAAATTACATAAAATTAAAAAATTATAACTGAGTTACTAACATCTATTGATGTTTGCTTTCTATAGGATTAAATAAATCATCTCATTTAATCCTTTTAAAATTCTATAAAATAGGCACTATTTTTATTGCTATTTTACAGCTATATATACAGGTTATGAAAACTTTCCCCAGAGTCACATAGCTGAGTGGAGACAAGATTTCACCCTAAGTCTGTTCCAGAGTCAAAGCTCCTAAATGTTGCCTAGCCTGTCAACCTTATTGTATAATCTTTTCCTCCCAACCTTAACAAAGAAGCTATTATTTGGGTTCCAACCACTGTTACCCACTAAAACATCATAGCACTTATTCTCTTCCCAGGCCTCAGGACATGAGAGAATTCATCCCTAAAGTCAGGACTAGTAATAAAAACTTCATCAAAGCCGTCGTCAGCACCAACATCAAGAACCTAGAAATCATCCTATAACCTTAATTTTCCTTTAAAAAAACCAAACCTTGAAGTGCAGTCAGTTCAGTTGCACTTAGGTATGTCCAAATTTTTGGACAATTCACAATAAAAATATTTTCAATTATATTTATTATACATAAAACTCATGCTTAACAGGTTAGCTTCCCTAGAGAGACTGAAAGCTCAATGCTAAGAATCTAATCTACAAGACCTTGCTGTGTTCCAGCCAGGACAGCAATGTCACCATGGGCAAGCACCAGACAATGGGAATAGTCTCACAGTATAGAATGGGATGCTAGAATGGCGCTTAGAAAAACATAAAGATTCTACTTATACCAACAGCGGAAATGTATATTCTTGAAATATACATTAGCTACTGACAGTCTCTTGGGGGAACTGTCTATGTTCTTATCTGTCATCAGATGGATCTGAGACCATGATGTAACTGCCATGGTTAAATGCAAAATTGGCTCTTTCCCAGTCAGGAGAATT
Source organism: Miniopterus natalensis (assembly GCF_054644295.1). Classification (NCBI taxonomy): domain Eukaryota; kingdom Metazoa; phylum Chordata; class Mammalia; order Chiroptera; family Miniopteridae; genus Miniopterus; species Miniopterus natalensis. The sequence continues at coordinate 30,171,125 of NC_142095.1, read as the reverse complement.
ATGTAGTCAGGATCCTAACACCTACTACATAAAACTATAAAGGACTCATTTTGAAGTCACAATCAGCAAATAAGAACAAGTAAAAGAGAAACAATAATTTAGCTATATAAAGTTCCTAATTCTGGTAAACAGTAAAACATTAATGTCAGGCCATTACTTCTAAATTTCCAAACACTCAGATATGTGTTTCCTAGTTGATATAAAATTAAAATAATGACAAGTATATGGACTCTTATATTTATGATAAAATATTATACAATATGGACATAATGGGAATATAATTTTTAACTTATTCAATTTTACTTATTAGAACTCTTCTATGGTTAAGTTTATAACAGTCCATAAAATCACTTCTAGGAGTGAGCAAACACTACAGAAATATCTACTTACTCTATCATATCGTTCACTTGTACTGAGCTTGAAATTAACTGTAAATGAAAGCAATCCTTTTATGCGTATTCACTCAAATATCTGTCCACCCTGGTATACTCTCAAACTCATGTAACTAATTTTTTTTCTGCCATTCATCTCCGTTCATGTTTTTTTGGTTCGGCCTTTTGATTCAACTTGAGATAACTATGAATCTTTAACATAAGTATGTTGATCCTACTTTCGATACTTACACCTTCTCTCTGTTCAGTGGGCCAGAGGCAGCTGAGTTCAGAGCCCTGGGGAAGACTAAACTTCCCATAAGTGAATATCGATTAGTTACTAACAAAAATACTGGTAATAATAATTATTATATACAGATAATTAGTACATACTAAACATTAATATGTGCCAGGCACTGTTCTAAGCACTGTACAAGCAATATACCATTGATTCCTTACAATAACCTTATGAGGTAAGTATCTATGTACATTTTCTAAATGAAACAAGTGAGGCATTGAAAAGTTAATTTTCCAGGGTAAAAAGAGCTATAAAGTGGGGCACTGGATTTGACTTCAAGTGGGGGGCCCATACTTTTAACCGCTAGGACATACTACCTCTCAATTTGGATGTACAGTAAGTAATAAAATGAAACTTTACTCCAATAGCTGGAAATAATAGTGTAGACTTTTACATTAAAAGTTAATTCAATAGCCTTGGCCAGGTAACTTGGTTGGTTGGAGCATCGCCCATACCCCAAAAGGTTGTGGGTTCAATTCCTGGTCAGGGCACATACCTAGGTTGTCAGTTCGATCCCTGGTTGGGTCACATATGGGAGGAAACTGATCGATGGTTCTCTCTCTCTCTCCCCCCCTTCCTCTCTTTCTAAAATCAATAAAAAACATATCCTTGAGAATTTTTTAAAAAAATTAATTCAATAAATGTAAACTTCTATTTTTTAATGAATAAATAAAGTTATATTGTACTTGATGCCCAAGACACAACTCCTTAGTGAAACCTTTAGGCAGGTGGCTAGAACCAAGTGGGACTGGTACAGGTACCTGAATGCGCTGAGGTGAGGCTACTGCAGAGTCGGTGGAGATTATCTGGATGCGTGGGGAGGGGCTGGTCATCCCTGGAGATTCTGGCCGAGAAGTCTGCGTACGTGGTACCTGTGGGCAAAAAGTGGGCTGGATCATAAGGGAGCTCAGAAAGATGCCCAGTAGTGACCTAAGGACCATGCTTTTCGCTTTCACAGCGGCTTTGAGTGATAAACTAGTGTAGTTCTAGAGTATGGATCCAGGATGACAAAGGAATCAATGAGATACTGATACAGGATGGCACAAAGAAAATACAATCATAAAATAGCTGTTTCTAATGTTGTAAATGCAAGAAAGAAAGAAAAAACCACAAAGGAATTTTCAGGTCTGCTCTGCAAACTTCAATAGAATAAAAAGCTACCAAAATAACTTTTTAGAGATGATCTTTGCATTTATTCAATGTCTCCAAAGCCAGTTATAAAATATTCCTTTAGATGACAGTTTCCAGAAGGAATGCTCTAACAACACTGTAGAAGACGGCAAACAGAACCAGCATTACACTGAAAACTACTGGGATTAGTACCTGTGAAAGAGTCCTGGCAACCTCCCAGCCTCACTGGGATGGGGCTGGGAAAAGCCCATCAGTAATAAAAGGGTCTGAAATTTAGTAAATACCCACCAAAGCAAGGTTCAAGATTCTGAGGGGTCACCTGGGCGCCTGAAGTGAGCAGATATTTTTCCTTGAATAAAAGTATATCATGAACCAATGCTTTAAAAACTCTTCCTGGCCCCCTCAACCCCCTCCCCTCTGAGATATGTCAACCTGTTCTATGCATATCTGTTCTATGCATCCATGCATCTGGGCCTATTTTGTTCATCTGTTTATTTTATTCATTATATTACACATAAAAGTGAGATCATATGATACTTGTCTTTCTCTGCCTGGCTTATTTTGCTTAGCATAAAAATCTCCAGGTTCATTCATGCTGTCCAAAGAATAAGAGCTCTTTCTTTTTAACAGCCGTATAGTATTCCATTGTGCAAATGTACCACAGCTTTTTTATGCACTCATCTACTGATGGGCACACCTGGACTGTTTCCAGCTCTTAGCTATTGTAAATAGTGCTGCTATGAACACAGGGGTGCATACATTCTTTCTGATTACTGTTTTGAGATTCTTAGGATATATTCTCAGAACTGGGATCGCTGGGTCAAATGATAGTTCCATTTTTAATTTTTTGAGGAAACTCCATACTGTCTTCCACAGTGGCTGCATCAGTCTGTATACCTAACAACAGTGTACTAGGGTTCCCTTTTCTCCACATCCATAGCACTTGTTGCTTATTGATTATTGTAGTTTTAATTTGCATCTCTGATTAGTAATGTTGAGCATTTTTCATATGTCTCTTGGCCATCTGTATGTCCTCTGTGGAGAAGTGTCTATTTAGGTTCCTTGTCCATTTTTTAATTGGATTGTTTGCCTGCTGCTGTTGAGCAGTATGAGTTCTTTATATACAGGGTGGGGCAAAAGTAGGTTTACAGTTGTTCCTATGGAAAGTAATACAATAATTAATAAGTAATAATACAAGAATAGACTGTTTTGCATACTCACAACTGTAAACCTACTTTTGCCACACCCTGTATTTTGGAAATTAATCCATCAGATGCATCATTGGCAAAGATGTTCTCCCATACAGTGGGTTCCCTTTTCATTTTGTTGATGGTTCCCTTATTGGGCGGAAGCTTTTTAAGTTTGATGGAGTCCCATTAATTTGTTTCCTTTGTTTCTCTTGCCCTAGGAGGTGTGTTGGCGAAAATACTGCTACTTGAGATGTCTGAGATTTTACTGCCTATGTTTTCTTCTAGGATTTTTATGGCTCTGTGACTTGAATTTAAGTCTTTTATCCATTTTGAGTTTATTGTGTGTGGTGTAAATTGGTGGTCTAGTTTCATTTTTTGCATGTACCTGTCCAAGTTTACCAACACCACTTATTGAAGAGACTATCTTTATTGTATGCTTGGTCGAATTCTGGGGTCTCTGTTCTGTTCCATTGGTCTATATGCCTGTACACCTGTGCCAGTACCAGACTGTTTTGATTACAATGGCTTTGTAGTATAGTTTGGTATCTGGTATTGTGATCCTTCTTTGTTCTTCTTTCTCAAGATTGCTGAGGCCATCTGGGGTACTTTTTGGTTCCATATAAATTTTTGGAATATTTGTTCTAGATCTGTGAAATATGTTGTTATTATAATAGGGATTGTGTTGAACCTGTAGATTGCTTTGGGTAGTGTGGACATTTTAATGATGTTAATTCTTCCAATCATGAACACAGTAAATGCTTCCACTTGTTTGTATCTTCCTCTATTTCTTTTTCAGTGTTCTATAGCTTTCTGAGTACAGGTCTTTTACCTCCTTGGTTAAGTTTAATCCTAGGCATCTTATTTTTTTGTTTCTGCAATGGTAAATGGGATTGTTTTTTTTTTTTTATTTCACTTTCTGAGAGTTCATAATTGGTGTATAAAAATGTTATTGATTTCTGGATGTTAATTTTGTATCCTGCTACCCTGCTAAATTCATTTATTAAATCTAGCAGTTTTTTGGAGGAGTCTTTAGGGTTTTCTATGCACAACATCATGTCATCTGCGAATAATAACAGTTTTACTTCTTCCTTTTCAATTTGTAACTAGGACTTCCAGTACTATGTTGAGTAAGAGTGGTAAAAGCAGACATCCCAGTCTTGTTCCTGATCTTAAGGGAAACACTTTTAGTTTTTGCCCACTGAGTATGATGTTGGCTGTAGGTTTGTTATATATAGGCTTTATTATGTTGAGGCATGATCCTTCTACTCCCACTTTGCTGAGAGTCTTTATCATAAATGGGTGATGGATTTTGTCAAATACTTTTCCTGCGATTGCTGATATGACCATGTGATCTTTACCCTACATTTTACTTATGCGATATATCACATTTACTGATTTATGAATACTGTACGAGCCTTGCATCCTGGAATAAATTCCATTTGGTCATGCTGTATGATCTTTTTAACGTACTGTTGAATCCAATTTACTAATATTTTGTTGAGAATTTAAGCATCTATGTTCATCAGGGATATTGGCCTACTATTTTCTTTCCTTGTAGTGTCTTTATCTGGTTTTGGAATTAGGATAATGCTGGCCTTGTAAAAAGAGCTTGGAAGTCTTCCCTTCTCTTGAATTTTTTGGAATAGTTTGAAGAGGACAGTTGTTAATTCTTCCCTAAAGGCTTGGTAAAATTCTCCTGTGCAGCCATCTGGTCCAGACTTTTGTTTGCTGGGAGTTTTTGTTGTTTTTTTAAAATTACTGCTTCAATTTCATTAGTTACTATTGGCCTATTCAGGTTTTCTGATTCTTCCTGGTTGAGTTCTGGAAGATTGTATGTTTCCAGGAATTTGTCCATTTCACCCAGGTTGTCCATTTTATTAGCATATAGTTGTTCATAGTATTTTCTTACAATCCTTTGTATTTCTGTGATGTCAGTTGTTACTTCACCTCTTTCATTTCTGATTTGGGTCCTCTCTCTTTGTTTCTTGATGAGTCTGGCTAAAGGTTCATCAATCTTATTTATCTTTAAAAAGAACCAGTCTTTGTTTCATTGATCTTTTGTATTGTTTTTTAGTCTCTATGTCATTTATTTCCATTCTGATCTTTATTATTCTTTCCTTCTACATACTCTGGGCTTTTCTTGTTCTAAGATTTTAAGTTGTAGGATTAGAGTGTTTATTTGAGCTTTTTCTTGTTTCCTTAGGTAGACCTGTAACGCTATAAACTTCCCTCTCAAGACTGCTTTCAGTGTCCCATAGATTTGGGGTTGTTGTGTGTTCATTTTCATTTGTTTCCAGAAAGTTTTTTATTTCTTCTTTGACCTCATTTGTAACCCACTCATTGTTTAATAACATGCTATTTAGCCTCCATATGTTTGAATGGTTTTGACTGTTTTTATTGTAGTTGATTTCTAGTTTCATGCCACTGTGATCCAAGAAGATGCCTGATGTAATTTCAATCTGTTTGAATTTGTTAAGACTTATTTTATGTCCTAACGTGGTCTATTTTTGAGACCATTCCATGAGCACTTGAGAAAAATGTATATTCTTGTGCTGAATATCAATTAAATCCATCTGATCTAGTGTGTCATTTAAGATCTCTGTTTCTTTGTTGACTTTTGTCTGGAAGATCTATCCAGTGATGTCAGTGGGGTGTTAAAGTCCCCTTCTATGACTGTATTGCTTTCAACCTCTCCCTTAAAGTCCACCAAGAGTTTTTTTTATTTTTAATATATTTATGTGCGCCTATATTGGGTGCATATATGTTTATAAGGGCTATATTTTCTTGTTGGATCAATCCCTTTAGTATTATGTAGGTACCTTTGTCTCTGATTATAGCCTTTGTTTTGAAGTCTGTTTTGTCAGATGTGAGTATTGCTACTCCAACTTTTTTTTCGTTTCTATTTGCGTGGAATAATTTTTCCATCCCTTCACTTTCAGTCTGTGTGGATATTTGTTCTGAGGCAGGTCTCTTCTAGACAGCATATATATGGGTCATATTTTCTCATCTATTCAGCTATCCTATGTCTTTTGACTGGAGCATTTAATCCATTTACATTTAAGGTTATTGATAGGTAACTTATTTACTGCCTTTCCCCCTTTATACCTATGTTCCTCTCTATTTCTTCTTCTTCTTAAAGCAGTCCATTGAACATTTCTTGCAATGCTGGTTTGATGGTAAAGTACTCCTTTAGGGTTTTTTTTTTGTCTTTATTTCACCTTCAATTTTAAATAATAGCCTTGCTGGATAGAGTAGTCTTGGATTCAGGTCCTTGCTTTTCATTACTTTGAATTCGTCAAACCTTGGTTCTCGAATGTCTCCCATCTTGAACAATTTGCTTCTCAACCTGACAACCCTTTCATCCTGATACCTGTACGATCAGTCACACGTCTCTCAGGCGACAAAGTAAAGAATGGTCGATTATGAGTCAGTTTACCACTAAACCTCATGTTGTTAACATCTTAGGAAATTGTGCTGTGAGTATTTTTGTGTTTTTTGCTTTTGTTGCTGCTTATTATTAAATACAGTAAGTCACCATTTTTTTACTGTACATTTCATATTCTTTTTGTTAAATTTTCACTTACATTTCATGTCCTTTTTGTTTTAAAGATTAAATAGTACATTAGATATATACTGAAGTAAGAAAGGTTAAAATAGAAAATCATTTGGGGGTCTGGAATGGATTAATTCAATTTACATTATTTCTAATGGGAAAAAGTGATTCAATTTTTAAAAAGCCTTCTGGAATGAATTAAGTTTGAGAACCAAGATTCTACTGTACTTCACGGCAATCCCTTCTGGCCTGAAGTGTATCTGTTAAGAAATCAGCTGACACTCTAATGGGAAATGCCTTGTAAGTAACTTTCTATTTCTCTCTTATTGCCTTTAACTTTTGTCATCTTAATTATAATGTGTCTTGGTATAGGTCTCTTTGTGTTCATCTTGATTGGGACTCTGTGCTTTCCAAACTTGTGACTTTTTCCTTCACCAGATTAAGGAAGTTTTTTCTCGTTACTTCTTTAAACAGGTTCTCCATTCCTTGCTCACTTTCTTCTCCTTCTGGTACCCATTTGATGCAAATGTTGCATTTGATGTCCCAAAGTTCCCTTAAACTTCCCTCCTGCTTTTTAATTTTTTCTTCTTGCTGCTCTAATTGTGTATTTTTTCTACCTTGTCTTCCAAGTCACTGATCTGATCCTCTGCTTCATTCAAACTACTTTTAATTTCCTCCAGTATATATATATATATATATATACATATATATTTTAAAGCCTCACCCAAGGATATTTTTTCCATTGCTTTTCATATAGAGTGGAAGGGAGAGAGAGAAACATCGATGTGAGACATATGGATTGGTTGCCTCTCATACATGCCTTCACTGGGGCTGGGGATTGAGCCTGCAACCAAGGTATGTGCCCTTGACCAGAACTGAACCCAAGACCCTTCAGTCCATGGGCTGATGCTCTAACCACTGAGCAAAAACAGCTATGGCACCTCCAGTGTATTCTTGATGTCAGAGATGCTATTTTTCATTTCCGATTGGTTCTTGTTCATGATTTCTATTTCCTTTTACATGCTACTGTTGCTCCCACTAAGTTCCTTGAGCAGCCTTATAACCTTTCTTTCTGGAACTCTCAGGGTCCATACAAAGCTCACGGGTACCTGGCAGCAGAGTCACCTTTTCTTTCATTTGGGGGTTGTTTCTTTGTCTCCCCATTTTAGCTGTCTCTTTGTGTTTGTTTCTATGTATCAGAGAGAACTGCTATGCCTTCCAGTCTTTGTGGGGTGGTATTATGTAGTAAATGTCCTGTAGGACCCAGTGGTGCAGTCTCCTTGACCTCCTGAGCTGGATGCTCTAGGAATATCCTTTGTGTGGAATATGTGGGTCCTCCTGTTTTAATTGGGTCTTGATTGCTGTTGGCGTGGTCATGTGTGGGACCAACCCTCAGGCTGGATGACTGTGAGGCTCAACTCTGACCTCACTGTGCAAGTTACTGTACAGGTGTGGACTCAATGTGGCTTCTATAGTCCTTGGTTAAAAGTTTCCTCCTTCATATAGTCTCCAGTTAGTATTTCAGGGTGACTGTTCCCCAATTTAATTGTAATTTCCAGTTTGGTTCTGGGAAGCATTGCAAGCAAGATCCCTCTACCCTGCTGCCGTCTTCCTAGAGTTCCTTTTTATCTAGACTCAACACTGCTGTGGTGTTTTTAAGATGTTGTGCCATCCTTCTGAATTCAAAGGGGTGAAGAAGAATCACTGCCATGAGGAAATTCAGACTCACTCCGAGCGTCAGAGCAGGGGCAACAGCTTGAAAGGCACCAGAGACAAACGGGGAGGGACTCTCAGGGTCCATACAAAGCTCACGGGTACCTGGCAGCAGAGTCACCTTGTTGTCCCTCCCCTGGCCCCTGCACTCAGACTCATTCCCCATCGAAGATCTGTTATCTGCTCACTCCAAAACAGGGGTGGTAGATGCAGTTCAAGTGTCTCATCAAAGCTTCATGAGGAGGATTGGGGCGGGGGCAAGCTGGCTCTTCCACCCTGCCTGAGAACTCCAACCTGCTTATCTAATAAGAAGTTTTAAAGCAATCAACAGGCTATGGAATCCAACAGACATGGGGTCTGAAACATGTACTGTTACCCTGAGAAAGTCACATAAACCCTCTAAACTCAGTTTCCTCAAATTCAACATGGACATATTGTTACTGCTTTATGGGACTGATAAGAGGGTTAATATATAATATGTTAAGTATTAATTCCACTCAGCACATAGCAGCTATTAACATTATCACAAACTTCCTGAAAATTTTTCTAAAGCCTGAATTACAAACAGTGTATAAATGTTTTGTTACACATGATAAATTGTACTAGTGAGGCTCTCCTTGAACGGGAAATTCTTTTTATTTTCTTATTATAAAAAATAATATTAAACTCTACTTCACATCACATAAAAAATTACAAAATATAGGTGTAAATCTTCATAACCTTGGATTAGGCAATGATTTCTTAGCTATTATACTTAAAGGACAACAAACAATAGTAAAAATAGGTAAGATACACTTTGTCAAAATTGAAAACTTTTGTGCTTACAAGAACACTATATAGGAAGTGCAAAGAAACCCACAGAGTGGGAGAAAATATTTGCAAATCATATATCTGACAAGGGACCTGTACTGAAACTATATAAAGAACGCTTATAATATCAAAAACAATTGAAAAATGGGCAAAGAAGTTGAGTAGACATGTTTCCAAAGAAGATATACATATGGCCAGTAAGTCCATGAAAAGATGCTCAACATCATTAGTCATTACGGAAATTCAAATCAAAATCACACTGAGATACCACTTCATACCCATTAGGATGGTTGTAATAAAAAAGAAAGATAAGTGTTGGCAAGGATGTGGAGAAACTGGAACTCTCATTCACTGCTGATGGAAATATAGAATGGTACAGATAGTTTGGAAAACGTCAGTTCTTCAAATGATTAAACACAGAGCTGTCATATGATTCAGCACTTCTAGGTAGATAAATCAGAGAAATGAAAACATATATCCATACAAAAACCTGTACATGAATATTCATAGCAGCATTATTCCTACTAGCCAAAAAGTACAAACCACACAATGTCTATCAGCTGATGAATAAATGCGGTATATACATACAATGGAATGTTATTCAGCCATTAAAAAAAAAGTACTGATTTATGCTATATCATCAATAAACCTTGAAAATATTATGCTGAGTGAAAGCAACTAGACACAAAAGGCCACATATTATCTGATTCCATTTATCTAAAATGTTCAGAATAGGCAAGTCAATAAAAATGCCAGAAAATAAATTAGTGGTTGCCTATGGCTGGGGGAATAGGAAATTGTGGGTGGGGCTGGGATAGGGGGAGTAGGATAGCTAAAAGGTGTAAGGTATCTTTGGGATAATGAAAAATGTTCTGGAGCTAGATAATGGTGATGGCTACACAACCTTATAAATACATTAAAAGCCACAAAATTCTACAATTTAAATAGGGAAATTGTATGGTAGGTGAATTATGCCTTAATAAAGCTCTTTAAAAAAAAATGAACAAACAAATTATGCAATCCATAGTATAAACAGTCAGGACAGAGATCACCTTTAGGGAGGGCAGGAAATTCTATTCTGTTCTAAACCTGGGTGGTGTTTTTAACCATGGGAATGCTCTCTCTGATAATTCAGTGTTATACACCTATGAATTGTGAACTTATGTATCTTATACTACAATTAAAAGTTTATTTAAAAGAATAACAGTATTAAAAATATTCCACAGGACTCAAAGGAGCTTTCTAAACAGTAAGCCAAAAGTGACCCTGTCCACGTTTCACTTGAACCTGCTGAGCCTTGACCCTGTGCCACCCTGGATTGGTGTGCTGGGTACACAGAGCATTAGAAAGTGGCCTTGCCTTCAAGTATCTGGGTGGAGTGGGATGGGGATGGGTGGCTACAGGGGAAGAACTGTGGGTTGGGCACTGAGATTGCTATTTGCCAGCTCTGTAATTCTGCCTGAGCTACAGTTTACTCTCCCTGGATTCTGGCTCCCTCACCTGTTAAGGGATGCACTTGCAAATTTTATGGTTCCTTTTATATAAGAAGCCCAAAACCCTCAACAAATCTGCCTGAGAGGGGGCATGGGGTCATGCTGGCAATGGGCTCCCTGTAGCTCAGTAATAAATGTAGACTGGGTGAATAGCCTTAAATATTCCTGAGATTCAGCAAAGGGATGCTTAATTCTGGAAGTAACAGGTTAATGGGAAAATACTTGGGATCTCCTACTCCTGTGGTCTTAAGAGAGAAGGTGTGTTCTCATCACACCAGGAGCAGTTTGGATATGATTTGGCTTGAAGGCAAAGTGATGCTATGACAGGCTTCTCAAAAATTCTTGCACCTGTGTAGATTAGAGACTAACATTATGAACAGACATCAAGGTGGGAAATTATTTTTTTTCCTGAAGCATTTTGTTGATTATCATTTAGCACAGTGATAAAAAATCAATTTGCTAACAGGACATGAAAATATTAGCTATAGCGCTGGCTGGGTGGCTCAGTTGGTTGGTGCATCATCCTATACACCAAAAAGATTGCAGGTTCAATTCCCGGTCAGGGCACATACCTGGCACATACCTGAGGACCAATCACTGTTTCTCACATTGATGTATCTATCTCTTTCTCTCTCTTTCTCTCTCCCCCATTCCTCTTTCTAAACATAGCCTCAGGCAATGATTTAAATAAATACATACATACATACATAAATAAATAAAATCTACATTATATATATAAAAAAAATCAGATGCATTTCTGACCACTTGAAGTGTCTGCTTTCCATTTTTTCCTGGCTACTTTTTCAATGCCTGATGACAGTCTTATACTACTTTCTACTCCTTCAACCTGCTCAAGTTGCAAAGGACAGATCTTTTAGTTTGCACTGAAATATAAATGCTCACTCAGATAACGCATTATATGCTGGCCAGAATACTTGTACTGTGACCAGGAAACTGCTGGTTCAAGGAATGTTAACTGCTAGTCCAAAGGACTCAATTAAACCATGAGCCAGCTGGGTATAAAAGTAAGTATGTTTAGACACAGGTCTTCAAGGCATGGTCTCTGACTCATGCTTGAAGGGTAAAATCAGCTGTGCCATTTCACATCCTTTCTAAAGTTAACCACACTTGCCCAGGACACGTTTACTGTCTAAAGAGTTTTAATGAAAGTCCTGCTCCTCTGGCTAGCCTTTTCTGATCCCCCAATTTGGTATACATGTCCTGCTCTGGGATCCTAGAGCTCCTGCATCATAGCACTCTCCCCAGGGCACTTAACATAACTGCCTGTTGAAGCCTACCCCAGAGAACAGGAGGGTACATTTCCTACTTTTCCTCTTATTCCCAAAGCCAGGCACATATTAGGCCCACAGTGATTGCTTAGTGAGTGAACATTTTTAAACTTCGGGATTAAATAAATCTTTTTTACAGTACTTGATCCTGGGACTCTGCCTAGCTGTTTCTTTGTTTCACTCTGCTCCTGTGCCTGTCTACTAATTAGACATCCTGCAGGTACCGCACAACACTTGCCCTGGAAGTTTATTATATGAACCAAGGAATATTGGATTCCACTGACATGCCTGGGATTATGAGGCTGATGGGAAAATTCATACATTTTCAGCGTGCAGTGAGAAATTTCTCTATTCCATCATAATATAATATTGCCTTGGTAGCATTTTTAAAGGAAATAATTCTTATGAAAATTTTCTGTGGTTTACACGCAGTCATTTGCTAAAAGATGAACATCTAGATTGAAGAGAATGCCCACAGCAGCACTGGGCTAATGAGCAAATATTAAGAGTTTCAAACTGAAATTTATTCTGGGTTTTGGCTGCAACATTCCCATGGGTTATTAATAGGGCAACAAAGTTCACACCCTGTGGAAAAAAAAATAGATCATGCAGACCTAATATGTTACAATCAGGAACTTCCTGACTTCTCCTTAACATTCCCAGTGAAAAAATGAACAATGTAAATCGCCTAAGTGGGTAAAGGGTTTTCAGGTAGGGGACACCTCTAGCCTAAACTGAAATATACCACATCCTCCTTTTATTTTTATTTCAAAGGACCATTAAATAACAAGTGTAGTGAAAGGTTAATGGGCAAAGTTAAACCCTCTTTGTGCTGCAACTTGAATCACAGAGAGTAGAATCCACAGGAAGCTGCTGGTCTTTAAAGTGCTTACCCCTTACCTCACACAGAGGATTAAAACCTTATTTAATGCCCCTGTTCCACATTCCTAAAGAATTACTTCTCTTGATGACTGGTAAGTGCAGTTCTTCTTTATTAGTATAAAGTCAATGAAAGAATCAAAGCTGAATATTATAAATCAGCCCCATTTATATAAAAACTGATTAACCAGTTCTTCAATTTTCCAGGTGATAATATGTTTAAAAAAGATGAAGCTACAGCCCTAAATTTACTGGCACAAGAACAAAAATCCAAAGTCCACAACCACTACCTACAATTATGTAAAACAATGCAGAGTTTAAGAGCAACAGGGTTCACAAACTATTCATAGGCACCTGCTGAAAACATATATAATAAACAAGCAAACGGCTTTTGTCCCACCTGAATTTACCCAGCATACTCAAATGTCAGTTGTCTATAAAGAAATAATTTGCTAGGTGCTAAACATAGTAGACACTAAAATGAATTCCTTCAAATAGGTGTCTAAATCCACTGCTATTTTACCAACTGCTCTAAAAACAAGTACCTGTGAAATACACTGCATTACAAGGAGGCTTCCCTACAGAAACAGAGAGAATGAGAAAAGGCTTCAATATCAGTCTTGTTTTCTTCAGGACCCTTATACTTACCATGCTAATGAATCCCTGCAGCTTTATTTACATTTTTCCTCAGCAACCTCCCAGACTAGAGAGTCCAAACCATACAGGCAGGCGCTGGTTGGGGGAACTCACAGGCATTTGCTTCCAAACTGCCACTGCAATTCCATTCACCAAAACCTGACAAGGCTGTTTAAAAATGCCCTTTCCATGACCCTGCTCTGCTGAAGGTCAAGTACACTATCACTCCCTGTAACTAAGGAAGCAAAATTGACATGTTCCTGCTGTTTCACCAGCTGCTGAAGCAGTCTGTCTAATAATATGATTAATAGCTTCTAGGGAAGATGTATTTTGCTTTACAAAGTTCTCCCTTCACCTAGATTGTTACCTTTGCTAAATGCCCTCCCCTCTCTCCCTTAAAGACCACCTTTCCTGACCTGAGAGCTCACAAGAATGTTATCATGGAGTCCAACCAACTCAAAATAGTCTTAAAACTTTAAGGAGTAGAAGGAAAATTTGGAGAACTCAGAATTACCACGTTCTGCATACAGCATTTTCAACTTCACAGTATATTAAACCACTATTTTTAAAGATACGAGGTCCTTGCAAATTCCCTGTTCATTCAAAGGGAAGGCAATAACTTAACAGTATGCACTGCATACAAAAACACCCATAAGAATAAAAGCACTGGACTCATTTAACAAACATTTGACTACATCCATTCAATACATCCATTTGAATACAGGTCAGAACTCTTGCCTCTGCAGCCTCCCATTCTGGCAGGATGAACACGGGCAGTTAGTGCAAAGACAGAACTGTAATAGGCCATGGAATGGCTTCAAGTCTAAGCCTCACCCTTCCAGCAAGGCTACAGAGGAAAGGGCGCTAGCTCCTGAGGTCACAGTGAATTAGAGGTGGGGTTTGAACTAATACCCAGATTCTCTAACTGCCAGCCAAGAGCACCTGCCACTAAAGCCAACCTGTAGCCTCCTGTTTGACATGGAGACTCACCTGTTTTAACACCTCGACAAACAACTTACATGAAGCAAATACTGGTCAGTCATCAAAAAACAAACAAAAGTCTGGGGGAAGAAAGAGATTTTATGGATATCTACTTTTATATAGGATGGGGGAGTTTAGAGAGGGAAACTAAAATAAGTAGTTCTTCACACTGCTAAAAATTTGTAGGTGTACTAACTTAAAATAATCTAAGTTAAGAGAATATGTCAACCATTTTTCAAATTCTAGCACAAACCTAGGCACCCAACCCAAAAGGAAAAAATTAATCAAGATGGAAGAAATGATTCTCCTCTTTTAAAAGGGAGATTACAGTCCCTCCCTCCCTCAACTATTTAAAATTCTAAGAAACATAACACTATTCACTAAGTACAGCCAATAAATGATGTATAAAAGGAAAGATTAATCCAAGTAAACAAAAAGCTCTAAGGTCCAACTGTTGCAGTCAATAGGTCTGCTCCTCTCATCATAAAAATTTGTTCATGCTCTCTGACCTGGTAATTCTACTTCTGGGAATCCATATTACACAAATTATCCTAAATATAGAAATGACTCTATCAGTGTGTGGTCCTAAATTATTTTTCTAGGGAACACAGGAATTCTCTCTCTCAGGGAATTCATATGAGGCAGAGCCTACCTCCAATTATAGAAGCAGAAAATGCCAGATACTTGCAGGTCTGGTGTCCCTTGGAGGGCAGGGGGTCAATCAGATGCATGAGCCTGAGACTTTGCACTGGCAGCAGGACTGTTAGATAGGACAAGGGTCTCAAGGTCTGCCCCATTCTTACTAAATGTTATTTCTTCCTAATGTTAAAATGTAGCACAGTATTTTGCAGATGCAGCTGTAAATACGATGAGCTGACAGGAACTCAACAGGATAAATGTGGCCAAGAAATCAATCAACATCTAACTAACCAAAGTGTATATAAGCAATGGTTAAGCCTTTCTTCAGGAAGGCAGAGTTTTGGATATGAATCCTGTTTCCTTTACTTGCTAAAGTAAATAAAACTACCTTGTGGTTTTTGAATAGAGCACCCCAAATGGCAAACCCCTTAAGTTTAGTAACAGAAACCCCACATCTGGCCTCAGCAGTGTGGTGTGCATCTGCCTACAGCTTTACTGGACAGGCACTTTGGTGAGATCTGGGGGTATAGTTCCTAGCTACAAAAGCTATTTATCTGGCCCTCCTGGTCACTATCAAGTTATCTACCCATCCATCCTTCCTCACATATATTTTAATTCAAATGTTTTTTAAGAATACCATTTGTTTAAATTTTTTAAAAGTATGTTTTTATTGATTTTTTAAAGAGAGGGGAAGGTAAAGGGAGAGAGAGAGATACATCTATGAGAGAAACATCAGCTGCCTCCTGCATGCCCCCTACTGGGAATCGAGCCCAAAACCCAGGCATGTGCCCTGATTGGAAATCCAGCGAATGACCTTTTGGTGCCAACTGAGCCACACTGGACAGGGCTAAAGATATATTTTTTTAATTTACTGATTTTAAAGAGAGAGGAAAGAGGAGGGAGGGAGGGAGGAAGAAACATGGATTTATTGTTCCACTTATTTATGCATTCACTAGTTGCTTCTTGTATGTGCCCTGACTGGAGATGGAACTTGCAACTTTGGCATAGCAGGATGACACTCTAACTGAGCTACCAGGCCAGGGCAAGAATCCCATTAATAGAGAAAGGTCAAAACCAACTTTAATATCCCATACTAGAAGGTGGGTTAGTAAATTATATTATGCTCTTTTGATACAAAATTATGTAGCTATGACAAAAGGTAGGTCATGCAGGTTATGGAGAAATCTATGGAAAAGATAATTACATTTATTCTGTAAAATAACGAAACACTAAGTTATATGCACACTATGATTACAATGGGATTACACACCTTTGAAAAAAGACTGACGCTGAATATGTTTATTCATTTAATAAAGAGATCTTAATATTGACAGTTTACTATATTCCAGGCACTGTTTTAGACACTGGGAACACAAAAGCAAATGAAAGAAAGTTCCTGCTTTCCTGCAATTTACATTCTAGTGTGATAAACAACAAGTATTCATGTTTGTTAGACAGTGATAAGCATCATGGAGAAAACGAAGAGTAAGGGGGATATAGAGTGAAAGAAGCAGAAGTGGAAATGGTTATTTTATATGGGAGGTGATAAGGTAATAAAAGTGATAGATGTGTCAAAATGGTGGAAATAGGGCTTTCTTCCCCTTTTCAAATTTTTCAGTATGTTACATCACTTTAATGATAAATTTTAAAAAATGTTTCCAAAAACAAAGTTACCTTTTAAAACCAGCAAATAGTGCTAGAAATTGATATGAGTGATGTTATTTTCAACCCTAGTCTGAAATAATGGGTGTTCCTTATACTTCTTTTCCTTATTTTTAAAAGAAAAACCCCTCTTCTACCCATCCAAGAAAAAATAAGAAAATCTTTTTTTTTTTTGTAAGATGATATAAAACACTACTGTGAAAAATAATTCTTAGTCTCCATGCCCTTCTTGCCTATTAAAGAACTGCTACTGATGACATTTTAAAACTAGGCTATGGTTCTGCAATTACAAATCTAAACTGAATCGTTCTAACACACTTAGATAGAATGCCAGCTCCTATTTGGGCAGCTTTGGAAAAGTCCCTTAATTGTTCTAAGCCTCTGTTTACTCATTTGTGAAACTGAAATTAGTACCTCTTATTTCACAGGATATTATGAGGATTAAGTAAGGCAATAAATATAAAGTATAATGTACAGGGGTGGGCAAAAGCAGGTTTAGAGTTGTGAGTATGCGAAACAGAGTTTATTCTTGTATTATTTGTAATTATTGTATTATTTATTTGTATTACAACTGTAAACCTACTCTTGCCCATCCTGTATTATATAAATATAGAGCATTCCTATTATAATTTCCCTGAGGAAATCATGTATAGTGCTAAACCTATGACCCTGAGTAAAATGTTATCTCCTCCTATAACAGATGTTTAGTGTGTGTGTGTGTGTTTTTTGGTGGACAAAATGGCTTTGTTTCTAATTCTCTATTTCCTAAGACCAAAAAAAGGATATGTCTCCAAAGTCTTTTAAAAGTACCAGGCACTAAAGATATACACCTTGATTGCAGTGAGATTAAAGAAAAAAAAAATGTTTTCATTAACTTCAGAGAGAGGAAGGGAGCAGGAGAGAGAGACAGAAACATCAATGATGAGAGTCATTGATCAGCTGCCTCCTGCATGCCCCCTCCTGAGGACTGAGCCCACAACCCAGGCATGTGCCCAGACAGGAATCGAACCACATGACCTCCTGGTTCATGGGTCAACACGCAACCACTGAGCCACGCCGGCCCGGAAGCAGTGAGATTTTTAACAAAGATGTTTTCTGTCCCAAGACATACCATCGGAAATGATTTTGGTAAAGCCCTTTTACAAGGACATCATACTTTCTTGTTCTCTCCTTTTTTGACAATTCTCATCAACTCTTTTTTTCTTACCATATTACAAATAAGTCTAGTCGGACTTATTCTAACACTACTTTCATTCCAGTTCCACTGTTTACATTTCATCTACAAAAAAGCTTCATCTTCTTACTACTCTTAAAGTCATAGCTTAAGTATGTACAACCATCTGACTTCTCCATTATACCTTCTGATAGCTGTGTCTGATCTTTTACATGAAATACACATTACTTTATATTAAACTGCATTCCTTTTATTTCTCCTGCATATAATTATTGTACTATATTGATTTTTAAAAATTATTTGTTTTTGGATGGTTATATTTCCTATGAATATTATTTTGGTATAGTGAAGGGGTCATTAAAAAATACTGCAATAAAAAGGGGGCACTGGTTCCGAAGAAACTGAAAACCCTTAGAAGAGTCACATAGTATGTACTCAATAAATGCTTGCTGAATAAACCACTGACCTAATGAATGGCCCAGCTACTCTAGCATAGAAGGCTATATATATATATATACATGATTGCTGAAAATCTGTTAAAAAAATAAAAAAGCAAAAACTTGAAAAAGTAAAATTCAACCCAGCAGTTCTACTTATCTAGAGAAATACACTCACATGTGAGCCCAAGGAGACATCATATACAAAAATGCTTACTGTAGCACTAATCATGTTTAAGAAAATTTGGAAATGTGTTTCTATAGTGAAGTGGCTAAATAAATATAGCTCTAATCTATGTAATACTATATAACAGTAAACACAACTATGCATATCACTATATCTGAGATAAAGTTTAAAACAGCAACTTGTAGACCATCATATTTAGTGTGATTCCATTTATGTTAAATTTTAAAACATATATTTCTATAGTTACATATTTTAAAGATGTTACTATCACACAAAGCTATCTACAGATTCAATGTAATCCCTATTAAAATGCCAACAATGGCCCTGGCCAGTTTTGCTCAGTGGTTAGGGCATCAGCCTGTGGAATGAAGGGTCTCAGGTTTGATTCAGTCAAGGGCACTTACCTGGGTTGCAACAAGCTCAATCTCAGCCCCAGTCGGGGCTCATGTGGGAGGCAACCAATATGTATGTATGTATGTATGTATGTACGTACGTACGTATGTATGTATGTGTGTGTGTGTGTGCGCACGCGCGCGCACACCTCTCTATCCCTCCCTCCCGCTCTGCCACCCTCTCTTCCCCTTCTACTCTCTGAAAAGCAATGGAAAAAATATCCTCGGGTGAGAATTTAAAAAAAGAAAAAAATGCCAACAATGTTTTTTAGGAGAACAGAAAAATCCATCCTAACCTTTATATGGAATCTCAAGGGACCTGAATTGCTAAAACAATCTTTAAAAATAAGAACAAAGTTGGATGTTCCACACTTCCTGACTTCAAAACTTACTGCAAAGCTACAGTAATTGAATCAGTGTGGTAAAGCGGATAAAAGCAGAAATATAGACCAATATAATACAGAGCTCAGAACCTTGAGGATATCATGCTAACTAAAATAAGCTAGTTGGGGGAAAACACACAAAAAACAAGTTCTATATGATTCCACTTCTATGAGATGTAAGAGTCAAATTCATAGAATGGTGGTTGTCAGGGGCTAGGGATGGGGGAAATGGAGAGTTGTTGTTTAATAAATAGAGTTTCAGTTTTACAAGATAAAAAGGTTGTGGCGATCCATTGTACAACAATGTGAATACACTTAACACTACTGAACTGCATATTTTAAAATGGTTAAGATGGAAATTTCTGTGTTATATGGTTTTTATAATTAAAACAAAAACAATAGAGAGCCCATAAATAAATCTGTGCATATATGTCAAATGATTTTTGAAAAGGGTGCCAAGACTATTTCATATGGGAAAGGACAGTCATTTCAACAAATAGTGGGGGGGAAAACTGAATATCCACATGCAAAAGAATGAAGTTGGACCCATACCTTACACCACATACAAATGGATCATAAATCTAAACATAAGAGTTAAAACTATAAAACTCTTAGAAGAAAACTTAGGGGGAAAGCATGACGTTGGATTTGACACCAAAGGAACAAGCAACAAAGGAGAAATTAGATAAACTGGATACTTCCTTAAAACTAAAAACTTTTTATATCAAAGGGCACTATCAAGAGAGTGAAAAAGCAACCCACAGAATGGGAGAAAATATTTGCAAATCATTTATCTGATGAGGATTTAATATCCAGAATATATAAATAACTTCTACAACTTGACAACAAAACAACCCAATTAAAAAACTGGCAAAGGAGTTGAACAAAAATCTCTAAAGATAACAAATGGCCAATAAGCACATGAAAAGCTGCTCAATGTCACCAGTCATTAGGCAAAAATAAACCCAAACCACAATGAGATACCATATTATACCCATTAGGATGGCTATTATTTAAAAAACCAAGAACCAGAAAATAACAAGTGTTGGTGTGGAAAATAGTATGGTAGTTCCTAAAAAATTAAAAATAAAATTATAATATGATTCAGCAATTCCACTTCTAGGTGTACACCTAAAAGAACTGAAAGAATGAACTTCAAAAACCCATATTCATAGCAGCATTTTTCTGTTTCTTTTCTTTCTCCCTTCTTCCCTCCTTCCTTCCTTTTCTCCCTCCCTTCCTTCCTTTTTTTGAGAGAGAGAAGAGAAACATCGATTGGCTGCCTCCTGACCTAGGATTGAGCCTGCAGCCTCGGCATTTGCCCTGACCAGGAATTGAATGGGTAACCTTTTGGTGCATGGGGTGATGCCCAACCAACTGAGCTACACTGGCCAGGGCCATTGTAGCATTTTTCAAAGTAGTCAAGAGGTGGAAAGCAACTCAGGTGTCCACAGATGGATAAACTGATAAACAAAATGTGGTATATAGATACAATGGAATATTTTTCAGCCTTAAAAGGTAAGAAAATTCTGATATATGCTACAATGTGGATCAACCTTGAGAACATATGCTAAGTGAAATAAGTCTCTCACAAAATGACAAATATTATATAATTCCACTTATATAAGGTACCTAGAGTAGTCAAATTCATAGAGTAAAAATAGTGGTTGGGAATGGCTGGGGGTAGAGGAAATAGGAGTTAGTGTTTAAAGGATACAGAGTTTTAGCAGTTTGGGAAGATGAAAAAGTTCTGAAGATAGATGGTGGTGATGGTTGCAGAATAATATGAATGTACCTAATGCCATAGAACTGTACACTTAAAAAGTGGTTATAATGATAAATCTTATATTTACACAATTAGAAAAAAAACTCCCACCCTGGCCAGGTAGCTCAGTTGGTTAGAGCATTGTCCCAATATATCAAGGCTGTGAGTTCAATCCCCACATACAAAAATCAACGAATGAATGCATAAATAAGTGGAACAAAATCGGTGTTTCTTTCTCTCTCCCCCTTCCTCTCTCTCTAAACTCAACCAGAAAAAAACACCACAAAGAACTCCCTCCCAAAAAAGGACAATGTCTTACACTGATTAAAAAAAAAAAAAAGGCAGAATAAGAATATTTTTAGAAATAAAAAGTTAAATACCAGAAGAAATCAATTTAGAGAGGGAGACTTGGGGACAAGAAGAGGGTAGGGGTGGTTCAGGAGCTTGCTTTTCTGTTTCAAGCCAAACATAGTACTGGCCAACTTTTAAATACATGTATATGTACTACTTTGACAAGAAAATGAAAATTTAAATGACCAGTTTGTAAGAGGGCAGAATAATAAAATTTAATGTAATGAGTTAGTCTTTCCAGGACACTGGAAACCTGAAATCTGAGCAATGACTTTGCTTTCTCCCACTTAAGGATGTAGCCTTGCTAATACTGAGTTTTGCTGAGGAGCTGGAAAAGCCCTATGTTTTTAAATATTCCCTTATATAGAACATTAAGTTTTCTGCCATGGTGATGCAAGCCCTAATGATAAAAAGAGTAATGGGGTTGTAAGAATTTGGCTATTTTCTCAATGATGACAAGACCTTCCTATTCAAAGAGCATCTGATAGCTGCAAGCCCCTTACACAGGCTGGGGCCCAGGAAAAAGTATTGCCAAGATCTGTAAAGCCACCTCACTTACACTGTGGAAACATAAAGCAACTTATACTTTGGGTCTACCAGTGGTCTATTTCTGCCAATCAGTAAGTGACTCAAAGTGCTCCAACACTTAACTCCTAAATTTTTCCTGACTCAAAACATCTTATAGAGTTGAACAGTGTCTTTACTTCATTTAGGCAATGATGAAGAAACACACAGTTTATGTATTTGTCTGTGTGTGTCTGTTTTAAATTTCCAGTTAGGGAAATCTTAACTGTTTAAAAAATACTGAAGCCCTTTAGAAAATTTATTTCATAGATATAAGCAAAATGCTACTGCTGTTAGATATGATCAGTCTTCCACTGCTTTGATTACAAATTCTCAACTGTCAATTATCCCCTTTTAAAAAATTAAACATATTGTTCTTTATCCATAGTCAATTCAACAGTACATAGATTTAGCAGAACCCTGGATTCCATACTTCTGATACTCTGACACTGAATCAATAGTTTTGTTTAATTTGTTTAAATAAGAGTGTTCTTGACTCCTAAAATGTGTTACAATTAAAATTTGGAAAATGACAATATAAAGATAATTGTCTTTATAATCTAGAAAACTAATAGTACTATTAGCATTAAGGATATTTTAAAAAATGAATCTATTGTGTAGTGGCTAAAAGCTGGGCTCTGAAGTCACTCAGATATGGGTTTGAAACCTGGCAAAATAAATCTCAGTTTCCTCTCACTTAAAGTGGGGAAAATAATAATGCTTTCCTTACTGTGTTAATGAAAGTATTAAATGAGATGATGGACTTAGTATAATACCGGACACACTGTATCATACAGTACATGGCATACAGCTAGAGATAAATATCAGGTATATTTATGAAACTGAAATCAAACTTTACAGGGTGGGCAAAAGGTTTACAATTGTGAGTGAGGTGTATTATTAATTATTGTATTATTTCTTTATAAACTGTAAACCTACTTTTGCCCACCCCATATATACAGTCACACACTGCATAACAACATTTTGGTTAACAATGGACTATATATAAAATGGTGGTCCAAAATAATTACAGTGGAGCTGAAAACTTCCTAGTGACTGCATTACTCACGTGTTTTTGGTGAAAACCTACTGTGCTGCCAGTCATATACAAGATGGTACATACAATATATACAGTATATAGTACTTGATAATAATAATAAGCAACTATGTTATTGGTTTATGTATTTACTATACTACACTTTTATCATTATTTGAGTGAACTCTTTACTTCAGCCTCATACATCTCACGTTTATCGTGTCTCCTGATTGTATCATTTTCTCTTTTGATTTAATTTCATGTTGTTTTGTATAGTAAGATGCTGTACAGATGTGTAGTCTCGGAGTAATAGACTATACCAGCAACTTCCAACTGGTGTGCTGCAAGAGGTATACTGGTGTGCCACAAGAAGTTTTAAAACATGCAATACCTATTTAGTCGGGCACTGACCTCTTTTCCCTTAGACTGACAAAAGCCAACACAACAATAGCTGTACGGTGTGAATGAATCAAAATTATACCTATTTTTTTGTCAGATAGGCAAAAAATATTTTTTTTGTGTGCCGCAGAATTTTAGTAGTTTATGTGAACCATGAGATGAAAAATGTTGAAAATCGCTGGACTATACCATATAGCTCAGGCATGCACAAAGAAGGTAGGCTATAATATCCAGGTTTGTGTAAGTACATCCTATGATGTTTGCACAACAACAAAATTGGCTAACAACAAATTTCTCAGATTGTATCCCCATTGTTAAGTGGTACATGACTGTAGTTCAAAGTTATTAAGCTCAAAATTTCAAAGAATACACAAACATACCTATCCCTCAAAATAACAGCAAAGAAATCTAAGGACTATTTTAAATAGGAAGATTGCTTTTGCACTCCTATTAAGAATGCCTTCTCTTATTTTGGAAATCTCCTAAAACTGCACTTTTTGCCATGGGTAACAACAGTTGCACTAAGTTAATACTATGTGAAATTCCATTTCCTGAAGGAAATGAGGTACCTGACAGAAAATTTTAGGTAGCAAATTTTCTGAATGCATACACAAAATATATTTACCTATAAGGTACTATAGGTTAGCCCTATAGGTTGCTAAACTAAACTCTTCCCCTAAAGAATTAATGATAACCTCTTTACAGCAGTGATCCATAACTAGTCTTCAAATCAGCCTCAACTGGAAACTGTATTAAGTGCAAAATAACCCTAAATATTTGAAAAACACACACACCCCAATGGCTTTCAAGATAATTATTCCTATCAGAAACGAAAGCAACAAATAACCACAAGCATTTTGATAGTTGATAGGCCTTTCAAAAATATACTAAAAAATGTATAAAACCCATCTGTTATCATCTTTAGTTAATATTAATAATTATTTGCTGGAGGAAGGGGATGATTAGTTACACTGTTGCCTTAAATTTCATGGTTGATCTAAAATCTGAAAAATCTGCTCACTGCTTTTATTGGTTTAAACTAGCATGTGTGTGTTTAGTTTTTATTTTTAAAAACCCTTTCTTTACATGTCCATTCTTTGATAAATTTGCATCTTTGCCCTAGAAATATGAGTACTAATGCAAAAATACAAAACTGAATCCTTCTAATGGCTCCTGGTTGCAATATGATGCATGGTTTATTGGAGGAGCTTTGGAAGAAGTGAAACAGAATTGGGTCACTGTGCCTTTGGCCAATTATTTGTTTTTGAGCCTAGGTTTCCTCACTTATGAAATGGGAATAATTGATCATACCAACCTCATACAGTTGTTGTAATGACTGAAGTCTTTGCATAGGACCTGGTACAGAGTGAAAAGATCTGGCCCTATTTTTCTCCTTTACACATCAAGTTGCCTGAACACACAAAGCTATTTCATGTCTTTTTATAGGTTTCTGACGTCTGCCACCCCACTTCCTCGTGTCTGTCTGACAAATGTTTACTTGTTATTCAAGACCCATCTCCAGGATCACCTTCCTCACATGGAGTTGTACTTCTCACCCTGCTTTATAATTACTTTTTAACCTGCTCGCGAGAATGCTAAAGGAAGGAACAATGGCTCGTTCACCCCCATACTTCTCAGCACTTAGCAAAATCCCCAGTACATGACAGATGGTCAGTAATGACTGCAGAATGCACAGAATCAGGTTTTCTACCATACTACAATATTAACAGTGTCAGATGTGGAATAAACTAAGACAGAACCTTGGAATTAAAGCTGTACTCACGTTTAGCAAGCATCAGATTCTCTTATCTCTTAGTTCAAGGTAAAATTTTTATTTTCAAATTTTTTTTTTTTTAATATATCTTTATTGATTTCAGAGAGAGGAAAGGAGAGGGAGAGAGATAGAAACATCAATGATGAGAGAGTCATTGATCAAGCCCGCAACCTGGGCATGTGCCCTGACCGGGAATCGAACCCTGATCACCTGGATCCCAGGTCGATGCTCAACCACTGAGCTATGCTCGGCTGGGTAAGGTAAAATTTTTAAAAGTTACCCACTGTATGCAGCTGGGCTACCCTATTCATGCAAAGAAATGGTAAATGTTCTTGATATTTTCATTTTTTCTTCCATGGCAGCATCATCCTGCTTTAGATTTAGATTGCATGCTAACTTCACTGGGGCTCTTTTCAAACAATAGAGCACACTGATGTACTTTTCCTTTCAAAAGCAAGGGTGCCAGCTATTGTGCTAGCCCCTGTCACTCACCTCAGCCACCTGCTGGGTCCCCACTCTGTGCTGAACCAGCCCCTCCATATTTGTAGCCATGGTGAAGCAAGATCATTAGAGAACCTGTTTGGAAAGATGCAGCAACTTCTATCAGGTGGGGAGAAACCAGGCTACTTGAAAAATATCAGCAATCAAAATTCATCTTTGGTAATGCTTTGTGCAGATTTTGCCCTCTATAGAAGACAGAGCCAGCAGGCTAAGGACACATATGGATATGCTGCACCAGATTCTTCAATTACAGGTACCAAAATTAATTAGCAGAAACACTTCAATATGGAAACAAGACTTCCCCTGGTAAATATAGACAAAGACGAATTTGGAACTTTTAACTATCAGGTCTCCTGGGTTGTAACAGCTTGGTTCACCTTTCAGAGAGGTGGGAATCACACCTTTTTGTTTCACTCCCTGTCACATTATGCTGAATAAGAAAGTGGCTATCTGAGAAAGGTGTGAGATCAACTTCCAATACAGAGCACTAGATTGCTATCATCAACTATACTTCTGTTACTAGTGACAGTGTGAGAACCTGCCCAGGTGCTAAAACACCTCCCTCTTAAAAGGCAAATACTATCACTAACAAAGAAAGAAGTAAAGACGCTGCATTATTAAAGTGGTACCCACAAATTTATCAATTTATATTTTTAAGTCTTCATTAAATTAGAAAAACAGACAATTCAGCTTCCTATTAATAGAAAAAAATAGTGCGATCATTTGTAAAAATTGAGGATGATCATCTAAAGATCAAAAATTGTGCTAGTCTCTTGAGTAGGATCATTTGAGTACTAGCACTTTTAATGAGACAGACCCCCTGGTCTCTTCAGTTCATAAAACATAGCTACCCTGAATAGTCCCTAAACCCTTTCCATTATAATACTCTACCGCAAAAAATTCAGGATAAAGGGATTCCACTTTGTACCTGGAAAAATCAGAAAGACTTCATTTTTGACTACACAGGTCCCATGGTTAATAGAAGAACAAAGCTCTGGTATTTATTTCCAGTGTTTACATATAAAAACTATATGGTACTACTGAGTATACAATATACACAAATGCATATACAGTTCATTTGCTTGGCTCTTCCTCAATCACAAACTGGACTATTTTGCAATGTAATTTTACAAACACTTTCCTGTAGTTCTTACCTAAAATATTATAGTACTTATAAGCACGGATCTCTATCAAGTTCTTTCACTCTCTGGCGACTTTCTATATCATTCTATCCACTATTAGATGGCCCCTTCTATGATCATAAGTCCCCCTCAGATTATTTTATTGCTCAAATAGTAATGAGAGAGATGGGAGCATGAAACCGTGATTGAAAGGTATAAAATAACTGGCCCCTGTCTTCAAGGAGTCAAAATCCTATAAAAGCGGGTACTGTAGCAACTGCCACAAGGATACCAGGTCACCAGTGTCAGGGATTCATCTTCACATAAGAGTAAATGGTCTGAAATTACAGAGGTAGTGTTTCTGGTTATTTATTCTTTTTAATAAGTAGTTAAGACTTTTAACCTTTATTTGTTTACTTTTCCTTGTTTCTAGAAGAAAAAGCATAGAGAAACACTCTGGTCTTTTCCCCTAGTTACAATTTGGTTACAACTAATAGAGAAGGAAAAAGCATAATTTCACATGTACCAGAAAAGTAAATTGACTGTTGTTAAAAACACAATTATTGCATGTGAAAAGTCTAGAGTTCCATTTTTCTCTCAAAACAACTCTCAAAAGAACTCTCTAAGGAATAAAGTGGATAAAGACAGCCAATGTTATAAGAAATAAAATCCAAACATGCAGCTGCAACTATTAATTTTATCACTTTTAGGTGTTATTAGCATTTCTGTCACTGTTATTAACAGCAGTTTGATGCAAGAAATATAAGAATTTGAATATCACAGAAATATTATTAGGGAATATTATTATTTAGTATAGAAATAAGAGTGCTAGAAAGGCCTATCTTTCTATTCGGTTTCCCTAAAAGAGGTAGCTTCATCCTTCAAGTTTTGAGTTGAAGTAGATTTAATAGATGACTGACTGCCTGATAAAGATGACTTAGTAACTCAGAAAACCGTCTGTAATGACTCACTTTAACACTAAATTTACAGGATCAACCAACCTCGCATAGAGCTTGCGGGCTCCAAGATACTGCGTACGACCAGTGATTCCAGATATTAGGTCATGAAGAAGGGTAGTCATTAAGATGTTTAGCTTAGAAAACCTAAATATCCTAGATATTAATTCTTTGTTGATCATAAATTATAAGTATCTTCTGCTCTGTAGCACATCTATTTACTTTCTTTATGGTGTCTTTTGATGAACAGAAGTTCCTAAATTTAATGAGGCTGAATTTGTCACTCCTGCCTTTTATAGTTTATATTTTTATGTCTTATTTATAAAAATCCTGTCCTACCTGAGGGTCAAAAGTATAATGTTATGCCCTGGCCGGTGTGGCTTGGTTGGCTAAAGCATAGTCCTCTGCATCAAAGGATCTCAAGTTTGATTCCCACTCAGGCCACATACCTAGGTTGAGGGTTTGATCCCCGGTTGGGGAACATGCAGGAAGTAGCCAATCAATGTTTCTCTTTCTCTCTCTCTCAAATCAATAAAAACATATCCTTGGGTGAGGATTAAAAAAAAAAGTATAATGTATTATAAATGCTTAAGAGTTGTCCCTCACATTTAAGTCCTCAATCCATCTACAAATTGATTCTATGTGTGGATATAATTCTAGGTTCTCTATTCTATTCCACTATTGTTCTACTTACCTTTCTCCATGCCACTACCATTAACATATTACTGCAGCTTTATAATAAATCTTGTTCTCTGTTAAGGCAAGTGCCCCCCTCTCCCCATCTTGCTCTCCTTCCCACACCAACTTCCTAGATCAGCTAAAACACTCACGACCTGGAGCAGCAACCTTTTTTTATACACTTAATTCTTACAATTCTTGATCTCGCTCTTGGTTTTCTGCCTCCAAAGCAGCTTCAGGCATTATCAACAGCAGCTTTGGAACTGCTTAAAAATGATCAAGGAGGAATGTACACCTTCTGGAAAAATAAGCAAAGACAAAGAGTGAGAATGACACAGAGAGAGAGAAATTAAAAGAGAAATCCTTAGGTGACATCAGGAAGTGAGGGAAAATATTTAACTCAAGTGCATATGTTTAAAAAAAAAAAAGATAATACCATGGGGTAAGACTCTTAACCTGAGAGCTACCAGTGACAGGCAGTCCCTAAAGACAGAAAGACCACATAGTAGGAAGGAAAGGTAGAGCACTCTGAAAATGGCTGTCAATTAGGAGGTGTCCCCCTAGAATGAGAAGACCCAGGAAACAGTGTGTTTTGTCCACATGTAGTTTGAAAAACCAATCACTAGCACAATATAATTTTGCATCTGAAGTCTGAAAAAAGAACCTATTGCTTTGATACTACAGACTAGAAAAAACACTTAAAAACAAACTTTTTGGCTAGTGGAGCTAAGCATGATAACACTGATAGAAACCGACATTTACTGAATGATTACTATACATGGGGCACTGTATTAATAAGCACTGTGGACAAAACAACGTATCTCTTGGTACAGAAACCTGAAGTCTTCAAAGGTTGGTCCTTGACCTATTCAGCTTTCTTACCTTTGAAGATTGCTCCCCCCCACAATAATGTTTCCAGAAAAAAACAAATATCTTAAGTAAAAAAAGAAACAACTGCTATAAAATATTTTCCTGATAGTTTAAAACTAATCAAGTTCAACAACTACCAATCCTTTTTAAGTAATTGCTATGAAATAGTAAATGAACTGACTGCTGAGAATAACAATAACAAGAAGAGGAGAAGGAGGAGAAAGTCCTTGTCCTTGAAGAACTTGAGAAGGAAACCAATAAAAGCTATACAATGTAAATGTTACAATGAGTATCCAAAGGAAGAAGCATCTCCCTCTGCCTGTGGGAGCCAATGATAGTTTTATAGGAGAGGAGCTGGGTCTTGAAGGAGGAGTAGAAATTCTATAAGCAAAGAGGAGAATGGGGAGAGTTCTAAGCAGAGATGACAGCTCATACAAACTGGCAGGTATGAAGAAGGGCATATTTGAGGAACAGCAGGAAATCTGGGGGGGAATTGTTGGAGAGATCACGGGAGGAGAGAGGTTAACACTATAGATAACAACCACTAGAGGTTTGGCAGAAAAATGAAGTGATCGTATCTGGATCTTCAAAAAATCCTTTAGGCAACAGCATGGAGATGATAGAGAAGGAGAGACTGTACATGGAGGGACAGTTAGAATGTGGTGGCAACAAAGACTAGGAATGAAGGCATAGTCTTAAAACTCAATTTCAACGTGAGTTTTTCCTGTATAGCACACACATGATAACAGGACATAGTATATAAAAACTATAATACAGACCACAGGATGATGGAAGTAAAACTATTATTGCTTGGCGTTATGCAAGTGTAGGTTTTATAACATATTCTTTCAACTACAATGAGATCAATATCACTCTTTTAAATACAAAGAAGCAGAGAACACTATGGTGACTTTGAATCAGCTCTTCTAGGCTCACGAAAAGTGTACAGCTGACCAAACTTTGCAACCAAGATTTCTTTTGTCAAGCAGAGCTACAGACCCCACTGGAGTGAAAGCTGGGCTCTGACTGGGATCACCTGAATACCCAGTAAGTTGCCAGGACAGCTCAGCTATGTTCTCCACAGGGGCAGGCTTAGGAGCCAGAGTCTCAAATAACAATAACAAGCCCTGGGACAAGGAAACTCTGTCTTTATTGATAGGAATGGGTGAGCCTGCCTTTCTTTTCACAATCAAGTGACTTACATGATCCATATTTATGTATTACATGACCCATAATTATATAACATTCAAAAATACCCACTGATATTTTCTCAGCTAAACAAATATACTGGGTTCTGAGGCTCTGGCACTAAGTTGATCTCTCTGATACTAAACAACATAAGGTTATTGTGAAGACTAGATCTTAAATATGTATATAAAGGGCCTAACACGGTGCCTGGCACATAACAGATATGTAATATATGGAAGCTACTATTGGTACAAGGAGATGGTGCCACTTCTACTTTCCCAAAGAAGTTTGAAAGCAATGATTCAAACTATAAAATGTATATTATACTTAGGAATAGGCCTCTTATTTTGACATAAGATCCACATGAAATTAACTATATTTATATGTATCATATGCTCATACAGCATTTGTAATTCATTGCTAAACTGTATAACTGGGAAAAATGAAAGGACTGAATTAGAATAAGTCTCACAAATATTTAAAAATAAACCAATACCTAATAACTATTTGCAAAATACTACATGGGTACAGAACTTCTTGATAGGTCCAAAGTATTCAGTGTAAGTTTTGTTATGCTGTGATTGTCAGTCTTTTTATTTATACTCATGGGAAAATAAAAACTGAAGAATCTAGATAGCCTGAGAGAGTATTTAAAAAAAGAGAGAAATACATAGCTCAAGATTTGAAATCACAGATCAAGACTTGAAACCAGGAAATGGAAATCAAGTGGCAAATTTAATATAATACAAATGTTCACCAAAAGAAAGGCTCATGGGGATGCCTCTAAGGTTAGGTTCAGATATACATCCTGCCACTTCAATCAGAAACCCTGACACTATTTAGACTAAAAGATTACTTGCTTTTAGGTCAGGTGACTTCCTGCCCTCCACAAGAAACTTATTACAAGTTTGGACTATAAGAAGGGGGTAGCAATAATACATGTGTGCTGGGGCAGAGAAGGTGAGGCGGTGAAGAGTGAACAGTGGGGAAAAGAAGTGGTTCTCATCTATGGAGTCCCCATGCTACCAACCAGGCCAGTGCTACAATTTTCTGTGTGGAGACTTCCCCTAAAAATAAAAAATCATT
Organism: Miniopterus natalensis; assembly: GCF_054644295.1. NCBI lineage: Eukaryota > Metazoa > Chordata > Mammalia > Chiroptera > Miniopteridae > Miniopterus > Miniopterus natalensis. The sequence goes on along the minus strand of NC_142095.1, from coordinate 30,139,618 downwards.
GTACATTGCATGATTTTCCTCACCTTCCCAAGGGTACAAGTGTAAGGGTGATAAGAAATCTCTTCATTTCTATTAGTGTAAGTCAGGGATAGATAGATGAAAGGAAAGCAGGATAGACTTCCTGAGAATCTATAATGTGCCTTATATTAAACGAGGCAACATTTAATCCTTAAAATACCTCTCAGTAGGAATTATTAGCTCTACCAACACATACAGAAAAAAACAGACTTAGAAGTTTAATTAACTTGTTTCAGCTAGTCTTCCAGCTAGTAAGAGGTAGACCTAGGATTCTACTCAGATCTCTTTGACTCTAAGACCACAACATTTCCTCTCTACCACAGTGCCCTTCAAAATAACTTACCCCAAAAAGTCAAGAGGAATGAATTTTAAAAAGTGACAACAGACCAGTCAATTATCTAAGAGAACAAACTGTTTAAATCAATAAGCTAGATCATTTAACAACTTGTTTATACAACCACTAGTTCCTAAATACAGCAGGTCCTCGAATAATGTCATTTTGTTATAATGTAGATGGTATGCCCTAGAAACTTAACTCTTGTTTGTATCAAGTAGCCTATGGTAAAATTCGTTTCAAAATCTATTGACAATGTTATGTGAAGACTTACTGTATGTGCTTTATGTTTCAGTATTGCTCACAGAAGTTTCTGATTTAGCTCCACCAAGATAGTAACATGATGATTCTTTTGGAACTGAAACAGACTTTTCCTGTAAAATTTTACCTACATAATAATCATGTTGATTAAAATAGTGGGGATAACTTTACCATCCCTTTTAAAGTAAAAAATTTTTACTGAAGTACAACATGCAAATATAAAAGTGCACAAATCATAAATGAAACAGCTCAATAAATACTAAGTGAACACAAATGTAAACACCACTCAGGTCAGTAAAATATTACCAAAACCCCAAAAGTCTCTTTTATACCCCCCCATAATCATTTACTTACTCTCCCCCTCTCTTGACTTCTCTTATCATGGACTAGTTTTGCTTGTTTTTGAGCTGTATGTAACATTTGTGTGTGTGTGTGTGTGTGCCTTCTTTAGTTCATTATTTTTGTGATAACCATGAGTAGCTAGTTCATTTTCATTGCTGTATAGTATTACAATGTGTAACTACATCAAAACTTATCCATTCTATAGCTAATGAATATCTAGATTGTTTCTTGTTTGGGGCTCTTAGGACTCCTACTCCTATGAACATTCTTAAACGTGCCTTTTCATGCAGTGCTATTTTTCCTTCATTTGAAAATTCTCCTTTTTAAAAAAGCTTTTACTTCAGAAAATAAACATAAATTTAAATTTCATTTTTAAAAATCTGCATTGCATTAAGTAAGTCAAGAAACATGTTCTAATTGCCAGTCTTTTCAGCCAAGGGCGGACCTAGACTCTGCAATATGTGCTTTAAACCTTGGTAAATGTGTTTTTTTCAATTCCAGGCTTACTTAACTCACTAGTAAAAAGATGCATTACTGCAGAAGCAACAGGGGAAGGTGAGAGGAGAATGAGGGTGGTACACAGAAGCAGGCAGTTACTGAAAGTGCATGTGTGGGCATTCAAGTAAGAAACTTTTTTTTTTGCATAGCTTCTATTAATACATGAACAATAAAGGTAAATAAGGTGGCTCCCAGTAAAACCATGAAGACTTCAAGTTTAAGCCAGCACTGCCAGCCTCTTACTTCTCCTCCTCACTCTTCAGTAGCATTCACCCAATTTTCCAGGCCTCAATTCCCTCTTTTATACCTCCCACTAATCCAAACAGGACAGAGTGATATCCTCTTTTACAACTGGAATGAAATTCCTCCCTATCAATATGTTAACATTTCCAGGGCTTAGAATCTTTGGGGTTACTGTCAATAATGACTGAACAATGGGCTTCACCTCCTATTTAGGGACTTCAGGCCTCTTATTACAGTGGAAGAGGTAATTTTCATTGTCCCTAAAAAATCACACTTTCGCCCGGCCAGTGTGGCTAAGTGGTTGAGCATTGACCTTTGATCCAGGAGATAGTGGTTTGATTCGATTCCCAATCAGGGCACATGCCTGGGTGCTGGCTTGATCCCTAGTAGGGGGTGTGCAGGAAGAAGCCGATTAATGATTCTCTCATCACTGATGTTTCTCTCTCTCTCCCTCTCCCTTCCTCTCTGAAATCAATAGACATATTAAAAAAAAAAAAAAAAAAAATCACACTTTGTCCCTGAGGTTGGCTTTCATCATTATAGGCAACTTGGAGTCCAGGAGTAAATCACAACAGTTGAGAGCCTGAGCTAGCCTATTTCTTTCTTATCCTAACAATTCACTTCCCATCCCTCTGCTCCAAGACTCCCAGATGCGAGGGGTATGAATCTGCTCCTACTCTCCCCATTAACAATGCCTGTGCCAATGTCCTGATCTGAACTTTCACCCTCTCTATCCACTACCCCTCATCATCATTGTGAGCTATGCTAGCTGAGTTGCAATTCCCACAGTCTTGACTTTTGGTACAGAGCGCTCCTGCTGCTTAAATCTCTCTAGCATTCAGGGTACCTGAACAGAGTGGGGAGTGGGTAGCAGAAATAGGTTACAAGGGATATGGGGAAGGCATGGCAGGATGGGAGGGAATTACAAAGAGAATCGCAGCCTCCAGTCATGTTAGGTTGAAAGCAAATGCAACTCCAACAAATAAGAGCTTATCTTTTACAACGTGTGACAGGAACATGAATGTGTCTATTAAGTTAATGATGATAATCATACATGAAGGAAAAGTCAATATTATTTAAGTTCCTCATAACCGGTAATGAAGTATAAAGAGCTAAACTAAACTCTTGCAGAGGAGTTTTGCATCAAATGTAAGGCTGGACTTGAACTCGAAGATGGATTCCTTCACAGATTCTTCCTATGTGGTACTGGTTAAGGGGAACTAGTATCTGCTATAGAAGGTGCCTTGGGACTAAAGGAGCATACGGTATACAGGTGAGAGAACTTAAAAATAAAACCCCCTCATGAGATCCCTCAATATGTGGAGACACTAAGGCAACTAGACACAAGTACAGCCAGTGGGTTTAGTGCCAAGGCTGAAGGGGTTCTGCTCCACACAGGCCCACCTGCCCTGTTCTCTATGTCATTTGGACAAGTGACCCCTATTCCTTGCCCCAATCTTAGTGTTGGCTCCCCCCTCCCATTTTAAAAGTGGGAAATGTATAAGCCTCAGAGAGGCTACCCACTCAAGGTTCCAGAGACAGACAATGAACTGTTACTTGACTCCTTGGAGACAAATGTTAAGACTTCCCAGAATTCCTCATGAAGTGAGGTTATTACACATATGGGTTGTTGTTGTTCTTTCTATAAAGGCATGTTATGTTCATGAAAACAAAATTTCAAGGTCATCTTAAATGCAACTGTTGAGAGCAATAAATAATTTAATGCTGTAAGACAATATATAGCTTTTTCATTAAACTGTCAGTTCTTTGGTTATCCTGAGTAATTAATTCAAGGAATCAAAACTGTTGAATAAACAAGTGATATCCAAAAAATCCTATACAACATAGGAGAAAAAAAAATCCAAAACCAAAGAATAAAATAAAAGTGTGACTGTTAACTGGTTTTAAAATATTATAACATTTTATTTTTAAAATCAGTATTATATGGCCCTGGTCAGTGTGGCTTAGTTGGTTGAGTGACACTGCATGCACTGAGAGGTCAGCAGTTTGATTCCCGGTCAGGGCACATGGGGTTGCAGGCTCAATCCCCAGTAGGGGGTTCGCAGGAAGCAGCTGATGTTTCTCTCATCAATGTTTATCTCCCCACCCCCCCGCTCCCTTCCTCTCTCTCTAAAATCAATTTTAAAAACATTAAAAAAAAAGTATTATATAAAATAAATCAACAAAAACGTTCTATTTACCAGACTTTCCAGCAGAAGCTTGACATATACTTTGCAAAATCAGCTTTTAACCTTGGTAAAGCAATTAAAAAGTGATACTCAATAATTTTGTTACACAAATCAATTTATCTTTGGAAAGATAAATATTTAAAACTAATGGCTACATCAAAATTAAAAACTTCTGCACAGCAAAAGAAACCATCAACAGAATGAAAAGGCATCCCACTGTATGAGAGAACATATTTGCCAATGATACATCTGATAAGGGGTTAATTTCCAAAATATATAACAAACTCATATAACTTAACAAAAGGAAGACAAACAATCCAATTAAAAAATGGGCAAAGGACCTGAATAGACACTTCTTCAAAGAGGACATACAGATGGCCAAGAAACATAAGAAAAAATGCTCAAAGCCACTAATCAGAGAGATGCAAATCAAAACTGCAATAGGTATCACCTCACACCTGCCAGAATGGCCACCATCAACAAATCAACAAACTACAAGTGCTGGAGAGGATGTGGAGAAAGGGGAACCCTAGTACACTGCTGATAGGAACGCAGGCTGGGGCAGCCACTATGAAAAACAGTATGAATGTTCTTCAAAAAATTAAAAATGGAAGTGCCATTTGACCCAGTCATCCCACTTCTAGGAATATATCCTAAGAATCCTGAAACACTAATCAGAAAAAAATATATGCACCCTTATGTTCATATCAGAGCTATTTACAATAGCTAAGATCTAGAAACAGCCCAAGGGCCATCAGTAGATGAGTGGATAAAAAAGTTGTGGTACATTTACACTATGGAATACTACGCAGCTGTAAAAAAGAAAGGATCTCTTACCCTTTGAGGCAGCACGGAGACTATTACACTAAATGAAATAAGCCAGTTAGAGAAAGACAAATACCACATGATCTCACTTATAGGCGGAATCTAATGAACAAAATAAACTAACAAACAAAATAGATCCAGAAACATGTAAGCATGGAACAAACTGATGAATCTCAGAGGGAAGGGGGGGCAGAAGATTAACCTAAGACCTTATGCATAACCCATGGCCAGAGACAATGGTGTGGTGAAGGCAGGAGCGGGGGGAGGGGGTGAATGGGGGGAAAAGAGGGGGATATCTGTAATACTTCCAACAATAAAAACAAATTTTTAAAAATAATAAAAATAATGGCTACAAAGACTTTCAACTCTCAACTCCCTGCAAACCTACTTAAAGGGTTCTTCTCTGTTCTCTTATCCCTTGTGATAAAGACCAGCATTTTTAATTTCAAGAAAATCACACTGGTGCTTTGTTTCTTCAGTTAAAGTAAATGACATGATTATATTTGGGCTGTTTATTAATGAGCTCCATATGAACTCATTAACTTTCATGTAATTTACTTTGTAATGCAGCTCATTATTGAATTACCTATTTCTTGTTTTAAAAAACTAAACATATGCCCTGGCTCAGTGGTTAGAGTGTCAGCCTGTGGACTGAAGGGTCCCAGGTTTGATTCCAGCCAAGGGCACATACCTGGGTTGCAGGCTCCATCCCAGCCCTGGTCAGGGCATGTTTTGGAGGCAACCAATTGATGTTTCTCTCTCCCTCTTTCTCCTTTCCACTCTCAATGGAAAAAATATCCTCAGGTGAGGATTTAAAAAAAGAAAACAAACAAACAAAAATAACTAAACATAAAATCAACATATAAGTGGGTAAAGAGAGATTCATCTGCGTTATCCATATTCATGTCTGCTGTCAGTGCCATATGAGGGATCACTTCCTAAATTCATCTAAATACTGTAAGAGACATTTTATTGCTGGCAATGCTATCTGAATTGCCAAACAAGCCCCCACAAAAAGGTACCATTAATGAGCACAACTTAGGTATCAGTGATATCATAAATTATCAATTCATTCATTCATTCAACAAATAGTGCCAAGCACTGTGCTAAGTGCCGGAAGTATAATGATGAACAAAATAATTCCTGCTCTCATAAAGCTTACTGTATGGTAAGTGGAACAAATATCAAATCATCATATAATGGAGTATAATTACAAAGCGAGGCAAAGGTTATAATGGAAAAACCACAGTGTAGTCAAGTAAAAGAATCTGATCTAAATGGACACTGGCATGAGAGAGAGCTACTCTAAGGAAGTGATGCTTGAGCTGGGGGGGGGGTGGTGGGGTGGTGGTGTGTGTGTGTGTGTGTGTGTGTATATATATATATATATATAGAGAGAGAGAGAGAGAGAGAGAGAGAGAGAGAGGGAGGGAGGGAGAGAGAGAGAGAGACATGTGAATCCTCAGGCTGAGGGAACAGCATGTGAAAGGGCTTGGGGTTAAGGTAAGCAGCAGTGTCAAGGAAGTTAGAGCACAGGGGATTAGGGGTACAGGGATAAGAAAATGATGGAACATCTTAGAAAGGTTTTAAAACAGGTAGCTGGAAAAGAGGCTCCACAATTACATCAGTCTTAGTGGGGCTTGAACAACGTAATGCTTGTAAGAGTTTTGTAAATTGTAAAGCACCCCATACTTTTTGTTAGTACTATTAGTTCCACTACTTTGTTTTCTAAATAAATTTTTTGTCTGGATGCCAATTAACAACCAAAAGCAGAAGAGCCAAAACTAGAACCCCAGTGTTCTAATCTAGTGTTTTTCCCCTATACCACACTGACTAAAAATGTCACTATTTATATCCTTTAACTAGTCCAATATCTTTATCAGACAGCTAGTGCTTCATGACAATAATTATGAGTATTTACTATGTGCAAGGTGCTGTTGTTCTAAGCTCTTTATTTACATTAACTCATTTAACCCTCAATTCTAAAAGGAAGGTTCTATTATTGTCCAGATGAGGACACTAAGGCTCAAAAAAGTAACTTACCCAAAGTCACACAGCTAATAAATGTTGGCACTGTTAACCAACACACTAATTAGCTTTTGCTTTAGCTTTTGCTTAAAACATTTTGTATATGTATATATGCATATATGTATGCATATGTATGGGTGGTGAGAGGAAGAAAACAGAACTGCATAGAACCACAATCACATATACTTGAGGACATAGATCAGTATTTTAATCATCTCTGTATTCCCAGTCTAGCACCTAGTTCCTGGAGTATTCCTGGGGCTCAGCAAATACTTGATCAAGTGAAGATGAATATAAGGGGCTGACAAAGGATTTGCACCTGTGATTTTCTGAGGCTTTTCTCTCAAGTCATATACTCATCAGCAATTCATTTGATGGCTATATTTTCCTTGACTTTCTTTTTTATTGTTAAGTTGAAGATTTATTGTTACCTTTGTCATATTTCATAGACTTCAGCCTGGAAATAGAGTGGAATAATGGAAAGAACGAAGTAGTCCCAAACAATCTCCAGCCAACAACTGGTCTGTTCTCAATCACACCAAAAGCTTTTCCTCCTGGGACTTTACACTTGTGGTTCTCATTTTCTATCCTCCTGCCTTCCTTCGGTTCCTCCGTTCAAACATAACTTCTTTACAGAGGCCTTCTCTGATCACCTAATGTAAATTCGTCTCCTCATGCCTTCTTTAATAATCCAGTTTCATTTCTTCTCTGGAATTTGCCATTGTCCGAAATCATCTAGTTGTCTGTTCATCTCCATCCCCAATTCTAGGAAGGCAGAGGCCTTGTCTAGCTGGTTCTCTGGATGTATCCCCAGTGCCCCAACCTAAGCAAATAAGAATTTAGTCAACGAACGAGAAGAGAATTACCTGATTCACCTGTGTTCTCTCAAACCCTCAATATACTTAGGCTTTCCACTCCCGGTGCTTCTAAATCCAATTTTCAACAACACCACCATTTTTACATTACTTTGGGGTTCACAAAGTAGCCTGGACTCCATTTTCTGAGTAGCACTCAACGATCCTGAGAAGGAAGGTCCGGCCTAGCAAAGACGCCCATTCTCTCCATTTTACAATCTATGAAACTGAGCCGAAGAGAATTAGCCCGCGGCTGCGCCGGAAATACGGAAAGGGCCCTGAAAAATGTCCAGATCCCGAAGTCTTTCCCAGGAGTGAGCGACGTGGATTCAAGATGCTTAGCCACCTTTATTACTATTGTTCTCCATTACTCATCTTCGACGCGTTCCAGGCAGGGGTAAGCCGCCCGGCCCCTAGCAGGGTCCCGGTGCACCCCACACTCCAGCCCCGGCCGCGCCCCCCAAGACCCCAAAGCCCTTGAAGCCACGCCCGGCCTCTGCTCCCTCCCCAAAAGGACTCCCCGCGGGGACCGCCCTCTCCTGCCCGGGCCAATCAGCAGAACGTCGGAGGGCGGAGCAGCAGGTCCCGGCCCCCCCCGTCTGGGCATCAATTGGTCGGCAAAGCCGTCGCTCACGAGGTCGCACTCCGTACCCGCCTTCCACCCTCCCCTTCAAAAAAAACGGCGGTTGGGCAGCGGCGGCCGCCAACGGCACACGAGGAGCCGAGGGGCGAGGAGCCGGGGAGTGAGGGAAGGAGGGACTGCAGGGAGGAGGAGGAGGTTGACAAGGAGGAGGAGGGGAGCTCGGCCCAGCCAGAGCCATCTCCATCGAGCACAAAATGGCGGCGCTGGCGAAGGGCCAACTGTGAGGCGGGGCCGCGGCCATTCCCCCTCTATCCCCACCCTCGCGCCGGCCGGGCCGGCCAGGGGGCCCCGCTCGTTGCTCCCGGCGCGGGCGGGGAGGGGAAGGGAGCGGCCCGGCCCACTATGCAAAGCGTCCGGAGCCGCCGCTGCCGCCCCGTGGCAAAGGTAAAAGGGGTCGGGTTCAGCCGCCGCCACGGCGCCTCCATGTCCGCGCGCCAGGCCCGCCCCCTCCGCCGCCGGCCCGACCCCGCCCCAGCCCTTTTTCAATTTTACCTCAGGATTTGGCGCCAAAGCGACCTCGAAGCAGGTCCCGTGTCTGCGGCGGGCGGCCCCCGGCGCGGAGGGCAGGGCGCGGGGAGGCCGGGCTCCCGGCGTTGGCGGATGGCGGGAGCCCCGGGGCCGCAGGCTCGTGGGGCAGCGGGCGAGAGACGAGACGCCGAGGTGGAAGCAGGGGCGGGCCCGGGGGCGCCGCTGGGGTCGCGGGGAAGGGGGGGTTTGTTATTGTTTTTGTCAGTGAAAGGTCAGAGTTCGTGACCCCGGTGCCGCTGCCGCCGCCGCCCGCGCGCTGGTAGGAGGAGGGCGAATGTTCTTCTTCCTCTTCCCAGCGCCTGCCTCGCCGCGGCCGCGGGGGGCGGGCGAGCACGCGATTGGCTGAGCCACGCGAGCGCACCGGAACGCCGCGGCGGGCTCCGCTTCCTCCGGCCCCTGGCGGGCCGGGCGGCGGCAGCGGTAGGCCAGGTGCCTTGGTGTTCTCCGTCGGTCCCGAGGCCTCGAGCCGGGACTCGACACTGCGGTCAGACGAAAATGGAATTTAAGTGGCGCAGCCGTCACAGTGCTCAGGTAAAGAAAGGGTGGTTGGTCATTTTAAAAACCTGGGAACGCGGGGCACCACTATTCTGGTGCAAGCCCGCCCCTCCCTTGGGAGCGCGAGCCTCCAGGCTAGGCGGGGACTGTTCTCGCTGTGACATCCTTCACCACGGCCTCCTGCCGAGCTGGAGACTGTGTTTGTTGATTGAAGATTTGGTGACGCTGCAGAGCGCCTGTAGGTGGGAAGGGGGTGGTTTATTGTGTAGGTTTCAACTGTTCGGGCCCTACTCCGTACAGATGGTTTTTTTATTTAGGTTTTAAAGGTCCGAGGATGCGCCAGCTCTTGCTAGTTATCAGGTGAAGTGTTGAAATCCTTCCAAACCTATTATTTATGATCTCTTAGTGAACGGATGAACCAAATTTTGAGTCCGTGCTCTTACCCTCGCGATTTGGAACTAGTAGACAGTGATACGGGAGTATATTGGTTAGAGCGTCCTCCCGTGCATCTAAAAGGTTTCGGGTTCGATCCCCTGTCGGGGCACGGGGCGGGAGGCAGTCAATCGATGTTTCCCTCTCCCTCTCTCTAAAATAAAATAGTAAAATCATTAAACATATCCTCGGGTGAGGATTAAGAAAAAAAAAGTATATAAAATAACTTTGCAAAATAGCTTAAATATACAAGGAAAATTGCTTCTCTTGATCCTATGAATCTTGAGTTGTAGGCTTAGATATTTCTCTTTTTAAGTTACAGTTTTGACTTGCTTTGGAGGGTGCAGACCACTTATTTATCCTAGATGCCCTGAAGTGTTTAGGATGGACTCTCCTTGATTGTCATTCTCTGTAGGCCTAAGATCCTCTGCTAATTGATTTCTTTCCTGCACTTTTCTTGTTTATTATGAATGAGTGCTGTTTCCAAGATAGATAGGTTAATCTTAAACAGCTATTTGGGCTTTTGTCAGGGTGACCCCAACTTTGAGTATTTTGTCCTTAATCTTTTAATATTTCCATTTGATAGGAGATGCTTTAAACACATCCATTTTCCTTTCTTCCTTGTTGTCACCCTGCAATGAAGTGGAGAAAACAGTTAAATTTTGTAATATCATGATGACATTCTTGAAGTTGGAAGGGGCCTCAAGAGATGATACGGTCAAATCCTCTTCTGGCAGGAAGATTTTACAGGAGAGATGGATAAGAACCAGAAAGTCAAGTGATGTGCCTAAGGTAACAGTATTTTAATGGGCCATCCTTGTAGACATGAACTGCTTTGCAATTGTGGATTCTTTCTCTTTCTTTTTTTAAATGTTTTTATTGATTTTGGAGAGAGGAAGAGAGAAGTATCAGTGGTGAGAGAGAGTCATTGATCGGCTGCCTCCTGCAATCCTCCTACCAGGGATCTAGTCTGAAACCTGGTCATGTGCCCTGACTGGGAATCGAACCTCCATCTCCTGGATCATAGGTCAATGGTCAACCACTGAGTCACACCAGCTGGGCATGTGGATTGTTTTTCAAAAATTAAGTTTTTAATGTTAAATATCGTTTCTAGATCTAGTGTAAAAATTCACACATCAATGAATTTTGGGGTTTTTATTGCAGACACATTACAGTTGTACTAGATTTTGAAATGAGTACTAAACAATATGTCCAATGCTCAAAAGCTACCAGAGCAGTAAATGAAGTCAGGGCTCTGATGTAGTTTGACATTAAGGGTTATGCTATAAACTGTGCTGCATCTGTTTGCCCTATTTATAATAGTACTCGGTAAATTTTCAGTTAAAGGTTAGTTATTTAGTATTAAAAGTAGCAAGGGTTCATAATCTTGACCCACTTGAGCAGCTTTTCTTCCCCTGAAAACATGCACATGTAAACACAGATTGCAAATAACATTACTAGGTAATAAGCCTTTACAGCTGAGGTCAGCACTGACATTGTGCTATATTTTGCTCCATTGTGTTTTTGCTAGAAATCTTTTTGGTAAGCACTCTTTAAGTGGCTTTGTAACACTTGATGGATTTTAAAATCACAAAATATATTCAAGTTGTATTTTACTAGCTATACTTTTTTTTTTTTTTAACTGTCAATTATTAAGAAGTATCCATATTTGCATTAACAGTGCTTTTAACATTGTTCTGTCAACTTTTAAAACAAAGGCTTCTTGACTGGGGAACTGCTGGGCCCCTACGGGTTCTAAAGCAGTAAGCTTTGGGTGGGGCCTGGCATCAGCATTTCTACTGAGCCTGAATCACTAATCCAATTTCAAAAATATTAATTGACAAGAACCCCCAACAACAACAAACCCACAAAACTTTGCTTCACCTTTTTGAAATGCAGGTTAGGATAATTTTTCTTTTTTACTCTTTTACCATGCCTGAAGATTATTCATTCACAGGGACAGGGGACTCCACGGGAGTGTGAAATATCTGCCCTTGTGTGTGTATATAGGTCGTTCTGGCACCTACCTGGACTGTGAGTTCTGTATCAAGATGTGCCTTGTCCTTTTCTGTCTTAGCCTTTAACACAGTACCTACTACAAAGTGGTATGACGTGGACATTATTGAAAGAATGCTTTTCCCAACAACAGTGTATGGCAAACAGTAATCATATTGTCCTGTCTGTTTTTGTTTGTATTTTTACAGATGAACTCGATGAAAACAAGGTTTGGTGACTTCCCTGAGCTGGGATGTGAGCCTGGGGGCTTCTGGCTCCTTGTACAGTGCTCTGTGGATGAGACCCAGGTGTTCTCTTTGATCTTTTTTTTCCCCCCCACATGCTTAACCAGTCTGTTTTGCAGTCAATCATTAATTGACTTGCCTTTGAGCTTTTAGAGAGCAGGAACTATATTATATCATGAAGTTTCATTTTGTACCTAGCACAGAGTAAACTTTTTGCCATCTGAGGGTATTTTAAATTTGCATTTAAAAGATAAATGTTGAGTCGGTGAACATCAAATTTTGATTAAATGATAGTTGCAGATGCTCTAAGTTACTATTATCAAGGGATAGGGGAGATTTATTTTATTTGTAAGAGTACTGCTTTTGTGATAGCATTAATAATGGTTTTCCTTTTTATTTTCATAGACTAGGAAGGCTTTAATTACCTTCATAAGTACTTAATGTACATCTTTGTATCAATTTTTCTGTAATAGCTTATGCTTTATTACTATATATAGTAATATTTTATGAAACTTATGTTTATATCATGTAATTGTGACATGTTTATAAAATAAACTTTTAAACCTATAATTGTCATTTGCCTTGTTTTTTAAGAATGTGGAATCTGAACAGATGTAATTGCAGAATACCAGATTGCATGTTCCTTACATTTACATATTATCCTGTCTAATCTTCACAGTAATTATATTACCTTGTTTTTACAGCTAAAGAGGCTGAGACATTAAATAGAGGAGAATGTCTTCTCCAAAGTTACATGGCTAGCAAGTGGTGGAACATTTATTAATAGTTATTTCTGCTTATTTTTTCTCTTCTGTTCTTGAGGACTCTGAGGAAGGAAACACTCTCTCCTACTCACCTCCATGATTGTCCAAGTCAAGCTTTGTTATAGTAGAAGGCTAATTGGAGAGGTCTTAACTTCTATAAAAATGGCCCTTGTTTTTCCTAGGAAGAGAAAAGAGAAAGACTGACCCTGTGGTGAACTGGTCCAGAAGGAGGTGGGACACAGGAACACCAGAAGAGTGAATACCAGAGCCTCATCCAGCAGGACTTTTACTGAGAGTCATGTCCCTTTAGTTTCTGACCTAGGGTTTCCTGGGCCTTGAAAAGGTGTTATTTCCAAGTTGTACTTGGCTCAAATATCTTGAAGCATGATGTAAAATTAAATTATCTTCTCAAAAAATGTACCTGCTCTCAGTCCCCTGGTTTAGGATACGGATTGCTCAGAAGGATGTTTTTATTTTTTTTACTATTTTTTAAAGAGCCACTTTATTTGACACAAAATGAAAGTGAGTCACTTGAGTTCTTGCTGTATAGGCCGTCTTTTTAAAATGTTTCAAAATACTCACTTTGAACATGCTGCCAATCAAATGAAGATCTACAGATGGCATTTACCCCTTTTTTGCTTCATAACAAAAGAGGATCTGCAATCATTTTTATGGAAGATTATGTGATGGTCAAAGGGAACAGCTCATCTGATGGGCGGGTCAGCAAAGGATGTTAAGGATTTCTTAATATGTTTTTACTGATTTCAGAGAGGAAGGGGGGGAGGGGGAGAAACATCAATGATGAATCACCGGGGCATGTGCCCTGACCAGGAATTGAACCAGGACCTCCTGGATCATTGGTTGATGCTCAACCACTGAGCCACGCAGGCCAGGCAGGGTGTTTGGGGGGTTTTGTTTGTTTTTATTTTTCAAGTTACAAAAGTACATTTATTTTTTTATCCTCACCCGAGGATATTTTTTCTACTACTTTTTTGGAGAGAGAGAAAAAAAACATTAATGTGAGAGAGACACATCAATTGGTTGCCTCCCACATACTTCCCAGCCAGGGCAGGGGATGAAAACTGCAACCAAATTACATAACATGCCCTTGACCTGAATTGAACCCAACAACCTTCAGTCCGAGGTCTGAAGCTATATCCACTGAGCCAAACCAGCCAGGGCAAAAGTACACTTATTTTACATTTTATTTACAAGAGAATAGTATAACTAATAAGGAACAAAGGAAATGATAGGCATACATACTTACATAGCAAGAATAGGCAAAACTTACGAAGATTCTTTAAATACTGGCATTTATCAAGTCAGTTTCTAAGAATGATTACCAGCAGGAAGAATTTTAGGAGGTTCAACCTATATGATTTAAGCTTTCGGGGGCAGAAATGTTGATCATACTCTGTTGACTGTGATTGTTAGCCTGTTGTCATGCTACTCTGTCAACACAGGACGCCCTTTCCTGTAAGACAGCATCAGATTCTCTGACAGTGTAGAGAACTTGTTCTGGGGAATCTTTCCCATGATCACCAGGAAGGACATCACGAGGGTGGCCACATAGTCATTAAGTTTCTCCAGAGAAGAGTTCCGTGGAAGGGGGTGTTTACTGGCTGGGCACCACCTTTGTGGTAGTACTGTGTCTAGCTCAGTTAGCCTGGTTTTCCCCTCAAATATTCACTTCTTTGGCCATATATTTCTTACAATGTTCGGCATAGTGTCGAATTCTAAGAGATGTCTTGCAATCTTGTCTGATGGTATCAGTGCCAGCTCTCATGCTTATATCATTTCAGACACTCTTGGGTCTTACTTTTCTTCAGTCAAGGATCTGAATATACACTGCAGATATACCCTGTAAACTGGCACTTCTACCACAGACTCGCAGTCTGGCAGCAAGCCGAGATCACTGCCCAGGACTAAGCTAAGTTTTTATTCTTATTCAAGGTGTAGCTGAGCTACCACCTCCTCTATGAAACCTTCCCAGACTCTCCCAACCCCAAATAACCCTGCCCATGCACAGTCTCCTGAGGCACTTGTAGACTCTATAGCTGCCTGGGTCCCACTCCAGACCTGCCAAAAGGGGAACCCCAGGAGAAAGATGTGGACCATGGGAGGAACTGACCTCGACTTAGGGGTGGCTATCTCAGACCGTAGACAGGGTTCTGAACCTACACAGCAGTCCCCATGGGCCAGTGCTCCCTCTGGCTGCTCCTCTCCACTTGCCGCCATCAGTCTGGTAGAATGGCGCAGGTTCTGGTTGCAGCATGTTGCAAATTTGTGGTCTCACCCCAGACACACTGCTCTGGCTTCACATAGCTGACAGGCTCAGCATTGTGCACTGCTTGCATTAGCTGATTTTATTTCTGAAAATAGTCCCCTTTCTTGGGGATGCAACCCCACCTCTCGGGGAGGGAGGGGGGCCTCAGAGGTGTTCTGTGAATACATGCTCTCTTCCTCTTGGACCTACTGTGTTCCAAGATGAGACTTCTTGTCAACTCTCATAGAACACATGTTAACCATAATCTTCGGGCTTCTCTTTTCACCATACAATGCAAATTCTTAAAGGGTTTGAGAATAGTAATTGATCAATATTTAGATTATTATTATTTATAAATCCATCTTAGAAATTCTGATCTGTTCCTTTATGTGAGAAAAATGTGCTGAATCCCTTAAGTCACTTACCTTAAAGGTCCTTCATATTTGAGTTTTCATTCTAACATCAATTATTAAATAACACTAGAAAGCAGTGTATATAAACAATTTTTTTAAAGCATGTGTATTTGGGTTTTAAATATGCAGTTTCCCATCTTCAGTTAAAGTAAATCTTGTGCATATAATTGCAAAAACATAGAACTGTATTTATTCACTGTTACAATTAATGTACTGAAATAATGTTGGATTATATGCATGGATTATATATATAATAACATTTAATGATTTTGCTTGGATACCAAAATGCAAAATATAGGCTGACTTAACATCATGTTTGTTATGACTTTGGAGAAAAGATTCCTACTGCTTGGTTCTCTGCAGTCAGAGATTTCTGTCAGTTATAGAAAAGAATTCGTATTGCAGGTGTCAGAAAATCACTCATAGTATCAGTTCACACACATTCAAGGCAAGCGATATGATGAAGCAGTTACAAGTGTGGGCTTTGCCAATTATGAGTGTGTGAAACTGGGTGACCTAATGTTTGTAACTCCCCGCCCTCCACACATACAGCAATTTCCTCATTTGCAAAATGGTAATACTAGAACTCACCTCAGCAAGACCTGGGAGAATTAAATGAAGTAACAGGGTTAAAGTGCTTAGAGCACTTCATGCAGAGATGCTTGCTGTTATTTCTTGCTAATAATTACATCCTGGTCTTCTAGGAGCCCGTGAGAGGTCAGTGCTGTTTAGCTGCTGGTATAACACTTGTGTTTGATTAGGGGCTTAAAAGATCAATAACATCAAACCAGCCTCCCCAATACCACTTACAGTAATAGTAGTAGTTGCCCAGATAATTGCCCTGTAAGTTATTCTATCACTAGAATAATCTCCCAAATCCATGGCAAGGCACAGCCCTTTCACTACACTAATTCAAACCATAGACTTCTTTCCAGAAGATGTGGTCCAGCGGGTGGACACAATGGGTGAATCCCTAGCAGCCATCCCACCTCCACTGCCCAGCTGACTGGTCTGTGCCAGTCACGGTGGGCCCTTTCCTAGTGACTATCTCAGGAGAGGGCAGGCGTAAGTGTGATCCTGAAACAGTGCAGAGGTCCTGCTGGGTGCTTCTAGGAAAAAGCTAGCTACAGGAAGCTAAGCTCTCTCTCCGTGGTGGCTGGGAACAGACAAGCCTGTAATCCCAACCATCAGTGTCAGTCACCAATCAGCCTCTTGGTAACCAGCCCTGGAATCAAGCTGACAGTGGACAGGTCAGAGAAACCCAAGGAGCTTGGCTCTTGGGGATACTCTCTAAGCCTGAACCTGCCCTGCTTTTGCATCTCTTCTTGTTGAGCTAGTTTTGTAATTGTTTAAATCAGCATGAGGTTGGTTTTCCTTTACTTGCTCTTGAAAAGAGACAACTGACTATAAACACTTGGAAGCACAGAAGCTTACCTGATCGCAGAAGCTGCAAATCACAGGCCAAATCAATTCACAGAATATTCCAGCATGCTGTAACTTTGTCCTGTAGCAGAAAAGAACTCTGGCTCCTGCCTGTTCCTACCACTCCTAGCTGAGGTGGCCTCAGTCTCCATTTAAGGCTTCAGTGTTCAGTGATGACATTTATATTGTCAATCAAATGAAAGACTGAACTAAATGAAGAAAAGACTAATTATATTATCTTTCAGTGACTGTAGCAGGGCTGTCAGGGTTTTTGACACTGGCTTGCATGGTGCATGCCCAAAGGTCAACCTGAGCATCAGCCCCTCACTCCACCCCTGCACACAGGACTAGGCTGCATCCAAGGGAGGATGAGTGGTCAGTCTGTCTGTCACTCAAAGTGTGTTTTTGATATGTAAAAGAGTTATTATTAGGACCCAGGAACTCATCAATGTCCTTGGATACTACTGTGTTTCTAGTGTGCTTTGTGTTAGTAATAATGAACAGAATTCTTCCGACTTACTGAGACTAATTCAGGCTGGAAAGACACACTTTCAGCCTGCAGAGAAGGTGTGAAGCCACCATAATCTAAGTGCTGCTGGCTTCCAGTAAAACCTTGCATTTTATAAAATGTCACTGATTCTGACAAGCAAGCAGAGGCCGACCCTGCAGAGGTCTGTGTTTTCCTGATTCGCATGTGGAGAGCTCAGGGAGAGGTCACTGAAAGCAAACAGGGAAGAAAAGACCCGATGAAGAGAGAAGTTCACGCTACCCACGCCTGGCACTCTCCAGGCCTGGTTTCTCTTTCTTACCATTTTCTTTTTCTTTTTTAATCATCACCCAAGGATATGTTTTTATTGATTAAAAAAAATTTTTTTTTTAGAGAGGGAGAGAGAAACTGATGTGAGAGAGATACATTGATTGGTTGCCTGCTGTATGCACCCCAACCGGGTATCGAACCCGAAACCTAGATATGTGCCCTGACTGGGAACCAAACCTGCAACCCTTTAGTGTATGGGACGATGCTCTAACCAACTGGGCCACCCGGCCAGGGCTCTTTCTTGCCATTTTCATGGAAAAGAAGGAAGGTATTTTTTGCATATTGTCTTCATTTTGTATTGTCACAGAGCAGGGCCCATACATTTTCACTTCGTATAACAATGCCATGCCACAGGTTTATGGTCTTCAGTCCACTTTCACAAAACGTTCATCTTGATCCCCTGAACTCTTTGGGAACCTGGACATCTGTCTCCATGTGAGAGATGAAGACACCAAAGTTGAGAGCTTCTGAAGTGAGTGACTTGCTCAGGGCCAGAATTCTAACTTCTGAGCCGTAGCTTGGCAGAATACTGCTTCCTCCCAAGAAACAGCCTTTGCTGGACGCACCCAGTAAAGGGGCTGCTCTGTGCCCAGAGAGCAGGGGGCAGAGCAGACACTGTGGGGGAGGAGAGAGGGGCACAGCATTACTTCCCGTGGCCATTTTTCCAGCCTCCGGGCCTAGTGGGAAGGAGTATCCCCAGGCCGGTTGGGTGGCTTCATCTGGGCAGGCCCCATGGGAAGCCTGGTGACATGGATATGTAAAATGGGCTGGAGGAAGAGCAGGGCAGGAAAGGAACAAAGAGTAAAGTTGGCCAGGAGAAAATGGCTGAACTGAGTATACAAAGAACCATATGAGAAGGACAGGTAAAGACAGGCTTGTCCTTGTCCAATCACACATGAACTGTGGAGGATCTTGGTGGCCCCTGCCACTTCTACAAAACCCATCGAGTGTATCTGATCTATCTCCCAGGTGTTTTTATTTGGGTAACTATTCACTGAGAAATAAAAGCCGTATTATTTCTGCTTTAGAGAGTATCAGAAATAGAATATTATATGGTAAAAGAGGCCTTCAAATGACTTCCAGACACATAATTCTACCTGGACCTCAGAAACTGACAATGGGTGGTGGCATACAGCAGGTTGGGGAAACTTCCACTGCCTGGTGCTGAAGTCCTGCTGTGCTTTTTAAAAACTCAGAGGGTCGAGAAGGCCCATTTGAATATGTCTGATGATGAAAATGATTCCATTGGGAGTAAGCCCTCAAAAATTAATTAAAAAGACCTGTCTGATCACTTAGAATCATTAAACATTTAATGCAAACATTTAAAAAGAACTGCCAACTAGAAAAAAAAATCCCCTGAAAATATTTAATGTATATAACTCCTTGAGATGGTGCTTTTTACAAAAAGTTTGTCAGCAAATGCCTTTTTTAGGGGACAGGCAGTAGGAGGATGGGACAGGACATCAGAAAATGATATGATTTTTTATTTTAATGAGAATAACAAGGAATCCCACCCATTCCCCTATCCCCCCAATTTGCTTTATGTAAAAATACTTCCAGCATAATGAGCAGCACTCATTAGCAGGAGGAGAGTGAGCCCTAGGCACCTAGAGAGTATCTTCAAGTCACTACTTCTGTGTTCCTTCGCTGTGTCCAGAGCCATTGGCCAAGACCACGAATTCATCTGCTGATCGTATCTTATTTTCTCTCATTTCATCTCTCTCAAGGTTTTGGTAATACAGAAAGGATTACCATGTCGAAATGAACAGGTTTTCATAAACATAACGCTGTCAGCTTGTGTGGGGTAAAACTCAAGAAGGCACACAATAAATTAAAGCAGACCCTGTCTCTTTGGAGGGTTTGCAGTGACCTCCGGGGCAAGGGCCGAATCTGCCAGCAGCTGAGCTTCCAGCACTGGTGTAGTGATGAGGACACCGTGGAAAGGAGGGAGTCCCTCCTATAGTAAGTCATTGTGTCAGTATACAGGTCACAGGACCAAATGGAGGAGGAAATCCTCGTCTTCCTATCCACTGCCGTGCACCATCCACGGTAAGGAGGACCCTTCCCTCTGAGGGTCGCCACAGCCAGGTTTGCACAAGTCAATTTTCCGTACATCCGTGTTTCGTACTGGTGGCAAGTTAGTCCACAGGACTCCATCTGCTATTTACTTAAATCCCTTGGAAACATAAAATTGGAGGTTGTAGCTCAGTAAAACAATAAAGTGCTTTCAATGAGAGTAGCTGTTATTTACTGGTTATTTCTTGTTTCACCTGAGGCACTGAAATCAACAATATGAAAAGTGACAATGTTTACCAGGAATAAAAATAGAAAAAGCTTGTTTCTACTAAAAAGTCTGCATTTCTAAAATGTACTTTTCTGTTGGATTCCATGTCTTCATGTTACTGAATTTTAACTCACTGCTGGATAAGGAAATAGTTTATGCTGGGGTGGGGTGGGGTGGCAAACACGAAGGCAGAAAAGGAACTGTCCATAAATATCCCTTAAGGGCTCCACTTGTGAAGGTGTGAGAGAGGGGGTTCCGGCATAAAAGGTCAGGCCTCCGTGCTGAATCCAATGAGTGTACAGATGAGTAGAGACACAGACTGGCTTCTGGAAGGATCCACACATCAGCCTAAGAGTTTATTCTGAGTCCACATGCTTGATAACTGCTATAACACACTTGCATCTTCCATGGCCTTGACCCACCTGTAAAACAAAAGAGAGGAGACTGTGCTGTGGTCACAGAACCTGTAAGTGACCAGACTAGATTACTATTAGCCTAAGGTCAGGGACCACACCATATTCATATTTATTTGTTTCCCCAGCTTGAGCAAAGGGCCTGGAACACAGAACAAAGGTTTGCTGAATCAATGCATGCCTGTATGAATAAATCATAATAATCTTTAAAAACTGCACAACTAAGAATAGGCAGTTCAGCTGTTCTGCTGTGGCCCAAAGGGACTTGATGGGACAGGGTGGCTGGAGGACAACAGAAAACCAAAGCCCCAGGTAACAACTAGTTTCCTTCTGAGAGAGAGGAAAGGAAATATAGGACTAGTTATTTTGGTACCTCTGAGCTGAATTGGTATCTTCTGCTTTGAAGCTATAAAACAGGGTTTTCTTGTGGTAAAGGTGAAAAACAGGTCCTACTTCGCTGCTGCCCTCCTCCTTTTCTGGGGCAATGGTGAACCCTAGCAGGGGCATACTCTCCATGGCCGCTGTGTCCTGCAGAGGACAGAAGGAAAAACTGACATTAAACACAGAACGATACACAGGCAACAGCTTGGCATTCAATGACACCTCCAATTTGAGGTGCATGATGAGTCCTTCTGTTGGGACATGCCTTGGACACGGTGAAATAACCACACACATACTCTTCATCCCCACTTCTTTCCAGGACCAAGCATAAGGAGGAAAAGAAACTTATCATTTTGTGACAGCCTATTAAGGTTCAGGCATTTTCACCTCCACCTTATCTTGTTTAATCTTCACAGCAATCATTAAAAATGTCACCCCATTCGAATAAGAAATTGAGGCTCAGAGTGAGTAAATAACTTCCAATTATCACACAGCAAGTAAGGGGCAGAGCCAAAATCTGGACTCATGATGACCTTCTAACCCCACATTCTTTCCACTGATTCAATCAGTCAGTGACTCAGCTAGTTTTCTAGAGTTACTTCTGATAACATATTCTATACTCATCGCCCCATGCCCTCATTCACAGGGCTTTAGGAATGGAGCACTTGGGGTATCTATGCTATAAAGGTGCTAACAATGCAATGAGATGTACCCAGAGAACATAGATGGACCTTAAAATCACAGTGCTTGATAGAAAAAGATTTAAAATATAAAGATATTTTTATATACACACATATTTATGCAAAAATACATGTTCATAAACAATACAGTTTTATAAAACCACATATAAACAAAGATATAATTAGTTAAGCCCATCAGAATGGTTGTGGGAGAAAAAGGAAGAGAAGACTTTGTGCATAAAAGGGAATCAATTTTCAAAGACTGCTAGATCAGAAAAATAATTTCACAAAATTCAGCATCTATTCATGATAAAAACTTGCAGCAAACTAGCAATAGAAGGGATCTTCCTTAAGCTGATAAAACACATCTATAAAATACCTATAGCTAACATCATATTTAATAGTGACATGCTGAATGTTTTTCCCCTAAGACTGGGAACAAGGCAAGAGGGAGTTCACTTTATCAATGAAATTCAACACTGTTCTGGAGGTCCTAGCCATTGCATTAAGGCAAGAAAAATAAATAAAAGACAAAGATCAGAAAGGAAGAAGTAAAACTATCTGTGCTTACAAAAACATGATTGATTACAAAACAACTACTAAAACTAATAATGAATTTAGTAAGGTCACAGAATAATTAAAAAAATATTTCTATACAACTAGAAAATAAAATAAATTCTATTCAAAATTGCATCCAAAAAATAAAATACTTAGGAATAAAGTTAACAGAAATGCAAGAACACAAGTCTAAGGCCTCTATACTAAAAACTGCAAAACATTAAAAGAGAAATTAAAGAGCTAAATAAATATAGATTAATACCATGTTCATGAATTGAAAGATTCAATATTGTTAAGATGCTAATTCTCCCCAAATTGATCTATAGATTTACCAAACCCTGCCATAATCTCAGCGGGCTTTTGTAGAAATCGATAAATTTATATGGAAACACAAAAGACCTAGAACACCCAAAACAATCTTTAAAAAGAACAAAGTTGGAGGACTGACACAACCTGACTTCAAGTTATAGTATGGTACTGTCATAAGAATTGATAAATAAGACACTATGGTACTGACATAAGGATTAGTAAATATTATCAGTGAAACAAAATAGAGACCCCAGAAGTAGACCCACACTTATTCAGTTATTTAATATGTAACAAACTGGTATATTCACAAAATGAAAGACTACTCAGCCATAAAAAGGAATGACCTATTGCTATATGCAACATGACTCAATCTCAAAAACATCACACTGAGTGGAAGAAGTCACATGTGATTCCATTTATATGAAGATCTAAAAGAGGCAAAACTAATTTATGGTGGGAAAAATCAGAACAGTGTGTCGCCTCTGGGACAGGGATGAGGTGGGGATTTATAGGTGTACCCATGATTAAAACCCATCAAACAGTACCCTATTTGGGCACTTCATTGTATGTAAATTGTACCTCAAAAGAAAAAAATACACAAATATTGAACCCTTAGGGGGAAGTACACTTTTAAAAACATCAAAAAGATGGGAGAGGGATTAATAAACAGATACTTGATCAAGGAAGCATAGTAAAGTGTTAATTGCATAATCTAGTTCATGGGTATATGACAGGTCACTGAAAATTCTTTCAACATTTATGTTTGAAATGTTTTATAATAATAAATATAACTAAATAATAAAATTTTAGAGAAAAGAAAAGGTTCCTGACAGTCACTTTCTCCCAGGACTGTCACTGAATAACAAGTTCCATTAACTTTGGTCAGCTCAGGGTACATGATGTGTTCACAGTACTGTACACAGTGACCACTGGCTATCCACATTATCAACCCTTTTTCTTTGATGGAATTTAAAGCTGGTCCTATCACTAGAATATGCTTATTGAGAAATTATACAAGTTTCTCTCTCTGGAAGATACTATTTTGGAAGCATACTTATTAAATTCATCTTTTAAAATCAACTTATGCTGTCTCTTCCATGACAACTGTTGCTTAGAACCTAGGGACTGTGGGTTTTCCTTTCTCAGAGAGGACTCACCTTCTCTTTGGTGGTTATTTAATTATCACTAGCCTTTGTTCATCTAAGCCAGCATTTCTTCCCAACATGTGTCCTGTGCAACAACAGTTCTGTGATGCTCCATGAGGAATGGCCTATGGTCAGGCCAGCTTGGGAAATCTTCACATCTTAGAGATCCACAACATGGCCTCGTTTATGAGAGATTCTGAGAAGTACGACTGTGAGGAAGTCCTACTCATTGTCTACCTAGGATTCTCTCAGAATCCCATTTCTAGAGAAGAAAACCCCTGCAGTGTCCTATGGAATGCCTGCTCAGGAAGATGCTGCCCTGGGCTGCAGAAGGGATTGTACATCACATTTCAGTTTGTCCTGAAAAGACCAAAATTCTCCCTAGCATAAAAAGCCCCATCTGTGGATATGTGAATGAAGAACTCCCTCAGGAAGGGTTCAACTCAACCAGCACCCGAGCAACTCAGCCCCACTGTAAGTCCCCTCTGTATGTCTATGTTCCTGCTGGCTTCTGGAACCCTTGAGGACAGGGCCGACTCCAGCCGTCACAGCTGTGGGTCCTTTGTGAGGGAAGCTTTATGTCCTGAAGAAGGAAGTTGCTTTGTCACTCGCCAGCATCTGCAGTCAGGGGAAAGGGACCAGCCCTGTGCTCTGTGCACATCCTCATGGGGTGAAGCACACACTCTCTGTAGCTGGATAGAATGCACTTAAGTCCCATTTTCAAAACAGATTTGTTTAGCTTTGGAAGCCACCAGATGGTGAGGCCTGGACAAGGAAATCTTTCACATTATCCCACAGGTTCAGCCTAGGTCAGGACTAGACAGCCCCCAGCCGTAGAAACACAGCCCACACCTGTCTACTCTGGAAGGAGGCTTGATTTCCAAGGCACTCTCTCCAATATTTTAGAAGATGTAAATGTAAAATGTCCTATAAAAATATGAACAAGTTTTACTTAATAGAAGAGTTGCTATGAGGCAATGTAGTTCCCTGATTTAAAAAAAAGCAGACAAAAAGTGTGGTAGTTTCCTTCAACCTGTTGAATTTTATCCCAAACAACCGAAGTGGGAGCAGAAAGCAGCTTTCTCTTACAGAGTGCTGGGCTTATGACATCCAAATATTTTGGTGCACAGGTCCGCACGCTGTACTGCCTTATCTCCACACAGAAATGGCAGTTTCCTTAGATTTGGGATGGACATGCAGTTAGTTGTGTGTCCACAGCAACACTCAGCACATGGCATTTCTCAATAAAGACTTGACATGGGAATTGGAACCAGCATCCAGGCCTTACACTGCCCTGAGGTGACAGTGTGCACACCCCACATGGACATTCTGAGGCTCAAGCTTAACCTTCAAGCCTTCACGAGAGGGGAGAGGGGAGAGGGGAGAGGGGAGAGGGGAGAGAGGAGAGGGGAGAGGTGAGAGGAGAGAGGGGAGAGGGGAGAGGGGAGAGGGGAGAGGGGAGAGGGGAGAAAGCATGAACCACCATTACCTCACTGGCCATGTAGGTGTAGAGCACTTTGCCTTTGATGACAAACCAGAGCTTCTTCCAGTGCTTCTTGCCTTTCTTACACCGGCTGAGATAGCCACTGATGGCGGAGCCCTCTCCGGAGGCAGCCACCTGGCAGACGGGAAGCAGAATGGTCAGGGCACCAGGTGGTGGTGGGCACAGTTTAGACAGAGCCAAAATGACACACAAAATAGTTGGCTGAGTGTTTATACTGCTTTGAAATCTGAGACTTGGATGAGGTCTCAGGATCCATCCAGCAAAGTCAGCAAAACAATCCTTTGGTTTGAGACATAGGATTTACTGACAAGACCCAAGAGTCAAAAACTGCCTCCAGGAGTGCTGCCCTGTAGAGGTGCTTCAGATTCCTGGTCATTTTCCCCAAGCCCCAAACCCCTGAATTATGAAACTGATACCTGGGGGAAAGGTTCTTTCTTCCTTCTAAAATTGGTTCTTACACTTTCAGCTTATTGACTTACTGCATTTAAGGAGGGATCCTCTTTGTACTGTTTACGTAAAGGTTTTCTCATCTCCTGCCTAATGGGATGTGTTAACTTCTCCCCTTCTTATTAGTAGTCATCTGTCACACAGGCTTTATGTGGGGGTTAAGAACACAGGCTTGGAGTAATACCAATCTAGGGTTCCAATCCAGGTGCTACCAGTTTGTAGACGGGTAATGTCGTGCAATTTATTTCCTTCCTCTAAGTCTCAGTTTCCATGCCAGTTAAACTGAAATTAAATAACACAAGACAGGTGACCTACCTAACAGGTACAATGACAGACCCACAGTAAGTGCTCCATAAATATTAATCTTACTATTAGAGCAAGGCCGCCAGGTTTAGAAATAATTTCATTTGATTTTCTCATTTTACAGATGGGGAAACTGAGGCTCAGAGGAATGGAGAGATCCATCAAAGGTCAAATCCCTATTAAGTTGAAGAAATATACTCTAATCTCTCAGCAAATACTCCAGAGGTCAACAAACTTTAGTGTAGGGAAAGGAAGCTAGGACCAGCTCTGGCTATTTTGAGCAGCACAGGAAAGAAACCTGCCTGCCACAGATCCAGGACTTCCCACACTAGACACTGGCTCCCCCCACACACACTTGCTGTGCTGAAACATCTCACAGAGCAAGAAAGTCAGCATGGACAGAACATGACAGGGGAAACCAATTCTGCAACTTCTCTTTCTGACAGAAGCTTGGGAGGCAACATTTCTGCAGACTTTCTCATGGGGAGCAAGTCTTACTGGTGAGGTGGAGCTCCTGGGAGAGGGCAGCAAGAGACTGGGGCTCATTTCTCCCGGGGAGATCCCACTGACTGCAGTCTTTGCTGGATAGTAAAAAGGTTTGTAACTTTGGACAAAAAGTACCAAAGGGCTGGCTGGGGCAGATCCACATGGCAGCAGGTCAGAGCAGCCTGACACTAGAAGGGTAAGAGCAGTGGTTCTCAAACTCTGCCCCCATGAAACACTCAGGTTTGATGAACTTGACTCATGTACATGTAGACCACCAGCACAGTGGGAGTGACAGGGAAAGCTTTTTTTTTTTTTTAAATCCTCACCCAAGGATATTTTTTCCATTGCTTTTCAGAGACAGTAGAAGGGAGAGAGAGAGAGACAAACATCGATGTAAGAGAGACACATCGACTGGTCACTTCCTGCACGTGCCCCAACCAGGTCCGGGGATCAAGCCTACAACTGAGGCATGTGCCCTTGGTCAGAATCGAACTGGACACCCTACAGCCCGAGGGCCGATGCTCTAATCACTGAGCCAAACCTGCTAGGGCAAGGGCAAGCTTTTCTTGATTTGTGGAAAGGGACTGGTTAAATAAATGATATGACAACCATACGATGAAAACGTGAGATTTATATGTCTGAGCAAAAGGGAAATAATATCTAAGAGAAATTAAGTGAAAATTCAGTATAATATGTTATCTTTTGGGTAAAAAGGGGGATCTACAAATGTACATCTTCATTATGTAGATACATTTTTTGCAAGGATCCATGAAAAACTTGACAGTGGTTACCCCTGGGGTAAGTAGGACTGAAGGAGTTCAGAGATGAAGAGAAATTCACTTTCATCAGATGTTCTTTTGTGCTTTTTTTGAAAAAAAAAATTTTTTTAAATTTATCTTTATTGTTGAAAGTATTACAGATGTCTCCCTTTTTCCCCCATTGACCCCTTTGAAATTTTTTTTTACCAAGTATGTGTTATTCCCAAGATTTTTAATATGCAGAAGGAATTAAGTTAATGGACAGAACTATATCCATTAAAGTGTTTCATCCCCTAACACTTTTAAACCCTTGCCACCTGCTACCTGATAATGAATATTAATGAAAAAAACTGGAAACAGCTGATCACACTTCTTTCAAAGTCTTGAATATTCACAAGCACACATTTATTTGTGATTGTGATTAGAATTTAGACATATAAGTCTGGTCCCATTTGCAGGATGGAATTGAGTTTAGCCAATTCTGAGGTTTCCAGCAAAGAGCGCCAGAGCTTCCAGGGGGCTCACCACCTGAGCCTGTTTGAGACCCCCCCAAGGTGAGAGGATGGTACAGCTCAGAGGACCTGCCGTGGGAGAGCTAAGCCAGGGCTGTAGCTGCTTTAGTTGGAAAAACCCAGTAGTCTGTGCAGTACCCTTGGGTACCAGGTCTATGTTATGGGGCAGGAGAGAAAGAAAGTAGAAAAGAGCAAGTTGGACAAGAGAGGCAGAGAGAAAGATGAGAAAGACATCTTCTAGCACCATCTACAACCATTCTGGGTCCTGCACTCTGCCACCAAGCAGGCATCTTCTCAGTCATGCCAGGAGACAGGCACTTCCCTTATTAGTGGTGTGTCAGTCCTTATAAACAGAATGTGTCCCACTAGGGGTCCTCTTTCTCCCAAAGAGCCCCGTCAGACTGGGGGAGGGGGTCTGACACTGTTCACAGAGGAGGACAATGAACTATCCAAATCCCAAGGGGCCCACGCAGGCAACCCCACCTGCCTTACCTCGGTCAGGGCCGAGGGGACTTTCTTCTGCTTCTTGAAGGTCGAGGGGTTGATGCTATGGAAGACGGACGAGAAGGTACTGCTCGAGAAGCGGTGGGAGGACAGAGGAAAGCTCATGCTCACTGGCCGCTCTGTAACCAAGACAAATTATGGGAAAGGGAGGTAAGTGTCCACATGGACAGGCACGCCAATTCTTTGCAATGCTTATTCCTGTAAATCAGAGTTCCAGTCCTTTCCAAGATGGAAACCAGCCTCACCGTGGGGTTTAAGGGTGACCAGAAAAATGGGCACACTTCCTTCTGCTGACACAAAGGCCCTGGAGCAGGGAGGGAAGGCTTCTCCTGGATGCTGGCCATCCCTTCTCCAGGTACCCAGGAGGCTGGGGCTGGGCTGTCCACTCTGATGGCCTTGGTGGTCCAGAGAACTGTTTGGTTTTAGGCCCACGATACACTTGCTCTCCCTCCAGTCCAACCCTACTTGGGCAAAGCCTGTCCCCTGAACACAGTCTCTCAAGAGCCAACTCAGCTTCCTCAGGCGCCTTTACCGGCGCCTTAGCCCTTCCCTGACCCACAACTCTGTTATCCATCTCACAATCCTTATCCCAAAAAGGGCCCACAGAACACAGGCCTACAAAGCATTCTCGAAAAGAGGCTGCTATGGCAAAGTAAATGTAAGCACCCCACTTACTGTCCCCATTACTGAGAGGCACTGACCCAGTGCTTCTCAAACTTAGCTGCCCATAGAACCCTTCTTCTGGGAGCACCTATCAAGTTTCCTTGGAACCAGCATTTTTGGAAATGTTGCCCCAGGTGTGAGTTTAAACCCCTAGTTCCTCCTCAAGGGCTGCTTTTGTCTGAGCCTCCCGGGAAAGTGGTTTCAGGTACCAACCACAGGCCAGGGAGAAACCACATGGGCCAAATGGAAGAAAGGTAAGGGTGGTCCCCAGGTTACCTCTCATCAGGCCTGGGATGTCCCCGCCCCTCTTCTTTAGCTCCCCGTAGCAGCCATCGCAGACCTTGGCCATCCGGTCCTTGAGGTACTTCAGAGGGTACTTGTTTCTCGAACAGTTCCGGCACACAATCTGCAGACCCAGTTGGGGATGCATGTTGGAGTGGTTCTCATCATCTCAGTGCATGCTTAGGGCCAGCATCCTCTCCCCTCTGCCTACCTGCCCCCACCTCCTCCAGGGACTGTGCTAGGTTGTCCTGCTTTTCCAGTGCAGCTGCATAGCTGTGCATGTGCTTATCTCTTTTTCTGATGAGCCCTTAACCACAACAGATACTTTTTTTTTTTTTTACAAGACAATAACCACGTATGCTAAGATTTTCTTTGGGGAGCATGGTGGTTTGTGGAAGGGGCCTGGAATTTGGCACCATGGTCTGAGGATATTAGTTAAGTGGGCATTAACAATCCCTACCTAGAAGAGTTGGTGTGAACACACCCAGCTCTGGGCCTGCATGCAACAGCTGCTAGGTACTCCTGAATCCCCACCCCACGCCACCCGAATGCACACACTCCCCCACAACCGGGTGACTCACCTTGCCACAGGCGTGGCAGTGATGACGCCTCAGGGTGAGGGAGAAATCACAGCCACAGTTCATGCACATCATAACATGTGTGACAGGCACCAGAGTGGGGGGTCTCTCCCCCAGGCTGACCCCCAACCTCTCTCGTAACTAGAGCAAAGGAATGGGGCCAAGCAGTATGGTCAGAAGATGGGCTCGATGGGTGCCCACTTTCCAGTACGGGGTGTGTATGTGTGTGGGACAGGGTGGATTCTAATTCTATAACCTCCCCCTCCCCACATCGTATCCTCCAGGAAGCTGATCTTGGGTTAGGAAAAGAGCCAACTGGAGGTATTGTGCTCCAGGCTGGGGTTGCACAGTGATTGCCCTGAGCCAGTAGGAATATGGTAGGAGAGGTGGGAGGAGAAGGAGGAGCCAGTATCCTGATGCAAAGAGCTGTAAGTCTTCCTGGGTGTGTGGCCCACCCAGGGAAACCAGGGCTGCGTGGCTGGTGTCAGGTGGGTCCTAGGGCCTCCACTTACCTCCACGCTGTGGTGGAAGGCAGCCAGAGCCTGGGCCTTGTAGTCCTCAGGGAGGGCTCTGCTCAGACAGCTATGCCACTCGTCCCGCTCTGCACAGGAGCTGTGGACACAAGCTGGAGTTAGCGAGGGTGCAAGGGGGAACTAAGTCCAGGGAGGTCCCCTGCCCCCCCCCACGCCTGAGCCTCTTGGCATCTGAAATCCCACCAGCAAGCCAGACAGGCTCAGGTTTGCACTTCAGCAGGGTGGCCAGGGCACCCCCAGGCCACTTCTTCACCTGCAACATGGGAGTGTCAACATTCTTCCTCTAACTCCTGGGGCTTTTGTGGGAATGAACTGACACATGGGATGTAGATGGACTTTGTCAATGGCAAAGCAAGGGGTATTACAGAGGCTCTAAGGGGTCCACACTTCAGGAGGGATGAGTGAATAGGGGGTAGGGGGAGAAGAGTAGACAGAAGCTGGCATAAGCCAAGGTTCCAGTCTCTCCAACTGTCCCCACAGTTTTCCACATCACTTCCTAGGCACTCATTCATCCAAAAGCTGACTTCCCACATCCCTGTTCGGTGCCTGGAAGTTTTCCTGTGTGGTGACAGCCAGACTGGGCTGTGAGCTGCCTAATTCTCACAGGAACCACTAGGTGTCGCTCCCATCCTGCACTAAGTATGCAGCCTCAGCCAGAAAAAGACAGTTTGGTCTGGGAGGGAGGAAGGGTGGCGGCCAGCCAGATGCCATGTCCCTAAAATGAGATGTATGGTCCCACTGTCCCTGGAAGATTCAGTGTGAAGTAGCTGGGTTAGCAGGAAGGTGACCATCCTGTCAGTGACAGTGGCTCCTTGAGTCCACTGGCCAAAGGGCAGTGCCCCTGCCTGAGAGAGAGGGGCAGCACCACCTGAAGGGCTGAGCCTGTCCTGTTACCACCCTCACCTGATGGTTGGGTGAACAGAAACCACACCCGGGGTCTCCCCAGGTCTCTGATTTTACCTAGAGATGAAGGGAGAAGAGGTCATGGAACCCCACAGGCATCACCTCCTCCAGGAAGCTTCCCCTCACTCCTCCAGATGGGGTCACTGCTTGGAATTCCCCCTCAGGCAGTAGTAGTAGTGGAAAAGCACTCTGGGTCACACAGTCCTGCGTCTGAACACCAGTTCTGCCTCACATGGGCTGTGTGACCCCTCTCTATGCCTCAACTCCCCAAGCATGGAAGGAGCTGCAAGGCCCACCTTCAAGGATGGTGATGAGGGTCAGAGGAGGGCTTGAGACCCAGCAGGTGCCCAATGCAGGTTACTCTTGTCATCATCACTATTAATTCTTACAGCAGTTATGTTCTGTATTGTAACCAGTTCACAACTCCTACCCAGAATGTGGGGTCCCCCCCATCCTGAGCAAATCAAGGCTTAAATCGTTTGTGTCCTCAGCAGAGAACCTGGCACTGAGGAGCGGCTAATAAACGCATCTATGAGACAGCCTGTGGGTCAGTGTGTGCACATCCCATGTCACACCAGAACCTCCACCCCACACAAACGGCACTGCTGACAACCCTAGGTCATGCACTACCTGACAGGGAAGGCACCCAAGCCTTGGGAACCCTGTCCTGCCTCTACCATGCCCAGTGCAGCCCTGGCAGGAGCCACACCTCCCTGGTTTCTGGGCTTGAGCTGGCCTTGCCTGGAAAGCAGGGTGGGGGGTGCAGGAGGTGGAGCTTTTTCACTGCCTAAAGCCAGTGAGGAAGGACCCCTGGGCAGCCTGAGGGCTTGGAGAAAAACAGAGGGTTCTGAGAGAAAGGCCAAACCCCAAATCAGGGAAAGCTAGATGATGAATGCTCACTTGTTATCCTTTCTCTCCAGACATGAAGCCGAAAAGCAGGAACTTTATGAAATAGGCGCACAATGCATTCTTTACTCACCTTAACTTTTCATGTTGCTATAAAGACCCAATAATCTGTAGAGCTTTACAACCGTAAGATATTGTTATTGTTATATTTTAAGAAAAAGGGCTCTAGAAACCCCTGAAGTTCTATGTAAAATTTTATGTACATTTTTTTTGGGGGGGGGGAAGCCAGTTTTATCAGATTCTCAAAGTGGCCTATGATCCAAAAATGATTAAGAAACACTGAAAAAGAAAAAGTCCTTTGATCCAAAGGATACCAAAATAAAACCAAAGACACATCCAACATTTGTTATTCCAAACTTTCCCAACTGGAAAACTCTGTCGCTTTATCCCCCAGGCCTTCCCTCCTTCCTCTTCTTCATACCTTGCAGACAGAGTCAGGCAGGATTCAGAAGTCTCAATCTTTAGGGCATAGGGCACTTTCTCCATCACAGGGCGGCTGACCTGGAAACCAAAAGAGGCACCCTCAGGGCAGGGGCATGAAGGGGCAACCATAGACTAGATTCTTCCTCTGGTCCTGCCACTGCCCCTCTCTAAGCCTGAGTTTCCTCAGATGCTCTCAGAGACATGGCAGATGCTCTGTGTGTGTATGCGTGGGGGGGGGGGGGGGGCTGCCAACTCCAGCTCTGATTCTATCCATGGTCCTTGGCCACTGACTACCCCAGGAAGGCCTTGGAGCTTCCCTCTTAGGGCCCAGCCTCCTGCTGCACAATTACCTGCTCAGTGACCACTCTCTCCCATTCTGTTGGACTCCTCAGTGGAACCTTTGGTTCAAAAAGAGAACAAACCTCCCTACTGAGAAAGGTGCTTCCTTCTTCCCCTTTCTCTTGTAAAGACCTTCCAGGACCTAGAGAGACCCCCACAATGCCTCTTCCAGCTCTCCTCCCCAGCTTCACCTCCCGCTCCATTCTCCCATCTCAGTGTTCCCCTCTCTCACTCCACTGTTAGAACTAACTTCCTAAAGCCTCCTGCCCATTAAGCCCTCCCAGAATCCCCATTAGCTCCCAGCCATCCTTGCATCTGGGAGAAGTTACACTGAGCTAGGCCACACATGACCAGGACTCCTTCCTTCCTGTCTCTCTGCCCTTACCCACGAGACTCTCCAGCTGGGCTGGCATCTCTCTTACATTTGTTTAAAAAATATCTGCCATTTGAACAAATATTTGCACCCCAAGTTTATAGAAGCATTATTTACCATAGTCAAAAGGTGGAAGCAACCCAAGTGTACACATCCATGGGTGAACAGACAAACAAAATGTGGAATATTATTCAGACATAAAAAGGAAGGAAATTCCGACACATGCCACAACATGGATGAACCCTGAGGACATAATGCCAAGCGAAGCAAACCACTCACAAAAGACACATACTGTGTGATTCCACTTCCATGAAGTGCCTAGAGAAGGAACCCTCATGTACTATTGGTAGGTTTATCAACTGGTGCAGCCACTATGGAAAACAGTATGGAGATTCTTAAAAAAATTAAGAATAAAACTACCATATAATCCAGCTATTCCACTTCATTTCCTTTATCCAAAGAAAATGAAAACACTAATTCAAAAAAATACATGCACTTCTATGTTCACTGCAACATTATTTACAACAGCCAAGTACAGGAACAACCTAGTGTCCATTGATAGATGAATGAATAAAGAAGATGTGGTGCATATATATAATGGAATATTACTCAGCCATAAAAAAGAATGAAATCTTGCCATTTGTGACAACATGAATGGACCTTGAAGGTATAATGCTAATAAGCCAGGAGGAGAAAGACAAATAATGTATGATTTCACTCTATGTGGAATCAAAAGACAAACAAAAAACTCAGATACAAAGGAAAGACTGGTAATTACCAAAGGATAAGGGGGTTGGGGGGGGGACAAAAGAGTAAAGGAGGTCAACTGTATGGTAATGGATAGTAACCAGACTTTTAAGGGTGATCACTTTGTAGTGTATACAGATGTTAAGCTATAATGTTGTAAACCTGAAACTTATATAATAAAAACTTAATATATTAAAAAAATCAGAGAGAGAGAAAGTGGAGGGGAATGGGGAGTTAGTGTTTGATGGGCACAAAGTTTCAGTTTGGGAATAAGAATGGTGATAATGGTTGCATAACCAAGTACAGTGAATGTACTTAATGCCACTGAACTGTATACTTAAAAATGATTAAAATGGTAATTTTTATGTATATTTTACCACAATTTAAAAAATTTACCAAACACCTACTTCCTCCCTCCAAGCCTTTGCTTACACATTTCTCTCCTCCTAAAATACCCTTCCCCATCTGTCTACATGTTATCCACTCTTAGGGACTCAGCTCCCTTCCTCCAGGAAGCCCTCCCTCACCATCCCTCTCTGCCCTCTCCCCCTCACTCACCTCTATCTATAGCATAATCCTGCTGTAACCCACAACATAACACTGTTCCTCAGGCTCCCTCTGCCCAGCTGGTCTGTGAGCTCCTAGAAGAAGGATTATTGTTCCCTCCTCACCTGGGGTCTCCTCTGCCTACCCCAGGGTGCCTAGCATTAGGCATTTACCTTCATACTGGCCACTGCCAACGTGTTCTTCAGCCGGTACTTCCCATCCTTCTGGGGATATGTGTACAGGAGCATGTCACTCATCTGGGGAGGAAGAAACCCCATCAGACATGTCTCGGCCCCAGAAGGCTGTGCTGGGCTCCTGTCCTGGAGGATCACTGAGCACTGGGTACACAGGCATCCTGCATTCCCCAGTGACCCGCACAAGAGAGCAAAACCACCATGGGCTAAAACGTGAGCCCTTTCCCCACAGTTCCACTCCTAGGTAAATACTCAAGAGGTATTTACCACAAAAAGTCAAGTACAAGGGTGTGCACAGAGGCATTATTCACAATAGCCAAATAGTGGAAACAACCCAGCTATCAACAGATGAATGGATGAACAAACTGTGGTGCATCTATACTGTGGAATACCACACAGCCATCAAAAGGAACAAACCGATGATATACACAATGACACGGATTAAGTTCAAAACATGCTGATTGAAAGAAGCCAGACAGAGAGAAATCACTGCTTGATAACATTTATATGAAGTTCCAGAACAGGAAAAACTAATCTGTAGGAAAGAAATCAGGCCAGTGGTTGCTTGGGGCAGGGTAGGGAAAGTGACTGCTAAGGGGCACAGGGAAACTTTCTGGAGGGCTGGAAATGTTCTATATTCTGACACAGGTGGTGGTTACATGATGGTATAGATTTGCCAATATACACTGGCATATACACTTAAGATTGATGCATCTTACTCTATATAAATTAAGTCTCTATAAAGCATAGTTAGGGAAAGAAAGGTGGGAGGAAGGGAGGTCCTTGAGGATAGGGAGCTGGTGGGTCCTGTTCACTGCTGTACCTCCAGTGACATAATAGGTGCTCAATTAATATCTGTTGAATGACCAACTAAAGCTCCCCACCCCCGTGCAAGGCAGACAGGAAGAAACATAATGAAAGTCACTTCACCTTCTTAGGGGAGAGTGTTTCTGGTTGGCTAAAAGGTTTACAGTTTGAAAAGACGACATCACACTCCAGGTGGCCGGTGGGCTGTCAGTTCTGACCCTGTTCTGTAGCTGTTGTGTGCTCATGGACAAGCTGTTTCCCTCTCTGAGCCTCAGCTTCCTTACCTGTGATGTTGGGGCGATCTCTGCCCCCTAACTCATTATGAACGCTGAGAGAGAATGGCCCTAAGTGAGCCCTCTATGCATGGGAGCCAATATAAACTAGGGGTGTTTGAACACTGAAAAGGACACGGCATCTAAGATCTGAACCAGGGTTAGAACTCAGTGTTAACAACTCCTTTCTCTGCGGACAGAATCTGCTGAAGGCACAGAATGGGTGAGTTTTCCTGCCACCAGTTCTTCTTGGGACCCCAATGACCCAGCCAGAGCTGTGCGAGAGACATGACCAAGACACTGAACTGCTGTGTGACTTCAGGCAAACCCTTCCTGTCTGTGGGCCTCATTGTCTCTAACTGAAGCTGGAGTAGAACAGGGCCAGCAAACATTTTTGTAATGGGCTAGATAGTAAATATTTAAGTCTCTAAGGGCTAGGTGGTCTCTGTGACACTATTCAACTCACCTGTTGTAGTCCCAAAGCAGCCATAGACAGAAGAAACTGAAGCACAGATCATCTAGATAGCCTGCCTAAGGTAACAAAGCTCACAGGTGGCAGAGCAGGGGTGGTAAATAAATGAGTGTGCCTCTAGTGTGTTCAGGGGTGGTGTATTGGGGGTGGCCACACAGTGAGTCCTGGATCCATCTGGGGACAGTGACCAAACCCTGTACAGAGCCTCATTCATTAGCTTACTCTGAGGAACCTGCCTGTGAAATTCATCATAGTAGACCCAGCCTTTTCTGGCTGCCCCTTGAGTACCTGCTGCTATGGCAACTGCCATTAGCACCCTGAGGTTTTACTGACGGGTTCAGGACCAGACTGCCTCCTAATTGCCCATGGTTCTCCTTTCCTCTTCAAAGCGTGTGTTTTACAGCCCCAATTTGGAGGAAGAGAAATTCTTCATGGAGGAGAAAGGGGGGATTTCTCACAATAAGGAGCGTCCAGTGGGCAGCCCCACCCACCACTTAGGGCTGGATGGGATGTGGGGGCCACGGTGGAAACCTCTCCACAGCATCACTGAAAATCCTGTGTCAGTGGGCAGATGCCCTGACTTTATTCTGCAGTTAAGATTATTTTATGAAACTGGAACCTTATGAGGAACAATTGTTCCTTCAGTGTGTTTGCTCCCTGGCTCAAGAATCTGTCTGTCCATCCTCCTGCCATCTATCTCTCCAGGAAATATTACTAACACCTACTCAGTAGGTCCTGTGTGTGTGTGTGTGTGTGTGTGAGAGAGAGAGAGAGAGAGAGAGAGAGAGAGAGAGAGAGAGAGAGAGAGAGAGAGAGAGAGAAGGGGACCTGGGTTCAGGCTTGGGGTGGGGTGGGCTTGTGGACTAACAATGAGAGGGAACAAGAGAGACCCAGGTTAGTCATCATCATGATTGAGTGAGAGGGAGGCTATGAAGAAGGGTCAATTAGATACTGGAGGGAACATGGGGGAGGGAAAGAGGGAAAGAGAAGTGGGAGGGGGAGGGTGAAAGGTAGGGGTAGGGAAGGAGTGAGGGAGAAAAGCAGACTGGGGAAGACCAGGACACTGCGTCTGTGCCTGGCATTCGAAGCCCTGTGAGAGGTACATGGTCAGAGGAGCTGGCCAGATGGGGAACCAAGACAGAGGAACCCCCTCTGCTCTAGTGATTGCTTCATGCACTCCCCTCATTTACAGGAGGAACTATTCCCCTCATTGTCAAGAGAAGGACACCGAAGCTCAGAGAAGTAACAGGACCTGCCATGGGTTGCACAGCCAATAAGTCAGAGCTGGGATGTGAATCCAGTCTGTCTGACTCCAAAGCCAGTGCTCCTCATGACCAATATGGATGCCTCCCTTTTTCACCCTAGAGAAGAAAGGCCTTGGGAGATCTAGTCTTGAGCTGCTCTGGGGGAGATGGAGCTGATGATCTGTAGCTCTGGGAAGAAGGAGGGCCTATGTCCCATGGGATAATTGTCCAAGCGAAGGGGGAAAACTGTTATCAAACAGCTGCTTCTATGGGCCTCATTTAATTCTCAAAACTGCCTGGTATTTCCACTTTCCTTGTTGGAAACTGAGGCTCAGACATGTTTGTGATCTAAGGGCTACAGAGGGGTTAAGTGTCAGATCAGTATCTACCAGCTCAGTCTTCCTCATTACCACACAGATGTCCAAAATTCAAGGGTATGGATGTCTTCTCACTAGAGTTTTCAAATATTTAGACTATAACATGGAACAAGAGATGGCTTCCCCCACTGAACTCCAAGATCCACAATAGGGCAGGAGCCACATCTATATACCCTGCACAGGTCTTGGCACACAGAAGAGACGAATAAGGAGTTGTAGAATGAATGAATGTCACAATACGCAGTGAGCTGCCCATCACCAGAGGTATATGCAGAGTTCAAAGACCTACCCAGAGAAAGGAACTCAAGCATCTGTGGGGACTTTAAGACCCATTTGAGAACTCAAGCTATCTGCTGAATTTTCCACTCTGAACTAGCCACTGTGTGGCACTCAGATCTCTTTCAAAGTTCCCGCTGGGGTTTTAATCTCTTGCCTGTAGCCAAATATCTCACTGCAGCACAAACCAGCCAGAGTGAGGGGTTCTCATGGGGGGGCAGGTAAAAGATGGTTGGTAGGAGGGACAAAGAGCTGCTTGTAGCTTAGTAACTGAGATTGATGTTATTATACCATAGGCCCGGACATTCCCTGGTATTCTAGATTGTGGCTGTAAATCACCCAAAATGCTACATTATATTCTGTCTTGTGCGTGGTGGAGAAAGTGTTGGACTGGGGGTGCAGCTCTTGTTCCCTCTGGGTTTCTGCCACCAACTTGCTGGGAGATCTGGCCAAGTCAAGTCTCTTTTCTGGATCTGTTTTCTCATGCATTAGATAAAGCAGTTGGACATTTATTCCTGGTTTTAGGATGTTTAAGATGAGGACATGGGTAATTAAATTTTGGCACCATTCCATTCAAAATCATTGAAATAATAAATGAGTGATGGGCTGTGGTTCCCAAGGGTTAAATGAGCTCTCAGCTTTCTGGGAAAGCTCAGCTACACAGAATGATCCTCATCCCACAGATTCAGCTCTGTTCTAATCTTCTCCTCTGCCTTCCAACTGTCCTTGAATCCTGGTCCTGGAAAATTTCACAGAATTTGACAGTCCCAGGGTTTGGTTTGGGGGCCAAGTACTTACCAGGAACAGGTGCCGGGGGCGTCTGTTTTTCCCTGTTACTTTCATCAGTGTCCCTTCCTTCAGAAACTCCTGTGGGAAGAGAAGCAGGTCTTGGTGGTCAGGCTGATGCCCTTGACTGCCCTAGAGAATTGTGTGGGGGAGAGGCCCTTGAATGGGAAACTTAAATTATGATGCTTCCTGGAGGACCAGAGAGAAGCTCATGGGGGAATTGCCAGCTTAAGAGAGATGCTCTATGTATGTTATAGCAGCTCTGGAGACAGACCTCTTGGCCTCTCAGGGGCATTCCACCTTGAGTTACACCAAGCCCCAGACACTGTCCTAGCCACAGAGTGGTCCAAACAATGACTCTCACCCTGGTTTGCTGCCACAGGAGTCCATCTAGAAAAAGCCTCTGAAGGTTTGCTAAAATAGCTGCAGACCTGTGAACAGTAGCTATATCACCCTTAATTCTGGAGGATACAAATAGGTGCCTAATAAATATTTACTGAACTGATGACCCGGGTCAAAATGTTAAGAGTGATTTTATAGAACCTCAGACCAGTGACATCTTTGCTAATTTTGAATAAAATCTGAGCACAATCTCTCATTTCTTCTTCTCATGTCCTTCATGGACTGTAACAGGTAATGGACACATTTTTTTTCACTATTTTTGAGCTGAGTTTTATGTTTTCCATTTGTAAGCTTAAAAGTGGCTAAATCTGTCTCTTGAAAAACGTTATTTTGAAGATGCTTTGTTGGGGCTCTTGAGAGATGGTTTTCCTGATTTCCCAGCAATGCTGGACTAAACTAAAAATACTTGGTATCGCTTCTTCTCAGACATAAAGAGAACCAGAGGGAACACTGAATCCAAATGGCACTGTTTCTTTAAAGGCCCTGAGAGTGGAAAACCCCAGGGGATGCAGTCCATGGGCCCTGTGAGCCCAGCCCAGCCCTCCCTCCTCCTCGGGTAAACAGCACCTGCAGCCAGGCCTGTCTGGGGCCAGCTCAGCCGAACAATGGGGCTTATCAGAGCCTCGCCCGCCTGCTGCCAGTACGCCCTCTGCCCCTGCCCATGGTGGTGGTGGCACTCACCCTTCCTGGCTGGAGGAGATCCCCTTGGCCCCGAACGCTATGTTCAATGTGGACAAGCTTCTGAAGGTTTTCCTGTGGGTGGGAGCAGGGCATGGGGCAGATGGTCAGGACCCCTTCAAGGGATCTTATCTCCTCTGTAAGGGGTGGCATTGATTCTGCTTCAGAAGAGGAAAATGGAGCCCAGAAGGACCTTGCCCAAAATGTGACCTCTTGTCCGGGGCAGGATTGTGACCTGAGCCCGGGTCTGCAGGATGCTGTGTGTGGACTGCCCATAATCAGGCTAGTCCTTCTGGGTCTGACACCGCCATCTTTCTGCACACTATGGCAACGGTCTCTGAGCCTTGCTTTGCCATCCGACACACCTGTTTGTCTCTGGGTCACTGCTCCTACTCTAAGCCTGTGTCCTCCATAAGACCTGAAGCATCCAGACTTCAGTAACCCAGAGATGACAGATGCCCAAGGCCAGGCTGTCTCTTTGGGCTAACAGCCCAGGGTGAGGCCTCTGAGGCACAATAACCAAGACTTTTTCACCACCTGGGGAGAAAATGGGTGTGTGCTCCTTGAAGAAAAATAAGTGTGCCTGAAAGTCCTATCAGTCCCTCACTGGGTCATCTACAATATGTAAAGTGACACACCTTTACCCCGTAATACTAGAAAAAACAAGCACCTGACCTCTTGAACCTCACACAGGGTCAGGTTCTAAAGTCAACTAATGAGGTGAAAGTTGTGTGTAGAGAAATTGCCTTGAAAAGGGCTTTACGCT
Organism: Miniopterus natalensis; assembly: GCF_054644295.1. NCBI lineage: Eukaryota > Metazoa > Chordata > Mammalia > Chiroptera > Miniopteridae > Miniopterus > Miniopterus natalensis. The sequence goes on along the minus strand of NC_142095.1, from coordinate 30,099,155 downwards.
GTCCATAGTTTGAGGAATAAAATTCTCCACATTAGAAATGTTTAATAGTTGCTCCATTTCCACTTATGATGTAGAGGCCTGCACGAGAACAATGCCCCCACCCCAACAGTGAGGAAAAAAAACAGATAATCTACAAAATCATAACTCTTCTTATGCTTATTGGCTAGCTGAAGTCACAAGGCAACCAACTGTGGAGAAACCTGACAAACACTACCTCAGCCAGGTGATCAGTGTCAACATCAACTCATTGATCATGTTGCTAGTATGTACCCTTCCTACGGTTTGATGAAAGTGATGCTTTATTTCCTTGATCTCCTTCTCCCCAAATCATAAACCCAGTCTAATCATGAGAAGAATATTCTGAATTCCAAAGGAGGGACACATTACAAGAGAGGGACATCCTACAATATACATGACTAGTAATTCTCAAATCGTCAAGGACATCAAAAGCAGGGAAAGTCTGTGAAACTGTCACAATCAAGAGAAGACTAAGGAGACGAGATGACTAAATAAAATACGATATCCTGGATAGGGATCTGGAACAAGACATTAGGCAAAAAATAAGGAAATTTGAATGAACTATAGTCCTTAGTTAATAACACGTTATCAATATTGACTCTTTAATGTAACAAATGCATCCTATTAATAGTTAATAATAGATAAACTGTGTGTGGGATGCATGGAAACTCTTTGTATTATCTTCTCAATTTTTTCCTGTAAATTTAAAATTGTTCTAAAAAACAAAATCTATTCAGAAAGTAGAATGGTGTTTCCAGGCTCTGGGGGGTGGGGGGATTGAGAAGTTAGTGTTTAATGGGTACAGAGTTGGAGACGGTGAAAAAGTTCTGGAGACGGGTGGTAATGATGGTTGCACAGCAATGTGAATGTACTTAATGCCACTGAACTGTGTGGTTAAAAACGGTTAGAATAGCAAATTTTTTGTTATATGTATTCTACCTCAGTGAAAGATTTATAAAAAATAAGGTCTATTAAAAACCATGAAGGTGAAAACGGTCGAGTGCATACTCGTACACGTCTCCTCACTCTCTTCTGGAGGGAGATATTTCACGTCTATGCTGTGGAGAAGAGGGCAATCAATGGATAATTTGATTTCAAGTCTCAAAAGCTTAACCTTGTAACCGGATGTCTGATTTTTCTCCTAGGGAACCTCCTGGGGCGTGGTCTGAGTATCTGCAGGTAGAGTCAGATGCATTCACCTTCTCATCAGTCCTTGAAGGAGCTGTCATTGCTGACAAACCCAGTGCCATTTCCAAGCCCCTATGCTTACACTGAGTTAGACACCTCATGGCTGGGGTAATAAAAAAAGAAAACCCCAAATGTAGGAAGCAGAGAAAAATGTACCCTACGTAAGTTTATGTGTATCCCGTGAGAAGTAGGTTGCATGTTGAATACGGATGCGTGTTCATGCAAGAGTATGTGTGAGGTTGCAGGTGATGTGCACAAGGAAGTCTGGCCTGGTGGTTAAGGCAGGCTAGAGTTCAAGCACAGTCTTTTAAAAAAATAGTGCTGGAACAATCAGGTACTCATAAGCAAAAGCATGAATCTTATCCATACCTCATACCATACGTAAATATCAACTCAAAATGGATGAAGAGACCTAAAGGTAAAATACAAAACTAGAAAACTTCTGAAACAAAACCATAGGAAAAAAACCTTTGTAACCTTGAGGGAGACAAAGATTTCTTAGATATAACATTAAAGTCACGATCCATAAAAGAAAAAAACCAATAAAGTGGGCTTTTCATTAAAATTAAGAACTTCTGGTCTTCCAGGGACACGGTTAAGAGAATGAAAAGACATGCCACCGGCTGGGAGAAAATATTAGTAAATCACATATGCAATAAAGTACTGAAAGAAGGCAAACACAAAAGACCATATACTGAATAATTCTATTTTATGAAATTCTAGAAAATGAAAACTAATCTACAGTGACAGGGAGCAGACCAGTGGTTGCCTGGGGGTAGGGGATAAGGGATTTTAAAGGGGTACAAGGAAACTTTTTGGGGTCATGGATATGTTCAGCATTGTAATTACAGAGATGGTTTCACAGGTATAAGCAAACATCAAATCTGATTTAACTGTACATTTTAATCATGTGCAATTTATAGTACATAAGTTGTACTTCAAGGCAGACCTGGGCATGGTGGAGGCGGTCCTGACCTGTACCCCACAGAAGGAGCCTAGAGGCTAGACTTACCCCTTGCTCCATGCTGTCGTTGGCGTGGTCTGTGACTTTGGAGATGAGGGACAGTGCGCCTGAGGAGGAAAGCAGAGAGATAGCTGGGCTTGCTGGGGAGGGCCAGTCTAGTCGCCACCATCCTCGCCTCTTCCCTGTCTTCTCCTCTCCCCACTCCACCTCCCAAGATCACTGCATTTGCAGGGTCTTCTAAGTAGGTAGCATCAATTTTTCCAATGGCTAGGTCAAATCACAGGCCCAACCCTAGCTTTACCACTACTGTCTAAGTGACCTTAACAGTGATTTGACCACTTTGTGCCCCAGTTCCCCTGGCTGTAAAATGAGTATATAAAAATAGGGATTTCCCTGGCAGGTCATATGGACAGCCACATAGAATTGGGAGGAAAGAGGGACACGGGTGAGTGTTTCAGACATGGCACTACCTCCTATCACCAAATTCTGTTAACCCCCTTCTCCTCTGACTGGACAACAGCCCATCCCGGGGAGTCCTGTGTTGAGGTGAAGAGGGGGTCTCAGAAGCCCTGGAGGCGTCACATCAGTGCACCCCCAGCTGGTAGGTAGAGGACTATGTCCTGGGCCTAAAACTGATCTAGAGTCCAGATCTGGGGCAAAACAGGGCTGTGTTCCCTCTCTGGGTTCATGCTGGACTTACCCTGTGTGTTATCATACTCAGCTGAGTCCGGGGAAAGATTATTTAAATAGTCTGCAGGCAGAACAAGAGCCAGGAGTCAGTTTGCCCCAGTGAGGCCAGCCCCTCCTGTCCACAACAGGAGCCCCTCTCTCTCCAGAGATGGGAGAAAATTTTCAGAAGAATGGGGTGTCCACCCTGTCACCCCTGTTAGCCCCATCACAACACCATACTACCACAAAACCAGGCCTCCAGGGCTGCCACCAGCACCACTGCCACCACGGCTGGTCATTCTCTCATGGGCAACTGCTGTGTGCCTGACTTGATGCTATGCCTTCAAGATATGGACACAAACAAGGTGAGACCCTGCCTTCAAGAAGCACACATCTGGGGGAGACAGACGTGACCATCAACACAGTAGAGAGTGATATGTTAATGTTTTAACACATTCATATCCACAAAGCTCTACACAGGCTGGCCTCATTCCAGCTACCTCTCTCTGTCACTCATTCATTCTGGCAATGATGGCCTTTTGCTATTTCTTGAACATGCCAAGCTTGTTTTTACCCCAGGGCCTTTGCACTCAGTAGTCCCTCTACCTGGTATTTCTTCTTCCAGATCTTCATGGGGCTCATGTCCTCACTTCACAGAGATCTCTGGAATGTTACCTCCTCAGAGTGGTCTTTCCTGAGTGCGGTATCTAATCAGAGCTCTGTTCCCCTGCTTTATTTTTCTTCAGCCCTCTTATCACTGACATATAATATTTGTATTTCCTTATTTGTTTGTTAGAGTATAAGCTCTATGGTGTCATAAAGTTTGGCTATTTAATTCACTGCTCTATCTCTGGGATTTAGCACAGGACCTGGGACATAGTGCATGCTCAATAAATATCTGTTGAATTAGATGACTGAATTCTGTCTCCTGGCCATAATGTACATTTCTTACAGTCTTGGTCATTACCTGGAATTACATGCATATCTCTACGTGTGTCTATCTCCCCCACTGGAATGTCAGTTGCCCAGGCTTTGTTGGGTAAATGGGTCTGGAGCTCTGGACAGCATGTGTGTTTTTGGCAGGTGGAGGTAGGAAAGGGGATGACATTTCCTGAAGGAAAGAGGACCTAAGACTGAGCCCCAAGAAACACACACATTTATGGGACAGTGGAAGAAGAAAGGTTGTCAACAGAGATGATGGAGTAGTCAGAGAGAGGCAGAGGAGAGAACATGTCACAGAGGTCCCAGGATGAAAGGGCTTAAGAAGCAGGAGGTGGTAGTGACAAAGCCACAGAGAGGGCCAGAAGGTCCCAAGCAGAAAATGTCCACTGATTCTGCCACAAGGAGGGCTTTGGTGATAAGAACAGCTTTAGGAAAACCAGCCACCCAATGAGACAGAGAGGAAATGCAGAATGGGGGAAAAGTGTGAGTTTGTGTTTAGGATGGGAGAGGTGGGAGGAAGGCACAAAAGGTGGCCACTGAAGTGAGGCTTCCAAGGTGGCAGCAGGGGGCCCAAAGCTCAGCTGGAGAGAAGGTGGCCCCTCTGGAGGCCGGAGCTGAGAGCAATCCTCCCCCACCCATTCTTGCCAAAGGCGGGTAGAGAGGTTATTATCACACATCTTCCCATCATCATCCCCACCCCTCCTCAGGGGCTTTCCCTCCCTACAGCCTCAGTGCACTTTGACCTCCCATGGGGCCCACCTGTGAGGAGCACTTGGTACTGGAAGAGGCGCTGAACCACCCGCAGGAGCCTGTGCTTCACGTTCTGGCCGCCTCCTTGCTGACTCTGCTGTTTCCAAGAGACAGGGACGACAAAACTCCATCAGGGACCCCGGCCTTAGGGCACTGAGCTCAGGCATCCCACCTGCACTGTCCTATCTACACCTTTTCCTGGCCAAATTGAGCTTCCACCATCTCTAAAACCAGTTTCCCCTCCTCCAGGAAGGCCTCCCAGATGAGCACCACACCACTGTGACAGATCATTCCTCAGGTTCACAGTCTGTGCTACACTCAGTAATATGCCTCTCATAGTCCCAGCTGTACATCTACTGTTAGTAAAAGAATAAAGCCCCACATTTTTCTGCCCAATAACTGGATCCTCAGTTGGTGGCCATTTGTTGGTCACGCAAATGGCTGGGGTTCCACCTTGCTTTGTGCTTTTCTACTGGGACAGGAGAAGGGCCACTGAAACCCTCCCAGTGACTGAGGCTCACTGAGTTGTCATCAATTGCCCAACAGGGGATCTTCTGGGTTCTTCCTCCTGCTGGGTCACCCTCTCCTCCCCAGCTGCAGACTGACCAAGAAGCCCCACTGATTTGCTTTCAGCCATACCCACCACTCCCACCCCTGTATCCTTAGAGCAGGTTCTCAGAGGATCAAGGGACCCACCTCAAATTCACGGACAGCAGCTGCCAGCCGGGGAGAATGGAGGCAGTTCTCAGCGAGCAGACTTAGATACCTGTCAAACTGCAGGATGTGGGCGGCGTGGTGGTCAAACTCCTGCTCCCGAGCCAGGAAGACATCGGCCACCTTCTGCTGGCCCTCCCTGCAGCCAGGAGGGGGACAAGACAGCAAGAACTCAGCCCTGTGACCAGCACAGTGGTAGACAGTGAGCTGGAGTCACATCCTTGGTGAGGACGCCAGCTTGACCTTCCCACACTTGTTTTACTTTGGGCATATGACCACACACCTCTGTATCTCAACTTCCACATGTCAAATGGTAACACCATTTCACGTGGTGGGGTTTCTAAACCCTTAACCCCCTAGGGCAACAGAAGTAGGGGCAGGAGTCTGGGGACTGCTCACCAGTGCAGCAGCCTCTCTCCCAGCTCCTCCAGGATCCCCTGATGAAGGTCGAGGATGGCTGGGAGTTCACTCAGGCCACGCCTCAGCTCCTCCCTGGCCAATGTGTCCTTGCCCTCTTGGTCCATTTCATCCAAGGTCCTCAAAACAGCTCCATGGAAATCCTGAAACCCCAAAGGCCTGTTACCCATGGGTTGATAGGACTGAGCACATGCTCCCTGGCAGTTTACTTATAGCTTTGGAGACCTGGCCTACAGATGGACAGCTGGGACCTTAAGCCAGTGAGTGCCTCAGACTCCAGTGTTCTCATCTGTAAAACTGATAACACACACCTGTCATCACAGGTAACCGAAACCCAAAGAACACCTTAAACAACTCTTGGCACAGAGTAGGGCTTAAAGCGGGTTCATTCCACCCCCTCTGTGTGGAAACTTGGGCGCATGTTCTTCTTTTACAAGGTGGGTGAGAAGTTAGGCAATTCCTTCTCTGAAGAAATATAAAGCTCTTCTTGACAATGAACCATCTTTGAAGTGGTTCATGCACTGTGTTATTTCAAAACAAAGTCTTAAGAAGTCATAGGCATCCACTCCATGGTATACCAAGCAGTCACTAAAAATGAAGCAGATAGTGACTACGTAAAATATACATGTCCTGGTGCTAAGAAATCAAGAAGAAATACAAAGTTGTCTTCCCACCTGAACACAGTTGTGTAAAAAATGAACAAAGGAAAAAGCTAAAAGGAAATGGAATGAAATGGAAACAGTGGCTGTGTCAGGGGTACAGAATGAGGAATAATTTTTTTCTTCTTGTCTCTGTTTTCTAAAATTTATGTATCATGATTAATTACTTTAAATATTAATAAACATTAAAATGATAAAGAATGCAAAACTTTTTTCTCACAACAAAAATATTTTATCTTTACATACAACTGCTTTTGCATGAGGCCCAGGTCTGCAGCTTTAAATACATGGGATATCCTGAAACAAACTTGAATTGTGGAGCAATGCACATCAGGAAAACCTCAGCATTAGGGGTCATGTGGTCCAGCCTAAATCAGAAAGGTCAAATCTCCTTTACAACATTTAGGAAGGATGATCATGCTGCCTTTTTCGATTGCATCCCTGACGGGGAACTCATTACTGAGCAAGATAATTAATTCCGTTGCTGAACAGTCTTCATCACTAGAAAGGTCTCTATACAGAGATCTAAAACGGGAAAGTGCCTGAGAGGATGGGCAGCCCTTCCTCCAAGAAGTCTTTCTGGTCTTCTCCCAGGCTAAAAAGGGGTACAGGAGAAGGGGAGATCTAGTGGTGACAGGAGAAGACTAGAAAAAAGGGCAGGGAGATGGGATAGGAGCAGAGAGAGGGTAAGGTGGGAAGAGAGAAAGAAAATAAATGAGAAAACAGAGAGAGAGAAAGGGCAGGAGGAGACTGAGGGAGAGAGAGAGGGAGGGCAGAAGGGAGGGACTGACAGAGTGAGACAGGGAACATGAAAGGCAGGAGATTCATGCCCTCCAATGTCTATAAAGAGGCTGCCTGTGGTGTCATACAGGATAGCAGATGTGGAGGTTACAAAGGTCTCACTTCCTGAACACCTCATCCTGTCCTGCGCTGACCTCCTGCTGCTGCAACCTGCTCTGCCGGGAATTGCTGGGAGGACAAGGGGAGGGCAGCCCACCCTGGCTTGTAGTCCCGAAGAGGGAAGATGAGCTGGTTCCTGCGGAGGCTGGCTTGCCTCAGCCCCAGACTGGTATAGCTGGAAGGTCTTGGGAAACCTCTAGCCCCATCACTAAGGTCAGAAACTCTTGCGGCTGAGTCTTGAATAGATTATCTGGGCTAAAGGCATGTGTGTCCTTAAGTGGAGGTCACACGCTTGAACTATAATTAGAGATGAATCTCATTGTATCTGAGCTACCAAAGCCCTTCCTGAAAGCATGTTTCAGAGGGCAGAGAAAGTGTGATTTACAAGCGGGCAGCAGGGTAGGGAGGGCAGCTAGAGGGAGGTGGTGTTTAGTTCTTGGCTCTGGGACACAGGATCATTCTGAACCTGGAGGGAAGGTTTCTCTGCTGATCTGGGAACAAGAGGACCCACCCACTCTTTCCTATGAATCTCCATGTTTTAGGACCCAGTCTCCAGCCCAGCAGAGTCTTCTCAGCCCTGGCATCCCAGAGAAAGAAAGAAAATGTCCTGATGAGGACAATAACCCCTCTTGCTTGGGCAATAACTTTCAACATATTCTCTCATTGGCCGGGTTCAAGCCCAGCTATAGCATAAGAGTAGTTGAATGATTGTGGGCAAGCTGTAACCTATCCAAACCTCAGTTTCCTCACCTGTAAAATGGGGATAACTGGAGAGCACGAAGCTGCTGGGAGCTCATCCTGATGTTTAAAACTGTAAAGTGCTGTCCATGAGGCAGTTATGATTATATTTTACTGATGACATCTTCAGAGCAAGACCATATCTGTTTTGTTTCCTGCTGTTTCTTAGGCCAGCAGGGTATGTGACAGAGAAGGAGAGTTATAATGCTTGCTAACTGATGGACTGCAAAAAAGGAGAGTGAGTCATGCAGAAGCCAAGATCAGAATCCGGTCACCCTGATGCCTAGACCCAGAGCACCACAAAAAAGGGGTGGGCAGGGATAGGCAGAGAAGGACAAGCAAAGACAAGACTGACGGCTGCATTTGCATCATACTCCAGGGAGCTTCAATATTAACTGCTCTGCAAGCTGGTTTCTTGTCTGTAATTAATTCTCACTAAATTGACTCAGTCCCAATGGGCAGGATGGCCATCATCAACGTGACTCATTTAAAAAACTGGAGCATAATCAGAATTGCCACAAACATCCGTTCTTAAAACTCATGCATCAGCTGGAAGCACCGAGTGCCAGCCGCACCATCCATCACTCCCTGAAAGGTTTCTGCTCTCTCAGTAGTTCTGGCCACCATTGCAGCTGGGGGTGCTGGCATTCATCTCACAGGCAGGAAGACGGTAGAAGATATCTGGCCCTCGTCCCCTTACTCATTCAACAAATATAATGAATGCCTGCTCTGTACCAAGACTTGAGGAGAGAGTGGGAGCAAGAGAGATGCAGTCTGTCCTCAAAGAGTTTGTAATCTGGGGGAAAATAAATGAGTAAAAAGGTAATTTCAACACAGGGCAGTATGTGTTGTGATGGGGAAAAGCATAGGGGCTATGGCAGTCCATAAGAGGCAGACCTGGCTTAGCTCTGGGAAGGCCGACCATGGAGGCAACACTTACACTGAGACAAGAGAGGAAATGTTCCAGGTAGAGGGGACAGCACGTGCAAAGACCCTGAGGTGGAAGAGGAACTGAGGAGTTGAGTATGGCTTGGGTGCAGTGTGTGGGTATATGTACCCTTGAAAGAAGTGCACAGGACTGGAACATGATGATGCTGGAAAGTCAGGCAGGGGACCTATCTTACATGGCCCTGCAGCCTTTTCAAGGGACTTGATTTCCATCCTAGGGTGATGGGGAGCCACTGAATAGTGCTAAGCAGCACAGCAATGTGGCCAGACATCTGTCTTAGAAAGTTCACTTTGTGTGGAAAAACTGGAGGTGGCCAGAATGGGAGCGAGACCAGTGAGGCAACCATTCTAGGAGAGCAGGAGAGAGTTCAGAACTTGAGACTGGACCAAAGTCTGGCCATGGGGACAGAGAGGGTGGATGGACTAGAGACAATAAGGAGGAAGAACTGGCTGATTCTCTGATTGGGCCTAATGCCTGCAGGGTCCAATCCAAACCCCTCCAGGCACCTGAGGGCTTCCTGATCTAATCCACCTTCTCACCATACTCACTTCCCCAGCTCTTCATGGAGTCCCTGCTCCAACTTTAGAGGGCTCTAGAGAAGACAAATGAGTCCTTATCTACCTAGATAGTTGCCTATGTGTGACCCAGGGCAAGTCACTTCATCTCCATGGGCCTCAATTTCCCTCTCTGTAAAATGGGAATACAAGTACCTTCTTCACAGGTACCTTGTGCAGACTGCTTTCTGTCATGGTTTAGGATTATTTCCTTCTGTGCCTTCCTTCTCCTTAGACTGAGTACTAGTTATCTCTGTATCCCCAGAACCCAGCCTAGGGATGGTACTTAGCAAATAACAACAGCTGACATTTACTGAAGACACACGCCATGTGAGCCATTGTTTGCTCAACATTGTACATTTATTTTTTCCTTTCATCCTCACAGCAAGCCTATCACTTTGGCATTATTATTATTTCCATTTTACCAATAAAGGAATTAGGCCCAGAGAAATTAAGTAATTTGCCCAAGGCCACCAAGATGGCAAAAATATGAGCCCAAGTCAGCCTGACCCCAAAGCCCTAGCTCTTCCCATTGCACCACACCAATTCCTCATTCTATTGATGGCCCAGACAGGGGAGTGACTTGCTCAGGTCAAGGAGGGGAACTGAAACCCAGATTTCCAGAATCCTGGCCAGGGCTCTCTGCTGAACCTTGGAGACCCTGGGGCAGCCTGGTGGAGAGGCCCAAGTGTGAAGACCATCTCTCTGCCTTTGGAGCCCCGACAAGTCTCCCAGAATTCACAGTGCTCTCAGGAACACCAGGCTTGCTTTCAGTAGAAGAGGAGAACCTCACATTCAAAGGCCTTGTCCCCTGAACACTTTCCCCTTCTCCAAAGCCACTATTGAGGTTTCTGGGTGACACAGCATCCCTAATCTCTGGGCTGAACAGTTAGTGGGTAGCCAGCATGTCCTTGCAAGTGGTCAAACTACTGATGTCACTTACAAAAGTCAAGCGGACTCTCTGGGATCCCATTCGGCCAAATACACACCAACCTCAACCATGACCCCACTATATCACAAACATTCTGTGGCAAGCTATGAGCTGCCCAGGGGACATGACTTCACTTGGCCTGGTCGATCACTGGACAGTACTTTGGAACCCTGAAAATAATTTTCTGTGGGCATGCAAAGATTTCTTAAAATGTACATAGCCCTGGCTGGTGTAGTTCAGTGGTTACAACTTTGGCCCATACACCAAGGGGTCTCAAGTTTGATTCCTAGTCTGGGGCATATGCCTGGGTTGTGGGTTTGATCCCTGGCCTTGGTCCAGGAGCACGCTAGAAGCAGCCAGTCATTGTATCTCTCTCACATCGATACTTCTCTCTCTCTCTCCCCCACTCCCTCCCTCCCAGTGTCTCTAGAAAGCAATAGAAAAAATATCCTCAGGTGAGGATTAACAACAACAACAAAATGTATGCAAATAGTACTAACTCTATAGAAAAAATATGTAATTTGGACTTCATGTTAAAAGATGAATATGGAAAAAGGGAATTTGGTTCTTCTATGTACCACTCCTACTCTTGTTACTTTTCTGTAAAATTGAAATTATTTTTAAACAAAAGGTTAAAATCACTTAACAAGTGAGTAAGATGAAAAAAAAGATGCTTAGAAATAAATTTAACAAAAGAGCATAGAATCTGTACTCTGAAAACAACAAAAACATTGTTGAAAGAAATTAAAGAAGACCCAAGTAAATGGAAAGATGTTCCATGTTCACAACTTAATATTGTTAAGAGGTTAACACTCTCCAACTTGATATACAAACTCTTCGCAACCCCTATCAAAATCCCAATTGCCTTTTTTACAGAAATTGACAAGCTATCCTAAAATTCATATGGACATGCAAGAGACCCAGAAGAGCCAAAACAATCTTGAAAAAGAACAAAGTTGGAGGACTCACACTTCCTGATTTCAAAGCTTGCTATAAGGCTACAGGAATCAAGACTGTGTGGTATTGGCATGAGGACAGACATAGACATAATGGAATAGAATTGGGAATTCAGAAATAAACCCTCACATTTATGGTCAAGAGATTTTCAACAAAGATGGCAAAAAAAAAAAAGAAAGAAAGAAAAAAATTCAATGGGAAAAAAACGGTGCTGAGATATTTGGATATTTGCATGCAAAATAATAAATTTGGACTCCTTCTTACTTCATATACAAAAATTAACTCAAAATCAAAGACTTAAATGGAAGAGCTAAAATCATAAAACTCTTAGAAGAAAACATGGGAGTAAATGTTTGTGATTTGAGGCCAAGCAAAGCTTTCTTAGATATGGCAACAATGCAAAAGCAACAAAAGAAAAAATAGAGAAATTAGGCTTCATGAAAAGTTAAAAACGTTTGTGCTTCAAAGGACACTATCAAGAGAGTGAAAAGACAATCTACAGGATGAGAGGAAATATTTTCAAATCATATAGTATCTGATAAGTGACTTGTATACAGAATTATAATAAAAAGACAACCCATTAATAATGGGCAAAGGATTTGAAAAAACATTTTTTCAAAGAAAATATACAAATGACCAAGAAGCACATGAAAAGATGACCAGCATCACTAGTCATTAGGAAAATTTAAAATCAAAACCACAATGAGATACCACTCTACATCCACAAGGATGGTTATAACAAAAAAGATGTATAACAACAAACATTGAAAGGAAGTGGAGAAATTGGAACCCTCACATTATGATGGTGGGAATGTGAAATGGTGCAGCCACTTGGAAAACAGTCTAGCAGTTCCTCAAAAGCTACCATAAAAAGTTACCATATGATCCAGCAACTGCACTCCTAGGTATGTACCGAAGAGAATGGAAAACATATATTCACACAAGAATTTGTACATGAATATTCATAGCAAATTCTCATAATAGTCAAAAGTGGAAAGAACCCAAATAGTCAAAAAGCAGAAAGAATCCAGCAATGAACAGATAAATAAAATGTGGTCTAGCAACACAATGGAATATTACTTAGCCATGAAAAGAAATGAAGTACTGATACATGCTACATATACCATAGATGAACCTTAAAAACATTATACTAAGTGAAAAAAGCCAAAGACAAAAGGCCACAAATTGTATGATTCCCTTTATATTAAATACCCAGAATAGGCAAATCTACAGAGACAGAACAAGACTGGTAGATGCACAGGGCTGGGGCGGGGGGAATGATGGAGAGTGATACCTCAGGCATATGGGTTTTCTTTTGGTGGGTGATGAGAATGTGGTGATAATTGCACAACTCTGAATATACTAAAAACCACTGAATTTTATACTTTAAATGGCTGAATTGAATGGTATGAGATTTATATTTCAATTAAGCTGTTAAAAAATTGAATAGGGAAGGCACAGACTGGGAGAATATTCATAATACGCATGCCTGAAAATGAGCTTATGCCCAGAGTATTTAAAGAACTCCTACAGATCAATAAGAAAAAGACAGATAGCCCAATTAAAAAAGAAGCAAAAGACACTTTTCTAATGAGGATTTCCAAATGGCTTAATAAACAGAAGGGAAGATATTCAATTTCACTAATCTTCACAGAAATGCCAATTAAAACAAATTGAGAAACCACTACACAATCACCAGAATGGCCATAAGTAAAATGACTGACAATACCAATATGCTGGCGAGCCTGAGGAGTAAGTGGTATTCCCATACATCGGAGACAGGGTATATATTGCTTCAACCTCTTTGTAAACCTATCTGGCAGTTTCTAATAAAGCCAAATCTATGGCCCAACAACTCCACTCCAAGGTAAATACTGAGGAGAAATGAGTGCGTATGTTCCTTAAGAGATATATATAAAACATTCATGCAGCTTTATACAGGCATACCATGTTTTATTGCGCTTCACTTTATTGCACTTTACAGATGTTGTTTTTAAAAGCTTTATTGCTGAAAGTATTACAAATGTCCCATTATTTTTTTTTGCAAATGGAAGGCAAAACCTTCCACCAGCAAAAGATTATAACTCGCTTTATTGCGATGGTGTGGAACCAAACCTGCAATATCTCTAAGGCTGCCTATAATAGCTCAGACGGCAAACAACCCAAATGACCATTAACAGGAGATATATATAGATATACCAACTGTGGTATATCCATACAAAAGAATACTGACATACATGAAAACATGAGTGAATCTCACACATTACATTAAGCTAAAGAAGCCAGACACAAAAGAATACCTAATTCATGATTCCATTCATATGAGGTTCAAGAACAGGTTAACCCAACTGCATGTGATGGAAAGCAAAATAGTGGTAACCTCTGTAGGGTGACTGACTGGGGAGGGGCATTAGAGGCATCTTCTGGATGATGGAAATGTTCTATCAGAGTGGTGGTTACAAGTGCACACATACGCGCACATTTATTAAAAATTTGAGCCTTATCTTTAAGATTTGTGCACTCAACTGTATCTAAGTTATAAAACTTTTTTTTAAAAAAACAAACCCCAGTTCTTTGAGGGCCCTGGGGGACAGAGAACAAGCACAGCTTTCCCTACTGCTTTCATGTCTCCTCCAAACCCTTCATTTGTGTCCAGACCTCAGGGCCAAGTGAAAGTCCTGGGCCTGGAGTTCATGGCCCTTCAAAAGCAGTCCAGCCTACCTCTGTAGCTGATTGCTCATTTCTGTCTGTATACCAGTGGTTCTCCAAGTTAAGCATGCCTCACAATCACCTGACAAACTTTTCCAAATTGCATAGATTGCTCACCCAACCAAGAGTTTCCATTCTGTAGGTCGAGGTGGGGCTAGATAATTTTAATATCTCCCCAGGTCCCAGGTGATGCTGCTGCTGCTGGTCCCAGAACCATGCTTTGAGCTCTGCTGCTTTTATGAAGCATCTTTTCCAGCCTCTGCCTTTGTTCGGTACATCTGGCATCTGATTCATATCTTGCTTATCTTTCAAAGCTGCTTCAGATGCCACCTCCACCATGAGGCCCTCCTGAGTTACTTCAGTAGTTAGTTTAAGTTCCTCTCATGTGTCCTATAGCCTCCAGGAATGTTGGGTCACAGCCTAAAGTGAGACACCCTGGTCTCTGAATGGCTCTGAAGTCTCATTTTTTTTGCTTAAAAATTAATGCATATTCTATATTATTCTCCAAACTATATCCATGTCTGATTTAATTTTTTAAAAAAATTATGTATCTAGAGCAAAGCAGAAGATCTTAGAAAATGTGCCCTGTTTATCCTGTGGCCTTGAGTATGCCTGGGCACCTACTGCACATCTCAGGCAGGGTTTATGTATCCCAGCCTGAAAGGCAACAGCTTGGCAAAATTTTGCATTGTCAGGCTGTTCACTTACTCTGAATGTTTCTGTAATCTTCTTTCCAACTAAGCAGAGAGCAGACTGTGTCTCATTCCCTTTGGTTTTACCCTCACGTTGATCTGGCTTTGTTCACAACTTTGCTGAATGAATGTCTGCTACTTTTCCACTAGGTTCTCAGTTTTAGGTGCAAATTGGAATTATCTGGGGAACTTTTCAATTCTGGATGACCAGGCAGCACCCTGGACCAATGAATACACTCTGAGGGTGGGATGAGCATCCATATTTTTTAACATTTTCAGGTACCCATGCACAGCCAGGGTTGGGAACCAGTGTCCTAGAGGATGCTGGCTTCTAGGGGGCAGGAAATCACAGAAAGCCCATGCTAAAGGGACCTTACAGCACCATCTGTCTGTGAGTCTCAAATCTTACTGTCCATCAGTATCACCCTGGGGGCCCATTAAAACACAGATGGTTGAGCCCCACCCTAGAGTTTCTGATTGAGCATTTGTAAGGTGGGATCCAAGAATATGCATTTCTCACCAGCTCCCAAGTGATGCTGACACTACTGGTTTGGGAACCTACTTTGAGAACCGCTGATTTAGATGATTATTTCTCACACTGTGCTCCGTGGAGACCCAGGGTTAGGGGAGCCCAAACTCTGACCTCTACCTGCCTTTGAACCAAAGCACCTCCACTTTCATCCACTCTTCATACTGGGGTTCTGAGTAAAATTTCATTTGAAGACAAGCTTCTGTAGCTAAAAATGTCTGAGTCCCACCAGCCACTTCAGGGTGAGGGTGGAAAGAGTAAGAGGCTTTAGAGTCACCCAGCAGTTTTTTTTCCTGGACTGAATGAAAATACAAGCATTTGGGGGCTTGGTCTGGGTTAAACTTTGTCTGCCAGCATCATCACCTCCCACCCAACTTACCAGACCAACCTTCCCTGCTCAAGTCCTCAGGGCTCCCAAATTCCTACGCTTCTCTTTGAAACACCTGGGGACATAGCATTCAGGCTCTCCCTGAAGTAAGATCTCCAGTCACTTCCTATACACTCCCAAGCCCTCCTCTCTGTGCACTTATTCCTGTTGCTCCTTCTCTCTGGAAGGTCTGTTCATACTTTTTGTCCATCAATACCCATTTCAAAATTCCTCCTCCCAAGAAGCCTTCCTTGACTTCATTCCTCCCGCTCACAACCATCCCCCACTCCTTGGGCTCCTTACCACCTAACCAGACTGTTCCACAACTATTTGTCTCCTCTCCTTCTCAGGGCTGTGGAGTCAAACAGCCCTGGCCCCATTTCTCACTGGCTGTGTGCCTTCGGGTAAGTAATCTTCTCTGAGATTCAGTTTTGGACCCATCCAGCCATCTGAGAAATGTTTATTGAACACAAACTATGTGCAATTAAAGGAGATAATGTATATAAATTGCCAAGCACACAGAGGAGGTCAATAAATGCTCACCACCACCCCTCCTCTGCAGTATCTGAGACACTGGACACTGATCATAAGGAGGAGTCAGAACTGGCTGGGTGAGGCAAGAGGGGACTGTGGTGGAGGGCACAATGACTGCACACCAATTTAGATGAGTAAACTCAAGAGTCCTGTCATATCCTGCACTGGCCTGTCATGTCAGCACTGAGGCACAGCCAAATGCAACTCCCGCACAGAGATAAGGGAGGGCTTCTGAATGAATCTCCTTTTTCCCAGAGCAGTTTGAGAAGTCTGACTCTACCCTGAACTCTCCTGACACTTTCAAGTGGTTGCTACCACTGAGAAAAGCAGAGGGTGCATGAGTGGAATGCACACAGGTTGGATCCAGAAGCCTCCCACAGCCTTTCTGCACTGTGTCCTCCCTAAAACCCACCAGTCCCCAGACTCACACCCTCCAGGGCACCACCTCCGTCTTCCTCAGGGTACCTGATTGCACATATTCCCTTCGGGAGATCTGGGCCTCTCCAGGAGCTTCAGTTAACATCTCTACATTTGATCACTTCTGGTGCACATCCCATGCCCAGCTGATCACTAGGATGCCCTTCCCTGAACCCCTTACACTTAACAAGATCTACACTAAACTCATCTTCTTTCCCCAAGCCTACCCTGAGTCCCTCCAGCACTTGCCTTCTTAGTGAGTCAGCAAGCCAGAAATCTGGGGTCAGCTTGGAGCCCTCCCTCCAATGCACCCCATAGTCCATCAATCCCCAAGCACGCAGTCCTAAAACTGCCTGCAACATTCCAGTCCGCTCTCACCTCTGCTGAAACCACCCAACAGCCTCCCCAAGGACCTTCAGGGGATCAAACCCAAACCCCAAACACGCCTCACGGGGGGCTCTCTGTGTTTCCCCCATACCTTGTTGGCCTCAGCTCTCACTATTCTCTCGCTCATTCACAAAGTTCGAGCCAAGGTGACTTTCTTTCAGTTCCCAATCACACCATTCTCTAACTGGCCTCCCAACCTTTATACATCCTAATCCTTTGGCAGATACAAGCCGTCCTCACAGCTTCTTCACCTGGCTATCTCCTCCCCCTCCTTCAAGTCTTAACTTAGTTATGTTTTCTCCGGGGAATCCTTTTCTGACCCCAGAAACTTAGGACAGATGCCTCCCCTGCACCCCCTAGCTTCTGTATGACCCCACCACTGTATTAATATTGTTTTTTTCCATGCCCATCTCTCTCATAGACTGTCAGTTTCTGGTGGGCAGGGACCTCCCCTTGTCATTCCTCCATAAGTCCCCTGTATCCAGCATATAGGAAGTGTTCAGGAAATATTTTTTTGATTGAAGAAATGCTAAGACTTCTGGAAAGGCTGACTCTGCCATCACTCACTCATCAGATATTTACTGAGCACTGATGGTGTACTGGGCATCAAAATCCTCTGGGAATGGGACCTGTCAAGCTCTGCTCTCAAGGAGCTCCAAGTTCAGTGAGGGAGCCAGACCACAGACAAGCACCTAAAAATAGCCCCAAAATGCACAAAGCAAAGCAGATGAAATTGAAAGAAGCAATGGACAATTCAAAAATCAGAGCTGAAGACTTCAATATCCCACTCTCAGTAAAGAATATACAATGAGAAAGAAAATCGGCAAGGGTGCAGAAGACTCAAAGAGCGCTGTCATTCAACCTGACCCTCTAAGTGACATCTATAGAACGCCCATCCAACTAGAGCAGAAAACACATTCTTTTCAACTACACATGGAACATTCTCCAGGATATGCTAGGCCATAAACAAGTTTCAATAAATTTAAAAAGACTTGAACCACATAAAGTACATTCCCCAACCATAGTGAAATTAAAAATCAACGGCAAAAGGAAATTTGAAAAATTCACAGTATTTGGAAATTAAACAGCTTAATTTTAAATAATCCATGAGTTAAAGAAAAAAATCACAAGGGAAATGAGAAAGTATTTGTGACTGAATGAAAATGAAAACACAACATAACAAGTAAATAAATACATAAATTAGATAGTTTTAGATCAGGGATGGGGAACTTATTTATATCATTCCCGGGCTACACAAAATTATCAGCTTAAAAATTAGCCTGCTATTATTTTGTCAAACATTTAATTAACTCACTCCTAATGGGATGGCTGGAACTGCTTCTCTTTGGTGAAGCCTTGGCAGGGCCACACCAAATGATTTCACAGCCTGTAGGCAGGACATTCCCCACCCGTTTTTAGATAGTGAGATGCAATGAAAGATAAAACGAGGCATGAGAGAGTATAGAAGGGGCAGTATAGTTGCAGATCTTCACTCTCCCTGCATTCACACTCTTACCATTGCCTCATGGCGGGGGAGAACATATCCCTCCCTGTCTCTTGCCTTTGGTCCCGGCCATGGCACTTCCCCTGGCCAATGGGGTGTGGGCAAAGCAAGTTGTGAGCTGGAATCTTAGAAGCCCTCTGGGGTTTCTATTTGCTGTCCTGCCATCATCATGGGAACAGCCTCCCCTGGGTACCTGCTGCCCCTTCAGCCTGGGCCTCAGAATGAACACACAAGAAGCACAGCCACTGAGCGAAATCCAGCTTTGACCAATTGACTTCCAGTTGATCCAGCTTCCCTTGCAACTAGGAGTGCTCAATGAGATGGAAGTAGAAGTCACTGAGTGAAACTTTCCGGAATTCTTTTTCAAGTGAACTAACTCATATAGGAGCATGGCTTTTGCTTGCCCCGCCCCCCCCTTTTTCTTGCCTAGGACAACAATGTGATGGTTAGAGCGGCAGCAGCCTTCTGTGTTCATGAGGAACTGCAGAAAGGATGCAGCAGATAGATGGAACCTTGGTCCCTGAGACTTTGTGGAGCTGCCAAACTTGACCTAGATCTCCTACTTCTGGACTTATTTCACATGGGAGAATAGCCTCTACATTATTTAAGCTATTATAATAGGGTTTTTATTACTAGCAGTCAAATAAAATTTTTAACTGACACAGAATTATTAGGAAAGATTTCCGTAGTAAATTTTCCAAAAGTAGCCATAACAGTATCTCCTATCTCACATGGTCTTTATGCAACGTGAGCTTGATACTCCTCCCACTGAATGGCAGAGACTATATTCCCTCCTCTTGAACTTGGGTGGACCTTTGTGACTGTCTCAACTAATAAGAGTATAATGGAAATGGTGTTACGTAACTTCCAAGGCTAGAACATAAAAATGCCACGCACTTCCTCCTGGCTCACTCTTGGAAACCAGCCACCACGCTGCAAGGAAACCCAAACTTGCCCATGCAGAGAGACTACATGGAGAAGTCACAAGTAAGTGTGCTGGCCAACAGCCCAGCTGAGGTCCCAGACAACAGCCAGCACCAACCAGCAGCCATGTGAGTGAAGGCACCTCTGGATGATTCCAGCCCCCGGCCAACAAGTCACCCTCAGTCTTTTTTTAAATTTAAATTTAATTAATGTATTTTAAAATTTATTTTTCAATTATAGTTGTCATAAAATATTATATTAGTTTCAAGTGAGTCACCCTTAGTCTTTAAGTCTTCTCCAGACACCATGGAGCAGAGACATGCTCTCCCCACCTTGCCCTGTCCAAAGTCCAGAAAATCTGCGAGTATAATAAAATGGTTGTTTTATGCCATTAAGTTTTGGGGCACCTCCTCTTCTTTGAGGAGGTGACACTTGAACTGAGACCAGAGTAAGAAGGAAGAACTGGCTATGAAAAGATCAGGGGTAGGACATTCCAGTAGAGGAGAAAGCAAGTGACGTGACTGCATTTGCAGTATTTGAAGAACAGCAAGAAGGCCAGTGTGGCTAAAGCGAATGAAGAAGAAAGTGGAAGGAGTCAATGTCGGAGAGGCAGACAAGGACCAGATCATGTAGGGCCCTACTAGGTACGGGGACTTCTCCAGGGACGTCAGATGGTGGTAACTATCAGAGTCACCTCTCCTAGTTGGCAGACTGTCTCCTGAACAGGCCTTCAATGCCTTGGCCCAAATAAAGGGCCCGTGGTAGGAATTTCTAGCTGCTGTTAGGAGAGGGATTTTTTTTAGATGAGAAAACAGGATTAAAGGTGTCCAGGAACTGTATAGGTTCAATATCTCCAATGACTCACTATTATGTAAGGAAAAGCATAAGCCCTTCAGCCTGGCATTTTAGGTACTTCTCAATCTGGCCCTAACCTTGTTTTTGGACCTATGACTTCACCCCTGATTCCACTTCCAATCTGCCTTTTCAAACGTATTCATGTTTTAACCATATGTGATGATGCCCCATTCTCCAAACATATCATGTACCTTCAGGAGTGTGAGCATCTCCATGCTGACCACCTGCCTTATGTGCCCTCCTCCATTACCACTCTGGCCTTGTGGGCTGATTCAAAGTCCACCTCAGTGTCACCTCTTCTGTGAAGCTTCCTGGATAGCCCAAGGGAGAATATGTCTCTTCCTCTCTTATGTTCTTGCAGACTTTGCACAAAACTACAGTTGCACACATTACACGTACCACAGAGCAATACAATTGTCTGCTAACTTATCTAGTTCTCCCCACTTTTACCCCCACAAGAAAAGAGACCTACTCAAGGGCAGGTTCTGGGCCTTTTTCATCTTTGGGGCTCCAAGGTCTGTCCCAGTGTCTGTGATACTGTAAACATCATGTGATGTTCCATCCAGAAGAAATGAGTATGTTGGATAGATGGATGGATGGACAGATGGATAGATGCATGGAGAATTGAATGACTGGATGAATGGATGGGGAGATGGCAGGATGGATGAGTGGACATATGAGTAGTGGATGAATTGGGGGTGGTGAATGGCTACATGGACGTGCCATTTGGATGTATGGATAGATAAAAGGACAAATGAGTGGGTGAAAGGTTGGCTGGATGAACGGATGAGAGACTGACTATACAGGCAGATGGACAGGTGATGAATGTGTTTTTGACTAGGTTCTTGGAAGAATGGAGCGAGTCTTTAAACCAGAATTCAGAAAACTTTTTTTAGAAAGGGCCAGATAAATATTTTAGGCTTTGTGGACCACAGATAGTCTCAGTCATATATTCTTTCTTCTTTGCCTTTTTTTCACAAATGTTTAAAACATGTAAATCCCATTTTTAGTTAATAAGCTATACAAAACAGGATCTTGACCATTAGAATTCAATTTTGGATGATCAGAATTTTTAGTAAACTCTGAGTTAGCTCTATCTACTATGTGATAAACACAGAGTTGAATTCCAAACTCGTAAGGCCAGAGGCCATCTTCATTCCCCTCTCAAAAATAGCATAATGGAGCCAGGGACTTTTCTAGCTGGGGAGGTTTAGAATGCACAGTTGGCTCCTCCCCATCACTGGGCAGCCTTGGGATTTCAACAGCATCACATCTCTAAGGAGGAACCCTGAAAGCGAGCCCGTCATCTTAGCAATCAGCAATAGATCCAGGCTGGGGGAGTGGGTGTAAAATGCAGCAAAGTCTAAGTCTCCTTTTGACTAGGGTCCCAGACTAGGACTGGGAGTCACGTTGTGGCATTTTTGCCATTTTTATCCCCATAAGCACTGACATCATACTTGTAGCTCCAGACCACAATTTCCCGTAACTAGCTTATGAGTTGTGATTTTTATGGGCTCTTTTTTCTCTCCTCAGGTTGTTATTATGAATTACCAGCAGCTTCAGCATCTTTCCAACTGGCAGGAAGCAGTGCTAACACAGATGGAAGTTTCCCAGTTAAACCCTCTTAACAAAGTCATAAAACAAAACAGCCCAGCCCCTCTCTGACATGCTGCCAGCTCAGAAGCAAGAGTGAGAGAAGAAAAAAACCATAAGAGTGATTGTTGCTGCCCTTGCTAAATAGAACTTTTAGATGTAAAGGTGAGGAGGAGGGTACTGGTACATTTCATACATGAGGGCTTTGGGGTTTAATAATGCACACAAAGCTCTCTTCCTGAGAGCAAAAATGAGGGGGCTGAGATTGCAGGCCAGAGTAGTCCTCTGTTTCCTCTTGGGGACCTGGGGGCCCTTGCTCACATGGCAATATGGCACCAGGGTAATGTCACTGGTGGGGACCTCAGCTGGATTTGGCATGAGACCTGGCTTGGTGCTTTGCTGCCTCCAGAGAGGTCCCTGCCCCGAGGAACTCCAAAGGCAGTCGGGAACACAGGAGTAACAGGCGATTGTGCACTGGGAGTCAGGAGAATGGGTGTTCGTCCTGGCTCAGTCACCGTGTGACTCTGGAAAATCCCTCCCTCTGAACCTCTATATCACCGACAAAACGTTCAGAGCAGGACATCCCCAGCTCTGACGTTCTTGGAAAGAAATGGCGAACAAATACAAAGCAGTGCAGAATCAGATGCTAAACTACGAGGAGACTGCAAATGGCTTAAAAGCCCAGAAGAGTAAGGAGCTGTCACAAGGAGTAAGGAGCTGAGCCCACCACATCCTTTCACTTGCCATGTCTTTGCCCTACTGCCTTACCCCTAACATCACCTCCATAGGGAAGCCTGCCTAGATTTCCCCAGTTTGTCAGTCACTCTCACTGTGCTCCGAATAATTATTGATTCACTAATCTGTCTCCTTCACTGGCCAGATTGCTCCTGGGTAATGGCCTTGTCTCATCTGTCTTTCCATTTCCTAGCTCTTGCCACACAGCAAGTGTTCAAAAAATGTCTGTTGAATTGAATTGAACTACAAAAGAGAGACTTTCCAAGTAATTTTGTGGGTTGTGAAGGGTGGCAGAGTCTGATATCTGGGCAGTCTCCAAGTCTGGCTTCCTTTCCTCTGAAAGTCCAGAGGATTCCCTCACCACCAGCTCAGGCATTATTGCCCCAATGCTGGGATGACTGAGAAAGCCTCATGATACCCCAACTGCTCTGTCACTGTGCAAACACATCACCTTCCTCGTATGGACCAAAACATATAACACACACACATATACACGCACACACACACTTACACACAGACACACACACACACACACAACAATGGCCCAAAATTACATCTGTCCTCCTTCTGCCTTCTTCAACAAGAAGGCTGAGGAAACCACAGATATCCTTCCAGAAATCTCAGCACATCCCCCAAGCAGCCCCAACCCGGGCAGAGAGGCATATCCATGGAGAGCATGGCGCTATTCACCCCTGAAGCATGTGAATTAGGAGACAGACTTCCCTGAAAAGCCTCTGAAAACACTTGCCTGCTGCCAAGTCTCTGTTCATGGAAATCACCTCTGCCTCCTCATTGCTTTTCTTATATCACTGCCTTGTAAAAGGGCAACTAGTTTTGGACAATTAGAATGATTAACTCACCAGATGTAAGTGCTGGAGCATCTCCACGTATCTGTAGAAGGAAAGGGGGTTGAGTTTGTATTAATTCTCATCCTGTATAAGCTGGGGAGGGGTGATGCTCTGTTGACAAGCTCAAGGCTACAAGCAGTCGCTTGGGGACTCACGCTTTTTCTGAAGACAGCAGTTCCTGTGCAATGACATGGGCTCTGGACTGTCCTTCCACCTGCAGGAGGAAACAGAGCCATCAGGGGGGGAAGCACCAATAGGGGTAGCAGAGGGAGAGCCCAGCTCCACAAGCATCAGGTTCACAGAAAGACCTCCATGCTGCTGAAGGCAAATTCCACCAACTTCTCAAGTCATTCCCTGGCACTCATTACCTGGGTGATCTTCAACCTCGCGGCACCTCGGTTTCCTCATCCGTAGATGTGGATATTAATAGAATCTAACTCAGAATGTTATTGAACTAGTCCTCAGCACAGTATTTGAAACATAGGAAGTGCTCAATAAGTGGCCACTATCATGACTGTGATCTTGAACATCCTGTAATTATCTATGCATAGGGAGCTCTCCTACATCGTGCTTTTGCAGATGCTGTCCCCACAGTGTCCCTGTCCTTTTTGCCGCCTGGCTAACTCCCAGTTATCCTTTAAGACTTAGCAATGGCATCTATCACCTCCTCCAACGAGACTTTCCTGATCCCCTCCCTGAACTGGCTAGGTTAGCTATCCTTTCTGGGCATCCCCTTCTCAGGTCACGAATTGCATCTCTCCTGGAGGGAAGGGAACATCAATTTCACCTCTGCATGAACAGTGCCTGGCATATCATAGATTCCTTCTTTTGAATGAAAGAATGAATGAATGAGTGAGAGAATCATTCACTTTGGAAGTATTAATGCTCTTGGCTGACCTCAGAAGGTGAGTCAAATAACCTGAGCCCCAACTTCTGTGCCTGTAAAGAAGGATGGGCAAGGGCTGAGGCAGATGCCTGGGCCTTCTGCCACAAGCAGGCCCCTCCTCTGTGGCTCCAAACCTGTCAGATATCAGACATAGCTTGTGGCTGGGACCCAGAAGAACAAAGACACTATGGACAGCTTGACAGAACAGATGGTGGATGTTGGGAATGTGCAGGCATGGCTGAGGGCAAGGTGGCCCGCGGTGAAGCAGAGGGCACTCAGGAGGGACAGCAGGCTTCTGGTTCCAGCTCTACCACTGCCTCCCAATGCAACCCTGCACAAGTCACTTTCTGAGGTCGGGCCTCAGTTTCCTCAGAGAGACCTTTAAGTTCACTTCCTGTGCATTACCAAACTTGAGGAGTTACTGGTTAAGTGAATGATCTACTTTAGAAACTTACTACCTGCTGAGAAAGCAACTGCATAATGTGGCATCTATGAGAGTGGACTCAGGAACTAGGCAGTTTGGGTTCAAACTGTGCCTCTGGCCTGGCTGGGCATGGCTTAGCAGTTAAGCATCAACCTATGATCCAGGGGATCGCTGTTTGATTCCCAGTCAGGGCACATGTCCAGGCTGTGGGCTTAATCCCCGGCAGCGGGCGTGCAGGAGGCAGTGGATCAATGACTCTCTCTCATCATTGATGTTTCTATCTCTCTCTTGCTCCCTCTCCCTTCCTCTCTCTGAAATCAATAAAGACATACTAAAAAAAATTAAAATCCTGTGTCTGCCTTTTTTACTAGTTGAACAAGTCATTTAACCTCTCTATGCCTCAATTTTCTTATCTGTAAAATGGGTACAATAGTATAATGGTATCTAACACATATATTGTAAGGATTAAATGATTGTACATATTTATATATGTTTATAAATATATATAAAGATAACCCATCTATAGATCTATCTACATATAGATATCTATCTAGAAATCTATCAACTCTCTCTATATATACATACACACACATACATATATCACACTTGGAACAGTGCTTGGCACACAGTAAGTAATGGCTGTTATTATCCTTATTTTTGTTATTGAGGTAGTGCCAAGTACTCAGAACCATGGTTTCTGCCCACTGGACACAATAGTAGGGATGGAATAAAAAAAAAATTTTCATGGTCAAGTAGGGAAAAGGCCTCAGCTGCAAAATGAGTGCTGAGCCACTCCTCTGACAGTAGCAGCTGAGGCAGTGGAAAGCAAGTGGTCTCTGGAATAAAACAAGTTCAAATCCTGGCCCAGCATTGTTTAATTGTGTGACTTTGGCAAACCATTACCTCTCAGCCTTAGTTTTCTCATCTGAAATACAGTGGAAAATAATCAGCCTGACCTCATATGCTGGTCTTTTTGATGACGTGTTCCTGACTCAGGGCCTCTGCACTCACTGTTCTCTATGCTTGTAATGTTCTTCAGACCTCATTCTTACTTTTTGCCCTTTTCAGTTATCTGCTCAAAAGGTACACCCCATCTTCAGTGTGGTCATCTGTGACCACATGACCTAAAGAGCACCCAAAGTCATTCTCTAACCCCAGGGTTTCTCAGCCTTGGCTTTATTGATATTGTGAGCCAGACAACTTTTGTTGCAGGTCTATCCTATGTATTACCATGGCTTCTACCCCCTGGATGATAGTAGCAGCCCCCACCCTCAGTTGTGACAATCAAAAATGTCTCCATGCATCGTCAAATGCCCTCTGGGAGCAAATCTCATCCCCTGTTGAGAAGCACTACCCTAACCCTTTTCCTTGCTGTACTTTTCTTTTTTAAAAAAGAGAAATAATTTTTTAAAAAAATATATCTTTATTGATTTCAGAGAGAGGAAAGGAGAGGGAGAGAGAAAGATAGAAACATCAATGATGAGAAAGTTACTGATCGAGCCTGCAACCCGGGCATGTGCCCTGACCGGGAATCGAACCCCCATTGCCTGGATCCTAGGTCGACACTCAACCGCTGAACCACGCCCAGCCGGGCGAGAAATAATTTTTTTAAATTGATTTTTAGAGAGAGAGGAAGGGAGAAGAAGAGAGACATCTATGTGAGAGTGAAACATCAATCAGCTGCCTGCTATCAGGGTTCATGCCCAAAACTGGGAATCAAACTGGCAACCTTTTGGTGGATTGGACTATACCCAACCAACTAAGCCACACCAGCCAGGGCGCTGTACTTTATAGTAGTCATACTCCCTAATATTATCCTTACACACAGCAGATATTCAATAAATGTTTGAACTGATAAAATGAGATGCATTGCCCAGCACATAGTAGGCGCTCAATAAATGAGTTCCCTCTCTAGCCGGTCCACTTCTAATAGCTTCTGAGTGTTTTCTGGAGATTCAGTCCCTCTGAAGCCACCCTAATAGTGCAGACCCTGGGACCATGGTTAGTCTCCCTCCTGCATCCCACT
Source organism: Miniopterus natalensis (assembly GCF_054644295.1). Taxonomy (NCBI): domain Eukaryota; kingdom Metazoa; phylum Chordata; class Mammalia; order Chiroptera; family Miniopteridae; genus Miniopterus; species Miniopterus natalensis. The sequence goes on along the minus strand of NC_142095.1, from coordinate 30,072,375 downwards.
GCAGCTGTCAAGGCATCCACGGAGCAGGAGGGAAAACTGTGAGGCCTGCAGAGGCCTCCAGCCTCACCTGGCCTCCCGCCCTCCCACTGGCGCCAAATTGTGACTCACCGTCTGCCTTCTGCATCTGCAGGGTTAGCACGGGGCTCTGTGGACAAGAGCAGCTCACTCTTCCCAATGCAGGGGCTCCTTCAGAGTCCCACATGTGAAAAGGCTTTGTAAACAAAACCCTCTCAATGGAAAATGTATTCTGCCAGGACAGGCCTCAACAGCTAAGAAAACCCTGTGGTCAAGCTTCCATAAAGAGAATTACTCTGTAGAGAAAGGACAGGAGTCAGGAGAACTAAAGCTCAGGTTCTTCCCCTTTAAAATGAGGACAAGAGTCAAGGTGACTTCCAACCTCCAGTCTTCCAAGGGCCTGTGATTCAGTTTTCATTTGTCATCCAGCATGATGCTGAGAAGGTCTAATTCAAATCCCGGGCTCCACCCCTTCCTATACCTATGCTCTTGGACAAGTTATTTCTCTTCTCTGAGCCCCACCTATAAAACAGAGATAATAATAATACCTACTTAATAATGTAATAGCTAGCATTTATTGAACATTCAGTATGTGCTAAGTACGGCTCTAAGCTTTTTACACATATTATCTCACTGAATATTCCCAAAAACCTATGAAGTAGGTACTTATTATCTCCATTTTACAGATGAGGAAACCAAGGCACAAGGAAGTCCTACCTTTGCCCAAAGTCATGCTAATAAATGGCAGAGCCAAGATTCAAATCCAGGCAGTCTGGTTCCAACAATCCCAGCACTTAGCAGTGCACCTGCCACATAGTAAGCACTCAGTAAATGGCATCTTTGCTCATTATAGATGATGGTGGGTTTTTCAAACCAGGAAGCACCTATTCTTTACTTGCATTATATAGCCAGCAGCAGGAGATTTGCACTTCAGGAGGGGCCTGGGCTAGTCCTTGGGCCTCAGCTCTTCTGATTCTTACCCTCCGAGTAGTCCCTGCTTTAGCATGTAGGAAAGAACTATGCTGAAAGTCAGGACACCCAGATCCACATAGCAGCCAGGCCATGAGCAGCTCTGTGACCAAGGGCAAATCCCTTTCAGATGCCTCAGTTTCCTCACCTGAAAGATGGGAGTCAGTAGTCCCAACCTCCATGAGATGATGGATAGAAGTGGTCAACCTCCACCCACACTTTCGGAGTTGTCGTCATTACCATTGTTACAATCTTGAAGCTGTGGGCTGGACTTCTGGTAGGGTCGGGGCACGGGCCACTCTGCACGTCCCTTCCAGCCCCTCCTGCCAGACAGGCAGACTCTGGGTGGGACTTACAGGGTGTCCCGCTTTAGTGACTCTGTCAATGATGGATATGTCTTCCCCAGCCGGACAAGAGGGAGGCCATGTGCCCAAGGCTCTCCTCTGAAACTGCTGATGGGCGTTGCCCAACTGGGCCATTTAATATAGATGTTTATTTAACCAGGAAATGAACTCCAAGGTTGACGGCAGTGTCCAGGGACAGACTTCTGGGAACGGGGTTCCTCCCAGGAGCATGGGGCCTGGGGCGCCAGGCCTATCGCCTTTCTCAGGCTGATGTGGGTGTTACATCAAGTGGCTGCTGGCCCCTCTGCCTGAGGCTGAAGCACCTTATCACCGCTGTTCCCCAGGGCTGCCTAGTCCTGCATTTCCTCCTCAGGCCCCACACAAACCGGCCAGGTCACCGCCAGGTCACCGCTGACTATTCTGGGACCTGGTCAAGTTGGGAGGGACAGCCTCCTTTAAGGATCTTCAAGGATAAACAATGGGTCACAGAAAGAGTTGGGAATCCTGGTCTCTGTGCCTCAGTTTGTCCAGCTATAAAATGGAGGTACTTAGTCTCCCTCTAGAACAGCAGTTTGCCAAGTGTGGTCCAGAACCCCTGGGGCTCTGCTTCCCTTTCCCAACTACATAGCTGTGTGAGCCTGGATGTGCATGGAAGCTCACCAAAATGACAGTTCCAACAGTCTGAACACAGAAGGAGCTGGGAGAACCTAGCTCTCTTCTCTTAACATCAGACATTAATGATATTTGCAAAAAATGCAAAACTAGTGTCATTCTCACTAATTATTTTAAAAACAGTTACTTTTCATTAAAAGTGCTATTTGTGTTAACATGCAGTGGGTTATTTTTGTTGTTTTAAAATGAATTAAAAGATAGTGTGACTTTCTCATATGGTAAACATTGATAGATACAACTTATAGAAACAAAAACTCTTTGAGGTCCTTAATCATTTTTAGGAGTTCTGAGACCAAAAGGTTTTGAGAGCTGCTGGTTTAGAGGTTGTCACAAAGATGATATAGGATGATGGATGGAAAAGCTATTCTCAGTGAAGGGTGATGGAAAAATGAGGCATTACTGTCACTATACTATTATAATAACAATAATTATTGAGAAAAGCAGGCTTCATGGCCTGGCCCTCAGGATGACCCCAAGCATGCCCAGAGGCCACATGATCTTTCTTCACGATGTCCTATCCTGCAGAAGAGGAAGAAATCACCTCCAAAGCTCCTAACTTGTCACCTCTCTCCCTGCTAGCAGGCCCTTGAGTTCACACCTGCTCTGCATTTAAATAGCCACCTCTCTTTTCACCCGCATCTCTGCTAGGTCCTTGCCAAGCCCCATGTGCATGGCCCAGTTCTCCTCCCCAGTTATAGCTGTTCTCTCCACCTATGGTCGGTCACCTGGGAACTCCAATCTCCATGCTATACCCCTCAGCCTTTTGCCTCCTTGCGACTTCCTTTTCAGACAACTTTTGCCTACATCTACACCTGATCAATCCATCCTAGGCTTGACCCCATTCAGAACTGCCCTGCCTCTAAAGTGATGGGCTTCCTGGTCCCCATCTTGGACCTGAGCTTCCTAGCATCCCTACACCCTCTGCTGAACTTGTCGCTTAGCTCACAGATAGCTTCAGTCATTTATCCACTCCAATCCATCCTCCACATGGTGGTCCCAAGTGGCTCCTGTGGCTCCCCAGCACTAGATGATAGAAAGAACTTGTGATCTTGCATTATGCTGAGAGCCCATGCGCTGGGGTCAGAAGATCCGGTTTCAAATCCTGACCTCTACTCTTTCCTCTATCTATACCTTGGACAAGTTATTTCTCTTCTCTGAGTCCCATCTATAAACAGAAATAATAACAAGACCGACTTAATAATGTAACAGCTAACATTTATTGAACACTCAGTATGTGCTAAGTATGGCTCTAAATTTTTTACACGTATTATCTTACTGAATCCTCCCAATACCCTATGAGGCAGGTACTATCATTATTACCTCCATTTTACAAATGAGGACACTGAGGCAAAAGTAAGTCCCGTCCTCTGCCTACGACTTAGCTTGAAGAGCCTTTCCAGGCAGCTCTCCTGCAATTCCTCCATGCCCCAGGGAATCCAACTTTATTCCTAAGATCAGTCTATTTTTCCCTACCGTTAGGCCTTTTTTGCTCATGCAGGTTCCTATGCCCAGAATCCCTTCCAGACTCAATAAGTGTCTCCAGGTCACACACTAAGCCTGAGATGGGGCAAAGTCCTGAGGCAGGCACCCATGTTCCCTATCTGTCAGCAGCCCATTGGAAAAAGGAATCACATCTAGAAAGAGGGAAGGGGCTGTTTCAAGCCCTGGGGAAATATTCTTAATGAGTCTTCATTGTTTTGAGGGGTCCAGTGAAGGGAGTGTGGGAGGGTTCTGAGGTCATATCTGGAAAAGGGAGAGTGCTAGAAGCCGACTTTAGGAGAACATTCTTCTGGGCACCACTGTCAGGCACATGGTACTTCCCCCTTGGAATTCAGATTGTGAATTCCAGCACAGCCTCAAGGGCTAGAAAATTCAATCTCTCAGGGAGAGATTGCTCATTTTTTATCCTAGCTGTCACCTGTGTTCCCAGAGGGGCAGAGAAGAAGAGGAGGCAAAGCCTGCTAGGACAAAGGGGGGAGAAGTGGGACCAAAGAGCTGTCTCCTCTCCACACCAGCCCACCCCCTGGACCAAGTGGTTGGCTTCCATTCATGCTGACACCTGCCTTATCCTGGTTATAGGCTGCTGCGAGTCTGGGTATGGCCTGGATACTCTAAAAGACTTTTAATTTTAGAAAGAATCTTTGATTTTGGCTGCAGTGTGTAATGCATTTGTAGGAGCATCAAGTTATCTTGGAACGCCCTGAATGAGGCAACAGGAAACCTGATTTTTACTCCTGACTTTGCCTCTGACCTGCCAAATAACCCTGAGCAGATGATGGCCTCTGTATGAGCTTTCGTTTTCCTTCCTGTAAGTCAAAGCAATCTCCGGCATAACTGAGCAACCCCCAATTTTCCTCTCCCCCTAGTCCCTGGCAAGCACCATTTCACTCTCTGCTCCTATGAATCTGACTGTTTTAGATTCTTCATACAGGTGGAATCGTGCAACATTTGTCCTGTAACTGGCTTACTTCACTTAGCATAATGTCCTCCAGGTTCATCCATGTGACATGATTCCCTTCCTTTTTAAGGCTAAATAATATTCTACTGTATGCATATACCACATTTTATTCTTATTTATTTATTTTTGTTTGCTTGTTTTAAAATATGTCTTTATTGATTTCGGAGAGAGGAAGAGAGAGAAACATCAATGATGAGACAGCCATTGATTGGCTGCCTCCTGCATGCCCCCTACTGGGGATTGAGCCCGCAACCCGGGCATGTGCCCTGACGGGAAACTGAACGGTGATTGCCTGCATCATAGGTCAATGCTCAATGGCTGAGCCATACTGGCCGAGCTACACCACATTTTATTTATTCACTTATCCTTCTATGGACATTAAGAGGGTAGATCTCATGTTAAATGTTCTTACCACAATTAAAAAACAAAACGAAGTGATCTATAAATGCCCGTTAGCTCTCCCACCTTCTAGAATCCCTGCGCTTGTGAATGGCAAGCTCTCACTGTGACAGCAGAAAAAGGCCAGAAATGGCTCACACAGCGAACTTCTAGCAGCAGGGTTTTATATTAGGTATACACAGTGACTGCCACAAAGTCAGGAAGGAGAAAGTGAGGGTGAGTATGACCTTGGGACCCAAATCCTAAACAACTGGGGGAAGGGGCACTGTGGCAGAGAGGAAAATCAGTCACAGAACAAGCTCTCTTAGGACCAGGGCATTCCCACTGTCCTCATGTCCAGCCCTTCAGCTCCTAACAGCCCCCAAGCCCTCTGGGACCCTGAACAAGGTGTGTGAGACATGTGGGTACCTAAGACACCTCCCAGACCTCTGAGCCCCTATTCTTTCCTATCCCTTGTGTTCTAAGAGTCTGCATCCCTCCTCCTCCTCCACTCATGCTGCCTTGAAGTGTCTCTTTGTGTTACTGTACTGAACCCTGCACCCTCTGCATGGTTACTGGGCAGCCGGTGAGAAGCAAGGCTGGTGCCCAGCTTGGCCCCTCACTGTGCCAAGTAAACCACACAGAACCAAACAAGTGTTTTCATTTTATTAAACTGTCATGCATTTAAGTTTGTTTTCCTTACTTAAATGCAGAAGCTGAGTCTAATGTATTCACTTCTTTATTAGTTTATTCGAAGCTATTTGCTGAATACTATTATGTGCCAGGCAGAAAGGACACAACTGTGAATAGGACAAGCATGGTCCCTGCCCTCCCGGGAGCTATTCTAACATAGAAAGGCAAGTAATATGCAGAAAAATAAAGAACATAATCACAGCTTGAGGTAAGTATGAAGGAAATAAACAGGAATGCCATTGTCAAAAACAGCAGGTGAGCAGAGCAGGGCCCCTTGAGGAGGTGACATTAACTTGAGACCTGCAGCCAGCTGTGCAAAAGGCAGGAATAATGTTTCAAATGGAGGAAACTTCAAATGCAAAGGCCCGGGGATGGGTTTAAAGGACAGAACTCATTTTTATATCTTTCATGATGTCTAGCCAAAGGCCTACACATTTGTTGAATTTCATCTGATCCATAATTAATACATGGCAACAGAAGATGAAATGGTTGGTGCCAACAACCAGAAGAGTAAACACAAAAGGAGAAGCAGGCCAGAGGTGGGGTGGGAAGATAGCGATTTCCACTTGGGATATGTGGAGTTTGAGGTGCCTGCAGGGCTTCCAAGAAGGGTCCAAAAGGATAGCTGGAAGCTAGAGCGTGGGGCTGCAGACAGGGGTCAGACCAGAGGGTCAGCTCTTGGAATGCCATCTAAGTACGGCTGGCCGCTGCCCTGGAATGGGGTTGACTGAGCAATGGACACAAAATGACAGGCAGGGCTGGAGGTCAGGCCTTGGGAGGCATAGGTAGGATGTCAAAGAAGTAGGGAGAGAACCAGGAGCAGATGGAGCCTGAGAAGCCAAAGGAAGAGGGGAGACCACTGAGCTGAGGCCCGAGGTCTGAGTAAAACAGTGTCTGAGGTGGACAGTGCGGCGAGGGCCTGGCTTGTGGAGGTCAGGAAAGGTCATGCAGAGCATATGACAACAGTGAGAAAGGTGGAAGCATGGGGAGGAGTGGAATATGTTTGTGGGCTGAGGGAAGTCCTACAGAGTTTCTTCTACCCACCTCCTTCTTTGCTCCAGCCACACTGACCTAGTCTTCTAGCTCACGAAGGTCATTCCCACCAGCCCACCTTTGCACTGCTGTTCTCTGGAATACTCTGTCCCTAGATCTTCCCATTGCTTTCTCCCTCACACTATTCAGCTCTCTGCTCAAAGATTTCCTCTTCATCAAGAAAGCATTCAGTTAGAAATCAGAGCCTTCATGCATTGCTGGTGGGAATGAAAAATGGTGCAACTGCAGGTGGATCCTCAAAAAATTAAACATAGAATTACCATATAATCCAGCAATTATACTTCTGGGTTTATATCCAAAAGAACTGAAAGTAAGGTTTCAAAGAGGTATCTGTACACATGTTCATAGCAGCACTATTCACAATAGTGAAGATGGAAGCAATTCAAGTGTCCATCAGCCTATGCATGGATAAACAAAATGTGGTCTATACATGCAGTGGTATAGTATTCAACCTTAAAAAGGAAAAATCCTGACATATGCTATACTATAGATGAACTCTGAGAACATTATGGTACATGAAATAAGCCAATCACAAAGGATAAATACTGTATTATTCCACTTGTATGAGGCCCTTAGAGCAGTCAGACAGAAAGTAGAATGGTGATTGCCAGGGCTGGGGGAGGGGAAATGGGGAGTTAGTGTTTAATGGGCACAGAGTTTCAGTTTGGGAAGATGGAAAAGTTCTGGAGATGGATGGTGGTGATGGTTGCACAACTGTGTGAATGTATTTAATGCTGCTGAACTGTACACTTAAAAATGGTTAAGACGATGGATTTTACATTATGTTTATTTTAACATAATTTTTTTAAATGGAAAAAAAGGCCTACTTTAGCCTCCCTGTTTACGTTTTCCCCGCCCTCACCCCTGGCTCTCTCTTCTCCACCATCATGATGGGTTTTGTTTGTCTGCTGGGTTACAGCACTTTCACCACCTATGCCACCTCAGTTTTCTGGCTGACTGTTCCTCTTCTTCTCTAGGACGTAAATGCCACCAGGGCAGGGAGGCACCTGGTATGACTTGTGGTTGCTGTATGTTGAGCCCACAGACGGATGCCTGGCACATAGTAGGCGCTCAGTGAGTACCTACTATGGTAAATAAATAAATTTTTGTCAAACAAGAGGAGGGACAGGGAGAAACTCAGTGAGAATACAGAGAGAAGAGATACAGGTGGGAGGGAATTCATGTTTGACAGGGGACAAGGTTGTTTTCTGGCAAGAACAGGCTGCAGCCTGAGGAAGCTGATGCAAATCTAAGACAGCTTCCCCAGGGACAAGGGAGAAGTAGCATTTGCAGTGGGGCCAATGTGCAAAACTGTATGGGTGGGTTCTGAGGTCAGTGGCATGGAGAAATTACATGGTGACACAACCCAGGCCAGAGACTGGCCCAACGGAAATAACCAGGGTTCAAGGGAACCCTTTAGCCTAGGCAGGCGGTCAGGGTGAGGCCAAAGGTGCAAGGCCTAGGGGTGTGAGGTCAGCAAGGAGGTCTAGGCTAGGCTGACTAAGCTTGAGTACAGCCAGGGAGGAGACAACTTGCATAAACAGGGAGCCAGGGAGGGTATGATGGCAGGAGGGTCTGTTCCAGAAGGCAGGGCACTAACTTCTGCCTGGGGTCAGGGGTGGGCCTGTCAAGGAAACTCGATGACGATGGGTCTCAGGCAAGGGAGGGGCCACCAACCTCTGGGCTGGTCTCAGGGGAGCTGGTATTTAGCTTGAAAAGTACCCGTTAGTCTGAGAACTGGGCTCATTGTCAGGGAGGAGCGACAGGCCAGCAAGCCATTGAATGTCTCCTTTCACAGCTAAATCTATTTTTAAGTCCTTCTCATTTTTCCTCTTTTGCCCCCTCCTTCCTTCAACCCACACCCTTTGTATGTCTAAGAGTGGGAGAGAGAAAGAGGTCACATGTGGGTGGACCAGCTGGGTTCAGCTTCCTATCCTGCTCCAATAATCTCTCCCCTCCTGATCTGGTCACCCCAAAACATCTAGGAACAGTGGGCTCACCACCCTTTATTTTTACATAAATCATATCAAACTGTAAGAAGTGTGGGACCCACCTCCCCAGACTGACTCCTGAAATGGGGAGGAGAGGTGGGGAGCAAGTCTACTGATCACTCACACCTTCTCTAGTTCTGTTCCTGCAACATGGCTGGAGATGGAAACCTGACTCCCATTTTCCCAACGATGTGTTGGAGGCACAGAGAGGAGAGGTCTTTGCCTTTTAGAGAAATACAATTTTCAGATACTGTGGAAGACAAAGAATCAGAAATAAATGCTCCTTCTCCCCACCTCCCATCCCACCAAACTTCTACAGCAAAAAGGAGCAGGGAAAGATTGCTCACTCTAGAAACCTCCCTTCACACCTGCCCTGAGGCTGGGCAACCTGGGAACTCTTCCACACTGAGTGCTCTGGAAGGGCCAGGCAGTGCTCTGGAACAGCCTCTCAGGGGTCAATTTAACAGCAGGTACAAAGACTGCTCTCTGGCCCGGCCAGCATGGCTCAGTGGTTGAACATCAACCTATGATCCAGGAGATCTCAGTTCGATTCCCGTTCCAGGCACATGCCAGTGTTGCGGGCTCGATCCCCGGTAGGGGGCATGCAGGAGGCAGCCAATCAATGATGCTCTGATCACTGATGTTTCTATCTCTCTCTCTTCCTTTCCCTTCCTCTCTCTGAAATCAATCAAGATATTTTTTTTTAAAAAAAGACTGCTCTCTGATCCACTGATCCTCTTATGGGATCTACCCTAGAGTAAATCTTGCACATGTGTCTAAGGAGGTGCATGAACAGTGCACTGCAATGCTGTTGGTGATGCAAACACATGAGAAACATTGTAAAAGCCCCTTGGCAGGGAGATGGTGAAATAAACCACAGCATATCCACAAAATGGAACAGCACTAAAAAATAATTTAGAGCTCTACATACCAATGTGGGAAAATCTCTAAGAATTTTGTGAACAAACCCAACGAGTTATTCCAGGTTTTTTACGGTTTGATATAATTTATCGAAAAATAACTCCACAAATAATACCATAGTTTCCACTCATAATGAAATATGTAGGTGAATACAGGGGAAATTTCTGGAAGGATTCATACCAAACTGTGTACTACAGTTACCGCCTTAAGGGCATAGGGATTGGGAAGGGGTGTTCCAGGGGACTTTAACCTTTCCCTGTACCTAGTTCATTTGCTATAGGGAGTATCTAGAAGAGCACACCTCATGTGATGAAAATGTAATTTTTAAAGGTGATTTCTATTTGGGTACATGATGAAAGCCTCACAAAGAAGGATGAGGGGGTGGTGGGGCAGAGATGCTCAGCCTCATTTGACAGATAGGAAGGCTGTGCTCCCGAGAATGAACTGACCTGACCCACACTTCTCCCTCTGTGCCCAGAATGACAGGATGCTCCTATCCCCAACCCTGGCCCCCTATGTAGGCCCCATACCTAGCTGGCCACACTGTCCTGGTTCCAGGGGGACATATAAGAGGCCCCTATCTGAGGCAGGAGCTGCCTTAGTTCCATGACCTTGATACTGTTGCTGCGTCTTACTTGACCTGTGGCAGGTTGCTTCCCACGATCCCACCCGAAAGCTCTGACCTTTGTGTGTTCTTTTCCTGTGTGTCAGGCATTGTTCTAAGTTTCCATAGACTTATTTACTCATAGCTATTCTGAAGCAGAACTATGATTATTTTCTCGATTTTGTAGATGGGGAAACTGACAAACAGAGTGGTTTAGAAGTTACTCAAATCACTCACCTAGTAAGTGGCAAAGAACCTCTTGTTCTCTATGCTGACCTGCCTCTTGCAAGCTCCTTATTCCTGCGGCTATCCAAGGAGCAACCTGGAAACCAGAAGGCTGGGAAGCTGATCACCAATGTCCAGGGCCCTAAGACCTCATGTCTTCATAAGGGTCCCGAGTAGACCAAACCCTCTCTTCTCCCACTCCCCCTCTGCCTCCCAGACTCAGAAAGAGTAGATAGTTATTATGCTCCTACTATGTGGCTGGCACTTTCCCATCTGTGTTCTTACTCAACTCTCCCACAGCCTAGCAGTTACTATTAATGCTCTCATTTTAGAGACTGGAGGCTGAGTCCCCATCATGGAAAGCGACTGGCCAGCAGTAACATAGCTGGAGGAGGAGATGAGGATGATTCCAGAGGAAGGTTTAACAGAGAACTCTGTGACTGGTGGGAAGCCAACACCAGGTGGAGGACCTTGAGGCACAGAAAGTTGCAGATGGGAGGCCCCACTGCTCCATCAGTCCTTCAATTATTCCAGGCATGGTACCCACATCCAATTCAGATTTCAGATTCAGACCACATTCCCGATAACAACTATCCGTTTCTGCTCCCAGGTTCCATGACCTCAGGGATGCCCAGAAAAAGCAAATCTCTGAACAGGCACAGGCATGCTAACTCAAGGTTCCCTTCTCTTTTTCCCCAAAAGTCAGTAGTTTTTTCCTGGAGACAGGGAGGAGTGGAGAGGTAAGAGAAGGCCCCTAAGACTGCAGTGAAAGACAAACACTGGGCTTGGACCCAGCCAGACCTGTTTTTGAGTCCTGACTCCCTCAGTCACTGGCAGTACGGTCTTGGGCAAGCTACTTAACTTCTGTGTCCTCAACTGTAAAACAGGGATAATGGCACTGACTTTGGAAATGTTGAAGCATTTCGGGTCAGGAGACCGCTCGCTCTAGCTAGAGAGGGAGCAGCAGGGGCAAGAGTGAAAGGGAAAGGGGATGAGGAGCCAGGTGGGAAAGCCCCCTTCAGGGTTCCCCTTAGCTCTGGTTAGGTAACTTTATGGAAACCCTGTATGGAGAGGTAAATGAATTTTTGAAAGAAATCAAGGCTATAAAAACAAAATGAAAGACATAACCATTTATAAAATGCTTGGTAAGGACCAGGCACTCCTGCTGCGTGCTTCCACATGAATAGTCTTCCATCAATGTGACATACCTACCCTAGGATCAGAAGGAGAAGATGACAAGTGTGGGAGACATACACAGGACAAGGTGCCTGAGAAGGTTGGTCAGATAGGACGCAGTGTTCCTCTGCTTCCCTAGCTACTCCTCATAGGCAGACAGGAGCGGGGCCCAGAAGATGGGGTGGAGAGAATGTTGAGCAGCTAACCCTTCCTAGCCTGTCCCCCCTGTAGCAGGGGTGTCCCCTGTGGTCTCAATTCCTGGCCCTCATCACCCTGTGATGTTTCCTGGGTAACACTGAATAGCAGCTGTGTGACTCTGGGCAAGTTCTTTGCCTCTCTGTTTCTGCAAATGTAAAATATGGGAAGCAATTCTTGGTTCCCAGAAGTGGAATGTAGAAGGAATGAGATCATGTCAGTGAATGGAAGTGAAACAGGGCTCCCCATGAGTATACAATAACGAGCATATACACTGTGGATTCAAACAACTGTGAATCAAAAATATTCGAAAAAAAAGAAATCACAGAAAGTTCCAAAAAACAAAACTTGAATTTGCTACACTCTGAGCACTATGCTGAAGTCATACAAATAAAATGATGTGTAGGCATACCCTGCTGTAGCCTCTATGCAAAGGTAGGTTACAGAAGGGACTTGCGCCTCTGTGGATTTTGGTATCTCTGGGGGTTCTGGAACCAATCTCTGTGGATACCGCGGGAAAACTGTAATTACCACCATGTACCAATGTTCCATAAGAAGGTCTGGGTCTCTACTGTGACTTGGGTCCAAGTCCTGTCTGCCTCCAGACAAAGGGCTAGCAGCCTTTCTCTTAGCCCCATCCCCTACTGCATCACTGCAGGGATCGAGAAACCAACTTTCTTTCTAGAACTCTGTATTTAGTTAAGGAAACTCATTCAAAACCTTTAACTCATCTCCCCTCACATTTCCCACTTCGCAGATGAGGAAACTGAGGCCCTGGGGCCCAGGTCCTTAGACTCCAGGTCTGTCTTGATTCAAATCAGGAAACTCTATTCCACTTCGCCTACAAAAGTTCTGGAAGCCCCAACTTCCTTAGACTCACGAGGGTATCAGCAGGAGCAGTTGCCCTTGCATCATCAACACAAGACCCGAGGCCTGCCGTGTGTCTTAATGCCTCAGCCCCAGCTGCTCTGTGACTCAACCTCTGTATCCAGCACAGGGCCTACTGTTTGCCAATAGCTCCCTCCACATCAGAAGGGGACGGAGGGGGTCCTTTGCCATCCTCTCTCCACCTTCACATCTCTGACCCTCCCACATCTCACTGGCCCCTTGCCCTGGGCGGGGCACCTTACCTTGTGGGTGAGGCTGGGGTCTTTTGGAGCACTGTCTTCCTCCTCCGAGCTTCCCTGCTCTTCATCTGACGTGAGGTCCTCCTTGGGGGCAGCTGTCGAGATGGGACAGACCTTGTAGGGTTCTGTGTAGGCACTGGGGTCAGAGCAGAGGAGAGAGAGGGTTAGAGCTCTGTGTCCAGTAAAGGCAAAGTGAATAAGCCAGGGGCCCAATTAATGCCAGAAGCCAATAACAAGTGTTCTGCGTGCAGAGCTCTATGTGTAGAACTCTGTGCCCTCCTTGGGAACCCAGAAGAAAGACCCAGACACAAATCTCCTACCTCCCCCCACTCCAGCCTCCTTTAAGTTCCATGAACATGCCAACCTCTGCCTCAGTGCCTTTACACACGTTGTCTAAGACAGACTCTTCTCCCTGTTAGATACAAGGCAGACTGTGATGCTAAAGAAAGGTACAAATAATTACTATGAGGGCAAGAGATGTTCAATCTGATTGATCTCTTGGTTTAGACTGGCCGGTAAGCAGCAGGGTCAGTCCACAGGTGGCCATGTCCTTTGGGCCTATAGAAGAAATGCAATGATGTGGTAGACAAAGTCTGGGATGCACATGCCAGCCCTTAATCCCAGCTTTGCCATCAGCTAGGTCATGGATAAGACACAACTCAGGGTATCAGTTTCTATCTAGGCTTTTTGGGGATAATTCCCATCTCACTTTCTTGGCAGATACCATGAGGATCAATATTTAGAAAGCATATGCAGTTGACCCTTGAACAATGCAGGGGTTAGCCCCCCCCCCACCTGCGCAGTTGAAAATCCACGTATAACTTAAGTTGGCCCTCTGCACACATGAATCCCCAACTGTATAGAAAGTACAGCTGACCCTTGAACAAATGTGTTTAAGTGTAGTTCAAACCCACATTGTTCAAGGGTCAACTCTACAGGTGTGATAACAATCTCATATCTATATTACTATGATTATTATGTAAGCATTCCACTAATTACTTAGTTCACACATGCATTCAATCAATATTTACTGACTGCCTACTTTATGTCAAGTACAGAGCTACACAGCCAGTAAAACACAGGTGACTAAAGCAGATATGGTCCCTGTCCTCAAAAGGGAGCAACTAATATACAATCATAAATTGTGATAAGTAAAGGAAGGAGGTGTTTTCATAGAGAATAAAAAAAGGGAACTATTTAGACAGTTCAGGGAGGGCTTCTCTGAGTCTGAGACCAGGAGGAGGAGGAACCAGCTTTGTGATAGCATGAGGAATTGTTCCAGGTAGGGAAAGCAGCATACGGAAAGGCATTGAGACGGCAAAGAGCTTGGCATGTGACAAGAATAATTCTCCTTTCTCCAACTTCCAAGCCATCCCCAAAGATGAGGCTCTGGCCTCATAATAGCCCCCTTGCCCTGATCCCTGTTCCTGGCCTCCCTCTCCACACAGCAGAGTGATTGTTCTACAGAAGAGATCAGGCCATGACCCCTTCCTGCTCAAAAGCCTTCAATGGCTCCCTCCTGCCTTTGGCAATGGGGTCCCAGACTTCTCACAAAATTTCTCATCATACTCAAAATCCAGGCATCTAGTCTTATTAAATTTTTATCACACATTTATTCCTGCCCTCTGGGAATGCCAGCATGAGATGCTGGAATAATGGAGGGATGGATGCATGAATGGATGGGAGGAGAGAAGGGAGCATCCACTTGCTGGATTGGCTGGGCCAACTCTAGCCCAGGGCTTATGTAGGCAGGAGCACTACATTTGCCTCAAGTCCTGGTCTATGCAGGGGGAAACATGACGGGTAGGGGACATCAGAAGAGGAGAAACTGAACCTTAGGCTACATCTGAACTAGGGGCCCATCCTGGAGCTCCTTCTCACCTACTGTAGGAGACAGGATTATGGATACCTATCTCCATAACAATCTGCAGCCCAGGAAACAAGAGCAGGATGAGCATCCCCTAGTCACACAGGGCCACAAGGCCAGAGAGATCAAGGACAAGACGGTCTGTGATGGTGGGGCCTGTTTCTGCCTGCGAGTCTGCTGACATAGTATATGTGTGGAGGGTACTATACCTGTGTACATGTGTGCAGAGGCCAAAACTGAGTCCTGACCTGGGCTGAGCCTTGATCCTGAACCTTAGGCTGAGCCAAGATCCACTTTATGACCCAACTGGCTACTCTGCTGGTCAGACCTCTTTGTTCTTCCTTTTCAAAAATTACTCTGTTGGCCTTTTCTTTCAAACTGTGAAAGCACACAACATATTTTGCAACAAACTATGTATCACCAAAGGCATGAGAGAGACCTCCAAGGACCACCCTACACCTCCTTCACTGTCAGGGGCCACCAGTTCCCTCCACTAAGGAGCTGTACCCAGCCTAAAGGTCAGACACACTGCACTTGCTCAGCAAGTTCAGAACCACGATCAGGGAAAGTGACTGCATGAACCGGTCTCACTGGGCCCTAGCTCCCCTCATTCCAGAGCCACCTGCATCAATTTGCAACCACGTGACCAGCAGGCAAGGAGTGGCCTGTTCTCCCCTTAGGAGGAATGGCTACATTTGGCCCCAACAGGAGCCCATGATGCTCTGTGGAAGATAACCAGTAACGGTGAGGGATGGAGCAGTTAACTGTGCTCCTGGACCATCCATCCTCATCATCAAGGAAAAGAAGGCATATGCCAGGCCTTTCCTAGAATGCGCTGTAAAGGAAGAAGGGATTCTCAGCCAAGCTTCCCACAGGGTGATGGTGTCACCATCCTCCCAAGCAGCAAGCCAGAAATCTGAGCATCTCCTTGCATAGCCATCCTCTACTTAAGCATTAAACCCCTCCCAGATTTACTGTTAAATTATCTCTCACCTCTGCTTGCATCTCTATCATAGCCTCTATAGTCCAACCCATCTGTTGCCTGGACATCTGTAACAGCTGCTTTCCTGTCCTTTCCTGTCCCACCCTGGCTGCCCTCCAATCTGTTCCCCACCCAGAGGCCAGAGGGACCTTGTCAAAACCCAATCTCATTGTGTCACCCTCTTGCTTAAATTGTTCAGGGATATTCCAGTGCTGTTGGAATTCAAATCCAACAGCTCAGCCTCTCAGGCAAGGATCTGCTCAACTTGGGACAGGAAGGTGGGTGTCCTTGGGCCCTGATGCTTGCTGTGAAGTCTGTCCAACATCAGACGCTGCCGCGCATCACAAATCTTGGGGCTCTGCCTCAAACCAAGTAGAGGGTTGGATTCCATGGAGGCCAGATGAGCTGTGGGTGACACTGCAGAGAGAGCTCATGGAAGCCTACCCCCCCGGGGGGCGAAGGGACTGGGTCAAGGTCATATGGCAAATCCAGGCCAACACGTGTTACCTCTGAAGAGGCCTCTCCCTATGCTTGATCTCATTTTACAGACATGAAAACAGAGGCCCACACGGGTTCCCTCTGTGCACTGAAGTGTGGAGTGGGTCTCGGTTTGAAAGGGCAAAGTGGGTTTTGTTTTTGTTATTTGTGCTATTATTTTATTTTATTTTCAGGAGGCAGTAGAGCGCAGAGATGAGAGCTCACACTCTCATGTCAGATTGGGTTCAAATTCTGGCTTGCCACTTATTGGCCATGTTTAAACTTTCCAAGCCTCAGTGATGCCTAATTTACTGAGCTGTTGGGGAGATTCAATGAGTTAAATCATGTAAACCAGCTCAGCCCTAGCTGCAGGCAGCTATTCTATTATTTACCTACTGTTGTCTTAAAGTCAACTTATTTTTAACATGTGCTATTATTACTCTGGCTCCATCCTAAGTGATAATATCCATGAAGTCACACTGTGTGTTCTTCTAACACTTTAAAATAAACCATATAATTATTAATCTATAACATTTGACTCAAATGATCTTGCTCACCATTGGAGATGCTCAGACCTCACAGAGATAAAATGGTGACTCTGACCCACCAACCATCTGTCCTCAATACAACCTCAGCTTTTGCTAGAAATGTGGCCCACGCTCTTTTAATTCTACTTCTTCCTATGACTTCTGTTTTCTCAAAAGATAACTAAAACAAAAGTCAGGAGACAAGAGTTTGGGTGCTTTAATGATATTTCTGGCTTTTTTATTTCACTGTGGACACAACAAATAAGGATAATTGCCATTTTCTATGCTTTCACAACAGAAAAGAGCAAGTATTATCTAATGTCTTTGGAGATTCAGTGAAAATTGTAGTGACAGACCTTATCTTGGACAGAAGTCATTAGTTAAATAAGCAAAACAAAACATTCTGATTCTAAGAGCACTAGTGTCAACAGAGTTGCTCCTTCAGACCCTGGATAGTTGCTACTAGGCTAAGCATCAAACATAGGGGAAGAAATCAGCTCTGAGAAATGTTTCCTTAACACCTTCTGTCCAAATGCTCCGCGTGGTCCTAGCAGAACTTATGTCCTGGGTGAGGAACCACTTCTTCCCTTGAGAAAACAGACTGGGAACGCTTACATACCACATCCATCTTCCCAGCCTGTGAGAACATACAACTCTGAGATGGGTCCTTTGTACAGTATGGTCTGAGGAAGACCACAGAGCTTTACATTTTTGGCTATCTGGTGCCTGTCTGTTTGGTTTTTCAGTCGTTCAAAAGAATACCTATTAAGAGCCCTCCATGTTCCAGGCTCTGTACTGTATGTACTAGTGGAGAACAAACAGACATTGTTCTATGGCCTTTCCAGTTAAAACATCCATTATAATCATAACTAAGTGAGGTGTTGTCTCCAGACAGCTTCTATGAACTTACCAATATATTACACATGAGAAAGCCCTTCAACCCAACCACTGACCCATTTATATACTCTTCCATCTCCTCACCTACCCATCTGTCCATCCATCCAACTACTCATCCACTTAGCCATCCATCCATGCATCCATTCATCTACCCACCCATCCAGCCATCCTTCCATCTGCCCCCTTAACTATCTAGCCATCCAATCATCCATCCTTCTATCTACCCATTCCCTTGCTCACTTATTCAACAAATATGGATTAGCATCTACTTCAAGGACCCAACACGTGGAGGAGTCAAAGATGACTAAAGTACTCTATCTGGCCTCAAAGAAAGAACAGTGCAAAGTACTGAGGGTTAAGAGGGTGGACTCAGAAGTTGGACTGCTTGGTTTGAATTCCAGCTCTACTTTAAGCAAGCTGCTTAACCTTTCCATGCCTCAGTTTTTGGTTTTTAACTTTTTAAAATCTGTAAATCAGGAATCATGGAAGATGCCAGGGAAAATGCAAAAGAGCCACGTGGTCAGCACTGTAAGTTGAGAGACCCAGGGGCCTATACTTTGGCATCAGATATAAGAGAGTCACTGTGTAACCTTAGGGAAGTCGCTGAACCTCTCAGTTTCTTATCTGTAAAGTAGGGATGACTAAGTAGGTTCACTGTGGAATTAAATGAGAGCATGATAGTGACAGTGGCCACTGCCTGGCAAGTAGTAGGTCCCTTCTGGCGAGCCCAGAAGAGCCTACACAAGGCCCAAGTTCTAAACCTCCAGACTAGTTTCCAGGGAGCTGTGTCCTCCCTCTGGGTCAACTTGTGCTTTAAAGGGAACATAAATTAAAGCTGCCTAGAGCGCGTTACCTTAAATGACTCTTCAAACGAGCACAGTCCTTTCCAGCAGCCTAGAGTCATAAAAGGACATGTGCATCCATGTGGGGAAAGGAGTACTTTGTAACCTGGTCCAGAGCTGTCCAACTCTACCCATGAAATCCTGTCCTATGTCACACTTGTTGGGAGTCATAACCCCCAGCATGGCCAAAAGAGCCCAATAACTCATAAAAAAGGAACACTTTCCCCACTAGGGATCTCTCAGCAGGCGCTCTGGCCCCAAACTCTGTCCTTGTTGGTGCTATAACATGTGTGAAGGAGGCCAGATTGCAGATGCAACACCCTTTGGCTCCTCCAAGGCAGACTAGGACCTTTCTAAAGCTTGCCAGCTCAGTGGGGAAGGGCAGGGGCTTCAGGGGTGAGCTCTCTGGGAGCTGGAAAGTTTGAGATGGAGGAGACAGGATGACGGATCTGGCAAATGTGACTATCCTAATTAGCAGAGCTGCTGGAAGAGTTTGGAAGTGGATGGAGGGGAGGGCTAGGTGCACAATCAGGGATTTCCCAATCCTCAGGCATTTAGTCCTGTCTTTTGCCTATTCCTCATACCACTTTCAGAGTTCATTCAAATGATCCCTCTAGGACTTCCCCAGCTGTCACCTTTTGCTCTGGTACTTCCTTGTCATTCAAAACTGACCCCTCCCCTGCTCCTCTGCTCCCCTTTCTTAAAGGTACATTGGTATTTTCACAGATACAGCCATCTGCACTGTATCTGGGAACCTTCAACCTGATACAATGGAAAGAGCCCAAGAGGACACGGGTCCAAGGCTGGGGAGTCCTGGATTCATCTCTAACCTACTGCATGATCTAAGCCATGAGACCATCCTGCTGGGCCTCAGTTTGCACATCTGTGAAATGGAGGTGGAGAAACAAAACACTCAGAGATGTGAAACAGTGTGGTGAGACCAGACTGCATGCATCCCACAGCATGGAGGCCAGGCTCTGAGAGCAGCTGCGGGTCTGGAGCCTCCTCACTTCTAGAGTGGGGCTCTGCTCCATTCCCTCTTAAAGGGAATGCAATCTGCACCCAGGGTCAGCCAAGGGATAGCACTGGTAATGGTTCCCAGAAACAGAACTGAAGGAGAGGCTTTTTAAAAAAATTCAATTTCCACTTTTCACTAAGTAAAAACAGAAGTACATCCTTGCTCTCTGACCTGTGACGTCCCCACCCTTCCTCTTAAAATACAGTGTCAATGGTTTCATAGGGATTTGTTTTCTGTTATAATAGTTCCATTGAGATGTAATTCACATACCATAAAATTTACCCTTTTAAAATGTTCAATTCAGTGTTTAGAATATTCAGAGTTGTGTGACCATCATCACTAATTCTAGAACATTTTCATCAATCTAGAAAGAAACCCCATATGTTTTAGCAGTAATCATATTCCTCCCGCTCCCCAATTCCTGGCAACCACTGATCTACTTTCTGTCTCTACAGATTTGCCTATTCTGCACATTTCATATCTATGAAATCAGAAAACATATGACATTTTGTGTCTGATTTTTTTCACTTAGGATAATTATTTCAAGACTCATCCATGTATCCGGACTTCATTCTTTTTTATGGCTGAATAATATGCTACTGTACGGCTGTACCACATTTTGTTTATCTGTTGGTGAACATTCAAATTATTTCCACTTTTTGGCTAATGAATAATGCTATGAACATGTGTGTACAAGTTTCTGTGTGGACAATGTTTTAATTTCTCTTGAGATATACCTAGAAGTGGAATTGCTAGGTTATATGGTAACTCAATGTTGAATACTTAAAGGAACTACCAGACTGTCTTCCACAGTGGCTGTACCAGTTTACATTCCCACTAGCAGTGTTGAGGGTTCCAATTTCTCCACATCCTCATCAGCACTTATTATTGTCTGTCTTTTTAATTTTAACCGTCTTAGTAGACTTGAAGTATGGTTACAGGGATTTTCAACGAACTTTGTTTTTCTTGATTCCAGTTTAGCCTGCTCCCGCCCCAAGCAAACACTACTGTTTTTCCTAGCCAAAGTGAAACATAGCTGTGACTATGAAGGCTTTATTTTCAGATAATCAATTGAGGTTCGGAGGTCTAGGGGGAAAAATATTATGATTAGAAGATCTGCAAAAGCCTCATAAAATGACAGACTAATTAAAGAGATAACATACAAGAAAAAATCATAAGCTAGGGTTAAGTGCAGAGCTGGGGTCTGAACACTGGGAATCTGGCTTCAGAGCCTGTGCTACAGAGCCTACTATCTACACTGCTTCTACCAGCAATAGCAGCTGATGTTTATGGAGCACTGAGCTGACTGTGTTTTATGGATTATCCCATTTGATCCTCTCAACCACTTAGTAAGGCAAACACCATTATATTTCTCATTTTTCATCCGGGGAAACTGAGGCTTTGTGAAGTTATACAACGTGCCCAAGGTCCACTCTGCTGTTCCCCTTCCATCAACTTCTCCCAGAGAGAACCATAGCAGATGACTTGCAGGTGGACCTACTCATCAGATACCTTCATTCACCTGGTTCACGGCTGCCTTCCCTGTGCCAGGAGACAGACACGAACCTGTTGTGCCAGAGGTGCCAGGACACAGAAGTGTCCATAGTGCAACTGGCACAGGAGGGCAGGAGGGCAGGGGCCATTCTGACATGCATGACCACGAGTCACATGTGGCCAAAGTGGAATGCCTGGATGGGGACATAGGAAATCAATCACGCAAAACCAGACAGAGACGAACACACTAAGGCTCAGATCCAGAAGGGAAGTCGATGAGGCAAGGGCAACACACCTGGACCCAGACACAATACACATGCACTCTCATCACATGGTTTATCTTGTGGTCTTGTTGAACTCCATCCACCTCCTTTTCCCGAATGGGGAAGAATTTTCAGAAAAATGCTTCCCTTTGCCAAAGGCCTTTAAGATCCTATAAATCCACCCTGCTTCTCAAGGGCAGGGGCTGCCAGCCGAGAACAGATGCCTGGGACATGTCTGCTGATCTGACACCCTCACACCTGCCAGGGCTCCAATGCCCTTGCTGATGGATTCTTCTTTCCAGACCCAACGCTAACCTCACCTCCTACTCCAGTAAGCCTTCTCTGACTACTAAGGCAGGTCTAACAGGAAGGTAGTAAGGCTTAAGCTTCATACCTGCATGGGTCTCTTTCATGTCTCTACCAAATTGTTTTATATTCTTATTTGCATATTCTTTTTCTTAAAGAGATTCCCCCTCCAAGTTGGGTAAGCTTCAGAATCTGCCCCTGCCCAGCCATACCTACTTGCAGGGGCCTTGTACATGCCCCTGTACCCACGAACACCCCTCATCTTAGCTTTTGAAAGGTATTCTCTCTCTCACCAAACTTGAGCTCCTTCTTGCCAGCCCACCATGTTAAACTCTGAACATAGAATGTGCTCAATTAATACCTCCTAATTTTAACTGACTCATGGGGGAAGCAACTCCAGCCAGGTCCCTGTGTACATCCGTGAACAGACACAGATTGAGATGTACCAAAATCAGCTCTGTCCTGCGTGGTGTTGGGGACAGAGGGGTGAAGGAGATACCCCTTATCTGCCCCCGAAGCACTCATGGCCTAGTGGGGATGTATACAGACAGACAGACAGGAGATGGGGTGGTGAGTGCTTCAAGGAAGCAGCACAAAAAAGGGACCCTAAGCCTGTATGTTGCGGGGGAAGGAGCACAGGAGGGTTCTGGCCCAGGGTGAGGTCTAAGCTGAGTCTGAAGGTTGAGTAGGGGACAAAGAAAAGAGTGGTAGGGGAGAACATTCTAGGGAAGTTTATACAAAGGCACAGGGAGGAGAAATGTCAGGGCGTGAATATGGGGAGCCACAGTCATCCACTGTGTGGTAAGGAGATTCAGGAGGAGAGGCTGATTAAGGCAACCAGGGTCTCAAATGCAGGGCTAAGGCACACCTGGACCATGAATCCCAGGGGTACTAGGGAGCAGCAAAAGGTTTTAGCCAGGGGAAGTTTTGCTCCCTGGACAGTTCATCCTGGCCCCCTGTGAACAGCAAAGGGAGGGGGATAAGCTGGAGGTCAGGAGACCACAGGAGGCTGGCCACAGTCTGGGGAGCTGGTGACAAGCCTGTTGGATAAAGACAAAGGTGTAGGAAATAACAAACTAGTATCCTCATTTCACACGTGAGAAAACTGGGGCTCTGAAAAACTAGGGGATTTGCTCAGAGTGACCCAGCTAGCAAGTGACAGTCCCAAGACTTAAATTCAGGTCTCCTGTTCTCAAATACAATCCTGTCTCTTAAAAGGTGATTTGGGGCCTGTAAAAGCAATGATGACAGTGCCTGACACCTGACATGGACTCAATGAAGTTAGTTTCCTTTTCAATTCTTACTCAGGCTTTAAAAAATAACCCATACTCCCAGTATAATCAACACAAGGCTCATTTTTTACAAAATTTCAATTTACACACTCTTCTTAAGGGACATTTCTGTGAGCCAACCTGCACTGCTGGGTTACAGGGCTGAATGGGACTGGCCTGTTCTTTTCCCATCTTGTCCTCAGAGCTGGGCTGTGGGCTCCATAAGAGCGGTGAGCTTTGCTGTGTGTTTGTTAGGGCTGCAGCAAGTCACCCATTTAACAGGTTGGAAGACTGAGGTCCAGAGCGGGAAGGAACAGAGGTAGATCTGTCACCCAGCTCAGCACTCCTTCCACTGCTCCCAGGAGCCTCCCACAAGAGAAGGGGGTCAGCTGGCTTGGGGTTTTAGAGGCCTCCAGGGTGTGGCAGTCTTGGGGGAAAGAGGCGAGGGGAGGGATAGGGGCACCTGGAAAGTGAGATCTTTCCCTTCCACATCAACAAAAAGCCTTATCCTTGGGGTGAGAAGAGGGGCACCTGCCCTCAGCCCCACCAGTGCCCAGATACATTTTCAGGGCTCCTGGAGGCAGGCTGCCCCTCCTCCACCCACCTCCTAGGCCTTGTCCTGCATTTCCTGTAAACATGGACACTTCCTCCCTGGGGAGAGCCTGGCAGTGCTGGGGCCACACCCGGCCGCCCTGTGAGCTCAGCACACAATGGCTGGCTGGGGCTCCATCTGGCCACTCCGCACTCCCGACCTTCCGTGGGACCCAGAGAAATGCCACCCTTTCTTAGAGCTGGGCAGTCTAATGCTCCCATGACAAAGATGTGCAAAGTAAGGTGGGGGAGGTAGGGGAAAGAAGTTTGCTCCAGGCTGCATGGCAAGTCTGCAGCAAAATGTAGGCTCATGTCCTGCTCACTTCTGTACCTTAGCACCTTCTACACAAACTGCCTCACGTTGAGTCCATGAAGTGGGAATGCTGACTAGGAGCACAGAACCTGGAGCCTGCCCACCTGTTTCCGAAACCTGGTTCTCTGCCACCTCCCAGCTAGTCAACCTGGGGCAAGTTTTCTCTGCCTTAGTTTGCTCATCTGTGAAGTGAGAATAATAGTAGTGATTCTCACTGGGTTTCCATGAGGACTTAGTAAGCTGACATATAAAAAGAACAGTGACTCTAGCATAGTAGCTATGTTGTTGCTGTTTAAATGTTTACTGAAAGCTCCATCCAGGACAGACCCAGGTCTCCAGGCTACAGCCCACTAGGGATAAATTTTGGGGTTGGATTTAAAACCTCAAAATAGTTCAGAGCTGGAAGGGCTGTTCTGGGACTCAGGAGATTCTTGTTCTTCCAGTTACTCACCCTGTGACCTTGGGCAAAACCACTTTCCTCCTGTGTCTCAGATTCCTCATCTATAAAATGGCGATGAAAATCCCTGCTCTGCCTACCTATCTCACAGACTGTTGGGAGATCAAATGAGATGGTGGGCAAGAAAGCAAACTGACATGTTAGGTATTTAAGGTAGGGGCCAGCATTCCCGAACAAATCATCACAAAAATCTCATTCATAATGATAAACTCTGAAAGTCTTTCGTGGCAGTGTTAATATTATGACTACACCAAGAGCTTCCCGTGTACCAAGCCCTGGTTAAGTCCCTACCTGTATGGTCTTATTTACTCCTCACAATAAGTCTACAAATGGGGTATTATCATCCCATGTTATGGTGAGAGGACTGAGGCTTCTGGAGTGGTGGAGTCAGGACCAGAACTGATCTCTGACTCCAAAGAAACTACATATGCTGCCTGTAGGGGAGTGATTCCCTAAGTTGAGCCTCCTTCGATTTTTCCCAAAACCTTATGCTCTAAGAATGAGCTGTAAGGATTGTCTTACAGCCCAGCTAAGATCTGCACAACACTTGACAATCTACAAACACTTCCACATATTTCATCTCAGTTGATTCTCCCTACAAACCTGTAAGGTAGGTATCATTACTTCCAACTCAAGAGAGGAAAAATTGAGGCCCAGAGGGGCTGAGTGACCTGACCCTGAATGGAGGCTCCCGACTCCAGACTCAGTGCAGGGGCATGTCAGGTGACTTTCCCTGATGGGCCTGGGTGCCATGTGAGCAGTTTTCGGGGCCTGTGGCCTGATGTCTGGAAGTATTTATGAGCTTAGCAACTAAGCCTTTTTTTTGATCAGTAATTGCTTTGAAATATGGGTTCTGATAGTTTGGCTGCAATGCCATCTGGCACAGTATGCTCCCCACACGCCCAGGACAGAGACTACAACAATGGAAGGCTAGGAAAAACCACCCATCACATAGGCCATTCTGGCTTGAGACGAAAGAAAAGTGCTGGAAATGAGGCAATGAGCTGGAAAACAGAACCACGAGGTCGGCATGGCACCCTCTTCCCTCAGCCCCATCCTCAAGAATCCCATCTTTCAGCACTCCAGTGGAGGATGTCTTGAGCTCCCAAACTGGCTGAAACATTTTCTGTGACATGAAGATCAGACTGTGTACCCAGTTTCAATGAAAACAGGGTCTGGGGCATGGCCTAGGAATCTGCATTTATAACAAACCCCCTATTTAGAGATTCAAGGAGAAAAGTCTTATGTAAAGCAAGCTGGAAGTTTCATCAACCAGGGAAGAGTTTTATAGGAGCAAGTCGCCTTTACCTAAATAAACAGGGTTTGGTGGGCATGGGTTCTCACCTCTGTATCTACACCCAGTTCCAAATCCAGCCTCCAAGCAGCCCGACTCTTCATCTCCTCACCCTTTCCCTCTACCCACTGGGAAACCCAGCCCCCAACTTTAGTCTTAGTCCTTCCAGATTCTGGGATTCATTCTGCCACTAGTCAGGGAGGAACTAGGGACCTTCATTGAGCTCCGCAGAATTGGAGCATAAAGTGTATTAAGGTGGTGTACAAATGGAAAAGTCTATAAGAGAGAGCATACTGGGGTGACCACTGCTCCAGAGCTTACCTCAAATATGCTGCTTCTGATACAAAGCCCACTTTGTTTTTGTTTTGTTTTTTAAATATATCTTTATTGATTTCAGAGAGAGAAAAGGAGAGGGAGAGAGAAATAGAAACATCAATGATGACAGTCATTGATTGAGCCCACAACCTGGGCATGTGCCCTGACCAGGAATCGAACCCCGATCGCCTGGATCCTAGGTAGACGCTCAACCGCTGAGCCATGCCCAGCCGGGCCAAAGCCCACTTTGTAACCCTGCTCCAGGGTCTGGGTCCCTGTCTGGATAACCTCTCTCACATCCCAGCATCAGTAAGTGGAGTCCTGCTGCCTTCATCCCACCTGCATCACCTGTTCCCAGACTCCCTTATTTGGAGAAACTTCTGAAACCTCTCAGAACAGGAAGAGGAACTAACAGATAAAACTGCAAGGATGCTATAGCCTTGCATCAGGAGACAAGAACCCCATCTCTGAAGGTACTCAAGCACTGGCTTGGTAAAAACTGAGGCATTCACTGAGGGGTAGGGTACCCTCTTCTCAAAAGTACCCTCCAATCCCAAAGTGATTAACATCATTAGTTTTCATTCAAACTTCCCAGAGCAAAATAACTTATGGGTTGCCCCAGCCGGTTTGGCTCAGTGGTTAGAGGGTCGACCCATGGAATGAAGGGTCCCGGGTTCGATTCCAGCCATACCTTGGTTGCAGGCTCATCCCTGACCCTGGTAGGGGTGCATGTGGGAGGCAGCCAATTGATGTCTCTCGCATTGGTATTTCTCTCTCTCCCTTCCATCTCTCTGAAAAGCAATGAAAAGAATATCCTCAGGTGAGGATTTAAAAAAAAATTTATAAAAAAAAATTAAATAAATAAATAAATAAATTATAGGTTGATGAGGCCAACAAGTTGAGGATGACTTCAGTGCAGATGGATGAAGCCTTTCCCGCAGGAGAGTCCCCATCTGCTTTCAGAACCCTTACAGTGGAAATGACTTGGGGACTAGGCATCAAGAACATTTTGTTGACATGTACCAGTGACAGAAAAGGAAAAACAAATAAACAAATAAAAACCTAGAAGCTCTCTCTATATTTTCTGAGTGAGCTAAGGCAGACTTTCTGTTAACTCTTAAATTCCAGGAGGTACAGAACATCTGTCCTCAGCTAATCTAAAACCCAGGTGTGGGGACCTCCTTGCACACCTTAGAGGGTAACAAGATAGCCATCATAGACTTTTGCAACTGACTAGACTGGCAGTATTGAATTACAAGGGGAGATGAGGGAAAGACTTTCCTGCAAGGAAAAAAAAACATAAACAAAGGCATGGTGATAGGGTTTTGTGTGGTCTATTTTGGGAAACTGGGGTTTTCTTTTTACTCAAGCACAGCACTCATTCAGTTCTCCCAACAAGGCTGTAAAGTAGGAACTATTAGCTCCATTTCACAGATTAAAAAACTGAGGCACAGAGACATAAAACAACTAGTCCCAAATCACAGAGCCGTTAAACTATGTAGCCAGGGTTTTAAACCAAGTCTGACTGAAAAGCAAGCTGCTCAAGCACTGCCAGCTACACCTACCTGTCCAGGCTGGCTGTCCTTGAAGGGACCCTTTCTCGTATTCCTTTCTTTATGTAAACTCAGAAGTGTCAATCAGGTCCTAAGGCTGCCTCCCCTGACCAAATGAGAGGTGAATTCTTCCCAAAGCTAGTTAGGGGAGTGTTTCTCTAAGGGTGAATTGGGGTTATCTGGAGGATTTGTTATAAATGCAGATTCCTAGGCCATACCCCAGACCTTGTGGATCTGGATCTCTGGGTGCAAAACTTGAAAACCTGCATTTTAATAGGTGTTAAGGTTTTATTTGTTGTTTTTATATTAAGATTTGAGAAATGCTGTACTTAGAGGGTCAGGAGAATCAGGTTCAAATCTAGTCTCCCCTAGTGTGCAACCCCAGATAAGCCACTTCTCTTTTCTGAGCCTCAGTTTCTCTACCTGTCAGGTGGGAATCCCTTCTCTCCAACCCAAAGGGTTGCTATGAGGATCAAAAGAAGTTGGAAAAGCTCTCTGAACATGCACAAATCTAGATCTCAAGACTTCTACATTCTCTCCAGCCACCAGACTGGTGCTTTGTCCATGAAAACCACTCCCTGATGGGGAGGGGTTGGCTGGAACCTGTCAACAGCAGGGGTGGGGGAGAAGGGCAGGGTGAACCTGGCATATCCCTCCCCCCCATCAGGACTGGTGAACGGAGTGGCATCCAGATGGTGCTCTGCATACAACTCCTGCTGCAGAGCCCTGAGGCTGAGGGCTGTCTGCAGTCGGGTCTGACTCAGTGTGAGTCCCCAAGAGAGCATCTAGGGAGGGAAGAGGGAGTCCAGCCCAAGATTTCAAGGCTAAAAGGAAAAGACTAGAGTAGAGGACATCTGGCACAGCACATCAGTCTCATTCTCCTCTCAAACTCAAATCTTACTTTTAACACATGTACAGGACAATCTCCAAGTTGCACAGACCCCAAGGGCTCCTGGACTGCTGAGCACACTGTAATGCTGTTCAGTATTTACAGAGACTCTGCTGTGTGCCAGGTATTGTGCTAAGTTCAGGATGGGGACCCTTCCTTTCATGGAGAGCCAGAGATTAAAAAGGAAAAAAATAAATCAAGCAAAATGTCAAACATGAGAAAAAGGCGACTCGATTTAGATTCTCTTTTCCTTGAAGAAATATCAAGTATTCGACTCCCAGGATTTTAAAATTAAGAACAAGAAACATAAGACTTCATTTGATAAATATAACAACTCTTAAAAATTATAATTCTGGCCCAGCCGGGCATGGCTCAGTGGTTGAGCGTCGACCTAGGATCCAGGCGATCAGGGTTCGGTTCACGGTCAGGGCACATGCCCGGGTTGCGGGCTACATCAAAGACTCTCTCATCACTGATGTTTCTCTCTCTCTACCTCTCCTTTCCTCTCTCTGAAATCATTAAAGATATATAAAATACATATATATAATATTCTGGCTCAACCGGGCATAGCTCAGAGATTGAGCATCGACCTAGGATCCAGGAGATTGCAGCTCGATTCCTGATTGGGGCACATGCCTGGGTTGCAGGCTTGGTCCCGGATTGGGGGCCTGTGGGAGGCAGCCGATTGATGACGACTCTATCATCATTGATGTTTCTATCTCTCTCTCTCTTTCTTCTCTCTAAAGTCAATATTGATATATTTTAAAACATATACATGCACACAGCCACAGAATGGGAAGTAGCAGAAAGACCCCAGAGCTGCAACAGAAGGAGAGAAAACTGTTGGGAAAATTCAGATGACATTGGAGATGCCACTAACTTCAGAAGATACAACAAAGGCTTCATGGAGAAGGTGGTACTTAAAACAGACCAAACTGTGCCCTTGGGAAGGATGTGAACCTGCAGAAGGAGTGACAGAGCAGCTGGGCACAAAGCACAGCCTGGGAAAAGGCACAGGAGGTGTAAGGGGACAAGATGGAATTCTGACTGAGGGATGGAGAGGGGAGCAGAGACATGTTGGGAGAAATGGGTGCCAACAAGGGTGTAAGGCCTTGAGGTGGGCTCTGGACCCTGCTGGGAAGAGCGGAGCTGAGGAGAGGGAGCGGACCTCTCAAGCTTCACAACCAGATGGGGCCTCTGTGACCTGTTGTATGTGGCTCTGGTGATGGTGAGGAGGCTGCTCTTAGAAGTGCCTGGTCCCCCAGGAAAGCTGTTCCCAGCCCCCAGATAGCAGCTGGTCCCACAGTGCAGCATGAGGGCTGTCTGAGATCTCAGGGTCTGAGGTCGCTGGAGAAGCTCCCTGTACCCCCCACAGGGGGGGCGTTCTTTGTGGGGAAATGGTGGAGGGCTCTGGCTGCGAATACTACTAGTTGGTTTGTGGACAGCTTGGCGTTTCCAACATGGGGATGTATAGTTGTATTTCCCTGGGTTCCAGAAAGCTGCAGTGACTTAAGACGTTATGCCTTTTCAGGAAAAACAACAAAAAACAAACAAAAAACACTGACTTAACTGTCAGGTCAAGGGCTGCACCAAGCAGAGATGAAGCCAAACACCCTGATTTTAGCAACTGCCTGAGTCTTCTTCGGGGAAAAAAGACAGTGGGAAGCCAGGGTGTGAGACCCTGGACACTGGGAAGCAGACTGTTCTGGGGGCAGGTACCCCTCAAGCATACTGGTAAGTAAGGTCAACACTGCCTGGTGCCTGGTGCCTGGTGCCTGGTGACGGCACTGATCCCTGGGAGACCCCTGGGGACCCCACTCCCCACCTGTGTTCTTTCTAGATAAGAGAGAAAGGACAATTGTCAGTTATGCTCATGCCCTTTGGTGTCTGACTTTTCCTATATCTTTTCTGAAATCTTATCCTAAAAAAATCTGTCTTCTCTCTAACTAAGTCCATTCATCTTCCTCCCCCTGGTAATCCTTTTTGTGCCTCAGAATCCTGAATTATTCACATCAACCCATCTCGGCTCGTCATCCCTCCATAATTTGATATCAACCAGTTGCAGAGCCGCGTTTAACCCAGCGGGCCCCAAAGCTCTGCAAATGCATGCACGCCAGCCTCGCCCCCACAGCGAGGCAACCATTCATCCTGCACTTTACCTTTATAACCCCCACTGCCTCCACTTTTATGAACAGTCTTCACAATTATTCCTCTTTGCCCCTTGATGGTGCTCTCATTTTGGTCTTAGATGGGACTGATTGAGCAGCACGGGGGATTAGTGCAGAGCACGTGGCAACAGGGAACCCTCTTTCCCCCGGCATCTCTTCTATGGAAATAAAACCAAATGCTGAAAAAGCTTTAATTACAAATATGTTCACCTAAGCATCTTTTACAATGTAGTAGGATGTTACAGACACCCTGAATTTACAGTGAAAGGGAATGACTCCATTAATTTAGGGTACAGCCACTCAAATGGTGTGTTTGTGCAGTCATTTGGGACTGCAGAGTTTATCTCAGACTGTTTCATAGTCATTTTTATTAATTTAGTACGTTATTTAATAATATTGTATAGGCAAATGCAATATGCAATTAAATAAGCAAGGTAAGAGATCTTATGCATAATATGACTACATCCACATAAAACACACCCTAGATACATTCATATAAGACAAGAACAAAACACAACCCGATGCTAATAGTGATTATGTTAGCATGGTAGGATTGTCTTTTAAAAAACCCTTCAGATATATTCTTAAATGTGTTCAAATGTGTTTATAAAATTACTAACTGTAGCATTTTTCAGAGACACATAAGACTGGAAACAACCTAGATATCTATCAATAGGTGACTAGGTATTGGAATTCCTTGCAGTCATTAAAAAGAATGGAGGCAGATATATACACCCAGACAGGGAACAATGTCTGAAGTGACAAAACCAAGGTCTGGAAAAGTGTATTCAATAGACCGCTACTAATGTTCAGAAAAAGCCCAGGGTCGGGGGAGGGATGCGCATACATAAGTATCCCTGCATGCTTGCACACACATAAAATATCTGGGAGGGGGGCTGGAGGACAGGATCTCAGTGATGCAGGATTTGATTTTCCCCTGCAGATTTGAATTTTTGGACTGCACGATGCCTTTTATTAAAACATTTTAAAAATAATTTTTGAACCGAAATGGATTGGCCAAATTTCTCTCCTACTGGTCTATCTCAACAGCATGACTTCCTCCTCTGTGGCCAGAATTCTGTGCTAATGCCACACAAGACAGGATCCTGTACCTCTTGTCAGATTAACATGGAGGTGGGGGTCATTCAAAGAAGGAGGAAAAGGCTCCATGGGCAGTCAAGCTTCTTGGGACCCTCCATTCCCAACCCAGGGTGGGCACAGCAGGGCCCGGACCACAAACAGCTACCACTTGCAAAGAATTCCAAGTCTACAAAATACTTTCACATATTATTCTCACTGGATCTTCACAACAAGCCTATGAGGCATGCAGTAATAGCTCCATTTTACAGCAGAGGAGACTAAGGATCAGTGGGGTGAAATGACTTCCCTAATTCCACACAGCTGGAAATTGGCAGATCTAATGTGAAAACCTGTGCATTTCCCACTTCCTGGTATTGAGGAAAGAGCAGCGTAGGTGCTGAAGCACATGCTTTTTCTTTCCTGGAGCTAGCAACCCTTTTCATATCAAACATCGCTCTTAAGTCCTACCTAAATCCTTTTTGCTACATTTCAAATGATTCTAACCAAATGATATAAGGCTGTGCAAATGTATTCTCAAGACAAGGCAGCCACTGTATGCAGAGGTGAGGAGGGAGCTGAGGGGCTAGTTCTTTGTGTTTTTTCCCCATATTTTTGGAAGAGTGATGTGAGGACTTATGGAATATCATCTGACCTGTTTTCCATTTTCTCCCTGTTTGAACTGGAATGTCTATAACTGATTCCACCTTGTATTTTGGGAACAGATAATTTATTTCTTTGGTTTCCCAAGTTCAGATGAAGAGGAATTATGCCCCAGGATTTATGATACCCAGAGCCTCACCCATACCCTACCCTATCAGACAATTTAGATGATGAGACGTGGAACTTCTCAGCTGATGAGAGTCAGATGAGATATGCTGAGCTGATGCTGTCATGGGATGAGATCTTTGGGGACGTTGGGATGGAGTGCATTTTGCATTTGGGATGACCGTGAATCTTTGGGGGTCAGAGGACAGACTGTCATAGGCAGAATCATGGACCTCAAAATGGCCACACCCTAATCCTGGGACCTATGGCTATTTTGTATTACCTGGAAAAAGAGATTTTACAGCTGTATTTAAAATTATAAACTTTATAGTAGGGAGATTATCTTGGATTATCTGGGTGGGCCAATCTAATCACAGGTCACCCAAACACAGGTCATCCAAATAAAACTTTCTCTGGCTGGAATCAGAGATTTAAAGTGTAAGAAAGACTCAAACCACCATTGCAGGAGAAGGCCACAGGGACAAGACAAGAAAGAATGCAGGCAGTTCGTGGAGCAAAACCCAGTCCCTGTTCAACAGCAAGGATGAAAACAGGGACCTCATTTCTACATGGAACTGAAGTTGGCCAACAATCTGAAAGCACTTGGAAGTGGATTCTCTCCAGGAGCCTCCAGATAAAAGCCCAGGTCAGCTGACACCTTGGTTTTGGCCTTGTGAGACCCTAAGCAGGGTACCAGACCCAGCTCACTGGACTTCTGACCTAAAAAACTGTTGAGATAAAAAACTGATGCTGTTTTAAGTCAATAAACGTGTGCCATAGCCAACTGCTATGGCAGCAACAGAAAACTAATATGCCATCTCAAAAACCAAGTCAGCCCATAGAAATCACTTCCCTGAACTATTTATTTTGCAAATAGGGAAACTGAGGCCCAGAAAGCAGAACATAGCAAAAAGGTTTACGTCAAGAGGCAGAGAGACAAAGAACCCAGATATTCTGGGCCAGTTCTTGCTCTCAGAGGGAGACTAAGCCCAAAACCAAACTGTGGGACACCATGAACACCTTTATGAATGAACTTAATCAATCACTTTAAATATGGTGAGTCACAGAGTAGTTCCCAGCCTATTGGAGGAGGAGAGTCCATGCAGGGCTGGACATTATTTATACAAAACACAAAACCTAGCCACTTTTCAGACCAGGGAGATAGGGATGGGACAAGGCACATGCTAACTCAGGACTCTGAAAAGCCACAATCTAGAGAAGGCCGTTGAACCAAAGCCACCTAAGTACACTCCCCCCAGTTATTAGCTCTAATTGGCTTATTCAAAGGCAAATAATTTATGCCTGTCACCAAGGCATCTTTGATTAGCAGCAATTTGAGAATGAAGCCCTGCAAATTGAGTAGTTACCTCCCCAGGGATAATTGGGAGGCAGACCAGACTCCAGCCTCAAAAGACATTGTTACATTCATACCTTCCCATTCTCCAATTGTCAGGGAGGGGAGTCTAGCATAATCCCAGATAATTTCAATGGAGGCTGAAAAGGGCAGGGGACAGTCCTACAAGGGCAGGGAGAGCCCCCAATTAGGAGTCTTAGGGCCCCTCTGTTGACCGGCACTCTCAGCCTCTGAGTCCACCCTCTGCACTTCAGAATCTCAAGCCTGTGGCTTTAAACTCTCACCTTTGGTCACTCCCTACCGCATGCAGTCTGGCCACTGTGCACTTGTCCTCAGTCTTTGTATACTCAGGCCGTTTCTGACTGTGGGCCTTTGTACATGCTGTCCCTTCCCTTTGCAATGCCCTTCCCACACATCTTCATGTGAAAACTCTTACTTGCTCTTTGAGTCCAGCTCAAATGTTCAATTTGAACCCTGTGCTGCCAGAATGTTGTTCATTTTCCTATCAGGCTTTTGTTTGTTTGTTTATTTTAGTTAATCCTCATCTGAGGATGTATTTTCCCATTGATTTTTAGAGAGAGTGGAAGGGAGGGAGGGAGGGGGAGAGAGAGAAACATCGATGTGAGATCCATCGATTGGTTGCCTCCTGCATGCACCCCGACTGGGGCCAGGAGTCAAACCTGCAACCAGAAATCAAATCCAAGACTCTTCATTTAGGGGGGCCGACGTTCTAACCACTGAGCAAGACTGGCCAAGGTTATCAGACTTTTAACAGCATTCAGTCATCTGTTTATGGATCTGCCTCTCCCATAGACCTTAAGTCTGAGCCTTGTCTGTGAGCCCCAGCTCCCAAACTTGCAGGGGCTGGCATGCAGTATATGCTCAGTGAATGTACCTTAAACTGGTTTGGGTATTTCTAGACATGAGGCTCACAGAAGTTTTCCAAGGTCAGACTTATATGCGGTAAAATCCCAGACTGTCAGGAGCTTGAAAAAGTCTGTTGCATGATTCTCCATAGTATGCCTGAGGAAACAGAGGGCTAAGTCACACAGGTAGGTGATGCTACAATAAATGAAGTACAGAGCAAATGAGAAAAGGAAGGATCTGGGTGTGGGTGAGCTCCTGGGTGTGGGGAAGGAGTAGAGCTGTGAGTATGTGGAGTCCACCTTTGCAGTGGAAAGGGAGGGCTTTGGCCCACACACTGTGATGTCACATAGGCCAGCTTGGGCTTCCTGCCTGTCCAGGGCAGAGCTGGCAAGAGAAAGCACCTGGGGTCTGGAGTCAGCAAACCATAGACAGACCTGCATGCAAACCATAGCTTCTTCTCGTTACCTGTGTAGCATTAGGCAAGTCATGTCCCTGCTCTGAGCCTCAGTTTCCTCATTTGTAAAATGGAAAAGATAATTGTGCCTTTCTCACAGGGTCTTTGTGCACACTTTGTTCCCTGAGCTTGGAATGTTGTTCCTGACCTCCCTCTATCAAGTTAATTCCTCATCATATTTCAGGAACAAGCCCTAGTCTCATTTTCTCAGAGGTCTTCTCCAGCTACAAACCGGTCAAGGCACCTGTTAGAAGCTCTTAGAACTGCCTGTATGTCTTTGGAGCACTTTGCAGATTTGAATTTAAATAATTAATTGTGAAATCAGGCATTTAGATCTGCCTCCCCAGGCTGTCAACCTGCCTTGCTTCTCTTGTCCCAGCACCAGGGTAACACTGGGGTTTGGGAAGAATCTGTGGAAAGTCCTATCCTGGTGGGGTGTGCCCCTTTGAGATAACAGTTACCCCCAGAATACACCCATTTATTTAACAAACTTTTACTGAGCACCATCCTGGTACGAAGCTATATGCCAAGTGCTGGGGACAGAGAGATCAGTTGTAGGTGGTGATGCCCTGGAGGGGCTCACAGTGCAGTAAGGGAGAAGGTTACATAAACAACACAGCAGACAGATTCTACACAGAGGTACAAAGGAGAAAGTGATCCATCTTGGGTAGGGGAGGTCAGCAAGGGTGGCATCACCTGCTGGGAACTGAGGAACACAAAGAAAGCTTTCTGTTGCAGAATACTTTCCCAAGCACTTCATACAGTGTCTGAAATTCCCCTATCAGAATGTCATGTCCTTCCTTTGTCCTCACTGTTCTCTCCATCATTACTTCATGCATTTGAGAGGGAGGCAGCTTATCTAGTGGAAGGAGGAATCGAGGAACCAAGTCCGCTCTCTGCACCTCAGTTTCCTCTTCTGTAAAGTGAAGGAGTTCAGACAGGTTCAGTGGTATCTTGAACCTCCCTCCCCAACATTGGGATATAAGGGAGGGTCAAAGAAAGGCCAAAGTCGGAACAAATGTCTCTTCACTAAAAGTGTTGCTGGCCGGCCTTAGATGGAAAACTAGGGGCCTTGAGGAGGAAGGGGGGGGAGAGACTCCTCATCCCAGAGCCTGAGCAGCCTCCTAAACTCTAATCCCCACTAAGCCACTGACTCACTCTGTAGCTCTGAACCCAGCCTTGACCTCTGGCCTCAGACCAGCAAGGAAACTTGGGTTTGGACCAGGGACCTCCCTGGAAACCAGATGGAGCATCTACAAGGAGCTTCCCAAGAGGGAAGCGTGGGCCCAGAACAATCCCTAGCTGCATGACATCACCCTCCTTTCTTCTGTTATCACCCAGAGCAGCCCCAGGTGTGGCCCAGGACCTGACACACCCTGTCCTGGGTCAGTCCCAGGGACCCATCTTTGTTCACCTCAATTTCCATGGAACATGTGACATAGTAGCTTCACAGCAGACACTTCTGAGTTTTAAGTCTGGCTCTGCCACTTGCTGGCTATGTGATCTTGGACAATCCTCTTTGAGCTTCCAGTACCTTTTCTGTTCTTCATTATTAGTCCTATCCTGGTTTTACGCAAACCCTCAATCTTACAGGGACCTTCTCCTCCTACACTGCCTCAGATCCTTTCCTCATAGTAGGTAAAATCATTATAATAACCATGATTACATTCACAGAGAACCAACTACATGCCAGGCCCTGCACCAAGCACTTGGTATGGGTTACACTTAACCATTAGATACCTGTTGCTGTCGATATTCCCACTTTATAGTCGAGGAAACCGAGAAATCCTCCAGGAAAATGGCTTACCCAAGGCCCCACCCAGAAAATAACTCTGCCTGGCTACCCCCAATATTCCTTCAGGTCTTCACTTCACTTTTAATCCATTTCTTACAGTGATTGTTGGGAGAACCAATGGAGCTAACAGGCATGGAAAAGCTTTATAAACTGTATAGTGCACATATGTGTAGCTGCCACATCAAGGTTTCATGACTTTCTGAACTTTCTGGGTTCTCTAGTCCAGCTTTCTGTCCCACAAAAAGAATCTCCAGGATAGCCTCTGGCAGGGGTTCACCCAACCCCTTTGCGCACATCCACACTGAGGGTAACTCGCTGCCTCCTAAGGTGGGTGCAACTCCTACCAGGAGTAAGCACTGCTCAGTGGGGTAGAGACCTGCTTTCTTGTGCTTGCTCTGCATCCCATTTGCTTTCTCTGCCACATGATGTCCTAGAGCCTGTTTTCTCACCTGTAAATGGGCTTGATCATCAATGACATAACGCATAAATGCAGTGGGATGTACACATATAAAATATTTGCAGATAATGGAACCTGCTGAATGTTGCTTCCTTTCCCATTCAACAGAACAAAAGGTCTGTTTCTGAAAGATGAGCAGAAACTACCATCCTACGGTGCCTGGCGCAGGGTGCTGTAAACCACTGATTAAATTATTGGTGGAAAAGTCTTATAAATATGTATACTTGACAGACAGCACTTACTAAAAGAAACATGCCCTGATTACATGAGATGAGGTGAGGTTTTCAGACTTCATTCCTCAGAAACTCTGGGCTCCTGTGGGTAAGGATTCACAAATGTCTTCTTGGAATTTCATGGATACAGACACCGCTACAGTATTAACAAGAATAATTAAAGTGTATTGGGCATTTAAAATGCACCCAGCTATGGCTATATCCTTTGCAACTGTTTACTCATTGTCCAAGGACGAACAGCCAGTAACTGGCAGAGCTGGGATTTGAACTCAGCCTTCACCTCGAGAAAACATGCTCTCAAGCCCCATAATACCACTTGGCACAATCATCTCCCTTCATTAGGCTAGAAGAGCAGCACTGCAATCCATAACTCCCAATTTCCAAGATTTCTACTTATTATGGCAATCTCAGTTGACTTCCTATGAGGTATTAAAAATCCGAATTTATGAAAGAAAACAATGATAACTTGCCTTCTATGTTGGGGTTCCTAGTAATATTTCATTTGAAAAAGGATCCTGCTGCAACAGTAAGTGTGAAAACCACAGAGACTGCGTGTGAGGGAGCCCCCCAGGAGCACCAAATAACCCATCTTCCAATTGCTTCTATGTGGCCAGGCCCTTGACTCCGGAAGAGGGACTCTGCCCTCTCCTGAGGCAGGCCGGAGTCCAGGGCTATACCACCCCTCCAAGTGCTGCTTTTTCAGCAGGTGAGCCTCAGAGGATTTGGCTATAGTGGACACTAGGTATGAAAAACATACAGGAGGCACCTTCTGTAACTGGTCTCAGAGCTGACGTTGAGTCTTCCTAGAGTCTTCTGGGGTCTCGCTAGCCATGAGGCCTGGATGTTTCAGGGGCTGCTGAGGCAGTACCTGTAGCAGCCCACTGCTTCCTTGGGACTTTATCTGTCCAGCCAAAAATGACACCAAGAGCTCAAATTTCCTGACCTGTGCAAGTCACAAGTCTCATGATAGATTCTAGTATCTTTTCCACTGACCATGTGGAAAGCTTAATTACTGTTTTTAATTACTGACCATGATGGAGAGCTTACTACCTCACTACCTCAGGGACATCACTCGGTATAAGAAAGTCTCATTATAACAGAATACAGCAGAACTTAAGATCTCTGAGCAGATTCTGTAAGGCAGGTTTTTTTTCCCTGTGTGTCTTGTTTTCTTAATTACAATCATGCAAGCAAGTCTACAATTTCAAGTTCTTGGGTCATGCCTTGACCTGGACGAATTTTCCTTGGGCCCTATCCAGGGCTCCAGACCAATCCTATGAATGAAGAGAATGGCTCTGTTTACATAGAGACCAACCACATCATCCTGAAAAACAATCTCAACCCTGAGACATTTGTCTTGCAGGAAAACAGCCAAGACACATGTGTCTCCAAGACAGGGAACCACCGCAATGCTCAGCTGCAAGTTCAGAATTCCCTGACACATGGTTCAGCGGCTGCTTTCATCTCTTGGAGGCTGAACAGTCTTGGGGCATTTTCAAAGAGTCAGATGAAACACATTAATTCATCACTCAGAAATTATTATGAGCTTTTCGTCCTGCTGACCTAGAGTATCATAAGCACAGATGATAAATTCCCCAAGGTCCCTTCCTGAGCCTAGCCAGGCGATATAAGGAGGACTTAACCTTCTGCATAATATCATCCCATTGATTGTTACTGCAATTATGTGTGCTGTTTTCTCTACATGTAGTTTTTACATCATCCCCTGGCCATGCAGGCCTATGCAAGTGGACAGTCATAGCTGTCCACTCTGAACGCCTATAATAAGGAAATTTCAGTGCTGAAGATTCATACCCCACTGTGTGTTCTCACCTTTAACATTTGGAGGGTCAGTTCCAAGTGGGAAGTTCTCAAAGGGGGTGAACCAGAAAGAAGGAAGAACCCATTCCTAGAGATACCTTCCTTCTGGTCCTAGCTCCATCACTTACTTACAAGTCATGTCCACCGCTCTGAGCCTCAGTTTCCTCTTCTATTAAAATAGTAAGATTGAATAGCTACTTCTAAAGGGACATTAAGCAGATTAAATGAAATGATGTGCATAAAGCAAGGAAAGACCTTGCAGCAGAGCTGAGAGCAAGGGTGCTGGAAGCTGCCTGGGTTAAAATTCTGGATCTGCTGACCAGCCGTGTAACCTTGGATGCTTTACTTGACTTCTTTGTTTCTTTGTACCTTAGTTTCCTCATCTGCTAGGTGTAGATTTAAAAAAAAGTATCTATGTGGCAGGGTTGTTTTCAGATTAACTGAGGGTATGTATGTGTGTGTGTACACACACACACACACACACACACACACACACACCTGACAAAACCCTTGTTCATGCACTATCTCTACACACACACACACACACACACACACACACACACACACCTGACAAAACCCTTGTTCATGCACTATCTCTGATTCCTCATGATAGCTCAGCAATAAAGGGACCATCATACCACTTGAACAGGTGAGGAAACTGAGGTTCAGATCAGATGAAAAGGTAAGGGCAGAGCTGGACTCAAGCTCATTGTCTCTTCCTGCTGTGCCATGCTGCTTCTCTGGTTCTGTCATCTGTGCTGCCTAAATGCTATCAACCACCTCTATACTGGGGATTTCAGATTAGTCAGAGACTAGGTTAACTCTGCTCCAAATGACTATGCAGTAGCTGTGCTGGGAGGCATCACACTATAGAGGCTGAAGAAGCCAGGTCCTATTGTCATGCCTCCATCCATTTGTGTTTAGACACTTACCATGGTGGCTTCTTTTCCTCCATTCCACCCCACACAGCTGACAATAACTGTGCTAGAGAACTAGCTGATTATGTCACTCCCTTGCTCTAAAACCTTCAATAGCTCCCTATGCTTCACAGATCAAATCAGTTCCCATAGGCAGTACAAGTCCAAATGCAGCACATTCCTTTTCAAGAAACTCTCCAACCTTATCACCTCCCACCCTTTCTCTAATGTGGCTGGGCTAGTCTTTTCTCAGTTCCCTGGACCACCACCATCTTCTATAAAGAGCATTCAGATGGGGAACTCAGAACCACTAATTCCAAGACATTTCAGAGCAGTCATACCTGAGATCGAGACAGCCAGGGGGCAGAGCAGGGACCTCTTTACATTCCCAGAACCATTCTGCATAGCAAATACTCTTTCTACATTTTCAGATTATTTGCTGATCTGACCCTAAATGCACAAGTTCTGTGAAATGTTCTGAAGAGTTCAGATAATTCAAACATTTTTGGCTCCTAACACTTCCCTCCAATGGTGTCTCATGAAAGTAAAATCCAAATATTTAACATAAGCCCTTGCGAACCCCATCTCCCATCACTCTCCCACTGTGTTCTGTACTCCATCCATATTGGCCTCCAAGCCTCTTCACAAACCCCACAAGCGCCTTCAGTCTCAGGGCCTGTTTCCACTGCCTGGAATGCCCTCCCCTCGATGATGTCTGATCAT
Organism: Miniopterus natalensis; assembly: GCF_054644295.1. Classification (NCBI taxonomy): domain Eukaryota; kingdom Metazoa; phylum Chordata; class Mammalia; order Chiroptera; family Miniopteridae; genus Miniopterus; species Miniopterus natalensis. The sequence continues at coordinate 30,031,567 of NC_142095.1, read as the reverse complement.
CATTCAGGTTTTACTCAAATGTCACCTCCTCAGAGAAGCCTTCCCTGATCACCCCATTTAAAGTGTCCCTTCTACTACACTGCTTTTTTCCTTTTTCATAAAAGCATCATCTCATTTCCAAAGAATGATCTCATTATTTATAATTTTCTCACTTATGTATTAGTTTATTTATGGTCTAACTCCCCAGAACACCAGCTCTGCCAGAGCAGGGACTTTGTCAGCTTGCTACAAAGCTCACAGAGCAGTGCCTAGCACCTAGTAAGCACATGATAAAGATTTACTGAAGGAATGCATGAAATACAGAGATGACTTTTCCCTTTGGCTGCATCCTGTGCATGATTTGCTCGTCCCCAATCAATAAGCAGGGAACAGGGAGGCCCAAATACATCCAGCACCATCCAAACTGGGCTGGAACAAAGACCTCACGCCTTCTCTGGGGCTCAGCTGGTCCAGGAGACCTGCTGCTGACATTTCACCAAAGAACTCATGCAACAAGACTGTCTTCTATTAGTGAGAATTATTTTCACACCTCCCACAGGGGGAAATCCTGGTTTTATGAAGGCAAAACCACATTGTGATTAACACTTAATCAGGATTCCATCTATATTATAGCTCTGCAAGGAAAAAAAATAGTTGGGGGCCTTAATATCACTCTAGTAAATGTTACAATAAGTGTGTTCCTGACACGATTTTCTTATTAGGGTCCTTTCCTGTAAGTTTTATTGCATTTAATTAAAAATTATTGCTAAAAGAAACAGCTGCAGATGGTCTTATTTTAAGTCAGAAAATTAAAAACTGAATATTCTCATCAGTCAATTTCAACAAGAAGCCCAGCCGCATGCATTAGGAATATGATGGTTTTGAGATTATAATAATTTTTATGGCATTTCCAGGTCCTTTCAATGAAACTTAATGAAAGCTCTGCATGAGTTCATTTGTCAAAAACACAGTCATAATAGGAAGGCTCCCTGGCTTATAGGCAGATACAAAGATACCAATGAAAACTACGGCTGGGGTGTGCCGAAAATCCAGCCACGTGGCTCTCAGCACCGATGAAATTAGACAGCAGGAGGCTTAGATGCAACTCTGCCATACCTCCCCCACCCTGCCGAAAGAATTTTAGAGCTGAGGCTGTAAATCACCTTTGTTTTACAATGATGCATACATTTGTTGCTGCAGTACAAAACATTTTTGTTTTGTAAAAAATAAAAGTCAGGTTTCACTCTCTCGGGGAATCACTTCAGCAAAATATTTACTGCATTCTGAAGATGCTGGGGGGGGGGGGCGTGCTGGGGTCTGGGGAGGAGGGAAGGAGACACCCTTTGCTAGATTTTGTGCTGGATTTCAGAATTTTAATGGCAGTTACCACCCTTGGTCTGGATTGCCCAAACAATTACTTCCCCTAACTTTATGCCTTGACTTGTATCCTTTAAGTTATTTTTTAAGGACTGGATTCTTATTTCTTGCTGTCTTTTATTGAAAACCAACTCAAATATTTTATTTATTTGGGATCAGACAGACTGTAACAGATAAATAAAAGAATGAGAAAAGTAGGGGAAGACATAAACTAGCTCTGGAGTTGACACTGGAGAATGGGGTTGCTGTGGACGTTCTGGAGACAGAACTCTGCTCCTCCCCTTTCCACTGCTGCAGCCCTGCTGGTTTTCATATTCTCTGGAGGGAACCACTGCAACAGCTTCTTGACTAATCTCCCTGCTTCCCATCTCTCCATTTCCTCCACTCTCCACTCTGCCAACAAGGTATCCATGCCAATGCATCATCCCCATTGTGGCAACTCCCTGCTGAAAACCTGCATGGACTTCCAACTGCCCAGAGATATATACTAACTCTCCAACCTGATATATGAGTCCCTTTTCGGCTGGGTCCTAACCTGCCTTCCCAACTTTGTCTCACAGACATGCACACTGAACTCCATCTGAACACCTCAAGGTTCTTTCTTATCTCTAAACTCATGCACAGGCTTGTGCTCTTCCTGGACTGTCTGTCTCCATCATGAACTCCTGTTCCTCTGGCAATACCCACCTCAAGTGTCTCCATGACAGACTCCTCCAGAACTGTTTAGAAGGACGTCTGACAAAGCCTTTATCACACCAGGTCCTAATCTTATCAGCCTCTCTTCCTAGCCAGACTGAAAGGCCTTGAGGGCAGGGACCTTCATCCCTCTAGTACCTGGAACAGTAGCTGACAGTTAGTAGATGCTCAACAAATGTTAGGAGAGGAGTGAATTAGCTGAGCTGATGCAACATTCTACAGTAAGAACCAGAAATTAGAAAAAGATGGTGTTTCAGTTTAGTCTTTGAGCCTTTTGACCCAATCTCTTCCATATATCCTCCATGTCTGCAGACTATGTGAACGGATTTTCAGACTAAAGGTATCAAGTTACCTTCTGAAGCCAGATGAAATCATTTGCGTTGCAGCTTTACCTGCTAAAAACCACAGTCCTAAGTTTCTCTGTAAGTTCTCACACTTTTCTCCTCTCCTACCTCCAGATGTCGAAATCCTACTTTTCCTTCAGTGTCCATTCAAATGCCACCCTCTCCACAAAGCTATCCTGCCCTCCTCTGGACTTTTGGCCCTAAGCATTTTCTACTCACATTTCAGGGAGCCCCCTTCCTCCACCCAGTGATGGTGCCTGGTCCACCTGTCCATCTCCTTCCATACTTTACTTGGCACAGTTCCTTGCCCAGAATTACTCATTTATCAAATGGTAATCATCAATTAGCCGAAATATTCAAATACTTGGATTTCCCACTTCTTATCTGCACATGCATGCTGTATAACGTGGCCTGTCCACAAACTCTTGGGCATGTAACTGGAGCTGCATTCCAACACAGAACAGCTCTGTAAGAACCCCAGGCTGAGAGAAGGGAGTCCTGAAACACTGGGACTGGGACCTTCCATAGCTCTCTCTGGAAGGCACAAGCACTGGTGAGCTGCTGCTCCCAGGTGGGTGAATCATCTGAAGTTCTCCTAATGAGCAGTAGATCCCAAACAGATGGCCTGTTCCAGACCCAGAGGTCCTGGTTGCTCCACAGGCATAGCTGGCCACAGGAGGGCAAGGGCCCTGAGGGAGGGAAAGATATCTGAGTACCTCATTAGCAAGTTCCAGGAAAGCTTGTCAGTCTTCTTGATGCATTGCCAACAAAGCAACAAACCCACCAGCCATCAGAAAAGAAAGGAAAGTGTCCTTCTGTTTTTCCTTGAGCCTTTTGGACCAATAAGCAAAGCCAACATTTTGGTGGTGGCTGTACTAGCCTGTCTCCTGCAAGGGAAACACCCGACAGCTGTTGGATGAAGACCACCAGCTAACATTTTGCAACCACAGAAAATGGATAGTGGAAAGGGCACTGGATTGAGGGTCAGAAAGAGTTGGGTTTGAATCTTTGTTTAACTACTTACTACTTACATGACAGAGGATAATTAGTTTATATCACTTCATTGGGCCTCAGTTTTCTCATCTGGAAAAGGGGGCTGGAAATTCCTAATGTGCCTAACTAATCGTGAGTTACAAGTGAAATAATAGCTATAGTCAGTCATAGAGACAGAAACTCCCGCTATTACGATTACGGAATCATAAAACCCCTGGTCTGCAGCCCTGATGCCATCTCAGGCAGGTGTTAGAGGTAATTCTGAAACCACACCCAAAGCTGAATCTCAAAAGTTCATGGTCCTGATTTTACTGATGTGATGTCCTGAACACTGTATCAAACACGTGCAAAAAAACAGGCTTGAGAAAAAGAGAGAAAGAAAGAGAGAGACACCCCCATGGTGACAGGAACTAGATTCTCTATCCATACCCTTGGACTCAAATTCAAATCCTAGGTCCACCACTATGTGACCTTGATCATGTCACTTATTAAGAACTAATACTTACTGATCATTTCACTATGTGCTGTATTATTAACTCATGTTGTCCTAATGATGTTATGAGGAAGGTACTATTATCATACCATTTTATAGATAAAGAAACTGAGGCAGAGAGAGGTAAATAACTTGTCTCAGGTCACACACATAGTAAGTTGTGGAGTGTAGACTGAAACCCAGGCAGCATGGCTCACAAGTCTACATGCTTTAACCACCATGCTCTTACAGGTTCTCCCGGGTTACAGCATTCTCATCTGTAAACATAAAAAGCTGCCATACATACATCAAAAACAATATGCAGCCCTAGCCGGTTTGGTTCAGTGGTGAGAGCGTCAGCCCACAACTGAAGGGTTCCTGGTTCAATTCCGGTCAAGGGCACGTACCTCATTTGCAGGCTCGATCCCCCACCTTGGTTGGGGCGAGTGCGGGAGGCAACCAATTGATGTGTCTCTCTCACATCGATATTTCTATCTCTCCCCCTTCCATTCTCTCTGAAAAGCAATGGAAAAAGTATCCTCAGGTGAAGATTAAAAAAAAAATTAAAAAAACAACACTATGCATTAATGAATGGTGAGAGTGCTGGACGGGAAGAGATGAGAGAAAGAGTGGCAATATTATTAATGTTATATCCTAGGGGGTGAGCATATGAACATTCACAATGAAAATGACTTTTCTGGCCCTGGCCAGTTTGGCTCAGTGATTAGAACTTTGGTCTGGGGACTGAAGGGTCATGGGTTCAATTCCCGGACAAGAGCACGTACCTGGCTCTGGTTGGAACATGTGTGGGAGGCAACCAATCGATGTTTTTCTCTCTCTCCTTCTCCACCCTTCCCTCCCTTCTATTCTCCCTGAAAAGCAATGGAAAAAATATCCTAGGGTGAGAATTAAAAAAAAAAAAGACTATTCTGTAAGTGTGAATGTTTTCATTATGAAATATTGGAGAAAAGTGGCATCAGAGATCTGTGCTGATGTATAATGCTATGATTAAGGTCGACTTAACATCATGCAAACAAACACACACAATTATGAGGCTTTAAGTGAGATGCTTAGGTCAAGCCAGTTTTTGTAGTGTTTTGCATCAATGGCTATTTTATAAGTACATACAAAGCACCCAGCACTGTGTTGCCAAAGATAGGTACTTAATGAATTATAGTTCTTTCCAGGACCCTTGTGAAACTAAAAATCACCTACTTCCATACAATCATAAACCCCTGGCCATCAGCAAACATTTATTAAGCTCCTAGTGCATAACTAACATACTGAGGTGCCATGGATATTCAGAAGTCAAGCCTAGATTCCTCCAACCAAGAGTACAGACTGAAGGTATAAAACATCCTATTTGAAAAGTAAGAGTATTAAAAAGTAAGAGTATTGAACTATATCTCTAGTCCGTTTCCCCCCCCAAAAGGGGCAATTCAGGGAAAAAGAATGTTTGTGGATACAATTTAAAGGCTGACAAAACCTTTTTTGTATACCATGGGGAACATGTACATAGATAATGTGTGTATGTAAAATTTTATTTTATAAGATAGAAGATTGTTAATAGGAATATTATTATAGCTCTTAAAATGTTATTACCTGTATGTACAAATCTCAGAGGAAGTAACTGCATAGAAGAAACTTTATCATCATCCATTAGCCCCTGAGCTAATGCTCTGATTTAGGGGTCCCTAAGGGCTCTCTGAATTCTATTATATACTCTACCCTTTCTTGAAAGGAGGTACTTTTAGTGGGAAAAGGACTTAAATTTAAATAACATTGAATCACACCATTTTTCAGTCCTTATGAATCCTTTGGATTATGTCAAGTAGAAAGTCTCTGTGTGGTGCCAGGATGTCTTTAACACCTCTCCTTGTTTAACAAAGGGACCCAGCCTCCAGCACGCAGCCTTGGCAAGTAATAACCTTAAGCTAGGTTTTACCTGTTATTTTATTTTCCTTTGTATCTTATTTGTACAACTGCCTTCTATTTATGGCAACTGATACTGTTTTTCCACTTCCTAACAGTGACATAAAATTTCCTTTCTAAATATTTTTTGTAAAGTAAAAAAGATAGACTGTTTGAAAGACAAATAATAAGTAAGTGGGAATATAGGCAGTATAACAGAAATATAAAGGTAGTACAGGAAAGGTGAAAGGCTGAGAAATACAAATGTGCTCCAATCTTATCATTTTATAGATGAGCAAACTGTGGCCTACCTTTTCCAAGATTGCACAGCAAGTCAGTGACTGAGTGGGCTTTGAACTCATGTCTCCTTGTGCACTGTCCTATGCTCTTTCAGGACTGTTGATATTTATTTGGCTTCTGCCTCTGATTCTCTCACATCAAGCAATGTGTGGGCAGGACAAGTAGCAGGAGGAAGGAACTGCCTCCCCACCCTCTTGTCCCGTCCAACCGGAAGCACCCCTGGGCCCCTATCTCAGATCAGCAGCACCCTCCACTCGATTCTCAAAGCTCTCATTCAGGTGAAGCAGCAGTGGGGTCTCCACCCCCTTGGCAGTCCCTTGTGCCTCTCAACTTGATGTGTCTGAAACCTCCTTTGCCCAGACCTGTTCCAGCCCAAAGCGGGGATTTTTCTCCCCCTCTGCTTCCATCTGTTTCATGCAGGAAAACGGAAGAAAGCTTTGCTCACTGATTGATGTCCAAGAGGATGTGGTTTCTGCATGGAAGATTTATCCCAGTCATTCTGGACTTCAGTGAAATAGTATCAGAGTGGGAGACAGTGCTTTGGAAATTCAGAGTTTGACAGGATACTCAAAGAAGGCCCCAAGCTGTAGCATCAAATGTGAGATATGGTACTAGTTGGTTTGGCTCAGTGGTTAGAGTGCTGGCCCACAAACAGGAGGGTCTCCAGTTCAATTCTGGTCAAGGGAACATACCTCCGTTGCAGGCTCTTCAATTCTGGTCAAGGGAACGTAACTTCATTGCAGGCTCAATTCCTGGCCCTGGTCGGGACGCATGCAGGAGGCAACTAATCAATGTGTCTCTCTCACATAGATGTTTCTCTCTCTGTCTCTCCCCCTCCCTTCCACTATCTCTCTAAAATAAATCAATGGGGAAAATATCCTCAGGTGAGGATTAACAACAACAAAAAGTACTGGGATATGCAGGGAAAGCACCTAGCACACAGTAAGCAGTCAAGATACGGTAGCATTAGCATTTTCTTGGTTATTTTATTCCCTTATTGTCGTGTTGGTTTGGGTGAAGGAATCTTTTTTTGGTTTGTTTTCTGGACAAATTACAGATCAAAATAACATGGCCTTTGCATATGGCCAAATAGCCAGTGCAGTGCACTACCCCAGAGGGCACCATATATAGATTAAAAGGTGAATGTGACCAGAGTTGTACAGTGTGCTGCATGCACAACCCGACTAGGCATCCTGCAGCGTAATTTATAGCAAATTCTGGAAGGAATCAGGAAATCTGAGTCCTAGCACTGATTTCTCCACTAAATTGCTGAGAGACTCCTGGGACTCCTGGTAAGTTCCTTTTCTTCTCTGTGCCTCAGTTTCCTCCTCTGCAACAGGACCAAACGTTATCTGAAGGCCCCCTCCAGGTATAAAGTGCTATGATTCTACAGAAGCAGATTTCAATTTCTGAAGGGCTGTCATACAAAAGAGGAAATGGGCTCACCTGTCTGGCTCAAGAGGGAAGAGCCAGCATGAGTGAATTAGGGACATTAGAAGGAGATAGTTTTTGCCCCAGTCAGAAAGAAAACCTTACAGTACCTAGCAACAGAGAAGGCAGCTCTGGGAGGTGTTGAGTTCCCTGTAGCTTGAGGGATTCAAGTAGAGACTGAGTTAAGAGGGAAACCTATTAGAGGTGGGAGGTTTGACCATATGCCCTTTGAGATGCTTTCCAACATGGAGATTTTACAATTTCAAAGCTTGGTTCTATTTTCATTAGTGCTAGGAGGCACTCAGCTAAGGTTGGGTCTCATCAAAACCTGCTGATAAACCATTAATGCCATGACCTTGTCACCTCTGGCCCTCTAGCCCTCCAGCCCTCTAAGAGTTCCCACACATCCACATCCTCCAAACTAAACTTGATCCCTCCAGCAGTGCTGGTAAACAAACCTTTTCATCCTAGAAAGAACTAATTAATAATAGCCTTGCCCAGGCTTGGGGTAGGGAGAAGATAAAGCCAGGGTGGGAAACCATGTAAAAAACTCAAGAGAATAAACCATACAAACACTTCTAGCATCTATACTCCAGTGACTGCTAATGCTAATTGCAAGTCGTTCTTATCTATTCATTATTGCAGGTCCCCTAGGAAGTCCTAGTAGCAACAGCTGTGTGGGACGGGGCTAAGTTAGTGCACACAGGGGAAAGAACCAGGATTTCCTTTAAAATTGCAATCATTTTGGCTTTTCATTAATTCAGATCAGGTACCCCCAAAAGAGTGTAAATGGTTGAGATTGAATTGTATTGCCTTTAAGTTGTATCCATAATGTATAAGGAAAAGCAAGATTTGGCAGTTATCCACTTGGGATGATCAATAAAGGCATTCAGTCAGTCTTGGGAAGGTGGGGTCAGAAAACCCCCCGTTTCAGTGTCTCACTCTCACTTCCAAGGTGAATGAGTTAAAAAAAAAAAAAAAGAAAAGAAAAATCAGCTCAGGTGTACCTCTTAAAGACTTCTATTCAGAAATTAAGCTCAGGGCACCCTTGGCTTTCTAAACAATTTAAATAATCTTTTCTAGTTCCCTTCAATAGAGTGTATATTTACACAATAAAAAGGTATCAATCTCAATTTAGGGTATTTTCCTGATGGTGAAAGATATTTAGTTTGGCAAGATTCCAGAACCTTCTCTTTGGTGACTTTCCCAGAGAGGAGTAGCAAAGACATCGGCCTAGATGAGAAATGTTCCACAAATAAAGCAAATACACACATACTCACATTTTTACTAAACTTAGCATTTTAGATATTTTTACATAGATTATCTATTCTGATCTTCTCAAATACTCTACCATGAGGTAGCATGAATCCCATTTCACAGATGATGTAACTGAGGCTCAGAGAGGTAAAACCATTCACCCCAAGTCACGCAGGTAGAAAGAAATAGAGCCTGAGGCTAAAAAGCAAGTACCTTCTGTCCCCTACGTCTAAGCTTGCCTCTCAGACAGTTACACTTGCTAAACAACAAAGAAAACTGATTTCACGGTACCTTTCTGCTTCCTGGTCTGCACTCTGCTGCTTGCTCTCAAAGGTGTTGAAGCTGCTCATGTCCACATAGCCGTCATTTTCATTTGCTGTAGACAGGGCTCTGCTCTGATCCTCAAACAGCTTCGTAAAGGTCCCAGCCCTTGCAGGCCTCCGGGGTGGAATCTGGATATTCTCATAGTCTGAGTTCATGGCTGGAATGTTCTCATAGTCCGAAGTGTCGGCATTAGGGAATGAGATGGACCGGGGCTTGGTCAGGGGCAAGGGCAGAAAGGGGGGCCGGGAGCGGTCTTCAAAGGACTCCACTCGGGACACCGTCCTGCTGAAGGGGACGCCTTTCCTCTTGCCATCCCTGTAGAAAATGAGGGAGGAGGGCGAGTCGGAAGCCCGTAGCTTGCCAGTCCGGACCTTAAGCTGAGGGGAGTTACTGAGGCTCCTGCGGTCAATTTCCAGAAGCCGGGAAGGCCCGTGGTAGCTGGATTCTGAAGAGGACCTGGAAGAAGACACATTGACATCCACATGCACTTTGTTCTCGGTCTTCTTCTTAAACGTCAGTGCCAGAAATCGCTTAAAGGACGATTTCTTCTTCTTGCTGTGCTTGTCTGGGGGCTCGCTCTCGATCAGGAGTGAGGGAGAGCTCTTTGTGATGGGCTTCTTGGTGATGCAGGCCAGGTCGAAAGGTGGTGGGATGTCGACCACAGAAGATGGTGTTGAAGTGCCACTGGACGGAAGGTGGTTCCTCTGGGAGAAACTCCCAGAGGAGCCAATAACGCAGGGCAGAGAGAGGTTGTCATCCTTCCTTTTGATTCGATGGTCCTCTAAGCCAGATGTCTCCGGCTCCCGGTACACAGAGACCGGGATCTCTCGGCCTTCTACAGAGAATGAACGAGGGTATAGAGTGAAGGCTCTGGGCTTTGCTGGTAAGGCCCTGCTGGCTTCCAGTGGCTTCCCCTCCAATGACAGAACCATTTTCCTTGCCTCCTCAGTGGCACCTCCAATACTAATGGCTGACGATGAGATAGCTTCTGGTCCAGTCTCTTCTGGGACAGTTTCTGGGACATAGCCAGCCACCTTCCCAGAGTGGGGTCTGGCCCTTGAGACGATGTTCTTCCTGTCAATGGGTACCAGGCCGCCCTCAGCATCAGAGTTCACTTCTTCTTTCGAGTCATAACCACTTAGGACGTCTGATGCAGCCTGTGTCTCAGGCTTTTCTCCTCCAGGGTCAGTCCCGCACACCAAGTCGACTCCCATCTCGTAGGGGTTGGTGAGCGCGTCGTCTGTGGCATCCTCAGCCTCTGGCAAGACCACCATGTCAGGGACAGAGAGGCCCTCCCCCGTGTCATCCTGCAGGGAGCCACACTGGCCACACAAATTTTCAGCCACGGCATCCTGGCCTGCACACTCCCCCGACTTTGCTTCCTGTTCTGTCTCTAAGCCTTTCGCTGACTCGGAAAAAGAAGAGTAGCTTTCACTACAGAAAGAGGTGCTCTCTGTAGCAAAAAACTCATAGGGACTTCCTGAGAGTGAAGTCACGAAGTCATCCATACACTCATTTTCGAAAGGAATGATCTGGCAGCTCTCCTCAGCAGGTTCATCCTGCATGGAGTCCTCGCCTTCTGGAGCATCCTCTCTGGCCTCTTGGGTGACTGCTGCCATCCCTTCTTGGTCAGTCTTCTCACTTTGGTCAGGTGGCTCGTCCTGGTCATCCTGATTGCCACTGCCTATGGCATCTTCACACTCCATCTCAGAGATTTCAGGGCTGTCTGTGACTATCTCCATCTCCTGGATGGCTGTTGCCAATCCCTCATTCTCCAGGGGTTCCTCAGTGGCATCTTCAGCGGGCCTGTCAGAATCTGCATACTCGTCTGGCGCCCCTGGTTCTGCGTTGGCACAGCCTTCCTCACCATCCCCCTCTTCTTCCCTGGGTGTCCTAGGAGGCCCAGACTCTTTGCCAGGTGCTTCTGGGCCTTCTAAATCGACTTGAGTTAGAATGATATCGCTCGGAAAGACTGCCTCTGCATCCCAAGGGCCCCTGTCCTCCAGGTTGTACATGTTGTGTTCTTCCACCAGCTTCTCTTCCTCCTCACTTGTGAGCTTCTGCTCCTCTGTCCCCGGGTCTTGGGCACAGTCATCAGCCCCCACATTCTCAGGAACGGGGGCTACACCTTCATCAGCCTCTCCACTCAGTGCCACTTCGGCTGGGACTGCCACTTCCTCAGCAGCCCCTGTCCCCTCTTCCTCACCTTCCTCCTGGGGTTCCTCTTCCTCGGTGGGATCCGAAGGCACCATGACTGCATTCTCCACAGAGTCCCGATCCCTGGGTTCATCCTCTGTTGGTGGAGCCCTGGGGACCACGATGTAATCCTCATCGGCCTCAGCCTCGGAGCACTCCAGGTTGGACTGCTGTTCTTCATAAAGCCCCCTATCTACGCAGAGCAGCTTCCCGTTGCTGCATTTGTTCAAGCTGTTGATCATGTACACACTGGCTCTCCACTCATTAGGGGTATCCAACCTGGGCTTAGGGGCAATGGGGGGTTTCGGCCCCCTCGACATGGAGTTGGGACTGTGAAGACTGTCAGGCCTGGGTGACGAAGGGAATTTGGCTGCCGTCACTGGTGTGAGGGGACTGGCAGTCTTTGGCTTGGGAGCAACTGGTGGTTTTGGTGAATCTAAAGGATGAAAATAGAGACAAGAAGGAGACAAAAAGTACAGTTACCTTTATTTCCATTCCCATTTATCATTTTTGAGAGAACACTGAAGATGGTTTCCCAACAACCCATGTGAACCCAATCTACTATGTTTTGTCTTAGGTTTATGCCTCCACTATCATCTTTAAAATCCCTTGACCCTACACTAAAGATTCATTCTGTAAACAAAGTAACTAAGACCTTTCTTCTATACACAGTCCAGCTAACAAAACCCCAATGACATGCTGGATTCCTCAAATAAAGGTGTACAGATCACTGCACTCATTCATTCAACAACTATTTACTAAACACTTTCTATGTGCCAGGTACCCAGGAGACAATGTTGAACTTGACAGTCACCATCCTTGCTGCCCTCATAGAGCTTACATTCATTCTACAGTTAATTCATTGTATACCTGCATCTATTTGCATAGCACTGTAGACAGTAAGGTCTTCTAGGGTCAAGAAGAGAAGGACACCTCTTCTGGCTAATTATAGTTGAGTTAGGGAGACAAGACTAACATAACAATTGGAGGCCAGAGCTGTACACTCATGGAATATTATAACTGAATAGCCATTATCTCATTCCCTCAAGAATGACACACCAAAGGCTTGTGACAGTGATGTATGATTCTCTTGAGGGTCACCTCTGAATTCTACATGGTGTAGACTGGTGTCCAGCTAAGTGCCCTGCATCCAAATTTTATGGCATCCCAATTTCATGGGAGAAATGATACGGTATTTTATAACATGGATGTTTGCAAAAGGCCTCTTCCTTTGTGGCTGGTGAGGATCTATTAACCAGAGCAGAATAAAAGATGTGGTACAAACTGTACACACAACAGGAGTTCAAGAAGCAAGAGCTGCTATGGTTAGGGAAGATCTCTCGGAGAAGTTTCAGCTAAATTTTGCAGGATGGAAGTGGCCTGGACAAGTATAGGGCCAAAGGAGTAGTCACCCACTTCCAAGTCCAGCATCTCTCCTACTACAAGCCAACCCACAGCTCCATGCCTGAGCACACTTCAGTCAGAGTGAGGAAAGCAGATTTCCAGGAATGCAACTCCATCAAAATCCATCGAATCAGCTCTAGCCCATGTTCTCAGTGGTTAGAGCATCGGCCCGTGCACTGAAGGGTCTCAGGTTTTATTCCTGGTCAAGGGCATGTACCTGTGTTGCGGTTCCCTCCAGCCCCATGTCAGGGCGCATGCGGGAGGCAACCAGTTGATGTGTCTGTCTCACATGGATGTTTCTCTCTCTCCCCCTCCCTCCTGCCCTCCCTCTCACCCCTACTTCCACTTTCTCTGAAAAGCAATGGAAAGAATATCTTCAGGTGAGGATTAACAAAAAAATAAAAATAAAAATAAATCTATCAGATCAAAAGTACTGCCTGGCTTTTGATATTCAATCGTTTTTTGAACTCAATATATCCAAACATTATTTTGAATACCATCATGTAATCAGTGAATTATGTTTGGATCAACATGTAATCAATATACAAATTTTATTAATGAGATATTTGACATTCTTTTTTGAATTAAGTGTATTTTACACATTCAGTATGTCACAATTCAGACTAACCACATTTGAAGTGCTCAGTAGCCACATGTGGCCAGTGGCTATGGTCTTGGTCAGCAGCACAGCTCTGACTTGAGACATCTCCATGGGACTGTCCCACTGGCACCTCAATTTCTAGATGGCTGAAGCCAAGGTGAATATCATCTCCCCAAATTGGCAGGACTGTGTTAAATTCAGCTGAGGCCCCAAAGGAAAAAAAAAAGGCTGGGAGTAGTAATAATACAGGGTTACAAAGCCCATGCACTCTGTTCCTAAAAGGGTTTCATTTCAGAGCCTCCTTACTTGTACTTGCACATACATCTAATGAACTTGGTTGTCTGTTTTCCCAATGCACAGATAATTAGAAGGGGTAGGGAGAGAAAGTTAGAGCAGGAACACTGCAAGTTGTAAGATGTGGTAGCTGAGAGCAGGAAGGCACAGCTATCAAAGTACCCATTGTTAACCTACCCACAGCATCAACCTCCTAACCCACACCTACATTTGTTTGCATCAATGCCCAAGCCTTCCACCCAGAGTCTTTAAGGTGTAACATGTGACTTTCCAACTCCTTATTTCAATAAGCAATCAAATATATCCTCATTTAGAAAAATACCTGTCCACATTAGAAAAAACAATAACAACAACCCAAATTTGGCGCTTAAACAGCTACGCTCAATGCAGAGTAACAGAGTAAGCCTTTGGAGCCTGGCTGATTTGGATTTGAAATCTAGCTTTGCCACTTATAAGCTATGAAACTGAGCCTTGATCCCTTCATCTGTAGAATGGGTACAACAGTAGCACCTATTCTCAAAGAGTTGTTGTGAAGATTAAAAGATATATATTAAAAGTGCTTAGTAGCAGGCCCTCACATAGGGGTACTCAATAAACAGCAGCAATTACTGTTCTAATGAAGTCTTTGCCTGCCCCATATCTTGCCCTGGTATAAGTCTTGCTCTATACTTATATACAATATTATGTAATATTAGCTTCACGCTCTCAACATCAAGTGTCAGGCATCGGCATGAAATTATTCTTTGGGGGTGGGGACTCTCATTTCTCATCCTTAACAGGTGGTATTTCACATAAGCGCCATGAGACCTGACAGGGGGACAGAAAGGCCATGAAAAACGACCATCACTTTGGCTGCATCGCCCCCACCCCCACCCCATCCTTCATCCAATCAAGCTTTTGATCTGTGGGCGCCATCTCCTCAGGAAAGGTTACAGTGGGTGTCTGAGGCGTGATCCTGCAAGAAAATGCCTTCCCTATAGAGCCCCTAGGAATGACAAGTATGTAGTGTCCATGCCCTGCTTCCAGCTAAGATTAAAGGATGCCAGAAGCAGAAAGGTCTTGTCTGACCCCTCCTTGAAAAATGAGGAAACTGAGGCACAGAGAGGGTAGGTGGCTGGCATGAAGTTACTCAGCAAATCTGGAGCAGGGCCCAGATAGAATGCGGGTTTCCTGCTGCATTCACTTGAACCTCTGCCTTGACCCTTTTGCCACTGTGCATTTCCTCTACAGGGGAAACTCGGGGCTCCCAGCTTCTAGTGAGGCAGAGAAAAGGAAAAAGGCAGGGAAATTGAGGCCAAAGAGACCAGAAACAGCTAGGTAGGTAAGAAATTTACATAAGGCTAATCCAGAGCTCAGAAATACTAACTGACCACAAGGTGGATGACTTTCATTTGCTCCCACCCAATTTCCTTTAATCCAATTCCATTAAATATTTATTGAGCACCTACTATGTGTTAGGCATCATCTAGAATCTTTGACTACATCAATAAACAAAACAAAGACCCTGTCTTTCACGGACCTTATCTTCTAATGGTGGGATATAAGCAAATAAAAAGAGTATCTTACATATTTTACGTTAGATGATCATAAAGTCTATGGAAAAAGATTAGGAGTTGAGGGGTTTTGCAATTTTAAATAGAGTGACTAGGAGAGGTCTCACCAAGAAGACATTACGGCAAAGACTTGAAAGAGGTGAGGGAAGCCAGGACTCACCTGACATGTTCAAAGAGGCCAGAGTTGCTGGAGGGGAGTGAGCAAGAGAGAAGGAGAAGAGATGAGGTCAGAGGGGCCATGGGGAGGATACAGATCATGAAGGGCCTCGAGAGGGCGAAGGACATGCTCACTCTTGCTAATGTGCTGTAATAAACAGAAGTGGTGAGAATGGACCAGGAGACCTGTGAGGGGGCTCTTGCAGTAATCCAGGCAAAAGATGATAGAGGTTTGGAACAGGTTGGTGGCAGTGGAAGTGGTTGAAAAGAATCAGATTCCAAATAGGAAGGTATCGCTGGCAGGATATGCCGACAATCTGGATATGGGATGTAAGAGAAAAAACCCGAGTCACCCTTCACACACCATGGTGCAGACGCCAAGTGGGCCCTTGGGTATTCCAGTCTGGGTTCTGGGAGAGGCCTGGCTGGAGGTATCCATCAGAGGTGAAAGTCAAGGCATGAACCTGGTGAGATCACCAAGTGAAGGAGTATGGACTGAGAAAAAAGCAGGACCAAGGAGGGAGAGAGAAGGAGCCAGTGAAGGAAACTGAGGGGGGAACAAAGAAAATGAAGTGTGAGGGCTTCCAGCTTTGCTCCCTCCCCGCCTCCCTCATAAAAAGAAACCGGACAGAGCCCCTGCCCTTGGTACAAAGTTATCTGGGCCTCAGACCCCCTCTGCTTGGAGAAGACTCAGGGAAGAGGTAGCACCAGGATGCACACCGAAGGACAGGGAGGATTTCACAATTGAAAAGGGGTCTGAGTATTCCAGATAGGGGGAACAGAGTGTGAAGAGGCCTGGAGGCAGTTAGATGCAAAACCCTTTGGAGTATGGTAAAGAGTATGAGCTTAAGTACGGTGGGGGTAGGAGAATTACAGGATGAGAGCTGGGGGTTCCTCTTCCGGGTTAAACTTAAGTTTTTGACTGCCCAGAACAGCATGGATGGAACTATTAGACCTCTGCTGTCTCCTGACTCCTTCTGGCTGCTGTATGAATCTTCTCTCTCCCTGTATCATAGAGTCTGGGGGCTACAACTTCCCCAGCCTGAGTTATCAATGCCTAGGACCTTCTGGCAATTTGCTATGCCTGAGGATGACTCGAATATCCTTCAAGCCAAGATGCCAAGAGTTAACTGGGGGTAGGGGAACCACAGTGACAGGAGGAAGAGATTTTTAACAGCTTCTGGTGATAGAAATCATCCCCAGCCAGCCCCTGGTACCAGTTTATATTTTCTTTCTCTATTTTAATTAAATATCTGTCACTCACAGACTCATGCTTACTGCTCCCTTGTCAGCTATGTAGAGGTTCAATTAGAAGGGATATTGGAAGGAGCACTGAACTGGGAGTCGTGAGCTCTGATCTCCACTCCTGGCTCTGCCCTTAATTGGAGGTGTGACCTTGGGCAAGTCCCTTTTCCTCCTGGAGCCTCAGTTTTCCCAGCTGTAGAGTGAGAGGGCTGCACCAGTCAGTAAGTGCCTTCTGCTCTGGCTGACTACGCCTATTAAACTCATGGCTCTTCTTATGACGTCCCCTGACATCCCTGTCTTTAGTCCCTGAGTCTGTTTCAACTGCAGTTCACTATATTCCCCCCGGAACGCTCATAACCATATGTTTCAAGAGTAATTATCTTCCAATTTCACCTTTCAATTGCATCTTAATTTAACTTTCATTCCTGGGTGCCTGCTGGAATGTCCAGGCCAAGCCTGATGATTTCTAATTAAGCTGCTGGTAAGCTAGTCCAGTGATCCACGACAGGGCTTTTACTGGAAGACAGCGTGGGACTGAGGTGGAGGAGCATGGGCCCCAGGTTCAGATAGACCTGGACTTCAATCCCAGCTCTGCCATATATCAGCTGTGTGATCTTGGGCATATCACTGCCTCTCTAAGCCTCAGTTTCTTCCTTGGTAACATGGAAGAAATACCCCCTTTTTTCTTAAGGCTGTTGAGAAGTTCAAGGGAAATAACAGACATAAGATGACTAACAAAGTCAACTGGCAAACATTTCCTGTGTACCTACTATGTTAGGCGCTAGAAAAAAAGCAGGCTCTCAAACTGGACAGTCTGTGTTTCAATTCTATCTTGGCTCCCCATTAAGTCAGTTACCATTAAATCCCTGCAGCTCAGTTTTCCCATCTATAAAATGAAGATAGCAAGAGTACTCACCTCGTCAGGTCAATGTGAAGTAAAACACTTAAAGCAGTACCTGATTCATAGTAAGTACCCAATAAATATTAGGTAGTATTTATTGGTCACTTATAGTGTGACAGACACCATTCCAGGCACCTTACATACTGTACTTTATTGAATCATGAGAGCTCAAAGACCAAGATCTTATTATCCTTATTTTTCAGATGAAGAAACTGAGGCACAGAGAGGTTAAGTAACCTGCTCAGGGTCACATAACTAAGTATATGGTGGTTCTGAGATTCAGTCCCATGGAGTCTGTGAACCACTATGCTACACGGCACACAGAAATCATTATGTGAAGTTTCTAGCATTGCCATCACAGAGAAAAAAGAACCAAGTTTATGCTGGACACAAATTACAGGTGGCTGAACCCCAGAGTGGCAACTGCTAAGATTTACTGGAACTAAAACAGCCTCTCAATTTATTCCTGCTCACTCCATCTCCCAGATTCTCAGAGAAGGGAGGGTTTGCCCAAGCCTCATGCAGGGAAACGTGGGAAAACTGGAACCGCTCTCACCATTGTTTTAAAGCAAGTTTTATTAGGAGCGTAGGAAAAAGCTAGCCTGGCTGTGTCCAGGCTGTGCCAGAACAGGCAGGAGGCGACTTTCTTCCTCAAAGGAGTGGCTGTCTGGGCGCAGGGGCCCTTCTCCAGCCCCTCAAAGTGGCACCCTGCTCCTACCTCCCCCCACCATCCTGTGGCCCACACTCTAACTGTCCAGGCGTTCACATGCTCAGCAACAACAGGACCTGGACACAGGAGGCGGCTGCCACACTCCTAAGTCTCCAAGTGGCTCCTTTTTTCAGGTCAGTCCAGTCAATGTCCCCTGTCTGCACCTCACTCCTAAGACAATGACTTTTTTTCATTTTAAACATTTTAAAAAGAACCCCCTCCCCCCATACACACACCCCAGCAGCAGGATATGGTTCTAAGACAGGCAAAATGGTGGCTTCCTGTTTCTTTAGGGACGTCTGTTTTGGAGTATGGCTTCAGACAAGGGTGTTGGTTGGGAAAGAGGGCTGCCTTTTGCTTAATTCTAAGAGAGAGGGAGAAAAAAGAGTGACAATCGCTCCTTGGCAGGAGGATGAAGCAAGTTTGCTGGGACTGTTCCACTGCAAACTCCCCTCTTTGAGGGAACTTTCTGCCTTCCCTGTGGATGGAGTCGGGAATCCCGGGAACTAGATTCCAGGAACCGCCCATCTCTAAGTCTCAGTCGCTAAATCTGTTAAATGGCATTCCTCTGGAGAGATCGCTAATATTTACTGTCAAACGCAGTCTGGATTGCACGGAATCCGTGAACTGGCGAGTCTCACAGGGCAGAGACGGGAGGGCTGGGAGGGAATGCCTGGAGTGCGGCTCAGCCCAGCTCAGCCCAGGAGCGTCCCCTAGGCGTTCGGTCCCCGGGGAGAGGCACAAAGAGGGCCCGGACCCAGGCCCTGCCAGGGAGGGGGTGCAGCCGGGGGCGGTGGGAGGAGATGATTTATGGCTTTTTAATCCTATCGGGAGAGTAAGCTCCAAGTCTCGGGGTCTGGAGAGAGAGAAGGGTGCAGGAATGCGCCTCCAAGTGATGAAGGACCAGGAATAGATCCCGATGTGGGGAAGAGCGTGGACGGATCCCGCGTGCCGGGAGGGGTCCCTGAGGGGCCAGCGAGGGTCTGGCGGGGTAAGGGGGTAGGGGCGCGACCAAGTTGCCTCTGTGAAGGGGGCGTCTTTCTCCGTTGCCGAGGGCACCCTCATTCCGGGGGCACATGGGAGTGGGCTGAGGGCATACACGGCCAGGGTGAGGCCTCGCTAAGACTGAGGGGGCGTCCCTGAGGCGGGGCAACTCCGACCCGGGCCCCATGAGAGTCTCAGCCTCCTCGGAGAGGGGACTCCGGACCCGCCCATATCTCGATAGAAGCCCAGCAGAGTAGGAAGGTCGAGGGATTCTCGGCCGTCGCTCCAGGCGCCCCGCGGGCGTCAACTTGGAGCGCCTGGCCGGGGCCCCCTCACGCGCGTCCCTCGGCGCCCGAGGTCGCGCGAAGCCCCCTACCTGCTCTGTTCATCTTCTCGCTCCAGGAGCCCGGGGCCGCCCGTCGGTCCGTCAGTGCAGCGCGAGTCCTCGAGCAGCCTCACTCCATAGTCTCACGGAGGGTCCCGAACCCCCTGGCACCCGCCCCGCCCCTCGGCGCGCGCCGGACTCCCTGAGGGGGGCAGGGCTCGCTGAGGGGTGCAGGGCCGGTGGGGGCGCGGGGCGCGAGCCTCCAGGGCTGGGCGGGGCCGGGGAGAGGTGCGCGAGCGCGGGGCTTGCGAGGCGGCAGCCCGGACAGCACGCGGCGTCGCGTTCAATCAGACTCGGCGCTGGGCGCTGGACAAGTGGGGGCGCGGGGCTCGAGCCTCGGGCTGGGCGGGGCGGCGCGGGCTGGGCGGGGAGGGGGCGCTAGCGCGCCGCGTGGGGGGCGGTGGCCGGAGCGGCGCGCGGCGTCGCGTCCGCTCGGGGCTCCCGGCTCAGAGCCCGGTGCGCTGCGCTCTGGCCGCGGCGCCTCTGCGGGCGCTGCCGGTGCCGCCGCGCCTCCGCCCCCTCCTAGACGTTTCCTCCGGCTCCGAAGAGGAAGGCTTCCTCCCCCCCTCCCGCCTTTCTGCTCAGTCAGGGATCGAGGGAGTCGAGGGGGCCAGGCGTCTCCGTGCATATTTAAAGGGACAGTGGCCACGGGGACTCCGAGAGCCGCGCGAGGTTCTAGGGACTAGCATCGGGGTCGGGGGAAGACAGCGAGTTGGTCTTCTGGGGACTTCCTCGTGCCTTTGCCACACGGACCGTCCATCTTTATTTTCATTTTCATGGACATTGATTCTGTCCGGCGCGAGACGCTGTGCTGAGTGCCCAACAGGACAGCCCCAAATTCTTGCCCTCGTGGAGCTTAAATGGGAGGCACAAGACAAGCAATGAATATCATTTCAGAGAGTAATAAGTGCCTTGAGGGAGATAAAACCGGGGTAATGGGGCAGAGCAGTGGCTCTCTGAAGTGTGCGAACCAGCATGGGAATTGTTAAAAATGCAAATTCCCGGGACCCTCCCCAGACTTAATCAGAAATCTCATATTTAACAAACCCCTAAGGTCGTTCTGATGAAAGCTGAAGTTTGAGAACCACTGGAGTACAGAATGGGTGATCAAGGAAGGCCTCCCTGAGGAAGTGATGTTGAAAGGGAGACCTGTTGGATGAGAAGTCTGTTTTTGTTTACTTCCCGCAGTGTGACCAGGACCTCGCTGGGACCAGGCTTAGTGCTGGGCAATATGGATACCCGCCCTGCCCCACCCAAGCCTCCACCTCGAGCTCCGGTCTGATTGTACATACAAACATAGTCAGATAGTTATGCTTCCCCGGACAAGTGCTGGGATGGGGAGAGGGATTCACAGGAACTTCTGGGAACTATGAAATGGCTCCAAAGTGGAGGAGTTTCAAGCAAAGGAAAGATCTTTCAGGTAGAGGGAATAGTTGGGGCAAAGATTTAGCAGGGTGAAAAGGCATGCCCTGTTCCAGGAGCCTGAGGTGGTTGGCTTGGGGAATAGAGGGTGGTAATGTCCCAATGTGAGATACAGAAGGGCCAGCGTGAGAGGTGCTCTGACTGCCATTCTTTCTGTCAGGTGGTCTCAGATAACTAGATGTTTTCATTGCATAGATGGAATTCCTCTTGTCTCTAAGCATTGGTGTCACCCAGGAACCTGTTAGAAATATGGAACCACAGGCCCGACCCCAGACCCACTGAACTAGAATCTGTATTTTTAACTAGATCTTCAGATGACCTGTATACACATCACAGTTGGAGACACACTGCCCTAGACAACCCACCCCATTTCTTTTTGGCAAAATGTGCTGACAAAGGACACAGAAGTAGAAAAAAAGACATCCCAGTTCCCCCAGCTTCTCACTGGGGTGAGAACTTAATCGCTGACCTCTGTCTCCTTATTAATATATTATTGGAAGGCTGGTAGGTTTCTGGATACCTGAGGGCCTGCAACCAGCAGAACTCCTGGTGTATATTAGGTGCTCACTAAACATATAGGATATGCATGAAGATCTGGTTTGAATTGTTACATGAGCCAATTGGTGCCTGGCACACAGAAGGTGTTTAATGCACACATATTGAAGATAGAAATGCATGAATTTCAATTAGGTGATGTGGAAACGCTCTGAGGATGTTAAACTTTTTTCCCCTGTCATTATCTTACATAGTGCTTTCCCACTCTCCGAGCACTTTCATACACCTAACCAGGTATGTAGGATTTGTTTTATTTTCAGCTTTTAATATCCACAGTATGGAATTGGATTATGCACAGTTTCAGGCAAGGACCTAGGGTATACCTGAATTCCCCAAAATCAGGAATTGAATTTGATTCTTTCAAATGAACTTTTCAGCTCTGAGCCACCACAGAATCCTTAAGCCTCCAGCCTTTTGTGGAGAAATACTTATGCCTCTGGAATAGAAAATCTATGGCAGAATTTGTGTTACTTGGGCTCTTAGTAAACGTTATGGATCCTTGCATGGATATGATGTAACCAAAAATGCAGATTCTGCTGCCTGCTGCAATGAAAGTCAAACTCATGAGGCAGGTGCTGGTGCAAAAGGAAAGAGGTTTTATTCAGGTGCTGAGCGACCTGAGAAAACGGTGAGCTCTCGTCTTGAAGACCAGCCCCCCTTCCTGCTCAAGCTTGTGGTTCATGTAGGGATAGGGAGGGGAGGGTTTTTTCCCCCCTCTCCAATTATCTTACTAGCTTTTGGCACACTCAGGTCCTTTCCATGCATCTTTCTAGCTTTTGGAGAGCTCAGTGTAAGAACCTCCTCCTGCACCATCTTGGCCAATGGGAGAAACTCCCCTGAACTCCAACTGACTGTCTACAGTAACAATGGTAGAGATGGTGATGGAGAGGTGATGATGGTGGAGGTGATGGCAAAAGTGATAGTGGATGTGGGAAACACGGAGGAGGTCGAGGTGGTGAGATGATAGAAGAAGCTGTGAAATCATGGTGAAATGTACAGAAAATGTATTGTAGAATTGTATACCTGTAACCTATATAATTTTATTAACTGTTGTCACCCCAATAAATTCAATTAAAAAAAAGAAAGTAATTGTGAAGATGGAAGACATGATATAGTTAGTGGTGGTAAAGGAGATAGAATTGACAGATGTGGTGGAGAAGGACTTGAGATGGCGAAGGTGATAGAATTGAGTGAGGTGATGGAGGTGATGGAGATAGTGGAGTTGGTGAGATGATGGAGGTGGTAGAGGAGTTGGTGGAGGTGGTAGAGTTGGTGGAGGTGGTAGATATGATGGGGTTGAGTGAGGTCGTGGAGGGTGGAGGTGGTGGAGCTGATGATTGAGAAGGCGGGAATATATTTGATGCAAAAATATGTCTTAAAAACTGAACTTGTTTCTGGAATTAGCAATGAAACCTAAGTAACCTAGGACCCCAGGGCTGGAGCAGAAGAGGGAGGCTCAGATCGTTCAATCAACGGCCAACATTACGCTTCACTGTCAAGCCAGTGCACAGGAGACAGGAAGGCAGGAAGAGACCTCAATGCCTTGTTAAGCCCTTTCCACAACTATTGAATTTGGGATTTGAGGCTAAGCAAAGTCTACTTAAAAAGATCACAGCACCAATGACAGTTGGAGAAAAACACAGGTCTGAACCTGTTAAGCTGAAACCACGTGTCAGGGTGGAGTGATAGGCTGTGAAGCTGAACCGTTCATTCCTTTGTTTGCTTTTCCTAACAAGAGAAAATGGATGTGAAAGACCATAAGGCTCTACAAACATCCGGTGCTAATGCTGGTGCTTGGACTTGCTCAGTCCTTATGGAACTAAGCCGTAACCTCTCACTCAGCTTGGGGGTGCTCTAAATACCCACAAAGGACATGACCACAGGGTGGGGGTAATGGCCATCACTGCTCCTATATTCACACATGCATATTTTTCTCAAGAATCCTACAAAGGGATTATTATATCCCCATTTCACGCATGGGTAAACTAAAGTCCAAACAGGGGAAATGACTTGCCCCTATAGCCCAGCCAGATGCACACCTCATTCACTCTGAGAACATGGCCTGAGTTCCTAACTACCAAAAAGTCTGCCTAGGTTTCCACGTTTTCCAAATCACTCTCATCATCTTAGCTATTCCTCTCAGCAGACAGTGAGCCACCCAGGGTAGGTGTTATGTCCACTTGACAGACTTGGAAACTGAGGCCCAGAAGGAAAAATAACTGGCCTGGGATTATACAGCAAGTTAGGGAAACAGCAAGTGGTGGAATCCACACCTTATGACATCCAGGTCCAAGTCGGAATTACGTGGAGCCTGAAACCATGCACCTTCTCCAATGGTACAGTCTCTTGCTTTGCCTTTTGAGGGCAGGATTCCCTCTGTACTTTTCTGAAGGAGCCTGGCAGGGTAGGGGCATGACACCTTTAAGACAGATCCACAGTAGGAGTCAGGCCTTTTTGACCAGGCCTTCCTTTTCTCTTCCTCTTTCTTTTTCTCCCTTCTTTCTTTCTATCCACCTTGGGCCATCAGAATGGCCAAGCTCCCAGCTTCACGATGATGACCCAGCCCATGTCTGAAGGAGCCTCAGAAGGGTTGTTCAAAGGAACTGACACTGAGGTTCTGATATGTCCAAGGAATAGCCAGGTGGGAGCCTCAGAGCCTGAGGAACTTCGATGGCCAGCACATTGCCAGGTGAGGAGGCTGTGGGATAACAGCAGGCAATAATAATGCTGATGCTACATCTGCTGAGCACTTTCTTTACATGATTCTTGTGAGAATGTGAAGTGGTTTTATCATTATCTCCATTTGATGGATGAGAAAACTGAGGGTCAGAGAGGTGAGACTTAACTCAAGACTCAGAGCTAGTTGGGACTAAACCTAGGTCTGTCTGTCCCCAAGGCGCCTGTGTTATTCACAGTATACCACATTTGTCCAAGATCACCATGGCAGAATCAGTACCAGAGTCCTAGGCAGCCTCCCTCCCTCCCATTTCCTCCCTCCCTCCCTCCCATTTCCTCCCTCCCTCCCTCTCTCCCTCCCTCCCCCTCCCTCCCTCCCATTTCCTCCCTCCCTCCCTCCCCCTCCCTCCCTCCCATTTCCTCCCTCCCTCCCTCCCTCCCTCCCTCCCTCCCTCCCTCCCTCCCTCCCTCCCTCCCTCCCTCCCTCCCTCCCTTCCCTCCCTCCCTCCTTTCCTTCCTTCCTTCCTTCCTTCCTTCCTTCCTTCCTTCCTTCCTTCCTTCCTTCCTTCCTTCCTTCCTTCCTTCCACAAAAATACACTGGGTGAAGTCCTGGATAAACAGGTCACTCTCACTGTGACCTTCTTGAGCTCCCAGGCCAGCTGAGAAAGCAGGACACCCAATGGCAAATTACTGTTAAGTTTGATGAGAGCACAAATGGGGTAAACGGACTCCTCTCAGATGCCTTTAGACCCCTGGTGTGAGGCTAACTGGTTCTGTGGGGCCTCTGAAATCTAAGTTACCCCTTACTGGGCTTTTTAAGACCCCCAGGCTCCTCCCGACTGAAGCCCCCAACCTCATACCTCTCTAATCCTTACACACACATAACTCAGCATAAAAAATCAGGATCCTCCAAGTAAGCAAACATTTCCAGTCTTTTTATTATCCTTAGACCATTGGGGCTAATTACCTTTCTGCATACAGCTTAGGGAACCTCAGATCAAAACTGCTGAAATCCAGCTCCCTGTTCCTGCCTGTCTGAAGCCTCCGCAAAGAGCAAAGCCAGCACCGCAGCTGGATGTGGCGAGTGCTCCAGAAACAAAGAGCCCCCAGGCTGTGGAAGCTCAGGGGAAGGCGGCATGGCCAAGCCTCAGTTTCCCCATTGGTAAATCATAATAGTATTTGCTGAACGCTTATTTTGTGCACTCAGTGTTTTGCATGTTATTAGTTTATTTAATCCTCTCAACAAACCTATGAAGTAGGCAATGTTATCGCTTCCATGTTACAGATGTGGCTACCATGGCACAGGGAGGCTGAGGTATCCCCTCCTGGCTCTGGGGTCAGCTCTCTTACCCACTTCAGCACACTGGCCCCATCAATTGGACATGAAAATAATGTCTGCTCATTAAATGAGATAACTTATTCAGTAGGGGAGAATGAGTGACCTCATTCTTAATAAATGATCGTTATTTACATGCCAAATACATAGTTGGTGCTTAATAAATGTTTACAAAGTACTCTAGGAATTAGGGCACAGAACCCCACAATCAGAGGAGAGGCACGGGGAAAGCATTTACTGAGCACCTGCTGTATACTGGAATGGGTGAGAGGGGGCAACGTGGGAGGCTCACGAGAGTATGAGGAGGCAGCCTGGGCTCTGCTTCCTGCCCCAACTCAGAGGAGGGGATATTCAGGATTTTGTTTCCTTGCTGAGATGAGGGCTCTTCCAAAAAGCTGGGGACCCAACTAATGGCCACCTTTGCTCTATAGCTGAATCCTACTCTATAACTGAATCCCCCTGGGTCTCCTGTTTTTCACAAGTAGAAGGTATATATTTTGTCTCCCGGGATAAAATGCATGTTATTAAAAAGGAAGTGACCCTGGTCCTGTAGCCTCTTCAGCCGCTGACCCCCAGGTCCCCGCAGCCTTGGACTGCTGCTCACCCAGCAATGCCACGGCTGCCACTGCGGCAGCTTCCAGGGCTTATCTGCCTCTGGAAAGTCATTGAATTGCCTTCCTGGCTCCAGAGGCAGGCAAATCTGAGCCAGACACCTGCCGGGCGGACGAGTCTTCGAAAGGCCACCCTTCCCTTCCTGTCCCCAAAGATTGGTAGGGGGAACCTAGATAAGTTCTGCTCAGGCGTCTCCCACCCACATCCCCACCCCTCCTGCATACACTCTGGCCGGGCATGGGAAGCCGGGGGCTTGGAGACCCCTTGCTCCAATGGTTAGTTGCTGGCTCTGTGGACTTGGGCAAGACACTTCACCTCTCTGCACCTCCATTTTCTCCTCTGTAAATGGGAATGATGAGACCTTTCTCTTGGGTCCTGACAAGAATGAAAGGAATGTTAGTTTCCCTCTCTCTTCACTTTCCTGACCTTGAAGAGCTTACAGTTTGGCTTGAGAGAAAAGCTTGGGGTCAGCTAACAGTGATATAGTGGAGCTGGGAGTGAAATCAGGGGAAGGAGTTGAACTGAGGAGCTGGAGGAAAGGAGGTGACCTTGGGCTGGGCTTTAAAGGTCAAGTGGCATTTTCCAGGTAGAGGAGGAGGATTGCCATTCCAGGTAGGGAAACAGCCTGAACAAGTGCTTGTGGGCATGGAAGAGGTACGTAGGGTTGGGCAAGGTGAGAAGTGTGTTATGGTCACAGTGTGGGACAGGTGTGGGGAAGATCTCTCCATTGGCAGGCCTAAGAGTTTGGACTTTACCTCACAGGTGACGGGGAGCCATAGAGTGTTTCCAAGGGAGGGAGTGACACTGTCAGGCCTATGTGGTAGAGGAGTTAAAAGGACAAGCCTGGAGGTGGGATGACTCAAGGAAGCTGGGGCAGGGGCCCCAAAGAGAGATTAGGCCTGAATTCATGAATGTTCCTTACCCATAGCTTTGGGAGCTCAAATGCATGCTGGGAAGGCTTCCGGGAGGAGGAAGGCTTTGCTCGGCACCCTGAAGGAATTACACAAGCAGAGGCGCGTAAGAAAGGCATGCCAGACAGGGGATGGGGATGGAACCTGGGGACCAGTAACCCAGTTAGGCTGAAGTATCCAGTGTGCAGGATTGGGGTGCATGTAGGTCACAGGGGCAGGCAGGGGCTTCAAAGGCCTTTGTCCG
This sequence comes from Miniopterus natalensis, assembly GCF_054644295.1. Taxonomy (NCBI): domain Eukaryota; kingdom Metazoa; phylum Chordata; class Mammalia; order Chiroptera; family Miniopteridae; genus Miniopterus; species Miniopterus natalensis. The sequence continues at coordinate 30,004,299 of NC_142095.1, read as the reverse complement.
GCAGACCTTCAGCTCCCCAAGGAAGGGCTGAGCTCTGGGGGAGGGGAGTGTGGGGTTAGGCAGGACCAGCTTGGAGTTTTTATCACCACTGGGTGGGATCCAAGGTCTGTGGAGGAAGTGACCACCCTCTTCCGGCCAGCCATTTTTTTTCCTTCTGCTGGCCCGTTTGGCTCTTTCCCAAGGCTGCATTTCCACAACGGCCCCTCCTGGCCGGCTGGGTGTGGGCATGGCTCCACCACACACCCAGCAACAGGGGCGGCCAGGCCCTGGGCTTCCTGCCCCTCTGTGGGCAGGCTGATTGGAGGAAAACAGTCCTCAAGCCTTCTTCAAAACAGGAAACTGCTCTCCCTGCTTCCTGAAGGACAGGAACTGTCCCCATGGCAACCATGGGACAAAGAGGCCACATTAACCCTTCCGAGGGCAGGGCTGGCTGAGAACCCTTTCTTACCACCCCCCGTGGGGGTGGTACAGTACAGGTGACAAGGGGAGGGTCCTCTTCAATGATATCCTCCAAACCTTTTGAGAAAAAGGCAAGGCTGGGGTTTTATACCCATTGCATGGATGACAATATTGATGTGAACTCAGAGGGCGAAGGCCTGGCCGGCCACACAGTAAGAAAAGTGCAGCAGGGAACAAGTGTGGGGTCAGATGTCAGGTTGTGTCCATTGAAGTCTTGGCTCACTGCAGGTTGTGTACCTTAGGCAAGTAGCTTAACTTTCCAGCCTCAGTTTCTCTACCTGTGAAATGGGACAATTAGAGCACCAACTTCATGGGACTGTTTCAAGCGTCTACTGAGGTCATTCATTCATCCAACACATATTCACTTATATAAGCTGTTCACAGATGCGGCTGTGATAACAACAATAACAAAAACCTCCTGCTCTGTGGGGTGAGTGTTGTGGTTGGGGAAGGCAGGCAGTAAACTAGTCCACAAATCAGTGTAAATGATCAGAGAATGAGCAGAGCTATGAGCACTGGATGGGGAGTGCAGTGTGGAGAGGTCTCTTCAGCTTGGTGACCAAAGAGAGGAAAGGACACTAGGGGAATGAGAAGGAGCCTGATATAGGAAGACCTGGAGGACAGTGGTTAGGGAGAGGGGCCAGCTGGAGAAAGGTCCATAGGTAGGGAGGGCTGTGCCATCTGAAGAACAGTTAAGTGCTGGTCACAGACAAGTGGAGGGGGAGAATGAAGAAGAGGCTTGTCATCAGAGCCTTTGGGCTATATTCTCAGAGCAAGCATGAGCCATGGAGGGACACATTCTGATTTGGAATTTTAAAGATTTCACTCTGGTAGTGGGTATCCATGGGATGCAGCACAGAGTGACAGGGATTCAGACTCCAAAAGGCGTCTTCTCTGGGGGACCTTTTGCTATGACCCTGGAGAAACCTGAGTCATAGGGAGAAGCAGTCATTTGTTGTTGTTTTGGGGGGCAGGGCAGGGCAGGGACCCTGTGGCCTGCATGATCAGGAGCCCAGCCTTTTCCTTGACAGCCTACCAGTACACGCCCCTCCCTCTCTCCGTGCCCAAGGGCAGCTGTGAGGAGGCCATGAACACAGCTCCCAGCACTGCGATGCATGTGGTAGCTGCTCTACAGTTGCTTTGTGAATAACATCTGCTCTCCTAACTGTGGCCTCCAAGACCAGGCACACCCCCACCTCATCAGGCCCCTCTCCACCTCATCTCCAACCACCACCCCTTTCCCTCAGTTCCAGCCATACTAGCCTTCCTCTCCATCCCTGACCCTGCTCAGCTCCCTCCAGCCCCAGGGACTTTGCACCTGCCATTTCTGCTCTCTAGAAAACACCTTCTCAATTTTTCCCATGCCTGGGCCAGCTTTCCTTATCAGTCAGGTCTCAAATGTCACCTTTTCACAGACGTGTGCCTGACCACTGCCCACCCCCAGCCCCTCTCCATCTCATCCTTTCGTGGTTCTTGTTTGCTTGCACTCACCCATACCTGAGACCATCATTCTGTTTAATTATCTATTTACCTGTGTTGCATCTGTCTCCCCACCTGGAATGCCAGCTCCAGGAGGGCAGGGCTGGGTCTCCCTCCTTGGCTGCCTTACTGGCATGGCACCTGGAACAGAGCCTGGCCCATCGTGAGCACCCACTGTAATGTCTGTTATGTACCCAACAAACAGTAACAGACACCCTTCCACACAACTCCCACTCTCCTCACAGTCTGAAGGGGCTGGTGGTCTCTAGGCCAGGATGCAGCTCTCAAGAGGAGTACGTTGGAGATGAGGGGATCAAGATTAAATGATTACTCTATGGAGGAACTGGCATTCATTCACAATGAACAAGCTAATGTGGTCTCACTGTTACAATCACCAAAAACTACACTGGGGATTAGTGAACCCAGAGGAATGTATCATTATCCCCATTTTTCAGATGAGGAAACAGAGGCTCAGAGAAGCAAAGTCTGTGCCTAAGACCACTCAGCTGGGAAGTGGCAGAGGTGAGGGGGAACTCAAGACTGGCTTCTAGGAGCTTGTGCCTTTCTCCTTCCCTCCCTCAGCCAAAAGGGACCTTGGGCAGAGAGAATGAGAAAAGGAGATTAACTTTCAGAAAAATCTCCTCCCAGGGCTTGTCAAGGCCACTGCCACCAGCCACATGTCTAGGTTAACAAGGGAACCTGAACGTCCTAATATGAAGAATATTCTAGGCTGATTACATCACGAAGTCCAAAGCCCCATCCCAGGCCCAGTGAGTTAAGGGTCCCTGGGGTTGGGACTGAGATTCTTCATTTGGGGAAACATGGAGTTAAGGCTTTGGTGGCCCCATTAAAAGGCCAGTGGAGCCTGGGGTGGGAGGAGCACAGGGACCCCTCCTGAACCCAAACAGCCTGAAGTTCCAGCTGGGTCATCAGACAAGAACCTGGCCATTACATCGAAAAGGTGGGAGCTTGTCCACACCTTGCTCTGCCTGCTGGGGAGCCGGGCAGTCTTGGGAAGGCCCTGCCAAGCAATCAGTTCCGATGTTCTACCTCTGTTGCCACCTGCACTTGAGTTCCCCCAGGGAGCAAGAGCTCACGGCCTCACAGGGCCATCCTTTCCTAATGGGACAGCTTTGCAGAATGGGGGTGTCAATGTCACCTTCCCGATGCACAAGGCCGGACCCCTGATTTATTTTCTCCATGAAGCTCCAGAGTGGAGACTGTGTTTCTTTGCTGGCCCCAAGGCAGAGGGTGAGGGAGATAGCGACTCCGGAAAGAGGGTATTAATTAGCTTAATAAGCACATGTGCACCCGTGTGGTTGTGTGCAGAGAGGGGCTGGGAACCGATGTGACCCCTGTCACAGACACTATCAATTGCTGGAGTGAACCTCCTCCCACCTGAAACCCAGACACTTAGATAAATGAATCAGGCCCAGCCTGGGAACACCGTTAAAATGCTCAGTGCTCTGGGCTCCGGTCCATGCCCCATGGCCGCTGTCTCCCGTCCTTCAGTAGAGACTGCAGTCAACTTGCATGGTTTCCTGCAGGAGCTGCCTCCTAGCTGCCTTGTGCCACAAGGGCTGTAGGCTGGAGCCAGATCCTGTCCACCTGGGGGGGGGAGGCAGTTATCCTTGGTGAGGGGACCATGTAGTGGGGAGGGGAAGAGAACCTTTCACGTATAGCCTGGCGGGACCCATGTGTGAATCATTCTGATGATTTCACGGTATGAGCTAGTGACAGAACTTCGATAGCTCCGAGTTTGGACAAGGCTGTGGAGAACACACTGGGGTTTGAGCCCCAGCCCCACCACTTCCCAGTTCTGAGCCCCCACAAATGGGGGCATTTCTAGCACCTACCTCACGTGTCCATTAAGAAGATGAAATAAGATAATGACCCTCAAGCACTTGGCCTGGGGGTGCCTTGCACATACTAACTGCTTAGTAAACCTTAGACTTTATTACTAAGGGTTCTTAAGGAAGTACTTGGCACATAGTTAGCAATCAATTTGGATTTGATTTCTTTAGCAGGTAGATATTTGCTTGTGTTTGTGAAGCTCTAATCCACACACCATTTGTCACTGACTTGACAGTTTGGTGAACTACTTTTTAACAATTTATAAATACAACGTTTTCGCACTTCACTTATGAATAGGGAGCAGCATCCAGCCCCTGCTCTGCAGGGACAGTGCCCCAGGGTCTAGTCAAATTCTTATTTCTAAGGCCTGACTCCAGCTATAAACACCTCACTTAGGATCCTGGTACCCCCTGCCTTTGGAGATGTGGGCTTGGTGCCTCCTCAATATGGTAGAGCTGTGGCAGTTTAAACATTATTTAATCTCCACAGGCACTCTCCATGTCAGGTATGATTATGCCCATTTAACAGATGAGGACACTGAGACTCACAGACTTGCCCAGGGATGCACAGCCCATGAGCAGGCGAAGGTTGTGATCCCAGGTCTTTTGTAATCACACAGTTGGTGCTTTTCCCTTTGAACTTAACTCAGACCTTCCCAACCAAAATGGAGATAATTTTCACCAAAACAGCGGCAGCTGCGGCACTATGCGGGCTTAAGGGTTTCTGTGGCAGAGGTGCCGCCCGGGGCAGGTGGCAGTGCAATATTCACGGCTCCTGGTTTCTCCCTTCATGTTCATTTCACCCCCATTTATCAGCACCTCTTTGTGCCAAGTCTTAGAGGGAACCAAGAGGGTTCAGACACACTCAGCGAGCGATCGAAAAGCATCATTGGTTTTTGCCTCATATCCAGGACCAGCTACGTAACTTGTGGGGCCCAGTGCAAAATGAAAATGCAGTGCCTCTTGTTCAAAATTAAGAATTTCTAATGGTGACAGCAGAACGTCGGGGCTTAAACCAAGCATGGGGCCGTCCTGAGTGTGTGTCCCTCTGAGATGACATTGGGCATCCACCACGAAGCTGGCCCTGAGCACATCAGCACTAGGAAAGTTGCATCTCGGAGTGCCCAGCCCCCCACTCATAGACAGGCACGAGATAAGAGCTAAACATGTTTATTAAGTGAGTTCACTCCAACTCTGTGAGATGGACACAGGATTGTGGATTTGCAGGTGGGTAAACTGAGGCTCAGGAAGGCTCCTGCCTCACCCAGCCTCACCCAAAACCCATGTCCCTGCCTCCTACGTGACATGCTTGCCTGCGGTTCCATGCTGACCCCCATCCTGGCCTTTGTTTTTCCAATCCCAGAGAGAGGGGTAGTGTTTACCACAGGCTGAAGTTTATTTTATTTTTGTGTTTTCCAATAATTGATTCCAACAGTTCCTACAGACGTCCTGCCGAAGGAAAACATGTTTTGCTCACTCAACCTTCGACTTCCTCACGGCGCCACAGTGGTGGGGGCCTATAACCGTGAGGAAAGCGTGGGGTGACTTTTCCCTTGGTTATTTTATTTTTTTCCATCTCCCTGTCAGGGGACAACAAAACATGTTTTTCTTTTTTCCAAAGGAATTTGGAACTTTTTTATTGATTACTTGTTGCCTAAAATTCATCTTCCTTCTGCGATTATCTTGGATTGGGCAAGTTGTGTGCGTGAACTTCAAAATAAAGGACTGTCCTTCATTTTACTGAAAGGACAACCATCACAACCGAAATTTTCATTCAGATGAAGCCATCGACACCACTGAAATTCACCTTGGCTTTCTCATCAGTCTGTACACACGTTTAAAGTGGCTTCATTATTCTGAGTTCACTTTTTTTAGATTGCAGGTGGTTGGGTAACCATACATACAGGCAATGTTCTGGTCAAGGTAAAGGGCTGCATAGAGTTCACTGAAACAGATATTGGGTGTATGATGTGAGGTAGGGGTCAAAAATCTTTTCTTCCCTACGTGCATATCCAGCTGATCCAGCACCATTTTTCCACTGTACAGCATCTCGGTTGTCATAAATCTGGTGATTCTACATGTTGGTCCAGTTCTGGACTTTTTGGTCTGTCCTCTTAGTCTATTTGTCTAGCTTTGCGTGAACATCACCTGACTTAATTACTCTTCTATCCAGTGAAAGCAATACATCACGGTTGGCTAATAACACCTCTATTGCTGAACATTTAGGTTGTTTCCAATGTTTTATTATTATGGCTTGTATCATACTAAGTATTAGTAATTTTAAAAAAGCAATTATAGCTGAGGTGATGTGTCAGGCTCTGTTCTAAGTACTTTCCATGTATTAACTCATTTAATCTTCACAAAAACCCTTGGAGGGATGTGCTATTGTGCTTTCCAATCTGAGAAATGAGAACCGCAGGGCACAGAGAAGGTAAGCCATTTGCCTTTGGTCCCACAGCTTCTGTGGAGTGGAGTTGGCTTTGGAACCTGTACTTTTATCCATTCTGCTTTGAAATCAATAAATGGATGAAAGGAGTGTGTAAAGAAAAGAATTAAATGTGGGCAGTAACACCTTATCTTCTTTAATGAATTAACTGGCTCAGTGGCTGTGGAGCCTGAGAGCCCCGAGAGCCCCGAGAGCCCTGAGATCCCGCCCCAGCTCCACCACTCACGGGCTATGTGACTTTGGGCAGGTCACTTCTCTTTAAGCCTCAGTTTTCCTGTCTGTAAAATGTAGATAATAGGCCTCCTAGTCTGGGTTGTCATGGGGCTTCAGAGACCAGTCCAGTGCCTGCTGAGTCAGAGGAGATTCTCTATCCTGTCGTAACTGCCTTGACTGAAGGCTCCTCCCAAAGAAGTCTCTGCTTTGCAGACATTCTGGGCTTCCTGACGAATTTGGAGGGGCCTTCCCAGGTGAAGTAACTAAGGCGTGGGACAGCTGCGGGTATGGCCAAGACACGATTAGACACGATTCGTGAACTAAGACACGATTAGATCAAATGGTGACTGTAAAGGCTGAACCCCAGAACCTGCTTCTCATGGTCTCTCTCTCTGCATCTGTAGATCTGAAGCTCAAGGCTTTCCTGATCATCAGCTCACCAGGGTGGGTGCTCTGCCACCATTCACTGGGCAGCCCCCACCTGACCGCCCCAGGTTGGCTCTCCTGATCGCCTCACAGGTCTGAGTAAGCATCTAATGATATTGCTAGCCTCCTGCAGCTGATCTGTGAGCTCCCGAAGATGGGGCCCTGTTGTGGCTCTATGGATAGAGCCTGGCACAGGGAGGTCAGGAGGTATTTGGTAAATGAACAAACGAATCTTACCAAGCAGTTACCTCTGGTTTGCCCAGCACTGAGGGGTTTCCAGGGATGCAGGACTTTCAGTACTAAAGCCATCCACGTCTTGGGCAAACCAGGATGAGTTGGTCACCTGAAGTACCACTGTGAGCAGGTTCTGGGTTCAGCCTTTACAGTCACCATTTGCTCTAATCGTGTCTTAGTTCAGGAACCCAGGTGCACATGAATTATTGACAAAGTGCTGTCAGCAGGAGTGAGGGAGGCAGGGAGGGCAGGAGCAAAGCACCAAGCAAGACTGTGATCCCCGCTGGAGAGCGGCCTCAGCCTGGCCCCAGGGGGAGCTCTGCAGTGCAAAGAGCAACACAGCTTGGCCCCCACCTGAGGCGAGGGGCCCACCCTGGGGAAGGGTGGTAGCTGAAGGCCGTCCTTAGGAGAAAGTGCAGCCGTCAGCCTTTAGCAGCCACATCACTGCAGCTGGGGGACAGGAGCACTTGGAGATCCAGGCAGGACCCCTGGTGTCCACTATACTTCGTAATAGCCACGGAGGGAGGTCAAGTATGATTATACCCTTAATGACCTTTTTAACCTAAAATCACCCAGTGGTTCCCATTGCACTGAGAATAAAATCTGAAATCCTTACAGTGGCTCCGGGCCTCCATTTCTCTCCTCCGCATCTCATTTAAATTCCAGCCACCCTGACTACCTCTCCAGTCACCAGACATGATAAGCTTTGCCTGATCCAAGGCCATCATCCTTGGTATTTATATTCCCTCTGCCTAGACTCCCCTTGGCCCAGATCTCTCTCTAGCTGGCTCTTTCCTGTCATTCAGGTCTCAGCTCAAATGCCATCTCCTTGAAGCTGTCCCCGGTTGTCCCACTAACATCCCCCCACACCCCTAGCCACTCTCTACCATGTGACTTGAAATTATTTTCATCATACTTACTGCTACTTGAAATTACTGTTTATTTTCTTCCATAGCTTTATGCCTGTCTCCATCTCCAGAGCATAAATTCCATGAGAGTGGAGAGCTCTTCTGCTCTCTATTGCATCTTAGGACACATACTAGGTGCTCAATAAATATTTGTTGAATGAATGAAAATGCCCCCATTTTATCGATGACAAAATGGAGTCTCTGAAAAGTCACAGTTCACCTGCTGCCAAGTGGCAGAGCTGAAAATCAAACCAAGCTCCTAACAACCAGCTTCCCCACCTCTTTAGCCTCAGGGCCAGCCCATGACAGTGGTGTCTGATTGGGTGCTGATAGCTCCCCAGCTCCTGGCTCAGGGCCTGGCCCAGAACAGGGGCTGGCAGATAAGCAGGGAGCAGATGAGTGACAGGGCCACTGATGAGAAACCCTTCTTGGTCTCTTGGAAAGGGGCAGCTGAGACTGTGCCCTGCCTGCATTTCCTGGGGACTCAAGACGCAGGCATCGCCAATCTGCCATCAGAATGCGCTGGCTGGCTCCTGGGAGGTGGGGGGCGGGTGCTGTCTGCCACGGTGATCAATGTGAATAATAAACGTTTAGAGTTAATAAGCTCAAGTTAACTCCTCTTGCTTCAGTGACTAATGGGCTTCCCGGAGCCCATAACTCATGCTGTCTGCAAGCCTCCCTTCCCTCGGTGGTTGTCCTAGACCCAGCCCGCTGAGAGGTTGCCCGGGGAGGAGGGACTTGGCTTGGCGGAGACCTTATTTATGGCAGTGAACGCAGCACTTTCAGGGAGCAGCAGGGTCTTTCTGGCTAGTTTCTGGCTCCAGAGAGGAGATGGTTGGGGCTGAGGGAGGTTGATGATTGAACTGCCATTCAGGCCCACCTCTGCCACCAGCAGCTGGGGGACCATGGGAGAGTCCTGTGTCCCTTTTGCACCTCTATTTTCTCGTTTGTCAAGGAAGATAACAATAACCTGAGCTGTTCCAAAAATCAAGCGGTGTGATGGGTATAAAAAGTGCTAGACAGGCCCTGGCCAGTGTTGTTCAGTGGTTAAAGCATCCATCTGCACACAGAAGGGTCAAGGGTTTGATTCCTGGTTAAGGCATGTACCTGGGTTGCAGGTTTGGTCCCCAGCCCCAGTTGTGTGCAGGGGGCAACCAACGGGTGTGTCTCTCTCACATCGATGTTTCTCTCTCTCTCTGCCCCTCTCCCTTCCTTCCATTCTCTCTAAAAATCAATGAAAAAAAAATCCTTGGGTGAGAATTAGCAACAACAACAAAAGTGTTAGATAGTGGGAAGGGGTTGATCTCTTCTGTTTGCAAATGTGTATAAAGTTAAGGGAGAAGAGGAAGTAGCTGTGAATGGGAGTCTCAAAGATCCTTGCCCCATACTCCTCAAAGAGTGGTCCTCAGACCAGCAGCCTCAGAATCTCCGTGGGGCTTGGTAGAAATGCAAAATTTGGGCCATCCCCAGAACTGCTGGAGTTGAATCTTTGTGTTGATAAGATACTCAATGATTTTTGTGCATGGTATCAGACTGAGAATCACTGGCCTGGACCAACCATGACAAATCAATAACTTCGGTGCTCCTGTTCGCCAGTCCCCTGTTGAGAACAAACATTACTAATCAGTCAGTGGAACCTAGAAATGGCCTCAGGATCCCTTTCTGCTCAGCAGCCTCTGCCACTCTTCAGAGCTGGCATGCAAGGTGGAAACTGGTGGTTGTCCTGAGCCTAGGCTCTGCACCCCCAAATCTCTGATGAAGATTAGGAAACCCAGCCTAGTCCCTTCTGCACAGTTTCTGGAACCTGTACTGCTCACAGGTCAGGGAAGGCAGGATGATGCACAGGAGAGGCAGATGTGGGAGCTGAGGCAAGGAATACCCATGAGGCTTAGTGAGCAGTGGGATTCCCGCTAGTGTGGGGGTGAGCAGGGGAGTGGATACTTGGATATCTCTTGGAAGACCCAGGAAGGGGGTCCACAGTGGGCCGGACCCCCCAGCTCAGCAGGGAAAAGACAACCTTCTATGCTAGTGTTCTTCGTTCATGATGATGATGTGATGAGCAGATCTCTATAGAAACAGCTTAAAGATGACTTTTAAGAAAAAGTATCTGCTACTTAAATTATTAGAGGTACAAAAAGTTATTGTGAGCGTAAAAAAATAGAGAAATGACATAAAAAAATATCTTGCACCTTGCAATCCTCTTGCCATGGGGTAACTGATGTTAGCAGTTTGGTGAATATTTCTTTCTAGTTTACTCTTTCAAGCATATTTACAAAAATAAGATCACACCATATACCTGACTTTGCACCTCGTTTTTGTCTAATAATATACCATAAACATGGTTCCAGGTTTATACCTAGGTTTATACGTACCTACATACATATCCAATTATTTTTATCAGCTGCCTAATATCTTATAGAACAAATGTCCCAGGATTTGTTCAATTATTGCCCTATTCATCAACATTTAGTGTTCTTTCTCTTTTGTGCAGCAAACACTCTTGTGGGTATCACCTTATGTGTCTGTGGTTTCGCAGGATAGAGTCTCCAAAATGGGATTGCTAGATCAAAGGGCATACACATTTTAAACTTTAATAGAAACTGCAGATGACTGTCCCAAAAGATTATGACAGCTCGCACCCCCACCGGCAGTATCAAAACTGTTTGACTGCCCCCCTCCTTGCTGGCCCTGGATGTCATCAATATTTAATATTTTTCCCCAATCTGATGGGAGAAAAATGGCATCTCATTGTTCTTTTAATTTGCATTTCCACCACTGCCTGCGAGCTTGAGCAGAGTTTCGTTTGTTTGCTGGCTATTTGCATTTCTGCAGCGAACCGCCTGGTCTATTCTTTGCTCACCTTTCTTTCCTTGTTTTTCTTCCTTTGTTTATTTCTTCCTTTGTTTCTTTGTTTCTTTCTTTCTCCTATTTTTGTTATCTGTTTTTAGGCACTTTTTACATGTTAGTATTAACCCTTTATCTCATATGTGATCCAGCTCTGTGCCAAAAAGGTCTCTGCAAGCTGCAGGGACAGAATTCCACAGGATGAAACAATAGGAATAAATGCAAATTCTTCTTCTTGGGTCTGCCAGCTTGAACTACCCGTGGATGGAGGAGGTGGATGGAGGAGACGGGCTTGCTGTCCGCACCGGGCTTCTGAGGACGGTGGGCTCAGTGGGAGGTAACAGTGGGATCAGCTGCTAAAACAGCTAAATGAGGACCGTAGGGTGCATTCATTGAGATAAAGGGTTTAAAATGCCCTGCCCGCTCCCGGGAAAGGCAGGCAGCTCAGAGCTGCTGGAGAAGGGCGAGGAGGGGCTGGAGCCCCCTTCCCGTGAGGAGCTGGCCCTGCTCAGCCTGGAACAGTGCAGGGCTGCCCAGGACAGGGGGAGTGAAGGGCTACGGGTCCAGAGGGCAGCATGGGGGCCTGTGACACATCCCAGGGAGCTGGGTCTCAGCTGAAAGTGAGGAGAAATTTTCTCCTTAACCCCTTATTTTTAGAATCGCATCCCAAGCACTTCCTACTCCTCTCCCTGCTTTATCTTCTCATAGTGTGTGCAATTTCTAACACACTGTAAATGTTACTGTGTGTGCTGTGTCTCCTCACTAGAATGTTAGCTCTGCGAGCAGTTTTTTTCTCTTTTGTTCATTACTGCGTCCCTCCCAAAAGTATTGTTATTGTGTCTCCCAGTCCGAGCTGTGAAGGTATGGGACGGGCTAACCAATAAGTAGTGAGCTCCCCATTGGGAGATGTGAGCAAGCAGAACTCCCTGGTCACCCAGCAGGCTTTCTGTGCAGGGGACCCCAGGATTCATCTGCGGTCCTCTCATCAAGGTAAGGTCTGGAAAGGCCTTTGGATCAACAGGAGACCCCCTGGGCCTCCCCTGGCTGTGAGGGGCCTGCGAGTCAGCCAGCTGGGACGCCTGAGCGCTCCAACTGGGTCAGCTTCTGTTTATGTCCCTGTCCTGGCCCATCCTGCGCCCGGGCCCCACCCCCAGGTCAGCCCCAGTCCAACCTCAACTCTCCTCTCAGCATGAGGCCCTCATGTTTTGGAAAATCAACCGGCATCACACCAGACTGAAAATATCTCAAAATATCGCTTGTGACTTCCTCCCGCTCCCCGAGGTCCCCCGCCTGGGCGGGCAGCAACCTTTCCCTTGCTGTTGATTTTCAAGAAAGGCTCTTCCATAGCTGGGACATAGGGAATTTCCAGTATTTTTCTTCCTCTGCTTTTTTTTTTTTGGGGGGGGGCCTTCAGACGCCCACATTGTGTTGTCCTGACGCAGCTCTAGGCAGCGCTTGGCCCCAGAGGCCTGGGCTGGGTCGGTGAGGCCTGGACCAGCAGCCCTGGCTCCTTGGGCGCAGGAACAATGCCTCCATAATTCATTGAAAACTCCCCTCGGATGACTTTTTCCTGTTGCTGATTGTCTCCGCGTTCCAGGCCTGCACAAACTGCTTTTTCCTCCAGCTAAATTTAAAAGGGCCAGACCCTGGAAATGGTGCACTGGGCTGGCCTCACTGTGGGGGCAAAGGTGGGCAGGCTGGGTAGAAGCAGAGCCCCGAAGCCACTGTTCCCCCCCCAGCCCTGACACACATACATGCTCAGGTAGCCCCAGCCCTGCCTTTATTTTAATTCCCCAAACTATACTTAGAGTCCCTTGGGCCACAAACTTTGGAGTTCAGGAAACCCTATTAGGTCTATAGAGGTCAGAGAGGCCCCTCCAGAGCAGGGGGAGCAGGCAGGTCTGGGGGTCCATAGTGCCAGACCCCAGTGGATGTTGGATCCACAGGGTGAGGAAGAGGAGGTTTCTCTCAGGCAGAGCAGGGAGAAAAGAGGTAGCTAGGAGGGAGTGAGCCCGTCATCACTGGGGGTGTGCAAGCAGAGGTGGCATGCTCACTGACCAGGAAAACTGTCAAGGGCTGACAGTGCCAGGTGGGAGGCAGGTGGCTGAGGGCCCTCTACCAAGGCCAGCGAGAAGGGGCTGGCTCTTCTGCACCAGCAGCCTTGGAGGTTACAGCAGAAACAGACCAGAGCCTTGCCCCCTCTGCCCACACAGACCCAAGGCTTTTAATAAGGGAAACCAAATTCTTTGGGCTTTACTTTTAGCTCTGCTACTGACCTGCTGTGTGACCTTATGCAACTCTTTTCACATCTCTGTGCCTCAGTGTCCCCATCTTCAATATCAGAATAGTAAAAGCAACCACATCACAGGGCTTTTAAGATAACTAAGCAAATTAATATCTGTAAAGTGTTCAGAATAGTTCCTGACACAAAGTAAATATGATAAAAATGATGGTGATTACTATGGAGGGATTCCGAGAAGTCTTCACCTTTCATGTTTCAGAAACGGCAGCCTTTTCTGTTAAGCATTGCCCTCTCTGGGGGTCTAGTTCAAGGGCCTCTGAGGGAAAAAAGTAAAACCCCAATGCCTAGGGGATCTGGCTTTGTCCCTAAAGGCTGGCCACAAGGTTGAGCACACGGTTGGGACGAGGCACAGTTTGTTCATCCCTGCTCCTCCTGCCCCCCCCCCCCCAGGTAGCTCTTTCATGGAGTGGGAAGGGCCCAGCCCAGCGCCCACCATCATTGTGTCATCCTGGGTCAGCCACTCCTGCCCCAGGTGACCGCATCCGTCTCATCGCCTCTCGGTGTTGGCCCTGCATCACAGGGCTCCTGCGAGGGAGAGAGATGGTGGAGATGGTGCAGAGAGAGCAGGGAGCTGTGTCATGGACAGCCCTGGGAGACAGAAACCGAAATTCCGTGCTGCCCTGAAGCCCTAAGGACTGAGGGTGGGAGGTTTGAAGTCCGTGCATCCAGACAGGGCAAATGTGGGCAGATCAGGCCAGTGTGGAGACGCCCCCCAGTGGACTGGGACCCAAAAAGGATGCCGACCTGGCTCTGTAGAAAGATGTTCTCAGCCGTCAGAGCCCGGCCAAGGCTGGTGGGACAAAGGCTGGATCCCACCCTATCCTACTTTCTAGAGAAAAAGGCCAGGGGTCAAGAAAGAAGAAGGGAGCAAAATATTACAGAAGACAAAGTACCCCAAACAAAAGGACCAACATAAGCCAAAGCTCATAGCAACCCTACAAACACGATTATTAAGGGAGTGTTTCCCAAAGGCCGGGGATTTATGCATCACCTCCACGATGTTTGCCGCATTTATTTATTGAATATCTTAAATCCATTCACACTTTCAACTTAGATGTATTTAAAAGAAACTTCCAATCACTGCCACGAATTGCTGTAAATTAAATACAAGGGCGCTATAAAATAAACTGGACATAAAGCTACATTGTTAAATTCTAGCCAAACACTGTTGCCTGCAGAGGCTCTGAGCTTGGCACCTGCTCCCCCTTGGTTAAGAAGGGAGATTATCAAGTGCCAAAGAGGTGTTAAAGATGGGTCGCACCCGCCTGAGACTCTCCTCGACGTAGTGGAATAATCGGAAGAGAAAAGGAAGGACTACCTTTCTCACTTTGAACCCTGTCTGCTTCTACCTAAAATAAATTGCTTACAGCTAGTGACACAGCTGGAAAGCTCCCTTGAAAGCGCTAATGAGGTGAGAATTCCACCATCCTCAGGGGAGCCCCCTCCTGACCTGCCCCCACAGGACCCCCAGACCAGCTTGGGGAGGAGTTCTGGATCTCAGGCTCAGGGACTCCAGGATCTGGGCCACACCTCACTCTCTTTGGGGTACGTGATCCTTTCTGGTACCTCCTTTACAGCTTGCAGCCCCTTTAGTGTCTGTCTTCCCCAGAAAGTTCCTCCCTGACCCAAAAAGTAGCCCCTTCCTTCCTCTTTCAGCCGCAGAGGAGCCACATTGATGGGATCTGGGGAAGGTGGCATCAGCCCTCTCCACCTGGGTGCCTAGGGAGCCTCCTTAATTAACACAAACAAAGCCCAGTTCCTAATGCCCCTCCCCAAGCCGGCTCCTCTTGCAGCCTCCCAACTCAGGAACGGATCTCCATCCTTCCAGAACACTGGAGTTCTTCCCGCAGTCTCTCTTCTCTCACCCCAAATCGATCTGTTAGGAAGTCCTACTGACTTGATCTTCCAAACATAGCCACACTGTGCTTGCTTTACTCCCAGGCCTCACTCCCAGGCCGACTGTCTTCCCCAGCAGCCAGAGGGACCCTGTTAAAACCAAATCAGGCCCCATCCCTCCTCTGTGCCATACCCTCTCTGGCTCCCACCTCTCTCAGGGAAAAAGCCAAAGTCCTTCCAAGGGTCCACAAGGACTCCCCAACTATTCTCTCTCTGTTCTCATCTCCTCCCCCAGTGTCCTCTAGCTCCTCTACTCTGGCCCTTACTGTTCTTTCAACACTACAGGCATGCTCTGCCCCAGGACTTTTACTTGGAAGGCTTTTCCTCTGGACATACACAAGGCTTATCCTTCACCTCCTTCAGGGCTTTGTTTACAGGTCACCTCCCCTGTGAGTCCCTCCCTGATTTACTTCCTCATAACATGTATCACAATGGGCCATAGTGAGCATTGTGCTTCTTGGATTTGGTGTCTGTCTCTCCCCTCCCTGGAGAGAGAGGAGTTTTGCCTATTTTGTTCACTGCTGTAGTCCAGTGCCTCACACTGGACAGAGATTCATGAAAGAAATAACTGAGTAGCTAGACTTCATTAAAATTAGAAAATTAGACTTCTACTCTGAGACAGACATGTCAAGAGAATGAGAAGACAAGCCACAGACTTGGAGAAATATTTGCAAAAGACACATCTGATAAAGACTGTTATCCAAAATATACAAATAACTCTTAAAACTCAACAACAAAATGAAAAATCAGATTAAAAAGTAAGCTATAGACCTGAACAGAAACCTCACCAAAGACATACAGATAGCAAATAAGCATATGAAAAGATGCTCAAAACCATATGCCACTGTGAAAGTGTAAATTAAAACACCAGTGAGATAACACTACAAGCCTATCAGAATGGCCAAAATCCAAAACACTGGCAACACCAAATGCTGACTAGGACTTGGAGCAACAGGAACTTTCATTCCTTGCTGGTGAGAATGCAAAACAGTACAGACACTTTGCAAGGCAGTTTAGTGGTTTCTTATAAAACTAAACACACTGTTATCGTATGATCCAGCAATCACATTCCTTGATATTTACACAAAATGATCCCAGCAGCTGCTGTAGTGAGGGAGGCCTTCGAGTGGTGTAAACTGTGGAGGGCTGTGCACATGCAGATCTGCCTCTGGGGATTCCAGCTTTTCTTTTTCCTTTCAGGCTCCTCTCTTCTAATTTGTTAAGAACAGCACCCCCACCCAAGGCTGTGCTCTGAATTCTTGCCGTAAACAGGTCCTGTGCCCAATCCTCGAATCCAGTGGTTTTCAAATGTATGACTATATATATACTTTCCCAGGGAAGAAATACATTTTACACAGTGAGGACAGAAAAAGAGCCCACACTCACAGCTTGTTGCTTTATTATATACAATGCACTCTATTGTCTAATCCATTTCTTTTTTTAAAAATGTAGATCACAACCCACTGAATAGATTTCACAACTCACCAATGGGCCATAGCCTGCAGGCAGGCCCATAGCAGGATGGGTGGGTTCTTATAAGACCTAGAGTGACTGGGGCGCCCTGACTGGGTACTCCCCAACCTGTCAGCATTCCCCCAACTCCAGGACTCCCTCCCAGCTCTCCCCCACCCCACCCATTTCCCCTTCCTCCAGCCCCACAGAGCCAGGAGCTGGAAGGACCCAATCTCTCTCTGCACACATGAGCTGACAGCTCTGGGCAGCTCAGGGACCCCTGCATCCCAGAGACCTGGGGAAGTGAGAGCCAAGAAGGCATGGAGGAGGGCCCATCCCAATCTCTTTGTCTGGGAAAGTCATTATGATGCAGCCAGCAGAAGAGCTTTAGCCTGGGAGAGGGGCTTTCATTTCCAAAGGCCTGAGCTGGAGGGCGGGAGGAGATTGCTCATAGATAGGGAGACATAGCTGCCAGGGCTGCTACCTCATTCCTGCTCCTCGGCAAGCAGCCAAGCTCCTTAACCCTTGATGGAGCTGGAGACTGGGAGGCAGCCTGCAGGCGGGCCTTGCTGCGGTGGAGGTTGGCATTGGGTGGGTGGGGGGCTTTTTAACCACTTTAATGACAGTTCTTTTCATCCATGATTACTAAGCATGAGCTTGGTCCTTCCTTTACAGTGCCATGTTCAGTCCACCCATATCCCTGGGAAGCTGTAACTGTCATCAGTCCCACTTTACAGATGAGAATGTGGAGGCCCAGAGACCAAAGTCACTTGCCCATAGTCTTAAGGCTTAGAAAGGGGGGAGGAATTCAGGGGGAAGCAGGTTTTGAGTTTTGAAGGGAGAGATACTTGCCAGTTCTGGGTGAGGGCTGTCAGGGGCCTCAGCAGCTGGGGCCTGGGCTTCATTCTGCGTCTTCTTGAGACCTCCTGGGCTCTCAGCAGAGGGGCCCCATCCTCTCTTGGGCAAGCACTCTGCTCTGTGTTTCTTCTGCCTCAGTTTGCTCCTGTCACTAAAGCAACTGACTGTGCTTTGAATCTCCTGTTCGTCACCCACCTGCTCTGTGTTTTTAAGACCCCGTGTCACCGTGCGTGCAGCCTGGCCCACTGCTTCTCACTGGGAAACTGACTTTGTGCAGTTCTTGTGTCCAGGACCTCGTTAAGTCCATATTAGTTCTAATATGTGTGTCTACCGATCCTTGGTTTTTCTAGGTAGATGACTAGTAACCTGCAAACTGACAATGTTGTCACTTCCTTCCGCATCCTTATATCTTTCTGCTATGGACTGAACACTTGTGTGTTTGTCCCTACCTCTCAAGTTCCTTGGTTGAAGCCATAACCCTCCAGTGTGATGGCATTTGGAGGTGAAGCCTTTGGGAGGTGGTCAGGTTTAGATGAGGTCATGAGGGTGGAGCCCTCGTGATGAGATTGGTGACCTTATAATAAGAGGAAGAGAGGTCTGTCTCCGTGAGCATACAAGGAAAGTGATCCAGGAGGAAGGCCATGCCCAGGAATAGTGTCCTCACCAAAACCCCGACCATGCTGGCACTCTGGCCTTAACCTTCCAGGCTCCAGACAGTGAGAAATAAATTTTTGTTGTTTAAACTACCCAGTCTATGGTACTTGGAGATAGCAAACTGAATTCACTATGATGCTCTTATTTCTTTTACTTTCCATAGAATGTTCAGGATTTCCAGTACACTGTATTTTGGATAGTGGTATTGACAGTCATACCCTTATCTTGTTCCTAACTTTAGGGGAATGCATTTAAAGTATTTCCATTAAGAAAAATGTTTGCTTCAGGATTTTTTTTTAGGTAAAATATAAATAACATAAAATGTTCCATCTTTGCTTTTTTTTAAAAATATATCTTGATTGACTTCAGAGAGAGGGAGGGAGAGGGGGAGAGAGAGAGAGAGAAACATCAATGATGAAAGTCATTGATCGGCTGCCTCCTGCACGGCCCTGACTGGGGATCGAGCCTGTAACCTGGGCTTGTGCCCTGACCGGGAATCGAACAGCGGTCTCCTGGATCACAGGTCAATGCTCAACCGCTGAGCCACGGCCGGCCAGGCACCATCTTAAGCATTTTAAGTATACAGTTAACTGGTATTAAATACGTTCACATTGTTCTGCAACCTGTACCAACGTCTATCCTTATAACTCTTTTCATTTTGTAAAATTAAAAACTCTATATCCATTAAACAATTCCTCCCCTCCCACAGTCCCTGGCAACTTCCATTCTACTTTCTATCCCTATGATTTTGACTTCTCTAGGGAACCTCATATAAGTGGAATCATACAGTATTTATCTTTTTTGTGAGTGGCTCATTTCACTCAGCTTAATGCCCTCAAGGTTAATCCATGTTATAGTATATTGCAGAACTTTATTCCTTTTTAAGGCTGAATAATATTCCCTTGCATGCATATACCATATTTGCTTATCCATTCATCTGCCGATGGACATAGGTTGCTTCCCTGTTTTGGCTGTTGTGAATGCTGCTATGAACATGGGTGCACAAAGCTCCATACTGGTTTCCACAGCAGCTGTACTATTTTACACTCCCACCCACAGCGCGCAATGGGTCATCTTCTCCACATACTCACCAACACTCGCTGTTTTCTGTTTGGTTGTAGACATCCTGATGGGTGTGAGGTGATGTTTCGTCATTTTGATTTGCATTTCTCCAATAACGAGTGACATTGAACATTTTTTCATGTGTTTATTGGCCATTTGTATAGCTTCTTTGGAAAAATGACTATTCAAGTCCTTTGCCCAATTTTGCATTAAGTTGGCTTGGAAGTTCTCTATGTATTCCAGATATTAATCCCTTATCAACAAATGATTTTCAAATATTCCGGATATTAATCCCTTACCAACACATGATTTTCAAATATTTTTCAAATGTTTTTGAATATAAAACATTCATTTTATATTGTGCCTGACAGTTCCATTCTGTGGGCTGCCTTTTTACTCTTTGGATAGTGTCTTTTGATGCACACATTTTAAAAATTGCCATGAAGTCCAATTTGTCTATTTTTTCTTTTGTTGCCTGTGCCTTTGTCACATCCATGAAATGACTGCCAAATCCAATGTCACAATGCTTTTGTCCTTTGTTGTCTTCTAAGAGTTTTACTGTTTTAGGTCTTAAATTTGGTTCTTGATCCATTTGCAGTTTTGTACGTGGAGTTAGGGAGGGGTCCAACTTCATTCTTTTACCTGTGGAAATCTAGTTCTTTACCAGACCTCAGGGAGCCACACCCTAAACATGTGCACTTGGCATTCAGCCGAAGACTCAAGCAGATCCCCACGCAAATTTCCAGGTCTCTCTGCAAAGCTCCCTCTTCTCTGATACCCCGCCCCACAGGTCCTGTTCCCTGCTGTCTCTCCAAACTCTGATTTCTCTCCCCAGTTCAGCAACACTCTCTACTGTGCTTGAACTCTCCCGTCCCGCTCCACGATCCAGAAAGCATGTCCGGCAGAAAGCCGGGAGGGATCCTGGAACACACTCTGCTTCCCTTGCCCTGGTTGATTGTGTCAGTTATTTCTGTACCAGTTATGCCAACACGTCTGGAAGCAAAATTCAGTCCATATCTTTGTTGTTTGATGATATCTTGTTCCTTGCTTATGTTTTCAGATCCTTCTTTTGTTTATTTAAACTTTGAAAACATTCATTTTATATTGTGTCTGACAATTTCCAATATCCAAAGTCTTGTATGTCTAATTTAACATTTGTGTTCATTCAAATGTTTGAACGAACATTTATTTGGCTTATGTTTTTAAATTTTGGATTGTGAGCTACTGTTCAACTGAGTTCTCTCTGAGGGAATACTATGAGGTCTAGGTTGAGAGTGAACATTTTCAGAGAAGCTTTGCGTTTGCTTCTGTTGGGCATCCTGGGGTGCTGCTCACTGGGCTTCCCAGACCTCACAGGCAGCATATATAGTAAATCTAGCATGTGAAGGCTGATCCGGACAGCAGTGGAACTTGCTTCCCCTTGCCTTTCAATTCTTGGGTGTTCTTGTGCTCAGAAGGGGAGGAGGGGTTGGATACCCAGGACCCCTAACAAATATCAGACCCCTTAGGTATCAAAGAATGCAGGCTTAAGAACATAGCACATCATTTCAAATCCATTACTAGGGGACAAATGTATAATTAAAAAAAACACCTTTGATACAAATGATAGAAATTAAACCTCAAAAAATTCAGATTTAATAAGCATCTTACAAAGGGAGCACAAGTAGTTAAGTACAGAGCATGTCACTGAATGCCAGTGACATATCAGGGCCTGAAGACTCTCTTCTGGGCTCTGAGAACAGGGCAGACCCTCTGGGGTCCTCACCCTTCTCCTGGGAAGTGTCGCTCTGGGAGCATCAGACAAGTGGGGCCAGAGCTGGTGTGCTGCCTGTTCTGCTCAGGTGCCACCAGGGGGGCATTAGCCCACCCAATAGGCTGCCATCTCTGGGCCCTTGATGCTGGTGAGGGTTCTTCAGGCCTGTTAGCTTGGGCACTGAGGGTGGGCTAAATGGGGACATCAGCATGGAGGGGCCACAGAGGCTCTGGCTTTCTGGGTGCCACCAAAGGGTCCCTGAGTGGCCTGTCACTGCCTCTTCTGTCCCACTCCATGGCTGTCTCCCTCTCTTTCCGCCTGCCCTTCATTCTCCCTCCTCCCTCATGTCTTCTCCTCCCCCCCCTCTCCCTTTCCTTTCCCCCTGTGCTCTCCCTTCTCATCACCTGCCTCCCCATCTCTCCCTTAGTCTCCTCTCCCTCTGCTCTGCTTTTCTCTTCCTGTCTCCCCTCTCCCCCTTCTCTCTCACACCATTTGCCACTTGGGCCAGAACCTGAGCCATTCCCACCCAGTGAAGGGGAGGAGGGCATAGTTTAGTTTAGGCCCATTGCAGACCTCCCCATGGTTAATGTCTCCTTGGGCTTGGCTTCCTAGTCAGGCTTGTTTCCCTGGGAGTGGGACAATCCCGGGCTAACTTCATGGCCACAGAAGGAGCTCTGGGTCAGAGCACCCAAGTTTCCAAGGACTGGGCCTGGAACAGGGCTTTTCGGGGGCCTCTGGCCTTGTAGAGCCAGCCTAGCCCATGGCCTCACCCAGATGCTGGAGGCATGCTTGTTTATTACATAGAGGCTCAGAGAGAGGGGGTGAGGGCTGGGGAGGCAGGGCAGGGTGGGCGAGGGGGGAGCCTCGTCTAGGCCTGGCACTCTGGTGGTCAAGGGGCCTGCATTACTTCTTGGAGGACACTTTCTTCCAGGAATTTATCTTCTTACTGCCCCTCCTGGCTTTTCTATGAGGATGCAGATCCACATCAGGATGTTTCATCCTAAAAATCAAAATAGAGAGAAGCGAATACTGGGAAATGAGTGGAGAGGGCTGGTCTGGGCAGTGCCTGAGCCCTGCCCTGGCCTGGGCTGAGGTGGGCGTTGCCTCCACCTTGCACAGCTGAGGTCCTCTAGGTATCGCTCCAACCTGGGGGTCCTGGTGGCACCTGTGACTTTTCTAGGTGCTCACAGTTTTGCTTTTCTGTCTTCATGAGAAATGTGATTTTTCACACTCTTGCAGAACACATCTTCACTTCACAGTGAACACGGCCAAGTTAGTGGACTTGACAGGTCTAGGAGGTTTCTTGCTGGGAGACAGCCGGCAGTCTCCACCCCTCTCAGACAGACAGATGGGCCTGGGCTATGGGGTTTCACCACAAAGCTTAAAGGCCTCAAACTCCACCAGCCAGACCACTGCCAGAAGCAGCTCCAGGGAAAGCAACTCGGCAGCATGTTGATAAAAGGGGCCAGAGGTCAGGGATTGTTGGAGATGACTGTGCCCAGGGGGATGTGACCACCTAAGGTCACTTAGCCCCGTGTGGCCTCTGTGGGCCATACCTTTTCTGCCCACCACAGGAGGGCCCCTCGCCCTGGGTCAGGGAGGCCACCTACTTCTCCGCTTCGGGGGAGGGCTCCTCCATCTTGTCCCCTATGGTCAATGAAGAGGCGCTTCCCTGGCTGTCTTCCAACATTGCTCTCTTGTCTGAGTCAGGGTCATCCAGGCCCAGGATGGAGGCTGACGTGCTGCAGGGAAGGCAGGGAGGGGAGGCAGTGCTCAGTGGGAGCACAGGCAGAGGGGGCCGGAGCTGGGGGTGCCTGGGCAAGCAGCCCTCACTCAGAGCTGCCCCTTCGAGGTTCCAGTTCCTGGAGAGAAAGGGCACGGGCGCTTCTCCAGAGGGCGTGTGAGTGAGGAACCTGACCCCCTGGGGACCCAGAGACTCACTGGAGGTGGGCTTCCCTGGCTTCTCTCTAAGGCTGGAATTGCCCTAACTCTGTGTCCGCGACACTTGTACACCCAGCCTGGCCATCAAATGAGCAAAGGAGAGAGGACAGGAAGCCAAGAAAATAAGTCATCATCTACAGTGTTATGGGCTGTGTCTTTCCAAAATTCATACTGGAGTCCTAATCCCTAGCACCCTAGGATTAGGCAATAGGGTCATTGCAGAAGTAATGAGTTGAGAAGAAGTCATACCAGAGTAGGGTAGGCCTCAATCTAATAAATCTGGCATCTTTATAAAAAGGGGGACATGTGGACACAGACATGCACGCAGGGGCATTGCCTCATCCTAGCAGGCTTCTACTCTTTCTTCTCCACAAGCTGACAAGTCTTACCTCACCAACCAGGCCTGGCCTTCACCTCACACGTCTCTGGGTGCCCTAACAGAGTGGCTTGACCCAGAGCAGGTCAGTGACAGGCTCACAGTGCCACAAAACCCTGAGCTGAACCAGAGCCTTGCTGAGAACTGCCATGGCTGGTAGGGACAGCTGCCTGGGTGTGGAGCTGGGGAGGCAACTTAGGACGGGGTGTGTGTGGTGGGGGGTTCAAGGGTCAGCTCTGCCACGCTCCGTCCCTGCACACACACAGAGCTCACACTCTCTTCTGAGGGCCTGGCTTGATGCCTCTTTCCCAGGAGCTGTAGAGGTCCCTGAGGACAGAGTGAGCAAGGCCTTGGAAAGCAGGCTCTAGGTGGGCCTCCTTGGGCTGAGGGAAGGTGCTGGCATGAGCAGCGGGCAAGGGCGGAGTGCACTCCCTCAGAGCAGCCTCACTGTAGGAGGGCCTGGTGGAGGTGGCTCCTCCCCGACACTGGGCCCACTCTCCCCATCCCCATCCTTCGAGGGGTCCTGGCAGGGGCAGCTGAGGAGGGCATGGGCCCCCAGCACAGCTGACTCGAGGAGGGACCCAGGCCTCCTGACACTGCGCCCTGGCCTTCCCCTTCCTGCCCCTCCACCCCCCTTGTCCCAGTCAGCCTCCTCCTGCCTCTTGTAAGGTAGGCAAGAGGTAGGAGTGTTACCAAGCGGCACAACTGTGAAGAGCTTCCCCTCAATATGAACGGCACTTTACAGTTTACAAAGCCTATTGAGTATTACATGGGCATTTACATAGCACTGTGCCTTTCCAGTTTGTAATGTACTCTGCACCTGACAGAACGCTTGCCAGTTTATATGGAGCTTTGTCATTTATGGGGTGTCTTGTGGTTTACAAAGTGCTTTTCAGGGTCTAGGGTACATTGCAATTTATAAAGCACTTTACAGGGCTTCCATCTTCCAGTTTGGGTAGAGGGCACACAGCAGTTTATGACGCTTTGCAGGTTACAGGGCACATTGCAGCTTCCAAAGCCCTTGGTGATTTATCGGGCATGCGGCACTTTACTGAGGACTTTGCTTGTGTAGATTTCATGATAGCGTGGAAGGTGCTCTGTGGTTGACCGGGCATGTTACAGTTACATGTTATATGTTACTGGGCTTGGCGGTTTACAGGGCACGTGGCATTTTGTTATTGCAGGGTGCATCATCTCTTACAGCTTTTGTTTCTCTCAACTCACTCTTCTAAGAATGGCCCTGAAAGAATGATGTTCTCTATTCACAGGCAGACAACTGAGGCCCAGGGAGAGCAAGTGACACATCTGAAGCCATGTCTGTGGCATGGCCTGGCACCCTGCCTCTGCAGGGAACACTGCCCTCGCTGGCTCCCTTCTCCAGTGGGAGGGGTGCACCAGGGGCCCCTTGCCTCAGTCAGCTTCTCTGTAAGGGACTTGCCTCCCAGACCCCCACATCGCCCTGCAGCTCTGCATGCAAAGCTGTCTGCCAACATCCTTCTCGAAACAGGAAACCCAGAGATGAAACGCTATCATTCTAGGTGCTATGCACCTCCCTCGCATTGTATGCTGACAGTTCTGCCTTTTAAGATTTTTTTCAGCATAACAGTCTGTCATGCTGGGACTTCCACATCCACTGACCATAAACCTTCCAAATCTAAAGGTGAACATTTGTTCTTCTTTCTCTCAAAACACCTCTTGCAAACCTCGATTCCTTCATCTCTCCACCTCTAGTGCACAGCTGAGCAGCAAGCCTCCCATGCACCCATCCAAGTTGCATATTTAGGAAACAAGTGGACAGGCCAAGTACAGAGGTCCGCCCTTCAAGCTGCCACTCCTCACTGCTCACTGGGTGTGGCTGAACAGGAGGCTACCCGAGCCACATCTATCCATTGTGTCCATAAGGACGTCAAGAGCTTTCACCCAGTGACTTTCCAAGTCCAGATAATCTAGGCTGACAGCACGTCTCTCTAGTTGCCCTGCTGGAGGAGGAACTAGGGTCGATGGGTGGTTTTAAAACATGCCCACAAGTTCTTCAACAGTACTCCCATCAAGAAGTGGGGTCTTGTTCCTCTCCCTTAAACATGGGCTGGACCTAGGGACTCACATGCAGGGGAAGGTGATGCTAAATGACTCATGAGGTCGAATCATTAAAGGCAATGCAGCTCCCACCTGGCTCTTTGGGACCTTGCTGTTGGAACCCAGCCGCCATGTTGTAAGGAAGCCCAGGTCATGTGGAGTGGCCACGTGTGTTTCAGCTGACAGCCTGCATCAACTACCAGCAATGAGAGTAAACAAGCCTTTGAGAGAACTCCAGCCCCAGCCAATTTCTGACTCCAGCTACACAAGAGACCCAAGCAAAAACCACCAAGCTGAGTCCAGTAGACCCTCCAACCATCAGAGACAGTAATAACAAATAATTGTGTTATTTTGCACCACAAAACTTAGGGTGGTAGTTTCACAGATATAGATAACAGAACTGTTGTTATGGCAATATTTTCTTATAGACATTCTATTCCCTTTCTCCCTAAGTGTTTTCAAACTGTCAACCTAATAAGCCATTCTGGAATTAGGAAGAGTCCTACTGGTTTATAGTTTCAGGAATCTGCCCCTTTCCTCTTTCAATAACCTAAACCATCTGTGGTGTGTGTGTGTGTGTGTGTGTGTGTGTGTGTGTGTGTGTGTGTGTGTGTGTGTGTGTATGTGTGTGTGTAGTTTTCTGATTCTTTTTCCACTATTCCTCAAAAATTGTTGAAAACTGTAAAAACATACTATTAAGGCCTTTCAGAACCCAGAACTCCTTTTAGTAATAATAATAATGGCATTAACAATAATGGCAATAATGGCATTAATTTATAGCCTCTCTGTAAATGTTAGTGATGTGCTATCATTTCATATGTGTTGACTTATCTAATCCTCACAACCCAAGACAGGTAAAAACTGCTTATTCTTGCTGAGGCACAGAAGGTAAGTGGTTTGCCACACAGCTACTAAAGGTCGCCAGACTCCTTTTCCTACTTTCTTGCCTATGTTAGGCATAGACTGCCCTTTCCCATTAAAGGTCATTCTCCTTTTGAGGATAGCAGAAGCCAAGTAAGAGCTGTGTCTTTTTGTAACTAGTTTTTTGGCTACCCCCACTCCCCACCTACTACATCCCCAACTGGCAGACTGGGTTTCTGAATGTCTCTGAAAATGCCTTTGCTTGTCGTCTTTGGCCTCAGCTCATCTACATTTTGGGCTTTTCAAATTGTGTGCTCCCCAAACCCCTTTAATCTTTGGTGTATTTCTTAACTTAAACCTGAGCAACCTCACTCCCTCTGGAAGAGGCCATGGACATTAGGAAGGGCAGATGCTGACAGGTGCCACTGAGAGCCCAGGCATTCTAGAATCCGCTCCTTTCTCCTAATACAGCCTTCAGCAACGTCATGGCCCCTGGGCTCCTTCCCTGCACCAGGCTGTATGGTTCTTGAGCTGAGAGATCTATCTTTGCTCATCTCACCCAAGCTGGGCCCAGGCTGTGCTCAGCAATGGGCATCACCTGGTTGAAAAGCCAGTACCCAGAGGCCAAGAAGCAGACCTCAGCCAGGCTAACCCACTGCCTTTTACAAGGACCTGAGATCACTCCATGAATGACCCTCATCTATGTGGCCCTGCTGGTAAACAAAGTAGAAGCAGGACTTGGATCGCACAAAGGATGGGATAGGGTGGGGTACAATGGGACAAAAACGGGATTGTCACTGGGGCTCCTACCCAAATGCCGGCCTCCATTATTTCTCCTACAGAAACCAGCACTGGGCAAACAATCCTGGCCCCCTCTCTGTTCAAGAGGGCCCTTCTCCCAAGCGTGTCACAAAGAAAACAGCATGGCCTTGTCCACCCCCTCACGGCCTGCTCTCATTCCCATCCTGCCTACTTGCGAAGTCCTCCCATGCCAGCTTCTACTGTGGACTGCGGGTGGGACCATGGTGTCCCCATCTCTGCCCCCTCTCACCTCACTGCTCTTTGGCTCACCAGTGCCCCTTCGTAGTGCCTTGACTCCTCCCTCCCCTCCACCCATCCTTCCTCAGTCCGAGTTTTTCCCATTTTACCTAAATTTGTAATTCTCCGGCAGGAAGTAGCCCATCTTGCAGTCCTGTCGAGCCTGGAAGATCTGTTTCAGCAGATTCTGCTTGCTGAAGCCGTATCCATTCAAAACGCAGCCCCCAAAAAGGAGCTTTCCCCCAGCGAACATCTGATGACAGACAGGAAGGAAACTGAGGGAAGAGGCCATCAGCATGCCAGCACTGACCCTCAGGACAGTGCCACAGGCTCTCAGAGCTTGTGCCAGAATCCAGGACTTTGGTGGCCAGGGAAGGGGTGTTGCCCTTCCCAAGTCACCCAGCGAGGCGTGGCTAAGCCCGTCCTCTGTCTAGGCTCCATAGGTCAGAGGCCAGTCCCATAATCCCAGCCTCTCCCCCCTGTCAGACAGACCAGTTCAAATGTCACTTTATACACAAGACCTCCCAGAACTCTGGGGCCAGAAGGGCGACTTCAGCCCCAAGGCAGCTGGCCTCAAACCCACTCTGATACGCGCATCAGCTGGTCCCATGGGATGGGAGCCCCTCGAGGGCAGGGATCTTGTCCTACAGCTCTCCATGTTCCCACCTTCTAAATGCCAGTCTCCAGCAAGTAGAGAACTGTCCAAAGATTTCTGTGCAAGAATATTCATTAGTGCTGTTATTAAAAAAAAAAAAAAGCACAGGTAGAAAAACCGAAATGATAGATTCTTACACAGCGATTAAAAATCAGGTGTTATAAACTGTTTTACGACATGGGGAAATGCGCATGTCATTTTAATTTAAAAAGCAGGACGCCAAAGTCAGAGAAAGACTGAAAAGGCCAGATACCAAAATATTAGCATGGGTGTGGCCCATGGCCTCCCACAGCACTGACCTATTAGGCGCCGGTGCACACTTGTGTAACAAATGGGGCAATCTGGGTGATATGATGAAGTAACTATATTCTAAATTGTATTTTCCAAATTTTCCACAATGAATTCACAGGGTGGGGCAAAGTAGGTTTATAGTTGTGCGTATACGAAACACAGTTTATTCTTGTATTATTATTTAATAATTATTGTATTATTTTTTACGAACTGTAAACCTACTTTAGCTCCACCCTGTATATATTTTTACAATCCAATGTTTCTAGTATGAAGTTATTTAAAATAAACAAACAGATGAAGAGAACTTGGGATGGGGGACACACGGGGTCAGTGTGGAGACAGGAGGCCAGGCTGGGAGAGAACCCCACAGGCCCCCCATCTTCCTCCTCCCACATCTGTGACTCCACAGTGGTAGGGCTAACGCGACTGGGGTGGTGGTAGCGAGTGGTGGCGAGTCCCCTGCCGGGCTCACCAGAACCATCCCCTTCATCACAGCATACTTCTTCACCAGCAGGGGCGGGGCCTTCTGCAGGGGGCTGTCCAGGTCGTACCGCAGCAGGCGGTAGGGGTCATGCCGGCACTGCCAAGAGAATGAATGCCTGTCACCCCCATGCCAAGAGGATGCTCTCAGATGCCCGCATTCTCAGTGAGTCCTGGGGCTCCATACAACATCCCCTCCCAACTCCTACTCAAGGGGCTGTTCACCCCCCCCATGCACGCCTCCCATGGCCATCCCAGAGAATGTCCCCACATTCACTTAGGGCCCTCTATTGGTGAAAGCTGCCATGGAGATGATCGCCCTCACCATGTGACATCCACGACTAGCCTGGCCCTCTAGAGTTTAGGGGACATCCTTGTTTCCTCTGCCTGAGAAACTGTGGAGATTTGAAGGTGAGGACCGTGTTCCCTAGTGTACCCATTTCCGGGATTCTTCTGCTCTCTATTCACCTGCTGGCTGCCTTCTGGACACCTCAGAGTCATTAAATCCACTAAATTGAACCCAAACCTTGAGGTAGGGCCTAGTCAATCCAGAGTAAAGCTGGTCTCTTTCTTTCTTTCTTTCTTTCTTTTTTTTTTTTTTAATATGTCTTTATTGATTTCAGAGAGAGGAAAGGACGGGGGGAGAGAGAGATAGAAACATCAATGATGAGAGTCATTGATTGGGTGCCTAGCCCGCAACCGGGCATGTGCCCTGACAGGGAACTGAACCCTGATCACCTGGATCCCAGGTCGATGCTCAACTGCTAAACCACGCCCGGCTGGGCAAAGCTGGTCTCTTTCTCCTCCTTCTTTCTGGATGCTATGGATCCATTAATATGGCCAATGCAATAGTTTCTGGTTTTATTTGCCTTTTATTTCAGGTGCCTCCAGTTGTCCTGTCTGAACTTCCAGTTTAAAATGTAAAACCCAGAACCACACCTGGTGTGCTAGCTATCAGAGCAAGAGAACATCAGGGAAGGTTTGTTTTAAAACCCTGAATGGTGGAATCGGAGTCAGGGTAACTGAAACCACCCTCCAGGTCTGCTCCCTGCACTCCTGTCCATCTGCCATGGCCTTCAGCCAGCGCAGGCCAGGCCCTGGCCCTGTTCATGCTGCTCATGGCTGGGGGGCACTACCATGCATTCCTGTGCTTATGGATAATTACTGGTGAACAATTAATAGCCCTGAAGTAAACTAAAGTCAACTCTAAGTTTAAAACATATGTGGCTCTGATGTATGAGACTAGACAAAAACCTTCTTTTATCTAGTCTCATACATCAGGAAGGGTTCCAATGCCATGCTCCTGGCACTGGCTGAAGTTCAGGTCCGAGGGTGGGTACGTCAGGGTCAGGAAGGTGGCACTCCTGGGAGGGGGACTTGAGAGGGTGTCCCCAGGGTGTACACAAACCCTCAGAATCTGGGGCTGCAGCCAAAGGAAGACAGGGCTAGACAATAGATTTGAGAGGGTACCAGGACAAAGGGTTTGAAGGAAGGCACCAGCGTGCTTGTGCTCACGTGGCATCCTCTGCTCCAGTTGGGGACAGGGCCACCCCTTGAACTGTTCTAACTGCTGGAATGGTTGCTGCCTCAGGATGATGATGATGCTACCTCTGGAGCAGGGAGGGCAGGTGGGCTCCATATGCCCCTGACTGACTGACCCACAATGAACTGGGACCTCAAGCAGCCTTTCCTCTGCTTACCTTGGCATAGGCCACCGCCTCTGCCAGAAGCACTCACCACCCACCCAGACCCTTTCCTCCTGGGGGGCTCTCCCAGGCCCTTGAGAGGTGTTCCTCTGCTCCCCTGCTCCTATCCACCTAGAGCTGTCCTTTCATGGTCCCCATTGGGGTTTGCTGTAGTTCCTGCCCCACCACGTTGGGTGCTCCTGAGGATCTCGGGGTGAGTGTGGCTCTGCTCTAAATACATAAGCACATAACCACACACGGTGGTGGTGAGAGCTCTGGGAGAAAACAACAGGGGCCTGATTTGTCTCAAGGCCAGAAAAGGCACCCACCTTGATGTGGTGACATTGGTTCTGGAGACAGTAGGGAGAGTGTGTGCAAAGGCCCCACGGGGAAAGGGAAGTGAAAGACGGCCGTGTGTCAAGGTGGAGAGGGAGCCGCTCAGCCAGGTGCTCGGCCAGCCCTAGCCCTCCCGGGGGCTCCCCACCCCCAGACACTGGGGGCTCCTCTGCTGGGCCCAGAACCCACCTGGACGCAGGGTGAGGCGCGGCCCTGCTGCCGGTGACTGTAGAGTGTGCTGAGCAGCCACTGGAGCTCTCCTGTGCTGGTGGGGCTCTGGCCAGACACGATCCCAAACACCAGCACCTGGCTGGGGTCGCGAGGTGCAGACAGGAAGCGCTCCAGCTCCAGGTCGGACACCAGGGGTGGCTTCACTATGCACTTGCAGCCAGCATGGATGCCTTCCTTACAGATGAGCTTCCGCAGCACCAGCGGGCAGTCAGAGGGTGAGGCTGCCCACCCGGTGGGGCTGCGCACCTCCTGGCTCTTCCCTCTGCAAGGAGCAAGTGGGCAGGCGCTCAGTGGGCCCTGCCCACACGGACAGAGGCCCGCTGCTGTGGGGCCTAGGCTGCAGGCAGTTCTAGCCTGGCCTCCGCCACCACATGCAGCACCGCCTTGAATGGGTCCCCTAACTTCTCCGGGCCTCGGTTTCCTCAGGTGCAAAATGCAGTTAACAAGTGACTCAACCATTCATCCATTCAACGGAAGCTTTGCAATCATCCTCAACTCCTTTCTCTCACACCCCATATTCTATTCAACCTATTAGCAAGTCTGTCTGCTCTCCATTCAAGAAAGATCCAGAGTCCAACCACATTTCCTGTCCCCCCACTCCCATTAACATGGTCCAAGCCTCCATCATTTCTTGCCTGGATGCCTGTAAGTGCCTCCTAACAGATCTTCTGCTTTCTCCCCTGGCCCCTCTTCAGTCTATTCTCTGCCCAGCAGACTGTTGTGATATTTTTTCTTTATTTAAAAAAATAGTTTATTGATTTTTAGAGAGAGGGGAGAGAGAGAGAAAGATCAATGTGAGAGCGTAGCATCGATTGGTTGCCTCCTGCATTCCCCCTACCAGGGATCGAGCCTGAAACCCAGCTATGTGCCCTGACTCGGACAATGTTCCAACCAACTGAGCCACCAGCTAGGGCAGGACCTTTTTTTTAAATTGATGGGATGATTCTAAAATTATATGGAAATGTAAAGGGCCAAGAACAGCAAAACAATTTAGAACACAGTCTGAGTACTTACTCTGCTGTATATCAGTACTTACTATAAAGCTGTAATAAGACAATTTGGTATTGGTAAAGCTATAATAAGATAATAGGGAACAAAACAGAAAGTCCAGAATGTGACCCTTGATTTATACATACTTATTGATCTGATATTCAAATTTCATATCATTTCGCGTATCATGAGAAATTCTTCTTTTGATTTCTCCCCAAGCATTTAAATACATGAAACCATTCTGAGCTCACCCATAAAAAAGGCAGGCAGCAGAACCAGATTTGCACATGGCCCTAAATTGCCAACCTCTGCTCTAACCCATTACACTGATTTATTTTCTTCCTAGCCTTCTCACTATCTAAATGACTTCAGTTATTCATGTGTTTATCTTCTAATGAGATAATTGCCCCATCCTGAGAATTCTAACTCCAAGAGGGAGGGGCCTCATCTATTTTCTTCACCATTGTGTGTCCACTACCCATCACAGCATCTGACACACGGAAGTTGGAGGAAATGAAGGCCCAAGCCTACCTGGGTGTGACCAGGGCTTTGGCACGGATCTTGATGGTCTTTTTCCTAGTGGGGCTCACAGGAGCAGACACAGGATCTTCTTTCAAAGACTCTCCAATCAAGGATTCGTGTGGGGCTGACTGATACCGTGATGGAAGGCCTTCTGAGTATACACTTGGCTTGGTGCTCCGCTCGAGAAAGGGCCAGGATTTCATTCTGGTTCGACTTATTTCTGACGATTCCCTTACTGTATATTCTATGGTGACCAGGCCTGTTAACAGAAGACACGCTGTTACTCTCCCTCTTGGCTTGGCCTTACCTCCCTGCTGTGAGGCTCTGCATGTGGGCACCCTTCAGCTCATCTCCCTCTCCACTCCTTCACTCTTGTAGATTCTCCTGCTGGGTTGCCTGCCCTCTGTTGTCTGGCACAGTGCTCTAACTCTAATACAGTTAGTGGACCAGTAAATGCTGGGTCCCTCTTAGATCCCTCTTCTCCCAAGAGGCCTGTGTTTCAATCAGCTTTGTGTCCTCCACAGCACTCAGTATAGAGACTGGGTACACAATGCATCCATTCTGTTCCCTTCCCTGAGAATGCTGTTCCCTGTGTCTCCAGATTTAAGTCATTTCCATCTACTTTCTTTGTTACATTGCATTTATCTGTATTCTTACTTTCCTTTCCTACTAGACTGGAAAACTTCTGAGGCCAGGAGCTCCCATTTCTTCATTCGCTTACCATCTATTGAATGCTGGGTGCTGGGCACAGACAGACAACCCAAAACAGGGTTCCTGCCTTTGGAAACTCCTAGTGGCAGTATATGAGGGATACGCAAACAGAAATATTCACGATGCTAGGTAGTAAGATTTATAATTAAGAGCACACATAAAGAGCTGTGGAGCCCAGAGGAGAGTGTGTCCCATTCTGCTGGGGTAATCAGGGAAGGCTTTCCAGAGAAGGGGCACATGATCTGAGTCTTGAGGGATGAGGGGAAATACCCCAGGGATGCCATGAGGGGAGCACAGCCCTTCCATGCCCAGCCAGGGGGTGGCATGGAGTGGCATGGGGTGGGGCAGTGTCAATGTTCTTTTGTCCACGGGTTTGTCATCAGTGGGAAGAGTCCAGGTGTGGAAGGGTTTCCTGAGGCTACCCACGCAGGCCCTGGACAGCCTGGTGAGGTGGCTGCTTTTTTCTCCTCTGCTGAGATCTTCCACAACAAGGAGAGAGGAATGGGGCTGCAAATGGATGGTGGGCAATTTAATAGATGGAGCCAAAAGGTGAAGCAGGTGCTGGGTGGGGACAGAGAGACATACGGAAAGATGATGAGGCCCAGGAAAATAAGATAGTCACATGGAGACATTCAAGACACATGGGAGAGCGCTCAAAAATCGAAGGTGGCGAAGGTCACCATTATTAGCTGCATGGCCTTGAGCAAGTCCCTTCAGCGCTCTGAGTCCAGTAATCCCATCTACCAATGGGGAAATCTCCCTGTCAAGCCCTGTCAAGCTGTCCTTGGAGACGACCTGCAGGTAACTCAGGATTTGGAAGCCATCAGATATGCTGTGACCCACCTTTCTGCCCCCTTACCTGCCGCCAGTAAGACAGAATTCATGAACTGAGACACTGCCTTCTGAAACCGCCTCTTGATCTCTGCCAGGGCTCGGCTCATCTTAGACAGCTTGTCGTCCAGGCTGCTGATCTTGTGGAACATCTAGAGAGAGGCCAAGGGGAGGGCATTGTCACCTGTCCTGCCAGGGGCTGCCTGCCAAGATCAGTGACAACCAGGCCTTGCTCTGACTTCGAGAACGTGCTGTCCCCTCTGCCTAGGACATCCTCTCCCCCCCTCAGCCCAGTGAATTCCTGCACACCAAGCCAACCTGCCCCAAATGTCCCCAGCTTGGAGGTTTTTCCCTGATTCTACTGGGCAGAACTGTTCCTTGCCTTGGACCCCCATCATCACGCAGCCTGAGAACAGGTTAGCCCTTTATGAAGTAATTGAATGTATCCGAGCCTGTCTCCCCCACTGAACTATAAGCTCCTAGAGGGCAGGGGCTGAGCCTTGGTCTCCTTTGTGTCGGAGTGCCCACCACGTGGAAGGTGTTCAATTAATATTTGTTGCATTATGAATGGTGATGGATAAAGGCCTCTTTGGAGCCAGTCCTCCTCAGTATGCACCCCCTAGAACCCTCTTCCTCCCTCCAGCTGCCAGGGCATCTCAGCTGAAATACAGCCCTTAGCCGGGGTTTCATAGATTGACTGGTACCTGTGAGCACAAAGGCCCAGGCCTCCTGCTTCAATTCTGGGTCACCTTGAAGGGCCATTTTGGCTCTGGGGCCCGCTGTTGGGTGGTGAGGCAATTGCTGGGGCTGCCCTGCAGTTCAACGGCTCCCTCTGCCAGAGCATCAAAATGGTGCTGCAGAACCAGGCTCAGGTCCCAGCGTTAGCGGCAGTCAGGGTTTCACTTTTCCTCCAGGAAGCCTTTGCCGATTTTCTTAGCCAGCAGCAATTGCTCTCCATGCTAAACTTGCCCATTTGCCCATTCCTGTCCTTTCTGCCCTGGGTCCTGGTTATTTTTTACCTTCTTTATCCTTAACTCGGTCAGCCCCTTAAAGGCAGGAAACATGCTTTCTACATGTCTCACTTAACACAGAGGAGGTGTGAAAAAGGTTTTTCTTCTGTGGAATTGAAGCCTCAGGTGGAGAGAGCGGGGTGGGCAGTGGACAGGTTTTCTGAACAATGAAGTCAGCCCACATGTCCTTCTTTACCCTGCAGGCAGGACTTCTGTAAAGGATGCCAAATTAATGGCAAAACCTCAACCATCCTTCCAACTGCTGGCCCCAGCTGCTGCTTCTGGGCTAATTTTATTTATTTATTTGTAATTTATACCCAGCCTGCTTCCAAAAAGGATTTGAGGCGGCACTCTGGGCTAATAAAGCATTTAAATTGAGGCACTGCCTCGCTTCCAAAGTGCTGCCTTGATAGAAATATTTAGTGAGGAGCCAGGCCACAGGGCCGTAAAAGACGGAACTGCCATTCTGCCTGTCGCTCTTCTTCCAGGGAGATAGGTGTCTGGGGAAGCCATTTAACAAGCTTCCCAGGGACAGGGACTTTGAGGGAGGGCGCCACCCTACCCCCCACCTTCAGCTTTCTTAGACTGCCATGGATTTTGCTGATGAGTGGAAACTAGCCCCAAACACACACACACACACACACACACACAGGACGGAGTTGAATGGGTTGTAAAGGTCCCAGGATGGCAGTGTGTGAAAGCTGGGTGGACCCTGCATCATGATACAGATGGGGAAACTGAGGCCTTGCATTCCCAAGGCCCCATGGCCTCATCCTAGCTGAGGCTTTTTGCCAGCCCCCTCACTCAGCAAATTTTCTCAAGGGCTTCTTGCAGCTCTCATGATCTAAGAATCCAAAAGGAGACAATTTTCTGAGCCTCAAGGATTTCATGTAAAAATATTCTGAGATGCTTAACTTGGCAGTTAAGGTCAACGTTTGGAAATCCTGTTACCTACGATAAATCTAATCTTTCTTCATTTGCTGTTGTCTGATTAGAGAGTTGTAATATACCACACCTCCCTGCGCTCTCAAACAGTAGGGGTTATGACCTGGATGCTTTTGGCAAGTCAATCTTCTTGGTCAACATCAATGACCATTGTCAGAATCAGTACTGTTTTCAGAAACTGTTTTAATGTCTGTTTATCCCTATGCTAAATGTCCCCCAGACGGTTATGCCCTTTGAGTTACGATGCCTTTTCAATAACTCTCCAGCCTCCATTGCACTGTCAGTGCCTCTGGGCACTTCCTTTACAAAGAGTCCGCCTCCTAGATCCACACAGTCTGGGAGAAATATTATGCGAGCCACATGAGCAATCTGAAACATTCCTGTAGCTACGTTAAAAATGTTCTTAAGCCCTGGCTAGTGTGGTTCAGTGGATAGAGCATCGGCCCACGCACTGAAGGGCTGATTCCCGGTCAAGGGTACATACAGGCTGCAGGTTCAATCCCTGGCCCAGGTCTCTCTCTCCGCCCCACCCTCCCCTCCCTTCCACTTTCTCTAAAAAAAAACTAAAAAAAATGGGAAAAACATCAAGTGAGGATTAAAAAAATGTTCTTAAAAGGTAGAACTAATTTAAATAACAGTTATATACCTCACTATATAACAAGTATGATTATTTCAACATGGAACCAAAATCAATAATTAATGAAAACTTTTATATTGTCTCTTTATACTGACTTGGTAATGCAGCATGTATTTCCACTTACGGCCCATCTCCATTGGACTTGTCACATTGCAAGTGCTCAATAGCCATTTGCAACTTGTAGTTATCATACTGGACATCACAGCTCTGGATTTCTAGTTGTAGTTTATACTAAGGTTACATTTAGGTAAGAAAAAAAAATCAGTCTTGAATTACAAAGGGGCTTTCCTAGGCCTGGTGGGCATGTTTAGTTTACGGACTTAGAGTGATTTATCTTGGCTGTTCATGGTGGTCTTTAGCTCCTTATGTCCTGGTTCTCAGCTGTACTCCGGACTTCAGAAATTACCATACAAGAGGCTGCCAGGCAAACAAAGCATTACTGTAATTTTATGGGAAAGAATAATTTCCTGATATCTATTACCTTGGATAAGTAAACGCACATTTTTTTACATAGTCAAAAAAGATTATCGAGAAACATAGACATGTGACCTCATATATACTTAGTCACTTAACAATGAGTTTTATTTATTTTAAAGTTTTTATTGAATTTATTGGGGTGACATTGGTTAATAAAATTATATAGGTTTCAAGTGTACAATTCTATAATATATCATCTGTATACTTTATTGTGTGTTCACCATCCAAAGTCAAGTCTCTTTTTGTCACCCCTTTTCCCCCCTTTACTCTCCTCTACCTCCCTCTACCCCCTTTCCCTCTGGTAATCGCCACACTGCTGTCTGTGTCTATGAGTTGAGTTCGTTTTTTTGCTTAATCCCTTTACCTTTTTCACCCAGCCTCCTGTCTCCCCTCTGACAGCTGTCAGTCTGTTTTCTGTCTATGAGTCTGTTTCTATTTTGTTCATTAGATTTCACATATAAGTGAAACCATATGGTATTTGTCTTTCTCTGGCTGGCTTATTTCACTTAGCATAAACTCTCCAGGTCCATCCATGCTGTCCCAAAATGTGAGACTCCCTCAGAGTCCCTCTCTCTGGTGTCCTGTGCCCATTCAAGCTGGAATACAACAGGTGCTGATGATTTTGCCTTTCCACCATTAGATGAAAAGTATTTCAGAGACTAGAGGGAGTGAGACTTCTCTTATTTCTACATCCCCAGCAGCCAACTTGGCACACTGCAGGTGCTAATAAATGGTTATCGAATTAGCTAATGAATTAATGAAACGCTGATGAAATGCAAATGCATGGAAAATAAAAGGTGCAACACTTTCCCAGGAGAAACACGGGTGTTCTTTGTTATCTGGTTCAGATAACATGGGCCCCTAACAAACGCCTGTCTCCATGTAAAGTGAGGGTGCTAGGCAAGCTGCTCCTTATGAGCTCCGTCAGCTCTGAGAGTCTATGAACCTGTGGTATGTGGCAGCAAGTGCCCCCACAGAACAAAAGCTCGTTCAGGGTGACCATATAATTTGATCATCCAAATTAAGATACTTTTGAGAGTGAAAGGGGATGCTTCCCATATGCTATTAATAATTCCTCCAGGCTGACGTGTAAACAGGGGTTGCCTCTGGGCAAACTGGGAGGTGGGTCCTCCTGTTCCTACTTCACGGAGCCTTCCTGAGTGAGCCAATCCCAGCAAAGTGCCCTGTGCGCAACGCACACGGCCTGCTCCATCGCCAAGCCCGGGACACCCTGTCTCACGCGTATGCCAACTGCTCTCCTCTGGATGGTAAGCTCTACAGGAATCAGGGCTGTGTCCCCTTCGTCCTCTCCATCTTCTCCACCATGGTGACTCGCCACCAGGCCCACGGTAGTATACAGACCCAGAGAACGGGAGAATTGAGCTTCCAGTCTTTGCTGTTTTCTCACCACCCAACAAATATTTAGTAAGTCCTTAATATGAAGCAGTCCTTGTGCTGGGCCCTGGGGCAATAGGCATCAGTGGAAATCACAGGGAATCCCCAATTGGGTGGAGAAGACTGGCTGTAAATAAAGGAGGGCTAGAATGGAGGTGAGTCACGTCTGGGAGGGCCCAGGAGAGGGAGAGGTAGACTCTACCTGAGATGAATAAGGGGGTGACAGAGTTGGCAGTTATTCTGTCCAGCATCATCTCTTCGTCTTCTGGTAACAGCACCGTGATTTTCCTTTTGGAAAACACTCCTGCGTCATCCTTTGCCCAGGTATTACACCTGGAGCTGATCGCACCCCGTGGCTCCCAGGATGGACACAACAGCTGAGCCTGGTCAGTGACAGCAACACACACTCCTGGCCACAGGGAACTTTCCAGGCCTGGGCATCCAATAGAGCCAATGACATTGATATTGGCACTTCTACTGGAGCACTTAAGAAACAGAAGCCCCTGTTCCCCTGGGGAGACCAAAGCTGGTAGAATAATGAGCACAGAGATGCTAATGACTATCTTGTCACCGTAAAGAGAGAAACTCCCTGATCATAAACCCAAAAATAAAAAAGCAGAGCCAAGAGGCAGAGAGATCTGATGGAATCAGTTGAGGGCCTAGATCTAGTCATGCCTGAAGCTGCCTATTTAGACTTCAGTTTACTGAGCCAATATAGTCTCTTTTCATGCTTAAGCCAGTCTGCATTGGATTCTGTCACACTAAAAGACTCCTTACTGACAGAATTTCACAGAGAAGGTATTAAGGTCAGTCAATGAATGATGAGTAGAAATCCATTAGGCAGAGAAAGAGGGCGGGCCTTGTG
Source organism: Miniopterus natalensis (assembly GCF_054644295.1). Lineage (NCBI taxonomy): Eukaryota > Metazoa > Chordata > Mammalia > Chiroptera > Miniopteridae > Miniopterus > Miniopterus natalensis. The sequence goes on along the minus strand of NC_142095.1, from coordinate 29,965,107 downwards.
TGGAGTATAAGTGTGTGTGTGTGTGTGTGTGTGTGTGTGTGTGTGTGTGTGTGTGTAGGGGGGCAGGGTAGGAGGCGCAATGGCATTGAGATATAGAGTAGCAAGACATTCTGAGATGCCCTGGGGTCAAACCTGGGTGCCTGGTCTGCTCTGCCTTACCCTTTTATCGTGTCCTACCCCGTGGGGACAGTTGTTGGCTGATACAGTGAGTGTTACTGTCTCATTCAGCGAGGTAAAGGTGACCATGATGGAGTCCTGCCCCAGCACCGTCAGCTTCATTTGCTCATTCACCTGCAGATGAAAAAACCAGTACTTAGCGGACCTCTGCTTCTCTTGTCCCCTCCACTCCCCCACCCCCAAACCACAAAGCACAAAACCTCTCTTGGCTTGGGACTGAGGGAACTGTAAAATCTTTCTGGTTCTTATGTTGGAATTTAGCTTTCATGGAGAAGAGAGAATTCCAGTCTCTCTTTGGGAATTAGCAAAAAAAGTAACTGATGTCTTTTTACCCCTGCCCCTTCCCTTTTCAAACCAAGCTTAGAACCAACTGTGAAAGAGACACAGGAGTCTGGCAGGAGAGCCAGCTTTGGTTCTGGTAGAGCTATATGGGGAGGCAGCTTGGGTCAGAAGCCAACATATCCCTGAATCAGATGTGTATCCACCCAGGTACCAGGTCTGATGACGAGCCTTGCTCTACAGCACACAGAGCAGCACACAGAGTTGACCATATGGCACCAGAACATACCCCTCCGAAGGTGGGTAGGCAGATAGCAAAAGGGAACCCAGCAGGGGCCGAGCTACACATGCTCAGTACCCTCCTCTACAGTTACCAAATATGTCACCACTCTTTCCCTGAAAAGAAGCCAAAGGAATTACCCCTTTTCACGACTTCCAAAAGGGTTGGATTTCCTATGTAGCAGTTTCAGGGAGGGTGAGCTGCCCTTATAGCAACTCACTCCTTACTAATAACTCTGTGGTCTAGGGGTCCCAGTTTTGTCTCCTGTTAGCAAGCCATTGAGCCTCTCAAGTGCAAATTCTTCAATGTGAAATAGCTGAAGGCCTAGTATCAGGTTCAAATGAGATAAAGATATGAAAGTGGCTTTGTGAGTCACAAAGGCCCATATCAAACATGAGCAGGTATAGTCAGGATGTGGCAGAGCAACTCACAGGTAAGGCCCCTTAATAGTTCATGTATGCAGTTATTCATGCACAGTGCTCCTACAGAGGGCCTAGGAGTCTGAAGCCTTAGGCTGCTGCATGATGATACTGCCTTCAGTGTTCAGTGTCCCTGACCTACACACACCTCAGGACTCCTCTGAACTAAGAAAATACTCTCCATTTTGCTCCTTCCATTTCCTCCTGCTATTCCACTTGTTAGCTCAAAGGTCCACATTCAACTTCACCAATGAGTCCTTTCCTTATACTCTGAAGTCTGGATGCTAGTCCTCTCCAACAACCTGAAGACATTTGATCCATGGCTGTCTTCTTGCCAACTCTTTTAATATCTTCAAGCTTGCTGATCATACTCACACTTAAGAGAAACCCTACCCTCTCCAATTCTCCTTTTAAAAAGATGTAGAATAGAGCCGTGGGTAAGAGCTCAAACATTGCAGTTGGTCAAGGTTCAAATCCTAGTGTTGTCACTTACCAGTTGGGCAATTTCAGGTAAGTTACTTCCCTTCTCTGAGCCTGAGGACAATAATAGAATCTGCTTCCTAGGGCACTGAGCAGATTTCATGTGAAAACACATGCAAAGGGCTTAGCATGGTACAGCTGTTTTTATTTTCGCTGCTCCCTGGGTGGTTTCTCTTCTTTTCCTGAATGCCCCCAATACAAACTCAGTCACTGCTCATCTGCTCAGGAGTTCAAGAGCCAGCCCAGATACATATATCCATAATCCCCAATCTCTCACCCTAGGAGAGATTTGACCGTTGAACCCAATCAAAATATTTAAAAACATACTGAGTTTTGACCTTCAGAAACTTCTTTGTTTCCACCCAGAAGATACATACTCCATTGTGGAGTCATCTATAATTCCCTCCTCCTCTTATTTGTCCTTTACAGACCATGCCTAAATGCCACTAAATTCTTTTTATTGAAATAGCTTTTTAAAAATATTGCTACTACCCTTAATCATGTCAGGTCTGGCTAGTAACACCCACCCAGTCTTTCTACTAGCCTATTCATTGATCTTTCCCTCTCCAGCTGACCTTCCACACAGATGCTAGACTAAGCATGCCAGCCCTCAACTTAAAAACTAGCCAACTAGCCAGCTGGTTCTATTTCCAGTACAGTTGAGTCAGCTCCTAAGAGACTTAAAAAACACACCAAAAAACCCCACAACTCCCACAAGAGACAAAACCACCCAAACATATTTCTATATGTTTAAAAGGAGCAGACTGATTTTGAAGAGGCAAAACTTAAAGGAAAGGACCAGCATGGGATGAGTTTCTGTTTTATAGCTTTAGCCTAAAGACAAGCCACAGTCATGGCCCAAATTCTACCATTTTTCTGGTTCAAATAATCAAAAAACAGAACCTGGGGCAAGTATAGTCACAAAAAAGTAAGGAAAGATTTCCAGAAGGGACAGAGCGAGAAAATGAGAGCCCCAAATTCAATTAATAAACTGTCCACATCTCTGGCTGATCCATGGACTATACATGAGCAGGGCAGACTCAAGACAGTTTACAGTGCCTGGCCTGTATGGATGAGCATCGACCCATGAACCAAGAGGTCACTGGTTTGATTCCTGGTCAGAGCACATGCCCAGGTGGCAGGCTTAATCCCTAGTAGGGGGCATGCCAGAAGCAGCTGATCGATGTTGACTCTATCCCATCAATGTTTCTATCTTTCACTCCCTCTCCCTTCCTCTCTCTCTAAAATCAATAAAAACATATATATTTTTAAAAAGACAGTTTACAGCTAGGGAAACAAAAAAAACTGAACTGATATTTGAGCTGCTGTCTCACTGTAGCTGAGACAAAGTTTGTGGTATGAGTCAAGTTCCTTGCCTGTTAAAGCAAAAACATTACCACTCTTCAGAGAAATGCATCAGAATCCAGAGGCTCCACAACATAACATTCACAATGTCAGCAATCTAAAATTACTCAACATGTAAAGAACCACTGAAGTGTGAGCCATTCTCAAGGCAAGAGATAATCAATGGAGGCCAATTCTATCTGATATGACCCAGGTGTTGAAATTATCAGACAAAGACTTTAAACCACCTAATTTAATTATAGTCAATGAAGTAAAGGAAAATATACTTGTAATGAATGAAAAACTAGAAAATATCAGAAATAGAAAATACAGGAAAGAACTAAATGGCAATTCTAGAACTGAAAACACTATTTGAAATTTAAAAATTTCATAGGCCCTGGCCAGGGTGGCTCCGTTGGCTGGAGCATCATCCCATGCATCAAAAAGTTGTGGGTTCAATTCCTGGTCAGGGCACACACCTAGGTTGCAGGTTCAGTCCCTGGTTGGGGCTCGAATGGGAGGCAACCAATGAATGATTCTCTCTCACATTGATGTTTCTCTCTCTCTCCTCCCCTCTCTAAAAAAAAAAAGTAATAAAAAAATCATAGAATTAGCATAATAGCAGAATGGAGATGATAGGACAAAGTTAGTGAATTTAGAGATAAATCCATGGAAATTATCAATCTGAAAAGTAAAAAGAAAAAATGTGAACAACAACAACAAAATAACAGAGCCTCAGGGATCTTTGGAACAATATTTAAAGGTCTAAAATACATGTGATTGGAGTCACAGAAGAAAAGGAGGGAGACTGGAGTATAATTTTTTTTCTAATGTAAGATTTCCTGAATATGCTGAAAGACATGAATTTACAGATTCAAGAAGCTAAGTAAATCCCAGACAGAATAAATATTAAGACAACACCTAGACATATCATATCCAAACTTAGAAAATCAAAGAAAATATAAAATCTTGAAAGCAGCTAGAGAAAATGAACAATGATTTGAATAACTACAGACTTCTGATCATAAACTATGGAGGTCAGACACAGTGGAACAACATCTTTAAATGCTAAACAATAACAACAGTCAACCCAGAATCCTAGATCTAGCAAAAATATCCTTTAATAAAGACATTATTTTCACATGAAAGAAAACAGAATTTGTTGCCTGCAGATCTACACTTCAAGAAATGCTAAAGGAAGCTCTTTGAGCTGAAAGAAATGATACCAGAAAGAAACTTAGATTTTCAGGAAGGACTGAAGAGCACTGGAAATCCTGTACTGGGTAAAAACAAACTGGCCACTGCAGCCTCCAAGAGAGTACACACACTCCTTAGCCTGACATCCAATACCTCTCACCTTCACACCACAACATATATCTCTTGGCCCTGTTTCTTTCACAAGAGACACTTGTGAACTTTTAACAATACTACACTGAGTCCCAACTTTGGCCCTTTGCAGACACTATTCCCTCTACCCCTAATCCTCTTGCTTCCTTCTTCTATCTATGTAAATAATATGCATACAAACTCATAACTCAAGGGACACTTTGTCTTCCAAGCCACTCCTGACTGCTCCAGGCCCTGTTGTGTATTTCTGTATGCAGCTCCAAGGAACAGAGCAAATAATTGGAATACATTGCTAAAACATTTTGGTGATATCAAAGCACCTTCCCCTCCATTATTTCATTTAGCTCTCACAAAAGCAGTTCAAGGTAGGAGAGCAGGTCTGGTGACCCACCTTGTATAGGTGAGACAACCAAAGTCAGAGATGCTGAGTGGTTTTCACAAAGCTGCACAGCCGGAGTCCAGAAAAACTGGCACTAGTACTTCGCTCCTCAGACTCTCATCCCAGTTCTCTATTTAGCCACACTGATACACAACATATGGTGCCTGCTGTAACCAATTTATAATCTTCTTACATTATAAACTTTCATTCAGCTACAAAAAGTTAAATTTTAAGACAATAACTCAATACACTCCTAGATTGAAAATCTTGAACCTGGCCAAGTATCAGAAATACTCATGAAAACTTCAAAATCCAGAACTCATAACAGACCAATTGAATCAGAATCCCTCTGGAAATGTGCCTTGAAATATGCATTTTTAAAGTCCCATATGTGATTCTGATATGCAACCAGCGCTGAAGCCCCTTCATTGCATGACTAATCATCAAATGACTAATCCAGGCTGTGGGCAACGTGAGAAGAGACAAAGGGGTGTGGGGTGGAGTGCCACAAAGAAGGGAAAGTCTGGCCCTGGCTGGTGTTTCTCAGTGGCTAGAGCATCGTCCTGGGGACCAAAGGGTCTCGGGTTCAATTCACAGTCAAGGGCATGTACCTGGGTTGCAGGTTTGATCCCTGGCCCCACTCGGGGCATGTGCAGGAGGCAACCAATTGATGTGTGTCTGTCACATCAATGTCTCTCTCTTTCTTCCCCCACCTCCTTCCCTCCCTTCCACTCTCTCTAAAAATCAATGGGAAAAATATCCTTGGGTGAGGATTAACCAAAAAAAAAAACCAAAAAAAAAAGGGAAAGTCTGAGTAGAGGGTTGAACAGAGAATATTCTGGATTGGCAGAAAACGAGGGAGTGCATTTCAGGTTGGTATTGGGGATGGAGGTCAGAAGGTTGAGATGTGTTCAAGAGATGGAATGTTTCTGAGCAGAGATTCACTGATCTAAAGGAATCAGGACCTAAGGATAAGAATGCATTGGCCTATGCAGAGGATAAATAGGAAGGGCAGGAGACAGGAGATTAGGAACAGGATGCCTACCATGCACTCCAAGGGTGCTTCTGTCCATAATCCTTACCTTGGGGTTCTTACTCTTAGGCCACTTTGGGTAGACTCTATGTTCTGTGATCTTTCTCTGAATCTCAACCCTATGAGCTTGTCCCTCTCTCACACCCCTTATTCTTCTCTACCCTGTGTTCTTATTAACCCCACCCAGACTTTTGAATTCCTCAAGGGATGTTGTTCATCTTTATATCCCCTAGATTGGTTATTCTCAACCAGGGGCAATTTTGTCCCCCAGGGGACATTTGGCAACATCTGGTGATATATTTTGGTTGTCACAACTGAAGAAGGATGTACTACTGCATCTAGTAGGATACTGCTAAATATCCTACACAGTTATAACAAAGAATTATCCATGCCCAAGTGTCAGTAGTGCTAAGGATGGGAAACTCAGGTTTAGATAAAGTGACAAGCACACCTAATTGTTTTATTAATAACTTAAATTTAAGTTATTATTTAATATTAGTAATTCAACATTGAATAATAAATTAATAAATCTTTGATTAATGGCTGTCTGAACAACCCAATGAAAGAAAAAAGGGTTTGTGTCTATCAGCCTCCTTTGACTCCCATAGTTTTTAATTTCACAGGTAGTAAAATTATAAAAACAAAAACTGGGGAGACCAACATAGAATTGCTAACTTTTCTTACTTCAATGCATAGGCATTAAAAATAAAACTACTAACTATTTAATGGTTACTTTCTAAAAGAAAGGACATTTAAACTATCAAAATTTAATATTAATAATAAAAATAACATAGGAATGATATTACCAAGAAAACTCAGTATAGCAGCCAACAGTTGCTGTAGACTGGTGAAAAGCTCACCCTAACCAGCCCTGGACCACTGCCCACCAACTTGAGAACCTCTGAATGAGACTACAAACTTCTGGAGAGCAGGGCTCTTGCCTTACAGGTAGTCCTCTGGCTCTTGATGCTGAGCAGCCCAGGGGAGGCTGCCAAGGCAGCCCCACCTGTGCTGCCAACCCCTACCTTATATTCCAGGGAGAGCAAAGTCTCCGTCTTAGAAGCCCAGCTCCACTTGTGGACTGCATAGCCCTTGTAGTCGCTGGTAGTCCCGCCTTCCTCATCCAAGACCAAGACATATGGGCAGCTAGGAGAGACACATAGGTGAGGCACTGCCACCAGGTCCCTGAAGGAAGCCCTTATTGGTAATAACACTGGCTATAGGCAGGCAGGGCTCTGAGACTCTGCCCCAGCTGGAGAAAGCATGGTTTCCTGCAGGCAGCCTCACTTCTCTTGCCTAATATGGTTTGAGGCCCCTTCACATCTGTTGATGCTAATGGGAGAATCTGTTGGGAAGGACAAGTCTGAGGGAAATGATGGAGGCTCAGACCAAATCCAAGAGGGACAGAAATGGGATGTGTGCTCTGTTGCTCAGAATCCTGAGTATGCAAGATCTTAGGCATCAAAATGGGAACATCTTTAATATGAAAGTGAGTAATTTCTTTCAAGAATAGTTTCTATGAAAGGCCAGGAAAAATCAATTATTGGCTGGCAAAAATATGTACTTTTTTAAAAATACTCCACAGAAGTGGTGCCTGTGACCTCTCCCTTCACACTCTCTTGGTATAAAACATTTTTCTCCACTAAAGAATTGTTCCATGAATCTAGTCAACAATCAGAGTCTTAGTGCTGTGGGGATACAAGTGGAGTAGATCTTGGAGAGTTGCCATTCTCATTGGCTATGACACAGATATAGCAAGTGAGGGCCTCAAAGTACCCATGTTTCTGCAGGCACTGCCTCTCTGCCTTCCTAAACTTCTGGACACTGCCTGGCCTCTCCTTTCCCCAGGGACTTCTACTTGCTACCTAAGTGCTCCCCTTTGTCACCCCTAGAGATACGTCCATGGGGCCATAATTCCTCCAACCCACTCACCAGGCCTTTAGGTTGTAGTGAACGTAGCCCTGGCCTTCAGCATTGAACAGAGCCAGGAAGAAGTTGGGTGTGTCATTAAAGAGGCAGGTGATGGGTCTCCCTCTGCAGCACGTGGGGATCTGACACATGGCAATGTTTCCGGAGGGATAGCTGGCAGAAAAGGTTAAGTAGAACTAACAAAAAACTTTCCAGGCTCTATTCTCAGATGCTCCATGGAAAGAAAGTCTACAAGTCTAAGTGTTAGCTAAGTGGTAACATTCCCAGTTTTCAAAGACCCTCCCTGCACTTTGCATAACAACGAAATGATTTTGGAACTAAATGCCTCTGGTGCTTTCCTATATATTCTTTCTATTCCTTACAACCACCTTGTAGTAAATATTATCATCTCCATCTCGCAGACGAGTAGGGCTTCCCTGCATCTGAGGGGGTTTCTGGGATGTGGGACTTTCATTGCTAAAACCAGGAAAGTCCTGGGCAAACCAGGACTAGTTGAGAAATTCAAGGTGCAAAGAAATAGTCTGCCTCACATAACACCACAAGGAAGTGGTAGAGCCAGTATCTTAACTTTGAGGCCAGTGATATTTCTAATGCTGTCAGGCTGCCTCCCCTTCTGACTAATCTAGGACAGCAGTCAATATATACCTGCTCATTTCCTACCAAGAGGCCCCAAGAAGCATGGGTCCCAACTAAGAGGGACATGGTGTGGTCAGCTACTATCCTGTTTGCAGGAAATTTCAGAATTACCCTGGACAGAAAAACTTCAGTGGTTGGCACTAGGATCGACCCTCTTAATCCTTTCCCACAAACTGATAAAAAATAAATTAATAGAAATTATAAAAAGCAACCAAATAGAAATTCTGAAGCTGAATAGTATAATAAATAAAATGAAAACATTAACTAGATGGGTTTATCAGTAGATTTGCACAGAAGAAAGAATCAGTGAACTTGAAGAGAGATCAACTGAAATTATCCAGGGTGAACCACAGAGAAAAAAAAGAATGACAAAAAATGAAGAGAGACAGAGACCTGTGGGAAAATATCAAGTTGACCAACACATGCATAATAAGATGACCAATAGAAGAAGAAGAGAGGAAGGGGCAGAAAGAATATTTGAATAAATAATGAATGAAAACTCCCCAAATTTTATGAAAGACATCAATCTACACATTCAAGAAACTCAACAAACTCCAACTAGGATAAATTCAAAGATAGCCACACTGAGACACATTATTATCAAACTGCCAATAGACATAGAGAGAATCCTAAAAGCAGCAAGACAAAAGAGAATTGTCATGTACAAGAGATCTTCAATAAGATTAATGTCCAGTTTGTCATCAGAAACCATGGAGGCTAAAAGGCACTAGGATGGAATATTTATAGACCTGAAAGAAAAAAATCTGTCAACCAAGAATTCTATATTAAGCAAAACTATCTTTCAGAAGTGAAGGAGAAATGAAGACTTTCCAGATAAACAAAGGGTGAGGAAGTTCACTGCTACAAGAAATGTTAAAAGGAGTCCTTCCGGCTGAGATGAAAGGATACTTGGCAGTAACTAAAAGATATGCAAAGAAAAAAAGAACACCAGTAAAGTAACTATATAAGTAAATCTAGAAGTCAGTATTATAGTATTTTTGGTTTACAATTCCTCTTTCTTTCCTATGTGATTTGAAAAATCAAATGCATAAAATAATAATTGTAAATCTATGTTAATGGCATAAATCTATATAAAGATGTAATTTGTGATAACAACAACATAAAGAAGGAGGAATAAGCTATATAGAAGCAGAGTTTTGTATACCATTAAGGCTAAGTTAGTATTAATTCAAACTAGTTTGTTGTCATTTGTAATAATCAAGTGTATTAGTTTCTTGGGGCTGCTATAATTAAGTCCCACAAACTGGGTCACTTGAACAGAAGAAATTTCTCTCACAGTTCTGGAGAGTAGCAAGGTGTTGACAGGGCCATGCTTTTGGAGGCTCTGGGGAAGAATCCTTCCTTGCCTCTACCTAGCTTCTAGTGGTTGTCAGGAATCTTTGGTATTCCTTGGTTTATAGATGCATCATTATAATCTCTATCTTAGTTATCACATGGCTTTAACTACCCTGTGTGTGACTCTGTTTTACAGTCTTCTTGAATTAGGGCCCACACTAATCCAATATGGCTTCATTTTAACTTATTACATCTCTAAAACCCTATTTCTAAATATGGCCACATTCTGAGGTTTCATGTGAACATATATTTTTGGCAGACACCATTCAAGCCATGATACCAGGGTAACCACTAAGAAAATAACTTAAAACTATGGAGAAAAGAAAATGAGAAAGGAATCAAAATGTCATGCTACAAAAAAATCAAACACAAAAGCAATTACTTTAAATATAAATGAATTAAACTCTCCAAACAAAGGCAGAGATTGTGAGAATGGATTTTTAAAAAGACATAATCTACATATATGCTGTCTACAAGAGGCCCACTTTCGATACAAAGACACAAGTAGGTTAAAAGTGAAATTATCAAGAGGGATATGCAAATAGTAAACAAAAGAAAGCAAAGTTGGCTATACTGATTATCAGATGAAAGAGACTTTAAAAATTCTTTTACAAGAGACAAAGGACATTATGTATTCAGAAGATAGTCATTGTCTCAAGAATACATAACATTTATAGACATATACACCTTACAAGAGAGCCTTAAGATATATAAAGCAAAAATTGATAGAATTAAAAAAATAAATACTATGAGTTGAAGACTTCAGTACCTCACTTTCAGTGATGGATAGAACAATTAGAAAATAAATAAAGAAATAGAGGACTTGGTCAATATTATAAACTGACTAAACTTCACAGGCATATACAGACTATTCCACCCAACAACAACAGAATACACATTCTTCTCAAGTTCACATGGATCATTCTCTGGTACAGACAACATGTTAGGCCACAAAACAGGTCTCAATAAATTTTAAAAGATTATAACCTTAGAGAATATATTTCAAAAGAATGAAACTAGAAGTCACTGACAAAAGGAAATTTGGAAAATTCACAAATAGATGGAAATTAAAAAACACAATCAATGGATAAAGAAGAAATCACAAAGTAAATTGAAAAAATTGAGATAAATGAAAACAAAAACACAGCATACCAAAACTTATGGAATAAAGTAAAAGCAATGCTCCGAAATAAATTTTTAGCTATAAATACTGACATTAAAGGAGAAGAAAGATATCAAATCAATAACCCAAACTTCCACCTTAATGAACTATAAAAAGAAAGAGCAAATTAAAGCTAAAACTGGCAAAAAGAGGGAAATAAAGATTACAGCATAGGAGAAAAAAATAGTGGATAGAAAAACAATAGAGAGAACAAACAAAACAAAAAATTAGTTCTTTGAAAAGATTTTAAAAATTCACAAAACTCTAGCTAAAGTGAGAAAAAAGAAAGACTCAAATTTCTAAAATTATAAATGAAAGTGAACACATTACTAATGAACTTACAAAAATGAAAAATGATCATAAGAGAATTACATGAGCAACTGTACACCACCTACAAGTTTGGTAACCTAGTTGAAAAGGACAAATACCTAGGAACATGCAAAGGAAAGTTGCAGGATACAAGATCAACACACAAAAATCAGCTGTCCCTCATAAATACAAGATGTCTTTCCATTCATTTCAGTCTTCTTTAATTTATTTCAACAATATTTTATAGTTTTCAGTAATAAGTTTTACACCTTTTTGGTTAAATTTATTTCAAAGTATTCTATCCTTTTTGATGCTATTGTAAATGGCATCATTTCCTTTTGTTCATTGCTTTTCTATTGTACATACAGCATTTCACATCATTTGTTGCTAATATTCATGGATTAGAAGGGTTAATATTGCTAATGGCATTATTCCCCATAGTGATCTACAGAATCAATGTAAATCCTATCAAAGTGTCATCAATCTTTTTCGCAGAAATAGAAAAATTCATATAGAATTGCAAGGGATCCCAAATAACCAAAATAACCTTGGAGAGAGAAAAAAAGAACAAAGTTGAAGGACTCACATTTCCTGATTTCAATACTTACCACAAAGCCACAATAATCAAAACATAATAACAGACATGAGATCAATGGTATAGAATTGAGAGTAAAAAAATAAACCAATACATCTATGGTCAATTGATTTTCAACAAGGGTCCCAAGACCATTCAAATGGGGAAAAGAACAGTCCCTTCAACAAATAGTTCTGGGACAATTGGTTATCACATGTACAAGTATGAAGTTGGACCCTGATCTCACACCATGCAAAAATATAAAAGTCAACTCAAAAATGTATCAAAAACCTAAATGTAAGAGCTATAACTTTAAAATTTTTAGAAGAAAACAGGAATAAACAATGGGTTCATAGATATGAAAACTAAACTACAAGAAACAAAAAAAAAAGAAAAATTGGCTTCACCAAAATTAAAAAATTTGCACACCAAAGGATGCTATCAAGAATGTGAAAAGACACCCCACAGAATAGGAAAAATATATGCAAAGCATATACCTGATAAGATTCTAATATCCACAATATATAAAGAACTCTTACAAGAAAAAGACAATCAACAAATGAGCAGAGGATTTGAATACATATTTCTAAAAATATATATATACAAAGAAGGCCCATGACATGCTTGAAATCATTAGTTATGAAGGAAATGCAAGTCAAAACCATAATGAGATATCAGTTCACACCCACAAGAATGTCTGGAATTTAAAAACTGAAAAATATCAAGTATAGTCAAGGATATAAAGAAATTAGAACCCTCACACATTGCTGGTAGAAATGTAAAATGGTGCAGCCACCATGAAAAACATTTTGGAGGCTTCTCAATAAATTAAACATAGAATTACCATATGACTCAGTAATTCTACTGTTAGATATAGACCTAAAAGAATTGAAAACAGGTGTGTGAATAAAAACTTCTACAAGAATTGTTCATAGCAGCATTAGTCACAATAGCCAAATGGTGGAAACAACCTAATGTCCATAAATGAAAGAATGAATTTTTTAAAAGTGGTGTTATCCATATAATAAAATATTATCTAGCCACCAAAAGGAAGGAAATTCTGACGAATACTACAGCATGTACAAACCTTGAAAACATTGATAAGTGAAAAAAGTCAGACACAAAAGGCCACATATTGCAGGATTCCATTTATATGAGATGTCCACAATAGGCAAACACACAGAAAGCAAATTGGTGATGCCAAGGCTGGAGGTGGGGGAAAAAGTGGAGTGAATACTTAATAGATGTTTTCTTTTGGGGGTGGCAAAAAGGTTTCAGAACTTGATAGAGGTAGTGGTTGCACAATATTGTAAATGTATGAAATGCCACTGAATTATACATATTAAAAGAATCAATTTTATGTTATGTGAATTTCACCCCACTTTAAAAAAAAAAAAATGAATGAAGTACTGGTGCATACTACAGTTGACCCTTGAACAATGTGGGGGTTAGGGGTGCCAAATGCCTGTGCAGTGGAAAAATTCATGTATAACTTAAGTTGGCCCTCCATATTCAACTATTTCCAACCTCTAGTTGACCCCTTGAACAACACAAGTTTGAGCTGCAAGGATCAACTGAACTTTGCACATCAATTTAGCTTCAGACTACTAAACTGAGCAGGGCCAATTGAACTGAATGAGTCAATTGAAAAAAAATCCACCTATAAGTGGACCCCCACCGTTAAAACCTGCCATGTTCAAGGGTCAACTGTACAACGTGGAAGAACCTTGAAAACATTATGCTAAGTGAAAGAAGCCAGATACAAAAGGCCACATATTGTATGATTTTACTTATATGAAATATCTGGAATTGGCAAGTACATAGAGGTGAAAAGCAGATTAGCAGTGGTCAGGAAGGGAAGGGGAAGGAAAATGGGAGTCACTGTTTAATAAGTATGGGGTTTCCTTTTGGGATGATGAAAAAGTCTGGAACTAAATGATGGTGATGATTGTGTAATACTGTGAATGCACTTGATACCATTAAATTATACACTTCACTATAAATTTTATGGTATGTGCATTTTGCCATATGGTTCTGAGTGCTCAACACATCCCTAAAGGAACAGTGCTGAGCACAGTACTGAACATAGAATGATTAAGGTTTATATCTTTATATCAATGTGATGAGTTTTATACTTCATATGAAAAAGGGCTTTAAGGGAAATTTGGTGGGAAATCAGCGATTGAGGGAAGAGATTCAGGGAGTTGCTGACAACCCAAGTGAAATGAATACTAGGATGGTTCTGGGGTCTGCCCATCCGGACTTGGAGCTTTTTGGCATCCCAAGAGCAGATATATCATTTCTACCTGAGAGCTTTGCCCAGTATCTCTGTGACAGCAGAATCAATTGCTAAGCCTACTGTTCTGTGGAAGCCGTGAGGCAAGGGAGTGTTTTCCAAACATTTGCTTTACTCAAGAGGGATCCAACAGCTGCGTCATGTGTTTTAACCATTTGAACACAGTAACACAGAATTTCTCCTTCAAGATCACTGAGTCCAACTTCCTCATCTTAAAATAGAGGGAAGGGAGGCCCAGAGAGATAAAGTGACTTGTGTGCAGTAGTCACCAAGAAGAACTAAGCCCCAAACCCAGACCTCTTGGGACTCCCAAAGAGGAAACGCATTAACTGCCAGGATATGCTCATTGTTGGGGTATGAGTCAAGCATGCCAGTAGCAATGGCCTGCAGGTTTTGGGTGGTACCACCCCGGCTGGGCTTGGGACTGAGACTCTGAGATAGGTGAGAGAACATGGATTTCAGCAGGCTGGTGTTGGGCCCTGATTGTAAACTAGTCCACCCTCTCTTGTCCCACCAGTAGCAACCTAATTCATAGCCACAGCTTCATGAGGAGCTTAAGGGGATGATCCTATTCAATGCAGTGTAGAGTCAAAAAAAAAAAAAAAAAAAAGCGGGGAGAGGGCAGCCCCATGACCCACAAGTAGTAGCAGCTACCCTGGAAGGAGTTTGCTGTGTTCAATATCACAGGGCACATTAGAAGCAGGGCCGAAAAGAGTGTGATGAACAGACTCATTTAAGGTCAGAGAAACAATACGATTCCTTTGACAGGACACTTAAATTCTGAATTTCCAGTTCAGTGGAGAGGAGGCCAAATGAATTGAGGGGTGTGTTGTCAAGCAGGCCCGTCTGGGCAGCCTGTTTGACAGCTCAGAGAGCAGCCCTATTCTCCAAAGGTAGGGGACACTGAATGCCCAGTGGTTTTATCACTCCCCTTCCATCCTCTCTATCCTGCTCTCCACTGGAGAAAATAACCCTAAAAGGCATAAAAATGGTGCCAGAGATAGGGCCCTAAGGAGAGGTAGGCAGCCCTGAATCTAGGCCAGGCTCTGCCATCAAATTCCTTTTGTGATATTGAGTGAGTCATACTACCCAGTCCTACAATGAAGGGACAAGAATGAATAATGGCTTAGTGTCTCCCCTCTTTGACATCTCATCCAACTCAGACTACAAACCTGGAATAAATGTTTTGCCCTCTCTGACCTCAGCCTTGCTGCCAAATGGGTTGGGCATCTGTGGTCTGGTCCAGCCTTAGCACATGCTAGGGAGTGGGTGACAGGACCCCTGCCAGGAACACAGGGGTCCAAGGTGACTTCCTGATCCACTGTTTCCCACCTGGACGTTCTCCAACGGGCGTCCTCTCTGACCTGGAAAAACTCTTAAGACCCTAGAGGACCTGTCCTGGATTGATTGAAAAACCAAAGTAAATACTCAGACCTAGAAGTTCTCTGGGGCTGAGTTGCCGGGGACAAGGGGCAGCCCAAATAAAAGGATACTAAACGAAGGAAGACCCATCATAGAAGGTATAGTGCAACTTGATGGTCTTCTTGCCTCCCCTCCACTCCTGAGAGTGCCGACCGAAGTGAGAATGGGAGATGGAAGGCTGGTAAGAGGCGGGAATGGAAGTCTGAGCACCTGGAGGGTGAGAGTGCTGGGAGCTCAGGGTCTGAGCGTCCCCTTTCAGGGTCAACACTGAATGAGAGGCCATCTTTGCCCTGTAGTTGCGTAAGATCATGGGGTAGAAGATATTCCTCCCTCTCCACGAGGTCCTTTCGGCTTCTCTGCAGGGAAGGAGACCAACATATCTTCTAGCCACTTGATTCTTACTCACCAGGGAGGCTCTCCATAGCCCCTCCCAGCTCCTAAAACTCCCATCCCATTTTCCTCTCTCAAAAATATCCATTCCCACCTCCTACCCCTCATCCTTAAAGTTAGTACTTTTAGGAAGAACTGGGAAGAGACCAGTACAGCTCTGAAACCAGTCATTTCCATCTTTATCACTAGGTGAGGACCCATGGAGTGGAACTGTGTGCCGAAGGGGAACCTGGGGGAGCTGGAGACTCACCCTCCAGTCCTGAGGTTATAGGGAAAGAGAGTTTCCTTCCAGAATGTCATAGTAAGGAGCAAAACTGAGTGGCTTCCTTTAATCTATGTTCTATAGCCTAGGGAGCCTAAGACATATATGGCTTAGATGTGACTAAGTTAAAAAGTCCTTTATGGCCCATCATCTGGGCCTTGAGAGAAATGTAGACTTAACTTGCTAGGACTTGTTGGACCCATAATATCATAAATATCATTAACCATCCATTCAATGTTTGCTGTTTAAGAGGTGTTTCTTTTTTTTTTTTTTTGGCAGGAGAATTCTGACAAATGATGTTAAGGAAGAGACATTCAGGGCACAAACGCTGTATACTGTAAGAAGTCCCGTAAAGGGGTATCACTGGTGAGGAGGCAAAGATCAATGCCTTGAGGTCAGGTCCATCAAGCTGTGGTACCTCAAACAATGCCTCAATTTCCTTACCTACAAAATGGGCATAAATCCCATCTTCCTCATAGACTGTATAAGGACTGAAAAGGATTGTGAGGAAGGACTAGGGACAACCTATCACCCTGTCACTGTTGTTAGGGGCACTGGTTAGCTGACACTTCCTGGTACTCAAACACTTTTGTGACTTCCCCTTTATGTATACACAGGTGACTGGCAGCCATGCCCTCCTCTCCCATCCACCTCCAACTTTTGAGGTGCTCACATATGGCGACACATCTCCTGCAGCTTCCCCCGGACCTCAGGGCAGGGGTCGCTGAACTCCACATTGTCAGAGACAGAAGTTCCAGGTCCTCGTTGAGGGGATGACACAGTTATCTCTTCTAAATTTTTTGATTTGCCTGTAGTTGGAGATAAAGAGGTTAGGGACAGAGTTTTAGAAAATGGTTTCTCCTGGGGAAGAGGGTCGGGTGAGGAGAAGGAGAGTCGTATCCCTGAGTTAAAATAATCGGGAGAATCATTTACACTTCCTGGGGACAGGACTTCCTGTTTTATAAGGTCACTTATAAAACAGACATCACTCTATTAGTCAACTCAGAGTGTCAGGAGCAGACTTGTACAGAGTGATGAATCCAGCTATGTTTCCCCAAGGGCAGCCTGGTTCTTGGTGGGGAGGGCATAGACATGCCTGCTGTGGATGCCGAAGTGATTACCTTCTGATATTTCTGATTAAATAAAAAAGTTTCAATTCCATCTCAACTGGCTTCAACACATCTCTGATGTTGGCTAATCTCAGGCCTTCTGCAGAGGGCAGTGTGACTCCATTGAGAATTGGACTGCAATTATTTTTATATTGTGGTAATATACACATAACAAAAATTTGCTATCTTAACCATTTTTAAGTGTACAGTTCAGCGGTATTAAATACATTCACACTGTTGTACAACCATTACCACTATCCAGCTCTATAACTCTTTTCATTTTGTAAAATTAAAACTTTGTACCCATTAGGCAGTAACTACCATTCCCCTCCCCCAGACTCTGGAAACCACCATCCTACTGTCTGTCTCTATGATTTTGACTACTCTATGTACCTTATATAAGTGGAATCATACAGTATTTGTCTTCGTGTGACTGCCATATTTCAGGGAGCATAAAGTACTCAAGGTTCATTCATGTTATAGTATGTGTCAGACTATCCTTCCTTTTAAAGACTGAGTAATATTTCACTGGTAGTGTAGATTACATTTTCTTTATCCATTCATTTATTGATGGACACTTGGGTTGCCTCCATATTTAGCTACTGCGAATAATGCTGCTATAAACACGGGTGTACAAATATCACTTGGAGACCCTGCTTTTAATTCTTTTGACATATACTCAAAAGTGGAATTGCTGGATCTTATGGTAATTCCATTTTTAATTTTTTGAGGAATTGCCCCACAGTTTTCCGCAGCAGCTGTACCATTTTACATCCCCATCAGCAGTGCACAAGGGTTTCAATATCCTCTCCAACTCTTTTTGTTTGTTTTTGTGATAGTAAATGAGGTAGTTCCTTATTGTAGTTTTGATATGTATTTCCCTAATGATTAGTGATGTTGAACATCTTTCATGTGCTTAATTAGCCATTTGCGTATCTTCTTTGGAGAAATATCTATTTAAGTCCTTTGCCTATTTTAATTCAGTTTGGTTTTTTGTTGTTGAGTTTTAGAAGTTCTCTATATATTCTGGATATCAATCCTTATCGGATATATTGATTTACAAATATCTTCTCCCATTCTGTGGACTGCCTTTTTACTCCGTGGATAGTGTCTTTCGATGCAAAAAGTTAAAAAATTTCCATAAAGTCTAATTGGTCTGTTTTTTCTTGTGTTGCCTATGCCTGTGGTGTCACATCCATGAAATCATTGTCAAATCCAATGTCATAAAGCTTTTCTACAATGTCTTCTTCTAAGAGTTTTATTGTTTTGGTTTTCACATTTAGGTCCTTGACCCATTTGAAGTTAATTTTTGTATATGGTTAAGTGTCCAACTTCATTCCTTCGCAGGTGGTTGTCCAGTTTTCCAGCACCATTTGTTGAAAAGACTGTACTTTCTCCACTGAATGGTCTTGGCACCCTTGTCAAAAATCATTTGATCATATATGCAAAAGTTTACTTCTGAGCTCTCTATTCTATTCCTTTGGTTTATAGATCTGTGTTTATACTAATACCACACAGTTTAGGTTGCTGTTGTTTTGTAGTAAGTTTTGAAATCTGAAACTGTGAGTCCCCCAGTTTTGTTCTTTTTTTCAAGGTTGTTTTGGCTATTCAGGGGTCCCTTGAGATTCAATATGAATTTTAGGATGGGTTTTTCTATTTTTGCAAAAAACACAATTGGGGTTTGAATAGGGATTGCATTAAATCTGTAGATCATTCTGGGTGGTACTGGCATTTTAACAATATTAAGTCTTCCATTCCATGAACACAGAATGTGTTTCCATTAAGCTATGTCTCTTAATTTCTTTCAGCAACATTTTATAGTTTGCATTGTACAAGTCTTTCACATTTGGTGAAATCCTAGTATTTAATTCTTTTTGCTGCTGTTGTAAATGAAACTGTTTTTTTAATTTCCTCTTCAGATTGTTTATTATTAATATATGAAAATGCAACTGATTTGTGTTGACTTTATCCTGTTACTTTGCTGAATTCATTTATTAGTTCTAACAGGTTTTTGGTGGACTCTCTAGGGTTTTGACATATAAGATCATATGTGCAGACAGAGATAATTTTATTTCTTCCTTTCCAACATGGATGACTTTTATTCTCTTTCTTGTCTAATTGCTATAGCTAGAATTTCCAGTACTCTGTTGAATAGAGGTGGTGAAAACATGCATCCTTGTCTTGTTCCTAGTCTTTTACCAATTAAGTATAATATTTGTTGTCAGTCATATATTGCTTTTATTATCTGAAGGTAATTTCCTTTTACTCCTAGTTTATTGAGTGCTGTTGTTTTTTAATCATGAAAGGGTGTTGAATTTTGTCAAATGACTTTTCTGCATCAATTGAGATGATAATGTGGCCTCCCCCTAATTCATTCTGTTAATGTGGTGTATTACATTGACTTTTTTGGTAAGTTGAGCCCTCCTCAGTGTCATGGTGTATAATCCTTTTAATATACTGAATTTAATAAACTGAATTCTTTTTGCTAGTATTTTGCTGAGGAGTTGTGCATCAATGTTCATGAGGGATATTGGTCTGCAGTTGTTTTTTTCTTGTAGTGTCTTTGGTTCTGGTATCTGGTAATGATGGCCTCATAGAATAAGTTGGGAAGTGTTCCCCCTTCAAATTTTTAGAAAAGTTAGAAAATGATTGGCATTAATTTTTCTTTAAATGTCTGGACCACTGAAGCCATCAGGTCTAGGGCTTTTCTTTGTTGGAAGTTTTTATTATTATTACTACTGATTCAATCTCCATACTATTTATAAGTCTATTTATCCATGATTTAGTCTTGGTAGGTTTCATGTTTCTAGAAATCTTTCCATTTTATGTAGGTCATCCAATTTATTGGTGTCCAATGGTTTATAGTATTCTTTTGTAATCTTTTTTTATTTCTATAGAAGTAGTGTCCCACTTTCAATTTATTTTAGTAAATTTATTTATTGTCTTCTCTCCTTTTTCTTAGTTGATCTAGCTAAAGGTTTGTCAAATGTGATGTTTTCAAATAATCATATTTTAGTTTCATTGACTTTCTCTATTCTCTATTTCATTTATCTCTGCTCTAATATTTATTATTTCCTTCCTTTTATAGCTTTGGGCTTAGTTTCTTCTTTTTCTAGTTCCTTAAGTTATAAAGTTAGATGTTTGAGATCTTTCTTGTCTTTTTTTTTTTTTTTAATCCTCACCCAAGGATATGTTTTTATTGATTTTGGAGAGAGAGGAAGGGAGAGAGAGAGAGACAGACAGACATTGGTGCGAGAGAGAAACATCGATCAGCTGCCTCCTGTATGCACCCCAACCGGGGATCAAACCCTCAACCTAGGTGTGTGCCCTGAATGGGAATTGAACCTACAACCTTTTGGTATACAGGACGATGCTCCAACTGACTGAGCCACCCAGCCAGGGCCTTTCTTGTCTTTTAATGTAAGCATTTATAACTATAAATTTACCCCTTGATATCATTTTTGCTGCATCCCTTAAGTTTTGGTATGTTGGGTGTTCATTTTCATTCATATTCAAGTATTTTCTAATTTCTTTTGTCATATCTTCTTTAATCTGTTGGTTATTTAAGAATGTTATTTAATATCCACAATTTTGTGAATTTTCCAGTTTTTCTTCTGTTATTGATTTCTAATTTCATCCATTGTGATTGGAGAAGATACTTTGTATGATATCTATCTTTTTAATCTATTGAGATTTAATCTGTGGCCTAACATATGGCCTATTCTGGAAAATGTCCCATATGCACTTGAGAAGAACGTGTTTTCTATTTTTGTTGTGTTCTGTATATGTCTGTTAGAACTAGTTGGTTTGTTGTGTTATTTAAGACCTCTGTTCTTACTTATCTTCTGTCTGGTTGTTTTTTCCATTACTGTGAATGGGGTATTGAAGTTTCCAATTATTATTGTAGAACTGTCCATTTCTGTCTTTAATCTGTCAGTTTTTGTTTCAAATATTTTGATGGTCTGCCATTAAGTACACAAATGTTTGTAATTGTCATATTTTCTTGCTGTATTGAACCTTTTATTAATATATAGTGTCATTCTTTGTCCCTTGTAACCTTTTTTTTTTACTTAAAGTCCATTTTGTCTGTTCTCTTTTGGTGAATATTTTCATAAAATATTTTTTCCCGTCATTTCACTTATGTCTTTGGATCTCAAGGAAGTCTCTTATAAACAGCATAAAGTTGGATTGTGTGTTCATATCCATTCTGCCAATCTCTGTCTTTTGATTGGAGATTTTTAAAAACATATCTTTATTGATTTCAGAGAGAGGAAAGGAGGGGGAGAGAAAGAGATAGAAACATCAATGATGAGAGAGTCATTGATCGGCTGCCTCCTGCACGTCCCTGACTGGGGATTGAGCCCACAACCCGGGCATGTGCCCTGATCGCGAATCAAACCCCAATCTCCTGGATCCTAGGTTGAACTCAACCACTGAGCCACGCCCAGCTGGGCTTGATTGGAGGTTTTAATTTATTTACATTAATTACCGATGAGGGACTTACTTCTATCATTGTGCTTTTTGTTTTCTATATGCCTTATAGTTTTTTGTCCCTCATATACTGCATTACTGTCTTTTTTGTATTTAGTTGATATTTAAACATTTTGAAATGATTTAATTCCTTTCTCATTTCCATTTTTGTATATTCTGTAGCTGTTTTCTTTGTGTTTACCATGGTGATTATATTGAACGTTCTAAAGCTATAACACTCTAATTTGAATTTTTAAAATTGATCTTAGAAAAGGAAAGGGGGGGAGAGAGAGAGGAAGGAGAGAGAAACATCAATTGGTTGCTTCCGGCATGTGCCCTGACTAGAGATTGAACCCAAAACCTGGGTATGTTCCCTTACCGGGAATCAAACCTGCCCCATTTTGGTGCATGGGACAACATTCCAACCAACTGAGTCACACCAGCCAGGGCTCTAATTTGAATTTTTATCATCTTAATTTCAAGAACATACAAAAACTCTCCTCCTTTACAGCTTTGTCTCCACTCCTTTCAGTTGTTGATGTCACAAAATTACATCTTTATAAACTATGTCCTCCAAAACATAAAGTAGGAATTCTCTTAAATGCATTAGTCTTTTAAATTATGTAGAAAACAAGATTTGGAGTTACAAATCAAAGTTATAGTAATAGCTTTTACACTAACAATATTTTTTAAAATGTATGTCTTTTAAAGCATGTAGAAAAAATGCAGTTACAAACCATTGTTATAATACTGCTGGCTTTTATAATTTCCCAAGCTTTTACTTTTTAAAAAAAATTTATTTTATTGTTGAGAGTATTATAGATGTCCCCCATTTCCCCCATTTGCCCAAGCTTTTACTTTTATTGAGATCTTTATTTCTCCACATGGCTTCAAAGTACTGTCTAGTGTACTTTCATTTCATCTTGCAGAATTCCCTGAGCATTTCCTGCAGGGTTGTCTAGTGATCACAAACTCCCTCAGGTTTTGTTTATCTGGGAATGCTTTAATATCTCACTTACTTTTGAAGGACAGTTTTTCTGGTTATAAAATTCTTGATTGACTTTTTCTTTTTTCTTTTAGTGCTTTGAATATACTGGCCCAGATTCTGTGGCCTCCAAAGTTTCTGATGAGAAATATGTTGATAATCTTATTGAGGATTACTTGTATGTAATGATTTGCTCTTCTCTTGCTGCTTTCAAGATTCTCTGTCTTTGTCTTTTGAAAGTTTGATTATAATGTGTCTTAATGTGGGTCTCTTTGAGTTCCTCTTACATGGAATCTGTTGAGCTTCTTTGGTGTTTATATTCAAGACTTTCATCAAATTTGGGGATTTTTCAGCCATTATTTCTTCAAATATTTTCTCTGTCTCTGTTTCACTCTCTCTTCTCCTTCTGGAACTCCCACATTACATATGGTGTTCCACTTGATGGTGTCCCATGGGTCTCAGGCTCTATTAATTTCTTTTCAATCTTTTCTTTCCGTTTTTCAGATTCAATAATTTCCATTACCCTACCTTTGAGTTTGCTGATTCTTTCTTCTGCCTGCTCAGATCTGTGGATGATAATGTCTTGTGTTTGTTCTCCTTATTTTTACAGTTATCTTCTGTGTGTGACAAGTGTTAGGTGGTCTGAGGATATGATGGCATGAAATTGTGGAGATGATCTTCCATGACTAAGTTCCAGAGGCATCTATTCAGGTCCTGCCTGCTTCTGAGTTTCTGCTGCCCACCCAGCTGGAGCCACATGCTCTCCCTGGATATATGCAGGCTCAACTTCACCTTTGTCTCCAGAATAAAACCTGGCTTCATGTCAGGGGCATTTATCAGGCTCCAATTGAGCTCTGAGGGCCTCAGGAATTTTCCTGTCAGCCAAGCCTTGGGGTTTCTGGCTAGTACTTGAGTACCATTTCTGGTATCCACCACCCTGAGTGGTTCCTGGTCCCATCCCCAACTCCTCCTGCCACCAGAGACTTGACCCTGAGGACCAATTACCAGCTGGCTGACTCCTGGAACATATGCTGGCCTGAGCATCCATGCCTGGCCTATACCTGGTTGTCTTGGGTTCTCAAGGGTGACAGCTTCTTGCTTCCATAAGAAACCACTGTTGACAGACTTCTCTCAGTTCTCTTCTTGTAAAGTTGGGCTACTTTCCAGAAAGAGATATTGTCCTCTGGGAGTAGGCCCAACTCCTGGAGCCTGTCTGCTCCAAGTCTGCCTGGCCCTACAACTGCAAAGAGGGCCAACTGGTGAGGTGTGATAGCACATGAGCATGGAACAGATAGGGGATGTCCCAAACCTAAAATGACTTAAAACCAGAATTACTCTACAATATATTATCCAAACTAGGAAAGTTCTTACAGTGAAAGTAGGCATAATAGTTATGCCAGGACAATAAGCATAAACTGGGACATTCCTGGGCAAGACAGGATGCATGATTACTTAAAAACAATTGGGGGTGAGGGGGAGACTCAAAGAGATTAACCAAAGAACTCATATGCATAACCAATGGGCACAGACAATAACATGGTGAAGGCCTGGGGTGGGGCAGGGGCTTGGAGGAGGGGGGGAAAGAGAGGGAAATTGGGGGACATCTGTAATACTGTCAAACATAAAATAAAATAAAATTTAAAAAATATTAGGGAAGGTTCCATTCTAGCATGCGTGTGTGAGAATAATTCCAAAACATTATCAAGAATCTGTAAGAAATGCAGTATCATTTAACATAAATCCTAGTGAGAATGATAAAACATCAAGACAAATTGCACCTTGGTAGGGTAGCAGAGGGAAACAACCATATACACAAAGAGACCAACACACATAATTAACTTTTGCTTAGGAACATTACTCAAGGCATTACACTTGAGCTCATTAGGAAGAAAAATCATGAAATCACTGTCTTGAGGATACTCTGTTTTTCCTTAAAGTGACTGTCAATTTAGGTCCAGTTCAGGAGGGGATGTGATAAAAACAGGTGTATGTAAAGCGGGATGCTAAAAGTGATGTTGTGGGCTATTAAACCACAGTGAGAGAAAACGCATCAACAGAGGTAAAGGAACCAGGGAAATGAGAGGGGATAGCTGAATCTACTCTGTGCAGTGAAGCTGAGGATATCAGCTCCATTAGGAAAGGTATTCTTTGTCTTGAGTTCACATGTGTACCCCTGGCATTTAGAACAGTAACTGACAACTAGCAATTGTTTAAATAAACATTTGTTCACTAAATGAAAGGATATAGGATCAGCTTGATATGGAGAGTGAGGCCTGGAGGAAGGCAAATCACACAGGCAGCCAGGGGCAGGGGCAGGAATAAAATCCAAACTTCTCAACTTCCAGCCTTACCTCCAGTGTCTGTGGGAATCAATTGGACAGTATTTGAGCATTCCTACCTTATGTCGACCCTCCCACCACCTCTTTTGAATGTAGTCCTCCCCTACCTACCCCATTCCACCACTCTTCCATCAAAGCCCAGGGAGTAGGGGGAGGCCTGGAAGTTCCTTGAGGCCTCACCCTGCCTTCTCCAGCCTCAACTCATTTCTCCTATGAGCTTCTGGCTGCACAGTCGTTGCTATACTGTTTGGTCTCATCAGCCAGCCATTCTTTCCCTTAAGCCTTTCCTTCTGTTGTAAGTCTTCCTCAATAGACTAGGAGTCCTCTCTATGTCTTCTTTGTTTTCTGCCCACAAGAACTGGCCCAGTTTAAGACACACTGTTAGGTTTTGTATCCTAACACCTCTCTTCAGATACTGGTTCCCCCACTTGCTTTGTGAATAGGAGCAATACAGATCTCTTTGATCAGAGGGGATCAGGTTGGGCTACTGAGGGCATGGAAAATGTGGGTTTGAGAGAAGTACTGTCCCAGGTGAGGAGAACCACATTACCAGGAATGGAGGGCATGTAAACATTCAAATGGTAAGACTGTACTTTGGAGTAACTAGGTTGAGATGTGTTGACTTTATGGGAAAGAATGTGTCAACAGCTTCTGTCAACAGCCAGGGAAGCTGTAAATCCTTCCTATCAGAAAAACAAATCAAACTATGCTATTGACCTAAACAGGGAATCTTCTATCTGCCCCCTACCACTCCTATCTCTACAGATGGGCTAAGAGGTCTTGCTGGGAACCACTGTTACCTGTTTTCTTCTTGACTTCCTTTCCAGTTGAGAGTGAAAAGCTCAGACAGCCAGTAGAGGCCTCATAGATAAGCTGATAAGGCGAATTTACTCCCATGATTGAGGTGCTCATAAAAGACTCTGAAGTGGAAGAGAGAGGGATCCTTCTTTTAATTTAAAAATTTTTTTTCTTCTTAGCCAAAAATATAATATGGATTTTTTTTCTAGCAGTATGGTAGACCAATATTCTAAATTGCCCTGTTGCACAAAACTACCACCTCTTGGAATAAAAATACTTTGTAATGCACAAGCAGGTTCTGGGTAATTAAGGAAAATTAAGGTTCCTTTCTACAGTCACCCTCACAACCCCTCCAATATCCATCAAGAGTGAAATGACTGGAGCAGGGAGCAGGGAGCAGCAAGCAAACGCAAAAGGTGACATGATGTTACTGAAGGGCAAATGCAGGTAAAACTGCCGCACTAGGTAGAGAGAATAAACAATGAGCCAGCTAGAAGGAAATTTAAAGTAATCTATTTTCCCTTATCCAAGCCATAGAAATTAGGTGCTTCTTTTACCATTAGATCAGTCTCTTGCAGAATCATACTGTCTTCTGTAGAATTATTTGATTATCTGAACACTTAAAAATTAGAATTTAGCACCCCCATCACTCATGGAAAATCCTGATCATTCTTACATATGCCTCATCAAATCCTTTCCTTATCCTCCCTCCAAATATGGTCATTTCACTAGTTAATGGTTAGGAGATGTTAAGCAACTCATTCATTGACATAGCTCATACAAATTCATACAGAAAATGGCAAACCTGATTTCACAGGTAGACAAAGATAATAACCAGAGACTACACACTGGATGATGCAATGCACAATCATTCACCATCACTAGTAATCCAAAAACTGAAATTAGAACAACTTTCAGCACCTTCTAACTTAGCAGAAAAGAACAAATAGCCAATGCTGGTAAAGGTGGAATAAAATTAGTCATCCCTGCTGGTGTAGAGAGAATCCATCAAGAAAGTAATTATTAGCAAGCGCTAAACATGTATTCAGACCCTCTACCCCAAT
Source organism: Miniopterus natalensis (assembly GCF_054644295.1). Taxonomy (NCBI): domain Eukaryota; kingdom Metazoa; phylum Chordata; class Mammalia; order Chiroptera; family Miniopteridae; genus Miniopterus; species Miniopterus natalensis. The sequence goes on along the minus strand of NC_142095.1, from coordinate 29,938,268 downwards.
AAGCCCTCTCCTGGGTAATCAATCCTAATCACCAAAACAACAGAAATGAGTGAGGTATATAAAGTTGCATATTACAATGCATATTATACGAATAACAAAAAGCCTGGAAACCTTTGGTTAATTATGGAACATAAATATTAGAAGGGATCTGCACCCACTCAAAATGAGAATTATTAGAAGTATATAGCCATGTCGGAAAATATTTGTCTGTTAAGTCAAGGAAACTGAGAAAGAGAAAATTGTAGTATTCTTTTAAAAATACACACACATGAGAGAGAGAAAGAGAGAGAATGAACCACAAAGAAAACTAAGTAAAAGAAAAATAGCTATATGTAAAGATGGCAGGATTATTATTATTTTTTGTATGTTTTATTTAATAATATTGCCATCAACTATAAATCAAGGAGCATCCTGGCTGGTTTGGTTCAGTGGATAGAGCTTCAGCCAGAGGACTGAAGTGTCGTGGGTTTGATTCTGGTCAAGGGCAGGTACCTTGGTTGCAGGCTGGATCCCCACCCCGGTCTGGGCACGTGCAGGAGGCAACCAATCAATCTCTCTCTCTCTCTCCTTCTCTCTCCCCACCTTCCTTCCTCCCCTCCACTCTAAAAAAAAAAAAAAAATCAATGGAAAAAAAATATGTATCCTCAGGCAAGAATAAAAAAAAAGTCAAGGAGTAGTCCAGTTTTTTTCATGACAACCAAGGACTAATAGGTATTAGGACAGGAGAAAAGGCTGGAACCAGTCTTAGTGCTATGTATACTCTGGATACGGCTTTAAGGGAAGAATACTCTACACTCAGTTATAGCTTTGGTCTGCCTCACATAAGATGGTCTAGAAAAGCAATATTCATGCAAAATAAATTGATTTGCATCTTCTTTTTAATGTCCTGGGAGAGTTATCTAACTCAAGTCCTTCTAAGATGAGTGCTTGTCTAAAAGAAAAGCTCCTTCATTTACATTTTGTCATTTCAATATTTTTCCCCCAAACTCTAGGCTTATTTAAAGAAAGGAGTGTCTGGAACAGATGTGGCAACAAGTGAGAGAGATTTCCTGGGGAATGTGATGGAGGGGGAGGCTTTCCCAGTGCTCCGCTAATGCAGCAGGACACAGACATCACCAAAAGGCTATCTCTCCAGAGTTCAGCTCCTGGCAAATTCTCCTCCACTTGATTAACCACAACCCATGAGGGACACTGGAAGCTACTGTGACACAGGTGACTGCAAGAATGCTTAAATACTTAATGAGGTGGAGTGTGATTGGTGACAACCGTCTCCTTTTCAGGGTGAGGGAACAGAATGTTCAGGTAGGAGAGCACCATGGGCAAGTCTGAGAGTGGGTGCTTGGGGCAGAGCTACCATGACACCCCCCATGGGACCCTCCCTACCCATAAACAGACCAACAGGCAGCTGTCCACCCCAAATGAGATGGATCTCTAAGCCCTATATGGAACACAAGGCACAGAACTCCATATATGCTGGTAATCATCTGCAAAAATAGTTAAAACATCATTTAGAGGACCTGTGTTACCAGGGCATAGGTAATCCTGAACAGAACTGGCATGAGAGACCTCCATTGCATGGTAAATAGCATGGGGGGAAAAAAACCTTTGGGATTTTATCTTAGAAAACAAAACTTATCCAAAAAAATAACCTCCTTTTATCTGTATTTAACATTCATTTATATTGTAAGCATATGCTAAATCTTATAAGAAATAAAAATGTGTCGATTTTTTTTTGAGGCAGTGTCATTTTTTTTCCTGAATGGTTGTATGATAGCAATAAAACATGAGTCCCTTCATGTTTGTGTTTTGCAAAAAAATCCCAGAACTTTATCGATTTTTATTTCTAATCCTTTGATACCCAACCAACCTTTCTCCATGGAGTCATTACCCTCGGTTTTCCTGTCTTCAGTAGTTTAGTTTTGCTCCACACATCACTCATCAGTGGCTGCACCTGGGAATCGAGCAGCTCTCCAACATCACTTGTACTGACTTCATGAAATCCATATTTTCCCCCAAGGATTGCAATTTTACTATGCAATTTATTTGCACTGTATGTATATATTATTATCAGATGCTTAACCTCTGAACATCAAGGGAAGCCTGACAAATGTTCAGCGGGCAGAAATGCTAAATGGGGACGGATTTTACAGGTGAGGGTAAATGGCTATGAGATACAGTAGCCCTCCCTTAACCACAGGAGATGCATTCCAAGACCCCCAGTGAATGCCTGAAACTGCAGATACCAAATCCTATATATATTATGTTTTTTCCATACTTACATAGGTATGATAAAGCTTAATTTATAAATTAGGCACAGTAAGAGATTAACAATAATAAAATAGAACAATTATAACAGAATATTGTAATAAAAGTTATGTGAACGTGGTCTCTCTCTCTTCAGTAATTTTAATATTTTTTAGTCCAAGCCTATTTCTGAATCTGTGTAACCATCCCTTATTTGTAGTAAATGGCTCAGTGTGACTCATTTTAAAGAATCTCTTGCTGAAGTCTTCATATAGGCTCAATGCTTTCTGGAGCAACATGTTCCCATCAATCAGAACACATTTTCTATTCACGTCTTCTATGCAAAAATGTAATGCCTTTTCCATCTTAACTACACACTTATCACACACTGTGGCTATAACTTTTGCAGTCTGAGGTAAAACAGAAAAATCAGCATGAATTTCTTTTTCCTTTTTCACAGCTCACGGGTAGAAGATCCTTCTTACTGTGGATCTTAGCAACCTTAGCATATGACTTTTCTTTCCTTATTAAGTCTAGAAGTTTTATTTTTTCAACTTAAGGAAGCACTTTACAGCTTCTCTTCAGCATATCCCAATTGCCAGCATCACTACTCTTGCGCTTTGGGGCCATTATTAAGTAAAATAAAGGTGACTTGAACACAAACACTGTGATACCATGATAGTCAATCTGATAACCAAGACCGCTATTAAGTGACTAATGGGTAAGGAGTGTCTACAATGCAGATAAGCTGGACAAAGGGAAGATTCACATCCTGGGTGGGATGGAGTAAGACAGCTCGAGATTTCATCACACTACTCAGAATGGCACACAGTTTAAAACTTATGAACTGTTTATTTCTGGAATTTTCCATTTAATATTTTCAAATCATGGTTGACCACAGGTAACTGAAACTGTGGAAAGTCAAGCTGCAGATAAGAGGGAACTACTGTATAATTTTTTTATGCTTCCTTCTGAAACCACCTAACAATGAGGACTTTTAGGCATTCAAAATGAATACCCTATACCCACCAAGGTTTAAAAATACAGCATTATAGGTATGATTGAATCACTGTGTCATCCAGATCTCATTCCCCTCCACCCCTACCCAAAGATCACTTCCTCCAACTTTGTGCTTTTATACTTGTATTTTGTATAATGTATGGATAAGCAATATATTATTACTTTGCAATCTTTTAAACTTTACTTAAATAGTATCATACCAAATGTATCCTTCTGTAACTTGTTTAACTTAATACTGTTTTTTGAGATTTATGCCTATTGATATAATTGCTTTAGTGTTTGATTCGTTTTCATTTTCACTTCTCATTATATTCCATTGTCTAAATAGGTAATATTTTACTTATTTTTCTCCTGTTGATAGACATTTAGGTTGTTTCCAATGTTTTGCACTCCAAACGATTCTGCAATAAAGATTTGGGTATGAGTTCTTGCACACATGTGCCAAGTACGACTCTCAAGCCATGACCATGTGAGTACAAAAATTCAGAGTAAACATTTAGAAAACTTTGTAGCAATTTGACATTGCTGTGACATCTTTATCATCTTTATCTTTTTGAAATATCATAAAAGTCAGTCCACAAGAGATTGAAAATTTGCAAATTGGTCCTTCACTGCAGATAGTTTGAGAAGCACAGCTCTAGGGAATAACGTAGAATAACTGCTGGGTTGTAAGATGTTAGAGCATCTCCCACCTCACAGATACCACTGAGCTGCTCTCTGCAGGAACTGCACCAATTTACACACTCACCTGCAGCATTTGAGAATCTCCATTGCTCCACATCCACGTCAACTCTTGAAAATGTCAAACATTTAAACTGGGGATTTGGCCTTTTCATTGCACTCTGGTTGGTACTGTTTGAATTTTCACCTAAGGGCTAAAGCTTGGGTACCTACCTTTCCCCAGAGATCCAACACCATGGCCACTTCTCCTGACAGTGCCAATCAGGGAGTTGAAAGCAACCTCCTTGGCATTGAGGTGGAGGAGCTGGCTGGCCTCCACAAAGCGCCTTGTGATGTCCAGGGGGTTGGCACCTACTAAAGGAATAATGAAAGCAACTCGTTTACGTCCCCAGATGGGGCTAATGCTTCCAGAAAAGGACCTCCATAAATGGCCCAGGAAATAAAGGTAGAGTGGAGAGCTATATCTAGGATAAACAAGTGTGAGGAGACTCCTAATGGAAGGGTCTCAAGCTCTCAAAACCTGTCAGGTGGCATGTTACTTCCTGTCCCCTTGCCTTTCTCTCTTCCATACCCATAGACCTGGGTATCGCTGCTGTTGGTATTTAAAATAATGCAGCATTTAGAAGGTTTAATTACTGATGTGGCTCTAGATCCTGGCATTGATTTTGGGATGGCACTCTTACCATGGATGGACCCCAGCTCTCATAACTCTCCCTGATTCTGGTTCTACTGGGCTCTCTCTGTATTGCCACCCACCAATCGTCCCTCCTTACTGGCAGCTCCACATGCCTCCTCCTCCTTGATGTCACCTCTCTCCACCTCTGCATCATTTCCACAAATTCCACCCATCAGTATCTCTGACCTCACACTGTTCTCCATGGCCAACCTACCAGTCTTGGCTCTACAAAGTTGGGGGAATGGGAAGAAAAAGTGGACAGCAGGGAGGGGTGAGAGGATGATTCTTGGGGGTGATTGTGGAAGGAGTTCAATTCCTACAGCAGATCCACGGTGGCCACCTGTTTCCAGCACATCCTTATATACCTGTTTGGGGCGGGTACGGTAGACACACATACATCGGTCCAGACTGACAATTCCAGGCCCAGAAAAAAATGGAGAAGAATGTGACAAGCCAGCCTTACCAGACACAGACTCCACCATGGCCTTCATCTTCAGGGTGAGTAGCTCAGTTAGCAAGTGGATGGACTGCTGCTGGAACCTGTGCAGGGTCCCCTGGGTGGAGCGTAGCTGACGGCCACGGGTGTGAGGGCGAGTGGTGAGCCTGACTGGCCCACTGGATGTAGATAGCGCCGGTGGTGGTACTGGTGGTGGAGGTGGCTTCTTCTGGATAGGGACCGGCACAGGGATTGATTCCACAGGCACCAAGGGCGGGGTCCCAATGCTGATCTCCAGGCCCGGGATGTCAGATGGGGTAGGCACCATGGGGTCAGAGATGAGCTCCTCCCAAGTGAACTCAAAGATGTTTCTGATGCCCTTAGGTACAGCAATGCCTGAGTTCCGGCACATGATGAGTAATTTGGAGATGTGGGCCAGCAGCTTAGGGGCTGTGGCTGAGTACTGCAGGTACAGTTCTCGGTTACTCTTGACGTCGTTCATGTTGCTAGAATATGCATACTGCTAGGTAATGCTGTCTATCTCGGACAAGAGGGACCTTTGGCTGTAAAGAGTCAGAGCACTCTGAGAGGTGAATGAGAACAGAAGTTCTTAGCTAAGGCGAAGGCTTGGAGACAGACAGAATGGAATTGCTGAAATGGCCCTTACAGGTCATTGAGCCAGCGGGTCCTATCCAGGAAGGATGATAATTGGTCACTCCCTCCACAGTAGGGCAAAGGGATGCCCCTCCTCCCTTTTTTCCCCAGAGAAACCTCAGATAGACCCACATTAGTGAGTCACTTTGGGGAGGGTCTGGGGATGAGCAAGTTCCAGAAATGGTTCCTGGGAGTCATACAAACCGAGTTCCTATGGAGGGACTCCAAGGGCTGGAGGAATGGAAAAGATGGGGAAAGGAGAAAGGTTCCATCATACCTTTTGTAGTTAGAGATCTGAGGGTAGAAGATCTTCTTGGGGTCTATTAATAAAAACCTGCAAAAACAAAAAGATATTTCATCAGCTCTCTCTGGAGGAAGGTGATAAGCTTCCTGGTTGGGTAACTCCAAGTTGCAATGCAAGGATGGACATAGAATTATTCAACATGTACATCCCAGGGCAGACAGGAAAGGATGAGGAAAATGAGCTTTCTTAATTCAATGACTAATATCATTTGCCACATTTCATAAAACTGAAGATTTTATGTAATTAATGCGCCATCTTACAAGAAAAATATCAATGTAAGTACCACTGTAAGACATATCAATTTCAGAGATGTTAATGGGAAAAAATGTATGCCTTAAAATCAGCAAACTACAGTAGTATTTTTCCACTTTAATTAAACTTCTTGAGAGCTCTGAGTGCTCATCAAGTGGGCATATGTGGCTGTGAGGTTAGCAGATAAGTGTACTCTTGTCTGGGTCAGCTGAACACCATTAGATGCTACTAGGTAGTTTTTACCCTAACATTCTTCTAAATTGTGTTTTATTTTTATCTTCTTACTTTATACCAAAAATAGACCACTGGTTGAAGAATGGGAGTTTGAAGAACAATTTGATGAACACAAAATTGGCTAGAAAAAATCTGCAAATAAACCTCTAGGGTTTTGTAATCAGATCTGAAAGTTTCATTCATCTGATCAAAATAAACCCCATAAGGATATGCCATTGTCCATATATCAATCTAAAATACATTAATAAAAATATAAAGTCACTTTTTGATCTTATACTACACAAAAATAATTTAATTTCTGAGAGGTTTTGTGAGAATATGATCCTCTATAAGAGAGGCTCAAGAATCAGGACACAATACTCTCAACAGTAAAAGTAAATTGAAAAAAAGAAAAGAATCAGAACACATAGGAAAGGTTGATCTAGGGGAAGCTGAGAGGAGAAGAGGGTGCCCCCCAACTCTGATCACCTTTGCCAGCATTTCCATGCAGTGTCAGTGTGTGGCCCCTGTTGTCTGACTTAAATGACTCATGAGCACATTTGCAAGTAATGGTGGCCCTTAGAGCAGAAGGGCCGCTGGCTGGTGCCTTCTGACAATTCTTGTTACCACCGCTTTCCAATCATCAATTCTACTACCTTCAGCCTGACAATTTCTCTCACCAAACAATCCTCATTCTTTCGCTTTTCAAACCATGTCCTCTGAAGCCACCACAAGTTCACCATTCCAGGACCACCCCCCTGGCGCCATCAGTGTTTACAGAGCAGGTTCACACCATGATCTGGTGCAACCACCCTGGGGTAAGAAAGTTATTATCTCTGGTTTTACTGATGAGGAATCAGAGCTCTTAGTCAGGAGTCACCTATCCGCAGACTCCTGGCACAGAGGCCTTTCCAAGTGCAACACTACTTCCCCATGGCCTTTGAGCTGCCTCTGCCCATATATCAGTAACAAATCTCCAAGAACAAGAGTCCCATAGAGCAAATCCTTCTGACATCCGGCTGACTTGCAGATAAAGTGGCTTCCTATGTCTATTTGCTGACCCCCTGGCATTTATTTCTTAGTTCTGGAGATTCCAAAAAATAGGTTCATTTTTTTAAATGGTCTATAGAACAAAGAAACCACTCAGAATCTCTGTCATCTGGGCAACCAGCCAGAGGATCTGACCCTGACCGTGCTGAGCTGATTTTTTTTTTTAAAGCCAGGACTCAGATGAAGACAAATAAAATCCTTGAAATGTTAACTGGTTTGATGAACCTCTCCCTACCCCCTACCAGTTCCTTTCCTTTGAGGTTAATTTTGAAGATATGTCTTATAGATAAAAGCTTGATTTTTACAACAGCTTTATTGAGATATAATTCACATATCATACAATTCAGTCTTTTAAAAGTGTACAATGGTTTTTAGTATATTCGAAGTTGTGCAACCAGTAGCACTATCTAATTTTAGAACATTTTCATCACCCCATAAAGAAACCCATTAGCGGTCACTCTCCATTCCTCTTATCCCCAGGCAACCACTAATCTAGTTTCTGTTTCTATAGATTTGCCTGTTCTGGACATTTCATATAAATGAAATCACATAACGTAGCCTTTTGTGACTGGTTTCTTTCACTTAGCATAATGTTTTTGAGGTTTATGTTATAGTAGGTATCAGTACTTCATTTTTAGTAGAATAATATCCCATTATACAGCTATACCACAATTTGTTGATCTAGTCATTATTTGATGGACATTTTGGTTGTTTCCACTTTTTAACTACGATTAGTGCTTCTCCGATCATTTATGTACAAGTTTTTGTGTGGGCAGATGTATTTATTCTCTTGGATATTTACCTAGGAGTAAAATTGCTGGGTCATAACTGTTTAACATTTTGAGGATCTGCCAGACTGGCTTCCAAAGTGGCTGCATCATTTTACAATCCCACCTTTAATGTATGAGGTTTCTAATTTCTCCATGTCTTTGTCAACACTTATTATGTCTTTTTTATTACAGTGCCATCCTAGAGGGTGTGAAGTGGTATCCCATTGTGGTTTTGATTTGCATTTCCCTAATGACTAGTGATGCTGAGCATCTTTTCAAGTGCTTTTGGCGAATTTATATTTTCTTTGGAGAAAAGTCTATTCAAATCTAAAAGCTGTTTCTTAAAAGAAATATTTTTAATTAAATGCACAAAAACCCTATATTTATTACCATATATTTTATCTCTTCAAAATTCCTCTAGAGGTGACGATGTGATTATATTCAGGCCTATGGGACAAAGGTGGGAGCTCTTGGGTAGGACTCTGAGAAATCCTTTTAAAGGAAGCTGCCTTCATGGAGACACTTTTTCTTTACCCACTGCCCTCATTCTTCTGGAATGGATGAGATGGCTGTAGCTCCAGCAGCCATTTGGAGCCATGGTGTTACCTTGAGGATGGAAGCCATACATTAAAGGTGGCCGAGCAGAGCAATAAAGCCTGCCTCCTGATAATATCGTGGCATCCCCACACCAGCACTTAGTGATCTACCTCCAAACTTGTTTCACATGAGAGAATAAACTCTAATCTCTTTAAGCCACTTTATTCAGATCTCTATGCTTGCAGTCACATGTCACTGTCAACTAGCCATGCTGGAATATCATCACTCCCTCCTTTCCAAGTATCCAACTTTTATTCTGTCATTCATTCATTTTTCCATCACTGAGACATGGGCCTTGCCCTGGAGTAGCTCGGTGTTTAACTGACAAAAGAGACTTACATAAGTGAAATGTATAATATATAGGGTCACACTGAAGATTGTCGTTAAAAGTTGAGTAAGAAGTTGCCAGGCAGATAGGAAGAAGGCATTCTTGGCAAAAGGAACAGTATGTACAAAGGAACAGAGACATTTAAAGCATGGTGGGTTCAGAGATTTACAAAACACACCTGTATGGGCGGGGTCACAGAGGTCTATAGGAGAGCACCAGATAAAGTAGGAAAAGTAGTCTAGAGTCAGATCATGAAGGGCCTTATATGTCGTGCTGAAGAATTTGCATTTGTTATATAATCAAATACTCAATACAAAAACTCAAATATATTGTCTTTGTTAGTTGTGTCCCATGTAGAAAGTTTCATCTTTGCAAATGGAAGGCAGGGGCCATGTCGCCTCTTCTTTTATAGTTTCCATGACACTAAGTACAGTCTGCCACATGCAAGAAAGTGAAAAATATTTGTGGCATTGAGGTCCAATGGGTAGTCTAAGAGATCTATGTAGATGGCTATAAGCAAAGTTTCAAGGCTTAACTCCCACAAAGAAATGAAAAAATGGTGTAAGAAGTTTATAAAGAAAGCATAAAAAAGATGAGCATTGGCCCAGCACCACTTTCATTCTATAATTTGCTGTCTCCTCTGTTCCAGGCTAGGAACTGAGCAGAGATGAGGGGAGAGGCACACACACCAGGCTACAATGACAAGTCAGAGTGTTCTCTGCAAGGCAGAATGGAAGCCTAGAGAAAGGAGTGTCACTGGGTGGGTAAGTGCTCAGGTTATGTAACCTGAGTCTGGCACTTTATCTGTGTAATGTCTTCAAGGGCCCTGTGTGGACACTGGTCTCTACTTCCCAGGACCATAAGGATTAACTGAGGAGATGCATGTAAAGGGTTGGCACAATGCCTAGCACAGAGTTAAGTGTTCAATGAATGTTAAGTAGAAAGAGGTAATTACTTGAAGTGGTTGAAGAAGGCTGAAAAATAGAAATGACAGAAACTTGTCCAGAAATAGCTGACTAGTGGACACAGAAAGGAAGAGCATTCCAAGCAACACGGACACTTGCTCAGGCTGGAGGCTTTAAATAGTCTGCAAGTTTGGGGAACTGCAAGTAACTAGATGATGCTACAGGTTAGGGTGGATGGGGAGGGCCACGTGGGAGGAGTGGACAGGAGACCCTGAGAGGAGCTTGTGTGAAATGCTGAGTCTGGGCTTCATCTTGTAGGTGATGGGAAACCCTAGGATGCAAGCAAAGGAGGCATCTGTATTTTCAGGGGCTCCTCCCAGGGGCTGGCAGTGTGGTGGAAATATGGGGTGGGGAGGAGTGTGTGAGATGTATAGTTGCTGGAGGGATTAGCCAAGAGCGGGGCTGCACCCACGACACCCTGATTTCCATCTACATTAAAAGGGATTTTCAGTCCTAGGTGCACACAGAAGGGTACTTAAAAGGCACAGACACAGCAAAATACCAGGGGGACAAAGTAGGACCCAAGCAGATCAGGGGTGAAAAGGGGAAAAATTCTGAACAGTCCTTGGGAAAACCAAGTACATCTGACTAGAACAAAGTTGAAGGGGAAATTTGGGTATAGATTTAAAAGGGCACACTTCCTTCCTTTTCATGGCACTGGTCCAAGAACACGTTTTTGGGTAGAAGTACATAAAGCTGTATAAAAACAAAATGAAACAGCTCCCTCGGGTTATCTGGTGCCAGCTTCCTTTGCTATTTTCTGTTTTCTGGTTCTCTCTAGTTTCAATCAGAAATGCTTTGATAAGGACAGTGAGCAGTCCAAATGGAACTGCATAACTGCAATCTATGACCAAGTAGGGCTTTAGGCTAGGACATGCATGAGACTAAGCCCTCACCTGATACATGCAAGAAGTGGAGATGGGACTGGAAAAATGAATAGATACTGTCTTCTCTACCGTTCAGTACATAAATGGTTTTGGATGGATGCTTGAATTCTCTTCACAAATGAGAAGAAAGAAGGGCAGAGCTATAGAGAGAAGAGGATCTAAGTGTAAGCAGTCAGAAAAGCAGCACATGTGATCAAGCTTAACCTAACCGCCTGCTACTGAGTATGGTTTACATAGGAGACTGGAACCGCATAGTCACCCCTCATCCTGGAGTGGAATTCTACCTCCACCCTCCGCCAGGGAGATTTACTGTGGCACCAAAGGCCCTTATTAAGACAGATCTCTTGGGAAGACCCATCAACAAACATAAAAATGATCATCCCTTTGACCCAGTGATCTCAGCTCTGAAACTAATGCCCAAGGGGACGGTTGAAACGGGAGAAAAGATGCTTGGGTAATGATCAATGTTGGTTAAACGAAACAAAAAGATGTTTATAGCTGCTTCATTCCTAATTGTGAAATGCAGCAACCAGCCAACAACCGAGGAAGTGTTTAACAATTATGTATATTAATTTGATGAACTATTAGCAATTAAAAATAACTGAACTAAAAAAAAAAATGGGCTCAATTTTAGAAATAATGTTATATGAAAGCAAAAAAACCCACAAAATACCCAAATGGTATGCTTACATTGATTACCTATCCCATTAAAACCTATGTAGATCATAATCGGAAGCAGAGATATAAAGCCTTATTTTTAAAAGTAAAAATTTTTAGAAAGAAGACAATAAAACATGGGTCCCCTACAAAGACAGCAGCACTGTTCTCGGACACACTTGTGATCTAGGAGAGCTGGGCTGAGAGCAGGGCCCATTCTACAGCGTACCCCAGGGAAAATCCTTAAAACCAGGCAAGCAGGGGAACTTTCAGAGTTAGGGAGAAAGTGGCAGTTATAAATGTAGTGGAGAAAACAGCTGTTTAAATTGAGGATAAGAGTATTTCTAACCACTCCCATCACTGGACAAACACACATACTAGGCATGAATATATAAATGCAGCCCAGGACTGAATGAGAAACACAGTAATAAGATCAATACTAGACCTGGATGACAGGTTTTTCACTAAAAAACACCCTGCTTCATTTGCTTACTTTGATTATCCAGTTTTCCTAGATCTACACCAATCACATAATTCTCTACTCCTCCCCCCGCCACTCCACCCTACCCCTCACACACATTAAGCTAGGTGTACACACCTATACTAATAAAATGCCTCACAAAGACAGCTAGCAAAGGCAGGTGGGAAGATCAGAGGAGTTTCATTTTTGCTCATGGTTTTCAGGAGGTCAATAAATTCTTTTCTTTATCATCACTTACCTTAGCCGTTTAGTTTTTTTTTACAGGAACTGCTTGACATGTAACGGACGTAGTTCAATTTACTGATTGAAAAAAATCTAAACATATATGGAGTGGCTACTCTATGTTGTATTAACTGCAAAAACCAGTACTCACACTGTTCCAAATTCTAAATTCTATTGCCTCATCTGTATGTCACAAGGTTAGTTGAAAACCACCCCCATGGCCTGCATCATGGCTTTAAGAAGAAATAAATTATACACAAGGCTTTGGCAAATGTATGGCTAAACAAAGCAAGAATCTCATGTATATGGATTTAAATTTTCTCCTTTGGGAATTTTGTAAGCAAACAAAATGATTTATTTAGCCAATTCAAACGAACTGTATCAAAACACACAAAGGCCTGAAGAAAAGATTAAAATGAAAACAAATAATTCAAAGCAATTTCTGACCCAAAACATTTCGCTTAGTTCTACAAAGACATGAATAAGGTGTGGTCATGTTTTCTGACAAGAGGTTTTACCACTACTTGCTCCCAAGATAAACACAGCCATAAGAATATCTTAAATGCTTCATGTACACTTGGAAGAAATTGTTTGTCTACCCTTTAGTTATTAATGGGAGGATCATGTGTGGTCAGACCCTAGAGGAGGGGTGGGGAGCGTCTGGGGTGGGAAATCATTTGGTCTCGCCCTGCCAAGGCCTCACCAAAGAGTAGTCCACCGTCACATCAGGGGCTAGTTAATTAAATGTTTGACCAAATACAGCAGACTAATTTGTAAGTTGATAATTTTATATGGCCCTTGAATGATGTTATAAATATCCACATGGCCCCTGGCAGGAAAAAAGTTCCCCACTCCTGCCCCAGAGCATGTAAAAACAGATCATTTAGAGTTATACTGTGCAGTACAGTAGCACTAGACCACGTCTTTTGAGTACCTGAAATACGGTTAATATGTCTAAGAAACTATATTTTCATTTTATTAATTTAAATTTAAAATGACACTTGATTCAGTTATTGGCAAACTTTTAAACATGGTTAAGTATGTTTGGAACAACTTAGATATGTGAATCTCCTCTTTCAACTGTATATTTTAGGAAATCTAAAGATCAAGTATTCCTGATGAAAATTTTTATAAGCAGATACACAGTGAATTTTGAAGACTTGGTATGAAAAGAAATATAGACTATCTCATTAATATTTTTATACATTGATTCAATGTTGAAATAAAAGTATATAATAAAATTAACTTTTTTAATGTGGTTACTGGAAAACTGAAAAAGACACAAGACTTACATATTCCTATTGGGCAAAGTGTGGATCTGAAGTCTAAGAATTCTAATGCCACCTGCTGGATGTACTCATACAAAACAGGCCCGTGAGAAATGCTAAAACAAACTATGTTAACACTTGAAGAACTCTGGGTCTGCAATGGAAGACAACGTAAGAACTGAGCTCACAGAACAGTTAGAGAGGGCACAGAGGAGTGATGGAAAAAATAAAATAAAATTTAAAAAAAAGGAATTGGAAATAGGTTAATACAGTTTCTGAAATCGTAGAGAAAATCTCACTTACACTTATTAGTTGACAGTGACCACACAGACTGCTTCGCTGTCTACCCAACGTACTCTGGGCAACAAAAGGTTACTTGGTGGCGTCTTCCATGACCACTGGCACCCATACTCATGGGCTCATTACTGCCTGACTCCACAATTTGCCTTGAGTCCTTCTGCTCTACCTTATATAAATACAGTCTTTCTCAGATTTGTCAACTGTTTTCCTTCTTCCCTTTTTTGTTTTTCTTATGATTCTAGGATAGCTAATAATTCTTTTTTTTTTTTTTTTTTAATATTCCAATTTTTCTTTTTCTCTCTTCTTTTGTCCTACAAGCTGATCCAGTTGGTTTTGTAGTTTTAGCTCTCACATTTAGGTCTTTGATCCACTTTGAGTTGGTCTTGTATATGGCATGAGGTACAGGTCCAAATTCATTATTTTGCATGTGGATAGTCAGTTGTCCCAGAATCGCCTGTTGAAAAAACTATTCTTTCCCCATTGGGTAGTTTTGGCACCGGTGTCAAAAATCAATTTACCATAAGTATATGGGTTTATTTCTGACTCTCAATTCTATTCCATTGATCTATAATGTTTATCCTTACATCAGTACCACATTGTTTTGATTTCTGTAACTTTGTAGAAAGCCTTAAAATCAGAAAGTGTGAGTCCTCCATTTTGTTCTTTTTCAAGTTTGTTTTGGATAGTCTGGGTCCCTTGCAATTCCATATAAATATTAGGATCAGCTTGTCAATTTCTATAAAAAAAGGCAGCCGAGTCAGTAGGTTTTAATGTATATTTGTCAAGAGGTATTTCCCTGATTAGGCTGACAGAATGACTATTAATAGGTCTAGCAATTTTGCTCAATATGGAGTCTAGAGGTTAAGTTCTCAGAAACTTTTGTCTAATACTGCTTGATACTGGAGTAACAAGACTGAGAGCACAAGGTGCTGGAGAAAGCATGAACCTGGAGCAAACCTAGCCTAAACTGTGTATAAGTCCTAGATATGCTATTTAGGTGCCACATGACCTTGTACAAGTCAATTGAGCCTCTCTGTGCTCCAATTTGCAATCTGTAATGAGAACGAGGGCCTTACATCAACACCACTGTGCTGTGGGAATAGAAAACATGTGCACCACAGAGCCCAGAGGAGAGTGGGTTCCTTTGGGCACTTGGAAGATCTGCTCTAGCACGTTCTTACAGGACTCACAGGGTTGGGAAATGGCCAACTCCATCCGCTTGTCTGCAGCTGCAAAGAGGATACTGAGTTGTCCTCTTGGAGATTAGATCACTTGCCTCCCACAGTGTCTTCTCATTTACCACTCTTTGACAGGCAAAAGTTCCTCCTGACAGATGCTCCATCCACTGATCTGGAAGCTGACCCCTCAGGAAAGACATCTATATGCTACCATTTGCAAAAGGAAAGAAATGGAGCCCTTAAATCTGAGTAAGTCATGGGAATAGGTATGAAAGATAGGATTACAAGCCCCTCGGTGTCAAATATTACTAAATAGAATATTTCTTCCTTACTGACAAATCCAACCTGTATCTTCTAGGGAAAGGACGGGAAAAGAAAGTTACAATTCAGTCCCTAAATTTAAGTCATTTTCTCTGCTCTGGGATAGGAAGACACCACCAACCATACAGACCTAAGTCAGAATGTATATTAACTTCATGTCACTTGTTTATAATATGATATCATATCATCCAGAGTTTCAAAAGTGACTGTGTGAGCTTGGGGCAGGCCGCTGGGGGCAGGAGTGGATGATGTATGTGAACAGCTGGGGTCATGGTTCTGACCAAGGTGCTGCCCTGCGTCACTCTGTGCAGGTGCAGGTCTGCTCCATGTCTGGCTACTGAAAGTACCAGTTCTCTTTTGACCCACAAAGTAATCCGACGGTGGGGCAAACTCAGGATCTCTTTCAGCCCGGAGATCTGACTGCCTCTTCGACCAGTACCCAAAGGAAAATTCTAGTAAAAATAAGAAAGAATATTATTAGAACTGATTATTGAATCAGATGAATTTTTATTGTTATTACATTTCAATCATTGTATGTATTTCTTAAAAGCCACCTCAAATTCTCTGGAAAGCAAAGAAAAAATTTATAGAAAATTTTGCATAACCCAGTGGAACCATACGTGAATCCAGGTTAACACACTGGCATGCAGACAATTTTAACTGAACATAGAAGAGCCTGCTAAAAACACAATACATTAAAATATCAAACCTTCATATGATTTTGAAAGCAGTTCCTGACAAATGACATTCCAAAGCTGCAAAACCACGAGGCAGTACAAATTTCAGAAAATATCCCCCAAGCGCTTCCCCCAAAAAAACACCTCATCCTTCGACATGATGCCTTGTGAATCCTGGTCCTTTGTAATTACTCTTCCTAGTGCTCCTATTTATAAACAGCTCTGTTTGGATATCAAGAAGAAATGAGTTCAAAGACATGGAGAATTCCTTAAGACTCAAAGGACCACCAAGACTCATCAGAATCATACTCGGATCAAGAGAGCCAGAAAAATTTCCTGTACAGGGCCCATTACTGGAAAGGTTTTTACACCTAGGAGCCCACCCTCCTTACCTTTTCCTCTGTCCCACTCCCGGACGTGTGGCACTCCGGGCCTGGTATCCTTCCTCTCCTGAACGATGACTTCTACTTTGCTACGCTGGGCAGCAATATGTGGAGTTGGGATGGCCTCTGGTTCTGGTGGTAAAGGCCCAATAACATCTCCATCTATTTTTTTGCAAGGGAATAAGACTTTATTATAACAAAGCTTAAAGCTACTTAATTTTTAAAAATATACTAATTATGGGAGTAGAAGTAATAAGCAGTATTTACTGAGCACCTACCATGCTCTAGGCAGGGGGATAAGTACTTTGTATATAATAGTTCATTTAATTATGTAACAACCCTAATAAAGCTAGTATTGGTATTCCCATTTTATCCCCATTTTGTAGATGAGAAAAATTAAGCTAAAAAGTGCTGCACAGGTCAAAAGTGACAGGAGCCAGGATGGATTTCAAGATATCTATATCCCCAGACCAACAATCAAAGGACCAGAAACCCCCTCAGTTACTTAACTAAAGTAAGGGTCTCAGAAAAAGCAAGGGAACTTAGGGTTATAAAGAGCTGGAGCCTGGTGAAAGGCCAAAAGCTATTCAGTTTTGGCCATATTTTAAAGAAAAACTGATGTTTTTAACACACTGTGGTGTGACACTTCACAACTTGTAGAAATAACATGTTCAGGAGTAGAGCAAAAATAAACAGCATGCAGAGCTTAATATGTTACAGGGAGCCAACAGTCATATGAAACTAAATGGACAATTTTCCAATTCATAAATGTTTCTGGTCTTCTTTCAAAGCTAAATTGAACTTGTGTTCAGAATTAGAAAATGGTCTTTGGCTTAGCACAAGGCTTCTGTGAGGGCTGGAGAGGCTTCTATATGCCCCTAGCATCCATACACCTCTTCTTTCTTTTGGGACCAGAATGCCCTGTTTCAGCTGGATATACAACACCTTGCTAGAGAGGGCAATCGCCAGCCTCCCTGCAGATGTGTGTGACTTGCATAGGCTGTGTGTGACTTCTGACGGTCATCCCCCCCAAAAAAGAAGCTGGTTCCCCTCCCCTCTTTGTTCCTTCTCCTGAGGCTGGATCATGAACAGGTACTGGGGAGCAAGCTTCAACTGTTCAGGTTAGAGCAACCCTCTAGGGAATGGCAGAAATAGCAAGACAAGAGGAAGCTGAAGACTGGGTGGCCATCTGAGGCAGAGCTACTACCTACCTGGACACCCATCACCTCTGAAATGTTAAAAGAGAGAAACAGACTTCCCTCTTGTTTGAGGCAGTCTATGTAGGGGTCTCTTTGCCATGGCAATTTAGACAAGACCACCATAACTCATATAGTGAACTACTTTGAATACAATACTTAACCATGTTTCCAAGTGTTTTAGCAGTCCTTTCATAAGCTGTCCATACTCATATTTATAACTTCTTTATTTAATTATCTGACTTTGTGAATATATTTCTTCTTTAAAATAAATTAATATATAATAATGAACAAACACTGTAGCCACAGCAAAAAATTAGTTTAAAACATGTATGTACACAACTAAACTAAGTGTGAGTTACTAAACCGTTCTATGAAGTGACTCAATGTCCTGTTAATTTCCTTATCTATAACCTAAAAATATTCCTTGGAGTATCATTCCACATCACTCTGGTTAGAAAAACTATTCCTGTCAGGTGTTTTCTTAATGGCTAATTTCTATATTGCCAGTCTTATTACTGAGACATCAATGGAACTAAAATTTTTCCTTTTAAAGTTTACTAACATGAGCTATGACATACCTTTATTTTCTTCCTCTGCTCCATCATCTTTTGATTTTTTCATCTTTTTTTGTCGCAGTTTGGCAAGTCTTGCTTCTAATATAGCCTTACGCTTCTCTTTTATGTTTTCTCGTTTTGTTCTCTGGTCTGTTGTCTGAAGAGAACAGAAAATTAGAAAATTATTTGCTTTAAGACAAATTCATAATATTTCTGTTTAATTTATTCTAAAAATAGACTGATTTTCATGCCACCTCTAAGAAGCTATCCTTGAGATCATCAAAATGAAGACTCATAAAGCACTCTTTTACACAGTCCCTCTGATGTTTTCTGAGGTTTAGTAAGCATTCAAAGAGCATCCTGGAAGGTTTAACATTCAAGAAAACCAATCAATTCTGTTCTACTCCTTAATCCCTCAAGCTACTTTCTATTTTCTTACCCAGGCCACTCCACAAGTATATTTGAAACAAAATTCAAAATTACACAGGTTACTTCTGAGCAGCTATAATCTTAAAAGTTTGAAACATCAAAATAATATAGCAATTAAAGTTATGAAATCTATAACTGCATTCTGAGTATCAATTTAAATTCCTAATTAATTTACTATATTTTTTTGCAGTATCATCTAACAAGAAATCAACTGCTCAAAGCCTTCTTTACATCAACTCTGAATTTAATTTGTACCTGTTCACGCAGCATCTCTAAAGTTTTCATTTGCTTATTTCTTAACTCTTTATCTCGGGCAAAGGCAAAATATCCAACACCAAGTTGCCGGGCCTCTGAAATATGTCAAAATTATAAAAGAGATTATAGATTTCCCTGATCAGTAAATTACATCCTACAAGAAATTTGGCAAAAAGAAATACAGTGATATTTGGCATGAGTTTTTTTTAAAAAGGCAGATAAGTAAAAAAGCAAGTTAGAAATAGTTTTCATCCTGTTTGCCAAATGATAAACATTAACAAAAATTCATTCATTTTCAGTCATAGGCTGTCTCCACTTCTCTTGGGGAACAAACTCTTGGATTAATAGACCCTCTGTTAAGAAGATATTCCCAATATGAGTATTTTTTAGGCTATGAAGTAAACAAAGAGGGTAGTTTCAATTTCAAAAGCAGAAATCTTTTATTTCTACATAAGAACTGCTGCTTTATGAATGAATACTTTCCTTTATGCTTGCCATTAGTTCACGATAAAAACATAATTTAAAAGCTGCAAGATGATTATACCATTTTCACGAATGTCTTCATAATGTATAGGCCCCATTGGCCTTTTAAGGGCCTCCCGTTCTTCTTCCTCCCATTGCTGGCGCTGAAGTTCTTTTCTCATGTCTTCAGATAGTAAGGTTTTTTCATTAGCAGGACTAACAAAACTAGTAGAAGGAAAGAGCAAAAACTATCTTTAGATAAGAGCTTTGAGAAGGCAATGCTTCAGTTCAGTAAGATGGATCATGGATAAGTAACTCTAATTCTCTAATTGATAAAGAAGACAGTTCCTTACAGAGAAACCCACTGGACGACTGGGAAATAGCAGAAAATATTTTCACCTTTTTAAGATCAGGCAGCCGACTTGTTACAATAGCATAATGGAATCTTGCCTGCACTCAAGACAAACCACTTTCCTTCCCACCCTCGTCCTGGGCTGAATAGAGGGAGGCAGCCCGGGCAGGGAGGAGAAGTACAGGCTCTCCTGGATGGCCGCCCGTGCGGGGCTGCGGAAGCTGCACACCACGTGGCCTGGCAGTGCCCGTGTTCTGTCAGGTGGCTTAGGGATTCTGCACTTCCTCCTTTGTGCCAAGCTCAGGCCCACCTGGAGGACTTAGACAAGGTGGACCTTCTCCCAACACTTTCCACACAAAAGTTGCTCTTGCTGAGAGGAATTTTATTCCCTGGGATGTTTTAGCAAGTTATCTCTTAGGTGTCTTAGGCCCCACTGAAAAAAAAATCCAGCTATAAGGCCCTTACTTCAAAATGCAAAGATGTATAAAGAATAAGTTAATAAGCTACTGCCTCCCTGCCCCCGCCCCCTTGCTGTAGGATAACCAAGTGTACATTCTTAAACACCTTTTTCCACTGAGGTTCGTTGGTTGGTTTGGTTTAGGCTTATTCTATATGTTACTCTGTAATTAGACATCCTTCCAAGTACAGGCATAGCTCGCTTTATTGAGTTCCACTTTATTGCACTTTGCAGGTATTGTGTTTTTTACAAATTGAAGGTTTGTGGCAACCAAGCACCAAGCAAGTCTATTGGTGTCATTTTTCCAACAGGCTCAGATGACAGTTGGTATTTTTTAGCAATAAAGTATTTTAAATTAAAGTATGTATACTATGTTTTTTACTCTGTTATTTTTTATTTTATTTTTGGGTGGTATTCCATACTTCTTTCCTCTGTTTCCTCTTTTTTTAAGTTATGTGTCCCAGTTTTGGGGTTTTTGTCTGTGGTTGTCATCAGGTTTATGAAAAAGAAAGTTGTATATATATAGTAGTTCTGTTTTTTCTTTTGAGTGCATCTGATCTCCTTATACTACTTTTTTTAGACATAATGCTATTGCATACTTACTAGACTATATTATAGTATAAACATAACTTATATGCACTGGGTAACCAAAAATTTTGTGTGACTTGTTTTATTGTGATACTTGCTTTATTGCGGTAATCTGGAACTTAACCCACAATATCTCCGTGGTGTGTCTGTAAACAGATATAGCTCTAACTCATCCCTTGTAGTAGCTACATGAGACGGATCATCCATTCAGGTTGTTCCCTGAGTGTGGATTATATGTATATGCGTATGCTAACCATGAATAAGTGCTTCAGCAAATATTCTTATACATTACATAAGATCTCCTTACTGGAGCACCAAAGATAACTGAATAAAGACAGCCTTGCCCACAAAACTATCCCTGTGTCTGCATTTCAGACCTAAGCAAAACTTTCCATATAACACACTTACAGCTTCCCCTGAAGATTTTTATCCATCTCCAGCAGATGTGGCAAATCCTTTTTCATGCAGCGCCGGGATCGTCCTAAAGAATCCACATAATCCACCCTGAAAATAAAAGTGAAAAGATGTGAATGAAGGCTTTGTACATGACATATGGTTCCCTAAGTTATTGAGTTGGTGCACAGTAAAAAATTAATGTAGGCCTCGCAACCAAGAAAACCCCTCAACCTAAGAGACCACTACCACTGATAAGAACATGCTTTTTAAAGACACATAATAAACACATTGCACCCTTTATTAAACCTTAGTTTTAGCAAATGTAGAAAATGATTGATCATGTATGTCTCTGATTTCAAAGATAAATACCCGTATAGATCCTTGCTGCAACATCTCAGAACTTACTTGAATCTGGTTTAGACAATTCCAAATAATTTATCAGCATTATAATAACTTTGCTTTATACCAGACTCTAAATTAATTTCTTTAGTCTTCCCAAATCTGACACTTTACTTTTTCCTTTGTTTCTTCTAATTGGTACAGTTCTCCCCAATGAATTGGAAATTTATTTCTTAATATAAATCACAGTATTTTGGAACTCTTTTTAATTAGGAGGAAGCGAACAACATACTTTTTGTGCCACAAAAACACCTCATCAGTAGGCCAGTCTGTTATCTTTTACCCCTAGTTCCTCTTTCCTAATCCTTGCCCAGACTAGAAAGTACTGTAGTTAGGGAAGCCAGGCAGAGAGCCAGGCAAGTGAAATACTTAGACTTTTCACAACAGGTATTATGGACGGATTTTCATGGAAAACATTTCATTTGCATTATAATGCAACAGACATTTAATTTTTTAAAAATTAGGGGCAAGGAATTTCCCACAGCGTTTAGTAAGGTGCTAAAAACACAGAAAGGGGCCAATACTGCTGGTGGACAACTTAGGTCAGATTCTCATGTATGGACTTGGCTTTTGTTAGCAATTTTTTTCCTCTCACACATGCTGATTCCAGCTGTCAGCCCATAATTTAAAAACTGAGCACTTGGGAATCCATTGCTATAGTCTGAAAGCTGATTACCACAAGATATAAAACCTCCAACTGCAAAAAGCAGTGTCTTTTTTTTCTTCTTTTCCTTTTTTTAAAAAAAAAATGGAGGAAGAAAACCATCTAGCCAGATGGTCTAAGTAATTATTTACAGTATTTTTGCAGAAACATTTTCCACCACCTGGAATTTAACTACTGAAAGAATTTTGCAAGCAGTTATAATTCTGGAGCCTAATTTAAAAACAAAAGGTCTCAGAACTGCTTGCAGTGTGTCTTCCTTCACTATATGGTGGCACGTGACACCTTCAATTGCCTTCCAAACTCTTCAAATCACTGACAAATTGCTTGTAATCTTACAGGTGTTAATAAGGAAAAGAAAAAGACACTAAACCTTCCAAAGGAGATGAGATTTCGGTTATGAAAAGCAATCATAGGCTATTCTGTTTTTGGAGAAGGCCTCCAACACGTACAGAGTCCATCAAAACAGAAGCAGCAAGACAGTAGTCAGCAACTGCTCTGTGTAATCAGTTACTGAGCAAGCTCTAGGGAAACAATTACTTGAGGTGCCAGAGTAACAGGAGAGCTCAGTCATGTCACTGTCAAAGAGCTCTGGGGGAAGCTAAGGCACATGCCCATGAAATGCTTAACTAACAACATGTTAGTTAAAAGTACCCAAGTTTTCCTCAATTTTTTTTCTTGTAATGAGGCCAGTTATGTCGATAATAAAGAAAAGCATGACCCAAAGGAGTGGGAAATATTTAAGTGCTACCAGAGTTCAGGTGAGGGAGAATCACTTGGAATGAAGCAGCACTGATAGAACAGACTGCATTGTATATGCTTCTCTCTTGGTTGCTTATATAGCAAGCATGCAGCCAGATAACCCACCCCAAATAAGTTTTTAGAAGGTAGGTGAGAACACACCTGTTCTATCTCAATGCGCATGTTTTATCTGGACTGATTTGGACACCCTCAGTAGTATGAAGAGGTGCAATCTCTGTGCTCCACAGTAGGGACTACTCTCTTCAGCTCATAAATGACTTCTGGCCACTGGGCCCAAGCTTCACAAAAGTCAACAAATGCTGCAAACAATCCTAAACAGTTCCTGACAAAGACCCCATGATGAGGATATTTGAGCCTTGAAGGGAAGATGGGTGGGCTCTGCACAGGTAGGACGGTGGGCAGGGAGGGTTAGTTACTCCCAGGACATTTTCATAGCATCAGTGAATCTCTACATAATTTTAAACGCTTATGAGCAAGTTCAAAATAATGTCTTAAGTAGAGAGTATCATCAGAATGGAATTTGCATTCTGGTCTCTTATTGACACATTGGTCTCTTTGTAAGGAAAAGACAAGATTGGTTTCCCCATTATTCAACTACATGTAGGTAAAATTCAGGACAATTTCAGTAATAAAGATTTACAAAAAGTCCGCTTATACTCCACAAACAGCAGTTTCTCGGGGATTCTAAAATATGCTTACTTCTTGAAGGAAGTTTAAGGCAAGCAATCAAGGGAAGTAGGCATTGCCATCACTGCTTTATAGGTGAGGAAAGTGAGCCTCAGATTGGTGAGGAACTTAATCAAGGTCACATTGCCAGGGAAAGGTAGAGCTAGTGTTGTCCAGGTCCAAGTCGACAAAGTCTTTATTACACTGCCAGAAAATGTCATAGCTAGAATAAGGCTTACTGGAAACAGAAATCAGCACTATAGACAAAAAAGTCTCCATGAAATCTGAATAAGGACATGGGTAGCAAAGGAACATGCTCCTGCCTAAACAACTCTTTTCCATCAACAAAACAGGTGTATTAATGCCCCCTGCCCCTGGCACAGTGCTTGGCACATGGCAAGAGCTCAGCCTTTATTTGTAATTATTCACTGGAGCTACTGTTTCCACATCTGTAAATCCAATTTTACTTAAAGTGGAGTCTCAAAAGAAAGAAAACTGAGGAAGGATACAGAGAAATGGTTTGATAACAACCACACAAAATCACTCTTAAAAAGTAAACACAAGCCTCACAATGTCAGTATGACCAAACCACATAACATTACCAACCATTCTTCACTGGGGTCCTGGGGAGGAGGTATATCTTTTTCAGAAAGATTTTCTTCATCATCATCTCTTTCTCCTGCATTTCTAGAATCTCTAGTGGCACCAAACGACTCCATTTCTCTGTGCCTGTCTATGATTTTCTGTGTGAAATCCACAAGGTACATATCTTCCACTTCTTCATCTAGGACATAAAAATCAATTGTCACATTCTTGATATCAAGAAGAAAAACACACATGGAATTGATATGAAGCAGTTACATTCATCGATGGCTTCGTGCTCCTGATGGTTCACTAGTCAATGACTCCACCCCATGGAACACTTACAAAACAGAGACACCTCGAGAACTGACAGGGAAGCTGTAAATAGGCTATTGGAAACTACAACATGCAAAAATATCTTTACAAAGCCTGAAGTTTTCCGCTGTCTTGTCAATACACTGAGTAAGCAATACTGTCTCAGGATGTAATTTTAAGATAACAAAACCATTTGATTTCAAGAGATTCATATAGCCAGTTACATAATACAGAAGGAGAGTGCATTTCTCATGTCGTCAGAACAGTAGACCTTGGTTGTTACAGATAATACACCTCTCTAATCAGGTGAGCTGTATCACTTAATCCTAATTCTATTGCTATGGTATGGTAAGTGTCTTAAGGGTCATAATATAGGTAAAACGTCATTTGAATTATTTTTGATCCAATGAACACCACTTTCAGACAAGACTTGTTGCCAGGATCTACGGGACATACAGAGATGTATGAGATACTATCCTCCTCAGGGCTTATGATCTACTCGAGCTAAAACATATACTGAAAAGTTAAATAGCAATGCACGACTTAACCCAGGATGTCTGATATACTCACAAATAATGTTTACATGAAGTTTCCCTATGTGGGATTTAAGATATAATCACTTGAGTCATTTTGTCTGAGATGGAACAGATATTAGGTTACTAGGTGCTGGTTTTATCCCACTGTATAGTGGAGAAGTAACTGAAGCTCCAAAACTTAATTTGCCCAAACATGCAAGCCCAATATGCCTATCAGGAGGTGGGCCTACGCTCTGGACAGAACCAAATCTCCATGTCTATAAGCATATTCTATATGAATCCTATATTAACAATACAAGTTAAAGCTTGAATCAAAATAGAAAAGACTTCAATTTTTTTTAATAAAGGCTTTCCCTAACTCACTCTCTCTCTTTATATATATATTAAAAGCCACAAAATACCTCAGATGGAGAAGAGATGTACTTCCCCAGAGCTGAGTTATAAGACACATATTATTGAGGACACCCGGTTAATGGCTAGCCTGCTGCTGCTTCAGGAAGAAGGCCAAGCCTCTCCTCATGGCCCCTAGCTTTGAGCGTGCCTGAGCTTCCCATGCCAATTCCCTGCCATGCAGGGAACGCGCCCCTGTTGTCTGAGAAGAGGGCAGCCCATGACTGGGGTCCAGCCTGTCTCCCGTTGCCCCGCTGCCCCCTTTCCCAGCCCCCTCAGGCTCAGCCAACTAGGCTGCCCTGCCAACTCTGGCCCTCTCCTCCCTCTGTTGATCTGCTCTCATCACTCTCCCACTTTCTGCAGAATCCCTTTCTCCAGCTACCCAAAGCCTCTGAGACTCCTATTAGAGCCTGTCTTCTTCCTAAATACTTCCATATATGCCTCCTTTGTAAACTGCTTTGCAAATGCTCTTGTACTATTGCTTAGCTATAGCTTGGATTTTCTTTCTCGGGGGAGGGGGGTATGAGGAAAGTGGTATCTCTTTTTATTATTATCATTTAAAAAGCAATTATAAATGCATCACAGAAAAAATATAGAGAAAAAGAGGGAAACAGGAAACAACTCTAGCACCCTGATATAACGATAATACCTCTCAGTTTTTTACACAGCTCTAATTATTCATAATTGTGGCCTATTTAGACCTTGTTTCCTAACTTTGCTTTGTTCCACTGATGACACCCCTCCTTGAGGGCAGAGGATCTGGTTTATATTGTACTTGCTTGTCCCCTCACAGCACCTAACACATGCCCAGCACCCACTGGGAAACTGGAAAACGATCACTGATTTTCTTGTCTCTGGTACAGAAAATATCGGTTTGATTTTTTAAATTTCTCCTTATGCTTACAGTTATTAACAAATAATGAAATACCGCAGAGCTGTATGAATTACAGAAAATAAAAGAAGTATAAATAAATAATTTTTATTTACCTATAAAGTCTCCTTTGGTCATTTTTTCATATAATTTAGCTTTTTCTTCCAATTTCTCCCTTGGAGAAAACAAAGCAAGTATTAGAAATGTCTTAACTGCCACCCCCGAAAAGACTGCTCCACCTTCGGCTTCATTGCTGTGATTTTTCCCAAGAGGTCCAACCTGATGACAAGGCAATCATAACTATAGCTGACTACCCCACCCTGAAGGGACCCTCAGACCCAACCACGTCTGCTTTGCCAAATGTAAGCTCTGTAAGAGCATGGCCCATGTTTCCCTTATTCATGACTGTATCCCTAAAACAATACCTAAACCATAGTAGGTACTCAATCAGTATCTGATGAATGAATAAATGAGTGAATTAAGATTCTAACTTAATTTAAATGGCAAATGCAACTTAAATACCCAAAAGAGAGAGAAAACTACCATTTAACCCAACAATTCTACTTCTGGGTATTTATCCAAAGAAAATGAAAGCACTGCCTGGCCGGCTTGGCTCAGTGGTTGAGGATCGACCTATGAACCAGGAGGTCATGATTCGATTCCCCGTCAGGGCATATGCCTGAGTTTCGGGCTTGGTCCCCAGTGGGGGGTGTGCAGGAGGCAGACAATCAATGATTCTCTCTCATCATTGATGGTTCTAACTCTCTCTCCCTCTCCCTTCCTCTCTCTGAAAGCAATAAAAGCATGTAAAAAATAAAAAATTAAGAAAATGAAAACACTAACTCAAAAGATATATGCACCCCTTTGTTTACTGCAGCATTGTTTACAATAGCCAAGACATGGAAACAACCTAAGTGTCCACTGATGAATAAATGCATAAAGAAAATCACACACATACACACACACACAGGGGAATACTATTCAGCCATAAAAAAAGAATATCTTTCCATTTGTGACAACACGGGTGGACCTTGAAGGCATTATGCTAAGTGAATTAAGTCAGGCAGAAAGGCAAATAACATATGGTCTCACTTACATGTGGACTCTAAAACAAAAACAAAATGACAAGTTCACAGATACAGAGAACAGACTGGTGGATGGTTGCCAGAATCAGGAGATTGGGGTGGGAGAAATAGGTGAAAGGGCTCAAAAGGTATAAACTTACAGTTATAAGATAAGTAAGTCCTGGGGATGTAATGTACAGCATGGTGATTACAGTTAATAATACTGTACTGTGTATTTGAAAATAGTTTAAAAAGTAAATCTTAAAAGTTCTCATCACAAGGAAAAAAATATAACTATGTATAGTAATGGATGCTAACTAGGCTCATCATTTTGCAATATATACAAATTGAATCATTATATCATACACCTGAAGTTAATCATGTCATATGTCAATTATTTCTCAAATATATACATATATATAATTTTTTAAAAGATTACGGCATCTTTCAACAAAATTAAAATTCTGAGAATATGTCCAGTAGTGAGAAAGCTATCTCAAAATCAATGTATCTTTTTTTTAAATACATTTTTTTATTGATTTCAAAAAGAGAGGAAGGGAGAGGGAGAGAGAGATAGAAACATCAGTGATGAGAGTCATTGATAGGGTGCCTCCTGCATGCCCCCTGCTGGGGATCAAGCCTGCAACCGGGGCATGTGTCCTGACCGGAATCGAACCAAGATCTCCTGGATCATAGGTCAATGCTAAACTGCTGAGCCATGCCAGCCAGGCAAAAATCAACATATCTTTAAGTAAAGTTTCATGTCAGTTGGGGACAGGTCAAATGCTGAGAAAAACAATCCCCAAAATGGGCTGATATGCTGACTTTTATTTTCAGACCCAAAAGGGCTGAGTAACATTAGCAACCACTATTTTCGACTGCAGAGTTTAATTATACAACCGATCCAAAAGCATATGTGGCAGTCTTAACAGACATTAAAACCTGGGATTCTGAGTCCAGGATAATAATACAAATAGGAGAGGAGCTCTTCTTTACAGGAGTATGCCAGCTAATAAATGGAATGAAAAAATAATAAAGATAGAATGATAGAATTAGAAAAATCATCATTTTGAAATCATCACTGTAATAACTGATAAGTGGCATGACTCATCAGTGATGTCAACACCACTACATGAAAATGTAATGTAGCACAGTCTCATAGTTTCCCTCCTTAGATAATTATTTATTACAAATGAGGAAGAGCACCTTTACAGTGGAAAAATCTAGCAGACTACCTTAACTAAGAGATCAAACTTATGACTACCAATAATGACTCAAACTGACAATATGGACCTCCTAACGTAATTCAATGGCAAGGACAAAGTATCACCTACATGGTAGTATTCTTATTAAAAGCAGTTTATGTGACTTATCAGATTTTGGGACCTTGTAGAAACAACTGTCTGGACTACTGAAAAAAGTCAGCACATAACAGACAACAAAAAGGCAAGGGAATTGTTTTAAATGAAAAGAGACCAGAGCGATATGACATGACAACTAAATGCAATGTGTAATCTCTGATTGAATCCTAGGTTAAATTTAAAAATACAACTTTAAAGGACATAATTATACTAGGATAATTGGTGAAATTTAAATATGGACCATATAATAAATAATACTATTTAAGGATGTCCTTGTTTTTGGGAGATATATGCCAAAATATTTGTAGGTCAAGTATCATGATGCTTAACAAAGTTTCTCTATACACACACGAGAGAGAGAATGTGGAAAGATGTTTATTTGTGAACTTAGGTGAAGAGTATTAGAATGTTCTTTATAGTAGTCTTCCAATTATTCTGTTAATTTGAAGTTTTTCATATTAAAAAGTTGGGGGGGGGGAATTTAGTTTCTAAATGCTAATGTCACATCGCCTAGCCCAGAATCACACTCCCATGCACTTCTTAAACACTTGCTGATAATCTTAGTGCCTAAAAGAAGTTCAAAGTGGGACTGTGTTTCATCTTTTAAACTGAGGCTATGTCTTACCTTATTCTAAGATTATAAATACATCTGCAAATTACATTATTTTTAAAGTATATTTTATATGTACAGAGTATTTGGCTAGAAGGATGATAAAAATTTAAATTGTAAATAAAAAAAGAGTAAAAGTTGAACTTTCATTTCTTTGCTTGGGTAGCCTAAACGGTAATTACATTGACCAGAGTTCAACTTTACCTTGCTTTGTCTAAAGTCTTCTGTTCTTCAATCTTCTGTTCTGCATCCTTCTCAGCTCGATTTGAAACTCCCGCATTCTGTTTGTTCCAGATACTTGGTTTCTGGAAAATAATTTAAAAAGACAAAACAGAACCACCAAATGACTGTAAAACATTTATACTTGTACATCAGAAGGAAAAAAAGAGACCATCAGATCTTATGAATCAATGGAGAGAACTAGATCTTCTGACAGCTAACTTATGTCATGCAATAAAGTGTACGTGGCAAAGCTGGAGCTGAAAAGAATTTCTTTATACAACTATACAGTGTTACTTCTTTATCTTTTATCTCCTGAATGATTCAAGACTGTAGTAAAAATGCATGTATTACAGATAATTAGTAATACAAATAATAGATAACATTACTTATAATATTGGATAACCATTTACAACCGTTAAAGACCCTGATATGTTTTGCTGTATTTCTATATTATCTAACTGTTTGTCTCGGTTTGGATTTATAATACATTATACCTAGATAATCTTCCACGAGAATATAATAAATTACTTATTAATAGCACGTACTTTTCCAAAAGAAGTGCTAAAGAATTAGAGCATTAAAATGTGCTTTTAAAGAATCTTACTATTTTCTATTTTAATAGTTAAGACATCCCATGAAGATGTTCAAATACAAGACAGGGATTTTCCCTTAATATTTTTATGTAGCAGATACCACAAACACTTTCAAAAAACCTAAGTATGGTATAATTCCCCATGTTTGGAATCAATGGAGATAATCAGATCTTATTTTTACCTTATTAGTTGTTTTCGGTTTTCCCAAAACTCCAGAATCTTTTAGAAGTTTTTCTTGTTTGAATTCTTCTTGTTTTCGAAAGAGTTCGGCCTTAAGGTCTACCAACTGGAATAAAACCAAGAAACAAACAAAAACATTTATTTAATTCTATGAGTGACTGGATTTCTAAGTTATTATAATTCTCAAAGCAAGGCTGCAAATTTCCATAAATGGACAAAAATGGATACAAAATTAAAAGTTTACATGTAGAATCCAGTACAAAATAAAACTAAGTCATATTTCATCCTCGCTCTGTTGGAAATGTACTTTTATTCTAACTTTCAACGTTCAAAGTCTTTCTTCTGGGCAAAGGGAGACTGATAAATCAAAGTAAATGAAGTCTACATCTTCTAGAGTCAGCTAACATTACTAAACACCTTTCTGACTGGCACTGTACTTGGCTTTTTCATACGGTATAATCTCATGTAATCATCACAACAATTTATTATTTCTACAGGGAAATGTCTTTGTTTAGCAACTATCTGAGTACCCAGTATGTGCCTGGCACTTAACGCTGAAGAGTAGGATACAAACATGAATCGAACATACTCCCGCCTCATGTGGAGCCTACAATCTAATAAGAAAGATAACTTATAATACCAGTAAGAAGTAATCAGTGCTGTAAGAATGGTAGAAAGTAGCATAAAAGTTCAGGTAAGGGAGCATTTCCTCCTGTCCAGAGTGATCAGAAGCAGCTTTGAGCTGAACCTTAAAAGATAGGCAGGTTTCAACAGCCAAACATGAAGTGGAATGAGTGAGTGGTAAGAATGCTTCCAAGTTTGTTTTAGTATGTATCAGAAACTCTAAGTTCAACTTAACCACAGGGTTCAAGAATAGGCCAGGGCAAGGGAAACAGGACAACTGAATGAGTACCCATGCCTATCCCTCAGCTGTATCAGTCACCACTGTCTACTGTGCGCAAGACGGCATAAGGGCAGTTTCCTTTTTAAGTATCCTGTACAGCTGCTTATACACATGGGCATTTGTAAATCAACTTACAGAGCCATGAATCATGGACTGAATTTTAAGGGAATTCAAAATGATTAAGTTCAATGATTTTTCTTTTGGAAGAAATAAATTTAAAAGTAGCCTTGGCAGGAGTAATGCAAAGGGCAGTTCATCCCAGGACCTAATATTCTAAATTGAATAAAACAAATAAAAACCTCTCGCCTTTTTTTCTAAGCTTTCTTAACCACATCAATTTTTCTAGCCACGCATTTTCCTTTTCTACAACTTATGAATTTTAAAAGGAAGATGCTCAGAAAACTGTCAGTTCCCAGATGGCATTCCTATTATGATCACTGCTAATTTTTTACGCTGTTGGGATAGGATAACTTTCATATTTGTATCTTTTTGCTTCTTAATCCTCAAACATAATAACTAGTACCAATTTTCACGGTTAGGTGAGGAAATGGGGTTCAAATGCTGGGACATTTAGACGCTTTCCTTATACTTCCCTTGCATCCTAATATTCTGCAGTAAATTCAAGATTAAATCAGGGGTTAGGCAATTTGCTCTGATATAACGGAAAAGGCAACCAAACTGAGCGAGCCAATTCTCTCACTAAGAATTCTGTGTGTAAGCTGGGGGCTGCCCCTTCACCCTTCTGAGCCTCCATTTCGTCATGTAGAAAAGGGGGACATGGCCAGCACCTACCTCCCAAAGCAGTTGGGAGGAGTCAATGAGAGCGCGTATGAAGTGCTGGCACAAATGAGTCCTCAGAACAAGTTTTCTTCCTAGGAGTGGCCAACTTTAAAAAAAACACGGCCCTGCCCGGCGTGGCTCAGCGGTTGAGCGTCGAATCCCAGGCGATCGGGGTTCGATTCCCGATCAGGGCACATGCCCGGGTTGCGGGCTCGATCAGTGACTCTCTCATCATTGATGTTTCTCTCTCTCTCTCCCCTTCCTTTCCTCTCTCTGATCAATAAAGATATATTAAAACAACAACAACAACAAAAAAACCCCACGGCTGACAGCCTGTGAGACCCGACAGCGCCGGACACCGCGTCACCCTGCGGGTGCACTGGCCACGGCTTGGTTCCCGGTCAGGGAGAATGTCACTCTGATGTTCCCGGAGGACCTTCCCGGGGTCTGGATCGGAGACCCAGGGCGGGGAACGTGTACGCACAGCCAGCGCAGGCCCGGGTCCTCCTCGCCCGGGGGAAGACCGCGCCGGCAGGAGGCCGGGGCTGGACGTCGCGGAGGGAGGCAGGGAGATTCCGGCCGGTGTCTGAGCCGGGGAAGCCCGGTACCGGCGCATGTCGGAGGAGAGAAAAAAGTTCAGGGTCCTGTAGGTAAGAAAGTTGGTCCGCGTTCCCGTCTGAGAAAAGCCAGGTCCGGTTCCTGTTTGGGGGGAGGGGGTCAGGTCTGGGTCCCCGAGTTAAGACACAAACTAGGCCAAGATTCTTAGCTGGTGGGGGTGGGGAAAAACTCGGAGCCCGTAGCATCACTATACCCGCACTCACCGAGGAGGCTGTGACGTCCAAAGGCTTTTTCCTCCGGTCCATGGTCAGGCCAGAGTGTCCCGGACCAAAAACAATCCTTCACAGGTCCCCGCAGAACTCTAACGCCCGCCTCCGGCGCAACCGGAAGTGTCTCTTAGGAGAGCGACGCTAAGTTTGCGACGCCGACGCCATCTTGAGAAGGTCGTGAAGTGATGCAAACGGGTTCGCCACCATTTTAAGGAGGTCGGGATGCCCAGGGTTGACGCTAACTGCTGAGGCCATCTTGAGGGCGAAAGATGGAAACGACTAGTAGGCGCCATATTGAGAAGGTCTCATAACTTCGAGCACGATGGACGCCATCTTGAGTGGGTCATTTAGTTGTGGAGGAAGGTGCTATCTTAGGGAGGAATGAACTCAAACGTCTTTCTAGAGAAAAGGAAGGTGAATAAGAACTGGAAAGATCTAAATACTATTTGAGGAGCTGCTGTATGCCAAGCACTGTCTGGTAATGTGCGGACGTCGATTTATTTAATTCTCACAAGAGTTATATAGGAATTATTATATTAATCTTAGTAGAAATAACAATAATAGCTAACATCGATATAATGCTTACTGTGTGCCACTGCACATACTTCAGCTTGTAAGACCATGAACTTTAGAAGCCAGCTTCCTGTTGGTCTTGCTCCTTCACCAGGTATAGGCTCTGTGACCTTGGGGAAGTTACTTAACTTCTCTGTGTCTCAGTCCCCCACATGAGAATGAAACCGTATTTACTTCATGGGGTTAATGAGGATTAAATTAGCTTCTCGAGAAAAATATTAATAATTGTGATAGGTTAATGACCCCTCCCCCCCAAGATATCCATCTTCTAATACCCAGAATTTGTGAATGTTATCTTATATAGCGAAAGGGTGCGATTAGATAAAAGACCTTGAGAGGAGGAGGTTATTTGGGTGGACCCAGTGTAATCGGAAGCATCCTTGTAAGAGGGAGGCAGGAGGGTCAGAGTCCCCGAGACAGATCAGAGGACGCTCCACTGTAGGCTTTGGAGAAGGAAGACAGGACCCCTGCTGAGGAATACAGGCGGGCTCTGGAAGCTGGGGGGGGGGGGGGGGGAACAAACTAATCCTCCTCTAGATGCTCCAGAAGGAAGGCAGCCGCACTGCTGACAACTGGATTTTAACCTTGGAAGGCTCGTTTCAGACTTTCCACCTCCAGAGCTCTAAAAGAATAAATCTGTGTTGTTTTAAACAGCTAAGTCTGCAGTAATATGTTACCGCAGCAATAGGAAACTGATACTACAAATGCTGATGATGGTAGCAAAGCATTACTACACGATACGCACACGTGTCACTCTCTTCGTGGATTGTCTCGTTTATATTCCTTGAAATGATCTTAGAGGTGGGAGCTATTATCTCCATTTTACACAGGAGAAAAATGAGGCCTACGAGGTTAATTGACCAGCCACGGGGCATTTGCCGGCTAAGGAGTGAAGGAACCTAGAGTCAAAGAATAACTCAGACATTGAGTTAATTGTCTGCACCCTATTTGCTGGTAAAGAGGAGAACCCGTATAGTTTGACTTCATCTAAAAAAGGCTAGAAGAGGATGTGCATAAAAGAAAGAGGGAAGTAGGGAGGAGGAAGGGCCGTAAAGAGATTGGAAATCATGAACTCTGGTTTCCTTGCGTAGCAGGCTGTTGGTCCTGAGGCCAGTCAGAGTATCTGGATCTTGGGTAGCTAGAAAGAAAGTGATTTTAGTTGTTTTTGGATGCCCCAGAAGACCTCGAGAGTTTTGTTTTCTCTGTATAATGCCTCTCAGTGTCCATGGTGTCATCTCCATGTTCATTAGGCAGGTTTGTACCATCACCCTGACCAGAAGTTCCCACTAGAGTGGCATCCAGCTGATTTTAATTACCTTTCAAGCCATTTGAATGACTAAGGAAAAGCCATTTATTCTCCTTTATTCTCCCCAACCCTCAAACACATCAAGGTCTGCAGAAGCATGGAAAGCTTAATCTTGGAATGACCAGAATGCCCTCCTGGCACCCCAGCGATTTTTCACCTATCCTGTTTCCTCAAATTCTCCTCTTCCTTTGATGCTTTCCAAGCATCTGGGTCTATTTGGAATTGCCTTCCTCTACCAAGTACAAAAATTGAGACCACAGCCCGTATGTTCTTTACCAGGCCACACTATCTTCCTAGGGTGTCGGTGCCTCATGCACAGACCTGGGTCTGTTCTGGAAGAAAGGAGAAGGCGGGGATAGACTAGTCTGGTGAAAAAGCACAGGATTGCCTCTGAGGAGACTGGGACCCAGTCCCAGCTGTGTCCCTCGAGTAACCTTGAGAACCTCATCCTGTTTGCTGAGCCTCAGTACTCATGCCTGGTTGCACACACAGGATGTTTGAGATAAAGAGTATGGAAATAATTTTCAAGCTGAAAAGTGCTGTGCATGCATCACTTGTGGGATACAGAAGTTTTGCTCAGCACCAGTTTTCTCGCAGCAGAAGGTGTGTGCTTGACAGTCTGTGGTATGATGCTGCATATTTTGCAGTGTTTTCAGCTCCAGTTTGTCTGCATCCCTGCTGGGTCCCAAGGTGGTGGGACTGGTGGGAGATCCCTTATCTTCCTTCTCATCTCTTATTGGATTTTAATCGTCAAATCTCCTAGGTGCTTTAAATAAAGGGAGAGAGAAGAGACCTTCAGAAACACACAGCAATTATTTCCCTGTGAGAATGGCCACCAAGCCATGCTTTGATTTTTAAAGGGGGCCCTGCAGTCATTGTCCAACATGAAGGCACATAGCAACATGATTACAGGCCTGTGCTGCTATTGTAATGCTTTAATCGGTGGTTCAAGTCAAAAGGTTTAATTTAGTCCTGGCCCTTTTTTGGCACATGAATGATTTTTCTACATATTCTTTTTCCTCAAAATAAAAATGCGTTTCTCCCCCATGCATCCAGCCTGCAGCACCTCAACCTTTGTTCAGTCTCCAGCACACTCTGAGAATAAATTACTCAGCAGTGGATGAATTAGCTGAGTCCAATGTGTGAAAAAAAGATTAGGTTGGACCTAAGTAAGGAAATGGGGTTCTAAGCATAAGCATGGGCACAGGATGAGGCATAAAGATACCGAGATTCTTTCCCTGGATGACAAAGAAGCTAACCTTTATTAGCATCAGGCACACAAATCTGTTATTGGCATTATCTTACTGAATCCCCACAGCAAGTTCAGGGATAAGTGCTATTATTATCCTTATTCTGTAGGTGAGGAAACTGAGACACAGAGACATTAAGTAACTTGTCCAAGGTCACACAGCTAGTCTTGGTCCCAGGATTTGAACCCAGGCAGCCTAGCTCCAGGGCCTCACACTGTCCTTCCTTGGTGGATCTGAGACTATATTAGCTTTGCATTCATTCACTTATTTATTCATTCATCCACCTATACTGGGGAAGGGGGCGGTTTTTATAGGAGCTGGCCCCAGAATATTTCTGTAGGAGAGAACTGTCATTAGGTCATTGAAGGCAGAAGGAATTGACTGCTTAAATGCCAGAGACCTGATGGTGCAGGCTGGGACTGGATAAAGATCATTTGGTGGCCTGGAACTTATTTGCAGCTGAGCTTGCAAATTTGGAGTAACAGGATGGTGCGTGGGGCTTTTCCTGCAGCCTGGAAGATTGGTGCTTAAGGCCACAAGAAGTGCTAAGAATTCTACAGCATCCAGAAAACTGCCAACCACTGGGGCCTGAGTGCTTCCCCAACCTCAACCCAGTGGCTTACTAAGAACAGGAGAAGATGCCTTACCATGTTCAAACCCACCCCAGCCCCACTGCAAATCAAGAGACAATTGGGAGGAGGCAGAGGAAGCCTGAAACCCAGTGAGGGGCTCCAAGGATGGGGCCCAGAGAACAAGTCAGGTGGGGAGATCCTTCAAAGAGCCTTGAAGGCCACAAATGGGGGAAAAGCAAGAAACAACAGAGGCTGAAGAAGCCAAAGGCTGTTGGCCCCTGAACCCTCCTTTTGGCCCTATGTTAGTTTCCTAGGGCCAAACTGTGTAGCTTAAAGCAACAGAAATTGTCTCTCTTCTAGAGGCTAGGAGTCCAAGGTCAAGGTGTCAGCAGGGCCATGCTCCCTCTACAGTCTGTATGGGAACCCTCCCTGCCTCTTCTTAGCTTCTGGTGGTTTGCCAGCAACCTTTGATGTCGCTCCAGTCCTCATCTTCACTTGGTCTTCTCCCTGTGTCTCTGTCTTCATATGGCCATTATCTTATAAGGACATTGGTTATATTGAATTAAGGGCCCACCCAACTCCAGTGTGACTTCGTCTAACTAGTTACATTGTAAGGACCTTATTTCCAAATAAGTTCACATTTTGGGATCCTGGGGCCAGGACAACACAGAGGAACACATTTCAACCCAGATCAGGCCCCAGCGCCAGTCTTGAAAAGGATCCCTATTGCAGACCTGCTTTGGGAAGCAAGTCACCCGGATCAGCCCACTCTCAAGTGGTGCTTTATGTATTTTAACTCACCTAATTTTCATAATAACCTAACCTGGCAGACACTGTTATCATCCCCACTTGACAGAAGAGAAAACTGAGGCTCAGGAAGGTTGGGTGCCCCCCCCGAGGCTGTGAGGGAACTCTCAGCCTCATACTCCTGCCTCTCCTAGGAGATGGGGCTCCTGCACCCGTCTCTCCCCTAGTTTGCCACTTTCTCTGCATCCAGCCTTCCAGTCCTCATCGTTCACACATCTAGAGATGGAAATAATCCAAGTTCCTTTGTGGCTCCAAGTCTGATATGAGACTACTTGAAAGAAAGAGGCCCCTGAGTCACATTCCTTTTCACAGACACTCATTGGTCCCAGGGCCTGGAGCATGAGCTATTTATTACAAATGCCTTGACGCCCACTTTCATATCCTGTATGGTCTAGATGGACACAGATAGAGACAGAGAGCAGGGAGGCGCCCACACGGAGGGGGGGGGGAGGCTGTAAATCCCACAAGAAGGACCATAATGATGTCTGCATCCCTCCTGTATCCTTTGAAGGAGAGGCAGGCTGCAGGGAAGCCTGACATTGGCCTGGGGACCTTGACTTTATCATGAGGGAGTTGGGGTCATGGTCATAAAGGTGTGGGGCAGAATAAGATCATCAAGAGGGAGAAACAGAAGCTGCCTGGAGAAACAAGGCTCTGTTCATGAGCACACCTTCTCCATCCTTCCATTCCAAGGAGCCTCCCCGCAACACCCAATGTCATCTTCTTCCTCCCCAAGAGTTCACCCTCAAAATGACAGCTCACAGGGAATCTACTATCTCCAAGCTTTTGTTCATGTATTCTATATTCAACACACACCTCTTAAGTGCCTGTTCTGCACTGGGAGTCGTGCCAGGCACTCTTGCATGTACTATCCTATTTCATCCTCATAGCAGCTTGGAGATAGACTCTTATGTCCATTTCACAGATGAGGAGATAAAGGCTTGGAGAGTGAAGGTGACTCACAGCTGGTGATGGTACTAGAATTCAATCTGGGGTGTCCAGCTGCAAAGACTCTGTTCTTTCCACCCATTATTCATTTACTCATTCATTTAACACATTTATTTTTGACCCTTGCACATGTGCCAGCTCTTGTACCTGAGATGCAGAAATAAACAAGATGGACATGGTGCGTCCTCATGTCCTCCCACAGCAGGGGGAAGACAGGCACACACGACCCACCGAAGTAACCAGCACATCACCTCATTGTGAATCATGATCATTGCTTTGAAAAGACAATGGCAATGTGGTGTGATGACAGGGAATTGTGAGGTGGTGGGAGGGGGATCTGACACACATTGCGTGATCAGGTCAGGTGTCTGAGCAGGTAACATTTAAACTACCTGAATAATTGGAAGAGCAGGGGGAAATGCATTTAAGGGAGGGAACAGCAAGTACAAAGGCCCTTAGGTCTGAAAGAAGACCAGAAAGAAGGCAAGGGTGACTGGAGCAAAATGAGTGACTGGGAAAAGGCAGGATGTGAGGGAGAAGAGGTCGGAAAGACCCAGCTCCTGCAGGGCCTGGTAGATCGAGGTAAGCATCTGGAATTTATCCTGGGTGTGATGGAAGTCACTGGAGGGTTTTTAGCAGAGCAATGACAAGTCTCTTCTCTCAAGATGCTTACATTTTAAAGCAGGGTTTTTAAACTGTTGACATTTTGGACCAAGTAATTCTTTTTTTTATGGGGGTTATCCTGAGCATTATGGGATGTTTAGCAGCATCCTTGGCCTTGACCCCTCAGATGGCAGTAACATCTCCTCACCCTACCCCACCCACAGTCCCTACAATGAAAATGTCTCCAGATATTACCAAATGCCCCCCTTTGAGAACCACTGACTTAACATATCAGAAGTTTATTTGGTGCTGTCACAAAGCCCAATGCACCTGGGCCGGGCTGGTGATCACCTGGGTGGCTCACCTCCCCACATGATTGAGGAATTGGGGCTTCGTCCATCAGGCAGCTCCACCATCTCAGAGCCCTTTGCTTGCACCTCACAAGCAGAGAAGAGAGAGAATGTGGATCCCACAGGACATCTTATGGCCAGGCCTGGATATATGCATGCCATTCCCACCCACAGCCCATTAGCCAGACCTCAATCCTCTAGCCCCAACCTAACTGCGGGGGGGGGGGGGGGGGGGGGGCCGGAAATGTGCTCTCCTTGAGCATCCAGGAGATGGAAATGGCTTTGGTGGCATAAAATACGGCCTCTGCACAATGAGCTGAGCTCACTGAATGTATTACATGACTCATTAAATGCTCATGACACCCAAGCAGGTATGTTAATTCCATTTTCCCAACACTTATCTGTAACATGGTCCAGTGGTCAGAGCAGGGACACCAGATCTCAGGTGAAGGCACCGAGGAGAAGACTCGGTGCAGGGTTCTCTGGACCACAGCATGAGGCTGACATGCATAGCAGTCAGCTGTGGTTTCTCACCAGCATCCCATCTATCTCCCTTTGCTAGCAAGAACCTGATTTTTGCTTGAGGAGGTAGCCTTGCATATCCTTGGTCCAAGTGAGGCTCCTGCCCAAGGTCAGCCCATGACCCAGGTCTGAGCCAATGAGTGTGGTGCATTCCTTGGACCACCAAGCCTGGCTCATGGTCTCCTCAGCCTGCCCAGTCAGAGCAAGTCTCAAGATTTTGCTTAGGATACCAGGACAGAGACTAACATTTTCTCAGCTGGCCTTGAACTGATGCTGCTGACAACCATCTTGTGACCATGAGGGAAAGTCTGTCTGAGAATGGAGCCAACTTGGAGAAAATGGGGAAGGAAGACAGAAAAAATCAGGTACAGATGATCTGTTTGAGCCCTTGTGTCTAACCTTTCTGAAAGTTCTATATAGCCCTGAACTATCTAATTACACAAACCAGTAAGTTCCTGTTTGCAACCAGAAAATTACTACGTAACATAATACATCTCCCCCTCAAGCCCAGAGATACCTGGGCACTGGGAAGGGAGTGAATCTGCAGAGAAGGCTTCTCTGGACCTGCAGCACACTGTCAGGCCACCTGGCTGCTGGGGAAAGAGATGGCCCACAGCCTGAGCCCAAAGCCAGAAAAGAATTGTAGAAGGAGGGAGTTGGGGCCACTCAGTGTTGAGACAAGCAGACCCACACACCTCAGCTGTCCCAAGGGAGTCACTGCAGCAGCATCCCCCATTTCATAGATAAGGAAACTGAGGCTCAAGGGCACACAGCCACAAAGGGGCAGAGTGGAGCCTGAAACCTCGGGCTCCTGCCTCCACATCTTGTACTCTAAAGGAATGGCGGCTCCTGAAAAGATGGAATCAGCTTGAAATGGTCTGGTGCTTAAGCTTGGAGGTGGTACATGGATGTTCACTATGTTATTTTTTTTCTCCACTTTGTCTGAAATCTTTTATAATTTTCTCAGAAGGAATGAAAAATAACTAACCTGTGTTTTTTGTTTCTTTGTTTTTTTAACACACCTTTATTGATTTCAGAGAGAGGAAGGGAGAGGGAGAGAGAGAAAGACAGAAACATCAATGATGAGAGAATCATTGACTGGCTGCCTCCTGCATGCCCTCGACTGGGGATTGAGCCCACAACCCGGGCATGTGCCCTGACCGGAATCGAACCACGATCTCCTGGATCCTAGGTCGACGCTCAATCGCTGAGCCACGCCTGGCTGGGCTAACCTGTGTTGCTTACCAAACTCCAGCCTCTGCATTTCCAGTCTCCATTATATTCTTCATGAGCATCTTTGTGAGATATTTGTGAAAATTCAGGGAAAGAGCAAGAAGAGTGAAGGGAAACAAAGAAGAAAACCCAGGCAAATGCTGGCCCAGCCGGCCCCATCCGCCTCGGCCGCCTCAGCGCCAAGGGCGAGGCCCCTGGCCCGCTCCACCATCAGTGGTCTGGGATGGCCCCGATATCAAACACCGAGGCCTGTTCTTCCCTAAAGAGTGGTTCCCAGCTTGGGAGAGCTGGGGTCAGTGCAGCCTCCGTCAGCCCCTGCGTGAGGCCTCTGGCCCACTTAGCCCTCACCCCTGTCCACCTGGCGGGGCCTGAGGCCTTTTCCAAGCGGCTGGATGTGCTGACAGATGACCGCCGCCTGGGAGCAGCCCCGACCAATGACCGAGGAGAGCTGGGGTACATGCCAGCTCCCTTCCCGTTCGGGTAGGTCAACTCTAAATCAGCTAGTCTCCGCAGCATTCCGCTCCAGTTGCCCACAGCGGTGTCCGCGTCCAAAGCTCTCTGCACTGGCTGCCTTCCCTTCTCTGTCTCCTGTGGGCACTCTCTCAGCGGTCACCCTGGGTACCCTCCCCTCCCATGTAAAATGCATCCACTCCAATCCTTGTCTCAGGGCCTGCCTCTGAGGAACCCAAAGCTAAGGCAGAGGGATATCTCCCTAAAGTCCCAAAGGTGATTCCAAGATCCTTCCTTCTCTGTCTTCCTGAATCGAGAACCCCTTCAGCAAACCATCAGAAGTACGAGAAGGTCAGCCTGCCTGGGATTAACCTTCAGCAATGTCACTGGCCAGCTGGGTTTCTTCAAATAAGCTACTT
This sequence comes from Miniopterus natalensis, assembly GCF_054644295.1. Classification (NCBI taxonomy): domain Eukaryota; kingdom Metazoa; phylum Chordata; class Mammalia; order Chiroptera; family Miniopteridae; genus Miniopterus; species Miniopterus natalensis. The sequence continues at coordinate 29,896,256 of NC_142095.1, read as the reverse complement.
ATGGTGTCTGGGCTTCATTTAGTTTTCTCACCCATCAAGGAGGGAACCCTCCTTCCTCAGCTTGTGAGGGTTCCACGAGAGACACATGGACTCACCCTATATGGACACAGACACTGAGCAAAAACTTTATTTGTGATTTTTAAAATGTCATATAGTTGTCAGATTCTGTTGTGATTTACTTGCTATGTAGGTCACATAGCAAGGAGATGCCTAAAAAGTACAATTTAATGGCTATGTATTAAACCCCCTCTTCCCTTGGGCTGAAGTGATGCTCTGGAACCATAAATTAGAAGGACCCTTGTTCCCTAATAGCTGGATGAGAGTCATGAAAGCAAATAATAATACAGTTGAAAAGTGCTCTAAGAGACACCTGTGGTAGACACTTTGGGGTTTTCATTGTCTGGCCCTCACGCAGCCACAGGTTCCAGGACCCTGATTTCCTTCCAAAAGCTGCCCTTTCCCACTCTAGTCCCTATGGCTCCAGAGGTGGCCGTGTAGCTCAGGCTGGGCCAGTCAGAGCTGTTGACCTGCTGGCCACAGTGATTGGTTCAAGGATCAACATGTGACCCAAGCCAGACCAATGACACTCGATTCTGGGATTTTGGCAGGACTGCTGAGAAAGTGAAGACTTTGGCTGAACTTAAACCTGGGAGGGTAAAGTGTGGAACTTCCAGGGGCTCCTGGGAGCTGCCAGAGAAAGAAGCCCACACAAAGGAAGGCAGAGTCAATCAACAGCTAGTAACAGAGTCCCAGTGGCTTAGTTTAACCCTTTGCCTCAGCTGTGTCCAAAGCCAGCTTTATCATCTGGACTTTTCCATTACATAAACCAATGAATCCTACTCACTCTTGCTTCCTAAGGCATCTACTACAACAGTCATGCCTGTGCAACGTCTGTACAAGACACAAAAGAGGCACGGGGCAAGAGGTCAGCCATTCAGAAAGGGTCTAGAAGACTTCTGAAGAAGTGGAGCTCTTACCTCAGTTTTGAGGGATGGATAGAAGGTTGTTTTTCAATGATCAAGGCAGGGAAGGGCATTTGAGGCAGAGGAAGTAACATGGCAAAGGCATGGAGGTGGTACCTGGGAGTCCTTCATACCTGGAGCATGGGGCATAAGAAAATGAGGCAAGGACGATAGAAGGGGTCAGATCATGGACAGTTGAATGCCAAGCTACAAGAATGGGTCTTTCTGCTGTGGAATGCCAGGGGGAGCAGAGGCCAGAGGCCTGTGTGTGGTAAGCAGAAGGGAGGGTGTATCAGGTCTCACTAAAGCTGTGAAGACTTAATGATTATCTCTTGTGGGAAGTACTCTGCTCCCAAGCAAATAGCTTCAGGGCTTAATATGCTAAGATTTTGGCTGGGAACACACCCAGTGAACATGAGCCAAGGATGAGGTCTGAGGTACCTGAATAAGCTAATTACCTGGCATTAGTCATCAGCAGCAGCAGCAGCATCACCTAAGCAGCTCTTAGACGTTGATGCCTTGGGCACCTCCTACTGCCTGACTCTTTAATCCTCTCCAGAGACCCCTGAGAACCAGAACTCATGCACTTGGGCAAAACTGCTAGCTGGGTTGACTAAGGCCACACAGCATGGAGTTGACCTCAGCTCCCACGACTCAGTGCGTGGTCTGCACCAGCACTGGCATCACCCAAGAACTTATCAGAAATACAGAATCCTAGGCTCCACCCCAGACCTACTGAGTCAGAATCTGCATTTTAACAAATACCCAGGTGATCCTTAAGCACATCAAAGTTTTAAAAGCACTGGGCTATGCACTGCTTTGAACTAGCCAAACAAAAGACAGAAGAAAAGTACCAAAATACTAACTGGTTGGGTTAAAATGAGGGAGTTATGAAGAGTTATCTTTTTATTTTCTGCATATCCATATCCCAAAATGTGGTTATATTACTTTCATAATGAAAGAAACAAAAAACACTTAAAATTTAAGAAAATCTGAAACACAAAATTACACAATGCTATAAAATTGGTAAATTATGAAATGGTTATTTGCATTTAAAAATAGGCCCCATTTTCAGTTATTATTACTTTTGGTTTTAATCCCCCCCCTCCCCCCTTTTAGGTAAAACAGGAAACTTCTGCATCAAAGCTAGAAGCAGAGGTGCTTTTGAAGGCAGGCTTGGGTCTTGCCCTCTTGTGAATGGCCAGTGCTGGGAAGGGCATCTTTCTGTCTGCAAAGAGAGCTTATTATAATATTGGTTGTATCAAAAGTAGAGATTTCTGTTAATTGAACTGGAAGACAACAAATGATTTAAGCATTCAGTGTGATTTGTGACTTGCCTTTTTGCCATTATGATGTCCCTTCATTAATCCCTTTTCTGCCTTCACAGGATGAAAGCTCCACCCCCTTCCTGAGCTCTCAAGATTTTCAAGCCTCAAAACTACTGATTTCAGACTTAACCCCTTCTCCTAGTTCACTCTTACTTGTCCTTCAGCACTCAGCATGAATGTCACTTCTCAGGGAAGCCTTCCAAGACCCATTAGTCCTATACTGGAGCTCTTGATTGCAAGTGGTGGAAAAACAAACTAAACTGACACAAGCCAAAAAAGGGTGACTGTTGGTTCAGAGAACAGAAAATCCCAGGGTACAATGGCATCAGGTGTCGCTGGATCTAGGGTCTCAAATGACATAATTGGGAAACTGCCTACAACAAATTTCTCAGCCTTCCTCTGTGGGACTTCAGACTGAGGTAGGCTCTCCCAGGGACCTCCATGCTAGACCTCAATTTTTGACCCTCCAGTTTAGAAAATCCAACAGAAAGAGAGCTTCCTTTTCCCAATTGTCCCTATAAAAGTCCCAGAGTTGAATCTCATTGGCCAGACTTAGGTCACGTGTATATCTTTGACTAATCATTGAAGTGTCAGAAAGTGGAATGCTCTGATTGGCCAGAGTCATGCGCCTACCCGGGACTCATCCCCACTTGAATCACATGGACTGATTGGAAGGCAGAAATGGTTCCCCAAAGGAAAACTGAGAAAATGAGGGCAGAGGCTGAGTGGGCAATAACAATTGCAGTTTACAACGACCACCGTTGGAAGTTTTCATAGCATCTTGCAATTTGCCTTTGTAACATTTGCTGGCTTTTAAAAACTACATATTAATTTTGTCCAGCCAGAGTAGCTCAGTTGGTTGGGCATCGTTTTGTGCACAGAAACGTTGCTGGTTTGATTCCTGGTCAGGGCACGTACAGAAGGCAACCAACCGACGTTTCTCGTATTGATGTTTCTCTCTGCCTCTGTCTCTGTCTCTGTCTCTCTCTCCCTTCCTCTCTCTAAGCATGTCCTTGGGTGAGAATTAAAATAAATAAATAAATAAATAAATAATAAATAAATAAATAAATAAATAAATAATATTTTAAAACTATATATTAATTTGAATAGTTTCTTGATTAATGCCTGTCTTCCAACTTGACTGAAATGCTAAGGGCAAGGATTATGTGTGCTCACAGATTATGGTATTCACAATGCCCCATGCAGATTAGGTGTTCATTAAATATGTATTGAATGAATGGACTCATTCCAACTGCTTTAACCACAGCTATGTTTACTCATATTTGCCAGAGGCGATTCTAGAATGTTGGCAATCAAGCTCCCCATTGTGCATCAGATTTGGCCATAGACACAGCCAGAACCTCTGTCTTAGCTGTATTCTGGGACAATCTGTGTCAAAGAAATGCAGCTCTGCAGAACTGGGGATATCTGTGTCCAATAGCAACTAAAAACTGTTGTCAGATGGTATAACCCCTGGGAGGGGTTGGCAGCAGACAGGGTGAGGAGAGTGAGGAGATTTTGAATTCTGCTGCATTGTAGCACCTGACATCTGAAAGTTGACTATCTCAAGCCTCACAGCCTCCCTGTATGGTAATTACATTCATTTATTTCAAACAAGAAACTGGGGTTCAGAGTAGCCCACAAGGTCTGCCAGCTCATACCCAATAGAACTAGTACTGGAACCAGTTCTTGCCAGTACTTGATGTCTCCCAGACATCAGCTCTTTCTGTGTGACCTTTAGCAAGTCTCTTTACCTCTGGGAGCCTCAGTCTTCTCATCTATAAAATGGAGAGTGCCATAAGGTAATATGAACTCTTGTACACTATGTGGAAGTCCTTAGTATGTAGTGGACATTGTGTTCCCCTCCTTTTAGATGTTGCTTCAGCTAAGTTTTATATTTCAAGTGCCTCCCTAGCTGTAATTGGAAAAGAGATGTGAGCTAATGGGGACTACCAGGAGGTTCTTCTTTGGGTTCAACCAGAAAATGAAATTCACACCTGACCATAGGACACACTTGTCACCCATGACACAGTCCAAAGAACAGCCTGCCCGAGGGTAGCACCAGGCCTTTCCCATCCCTGGGAGTTCTCACAGCAGCTCAGGAGCTACTCATGTTTGATCCCAGGTGACAACTTAGGTTCAGGAGATGAGATCCTCATTAGGGAACTGTGGGTCTCAAAGACTCATGCTTTAGGAGCCAATGTCTCTGTAACAACAGCTCCATATGCAAAGCTTCCAGGGTGCCCAAAGGGACACACCCAGTCACAAGTCTTTGTACACGGGAAAGCTCAACAGTATGGTATTCCCAGTAGACACTTATAATTCATTCGTGGATCTTCCAGTCCAGATAAATTCACCAATCAAGAGTCATTTTTTAATGCAAGCAATATTGCTTTGCAAAACAATGGCATTCCACCTTCATCTGGTTTCTAGGGTTAACAGAGACAGTAAGTTAACCCAAGGTTTAATTTGTTCTTAAGAGGAGAGACAGGGTTTTGTTAATGCTTCATCCACAAATATTTACTGATGTTCCTCGCCATACATGTAAACACACACTCACTCACTCACTCACTCACTCACTCACTCACACAGAACTTTGAGTTTTAAAAGCCTAGACTTTTTGGTTTCAAATGCCAAGAATTTCAAAAGCTAACTTTTTAGTTTGAAACATTGAGTTCTGAGTTTCAAATGCTAGCAACTTTGAATTCCAAGAGGAAGTTTGATTAGCTTCAAATGCCATTTTGATTTTCCTGAGTCTGGCCTTTTGGGTTTCAAAAATTGAAGCTCCAAGTCAGAGCATAGGTTCATGTTCTAATCTATAGATTTGGGGGAAACAGATGAAGAACCAGGTGACTTGGGCCTCAGAATATTAAAGGCTTTTCTGGATTGAGGAAAGGAGTAGAAGAGGCAATGATAAGGCATGAGGTGAGTGGGGTCCAGATGAGGGGCGCAGGCTTGAGGGGTTCTGGCTGTCCTGAGCAGTACCCAGTGAGGACCATTGCTCAAGAAAGTAGCTGGAAGGACACCTCTGTGCCCTGAGGTGTCTCTTGGCTCTGACTTACCCTATATACACTTGCTCACTCCATCTGAGGTGGCGAATGTGCTTGGTGCCTGGTGAGGTGCCTGTGGCCTAGAGGGAAGCCTGTGACCTTGCATTTGGGAGGTTCTGAGCAGTGCCACAGGTGGCTTCCCCACCAGGTAGAGCAGTGGGGAAACCCAGCCCCACCATGCTGGAAGTTCACATCCCACAAAGATGAGAGCAGCTGAGGCCTGTTGCTGTTTGTGAAACGGGACATCCCAGTGAGGGACTGCTGATCCCAGTTTCCCTGTATGACCTGAGACAAGCTCATTGATTTATTCAACAAATGGTCTTACCTCTCTGAGCACAGGTTCTGGGGCTAGACTGCCTGGGATTCCCAGTTCTACTTCCTTGGGCAAATTATTTTATCTCTTTGTGCCTCAGTTTCCTCTCCTATAAAATGGGGACAAAGGAATAGCCACTTCTGGGGTCATTTTTTTTATCCTGACCCAAGAATATTTTTCCATTGCTTTTCAGAGAGAGTGGAAGGGAGAGAGAGATAGAGGGAGAAACATCGATGTGAGAGAGACACATTGATTGGTTGCCTCCTGCACGCACCCTGACTGGGGCCGGGGATGAGGCCTGCAACTGAGGTATGTGCCTTGGCTGGAATTGAACCCAGGACCCTTCAGTCTGCGGACAGATGCTCTAAGCACTGAGCAAAACAGGCTAGGCAGGGTTCATTTTGAAAATTAAAAGAATTTGTACACCTAAAGAATTCACAAAAGTGCTGTACCGCTAGTAAACACTACGCAGATGCTAGGTACTGTTATTACTACGTGTCAGACATTTGTCTATGCACCAGGGATACAAAAGTGAACAAACAAAGGATCAGCAGCCTCAGGGAGCTTATGTTCTAGTGAGGGAGACAGATAAAAACACACAAAACTAATATATTTTTTGAACAAAAGATAAAGCTCTCTAAGCATTGGCCCCTCTGGGGTAAATAATGACACCCACACGACTGGAAGTGTCTGGCACAGGCCTGGCATCTAGTCAGTGCTGAGGGTGCTCTCCTCACTGCTGCCCAGGTGACCCATGTGAACTGCCTCTTCCTTGTTGGAGAACCAGAAGCAATTGGAATTACAGATACGAAGGAAATTCCCAAAAGCACTGTTCCGCCAACCAGATGTTCCCATGCCATTTTCAAACAGATTAGTGTCCTAGCAACTGGAGATGAGGGGAAATGGTCTGTTTCTCTCCGGGAACAGGATGGACAAAAAAATATTTGTTTAAATTCAACCTCTGGGAAAGCACTATGGCAAGGAAGGCATTTGGTGATGAGAGTGTTCAGTTCAGGACACAGCCTTCAACACTGTCACCAGGTCACTGTCCTTCTTCAAGAGCCCTCAGTGACTCCCTATTGTCTTTCAGAGCAAATAGAATGAGACTTTAGATTTCTCTTGTTCCCTTGCAAGCCTCCCAGCCCCTCTCTTCCTGGTCATTCACTCAGAAACCTGGGGACTCTCCTTGACTCCTCCCTCACCCTCACATATGCAAACTATCGGCACATTCTGCTGACTGCCTCTGGAGCAGCTCTCCAGCCTGTTTCCTTTTGTATCAGCTATCCAGTAAAATAATACTGCTGCATAACAAACACATGTAGACCTCGGTGCACGCAATGCTAAGCATTTATTCATGTGCCTATGGACCTCTGTGCATATGACAATAAGCATTTATTCATGTGTCTAGGATCAGCTGGGGGTAGGCTAAGCAGCTCTGCTAATCTTGACTGGGTGCACTCATATGTTTGGGGGTTGCTGGATGGCCATGGGTCTAAGGCAACTTGGGCCTGGGGCAACTCCCCATGTCTCTCATCCTTTGCTAGGTCAGCCCAGTGGATGGTGATGACAAAGGAACTGGATGAGCATGTCCTAAGTGAACGGGCCAATTTTAGCCTCTGCTGGTGTCACTTCTGCTTACATCTCATTGATCAGAGCAAGTCATGTGGCCATTCCACACCTGGAAGCCCAAAGGAACTTCTAGAAATGTAAATCTGACATGTCTCTCCCCTGCTTAAACCTCTCCTTGGCTTCCTGTTGCTCTTTGAATGAAATCCAAACTTTATGGGGCTAAGGCTTTGCCATTTTTCTTAGCCTCATTCCTGACCACTGTCTACTTTCCTCTGCACCTTCTAGCTGCCGGAGCCCTCATTTAGCACCTAAGAATGGCTCAGCTTGCTCCTCTCTGAGGGTTTCTGCACATGCTGTTCCCTGGACCCAGAACATTCTCCCTGCACCCTTCTCAGGACTGCCTTCTCTTTGCCACTTAAATTTCAGCTTAAATACCACCTCTTCTGAGGGGCCTTCTCTGATTATGCTCCTGAAGTTGATTCTACTTTGTCTCAGTCACAGCCTTTTTTTCTTCTTACCACTTATTATATCTCCTATATTTAAACAATGTTCTCCCATTTTCCTCCCTCTGTTCTTCCCATTAGAATGTAAGTTCCACAAGGACAGGAACCTTTGTCCCTTTTGTTAACCCTTTATGCCCTGCACCACCAACACATAGTAGATGGTTGCTATGGACTGAATTGTATCCCTCCAAAATTCATATGCTGAAGCCCTAACTCCAAGTGATGGTATTTGGAGGTAGAGTCTTTGGGAGGTAACTAGGTTTAGATAAGGTCATGAGGGTAGCCCCTCATAATGGGATTAGTGCCCTTATAAGAAGAGGAAGAGACAACAGACAGCTCCCTCCATGCGCAGAGAGAAGGTATTCGACTTTGCAGTGAGAAGGCAGCCATCTGCAAACCTAGGAGACAGTCCTCACCACACACTGACCCTGGTGGCACCTTGATCCTGGACTTGCAGTCTCCAAAATTGTGAGAAAATAAATTTTGATTATATAAGCCACCCAGTCTGTGGCATTTTGTTATCACAGCCCAAGCTGACAAAGACAATGGTCATGGTGGATGAAGGACCAAAGCATGAATTTCTCATTCTATACTCAATACCCTGTGCCTTTAAAGACACCAGGAGGGGGGGTGGGGTGGTAGGAAAAGAACAGCTAGGGTCCGGCGTTAGGCCTGTCCACTGGGGTGGGGGCCACAGAAAGGGTGGTGGCTCTGGGGTCTATATAGACACAATTCCCAGCTCAACATCCAGGTTAGCCAGGGTAGATGAGAGCCAGAAAGCACAGTAATTTCTGAACCCAAATCCAGCTCCAGGATATCCATTCCACACATTTTTATTGAGCACCTTGCTCTGGAGATGTATTCTGAATATTTTCTACTGACTTATCTTTCAATCCACAAATCCTCTCTTCAGATGTCCACAATGATCTGTCAGCCCATCTATTGGGTTCTTGATTTCAGTGATTGGATTTTTCTATTCATGAGTTTCTTGTTGGTTATTTCTTATAGATTCCAGTTCTCAGTTAAAATTCTGCATTTGTTAAATGTTCTTGAACATATAATCACAGTTCTTTCAAAGCCTGTGCCTGATAACACTAATATCTGAGTCACCTTTGGGTTCATTTCTATCAGGGTTTTTTTATTGTTGTTGTTCATTTTGGTTCTGTTTATTGGTGTGCCTGTTAAATTTTTTTTAAATTGAGTGTCAGATATTGTGCATGAAAAATTGACCAGGGTCTTCATGATATTACCTTCCTCCGGAGGAGACTTGCCCTTTCCTGAGACATAGCTAGAGTTAGGGTCTATCACCTTAATCTAATCAGGGTCTGCCTACTGAGTCAAGTCTGAACTGTAATTTTTATAAGTCTTGGTCTACCTGTGGTTCACCACCTAATTCTGGACTATAAACCTCCAGTGGTCCAAATAAAGCCTGAGACAGTTCCTAGAGCTTATCTTCCCTGCTGAACTTCAAACTTTAATTTTGTCTGTGAAGTTCTGTGAGATTGAAGAACACTCCATGCTGCTCTTCAGTTGCTTTCTGCTTTCTGAACGTTGAGGAAAAAGTTGGTACCGAGGGTCAGGCTTACTTTTCTGTGCCTCTTGTCTTTCCAGGATCTTCAAGTTTTGGTGGCTTTGCTAGCCCTGAACTTCAAATTTTGTCTCATCGGTCCCATGAGACTCCTTGGAGCTCATTTGACTTCTCCACCTCTTAACTGTGCCAAGAATCAGCCAATGACCCAAAAAGGGGAGAATGTTGGGCTCATCTCAATAAGCTTCCCTTCTGTCCAGGATCTTGATCCCTCAAGTTCTGGATGCCTGCGCAACCCCCTGATGCATTAGCTACATATGAAATGGGGCTATTAATATCTCCCCTTCTTATTGTTTTTTTAAGAGATCACGATTGGTTTAAACAACAAAAAAACTAACCATACAAATGTGAAAGGGCAAACAGAGATGGTTTTAGGCATTTCTGGCCACATTTCAAGTATGGGATCTTATTTAAAGACATATCTCTGGATATGTTTAGCCCAACCCCATGGACACTGACCTGGATTAAGGGTCAGGCAAGCAAGACAGTTTCCTTGTGCCCCAATCTTAGGACATAAAACATTCTGACAGATGTACCAAGATGGAGAAAATTACACATTCAGGACTCCTTGGAGGAGAGCCCTCCGTGGGTTGAACAAAATGATCCTTTAGTGAGCCGCTGTCCTGAAGGAATGGTGAGACCTCTGAGAGCATGCCCACCAAATGGTCTTCTAACCAAAGGGTAGGGCAGGAATCAACCTTTTGTTTTGCTGAGTAAGATGTGCAGTTTTGTGGCCAGAGCTGAACTGTAGATGTGGAAAGAAGCACTGATCCTGGCCCCACATGCTCTCCTCACTTTTCCCCATGCTGTGCTGGGCCTTTATCCTGAACAGCTGTGGCTGAATCAATATTTAGACAATAGATATTTCCATGCAACTCAAATGCTGGGCTGCCTGGGGCTTCCACCTGCAGTCTGGTCCAGACACTAGATGCTGCTGTTTCTAAAAGGGAGCTGGGGTACATTTCCTCCAATGCCCACTTGGTGGTGGAGTGAGAGGGGAGAATCTGGCTTCTAAGTTGGTTAGCTGATGTGAGGATGAAGGTAGACTCTGTTGTCAGAGAGCTTTCCACCCCAGAACGTGATGGCCCTCCTCTATCCTCTCTGGACCAGGCGGAGAGCCTCAGTCTTGAGGAAAGAGGGACATGAGAGGACCCTGGGTCCCAGTTCTTGCTCTGCCCCACATTACCCAGTGAGCTTGGATGAATCACTGTCCCCTTTCATCTGTACCTGTCAATAGCTGCAGAGTAAGGGGGTTGGACTGAGGTCCCCCAGCTCTAGGCACCTGGGATACCTTCCATCAAATTCCCCAGGCACCCTTACCTCCTCTCATTACAGCCATGCTGCAGAGTTGGGGATTATGATCCCCACTTCACAGATAGGTAAGTGAAGACTCAGAAAGGTACAGTTATCTGCCTGAGGTCATGCAGCAAAGAAGCTGTTTTCTGAGAATGTCAGCTGCAAGAGCAAGAATTTTGTCAAAGTGGCTGATATACCCCTGCCCAAAGTGCATGCAGTACCTCAGACATAGTAGGTGCTCAACAAATGCCTATTGAGTGAAGGAATGAAACGGTGGAGTTGGAAGCTGAACTTTGCTCTTTCCAATACTAAATGCCATTTTTAGGTCATCCAGTTAGAAATGTTTGGATTATTTTCTTGGAAGGGGAAGAGCATATAAAAATGTAGAATTCCAATTGTTTGATAGCAATAAGCAGGGAAGGAGTGAAGTAAAAGCTCAGGCTGATGGGAAGGCTGGTCCCAGACTCAGAGCTTGAAAAGAGAAGCAAGGTGTGAGGCGTTGTACAGGAGCTTGACCAGAGCACAAAGCCTTTTCTGGAGCCTGCTGGGATCCTGGGTAATTGCAGAGCGACTGTTAGTGTGTGACTACACAGCAAATTCCCCCAGAAGGCTGGTTTGTCCGGGGGGTGAGTACCTTCACATGGGGCTCTCTCACTTTTGTGGTCTCACACCCCTACCAGTAAAACAAGTTTGGAGCACATACCCCCAAATGTGTATATATTTATAAATTAAATATATGTACCACTGTTGATTATTAAATACCAGTATCTTGAATATTAGTAAAGTTATCTCTAGTTTTTAGATAATAAAAAGAAAGATAAGCAGTAATAGTTCCTTCCTGCCCCACAGTGATTTCTTCAATGCCCCCTGCCTTACCAGACTAGGTTGTGCATCCCCCCAACCTTCACCAAGACTGGCAGATTCTCAGCGAGTTCAGTCAGAGTCAAAACCAAGAAGGTTCTAGTGCACCAGCCCTGAACACCTGGAGCCAAACCTGAACACCTTCTCCCCAGAGGGAACTGGAGGCCTTGGTGTGGCCCAGGCCCTGCCACCCCTTGGTGAGCAACCGTGGCTGAGTTCTGTCCCTGAATTAGCTCTTGATTACTGCCTACGGCAGGGCTCACAGTCCTCCCCCCTCCCCCTGTTGCACAGGGACCCTCTCAGAGGCTGAAGGGCCAGGAGCCACCATGAACCAAGTGTGCTGGGTGGGCAGGCTGGGCCCTTGAGGAGGGGTGATGCCCTGGCCACCGCTGAGAAAGCAGAAGGCCAGGCAGGCCTTTGGGCTAGCTGGTCCTGCTTCCCTGACAGTCCCCCACCCCTGCAGCTACCTCAGGGTGCCTCTCCCATGTCTATGGTATTAATAGAACTAGTAACAGTAGCTAACACTTACATAGGCCCCAATATGAGCCAACACTAATGCTTTATACCAATTAACTCATTAACCCTCACAACATCTTTATCAGAGAGGTACGATGAGTAGCTCCATGCCCATTTTACAGATAAGAAAACTGAAGCATAGTTCAGAAACTCAACAGAAGCCAAGCAGTTTGGAGGTGGATTTGAGACCAGGCACCTGGTTCAGAATCTTCTGGGTTCGACACCACTCTGCCACCCCATCTCCTGTTACCATCCTCATTCACTTATTCACTTCTCCCCCAAGATTATTCCTCCTTTCTTTATTCTTCTAGTCACATCCTCCCATTCTTTCTCCCCTTATTACTACATTTCCCCCCTGTCCTATTACACTGCAAGGTGACTCACCTGGTGCCATCCTTACTACCATTTCCTTTAAATTACTCCCCAAATATTGCTCTTCTGTTGACACTTCCTCCCTTTACTCTTTCTACCATAGCTTAGCACTTCTTAGTACCACTTCTATCACTCCCCCAGTAGGCTATTTCTCCTCTGACTTCCTCCTCCCTATTTCCTTCTCTCTTCCCTCCACTTAATAGGACTTCCCCTGTTTCTCTTTCTCCACTGCCTTCCTCAAATATTTATTCTCTTCTGTGAGTGTCAAAAATACTTGCAAATTGTTTGACATTCCTTCCATGGAAGGTAGAGTCTGTGCCACCTCCCTGGAATTTGGGAGGCTTGTGGCTGCTTGCAGGATATCAGGAAGTGACCTCTGTGATTTTGGAGTCTAGGTCACAAAAGGGGATGCTGCTTCTGCCTTGTGCTGCTGAGCCCCATGTAAGCAGTTCAGATGCCCGGAGACACCATGCTGTGAGGAAGCCCAAGCCACAGGGAGAGGCCATTGGTGGGCTCTTGGGGAGACAGTCTCAGCTGAGCCCAGCTTTTGAGTCTTTCCAGCTCAGTGAATGAAGAAGTCTCCAGGCGATTCCAGCCCCGGGTCTTCCACTCTTCCAGGCTGGGGCCCAGAGATCACAGAGCTGAGATGCCCCTATGCCTTGCCTGAATTCCTGACCCAAAGAATTCCCAACCATAATAAAATGGTTGTTTTATGTCATTTAAGTTTTGAGTGGCCTGTTATGCAGCAGTGGGTAACTGGAACACTCCTCTCATGCACACTGTTTATCCTACTTGTATCACTGCTCCTCCTCTCCTGCCACTCGAGAGGTACTGGGCCTGCACCCTGCCCTCCTGACTGGCCTCCTCTGCTGGGGCCTCCTGACCTTGATGCTAGTATCTTTGCCTCTCCCATCAGAGATCCCAGTCTCTCATCCTCTGAGTAGTGGGCATCCTGGCTATGGAGACCACCAATCTGGCTGTAGACAGCAGTGATGCACAATTCTACTGCCTGGGGAGATTCACTCCCTTGTTAGGAGCTCACAGCCATTAAGACAAGTTCTGGCGTCAGCACTCTGCAGACTTGGGCCTACATCTTGATCTGTCCCTTTCTCAACCCCACCTTCTGGGTCTGTACCCTACTTACTGAAGTGATTAATAATTAAGGATTAATATAGGGCTTGAATGTGACCCACCTTAGGGTCTTAGGAGAATGAATAGGTGATAAGTATATCAGATGGACTGTGTGGGCAATGCTGTCTGGGGGTGCTTGGGTTCAAATGCCAGTTCTGCCAACACCTAGCTGTGTGACTTTGGGAAAGACACTTAACCTCTCTGAGCACCAGTGTCCTCATATGTAAAATGGGGCTAATTATACCAAGCTTAAAAAAGTAGTGGAGAATCTAAGGTGACATAAAAATCCTACCCTTAACTTACAAAGGAGGTGCTTCTGAAGGTCAAAGCTTAGGTGGCTTCATTGATAAGATCAAGATGCCTGGGATTCCATTCTTGAACTTCCTTGTGGGATACAAGCACCTGACTCCAGGGGTAACTAGAACATTGTATTTACTGGACCCTTTTTGGGACATTATGATGACCCCTAGTTTGCACATGGGGAATCTGAGGCTCAAAGAGATTTGCCCAAAGACACACAGCTAAAAACTGACAAAGCCAGGATCGAAGCACAGGCCACTTTCTTTCCTCCCAACACTCATGGAAGTAGAACATGCTCTGTGCTGGCCACTGTGTTCATATTTCACTCTGTTGTTGACTAGCAAGACTTTATTGGTGGGGGTGGGGGTGCAGGTCAGCCTATACTGAAGTATGAATGCTTTTTAATATTGTTGTAAAATTTTATTTAGTTAAAAGCTTTCTTCTTTTTGGATAGGTAATTTCCAGGGTTCCAAATTTCAAGAGACACAAAAAGGGGATTCAATGAAAAGCAAGTCTCTCCCATCTGCCTCCGGCCACATGATTTTCCTTCTGGAGGGGACCAGTCTTTCCACTGGAGATAATTCCCAGATACCTGAGCAAATATGAATGTAGATCCTTCCCTCATTTTTTTTCTGCACATTATAAACACTATTCTTTGTATTGCTCTCTTCCAAAGAATGCCCTCCCATTTTCTGGCTGCATAGTACTCCTTTGTCTGAATTACAACTTCCCCTTTTCCCATCTCATTCCCATGAGGAAGCAAATCTGACTTCGGAGGATAGGACCCCCACACCCTTCCCGGGGCTTTTCTTTCTCAGCCTCTGAGATCTGGTGGGCTCCATGGCTGCCAGGCAGAGGGAGGGGAACTCCCTCAGTGATTGGATGCAGGGGACAAAGCCCGCAGACAGAGGACCTCTTCCCCACTGGCCTTCACCTTTGCTGTGTGTACAAGGACAGACCCCCACCCTCTCTGAGTCGACTTTGCCAAGTCTGTAAGATACAACCTGAAGGCCTCCCTCCCAGGACAGGAGTGAGGCTTGCCTTCGAAAGAGTCCTTTGCCTCTTGCAGGCCTGAGGCAAGAGGGCACCCACTGATTCACTAATTCATTTATACACTCAGTTACTTATTTACATATTCCTTCACCTTTTATTTACTCATTAAGTTACTCGTCAGTTCACTGACTTATTCACTCACTCACTCATTCATTCATTCAGTTACTCATCCCACTCATCCTCCCACCGGCGTATGCACTCATTCACCATTCATTCTCGCGTTCACTGATTCACTCATTCATGGCTAATTGGTGGTGATTAGCGTTCTCAGGACGGGAGTTGGAGAGCTGGGGTGCGGAAGATTGGCGATGGTGTGCCAGGGGGCTGTTGGAGGTTAGTGATGGGGTCACACGGCTCAGGCGCCCTCGGTCCCTCTCTAGGCTCCCTCTCCGCTCCCGCCCGGGTCCTCCGCCCCGCCCCCCGCGCCCGGGAAAGTGCGCGCTCTCGGGGAGCGTCGCTGCTCAGCCTTCAGCTCGCGAGCCCAGCCGAGCGCCTGGCGGCCGCCCCCACACCCCCAACCTCCGCGGCCGCCCATGCCCGCGGCGCCCTGGGCCCGCGGCCCTCCCCAGCGCTGCGCTGCGCCTCCCGGCCCGGCGGGGGCGGGGCCGGGGCCGGGGCCCGGACCGGGCTGGCGACACCCGGCCGGGCCGCAGGGCGGCCGCCGGGATGCGGGGCTGGCGGAGGAACCTCGCGCTCTGCCTGCAGCGGCTGCCGGACGAAGGTAGGACGCGGAGGCTGTGCGGGCCGGTGAGCGGCGGCGCAGCGCGGGGCAGGGAGGGCGGACCCAGCGCCGAGCTGGCCAGGAGCGCGCAGGCGGGGGGCGCCCGGTGAGGGTCCCCGCGGGTGGCAAGGGCGGGCGGCCGCCTCGGAGGAGCGCAAGGGGAGCGCCCCCTAAGCCGGCAGCCTGAAGGGGTCATCGCAGGACACACGGCGCGGAGCGCAGCCTGGCCCGCGGGAAGCCTGCAGGGGAGCCTCACGGGGCGCGCGGAGCGGGGACCCGGGACGGGGCGACCTCCAGGGGCTGGAGCGCGGGCTCGGAACCCCCGAGGGCGCGTCCCCGGAGCGACCCGCGAGTCGGGTTCCTGGGGTGGGCCCCGGCCGGCGCGGCGACCACGTGTCTCCTCGCTCCCTGCGAGTTTGCTCGGGGTCGAAACGTGTGGGTGCTTTCAGCGCGGGGGTGAGGTGGGGGGGGGGGCTTTGGATCCCGGGGCTGCAGTCGCTGGGACCCAACTTTCCTTGCACGCCCGGGAGCACCCTCGCGCCGACCCCCGACTCTGCAGTTCCTCAAAGTTGCAAAGCGGCTGACTGCGGGTGGGGGGTGGGGGGCCGCTGGACTCGGCCGCACAGCCCCCCGCGGCCCGGGCCCTGCCGCAGCGCTGCGGCGCAGCCCCCTCGGCGGCCGCCGGCGGGGCTGTTCCACCCGGGACCTGTTGTCGGAACCGGTTGTGGTGGAGGGAGAAGGAAGGAGGACCGGCGCCCGGGTCCTGCCACAGCCGAGGAAAGTTCGGGTTCGGTGCTGAGAACTGTGAGTCCGGGCCGAGTGCGACGGGAAGGACGGCTGCCCACCCTCTGCTCACTTAGGGGGGCATAATGGCCGACCCAGCACTGTGCCCTGGCGCCTCACGTCTGCCTCTGTCTTTAACCTTCACAGCCACCCGCTTAGGAGGGCGCTGTTATTCTTTCCACTTTACAGGTGAGGATACTGAGCCTCAGAGAGAGGAAGCCTCTTGCCCAAGGTCACACAGCCAGTAGGTGGTAAAGCTGGGATGTGACCTGCAAGATTTTGGTGGTGTCCGGCCTCCCACCCTTACCTCCTTCCTGTCTGCCCCCCACATTGGGTCTGGCACAGTTCATGAGAAAGAATCCATTTCCAACCCAGACCAGAAGAAGCTCCTGTGTGGGGCTTTGGGGTGGGGGCTATTGAGACCTGGTCTCTGTCCCTCCTGTCCTGTCCCCAGGGCTAAGTCAGGTCTGTAACCCCTGCCCCCACTGTGGCCCTAGGTTCTGAGGGCCTGGAAACAGACCCTGTGGAGGGTCTTGCTTAGACCCCCATCAGGCCTTAGCTGATGCCCCAAGCCCCTGGCAGGCCTACAACTCTGCCCGGCCCAAGGGGGAGACTCTACATTCCTCCTCCCACTTGAGTTGGTGCTGATGGCAGAGCTTTAGGGCACAGAGGGTGCCCAGGTTTCCTTCCCTGGGGTTAAGGGAGGGTGCAGATGGATAGGGCTGCTAATAAGGAGGGGATCATGGAGGAGTGCCCTTACTCAGCTGAGCTGCCCCCAAGGAGTGGAGTAAATTAAGAAGGAAACCTTGCAGAGCCTTGTGCCCATCACCAACCTTCATTTTGAGCTTGGCTCTTCAGAAATCAGCCACAAGCATGCTCTGTGATCTTAGACAAGTCGTTGTCTCTCTCTCTCTCAGGCTCACTTTCTGTATCTGTAAGGGGAGGGCCTAACGCCTGTCCTGCAGGGTCTCTAGGGAGTTGCTCTCTAGCTCCTAATTATCCCCACCCCCCTGCATATGTTGTGTATGTGTGTGTATATGTGTGTGTGTATGTGTGTGGCATGGGTGAGGCATGTAGATGGTGTGCGTGTGAGGTGTGTGTGGAGGCACATGGGTGATGCATTTGAGATGCATGTGGGTGTGCACGAGGCTCACGTGGGACATGTATGAGGCATGTCAGTCTTGTGATACTGGCAGCTATTTTGCCTGCCGCTGGCCACATCTTTTGAGAGGAGGCCACTTCTCCCTCCCTCAAGGCCAGGAGGTACCTAGCATTTGAGTTTTCCATGGAAAATCTTACTTGAGATTGATCCTCGAGCTCATCGCTAAATCAGAGGGTGGCTGATGCATCTACCTTCACCAACAGGAAATTACTATTTTTAAAGGACAAACCCCTGGCTTTCTCTGGGCCACAGGAAAATTGGTTCCTGTGGGCTGGGTCTCAAATGAGAGGTTCTGGGATGTAGGTCCAGCTTGACGAGAGGCTCATGGTAGAAGGTCAGCCAAGCATAAGAGTGACAGAGATGAAGAAATAGGCCCATAAACCTGGCATCCTTAGAGGAGAGCTTCAGCCAGCAGAAGGGATGTTTTAAACAAGACCAGCTTATCTTCTTATTCTGTGGTTTAATTTAAGGTTCTGGGAAAAGAAGAGTGGGCTTGGAGACCAGACTCATGTCCCGAACTTAAAGCCCTCCTCTTGCCAGCTGTATGACCTTGGGCACACTAATTCATTCTTCTGAGCTTCAGTTTTTTTCACCTATAAAATGGGAAGGGTAGCCTTGAGGGGTGCTCTTGAAAAGTCAATGTGTTTTTTTGTTTGTTTGTTTTAATATTTTTTTATTGACTCAGAGTGAGGATGGGAGAAGGAGAGAGAGAGAGAGAAACATCAATGATGAGAGAGTCATCATTGATCAGCTGTGTCCTTCACACCCCTGACTGGGAATCGAACCGCGATCTCTTGGATCCAAGGTAGATACTAAACCCCTGAGCTATGCCAGACTGGGTGAAAAGTCAATGTTAACATACCCTAGCCTAGGGCCTGGCATATAGTAGGTGCTCAAGAAATACTAATCCTGCTCTTCTTTTCCTGATCTTTACATCCACTATAACTTCAGATTTGGGGAAATGATCTGGTGCATTGATCAGTGGAGAGCAGGACTGAGAGTGGATTTCTGGGTTATGAGTGGCCAGCTTGAGGCTCTTCACTCCTAGGGCTTGGGGATTCATGGTTGTGTCTATCATGTGGCTATTTGAATCCACCACCTGGCCTTGCCCAATGAGGTTGACCAAAAGCATGGTTATGTTTACCACACACTTAAAGAGCACATGTGTCAGGATCACTCTGCACAGTTTTTAGAACCTAATGTAGTACTCATGTCCCTTGGAGAGAGAGACATGCAGCCAGCCACTGAGATTGGAGAACTCTGTGATTCTAGCTTCATCATGCTTTTGAAACATACATGTGTGTATGGGTGTGTGTGTCTGTGTGTGTGACTTGTGTTCTAATGAACCTCCACTTTGACATTTATAGTTCTGTAGACAGCAACACTTCATTTTCTTCTATTCACTACAGTAAATGCTCCTGGAAGACCCCTCTCCCTGCCCCCAGGCATTTGCTGATCTCTGTACCAGAAGCCAGTCCTCAGCTTTGAGTTGCCCTTAGTCCCTCATATAACGAAAGTTCAAGGTGCCTGGTGCTTGGGGAATGCGAAGTTGGAAGCAGCAGCCAATTCCTATCAAGGAGGCTGCTCAGACGACGAGGGCACTGTGACCCAGTCGAGGTCAGATTTCTACCAGCGGAGTTTTCCCGTGGTGTGGCCTGATTAATTTTCCTCCTTATGCCAGTCTTTTCTTCTCTCTAATGGACTCTTGGAATGTTAGCCAGGAGGGTTAATAGAAGTCATCACGTTCAACCTTCTTATTAGAGAGATGGGGAAATACAGAAGCAGTGAGAAGGAAATGACTTTTTAGCCATTTAACAAATATTTATTGGGCTTTGTTCTGGGGGCTGGGGTTATGGCCATGAACAAGACAAAGGCCCTGCTGTAACAGAGTTTACATTCTGGGAGAGACAGAGAGAAATAAATAGCAATGGGATAGTTTCAGAGTCACAAGTGAGCTGAAGACAATACAGGAACATAGGGCAATGTAATGGAGAGTCCCAGGGGAGGCAACTTCTTTAGCTGAGTGGTCTAGGGTGACCAGGGAAGGCCTCTCTGAGAAGGTGACTTTAGAGCTGAGACTAAAGTGCAAGAATTTGCAGCTGTACCAAGAGCAGAAGGAAGGGCCATGAAGGCAGAGGGAGAGCAAGTACCAAGAAAAACCCTGGTATGTAGGGAATACCGTGAGGAGGACCAGTTTGACCTGTTGGAGGAAGAGAAAGGAGTGAGGGAGAGGGAAAGTGGTGAGCAATGAGGTTTGAGGAGCTATTTCAGCACACTGTGAGAAGTGTGGATTTTATTTTTATGGGAGCCATTGGAAGTCTTGATCAAGGACTTGAGCTGGCTCCAAAGACGAACAAGGTTTTGATCAATAGAGATGGCAGTGGGGAGAAGCATGCCAGGCAGAGGAATGGCATGAGTAAAGAAACGGAGGTGGGAAAGCTGTGGGAGATAAGGCTGACAGAGAGGCAGCAAACCAAAGGCACAGAATGCTGCCCCGGGGAGCTGTCCAGGGTGCTGGCAGGGGCTGGCGCGTCTCTGCAATTAATGGGTGTGTGTGTGTGTGTGTGTGTGTGTGTGTGTGTGTGTGTGTGTGTGTGTGTGTGTGTTGTGGTAGTGGTGGTGGTGGTGATGGTGGTGGTACCTAGCTAGCTGATGTGTCCCTGTGCTGGTTACCTAGGAGACAATGGGAAGACGATGGGGCAGGATCTGATTGGCTACTCACTTCCGCTGCTCATCTCTCTGTCAGAACTGCAGGCAGAGGTTACAAATGGTCCATGCGGGCATGCCAAGTGCCGGAAGGGGAGCTGTGAATGTTCACTGCCCCAAGTGCTGTGTGTGAGTATGTGTGGTTGCCAGGGCGTGCGTGTGCACGTCTTGAACAAAGCGGCAACAGCTGGAGCTAATGTGCTTCCTGCTGTGAAACATCTGCTCATTGCCTTAAATCAGGTAGTGGGCCCAGATAAATTTCAGGAGAACCAGCCAGACTTGAAAAAGGACCTTTTGTTTGCTTTTAATAGCTGCAGTGTCAACACTGGAGCTGATTTTAAATGCCTCCCTGTACCTCCAAAAATGCAAATAAACCTTTGAGTGATGGAAGTTATGTCCCATGATGCAGACTGTGATGGAGTATGCAGAATCCCCCCGCCCCCAAATCCCAACTGAGAAGGATGGCATAAGACTGTAGATCTGCTTTTTTCTCCCCTCTCCTTCTTTTAAAACAATAGTGTCTCTTTTTCTTCTACTTTGTGGGTAAAAAGACAAGGAATCTACACTTTAATTTTGCTTAGAAAGGGATGGGGAGATGAACCAAAACAATCTATCAAAGTGTTTCCTTTGTTGTTGACTTTCTAAAGCAGCAGCTCAGGTAGATTTGGAAAACAACAAAAACACAACAACAACAACAACCAAACAGCTCCAGGGCTGCAGAAGATTTAGCATTCTCACACTGCCTCCCCCTCCCCCAACACACAGACCCTCCTGACTCCCACTTTGTAGGGCTTGGCAGATGACACAGCTGGTGAGAAAGGAAACGAGGATTTCCCTGCTCCCACTCTTGGCTTCTCTTTTCTGGGCTTAAATTTAAATGTGCCGTATTTGAGGAACCTTCTTTCTCTTTTTTTTGTCATCCTAATAAGGATTTTTTTTCCCATTGGGAAAAAATCATATATGAAATTTTACCATCTCCCCATTTCCCATATCTCCCTCACCACTGGTCAGAGATACTATGTAAAACACACATCCTGGGGTGCTTTTCACCTGTTTACACATTACCCATTGTGCTCCGTTACTTACAGTAAGAGTCTTACACTTACCTGCCTAGTAGGGCAACCCAAGTGACCCAAAAGATGAATGAAGGAAGCCAAGGGCCTTCGCACTTGCTGTTCCCTCTGTTGGATTTATCTTCCACCTTTTATAGGGTGGGGCAAAAGTAGGTTTGCAGTTGTAAGTATGTGGAACGCAGAGTTTATTCTTGTATTATTATTTATTGTTGTATTATTTTCCATATGGACAACTGTAAACCTCCTTTTGCCCTGCCCTGTATGTATATGGTTCATTCTCTTCTTTTAGATCTCTGCAACTGTCTCCTCCTCAGAAAGGCCTTGCCTGACCACCCTATCTAAAATAGCAGTCCTTTAGCACCATAACTTTCTTTTTCTTCTCAGCACTTTTCACTGCCTGACTTTACATTATGTACCTTGTGTCATGTTTATTGCCTTTCTCCCTCACTAGTATGTAAATGCCATGAGGGTCATGACTGTGCCTATTTTACTTTCCACTGCATTCCCTGTAACAAGCACATTACCTGACACATAGCAGTTGCTGAATAAATAATTGTGAACTAAGGGAATGAAATGCACTTGGGGGAGGACGATGTTGAACCAGAAAGTAGGCTTTGTAGGAGCCCTGGCTCAGCTTGCCAGATCTTTGATTTTTCAAGAGAAGCTAAAAATCCAGAGTTTTACATACTATCTTCCTACTTTAAATGTTAAACATCAATTCAAACAAAGACTCTGAGTGCCAAGCCACACTCTCTTTGGAGCTGGAAGCCTCTGGTGGCCCAGGTCCTTCTCGATCTGGCTGCAGTAACCTTTCTTCCCTCCTTAATCACGCACAGATCGTGTTCTGCGCTACCTTTGAGCCCTTGCTCAGGCTGCTGCTTTTGCCTGGAGTGCCTCTCCCCCAACCTCTCCTTCACACAGCAAATTCTTATTTCCTCTAGTCCCACCCCAAGGCCAGGCCAAGGTGCAGCTTTTTTGTTGCCCCTCTCCCCCCAACATGGCAGAATTATCTCTCCCACATTGCATTTTGTACAATTGGTCTGTGCCTGGTTCATGTTTAGCGGCTCAGTTGATGCACATGGCAAGTAGTCTTAGTTGTCTTGATCTGATTTCTGGAGTTGCTGGAGGTGGGAGTGATGGTGGTCAGTGGTGTCAGCGGCTGAGGGCCCAGTGGGGAAGCTCCCAGACTCAGGTCTGAGAAACCAGGCAAGACACCAAGTCAGAGGCAGCATTAAAACAGCTTTTAGATCCACCCAATGTTTCCCCAGGAATATTCTTTCTATGTGATGCAAATCACTGTTCTCCCAGAAAGTAAGTCAAATGAATATTCTGCCTTGTAAGAGCTGGATTGGGGGGTAGACAGGAATGTTAGAAACCAGGCTCCTGAGCTGTCCTGGGTCCTGAGCTGTTCTGGGTTCAGATTCCAGTGACTAAGGGAAGGAAGAGAGGAAATCAAGCCCAGGTTGAATGGTTCCAAGCAGTGTGTGTGTGTGTGTGTGTGTGTGTGTGTGTGTGTGTGTGTGTGTGTGTGTGTGTGTGTGTGTATTGACGCTGGACTGAGTTCTGGCCTGTGGGGCATACCAGGCAAGGATATGACCAATGGAGCAGGTAATACTTAAGTCAGATGACAGCAGCATGATAGCTTCACGTCCTCAGTCTGGGAAGAGTATCTCAGCCAGGAGTCAGTACCACAAAAGTCTGGGACCAGAATTCTAAAGGAGGGGGTCAAGCAGGAAACTAGACTACAGATGGAGAAATGGAGGCAGCAGCCCCATCCTTTGTGCTAGACCCACTGAGAGTTGGGGAAAGCATTGATTATTGGGCACCTGGAAGCCCAGAGTTTAAGTCTGACATTCAGCACCCTCACCAACGGTGGGTACTGGGCTTCTAATATCCAACAAGCTGGATTTAATGGAACGATCCCAGCCTCCAAGGGCAGGTTCACGTCCTGGTGGGCTGACCTTGGGCAAGTCCTCTCTTCTCTGAGCCCAGTTTCTTCAGTTGAGTGAGGTAGGTAGACTGTGTTGGAAGGGGTCTTCCCAGGGCTCTGATGGCCTCCTGCCCTCTCTCCTTCCCCTTCTCTTCCACTGCTGGAGATACAGTCTGTCCAGGCAGGGTTGCTGGCAAGAGACTTGGCCTCAGAGCTCTAAACTTTGACGGAGCCTCCAATGGTAGCACAGGAACTTCTGAGACCTTCCTCTGCATTGGTCCTGTATGTCCTCATTTCTCTGAAAGTTCCTCCATCCAAACTCTGAGCTGAGCTGTAGGTCCCAACCTGGGTGTAGGCCACACAGACCTCAGCATGGAGGGGACAAAGACCATGCTCCATGGGGAGTGGCTGAATACATTTGTATGGCAGTTTGCACATTACAAAACATTTTTATTCGTGTTATTTAAGTCATCCATTCCATTGGCAGATATTTTTTGAGCACCTACTATATACCAGATGTGGGGACACAGTGTTGAAGAAGATTAGGATCTTCTCACAGAGTTCATGGACATGGAGCTGAAGCCCTGTGGGCTACTGCCCACCACAAGCTTGGACCTCTACTCTTCCTGATGGCTCTTATGCCTCAGTTTACCCATCAGGGACTCACTCCTCTGTGGTCCTGAACCTTGAATGGCTTCTTGAATGGTATGCCTCGAGACGTGGCAATGGACAGATGTGGAGGGCCGGATGACGCTCAGGATTTCCTGGCTAGAGGGGTATGCAGGTGCCTTTCACTGAGCTGGGGGGTGTGCAGGGGCAGGTTTGAGCGGTTGAGTGTGAGTGGTCTACCAAAAGGTCCCTGTCTTGGAGGCCCCTGGATGCATAGCTATGGGCACTGGGAGTGAGCTGGGGCTGGCAGCCCAGTTGGGGAGCCCCCATGGGGAGTGCCCTTTTAACAAGCATTTTTCGACCCAATGAGTAATGCTTCCCTTCTCCTGTCCAGTGAAGTTAATATATCCTGGGGTGAAAAATGAATTCTCCCAGGAAACTCCTCTGCCAGAGCCCTTGGAGCCTCAGATTTACTGCTTGCCTTCTGTGCTGATGGAATTGGGCCTCAAGATTTATGTCTGGGGGTTTACGGGCAGCTGGCTCTGGGTTGGCGGGAGTCCTGGAGGGCAGACAGGGTGGGGGCAGCAGTATTTTATAGTGAGGCTGGGCCCCAGGAAGGTGTAAATCACTGCGGCCTCCTGGGAGAGGCCACCTCTCCTGGGTGAGTGGGAAAGGTCTGCCTACCTGTTGGGAGTGTAGTAGTTGGAGGGATTCTGGCTGGGCTCTTCTTTGCTTGGAGGACAGAGGGCACCAGCATTTACTGAGCATCTACTAAGTGCTGGGCACAGTCACACCCCTTTCGATAGAAGCCTATATCCTACAACAACAATGGTAGGCAAGGATGGTTAACCCCATTTTACCTACCGGGAGACTCGAGGCTGAGAGAGAAGGGATTTGCCCTACTTCATGTCTGAGCTGGGACTGGCCTCTCAGCCCTCCTGTTGACCAGTTTCATGGTTCTTCTTTTTCTATGTTTCCAGTTTTAAGAACCTTACAAAGTGTTTGCTGGGCTTTTAAACTATTTTAAATAATTAAACACAGCAATATCAGTAAAAAAAAAAAAAAGACACCTTCACCATACAGCACTAATATGTATACATTTCCCTGGTCTCTTGCTGTTATTAAAAATTTTCTTTTAAAGTATCCCCTTAAATTACTTTCTCTCTGATTAAGCATGCAATTATTGTTAAACGTAACCCTTTTTAGAAAGAAAGATAAAGACCAAGAAGAAAATTAAAATTATCTTCCATCAACCCAACATCCAGGGCACTCTGGTACATTTCCTTCCAATCTTTTTTCCACTGTCTATTTCTGTTGAAATCATACAACATATGCTGATTTATGTTTTGCTTTTTCTTCACATAGATTTATGGGGTCAGCATTTGCCTGGTTTATTCTAGCTGTCAATTGCTTCCTAGAGTGGCTGTACCAGGCACAGTTGGTTTTCCTGCTCCCCCACGGTTGGATAACAAGGTTGTTTCCAGCATTTAGCTGTTATAAGTAAGGCCACAGTAAGACTCGGCTTTCCTGTGGTTGTCATCAGCCTGTAATGCAATTCTGCATAGGATTTTCCCCCGCCAGTGTTATTTCTTACACTTGTCATTTTAAATGGCCACATATCTCCTGGAGTGTCGCTATTCCTCATGTTCTAAGCCATGTCTCCCTTTCCATATCCCACGAGGCCTCTCCATGCCTTCTGGAAGGCCAACCCCTTCTCCCAGCACCTTGGATTCAGGGAACCAACCTCCAGGGGAGAAGGAAGGGTTGTCATTATCTTTCCCAGGGCCCAGGCATTTGCTGCCTCCCTCCTGCCTGTGTCTCAGCCTGGGCACTCAGACCCTGTGCGGTTTGGTTCTTTCCTTTCTCCTTTCAGTCATTTTCCAATTGTTTAACTACGATGTATCATAAGGCAGCCACTGTTCTAAGTTGCCAGGATACAGTAGTAAACTAGACAGAATAGTTGCCCTTATGCAGCAAGGGAGCTAGGCCATAAACAGGTGTAAGAATAAATAAGAATTCACAGGAGGAAAGTGCTGTCCAGAAGCCAAGGAAACAGGATGATATAAAAGGGGGTGATGGGGTAGTCAGAGAGGGCCTTCTGGAGGAGGCAACATTGGTGCTGGGACCTGGTGTATTGGAGGAATGGCGGTCATTGTGGCTGCAGTGCCTGAAGGGAGCAGGAGAGTGGAATGGTGTGAAGCCAGCGGAGCCCCCACAGGCCGAGGGGAGGAGTTTGGGTTTCTTCTGAGAGTCACGGGAAACCTATGCAGTGCCAGGCACACGGCAAGTGCCCGTTGAGTCAGCTAGCTGCTGTTATTGTTGCTCCCTTCTCGTGAAGAGAGTCAGGAGATGAGTCTTGCTTGCTGCATAGAGAGCATCAGGACACTGTCTGGTGTCCTTGAAATCTGACCTCACTCCTTGCTGCAGCTCCCACCTGCCCCTTCTGACAGTTGCCCTAGGACAAACTGGATCTGCATATCAGCAGTTTACCCCCAACTCCCTTGGCCCCAGAATTGAAAGCCCAGGGGCTGTGTTTGCTCTGAGCTCTCCCTCTGTGTGAAATGGGCTGATTCTGCCTCCTGGGGCCATTGGTAGGCTATGCTGGCACCTGCTGGAGGCTCACAAACATCAGCTCCAAAGATACTAAATCAAACATTTTTAAAAATAATCTTTTATCTAGAAATATTTAATTTAGAAATCTTTATAATGTTTGTTTGAGGGTGTGTTTAAGTGCCCTGCAGATACCCTGGAGGGAGGTGGCAGGTGGCCCTCAGGGAAAACCAAAAGCAATTACATTGGATTC
Organism: Miniopterus natalensis; assembly: GCF_054644295.1. Classification (NCBI taxonomy): domain Eukaryota; kingdom Metazoa; phylum Chordata; class Mammalia; order Chiroptera; family Miniopteridae; genus Miniopterus; species Miniopterus natalensis. The sequence continues at coordinate 29,869,627 of NC_142095.1, read as the reverse complement.
CATACTTAATTTAATGTAAAGGCCCTGCAGGGAGGCAAGGCAGTGAGACAGGGCTTGCAGGCTGTGGGCAAAAGTGATTTCAGGGGAGATTTATAGTACTTCATAAAAGATTCAGATCCAGGCTGAGCTTGGATGGGGCTGGGCCCAGGAGGCAGGTGGTATAAGGTTCCTGATGGCTGTGATGGTTGTGTGACTCTGGGCAAGTCACAGCCCCTCTCTGGACTCTGTAGCATGATCAGGCATTCTGGGTTCCCCTCCTCCTTCTGGTTGTTGGCCCCAGCCTGCCCAGTGCCTCCCATTGGACCTGCATTTTACAAACCTTTCCATACCTGTAAGATTCTCTTTCTCCCAGCCTGCGTGTTTTCATTTTACAGAGGAGAAAACTGAGACTCTAAGAGGCCCATTGCTATGCTCAGAGTCACACGGCAAGCCTAGGGCAGGAGTGGGGAGCCGGCTGGCCCCGTTAAGGAGGGTGGCAGGGTGGAAGTGTTTGGAGCCTCCAGGGTGGCATTCAGGATTCAGGTGGGGGGTGATTTTATTCTTCACACAGCCCCTTGTGGATTCTGTCCTGTTGTGTTTCATTTTCACAGTCAACAGAGAAGGGCCAGGAGAGTTAATAGACCAGGCCGAACCCCGGAGCAACTAGTGCCAGAGCTGGGAATGTAGTTGCTTCCTGGTCCAGCCTTTCTCCCCAGCACATTGCCAAGTCTTTGGGCCTCCCCTACCTTGAGCTTAGCTCCTCTACTCATCTGGCCAAGTGACCCGACTCTCTGAGCCTCCGTGTTTGCATCTATAAAATGAGGATGACAATATGCCCACCTCCCAGGCTTGCTAGGAGGAGCAGCTATTGACAAATGGCCTAGAATAGTACCTGATATCCACTTCCTCCCAAAAGAACTGTTAATTCTAGTGCCACTCAAACCCTGGAGAAAATCTTACTAGAAAAGGAGCCCCTTCTTTCATAGGACACAGGCTTGGCTGGTATGGCCCCTCCCAAGGCAGAGGAGGAGGGAAGGAACTTGTCAAAGGCTGGTGGATGCAGATGGCAGGCAGCTAATTTATTTACCTCTTCCTAATAAATATGTACGACACATAAATAAAATATCTCACTTATACCGTTGCAGCCTGATGCAGGCAGGCAGTGACAGTCAGCAGCGTAGCTCTGAAGCAGACTTTGTGTGCATGTGGAGACTGGCAAGGGGCTTAATGAGCTGATTATTCCTGCTTTAACCTAATTTCTTGCCACATATCCAGCAGCACGCAGAATTCCCAGTTCAGGAGGCACTGAGCTTCTTGTTCAGGCCTCCCAGCCAAGCTCAGGCTGAGGAAGGCTCCAGCACCTTTTGCTCTGCTAGGAGCTGGGCAAGATGGAACTGGACTGCCCTGGGAGGTGGTGAGCTCCCATCAAGGCTGCTGCCAAACGAGTTCTTGTTCTGGGTGGGGTTTGGACTAGGGTACTCTTAGGACATCTCCTGAGGTGGTTTGACCACTGTAATGGGCCTAGTTTTTGCAAACTTGACCTGTTTCAAGTTCATGCACTGACCCCTTGGCAGAGTTCCCAGTCTCCACACATTCCCCACTGCAGTCTGCTCTTCCTTGCTCCTCTCACCCAGTTCATCTGGGAACCAGGAAATCCAGTTATAAGGCAAGGTAACAATTCATGGAACTGCTGCCCTTGGAGCTGAAAGAAACTTAGAGTGGAGCAAAGGAACAGAGGCAGCCTATGGAGTCAGAAGTACCGATTCCACTCTTGCTCTGCTACTTCCTTTCGGATCTTGCACAAGTTACCCAACTTCTCTGAGTGTCTCTGCTTTCATCTGGGAAATGGGCACCATGTTGGTATTTACTTAACAGGGTTGTTGTGAGATTGGTTCATTTATTCACTCAACAAATGTTTAGTGAGCAGCTACTATGTGCCAGGCACTGCCTTGGGCCCTGGGGATACAGTAAGGAAGAAGGCAGACTAGGACCTTACCCTAATGGACCTTACATTCTAGTGTGAGAGCCAGCAAAGCATCATGACAACAAATAGCTGTGCACTCTAATGACAGGTCTTGAAATTAAAATGAATGAAGCAGAGTCAGGCCGCAGAGAGGAGTGGAGAGTCCCTCTCAGCTGCAGTACTCAGGGAAGGCTTCTCTGAGGAGGTGACAACCAAGCATATACTTGAATGATGAGCAGGAATCAGCCTTGCAAAGAACTGCACAGGCAGAGGAAACAGCAAATACAATGGCTCTGAGGTGCAAAAAAAGTGTGACATATTTGAGAAAGGCCAGGGCCCCAAGAGCACGGTGACACCTCTAGCACAGTTCTTGGCACAAGGTAAATATTTGATGGCCCTCTCATCCTCCGGTGCCCTGCCTGCTTGCTTTCTTGCTGTTCCTGGCCTGTGCCTGAGTCTGTCGTGTAATCTCGGTGTGAGGGTCAGGGATTCTTAACCCATCCAAGCTGCAAAGGCTTCAGGATTTGTCCAAAGCCCTCTTTTAGACCCATCCCCAATCAGCCTAAGTCCTGTGAGTGGCCTGTGGTCTTGCTCTATGTCTACCCTGCAGCTATATTTAGCATATTCAACAAAGGGCTTATATCCAGAATATTTAAAGACCTCTTATAAATCAATGAGAAAAAGACAGCCCAATAGAAAATTGGACAAGAGACTAGAGCAGGTGCTCCACAAAGGAGATCCAAATGGCCAGTAAACACGTGAAAAGATGTTTAACAGTATCTCACAAAGGAACATGGAAATTAAAATCACAGTGAGAGACCCACCAAAAAGATTGACATTAAAAAGACTTGCCATACTAAGTGTTCACGTGGAAATGGAGTGGTGGGACTTTCAAGCACTGAGGGTGGGGGTGTAGATGTCTCTTCTCTGGAGAAATGAGGGAATCTTATATCGAATCTTATATTGATAAGACAAACAGCTTATATCACATCCACAAAGCAACACAGCGTCAAGTTCACTTGGTCGACCTCACTCTTCTCTCTCCCAGCCTGTCCTCCTGGCAGCCCTGATGTTGGGTCCGTTCTCCTTCCCCTTCACAGCCTTTCCTCTATCACTCTGCTTGTCAGCTCTACTCCCAAGCTTGCACATGCCAGTGTTCAAAAGACAATACAGGCCCTATCAGCTGAGCCATTGCCACCTGCTCTTTCTTAAACCTTCTGGAGGAGGTGATTCCAGGCAAGAAGTTTTAGTTATCAATGATGGAAACCCAATCCCAAGTGGCTCAAGTGAGGAAGAGACCTTAAATTCTCACATCAGCTTCAGGAAGGGCTGGAAGAAGGTTTTTACTTGGACCTGGGGTGTTGTTAGCTGGCTGGTATCTGCCCTGAGGTCCTGCCTGCTGGGATACAATCCAAGTGACCTTTTTCCTTCTTTTGATAATGCTGTCCTGAGCAGTGGAATGAGCAATCCCTGAGCTGAGTGTCAAAAAGGGAAGAACCTTCCAGGTGGGGCAACAGGCTGGAGCTGAGAAGGTCCAGACTATGACTGAAGAGGAAGCAGGGCAATGTGGCCCACTAGCTTGGACACTGCACTTGTCTCTGCTGAGCTGGCAAGAGCTAAACTGTCATTTCACTGGTCTCTCTCCCCCAATGTATCTCTCTGTCTTTGTCCCCATGTCTTTCTGTCTCTCCCTGTCAGCCTCTGCCTACGGTCATCTGTGTGTGTGTTTCTCTCTGTCTTTAGTCTCCTTTTTCCCCCTACTCATAAACATTTCAATTTCTCATGGATTTCCTAAGAAAGAAACACAGACCATTTCTTCAGTCCAATCCATCATGAACATCACTAGTAGAAATAATCAACACAAAATAAAACTGACATTGGCTGAAACTGTGCACAGTAAAAATAGTCATTGATCTAAAAATTGATAGAAGAATCACATCTCCATGACAAATTAAGATTTGCACAAATCTGACCCTGAAGAATTGGAGTTGACAGAAATCATGGCCAGAGTGGGAGTCCATGGGGGCAGACGTTGTCTCCGATCAGTAGTATGTGCTGTGGGCAAAGAAGCTGATTGATGAGCCAGGTCTTCATTACAAATCTTAATTAGGAAAGACTTCATCTCAATGAAACCGACCTCAAAAAAAGCAAAACTGGCAACGGAAAAACATGGAAGTGATTTAATTGAGCTGTGCAGAGGATTCATCAAAGGTTTAAATGGGATCTTCAGAGCTTGTGCCAGAAAGTGTTCCCTCGTGTTCATCAAAGTTGGAAAAATTTGTTTGTATTTGAGATGTTCTTGTTATCTATGGGGGGAGGGTTGTCAAAATAGACCCCACCTTCTAGAGAAAAGATCGCGATGCCATGCAGAGCTCAGTCAATGCTGACCAAGCCGGGAGGTGTTGATGGTAGTGTTGCTTGACTGTTGGGCCATGCCCTGCCCTACAGCACCTTTAAAACATGCGTTTGATACCATCCCGCCCTCCTCCCTCAGTAGATCCTCACTGCTGCCAGGACAAGTGCTGGTCCCCCCACGTGGCCTGGTGTTGCTGCCCTCTCCACCCTCTCTCACTGCTGTCCTCTGAATTCTTTGGGCTCCAGCACATCAGCCTCCTTTCCATTCCTGGGGGAAAGCAAGCTAAGTGGGAGGCAGCATAGCACAGTGGGTTCAAGTTTAGTCTCTGCCGGTTATTTAACCTCTCTGCGGGACCCAGTTGCTTCATCTGTAAAATGGGAATAATAGCACCCCCATCAGAGTGGGGTCGTGAGGATGATCTGAGTTCATGCAGGAAAGCCCCAGAGCCGCGCCTGCTGTGTGGGAGGGCTCGGGCCCTGGCCCATGCTGTTCTCCCTGCCGGAGGAGTGGGGGCTGTTCTCTGGTTAGTTCCCTCTAATCTTGCAGACCTCGCCCCAAGCATCTTTTTCTTTTTTTAAAAAATTTATTGATTTTAGATGGGGGTGGGGATGAGGGGTGGGAGGGTTGGAGGGTGGCAGAAGACAGAGAAAGAGATAGAAACATATATTTTTTCATTTATCCATGCATTCATTGGTTACTTTTTGTACGTGCCCTGATCAGAGATCAAACCTGCAACCTTGGCATATCTGGACAATGTTCTAACCAACGAGCAGCCTGGCCAGGGCCTACCCCCAAGCACCTTTTCTGAAGGAGAGCCTCCTAGTGCTCCCTGTTACACCCTCTCGCAGCACCACCCTGAGCTCTGCAACACACACTGCGTTTATGACACAGTTACCCATGAGCCCCGTGGCAATGGGTCCCATCTGCTCTCCTCCTTGGAATTGCCCTGGGACTTGGCACTTAGCAGGCGATCAACAAATCAGGGGCTGTTGGCAGGTAGCCTACTGCCTCCTGTGGGTTCAAGACTGGCTTGCCTTGTGCCAGCCCCTCCTGGCTGATAGGACGAGGCTCATGTCTTCCATGGCTTCTCATAGAGGATGGGCCTGAAGGCTCCCCAGTCAGGTGCTTCCCCCACCGCCTTGGCTCTGGGGAGACAACAGCCTCAGCAGATTCCCCAGCAGACAGATGCCAGCTGCCTCCTGATGACAGCCCTTAATTGCTTCCTCTCCATCCATTTAGTTTTCCTTAAAGGGCTGTCAACCCAGCCTGGCCACACCAGGCTGCCAGCAATTTCAGTGACCAATGAATTCCATGTCACCCTCCCTTCCAGAATTCCTTGCATCCAGAGTGGCCCTCTAGAAATTCCCTCCTTAAGCCTATGACAGCTCCTAATAAAGCAAGCAGCCCACAGGGCCATTCTTTAGGGCACTGCATCAGCAGGACATTCTGTGGGCCGGCTGCTGGGCTGGTGGACACTTGGCTCTTACCTCTGGGGCTACTCATCACTCACACCAGCGATGGTCCAGCTTGCTTTGGAGGTGGGACCTGCCAACTGGGGGCTGGCTTCCTGGGCTTCTCACGTTGGCATGTGCTAAGCAATATGTCTTAGACCCTGGCGTGGCCCTAGGACCTTGGGAATCAGAATCTCCTGGGGTGAGGGGAGCGTTTAAAATGCTCATCCCCAGGCCCCAACCGAAACCTGAGGATTCAGCATTGCTTGGAGTGGGACAGAGACACGTCTTTCACTTTTTATTTAAAATCATAAAATATACACATGGGTGTAACAGAGAAGTGTAATGTAAAGAATAATAAAAAGTGAACACCCTTGTAACCACCCTGATTAAGAAATAGAACATTACCAACCCCTTAGAAGTCCCCCATGGGTCCATCTCAAACTGTGTTCCCTCTGTCCCTGTCCTCTACCCAGCAATACCTTGCTGAAATTTTGGGTGATCACTCTCTTGGTTTTCTTTATGTTATTTCCACCGTGGATATATCACTACATGATAAAGTTTGGCTTCACCTGTTCTTGAACGTCCCATAAGTGGAATCTTATAAAGTGTACTCTTCTCTGTCTAGTTTTTTTCATGCAATGTCATGTTTTTGAGATCCATCCATTGTGTTGTGTGCAGCAGCAGCGTGTTCTTTTTCACTGCTGTGTAGTATTCCATTGCATGAATACACCACGATTTTCATTCATCTGTTCTACTACTGATGGACTTCTAGGTTGCTTCCAGTTTTTTACTCTTATGAATAATGCTGCTGTGACTATTCTTTGAACATGCCTTCTGGTAGCCAGATGCAACATTTCTGTTGGGTCTATGCCTTCAAGTACAATCACCGGGGCATAGGGTATACATATTTTTAGTACATATTTTGATGTATATTTAGGATATGCATATTTTAAAATTTCAGTAGATATCGCCTAGCTCCTTTCCAAAGTAGTACCATTTTACATTGCCACTAGCAATGTATGAGAGCTCCAGTTGCTCCAAGTCCTCACCAATACTTGGTATTGTCAGACCTTTTCATTTTTTTGGCATGACTCTATATTTTTATCAAACTTCCCCGGGGATTCTGATGCACTCAGAGGAAGATCTCAACTCTTGTCGTGCATCAAAATCACCTGGTGAGCTTTAATAAGACAGAGCCTGGGGCCCTGCCAGGCCATTCTCAATCAGTCCCCTCATGGTTGAAGTGCAGATATCTGTAGTTTAAACAAGCTGTGCGCTTCCTGATGGTGCCCAGTAGGAGCTTCTGTTCCACCAGCCGGGCTGCCAGGTAGCCTTCTAGCTTCTCTCAGTCACAACCTATTGTTCTTCAGGCACCAAGTCCCTTGCCTCTGGCTGGAGTCCCTTGTTTCTGTCCAGCTGCTGATCTTGTTACTGTTCTGTGCTCTGGGCGGGGGTGGGAGGCATTGAAGGCAGCTTCACCTCTGTGGGGACTGCAGCTCTGAGGGTCCCCTGGTTCCCATGGTGACCTTCTTAGAATGGTAGCCACACTTCTAACATGAGCCAACTTTAGGGAGGGGAGCTCTGACAGGCACTTCTTAAGAGAAATGGGTGACACAAAGGGTTGCAAATTCAGATACCTACAGGGGCCAGGCAGGCTGGCCAGATGAATGAGGAAGGTGGGCCAGGGATGAACCACACACCACACACACACACACACGCCTGCGTGCACACATGCATGTACTCACACAAACACACTTACACATACAGACACATTCAGACACATTCACCTAGACACACACACAGAATGAGAACATCTAAGCCAGCACTTGTCAACTGGAGGTGATTTTGCCCCCTAGGGAACATTTGGCAATGTATGGAGACATTTTTGGTAGTCACAGCTGGCGAGGGGTGTACTAGCATCTAGTGGTACAGGCCATGCACGCTGCTGAATACCCTGTGATGCGCAGGACAGTCCTTCCCTTCACAACAAAGAATTATCTGGTCTAAAATGTCACTAGTACTAGAAGTTGAGAAACCCTGATCTTAAAAAACGTACTTCCATTTCAGCACACATAAAAGTTGTGTGTCACTTTGAAAGCCAAACTTTTATTGTACAGCTTTATTTTATATTGAATTATAAATCGGGCTGGGCTTCAGCTTCTTGTCACTGGTTGGTCCCTCTAAAGCAGTGCTTCTCAGGCTATCTGGTGAAGAGCCAGTATTTTCTTATTATTTTCAATCTATTGGAGACCGATACATGTAAAAAATAAACTAGCAGTGATTTATTGAAAAATGAAATAAAACAGCAAGGGCATGAACAATAGAAGCCACTAGTCAGCTGCTTGGATGTTGTGACAATATCAAATTGCTGTGACAGTCTCTAAGTGTTTATTCCCAATTTCTGAGCTTATCTGTTGCTGTCCCTCAAGAAATAGTTCAAGGACAGGCCTGGGTCCGCAGACTACACTTAGTGTAGCTCTGCTCTTAATCTGGCTGAGGTTGTAATTGCCCCAACACCCCTTATCCAGGCCCCAAGCAGCCCAAACATCTTCCAATGTTGTCTTTGCACCCAGGGCAAACCCCAACCCCAGCTCCCTGGCTTTGATCCCCTGGGTGCTGCTGCTTCAGTTTAAGGGTCACATCCCCGACCCGCATGGGTGGCCTCTGTTCCCACGATGCCTATCTGAGGTTAGGCTGGGATATGTAAACCCCGAAGAGGGATGTGGAACAGCAAGCTTGACTAGGATGCTGGCTGGGAAGAAGCAATGAAAGGGGTTTCATTGTACAGACTCACATGTCTTCTAATTGAACATCAGGACCCTTGTCTTTAAAAGTCCTTCTCCTCTGCTTTACCCCACTGCCTTAGGCCCCTCTTTCTCTGCATGGATGCTGGAGCCAGACAGCTTGAATCTAAATCCTGGCTCAGCCACTTGCTAGCTAGGTGACCTTGAGCAAAACGTTTCATCTCTCTGAGCCTCAGTTTCCTCACCTGAAAAATGGGGATAATAATAGTAGGTGTAGCAAAGGTTTTCGTGAGTGTTCAGTGGGTTAGCATACATAAAGTGCTTAGAACAGAGCCTGGCCCAGCGTCCCCACAACATAAATGTGAGGGGTGATCTCTTTTCAGCCTCTCCATGCTCCCCACCTCCCTCTGACTTTCTCAGGATGGCCCCTCCCCTGCTGTCCTGGGTCCCTGACCCACTGGCTCTCACATGCCCTCTGCCCGGAATTTCCCAAATCTGCCTCCTCCCTGAGGGGAGTCTGGAGCCAGCTGTCAGGCAGGGCTGATTTTGCTCCCATGACATTTGGAAGCAGAGCCTGGCTGATGCACCTGGGGGGCGGGGGGGGGGGGTCTGGATGCTCCAGTAAGGGAGTCTGTGGGGCATGAAGCAGCTGGAGCTCAGGGCAGTTGGGGCTCAGCTCCCAGCTCTGATGCTTACCAGCTGTGGGACCTTGGGCAAGTCATTTCCCCTCAGTGAGTGATGATTATTTTAACTGAAAACACTGGCCTTTTAGGGTGGTAGTGAGGACCTGAAGGGGCTACACATAGAAAGGACAGCAGCACAGAGTCTAACCCGGGAAGGAGATCCAGGTGTGAAAATAAGGAAATACTTCCTAAGTCCCTCTCCCTCCAGGGTGTCCAGGCATCTCCCTCAGGACCCCTGGATCTCTCATGATCCAGCAACCAGAGGGTTTTGTGTGTTCCAGCAGGGCCCTGTCCATCCTGGCTGGCTGAAACTGTTACTCTGGATCTCCTATGCCTCTGGCATCAGGGACTCCCTTGGGGTGGTGGGGTGGGCATCTGGGGGCTCAGAAAATGTCCCCTCCCTTCTTGGCCTCAGTTGCTCCATCTGTAAATTGGATAGGGTGCAGTTTGGACCAGAAGCTTTCTCTGGCACAGCATGATTCTGAGAATTCAGCCCTCAGCCACCATGTCATTTAGTGAATCTCTCCAGTTTCGGAAGAAGTGTTAATCTCTTTTTCCCCCTGAAGTCGGAATTCCAGGCAAGCAGGCCCAACTTGGTCACAGCTGTCACTCCTGAATTAATAGAAAGAGGCCCTGAGTCCATGGCAAAAGACAGAAATAGTGTGAGGCAAAACCCCAGAGGGGACAGCAGGTGATGAGGCTTTGCTGCATCCCCTGCCCCGATCCTGGTGGCCCCGCTGCTGCCTATCAGCGGAATATGTCACCCCTGCCACCTGCTGTGCCAGCACGTGCTATGTGTTTACCCCCACAAAAGCCCCATTTGGCAGGTGAGGAAACTGAGGCACAGAGAGAGCAAGAGATGTGCTGAAGGTCACACAGCTAGAGTAGGACAGAATTGGGATGGTAACCCAGGTCATCTGACTGCACCCTGCTCCCCACTGCCCCCTCACAGGGGGCCATTTGCTGATTGTTCCCTATGTGCCCAGCACACTTCCCAAACAGATCTAGGAAGCTGGGAATATGTCCCCAGCCACCTCCTCTTTCACTCTCACTTGTCCCTTCTCGCCACCCCCCCACACGAGCATCCATCCCTCTGGCCCCTTTCCAGCTTCGCTTTGTAGCTGACCCAGAGGCTGGTAATGGGATGGGGATCTTCCCTTCCGATCTCATACCCTGCACCTCGCACCTCGAGAGCCAGGCATAAGCCCCAGGGAGACTCTCATGGCTGTCGTGATGAGAGAGCACAGGTTTCAGAGCCGATGGCCTGGGTTATAATCCCAGCTCTGACACTTCCTCATTGTGTGGCATTGGGCAAGTGACTTAACCTCTCAGACTGTTTTCTCTTCTGTAAAGTAGACATACTTCTCTTAGCCCCACAGGGTGTGTGTTTATAGAGTCACCACTTTTCTATAAAACATGCCCGAATCCCCCACATTTCACCCTCCTGGTCTAAACCCCCAGGGTCTCTTGCTTGCATGGCTGCAGTGGCCTCCTCACTGGTCCCCTCACCTCCATCCTCACTCCCCGCAGTCTGTTCTTCCCCAGAAGCCAGAAGGACCCTGTCACCTCCCTCCCATGCATCCCACCTCCCTCTGCAGAAAAGCCAAAGTCCTCACTACAGCCAACCCAGCCTACTGTGGTCTGCCCCTGAGACCTTCCTGACATCCTCTGAGACATCTTCTCTGTCACTCACTCAGCCACATTGGCTTCCTTGCTGATCCTCAAACACCCCAGGCACAGTCCTGCCTCAGGGCCTTTGCACTGGCTGCATCCTCTTCCTGGCTCAGAGATCTGCAGGGTAGGTGTCCCACTTCCTTCATTTGTGTAAAGACTTGATTATAGGGGCTCCACACACACGCAATCCTCTCACCGCTCTTTATTTTCCTTCAGTGTGCTTATTTCAGCCTCTCTTATAGTGCATATTTGTTCTGTTTATTGTTTGTTTATCTCCCCTACTAGAATGTAAGTGCTGCAAGGTGTATTCACCGCTGGAGCATAAAGAGCGCTCAGCAACTCTTTCTTGAGTGAGTGAATGAATGATGGAGCACAAATGAATGCATAGGGTCTGGAATAAATAGTATTGCATTGCCACTGCTGTCATCATTATTATTTTTTCCCTCAATGCTTCTGCTGCCGGTGCCTCAGGCAGACCCTGGTTTGAGGACAAGAAGAGCTCCCTGTAAACGGTGACCTCACTCTGACCCCAGGTTTTCCTTATCTCTGGAGTGGCATCAGCCTGAGCTTGCTGTCTCTCTTGATTCCTGGGATGTCACATGACACCGCAGCCCAGAGGCACGCAGGGTCCCCACGGAAGGCCCCGGTACTTAATAGCCTCATTAAGCCTAGCCATGATGGATGGCTGGCCTTGCTCAGCTGGAACCCACAGGGTGGTAAGGAACTTTGAATGACTTGTGGCCAGGCTTCCTCCCAGGAGCCTGTCTTCTTCTTCCAGAAACGATTTTGCAGAGACTTATTTTTTTGGTAGAGTTTTGTTCAGTGTCCAGGAACAGATTGAAAGACTGTTTGGAGCTAAGTGCCCTGGATTCAAACGCTAGCTCTGCTTTCATTGCTGAGTGATCTGGAGCAAATTATCTGCCCCAAACTTAGGGGGAAACAGAGAGGAATGAATCGGGAGCCCAGGTGGCCTCAGTGGCAGGACTAACAGCCAGGAAAAGCAAGAAAATGCCTCAATATTGGGTATGATTCGAGTCCCTCACTGAACAAGTATTTGTTGACCACCTACTATATGCTGGGACAGGTCGTGGTCCCTGCCTGATGGAGTTGATATTTCAGTGGGGGAAACAGACAATTAATAAGCAATGTAAGTAAAAAGTGGTTTGTTAGATGACAAATGCTAAGGCAAAAATAAAGCAGGGAAGCGGGTGGGGTGCTGGGGAGTGAGGTTTGCACCTTTCCATAGTCATGGAGAAGATGATTTTTAAATGAGGACCTAGCGAGGAGAAACCATGCAGAGGATAGGGCTCCAGGCCAGGAGCACAGAAGGTGCAAAGACCCTGTGGTTGAGAAATGGTGGGAGGCCAATGTGAAGGGAGTAGAGGATCACCGGGGACCGAACACATGGCACCTTGTTTGCCTTGTGAGGTATTTGGGTTCCATCTAGAGTGTCCTGGGAGCCATGAGAGTGTGTAAACAGGGGAAAGATGAAGTCTTATTTCTGACTGCCATGAGGAAGGTGGATTATGGAAGGTGAGGGTGGAGGCAGGGAAACCAGTGAGGAGGCTGCTGCTATTGTCCAGGTGAATGATGCTGTTAGCTGGACTGCAGGGGGCAGGGAGGAGTGGGGTGCTGAGGAGTGTCCAGTTGGTCCAGCAATGTGTGGAGAGAAGTTAGCCAGGGACTGAGGATTCAGGAAGGGCTTTCTGGGGGAGGTGACCTGTCAGAGTCAAGAGGGTTTAAGGAGATGAAGAGGAGGGCCCCTCTTTCCAAGGGGGAGGCTGGGTAATAAAAGAAGGATGGAAGGACCTGGTTTATCTAAGGGACCTCGAGCAGAGGCTGAGGTTCTGGGGCATGGAGATGCGTCAGATAAAGTACTGATCAGATTTCAAGAGGGTTCCTTCATTCATTCATTCATTCATTCATTCATTCATTCATTCATTCATTCTGCCTATCAAGTGAAGTTCTTTGGGAGCCACAGAAGGTTGTAGGGAGGAAAAGAAGAGTGATGTGATCATTTTAGAGATTATTGGAGGTGAGCTAACCTTCAGAAAAGGCCAACCCCCTAATTTTACAGTGGGGAAACTGAGGCCCAGAGCAATCAGGGACTTGTCCCAGGTGGTACAGTGGCCACGTGACTGCCTCCTTCACCCAAAGCTTTGAGAAGAGGAGTTCGCTGGAGTTCGGCGGGATTGGAGGAGTCAGAGGCTGTGGAAAGGAGCTTTGGCACATCATAATCTGCTTGGCAAGAACCAATGACTTACACTGTCCCTTTGGACACGGTCTTGCGTCCCACGATGCCAATCTCTCTGCCCTGTCCCCACCCTGAATCTGATGACTTGTGGCTTGGGTCCACTCACCACTGTGGCTTCTATGACTGTAATTCTGGCACTCTCCACTCTATTCTAATGGCCTGCGGTCAGAACCCAGTGTGGTGTGGATCCACGAGGAATGCTCTGTGATCTGATTCCTCCATCCTGGGGCTGGTGAGACTAACATTCTGGGGCTACATGGTTTCAATCTTGTGTGCCCTGTGGGCTGTCACCCAGTTCCCAGATGGGGGTCTCACGGGCTGGTGCCAAGGGAAGAGGGTGGGCATGATACCAACTCCCACATCTGACCTGTGTGACCCTTCCTAATCACCCGAAATGCCAGGTGAATGCCCCCGTAGCTAGAACATAGGTCCTGTTCACAGAGCCCTCACAGGCCCAGACTTGTGTTATTTCATGATGCTGATGGGGGAGTGGTGACCCTGTGGTCACATAGCTGGTCAGAACCCAGGAGGGCCTCACTCTGGTCTGCCTCTCAGTGCAGGACACCTTGGCTGTCCAACAGCCATGCAGCAGAAAACAAGGTGGAAGGGCACAGAGGCCAACGGTGCCAGAAGCTGTGCTGTGTCTCTGCTGCTCATAATGCCACGTTTGCTGTGTTTAATCACACCCACCCACACGCTTGCACAGAGACCACAACAGAGGCATCTGTGTTTAAGAAGAATAGCAGTGTGGGTGCAAATGTGGGCTTGGGGCCAGCCTGCTGGGGTTCAGGCTCAGAGCCCTGTGACCTTGGCCCTTTGCTTGTGCTGTGTACCTTGGTCTCCACATAAGGCTAATCATAGTCATCACCTCATGGGGTGACAGAGAGGGTTAATGCGTACAAAGTCTGGAAACAGTGTCTATTGCAGAGTCATGCTTAATAAAAGTTAGTTATTTTGATCCCCATTTTTCAGAGGCAGAACTGCAATCTGAAAGCAAATGCCTGACACATAACTAGAACACAGGTCCTGTTCACAGAGCCCTCACAGTCCCCAGACTTGTGTTACTTCATGAAGCTGTCAGAACCACCTGGTGCTTGGGCGACATTTACCCACTTTATGGACAAGGAAAATACCTTGGCCAGTGCTGGAATGGCCTGGCATGGGGAGGGGCCCTGGCCAAGCCTCTGCCCCTGTGGGACATGGGGGCCATAATTACAGCATTTCTGTCACCTCTGCCCAGGTGTCCCACGATTTATTCTGCACGTTCATTAATGGTGCCTGCCCAGGCATTTGAGCCTAATTATTATGCTGTGAAGGCAGTGCCAGGAATATTAACAAGCGTGCCACCTGTTTCCTGGCATGTGGCCCTGTTGGTGCACCTGTCCGACAGCCACCCTGGCCCATGCTGAAAATGCATGGTGGCACTTTCTTTTTTTGGCTCAGAAACATCTTGGAACCATCAGAGAGATGAGCTGTTTTCTCTGGCAGGGTTTCCTTTCCCTGTGGGGCTGTTTCCTGGCTCTTGGCCTGGGAGGGGGTCTGGTGAGGGTGAGGGGGTCTGGAGAAGGTAAAGGGGTAGGGTTGTGTTGGAAATCCCTCCTTTGCCACTTGGAAGCTGTGTGACGCTAGAACCATCGTTTTCACTCTCTGAACATCAGTGCCTCAGATTTGTTACAGAGCAACAATGAGGCAGTGATTCTACCCAACTAGCGTAGTTGAACAAAATCCAGCAAATTTTCTGATTCAGTGCTAGTTATTTTAGGCTCCCCAGGTGATGTCACCTGTGATAAGGTGAGGCCTGATGCCTGTGGAGCCCGGACCTCTGTGCCTAGTATGTAGTAGTTGCCCAATAAAGGCTGTTTCTCTTTTGGTGACACACGCCCAGCCCTTACCAGTTTACAGGACATTTTCACCTCTGTTGTCCCTAAAAGCAGCCTAATGATTGTCCTAATTCTTAATCACCATTTTCATTTTCCGATGAAGAAAATGAGGTCCAGAGTGGGGAAGTGACCACACAGAGACCACCAGGCCTTTTTGACCCAGAGCTCACGCCACTACCCTAGAGAAACGATCACCAGCCGTTTTGCAAATGTTTAACCCCGGCAGAGGAAGGCAGCCCCACCTTATAGAAACCAGATTCTGTTCACAAACACACACACCCAATGATCTTGGACTCCCAGCCTTGTGCAGGGCCCTCCTCCCTGATCTGCCTGCATTTGTCCTCGCCTCCTGCAGTCCCTTCTCCTTCCAGCAGCCAGAGGACGGTGTTACATCGCAGGTCAGACCATGCCCCTTCTCTGCTCAAATGCTGCCCTGGCTCCCATCTCACTCAGAGGAAAAGCCAGAGTCCTTAGGAAGCCCTGCATTACACCCCTCACTCTCTCCTCTCACACCCCTTGGACACCCAGCCTTGGACATTCAGGCCTGCTCTGCCCCCTCCCTGCTGGAATACCCCCCTGCTGTGTACCTTGTCTCCACATAAGGCTTGTGCTGTGTACCTTGGTCTCCACATAAGGCTAATCATAGTCATCACCTCATGGGGTGACAAAAAGGGTTAATGCGTACAACATCTGGGAACAGTGTCTATTGCAGAGTCATGCTTAATAAAAGTTAGTTATTTTGATCCCTTCCTCTTTTCAGCCTTTCTTCAAATGTCACCTTCTTAGTGAGGCCTTTTATAACCCCTGCGCTTATTTTTATCTTATATTTCAAATTTTTATTTATTTCTAAATGGCACATACATCTCCAACAGATAAAGACTTTTTCTTAAATATAATTACAATAATAACATCAACCCAACAGAATTAACCATAATTCCTTAATATCATCTCATGCCCAATCCTTGTGCATCTCATATCCCCTCTTGTCTCCCAAATGTCTTCACACTTGGCTTATACAAATCAGGATCCAGCTAACGTCCTCGTATTGCATTTGGTTGATGGGTCTCTTACGTCTCTTTTAATCTATAACCATCCCTTCTCCCTCTTTTTCCCCCCATTCTAATTATTTATTGGCAAAGCCTGGTCATTTGTCCTGTGGAGTGTCCTTGTGGTGTCATTTAATACATTCTTCTGTCCCTTGTACTTTCTGTCCACTGGTATTTGGGTCTAAAGCTGGATTTGATTCAGGTTTAATTTTGTAGGCAAGAACACATCATGGATGGTGCTATGGTCTTCCTTCCACACCTTTCTACATTCTTTCAGAGGCACACATGCCACAATGTTCCACTTTGGGTGATGCTAAGATGGGTCCAGGGATTCAAATGCTATCTGCCTGGTACCTCCCTCGTTCTGTCCGTTTCAGCCTTTCACTGATGGTCAATACCGTATCCTCACCTGAGGATATTTGGAGAGAAACAGAAACATCAATGTGAGAGAGACACATCTATCGATTAGTTGCCTCTTGCACTCGACCTGACCAGGGCCAGGAATTGAATCTGCGACCCAGGTATCTGCCCTTGACCGGGAATTGAACCCACCTTCCTTTGGTGCACAGGCTGATGTTCTATCCACTGATCCATACTGGCCAGGACTTTGTTTTTCTTTAATGTTTTTATTGATTTTAGAGAGAGAAGAAGGGAGAGGGAGAGAGAGAGAGAAACATTGATGAGGGAATCATTGATCAGCTGTCTCCCGCATACCCCCAACTGGGGATCTGGCCCACAACCCGGGCATGTGCCCTGACCAGGAATCGAACTGGTGACCTCTTGGTGCATGGAACGACTCTCGACCACTAAACCACACTGGCCGGGCAGGTGGTTTTTCCGTTCTATTTTCTCTGCACTCATTTGCTGTGGTTCTTCTGTAAAGATTGGCTTTCTCTTACTAGGTTCTAAAACACTGTGTTCATACAGGAAGACTGACAAATACCTCACTTTTTCTCTTCATTTTCTGTTTATGGAATAATGAGGTGGTGCCTCAACTGCCTCCGAAGGGACCCCTGAGATTTTTTTTCTTTTGAGAATCACAAGCACATGGATTTTTACATTTTTGCAGTCATTCTTCTTATTGACTTTCAAGTTGTCCTAGATATTGGCCAGCAGGCGCCCCCTCAAGCTGGCTTCTGTGTCCTTTTGACTTTCTGGTGACACGATATGTCCCAGGCTCATCTGGTACTTTTCATGCCCCAGTCCTGGAATCAGCCATTTCTCTGAGGAGCTCTGGGGGCCCTTAGAGTGGGAAGAGGTATTAGAGACCACAGTCTGGGTCCTGGGGAGACCACCCCCTTTACAAATGGCAACATCTCCCTCTGTACTCTGATACCCCCTCCCTGTTCCATTCATTTCTCACGTGTTTCACCTCTAACACACTGTAACGCCTATTCAGTTATTACATTTGTCATTTCTTCTCTGTCTTCCCCACTCGAATGTCAGCACCTCGAGGACTTGATTTTGTTCATGGCTGTGCCTCGGGGCATGGCACACAGAAGGTGCTTAATAAATATTTGTTGAGTAAGTGAATGGATGGGTGGATGGCGCCCTCATCCTCTCCCTCCCCCAGCCTGGAGAAGTGGTTAAGAGGGGTCTGCCCCCACCTCCCCTTCTCTAAAGCCTAGAGGCTTCTCTCTCATTTACATTCGAAGAGCTGGGAGGCAGAAATGTCACTACTTGGGCCACAGGAAGAAAGGGCCTGGAAAAGATTAAAGGCATTTCTGATGAGATGTTAATTTGTTTCTGGAGCTTGTGGGGGTGGCAGCAACTGGGGTCTCTGTGGCTTTGTGAGGCTGAGGCAGGAATGGAAAAAGCAGAATGGAGGGGTGGAGGCTGCTCTGGATCTTTCATGGGCCGACCCTCCTCTCTATCCATGTATGGATCCAGCCCTGGGGGCGTCCTCACTGGTGGGGCTTGGGACATTTGCAGGGCATCCTCCAGAGTAAACTGGTGACAGGAAACCCTTCTAAGCCAGGCCTCTGGATCTCCCCCACCCCATGTGCCTCAGCACCTACCATCCTGTGCAGCCTTACTTATTGCTGTACTTTCCACATGTCCACCTGGGCCTTTTGTCTTCTCACTGAAGGCAGTACATGAGGTGGGGAGCCACCTGCCTCTTGGCCAGAGCCCCTGCTCTGGATTCAGACTGTCTGGGCTCCTTTCTCAGCTCTGTTCTTAGCACTCTGCATGACCCCAGGCAGGCAGCTTCACCTCCATGGGCTAAGCCGACAGGGTGCTCAGCCCAGAGCCTGGCACACAGTAGGTGTTTTACAATGGCTTCTCTATGACGTGGATGAGTCAGTGGCATAGTTTGGTGACTGGCATCTGAGACCCTGTTTTGCCGGTTGCATGATGTGTGAGCCTGGGGGCATCTTGTTCCTTTCTGAGCCCTACTTTCCTCCTTTGGAAAATGAGGATGACTTTAGGACCATCCTGGTGCACTGTGAGGCTTGAAAGAGACATTTGAAGGAAGCACTGGATTCCTGACTTTCCTGTCTGACCTCAGCCAGGCTGTCACTGCTCTGGACCTCCCATCTCCATCTCTGCTCACACACAGGGGTTGGGCTGATGCCAAATAATCACAATATTAACAGCTGTTACTTATGTACTGAGCATGTACTCTGTGCTAGACTCAACTAAGTACTCCAGGTACATGATCTCATACAGCCCTCAATTGTATCAGACACAGGAACTGTTAGCCCCATTAGTCAGATGAGGAAACTGAGTCTTAGTGGGGCACACTGAGTCAGGATTCACTCAGGTCTGCCCATCTCCAAGGAGTTGTGTTCTCTGATTTCCTCCCTCACTGTTTGCTAAGTTGGAGCTTTTCTGTTCAGCAAGGGGAAGGGATGCCAGGTGTATTTATTGAATTCTTGCTGAATGCCTGGAGCAGTTGCATGTAGTCCCATCGATTCTACCAACCAGCCAGATGGGTGGATTTTCTGGTTATCCCATGTTACCGCGAGGATAACTGTACAGGTTAGGAGTGAAAAGGCAGGGCCTTGGTCTCATCATTCTACACTGATGACCCCATCAAATGCCTGTGCGGACTACAGGGGACACAGAATAGGTGGACCCTGTCCTTGTCTTTGGCAGTTTCTGGCCTTGGGGGTGAGTAGACAACCTCAACCTGGAATGAAAAGCATAAAAGCAAGGACTTCCAGCAAAGAGGGATCTCAGAACGCTGAGCACACACATTCCCAGAGAAGTTCACTGGAGCCAGAGAGGGAGGGACCCTGCAGATGCAAAGGCCTGGGGGCTTCAAACAGTCCAGCCTAGGGGAGGAGGGAGCGGGATTGGTAGATTGGGGCCAAAGAAGGGGTGGGCAAGGTGCGCATTTTGGGTGGAAGAGGACTTGCGGCGGCGGGGCACGGAAGCTTGCGGCGGGGTCCAGAACGCCCCGAGCGGCACTGTCCAGCGGGGCTGTGGGGAGGCAGGGCCTCCGCCGCCGCGGCTCCGGGGAGGATTATCTATTTTAGCAGCTCGGGGAGGGCGGGGCAGCGCGCTCCCGGCCTCCGCCAGTTGGCGCGCGGCTCCGGAGCGCGGAGGAGAGCCGCGGAGCGCGGGCTCCGGGACCCCGGGACCTCGGCAGGTCGCCTCCCTGGCCCGGGGCCCCCAGGGCAGGAGGGGCGATGCTGGCTGTGTCACTCAAGTGGCGGCTGGGCGTGGTGAGGCGGCGGCCCAAAGGTACCGAGCCTGGCGGAGTGGGGCGCGGGGCAATCCTGCCGCCTGCGCAGCGGCTGGGCGGCAGCGCCTGGGTCTGGACGGAGGGCGAGCCCAGGGCCCAGGGGCGCCTCCCGCCCAGGCCTCCCCTCCCCGCCCCGCCCCGCCCTGCCTGTCCCTGCTTCACCTTGACCTTACGTCTTCCGGCGCTTTTGGATTTCTCTTCCACACTCTTTGTCTGAGTGTCTCTAACTCTGTCTCTCCATCTTTCTCTCTGCCTCTGCCTTTTTCTCCCTCTCTTAGGTCTCTCTTGTCCTCGACTCCCCACCCCCACCTCCGGCCTCCCCAAGGTCTCTTTCTGTGTGTACCTGTCCCCCTCCCTCCCTACTTTTCTATGCCACAGTCCCCGTCATCAAACCCCTCACATGGCATGTCCTTGATGGTCTTTTCTTTCCTCTCTTTTCCGGGCATAGGGCTGGCAGGGGCTGTGTGTGTGTGTGTGTGTGTGTGTGTGTGTGTGTGTGTGCACGTACCAGAGTAGGGTACCAGGGGCCCTGTGTGGGGGCTGGGGGGAGAGGTCGAAGGCAGGACTTGGCCCTGGGCAAGAGTGAGTCTATGCTGAGTCCCAGCATGTGCAGGCTCCCACCCCTGAGCACCTGTCCAGCGCCCTGGAGAGCCCCTGGAGGGTGTTCAGGGTGGAAGATAGGCTGGGGTGCAAGTGCTGCTGGGGAGAAGTGTCTGGAGCTGGAAGTCAATCTCCCCAGGCTGTGTGACCCCAGGTTTCACTTATGGCCTCCCTGTGCTGCCATTTCTCCATCTACACTACAGCCTGGAGGGGAGGTGGGAGGTGGTGGGATCACAGGCTCTGTGCTTCAGGCCTCAGAACTAAGAATAATCATGCTGCTAACAAGAACAACAGTAGCAGACATTAATTCAGTGCCACTGTGCCAGGCAACGCATTAACTCATTAACTCCTCAGGACAGCCCTGCAAGGTTGGTCCCATCCTTATTCTGATTGTGCAGAGGGGGAAACTGAGGCACAGAGAGGTTGAATAACTTGCCCAAGGCCACACAGCTGACACAGAGAGGCTCTCAGGCCAGCTCTCACAACTGCCATGAGCATTTTCTAGACTCTGAGGGGCTTACACAGGGAGGGGCTGCCTCAGGAAGCATCAGGGGATAGCAGGGTCCATGGGGAGACAGAGGACTCTAGGCTCTGCACTGGCCCATGGCAGCTGGTGGTCTGATATCCTAGAGGTCCCTAAGCCCCTTCCACAGGGACAGCACAGCCAAAGCCTGGAGAGCATCAGGAACTGGGACTTTCCAGGGACTCCTATGTTGGGACCTCCCCCAAAAGAGAAACCCCGTTTCCTATCAAAGCTGTTGTCCTATTCAGGTCCACAGACCCTGAGAACCCGGTGGGATCCTCCTAGGCTGGAGGGATAGGCAGACACATCCAGGGCTGCTCCAGATTTGAGCTTCCTCAGGATTTAGAGAACAATGAGGCTCTGCCCCCTGTGGAGATGCAGGAAGTGCTCACGGTTCCCAACAGACCTGGATTCAATCCTACCTCTGGCTCTTACTTCCTGTGCGGCACACTCAGAGCCTCAGTTTCCTCATTGGTAAAATGTACCCAAGAAAAGCCACCCTCCCAAGATTGCAGAGATAATTTGGGAAAATTGGGGTAGGGCCTGGCACACAGTAGAGCCCTGGTAATTTTTAATTCAATCTTCCCATCAGAGGCCCAGCCACTTTCTTCCTCTTACCCCTTACCGCCTGCCCCCACCCCTGCCCCATACACATACCACTGACCCCAAGGCGGTCATGTCTGGTACCAGTAACCCCCTAACAAGACATAAGAAAACAGAAGGGAGCATGTCCTGATTGACTGAGGGCACACTGTGTGCCGACTCCATTCCTTTACGGGGATTGAAATATTATATATATAAATATTTTATTGATTTTTAGAGAGAGGGGAAGGGAGAGAGACAGAGGAACATTGATGTGAGAGTAAAACACTGATCAGCTGCCTCCTGCACACCCCCTACTGAGGATCGAGCCCACAACTGGGCATGTGCCTGACTGGGAATCGAGCCTGCAACCTTTAGGTGCATGGGATGGTGCCCAACCAACTGAGCCACACTGGCAAGGGCCCAGCCCATATTTTTAAATAGGCCTTTCTGTTTCCTATCTTATCTAGTAGTACCCCAAACTTCCTCACCCTGTGATTGCTTGAGGTGGGGTCCCTGGGCCATATGGCCAGCTGAGCCCCCTTCAGTGTCCCCCAGACTAGGATTTGAGGCTTTGTTTAAATTCAGAAGCAGCACTCCCTTCCTGGGCCTAGACTTGGGGAAGGAGGTGTTCAGTCCTGGCTCAGCTTCCCCAATTTCAATCGCAGGTCCAAGACCCAGGGGGAGCACCTATGTGTGCACACAGAGATACGAGCACCTCTGCCATGCTGGACACCTAGCGTACTGATCTCAGATAGTCCTGGCAATGTCATTCATAGTCTGCATCTGGAGGCCTGAGGAGGGGAGGGCCTGACTCTAACACCCATGTGTTGGACCTCAGTGCCTGCAGAGGACACAGACACTTCTGGGTCACTGTGTCTTCCTCCATAGCTTAGGCGTAATGACAGCACCTCCCCAAAGGGTAGAATTGAAGATTCTGGGAGATCAGATGAGTGAGGTTTCCCAAGGGGCTGTGCTTTGGCCTTTGGGAGCATAAAATAGCCAAGTTCATTTCAAAGAGCGAGGGATTTAATTTCATGTGTGTTCATGTGAGGAGGGCGGGATACGAAGAGCATAGGCCCTGGAGCCAAATGCTGGGTATAAATCTCATCTGTGCAAGTAGGGCAAATGGCTTTACCTCTTTGGGCCTCAGTTTTCTGTCTGTAAATTGGGGTTAATATTAGACCCTTCTTTATTAGGTAGCTGCAAGGACAACTGAGTTTTTAAAGTTCTAGGTGTGAGGTGAGGAGCTAGGGCTGTAGGATTGGCAGAATCGGTGGATGTTGAGGCAGCAAAATGCCCTGTGCAATTTGCTCATTCGATAGCTATCTATTGAGTATCTATTATGTGCCCAAGCACTGTCCTAGGCCCTGGAGGTACAGCAGGGAACAAGACCAACCTAAATCCCTGCCCTTCTAGAGCCTACATTCTGGGAGTGACCGTGAGGGAGCAAGACATCATCATGGTGGTCATGCGTGCTATGGAGAAAGATAAGGCCGAGAGAGGGGATGGGGTGTGTGGGTAGCGGGGTGTGGTTTTAAATGGGGTATTTAGGGGAGGACACCCTGAGCAGGTGATATCAGAACAAAACCCTGATGGAGATGAGGGAGGGAGTCATGTAGTTATCCAAAGGAAGAATGTGGATGGCAGAGGCCACAGCCAGTGCAAAAGTCCTGAGGTAGAATATATTGGGTGTTCCCAGGCTGGCAAGGCTAGAGCAGAGTGGTTAAAGGGGAAGGTAGGGAAGATAAACTCAGGGGGGCTCTGGGCAGGGGAAAATAAACTCAGGGGGGCTCTGGGCAGGGGCCTTTCCCTGGCCTCCCAGGCCAGGGTGGGCAGAGTGATGTATTGGAGGTGCAATTGGCAGTTTGCGGGATAACAAGGCTCTTAAGGATAGTAATTTCTTCTTCTGGCTGCATGGGGCCTTCTGAGCACAGGGAAGGGCTGTGCTGTGCCCCCCCCCCCAGCTTTGTCCATCCGCCCCCTCTATGGCGCACGTCTGTGATGAATTATTCACTCCTTCCTCCCCTCTGTGATGAGGCACTCCTGTCTCCAACTCGCCTCCACATCCGGCTCCTGGCATTTTTCACACTGCAGCAGCTGCAGTGGGGTCTCAGATCTGACTTCCCAGGTGGAAACCAGCCCCCTCTCCCAGTGCCAGAACAGCACCCTGCTCCCAGGCCTCTGCCCCCTCACTGAGTGGGCGCCTGAAGTTCAGATCAGCCATAGTGTCTCAGGCCATGGGATTTCTTTCTTTGTCAAGGAGCCAGGGATAAACTCTCGTCCTAGGAATTTCTCCTGGAGTCCAGGCAGCCTGGAGTGAACCTCTGGACCTGTCCTTTGTTCCTCAAGCATTTATCGTGTACTTACTGTATGCTAGGCACTGTGCTATGTACTTCACATGGACTTTCTCATCTTCACAGCAGCCCTGTGAGCTGTGAACTAAATTGCCCCATTTTGCAGGTGAAGAAACCCAAAGAGGAAGAGCTTTCCACAGTCACATACCTAGGAAGGAAATGGGGGAGTCTCCGAGCCAAGCTGGCTGACTTCAAAGCCCAAATTGCTCACCATGGGGCATTTCTCAGTGGTCAGTTATTCCATCTCCCCCACCAGGATCAGGGTTAGTGTGTGGCTACTAGTCTGTCTTCTCCAGGCTTCTCCAAGGTTCTCTGCCCTCACTCTGCTCCCTCTGCCTCAGGACAGCCCTGCAGAGAGAGTGATAGGATCCTACAAGGTCCCCCTCCAGATCGAGCCACCCCACTTCTCAGGGTCTCTCACAGTCCCCACCTGGTCACCACCTCTGTCCATGCCCCAGCCTGTCTGTGTCCTCCCAGGACAGAGCAGGCAGATAAGCCCGTTCCCTCCCAGATTCCAAGCACTCACTTTGGGTGAATGTCCTGATAGCACATTCGCCTTGTCTGTGTCACCCACCACAACCAGCTAATGTCCCAGCATTGTTTCCGTTTGTCAGCTTGAATGTTCAGTTCAGCGGAGCCATCTGCCTGTCTTAATTGCCCAGATAATTGTGAAGCCGCTGGCCCTGTCTCCCTCTCTGGGGAGATGGCCTGATGGAGCGGAAGGAATGTCCATCAGACAGGAGACCAGGGCTGACCCCACTCTCTGTGGTCCTTGAACAGGTCCCTGCTCCTCCTGGCCTCAATTTCCCTTCTTTGCCTCTTACTCTGCTCTCCCATGGCTGGAAGCCTCCTCTTAGCCTCTCCATATCTGCCTCCTTGCTCCCCTTGAGCTGACCTTGTCTCTCCAGCCCCTGCATTTTGCTGTCTTGGCTGAGGTGGCGGTGACTCATAAGCAGACGTGTGGGCAGGTGGGTGAGTGAGGGGGGTCATGCACCCCACCAAAGCTCACAGCCACACAACTGAGGCAGCTGGAGTCCCTGCAGGCTACCTTGGGGAAAGTCCCTGTCCCTCTCTGAGTCTCAGTGCCCCATTTGCAGAATGGGTCTATTGAGGAAGGTTTGAAGCTTGGAAACAGCCGGGGATCACTTGGAGCCCAAGCTGAGGACTGAGGTTAGGGGGTCCCAGGCTGGCTGAGGTTGGAGCTGAAGCAGCCCCCAAGAGAAGTATCCTACTCCTACCCCAGCCCAAACATGTACCCCCATTTTATACATGGGGAGGTCAAGGCCAGTTTTGTTCAAGGTAGAGCCAGGATTTGAACCCAGGGACCCTTTAAGGTCCCTGTGGTGCTGCTACTGGAGGAGGGGATGCTAACAGGCTGGCAGGGGGCAGACTAGAATGTTCACCACTTTGGTGTCAGGCTCATCTGGGGAAAGATGGGCAAGGAGGAGAGGACATCTGATGAGTTGACAAAAGTGGGACTGAGGGCTTTGGAGACTCATATGAGGCATCAACCAGCAAGAGGATCAGGGAAGGCTTCCTGGGGGAAGGGACAGTGGTGCAATCTTAAGGACTTGCAGGATTTGGCCAGGCAGGTGAGGGATTAGAGGGAGCACATTTCTGGGCAGAGGTGGGCATGAGTGTAAAGGCTGAGAGGTACGAGTGGGCTCAGGGTGCTTGGTGCCGGGGAGGCGAGACTGGAGATGGTGGCAGGCTGGTTCTGGAACCAGTTGGCAACCACGCAATGATTCTTCCTGAACAGCACAGAGGATGCCATGGAATATGGGTGCCTCAGATGTTGGGCAGCAGGCACTGGCCCAGAAATCTCAGGGTCAGACCTTATCCTCAAACAAATGGCCCCTACAAGGGCCCACCTCTAACCCTGCAGAGCCCACACCCCAAGCTTGGACCAGAGAGGACCTGCCGCCTGGCTGTCACTGGTATATTCTGAACTGGGCTGTGTGGGGTCCCTCCCAAGTTAGCACCCTGCCTGAGCTTCCACCATTAGTCCACAACTCCAGGGTTCTCTTTCAATAGTTGAGTCTACCAGGAGGGCTCAAAATCAGATAAAATTGTCACACAAAGCCCTTTTGAGGACGCTTCTATTGAACTGTGATTAAGGCTGTGGAGCCAGAAGCCCGAGTTCCTCAGCCTCTTATCCTCTGAACTTGTTTCCTCGCCTGTAAAAAGAGATTCCAGCCTAAAGCAAACACCACCAGAGATGAAAAGCACGCTGAAATTATAGGGGACTAAAGACACACATATGAGCACCACCCCAGACCGATGGGGTGAATAGCCACCTGCTCTTTCCAGCCACACAGGATGGGAGGGGAGTTGGCGGGTCCCCACTGAAGCCTCTCCTGCAAGGCTCAGAGGCCATGACCTGGGGCTGTAGCCCCTGAGACTATGCAGGGCAGTCCTGGGGCAGGGGTCCTGGGGCCTGGGGAAGCCACAGGAAGGCACGCTCCAGCTCAGGGTATCAGAGTGACGCTCATCCCTCACAACTGTTTAGGAATAAAGTGGGCTGCTCATGAAGTGGTGAGCTTCCGATCTGTGGAGTTATACAAGCTGTACCAGACAGCAGAAAGGATTTCCTGCAGCAGATGGAAGTGTTAGAGGGGATACATTATTGGTTTCTTTCCAGTGTAGCCATCCAGAGATTATGCACATTCATTATTGATTTTTCATTCACTTATTCAGCAAACACTTAGCGTTTACTGTGTACAAGGCCCAGTCCTGGGCATAGGGTCAAAATCAATGAGCTGGACAGTTGAGGATCTCCCATTTAGTGGAAAAGAACAGGTGAGCAAATGCATTGGAGGAAAGGCTGTGAAAGGGTAAAGGGGATCCACTTGGTGTAGTCAGGGTGGGCTTCTTGGTAGAGGCAGTTTTTAGGTTGGGTTCAAAGGATGAAAGAGGGGGAGAGGGCTCTAGGCCGGAGGAGGGAGCGTCTGATTCTGATGATCTGACCCTCAACCCCTCCTAGCTGGAGGCCTTGGCCAAGTTCCTTCTCCTCTCTGGGCCTCAGTTTCTCCTCTGTAAAATGGGATCAGCAGGGCTTTTGAAAGATTCCAAGAGACCCTGCACATAAAGTGCTGGGTGCCCAGTAAGCGCTCTATAAATGTTAGCCTCTTCCCTTTTAACCTGGGGCATTTGCACTTGTTCTTAGAGGGTAGAAGGCAGGATTCCAAGCATCACACAGTCTTAGCTGCCAGGCTGAACCTTGGCCTGAGGCCAGTCTCCTCCTTTACTGGGCATGAGGACACAGGAAAAGGGCTGTGCCTGGCTCTCCCAAAGCCTCGTTGATCACCAGCCACAAGAGGGCGTTGCTGTAATTAGACTCTGGTGTGCTGAGGCTCCAGCACTACCCCTGATAACTTAGTTCCTCTGCGGCTGCACTGGCCCTCTGTGTGCCCCAGCCTCCCATTATCTCACTGGAGGAGACTCAGGCGAGCCTGCTCCTCCTTAAATGCCATCCACATAGCGGCCACAGTGCCAGGAATGCCCCATTCAGTGCATTCCCTTCCCTGAAGCAGGTCTGTATCTTCGGGACCCAGCCCACTCGCCTGTCCAGCCTGCCTGCTATTTTGCATTCCTCTGATCTGCAGTGGTGGTTGGTACCTTTCCCTACACATGCTGTGCACCTTCCCACCTCCCACCCTTTGCCCAGGCTGTCTCCTCTGCCTGGAATGCCCTTTCTGCCTCATCTTTGAGTGTTTTGTTCTTTTGTCCCTCAAGGGTTAGCTCAGATGCCACCTCCACCGGGCAGTTTGCCCAGACTTCTCCTCTAAGCCACCTTGACTCTTGGCCCCTTTGTTGTTTGGGCTCCTAGCAGGTCCTCTTTGGGTAGAGTCCCTTTTGCAAGAGACACTGGTGTTCTGACATCATGTGTGATGTTCTCGGCACAGAGCATCCTGTGTGAACAGCAGCTTGGGAACCCTTAACCCCACAGTCCCTCTGTCTTTCCTGTATCCGTGTGCACGAGTGGGCTGGTGAGAGCACCTCTTTGTGTGCATTTCTCAGGAGACTCTGGATGGGGTTCTTATGTAGATGGCATCAGAAGGGCCTGGGTTCCAATCCCAGCTCACCCTTCATGCTCTGTGTGACTATAGCAAGTGGCTGTACCTCTCTGGGACCTATTTTCTCATCTCTGAAGTGGAGATGTTGTGGGGATGAAATGAGAAAATAGATGTAAAATGCTGAAAATGAAGCTTGGCGCACAGTTTCTGCTCCACCTTTAACTGAAGAGCCATCAGCTGGGTTCCTCCCATACTGAATCTTTCTCTCCCATGGTCTGCGCACATAGTCTGTCAGGCTGTGCTCTCGCAGTCACCTGAGACCCTTCCATCTTGTATGCTCCCTTTTCCTCCAGGGCTGGAGGAAGCTGCGGTGAGGGGCACTGGGAACTAACAGTTGTCAAGTCTGGGCCACAGCCTGGGAGTGGCCCATGGGTGTGATGTTATCCCTGAAGCACAACTCAGCCTGCCCTGAAGTCAGGTGAGGGGCACTGGAGGTGGGGGTAGATGTTGGGCAACTTGGCCGAAGTGGGGGCCACAGCCAAACAGCACCCCCTACAGGGGGATCACCTAGTGCCCCTCACCTGGGGCTGGTGGAATCACAGGATGGGTCTCAGTTTCCCTATAGGTAAAATGGAGACAATGCTCACCTTACAGAAAGTTTAGCTACCAGGCGGGGAGCGATTTCCTGGCCTGACTTCCTGGATGGTATGAGGAGAGAGGGAGGAAGAAACAACTGAACAGCAATAAAGGGTTTCTCTTATCCTCAGATCGCCATCTCTGCACCCAGACTTCATTTCCGGCTGTCACTCAAGGTCCCTGTTGGGCTCAGGACATGGCTTGCCTGTGGTTATGATGGACTCAGCCCTGGGACTTGAGAGGCAGGAAAGAGGCTGGGGTCCAGGCCCCTGCTCTGCCTTCTCTGGGTCTTGATTTTTCCATCTGTGCAGCATGGGGTTGGTTGGTTCCTAATTGCAGTGGCCACTGCCCCCGGGTGGGTGAGGTTCAGGGATGCCAGAGGTTCTTAAGTATGGGAGACAGCCCAGCACACCAGAGAATGTCCCAATGGTGGTGCCAATGGTGCCCCATTAAGAGGCACCAAGAAGGACACTGCAGGCCTGGCCCCATGTAGGGAAGACGTCATTAGTGTGAGTTGGACAGTCACAGGCTGCAAAGCCTTCCAAGGTTTCTGCCCCTCACTCCTCATGGGTGGGGAAGTAGAGGCCCAGACAGAGTGACTCGCCCAGAATCACACTGCTGGCAGAGCTGGGATTTGAACCCAGGTGCATCTGACCTCCTAGTTTTGCCTCTCTGGTCTCTTTCTCAATGTTGGTGCGATACTTGTGGCAGGAAAGTAGATGAGTGAATGTTTTCTGATTCATTAATATGTAGTCTTCCCAACCCTAGGAGCTGGGTGCTTTTATTATTCCCATTCTACAGGCAAGGAAGCTGAGGTCCAGAGAAGTTTAGACATGTGCCCAGGTCACACAGCAATCTATCCTCCAATGTCTCACAAAACTTGAGGATGCAAAAGGTGGCAGGGCCTTTTCTGACCATGGAGGGGCTGCCCACCAGATCAGTGGCCCTGCCAGCTCCCCTAGGGTCCCCAGTCCCCATCAGGGGCCATCCACTGCATTGGAAATGTGGAGCAAATTCTGTGACCTGGAGCTTCTGGCCACTTGGGCACCTAGCAGGCCTGGCTTCCAGCCACCACTTACGCCCAGCAATCGGCCCCTCTTTTCTCTGCTTCCTCAAGGTTTGTTTGGCAGCCTTGGATGAGAGAGGTCATCTTTGGAGCCAGGCAGCAGCTCCTCCTGCTCTTAGGTCAGCTCCCAGGGCAGATCCTCTCCCTTCTCCCTTGGCTAAGCTCAATGTCTGAAGTTCTTGCAGAGCCTTTTCGTCCCCTTACTCTACAACTATCTGTGGCTCCCATTGCCCACAGGAGGAAAGCTAAACTCCTAATACTGTGCTTTGAAATTTCATCTGCCTCCCCTGGGACCTTGTTAAAATTTGGGTTTGGATTTAGCAGGCCAGGGTGGGGCCTGAGCATTACTGACCAGTCCTGGTGATGCCCAGGCTGCTGGTTCTCGGACCACACTTGCAGGAGTGAGACCTCAGTAGATCCTTCATGACTTGGCTCCATCTCCACTTCCTGCCTGGCCTTCTCACTAGTCACATGGGATTTCGTTCATGGACTCACATCTGCAATGGCTTTTTCTTTTCTCGATATGTTCCTTCCCATCCTTCACAGTCAGGCTGAAAAGCACCTCCTCAGTGGACCACCACCAGAGCTAGCTACTCATCTGCTCCCCTGGACCCCTTTACAAGCCCCTGAAATTCGGAGAGGCCCATATCAGCACCTTTAAGAACAGACCTCTTGGCCTTGCTGTGTGGCTCGGTTGGTTGGAGCATTGTCCAGTACACCAAAAGGTTGCAGGTTTGAATCCCGGTCAGGGCACATACCTAGGTTGCAGATTTGATCCTGGGTTGATGTTTCTCTCCCTCCCTCCCTCCCTCCCTCCCTCCCTCCCTCCCTCCCTCCCTCCCTCCCTCCCTCCCTCCCTCCCTCTTTCCCTTCCTTTCTCTAAAAATCAATAAACATATCCTCGGGTAAGGATTAAAAACAACAGACCTCTTAGATGTGAACCTAGCTCCTCCACCCTTACAGCTGGATGAACTTGGGCAAATTATTTAACCTCTCTGGGCCGATTATTTACTTAAACCCTGCCTTGTTCCAAAATGGACTAACATACTCTTGGATAAATCAAGTGCTTGGCGGGCTGACAGGGACAGAGGGCAGAGGGAAGACACCGTTTCCCATCGGTATCCTGGTGTTTCGGCGCTCAGGGCCTGGCATGGCGGACACCCAGGGAAACACTGAATGGAAGCTCTCCCAGAACCTGCAGCATGACCTTTGCAGGAGCCTCTCATCCACAAAAGTAAATTCCAGAGGAGCAGCGAGAAAGACAAACACGGCGAGGTTTCCGGCAGCCCATCTTAATCGCTCATTTAAATGCATCTGTATGGAGAGCAAACATTTTCTTAGGAGAGAGGGTGGATGTAACTCTAAAATCTTGTGCGCTATGAAGCCCTCCTCCCTGAAGGGGCTGTAAATGGGGGGAAAAGAGAGCAAGGATCTGTTAGAGCAGTTTACTTGCCCGGAAGTCTTTGTCCCTTCCAGCCTGGCGTGGAGCTGGGACTGCCCCAGAGTGGCCCTCGGTACCCTGGGGATGGTCAAGGTCTTCATCCAGTGTCTTGTCCTGGCCTTCACCTAGGCACCGTCTCTGCCTGACCCAGTTACAGGTCCTCCCTCTCTGACCCACCTTACCACACCTTCCGTGGCTGAGATCTTGGCGTTTCTCTTTGACTTTTGGCCTCACTGCTGGCCCAAGGGAACTTCACCTGGAACCTGGACCCTGCCCCCTGGGACCTGCCTGTAGCCACCCGAAGAGGGAAGTACCTCTAGGAAGAAAGCAGCAATGGAGGAACATGACCTATGGATACAGGGGTATAAGTGGCCCCACCCCAGATTTAGAGTCTGGATTGTTCTGAAGGTGCCATCAGTGTTGGGTTGGTAGGAGCCAGAGTGGGTGGCCCAGGAATTGTAGGCTGGATTTTGTGGTGGGAACCCCTGCTCAGGAGAGAATCCAGAAGAAACTTCCAGTCCCTAACCACTGGGAAGCACTTTCCCACTTGCTGCAAGACACACAATTACTGTGAGGCCTGCTGGTTCCCATGCATCCAAGAATGCCATGGGAGCCAGGACCTTGTCTGCCTCATTCTTTGCTGCATTCAACCGGATGCACCATGTCGTCACAGGCTTTGACACCCACCCTTCTCCACAGCACCTATGTGGTGTCTGTCCGCAGTTGGTACCAATACACATGGGTGGGATGGAGAGCAGGAGCAGCTGGAGAGCTGGAGGAGGGTCAGGCCTGAGCTGGCATGGAGGGATCTAGGAGTGTGCAGGGCTGAGGCCCAGCCGGGGCTGGAGTTGTTACCAGCTGCTCTTGCCTATCAAGGCCAGAAGCAGGCAGATCCTGAGCCCAGCTCCCTCAGTCTTCCCAGAAAGCTAGGGGGATGCTCCATGTGGCAGGCTGCTGGGCTTATCTTCCTCAAGCCCTACCTTACAGAAAAGGAAACTGAAGCCTGGGTGAGGTAGTTATATCCACCTAGAATGTCATGGAAGCACCCCAGGGGGCTCCAAGCCCAAGGGATCTAACCTGGGACCTACAGACTGTCCTGGCATCATCCATTGGCTACACTGGTTTATGTCTTGGGATTCTGTTGGCATCCGCTATTTACAGAAAAAAAGTTTGAAAGGCACTGTTCCCCCTCTCTGGATGGAAAAGCTGAGGCCCGGGGAGGGCAATCACTTGCCAAACTCCCAGGACAAGTTAGGAGCTGAATTGGACCTGGGGTCTGTCTGCCTAAGGGCCCTGGGGGAGACCCCATGCATGCCATCTTCAAAGATCTCCTGCCCAGGCTGTGGGGGTGAGGGTGTTGAACCCATCCAGGAGCCAGAAATGACAGCAGTATGTCCCCTTTAAGCGGAGAGCCGCCTGCTTCAGTGGGTGGACTCAGTACCCAGCCAGTGGGAGCTGGGAGCTTCCCTCCCACAGCCCCGCCCTGCTGAGGGTGTGGGAGGGGCCGAGCAGCGTGGCTCCCAAGGGAGTCAGTGGGCAGCAGGGACAATAGCAGACATGCTGTGTGGGCTCAACCGGGAGACCCCTGGAGAGGCCGGTAAGTAATGGGGGACCTGTATTCAGAGTGGTAGGGCTGGTTCCTGGAACTGCTGCCCGAGAGGGGACTGGGATGGCTAAGACTGGGACTGCCACTCCCCAGAGACCCAGGGCTTGGAGAGAGCGCAGGGACACCTGGCCAGGGTGAGCAAGTGACAGGGCTGTCTGACACTGGCTGCTGTCCTGCAGCAAGGGGCTGAGTCCCCTGGGCTGCCGGGCACTGCAAGGACAGCAGGTAGGTCTGGAGTTCCAGAGGGCAGTGCTCAGCCCCTCAGGGGTGCCTCAGGGATGGCATCCACCTCTGCAGAAGCTGGTAGGAGAGTTCTCTGCTGAAGGTGTGAGAGCAAAGGTTTGGTGTGGAGGCAGCTCCTGGACCTTGCAGCAGAAGGAAGAAGCCCTGGCTGGGGGTCTAGTTGGTGAATCCTGGGCCTCTGGGTAGTAGGTGTCACATAGCTGCCACATTCATGGGTGGGCCAGGACTGGAACTCAGGGAAGCTCTGGGACAGACATAATTGCCCTATCATCCATCTATCTATCTATCTATCTATCTATCTATCTATCTATCTATCTATCTATCTATCTATCATCTATCTATCATCTATCCATCATCTATATCTATCTATCTATCTATCTATCTATCTATCTATCTATCTATCTATCTATCTATCTATCTATCTATCTATCTATCTATCTTCTATCTTCTATCATCTATCATCTATCTATCATCTATCTATCATCATCTATCATCTCTCTAGTTTACTGGTCTGGCCTTACTTCCTTCAAACCACCCAACAGAGAGTTTGTCAGGAGCCAGGACCAAGTTATCCTTCACTCTCTGCCCTGGGGCCACCCGTGTCAATCCCTTCACACACTCGATATACTCTTGACTTTACCACCTCGTAGCAACTAAAAAGGAAGGGACTGTGGTCCCAGTGGACAGGTGAGGAAACCGAAGCACAGACCCAGTGGTCTTCCCAAGGCCCTATAGCTACTGCACAGTGACTGAACTTGGGATTGGCACCCACATGAGTACAGCAGAGCTCCCCACCCTGCTTCCAAGGGCCTGATGAACTTAGTCTCCCCCTTCTCCACCTGGGGCAAGGGGTCTGAGGCAGGGTTACCCCCAGAACCCCACATAATAATAATGCAAATAATGGCTGACAGCTGTCGATATCTTCTTCTGTGCCAGATCTTACTCTGTTCTAAGTTCTGTCTATACATTTTCTCATTTAATCTTCACAACAACTGTGAGTTCAGGACTATTCTTCCCATTTTACAGTTGGGAAAACTGAGGCATAGAGGTGTTAAGTGACTTGTCTAAGACTACACAGACAGAAGTGACAAGGCTAGGATTTGACCCCATGTGGTCTGCTCCTGCCCCTCCTGGCGACTGCACTATAAATGGGAGCACTGCTTTCCTGCCTGGGCACATCTGTCCTCTTCACCTAAGGCCCAGGTGAGTGGGGGGTCACCTCATCCTGCAGTGCTCAGAGCCACAAGGGCAGTGGTGCCCCAGAGACCTCACCTGGAGCACTGGCAGGGAGAGGTCTTCCTCACCGCCCCCAGCCCCCACCCCTGTCATGGTTGTCTGCCTCCACCCAGGCTTAAGCCTCAGCATCGCCTGCCTGGACCTTTTTCCAGTCTCCTCCCTGGCTTCCTGGCCTCCCCTTCCTCTCCCCATGCTGCCATGGGAGGGAGCTTGCTAAAACTCAAATCTGATTACAGCTCCTTATCCTGGCATTCAAGGCCCTTCATAATCTCTGACTTTTTCTCTCTGATGATTTACTTGACCCCCACCCTTACCACTGCATCCCCCACCTACTTTCCTTCCCAGGTCATAGAACCTCACAGTCACACTTGCCTCAGTTGGTGTCAGTGCAAGGCTCTTTTTAAGAAAAATCCGAAGATAGAGCTTCAGGCATAGCCAGATCCAGGTGCTCAGTTAACATCATTAGGACTCTAGGTTTCTGCTTCTCTTTAGGCGAGTTTCATTTCTAGGCAGACTCTTCTCCAGAGAGCCCCTAGTACTTTCAAGCTTAAAGTTAACTAGCTCAGTTCTTCCTAAGGAAGGACAATTTCCAGTAGTTTCAGCAAACGTCCCAGGGCCTGTTCTTGTCAGCCCAGCTTGGCTCACATGCCCTCTCCTGACAATCACTGGATCCCTGATTGGCCAGGCCTGGTCATGTGGCCTCCCCCTGAGCAGGGGGACAAGGCAGCCAACAGGTGGCCAGTCCATACACCCTCCACATTTTTCAGAGAAAGCTGAGGCCCTGAGAAGTCAGGCCACTCGCAGTGCTCCTCAGTGAGCACCAGGCTTGGGAAACACTGCCCAGTGCCCTTTCTCTGCCCTGAAGGACCGCTGCCTGCATGAGTCCTTTCTCAGTCCTGTACCCTGAACATATTCAGTCTCGCTCCTGAGAGTCTTGTTTACCTACCACTATCCCTGAGCCCTTGCAGGAAAGGCTGTGACCAGGACTGGGACACACAGTAGTCATGAACACAGATTTTGGCAATAGCTCTCCCCCTTGCCCACCCCCAGCCCTGTTCCCAGTGTTCACTCTTTTCTGAGTCCAGGCCACAAAGTGATCTCTGTTCCCAGGGCCTGCTAGGCCTGAGTGAACACTTGCCACCTAGCCAGAACCGGGAAGGCTTGGGCAGTGTGTGTGTGTGTGTGTGTGTGTGTGTGTGTGTGTGTGTGTGTAGGGAGTCTTTCTGCTGTGGCTTGGGCTTCCCACTCCTCTGAGGGGACTCTCACCAGACCACCTGGATCCTTGCGCAGGCCCAACCTCCTGTGCCACAGCAGGGGTTGTAGCCCTGGGGAAACCCCAGGCTCCAGACCAGGGAGGCCATGGCGACCATGGACTAGAGTCAGGGAGGCCTGGGTTTGCATCTTGGTTCTGCCTCTTTTTGATTCTGTGACCTTGAATAACTCATTCTACCTCTTTGATTCCCATTCTCCTAATCTGTAAGTGAAATTGAATTCAAAATTATTTACTGAGCACTTACTGTGTGCCAGGCTCTCTGTGCTGGATGTAGCAATGAACAGGCAAACAACAATCCAACCCCCTGGAACTGACATCCTAGTGGGGCAGAGGCAGATAGTTAATAAGATCACTAAGTTAAAAGAAAAAAAAGTGACATCTGTTAGATGGCATTGAATGCTAGGAAGAAAAATAAAGCAGAGGAAGAAGGTAATGGGAGGTATTGGAGGTGTGGGGGTGCAGGGGTAAGTTCAAACAGGCTGATTGAGAAAGGCCTCCCTGAGAAGATGACATTTCCATAAGTTCCTGAAGGAGGCAAGGGAGGCAGTTTTGTGGATGTCTGAGAAAACATTCTGGGCAGAGGGAATAGCCAGTGCAAAGGCCCTGGGGTGGCCCTGTGTCTGGTATTTAGAATAGTGAGGAGATTAGTACACTGTAGTGGAACTGGCAAAGGGGAAACTATTAGGAGGTAAGGTCAGAGAGGCAGAGGGACTGTGATGAGAATTTTGCTTTTACTCTCAGTGGGGTGAATTGAGTCTTTTTACTGCTCCAGGCAACCAAATAAAATGGTTCCATGGTGACTCAGTTTTGAGGTCATGCTTCTTGATATTTCTGGTTTCAGAGTGAGGCAGGAGAGCACAGACTTAGAGGCAGAAGGCCAAGGCCCGACTTGAGCCTGCACTCCATGCCACATGATGTTGGGCCACCATGGCCCCACGGGGGTGGGGAGGAATATCAGCACGAGTGTGGCTCCAGGTCCAGTGCCAGGGGCTTCACACACTTCACGGAAGGGGGATTGCAGAGCTAGCAAGCTCTTGTCATGCTCATGGCTCCTGGTAGCCCTGACATGCCTAGACTGTAGGTGCCTGAGCTCTGATGGGGGTGTGGGGAGGGGGTCCTGAAGGCCAGCAATGCGTTCCAGGGTACCCTGCATTTTGGGTCCATTACCCTATTGTGAGAGGGAGAGAGCAGAACCAAGGGTTAAAGATGTGGTCTGTTGGGGAACCAAAAAGGCCCAAATTTCTGTCCTTCCTCTACAGTTCACCAGCTGAGTGACCTCTCTGGGCCTTAGTCTCCTTATCTGTAAAATGGGGACCGTCAGATAATTCTCAGTGGAGTTGAACTCCTTCAGGCATGTAAAGTGCTTAGAGCAGGCCTGGCACAGGAAGAGCCCCACACCCTGTGCTCCCTTTCTGTGTTCTTTTTCCTTTGCAATCCTTCGCACCAAGTGAATCAGAACTCTATGTTTTAAATCTATTGATATTTTTTCTTCTCGTTTCCCTTAAAAGCATGCATTGAACAGAATGAGGGGTCACCCTATTATAGCATTGATCTTTCCATGTTTCCCTCCCCTATGGGAGGCTGGCTTCTAGGGAGGCTTGTCGGCCAGTAAGGCTGTCATTTTGAGCAGAATTAGCATCGGTGCATCTCCATCCAGCTGTCAGCCTTGATAGTCAGAGGGACATTATTGGTGAGGAGTTCCCAAAGGAGCTGGGGCTGGGCCACAGGCATTATCCCTGAGTCTGCCCAGGTCTGTCATGTGCGAGGAGGAGGCAGGACAGGGCCCTCTGGCTCTGCCACTTAGGAACTTAGGAGCTGTGTGACCCTGAGTATGTAAACCTCTCTGTGCCTCAGTTTCCTCATCTGTAACATCGGGATGATAATGGTACCTACCACATAAGATTATTATGATCATAAAGTGGTCATAATTTTTTTAAGTTCTTAGAACATGGCCTAGGTTCAAATCTTGGCCATGCTCCTTATGATGGAGAGTTACTTAACCTCTCTGTGCCTCAATTTCCCCATCTTTCAAATGGGAATACCAATCACACCACCTCAGAAAGTGGTGAGGATTAAATGGGACAATGCTTATGAAGCCCATAGCACAGTGCAGGCATTTAATCAATAGGAGTTGTTACCATTATTAATCTAGGAAAGCCTTTCTAACAAGGGGAGTCAAGGGGGCAAGGGGAGAACGGTCATGTTTCATGGTCCCTAGGTACCACATAATCTCATTGATTCCTCCCAACCAACTCCCACTGTGCAGAAGAGAGAAATTACTTGACCCACAGCCCTTAGTCGGCAGCAGATTTCAAATCAGAATCTGAAGTTGGCCTAAGTCCAAAGCCCATCTCCCCCCCCCCCCCCCCCGAACCAGCAATGCCTTCAAAGGTGGGGCCAACCAAGCCAGCAGTGACCCAAGTGTGAGGGCCAGTAGCAGGCTCCCTCGGAGAGGCAGCAGCGGCCACTGTGTACAATTGTGAGGGCTGGACCCACCGGCGAGTGGGGGCCCCCTGCTCCCGGTCCGCACATGGGGGCAAGGCTGGCCTGTAGGAGGCTCCCTGTGATGCTGTCCTTGACTGTTCGTCCCAAGTTGAGCCTCTGGGAATTCAGTTTATCAGGGGCCCCTCTCAGATGCTGAATGCTCCCCCTGGGGGCCCACAGAGTCAGGCGTCCGTCAAGGCTGGTCGGCAGCCCCGCCTGGCAGCCGGCCCCCGCGCCCCTCTCCCGCTTAGGCGGGTCCTGGCAAAAGCAGCCTGGCCAGGGGCTGACTTCCTTTTTTCTTTGTCAAAGCTTAATAGCTCCCTGGGACTCCAGAAAGATGGAGATAATTAGGCAAATTAGCAACGCTTTCGAGAGAAATGAAATAGAAAAGAAACCCACCCACCCTCCCTGGGCACAGCGTGGGGCTGGGGACCAGGTGTACTCGGCTGTGCTGGGCACAGCGCCCCTCCCTCCGGCCCCCCCACTCGCCCAGCCCACATTTGCCCGGATGGCTGGCATCGCTGCGGAAATGAATTTCCCTCTGAAGCGAGTTCTTACAGGATGGATGGACTGAAGTCAAAAGCTCATAATTGCCCACTGCTGGAAGGAGGAGACAAGAAAAAAGAAACACGAGGATAAAAATATCTCTGTTTTTTATGCACGTTTCCAGCTGAAAATTGGTAGGAAAGATGTTTATGAAAAGCCTTCATCTCTAAGCATGTAATTACCAGGTCCCAGAACAGAAAAAGAGAGCGGGAAAGAGTTAGCATGTTCTCCAAAGGAGGGGGACTGGGGCCTGAACCCCCATGGGATTTCTATAAATAAAATAATTTCTTCGAATTCTCAAGCCTGGGCTGGCTAGAGCCAGCGAAGGGGAGGTGGGGATACCGCCCCCATCCCCCATTTAACAGGTGGAGAAATAGAGAATTAAGTCACACAGCCAATGGGTAATTCTGGCACTGATTTGATTCTCCGTTTACATGCTGTCTCAGTGCCCCCCTCCTCCCCCCCGGATGCTCTTGACAGTGGGACACTATATCCCCTCTGAACAGGAATCAGCAAACATTGTAGCATTCCTTATGGGTGCTTTTCTGAATAGGGCAGTGAGTCTTAGATTTCCAGAAGTCTTATCCAGCAATTCACCTCTCCAGAGTGGCCTCTGCCTCCATGAGAGGTGATCAAGGCCATACCCTAAAATGCACGCGCCTTCCCTAGAGAAGAGTCCAGTTCTTGCTTATTGCTCACTGACTGTGTGCACACAGTTGTATGAATTCTGGTTTGCAGCACACTGTCAGGCCACCTGGCTGCTGGGGAAAGAGATAGCCCACAGCCTGAGCCCAAAGCCAGCAAAAATTGTAGAAGGAGGGAGTTGGGGCCACTCAGTGTTGAGACAAGCAGACCCACACACCTCAGCTGTCCCAAGGGAGTCACTGAAGCTCAGTTCAGAGAGTAGTTCACTAGAGCAAGATCTGAATATTGGGATGAAGAAAGGGGAGAGGACACGCTTGGAGGATTCCACAGACACACCTCAGGAGGGTCCCGGCCTTCAGCAGCCAGCATCCCGCATCCTTTGCTTCAGAATCCTGCATTGTTACTCAGCCTGTCTCTGAGTCTTTTGTTTTTAATGTCAGGACTCAAAACTTCACCTTCCACCCACCGTTGTTCCACTCTATTCTTTGGGATCCTACTGCTCTGCATTTGGCGAACTTGATCCTCAGCTTCCCCCTCCTTTCCTCAAGAGAGCATCTCCCCCTCCACCATGCCCAGATTCGCAAACCTGCAGCCAGAAAACTTACCTTTGGTCTTCCCAGGACAGTCCAGGACAGAGGGATTGTCCAGTGGCAGAAT
Source organism: Miniopterus natalensis (assembly GCF_054644295.1). Taxonomy (NCBI): domain Eukaryota; kingdom Metazoa; phylum Chordata; class Mammalia; order Chiroptera; family Miniopteridae; genus Miniopterus; species Miniopterus natalensis. The sequence continues at coordinate 29,829,992 of NC_142095.1, read as the reverse complement.
TTCATTTGCACAGGATAAGACAGATTTTAATTCCAGAATTGCCCTCACGAAGTAGCAGAGAAGTTTGCTGTCACACGGTTGCTATCACCCAGTCTTATTAATTTTATTAGCTCAGAAACATCTTGTTGAATCTAAATGAAGTGCGAGTTAGAGAACCGTAATGGGAGGCATTATACTTAATGGGGTATTGCCTAAATCGTTGCTGGCTGATGTGAACAGGAGGCCTGGGGCAAGAGGGGTGAGCAGAGCTGCTGGGGGCCCAACTCCGGGGGCCCTAGAAAGGATTCCGTGTTTAACTATTGTTTGACTTGTTTGCCACCTTCTGGCAAGCAGAGGGAGCCTAGCCCTGGGCTGGCGTAGTGGAGTGAAGGGGAACTGGGATTGTTGCTCAGTAGTTAGAGCTGCCGGTGGCAGAGATACTTAGGCTCTGTTAGACCCAGGTTGAGCTACAACCCTCAGCCAGCCTGAGCCCCAACCCTCACTCTAGAGCAGTGATTCTCGATGGGGGCCAATATTGCTCTCCTAGTGGACATTGGCAATCTTTGGAGTAATTTTGGGTTGTCACTGCTGAGGTGGGGTGCTACTGGCATCTAGTGTTTAGAGGACAAGGATTATGCTAAACAGCCTACAATGCAAAAGAAAGTCGTCTTCATGTCGTCGTCGCCCCCCCCCCCCCCCCCCCGGAATGTCAGCAAAAAATGTCAATAGTGTGGAAGCTGAGAAACCTGCTGGAGACTGAACCCTGTGCCTGGTCCTCACTGATCCCCAACCCTGGCCCAGGCTGAGTCCTGATCTTCACCTGGACTGACTCCACTCCTGACTGAATCCTCCTCTGATCTTTCCCTTCACGAAAGAACATGGCTGGGATGGGATAAGTGGCTTCTGCCCCCTGCCAGGGCCAACTCCCCTCCAGCCCTTCCTTCTCAGGCCTCCTCTGAGAAGTGAGGAGGGGAGATGGGTCCTGTGAGTTAGGTCTTGCTGTGGCCAGGAGGCTGGGGATGGGGAGGAGAAGAATGATCTTCCCACAGCCAGTGATTGGCTGAGCCAGGATATGCACTCAGGCCAGGCTGAGCCCTGGGCCCCGGGATCTTAACACTGGGCCAAGCTGGTGCTGCAGGGGTGGGGGTGGCAGGAGGGTTATTCTTCAAAGGCAGGCCAGTGGGCTGGGGGCATGTGCAGGCTCAGGTGAGGCCTGAGGAAGCAGCAGAAGCCAATGATGTATCTTACCTGGGAGGGGTGGCCCCCTGAGGCAGCATGGGGGACTGCCAGCTTGATGGTTGGTCAGCTGTCCTTGCCCATCTCAGTCCAGTGCTGAGAAGGGACTTGGAGAAGAAACATGAAAAAATAAGCTGGTCAAGGAAGCCAGGAGCCCGGGGTGGGGTGAGCAAAAGGGCCTGGGTCTGGCCCTGGCTCTTTGCAAAGGCTGTCTTGGCCAAAGACTTTGCTGCTCTGAGCCTCATTTTCATCATCTGTCAAGTGGGCGTGATGGGAACACCTACCTCCTCCAGGGTCACTGAGAAGTGAAGAAGGAGATGGTGTAGGTGGTGTGCACAGGGCATGGCTGGTACACAACATATGAGTCCCTTTCCCCTCTCCTGTCAGGACACAGAGGAGAATCCAGAACGTGTACAGTGCATGAGACAACTGCTGCAGGGAGGCAGGGCTCTGGCATTATCACAGAGCAAGTAGCCCAAAAACTAGCTTTAGATTCCTTTGAGATGCACAGATGAACTCACAGGAAATGAAGAGGGTGAGCTGGAAAGGAGATAAGGATGGTCTGTAACCGCTTCTATCAACCTTGTATTGGAGGTGCGGCCAGTGCAATAAGGCGAGTAAAAGAAAGAAAAAATATAAAATTTAGAAAGTAAAAAATAAAGCTGTCATTATTCACAGATGACAGGAAATCCAAAAGACTCTACGGATAAGCTATTACAATTAATACATAGATTTTAAAGGTCAGAATATAAAATCAACTGTTGTTATTGTATATTAGCAACAAATAATTAGAAAACAAAATTTGAAAAACAATTTCACTTATGATAACATTAAAACACTGCAGATATGCAGGAATACATTTAATGATACAAGACCTTTACCTGTTAAAGTACACAGTATTCTTAGGAGAAATTCAATAAGACAAAAATAAATGGAGGTTATAATATACTATGTTTATCTATTGGAAGACTCAGTATGTAAAGCTGTTCATTCTCCACAAATCAATGTACAAATTCAATGCATTTCCAATCAAAAAATGAAAAGTAAGCTGAAAACCAACAAGATGAGTGTAAGCTGATGCTGATGCTTCCTTATTGGGGTGGCAACATGAATGGGGGTGTTTGCTGGTCTGGTAACCAAGGGTCTGGGTTTTAATAGTTTAGGGGAACAGAAAAGGATGCTCTGTACCTTCCCTAGTTGGAACTGACACACCAACATAAAGCTAGGACTTTAAAAAAGATACACCTTTAGTGAAAGGGGAGACTTGGAAAATAGCTACCCATCTACCAGGGAGATAAAACAAAAGTTTCTCTGTCTCGGCTGGACCCCAGGTGGACTCCTTTGAGAAGTTGTGATTTGAGGTTTGCCCCTTGTTTCTGTTGAAAGTTATAATGAACACTTCTCCCATGGTTCTAGAATCTTGGAGACAACAACTTAACGTAAACATTGATGTCCGGGTAATATTGCCTTGGCAAGCACCCAGGGGAAGGAATTATAGATTCTCTCTGGAACTTGAAGGGACCTGCCCTTAACCAGGCTGAAATAAAATTCCCACAGATAAAGCTCCAGTAAAGATGAGTTCATAATCCAACAATTACCAGACACATGAGGAAACAATCCACCATGAGGGAGTTTCATCAGACAGCAGAAATACCTCTCAAGGGTTTGAGATAATAGAAAAATAGAATACTAGATGAATATTGGAAAAGATATAAAATTATTAGAAGCACATAAGCAACAAAAGGAAAAGGAAAGAACAAATTATGAAAGGAAAACAAGGAGATAAGCAAAAGAACCAAACAGAACATTCAAAAACCAAAAATGTACTTATTAAAATTAAAAATTCACTGGAATTAGGAAAATTTGAATATGGAGTGGGTATTAAATTAATAATTAAGGAACTATTTTAATTTGGTAAAGTGTGATATGGTATTTTTGCTATATAGGAAATATGTTCCTTTTTCAAAAATATGTTTTTATTGATTTCAGAGAGAGGAAAGGAGAGAGAGAGAGAGACAGAAACATCAATGATGAGAGAGAGTCATTGATCCTCTGCCTCCTGCATGCCCGCTACTGGGGATCGAGCCCGCAACCCAGGTTTGTGCTCTGACTGGGAATTGAACCCTGACCTGGTTCATAGGTCAACACTAAACCACTGAGCCATGCCAGCCGGGCTGTGTTCTTATTTTTTAATGCATACTGGAATATTTAAAAGTATAATTTCATTAGGTTTAGGTTTTGTTTTAAAATATTTCAGCATAGATAAAAATAAATGGAATAAACATGACAAAGTGTTAGTAATTATTAAAGCTAGGCCTTGGGTAAATACGATTTATTTTACTAGTGGTTCTCAAACTGTAGTGTGACACTGAGACACCTAGTGGACTTTTCAAAACATAAATTATTACATCCGACAAAGGACTCGTATCCAGAATACATAAAAATTCAATAACAAGAAAATAACCCAATTTAAACATGGCAAAAGCTTTACACAAACACTTCACCAAAGAAGAAATATGGGATGGCAAATAGGGAAAGTATTCATCATTAGTCATTAGGCAAATGTGAATTAAAACCACAGTAAGATATTTCTACACATCTATTAGAATGACTAAAATAAAAAAAAAAAATCCTCACTGACATTGCCAAGTGCTGGTGAGAAGCAACTGGAAACCTCTCACGTTGTCGGTGGGCGTGCAAAATAGTGCAGCCACTTTGAAAAACAGTTTGGCAGTTTCTTACAAATTTAACCTCATTCTTACCATATGACCCAGAATCCCATTCATGGGTATTTACCCAAGTGGAATGGAAACTTATGTTAAAAAACACACAACCCGTATGCAAACATTTCTTATGGCTTTGTTTAAAATTACCCCAAAATGGAAACCACAGAAATGTCTTTCAACAGATGAATGGTTAAACAAATCACTCAGCAATGAAAAGAAACAAACTACTGACACACTCAACATCATGGATGGGTCTCAAAAGATTGTACTAAATGAAAGAAACTAGACTCAAAAGCCTACGTATCATATGATTGCATTTATATGACATTCTAGGGAAGACAAAATTAGATAGACGGAACACATCAGGGCTTGTGGGACTGAGGGTGGGGGATGGACTAGCTACAAAGGGGGAGCAAGGGAGAATTGGGGGGGCAGTGGAAATGTTCTAAAACTTGATTGTAGGACTCATTTCCCAAAACCCATAGAAATACACACCAGAAAGAATTAACTTTAATGTATATAAATTTTTAAAAGTGGAAAAAAAGGTTAATGTACTAACACACACACATACACACACACACACAAATTGATAGACTTTACCCCCAAAGTTTTCGATTTACTAGGTCCCAGGTGGGGTCCAAGAATTTACATTTCTGACAAGTTCCCAGGTGATGCTAGTGCCGCCTGCCTGGGGACCACACTGAGAACCTCTGCCTTATACAATTCTAATACTTTACTAGTGTTTGAAATGTATGAAAAATTTCATAATAAGTTTAAAAAACCTAAGTGATAGTTTCCATTGCGAATTAGACATCCCGAAAAGAGACAGGAAATATGACAGGTGGGTGATGGGTCATGGGGGATAAGGTGGAATGTTCCAAAGTACATCTATTAAGCATTTCAAAAGACAGTGGTGAAGGAAACAATACTTGAAGAAAGAATGGGAGAGCGTTTTCTAGAATTAAAGTTAGCGGAGACAGACTTACTTTGGGCTGCCTAGAATGTCAGAATATGACTCTCACAGTGTAAAGTGCAATCCGCATGAAGAAACATTAATCAGGTCCACTCCAGACTGAGTTCACTCATGATCAGCACTGTCTCACATGTGCTGTGACAACCACCTGCATGTGAGAGAGCTCCCTGTCCCAGCAGGTGTGCAAGCACAGCCTCAGGCTGTGGAGTCAGCAGACCCTGGTTCTAATCCACTTTGCATAACTCCCCAGCATTGTCCCTCTCTGGGCCTCTCTGGGCTTCCTTATGGGTACAGTGGAATAATATTACCCATAATAATATCACCCATGGGGCTGTGCAGATGGTTAAACGTTGAACAGCCGTGAAGTTTCCAGTTTATGGTGAGTGTTCCAAAGAAAATTATTCAGTCCCAAGAGCAGAAATGGAGACTCCCTTGGGAGGAGAAGCCACAAGGATCCCCCAGCAAAGATACAGTGGAGCTGGTGGCAGGAAGAAACCCCTCTTACAGGCCACATCCATGAAGTGGAGATTCCCAAAGCAGAAAGGTTTGCCTGAATGAAAATGGAAATGGAACTCAGGGCTTTTTCTCTCTCTTGCCTGCAGACGATGGGCCTTACTCCAAAGGAGGCAAGGACTCAGGAGGAGCCGATGTGGCCCTGGCTTGCCGCAGACAGAGCATTCCAGGTAATGGAGACCCTCTGCTTCCTCTTTCTTTGTTCTGGAGGCACAGAGAGCTCTGGGTGGGGGTCAGACAGCATTGGCTCTGCTGCAAACTTGCTCCGTGACCTTAGACCAACCATGTAACCTCTCTGATCCTCTGTAAAAAGGAAATATCTCACCCAGCATAGTGCATCCGAGTGCCCTGCTTACCAAGTGTTAGCCTCACTTGTCTTGGAGCTGGGAGCCCCAAATTACCCCATGCTGCCCCCTCACTCCCCATATGTCAGCAGAGGAGTTCCGAGGGGTCACCGTGGTGGAGCTGATCAAGAAAGAAGGCAGCACGCTGGGCCTGACCATCTCAGGTGGCACCGACAAGGATGGGAAGCCCAGGGTCTCCAACCTGAGACCTGGGGGGCTCGCGGCCAGGTGAGAAGGGGACTTGCTGGGGGCAGCAGGAAGGGGCTAGGGACCAGTGGAAAACATACTAGGGCTTTGGGTAAAGCAATCAGGTAGTTGTTTCCAGAAGCACCCAAGACCTTGGTGCCTGCTGGAGGAAGCCCTCCAGTGGGGGCTATAATTCTAGGCCTCAGCTTCTTTCTGCCTTTACATCAGGGGCTGATGTGGCCACAGTGCCCCATCTTGCCAGGCCCTCCAGGCCTTTGCCTATTCAGTTCCCTCTGTCTGGATGTCCCACTCCCCACGACATCCTCCTGGTAGACTCCTGTCTGTCCCTCCACATTGCCTCTGGGAAGCCCCCTAACCCCAGGATGGGACAGCCGCTCTGCTCCCGTGCCCTGTGTGCCACTTCTGCACACACTGCCATGCATGTTCCCATTGTTTTACCTCTGTGGCTCCCTTGGACCATGAGTTCCAGGAAGCCTGAGAGTCAGCCTCTCCACTGCTGCCTCTCGGGGCCTGCACGGAGCAGGCACTGGGAAGTGTCCAGTTGAACAGAACAGATCAGTGGTGAAAAGCCAGTAAGAGTGTTAAGTAGCTGGCTCATCTGGGGCTGCTTAGAGCCCTGAGGGTGACACCCAGTAGGAGGGAAAGCAGGCAGACCAGCACCAGGGGAAATGCCAGGCCTGGGTGTCAGACAGGTCTAGGTTAGAATCCATGCTCTCCTGTTCACCCACTCGGTGACCCTGCACGTTGCCTGACCTCTCTGAGCCTAAATTCCCCATCTGCAAAATGAGGATCCGGAGGACAGAAGGACTCAATGGGAGGGTGGGTGTGAGTGCTGACACCTGTCACCATGCATGTGCTCCCGCCTCCTTGCTCCCAGGAGTGACCTGCTGAACGTGGGCGACTACATTCGGTCAGTGAATGGGATCCACCTGACCAGGCTCCGCCATGATGAGATCATCACCCTGCTCAAGAACGTGGGCGAGCGCGTGGTGCTGGAGGTGGAGTATGAGCTGCCCCCGCCTGGTGGGTCCCTTGGACAGGGAACTTGCTCCACTGCCTCGGTTGGGGGTGGACACAGCTGCCTCCCTGCCAGGGCCCGGGTGGTGGGGATCGCGCCAGATAGGGTAGGTGGGACCTGGAGACTGGCCACAAACATCCATACCTCACCTAGGGGCTTTGCCTACGACCGCAGTAGCTGTCACCAGGAGGCGCAGGGCCCTGTTTATAACTCACCTTCATTTTGCTTATTTAGTTCACAGATTTTTTTTTTCCTTTAAGGGGGCAAGTTTGTGGAACAGTGGCTGAATAAATTGTCCCCTGCCCTACCGCTCTCCCCACCCTACCATCCTGCACTGAGTACAGTGGCCTAGCTTTGAAATTTCAGAGTTGGTCTGAAGTCTTGAAATTGGGTAACTGTCTGGAATTCAACACTGGCCTGAACCCACCAGCCATGGATTCAAGCCTGAGCTCTGTCATCGTCTCTGTGTGAGCGTGGGCAGGCCCTTTCCTCTCCCCAAGTGATGGACTAAGTGGGTATTAGGAAAAGGTTCCCTCTAGGCCTCACTTGTCCTGCCCATTAAATGGGGAGGAATTTACCCTCCCTGTAATCTCTGTGGCTGGTCACCCAACTCTCCTGGAGTGAGCTTTGGGGGCATCTGCCAGATCAGTGATGTGACTGAGAAACTCAAAGGGGTCCTCCATTTTTCTCTAGCCCCTGAGAACAAACCAGGGATCATTTCAAAGACAGTGGATGTCTCCCTCTACAAGGAGGGCAATAGCTTTGGCTTTGTCCTCAGAGGTCAGTGCAAGAGTTGCCCTTGGGCCAGGGGGTGGGAAAGTGGCTAATTCTAATTCTGTGTATGTTCTGTTTTGCTTTAATGCATCTATGTATAAATCTGATATATCATATATGTCTTGCTTCTGACTTTAAAGAACCCAGGACCATTAAGTCAAGTGTTAAATGGAAAATTTTGCCAAGCAGTGAAGCGTGTGTGGTTGAGGGGTTTGTGAGGGAAAAGCTGTACCAGAAAATGATGGTGAAAGCTGCTGTTGAGATTGAGAACAAAGTTGGGAGCTGTCTAATAATCAGAGCAAAACAGGAAATAGGATGAGATCAGAGGGAGGGAAGCAAGCCATTTAGCAGGGAGAGGACTTCGGTCATGTTCCCTACTTTTTGCCTCAGCTCTGGCTGGCGGGAGGTGGGATTTACAGTTGGTATCTCATAAGAGGGTCTGTGAATAGCAAAGACAAGGTCCTCAAACAGATTTAATGAAAGGGTCCCACTTAAGGGCTGGATCAGGGCCTCTGGGCATCAGGGAAGACGTGAATAGATGATTTTCTGCCTTTTGCTAAACTCTGTCCAGGAGGTGCCCATGAAGACAGTCACAAGTGTCGCCCACTTGTCCTGACCTATGTGCGGCCTGGGGGCCCTGCTGACAGGTGAGCCTGACCCAGGGGAAAGCTTACAGCCTCGCACTGCACTGACCAACCCCAGCTCCTTGTGAAGGAGGCAGAGTAGGGACCTTTGTGCCCATTTTCCAGATGAGCACTTCGAGGTCCAGAGAGGGGACACCCTTTGCCCATAGTCACTCAGGGGGTTGAGCCAGGACTAAACCCCAAAAGAGAGAGACCCCAAGCTCTTTCTTTCTCAACATTCTGTTGTCTTAGGGGGCCATGGGAGAGCTAGCCTTGGTATCACATTGCTATTCCCTTCCCTGGCCTTAGTTTTCCCCTCTGTGGAAAGGGTCCAGTATTGTAGCCCCAAAGAGTTACTGTAAGAGATTTGGGGGCACGGTGATCGGCATCGCTGTGGCCCACTGTAATTCAGCTACTCCCCCCCTCGTCCTGACTGCTCTTCCCACCCCGGGCCCTGCCTAGACATGCCAGGAGGAGGGAATGTGGAGGAGGAACGCGTCCAGTTCCCAGCCCCTGGCATTCCCAGTGGGAGATTCCTGGCCATTTTAAGAGAAGCCTGAAGGGCCTTGTCAGAAGTCTAAATCTGTCCTGGAACGGGGCCCTGGGACATGCTATTCATAGAACCTCCCAGAATTGCTTTGGCCACCTGTTGGGGCCAGCATTCCAGGGCGGGGATTTGACCCAAACTGAGGTGAACCCCAGCTTGGGCCCCACCCTGGGGCCCCTGATGAATTGGTTCCCAGGCCCATTTATCACCAGGACCGAATCACTGCTGAGAAACCAGGGTGGGGACGGTGGGAGGGAATCTCTGTGACGGGCAGCATGAAGCATCCAGACCACCCCACCACTGATGCTGTGTGGCCCTGGCAGGGCTGCTGCCCTCTCTGGACCCTGATGCTCTCTCCTGTCCCTGGGGCAGGAGGGAGGTGGTAACCTCGAGGGCCATCCCCAGCTCAGACATTCCAGGGTTGAGCTAGGACTGAATTTCTTAAGCACCAAGTCAGGTGGGAGATCAGAGCTGACCTGACTCCTATCTTCACCCGCCTACTTCACGCACATTGTAGTCACTCATTCTTTCACTCACTCGTGCAGCCTTCACTCACCTGTCCCGTCCCTTTCTCCTTCACCCACTCCCGGCCCCTCCTCTGTCCTCTGTGCCCACCTTGCCCAATGCCCTCTTGGCAGGGCTGTGCCCAGTGCTCGCGCAGGGCCAGGCTGGCTGACCAGGCCCTTCCCTGCAGGGAGGGCTCTTTGAAGGTGGGTGACAGGCTGCTCAGCGTTGATGGGATCCCGCTGCATGGGGCCAGCCACGCTGCTGCCCTGGCCACTCTACAGCAGTGCAGCCACGAGGCCCTCTTCCAGGTGGAGTACGACGTGGCCATTCCAGGTGAGCGGGGCACCTGAGGGCTAGCACTGGGCAAGAAGAGGCCCAAGGGTGGGGGGAGGAGACAGTGGGCACAGATCCTCACCACTGCAAAGGCTGTGTGACCTTTGGGCAGTCACTTAGCCTCTCTGAGCTTAGCTGGGCAGTAAATTGTATGTCCCAGGCACTGTTTGACGCACTAGGGGTTCTGCTGAGGACAGTACAGATGAGGTCTCTGTCCTCACAGATGAGGTCTCTGTTCTCACGGAGCTGATGTTCTGGTGGGAAGAGATGGGCAGTAAGCAGAATAAATGAAATATAGAGGGGGTCAGATGGTAGTAAGTGCTGTAAAAAAATTAGGGAGAGAGATGAGAAAGGCTGGGGGTGCCCTCTAATTTGCATCCATCAAGTGTGAGAAAGGCCATGGTGGCTGGACCAGGCTGGTGGCTGAGGAGGGAGGAGCACAGTAGGGGTTGGACACAGGAAATGTGATGGAGATCGAGCTGGCCCGTTTTGCTGATGTGTGGATGTGATGGTGGGGTCCAGAGCAGAAAGAGCTAGGTTTTGTTTCTGAGCCACTGGGACGGTCAGTGGGGGTGCCATTTTCTGAGGTGGGGAGGGGTTGCAGTGGACACTACAGTTCAGAGCTGACATGCAGCAGGCTCTCAATAAATGTGAGCAAAGTATATTGTCCAGCAAAGCCCTGTGGTCAGAGCCCCTCAGACCTGAATCCCTGCCCCTCCTCTGCTGCACAGTGGCTCTGTGACTTGGACAAAGACAGCCTTTACCTCCACACATCTCAGTTTTCTAGTCTGTAAAATGGGTGCAGTGAGCCCTCCCTGGCATTGAGGATTAAATTGAAACAGCAGAGTGAGTCTAAGGACGAAAGTGCTCAATATTTGCATTTCAAACTTTTTTTCCATCCATGTGCCAGATACTGTGGCCAATGCTTCGGGGCCCTTGATAGTGGAAATAACCAAGACGCCGGGGTCAGCCCTGGGGATCTCGCTCACCACCGGCTCCCACCGGAACAAGCCAGTCATCACCATCGACCGCATCAAGCCTGCCAGCGTGGTGGACAGGTGAGGCACATGCTGGGCCACCGCCACAGTGAAGGGGTTAGGCAGGGGGAGGCCACCCAGAGTTCTGTCTGGCCAGACCAGCCTCCCTCTTCACCCTCCACCTGGCCAGGAGTGGAGCACTGCATGCTGGAGACCACATCCTGTCCATTGACGGCACCAGCACGGAACACTGCTCGCTGCTTGAGGCCACCAAGCTCCTGGCCAATGTGTCAGAGAAAGTGCAACTGGAGATCCTGCCTGCACCCCAAAATCGGCGACCCCTAAGGCCCTCTGAGGCAGGTGGGTCCCCTTGGAGGACCTCAGGGCACATCATATGTATTAACTCATTCTGATTCTCTCCATTATCCTAGGAGGGGCCACTATCTTAGACCCATTGTACAGATAATGACAATGAGGCACAGAGGGGCTAAGTGACTTGTTCAAGTGACCTGGCAGCTGGCTCCAGAGTCAGCCAAGCCCCAGGGGAGGGTGGGGACGCTGCTCAGGAAGGCAGAATCAATGAGCTGAGATAGTTGGGTCCTCAGCCCTCCTTCCACGGATACGTTGTGCCAGGCTGGACCCGTCAAAGCCCAGCAGCAGAAGGAAGAGCCAGGACAGGACCTGGAGCAGTCTGGGAGGAAGTGTTACATGGCAGCTAGTTTGGATGATCAGGTGGGGCAGATGAGGAGGCAGGATCTCTGGGGCCCCCTGGGAAGCAGGTGTTTAGATGGGAGTGCAGCCTTGGGGGTGGAGGGGGTGACGGGTTCAGACTTGAGGGCTGACACCTGCACCCCTCTCTCCTCTTCCTCCGTTGGCCACAGTGAAGGTGCAGAGAAGTGAGCAACCATATCGCTGGGACCCCTGTGTGCCCTCCTGCCACAGTCCCCGCCCTGGCCACTATAGGACACCCGCCTGGGCCACACCTGCCAGCCAAGACCAGAGCCGATGTAACGTGCCCACCCCACTGTGGCTTGTGCATGTTTCATAGGGGAGGAAACGTAGAGTCAGAGAAATTAGGGGGCCTTCCCAGTGTCACCTAGCACATTAGTGATGAGATGGGTCCCGGTCCTGGCAGCTGGGTTTCACCAGGTCTGTGAAAACCCTGCGGTCTTTGAGGCCCAGAGACCCAGAGGTCACACAGCAAGTGGTGGAGGGGAGTGGGGGAAGGCGTCCCTGGGTCTCCCTGTAGTTGGGTGTCTTCCTGGCACCCCCTGTGCAGTAAGGTGGAGGGCCCTGCTGAGGTTCACGGGGCTGTGCTCTCATCTCCCCAGCCTTATCCTCGACTCCATTCTCCTCGCCGATCGTGAACCACACCTTTCCCTGCACCAACCCCAGCACCCTTCCCCGTGGATCCCAGCCCATGAGCCCCCGGACCACAATGGGGCGGAGGAGGCAGCGGAGAAGAGAGCACAAGAGTTCATGTAAGCCACGGTCTCTCCCACCCTCTCTGGGCTGCCTGTGTGCCTGAGACAGAGACTTGCCAAAGGGTGGGGTATTTGGGGCCAAACCCCAGGCCTGTATGTGGGGGTGTCATTAAATAGCATTAATGGTACACCAGGCTGCCACTGATGGCTGGCACTGCGCAAGGACACATCTGAGGGGTGCCAGTTACTTTGTACATTTTAGTCTTGTATTTTTATTATGGAAAATTCCTAGCAGGCGGTGGCAAAGTGTCTTGAGGATAGGATGCCTTTTCAGACTTGCACAAAGGTCTCAGAGTTCAGCAACTGCATTTCATTTTTCTTTCATTCTTTCTTTTCTGATCCATTCCAGAGTGTGCTGTAACTGTGTTCTTACCTCTCTGGCGTTTAAAACATTTCCCCTAAGACAAAGACACATAGGCCTGAGATTAGCCATACAGAATGTCATAATTTTTATGTTTACTATATATATTTCTACTTACCTTTTGATTACAGACTTTTCTCTTTATTTATTAAGGTATTTAAATATTTTAAAGAGTGAGTAAATGTAAAGAAAAATAGTAGTGAGTGAAAATGCAAAAGTCGTAAGAATGCTCAGAATTTTAAAATCTTTCCTGGGAAGAATCTTTCCTTGGTTGATGTAGAAAATGTACCCAACCTCCTGCCATGTGAGTTGCAGAGGCCTCCAGGAAGGATGGAAGGTCAAACTGGACCATTTGGAATTGAACCAGGGGAGGGAAAAAAGGAATACAAATCACCTGGCACATAAAAGGAGCTAAATATGGTTATGAGCTTTCTGGCAGCCAAGGTGAAAAGGGAAACAGATTTTAAAGTCAACTGAGAAATAAAACACCAACCACCTTTGTCAACCAACAAAGCTAGGGATGTGTAGGTGAAAAGATTCAGAAGTGCTATTTATAGGCAGGAGCATGTGGAAGCTGGAGGCTTTTGGGACCCCTTACCTCTCCTCTTCCTAGAATGGGTAACTAATAAAGTTATCATTGTTATTATTGATAATAGCAATTAATTAATTAGTTAAATGACATTTTTGAACACCTGTGTATGTACCAGGCACCATTCTTATCATTAGGGATGTAACAATAAAAAATAATAAATATAAATATAATAACACAGTATACCCAACAACATAATATATTACACATATTGTAATGTGAAATATGAATTATAACAAAATAGTGTATACAGACATAATTGTATAGTATTAGTAATATAATGAAATAAAAAAATAAATGTTTTTAAATAAATTACATCCAGTATCCATATTTAAAATTTTAAAAAAATTTTACAGTTGACATTCAATATTATATTCATTTTAGGTGTACAAGATGGTGGTTAGACACTTATATAACTTACAAAATGAACCCTCTAATAAGTCTAGTACCCCTCTGACACCATAGTACAGCATCTATTCCATATGCTGTATTTACATCCCTGTGACTATTTTGTAACTGCCAGTTTGTACTTCTTAATCACTTTCCAATATCCATATTAATAATACAGATGTATTTTATATATGAAATATAAAACAATATATATTAAATAATATATCAAATAGTTATATATAAAGTTATCATATGACCCAGCAATTCTATATCTAAGCATCTGCCCAAGAGAAATGAAGACATATGTCATGTCCACCCAAAAACTTAGACATGAATATTCATAGCTGAATTATTTATTTTAGCCAAAGGTGGAAACAACCCAGATGTCCATTAACAGATGAATGAATAAACAGACGTGGTATATTCATACAATGGGATATTCGGCCTTAAAAAAGAGTACAGTTTTGATATATGCTACAGTATGGATGAACTTGAAAACATTATGCTAGGTGAAAAGGGGCCAGATGCAAAAGATCACATAGTAGATGATATTAGAGGTCGCTTAGGGCTGGGAGAGATGGGAGGGTTGGGGGCTACAGCTAAAAGGAGCAGGGTTTCCTTCTGAAGTGATGAAACTGTTCTAAACTTGATTGTGGTAATGGTTGTACAACTTGGTGAATATACTAAAAAGCATTGAATTGTATGCTTTAAATCGGTGAATACTATGGTAGGTGAATTGTATCTCAAAAAGCTGTTACCAAAACTAACATACATACTGCAGTTATAGCATATAATAGCATTAAAACCTAGCTAACCTAACATAGCATATGACGTAACAATATCACTGACCCTCAGAACCACTGTTTTCCAACATGGCAATCCCAGAAGCTGTCTTCCTTAATCCTTGCCACAGCCCTACCAGTGGGAGTCGAGACTCCATTGCACAGATGGGAAACTGAAGGGGCCGTGACTTGGCTGGCTCCAGGGCGAGGCAGAACTCCCAGTCCCTTGCCCCTCTGACTCCAGGTCCTTGGGCCCAGGCTGGGTTGGCTCCCGCAGGAAGGCCTGGCTGGGCCGGCCCCACTGAGTGCTGTGCCCACCTGCCCCACAGTGTCGCTGGCCTCCAGCACAGTGGGGCCGGGTGGGCAGATCGTGCACACGGAGACCACGGAGGTTGTGCTTTGCGGTGACCCCCTCAGCGGCTTCGGCCTCCAGCTCCAGGGCGGCATCTTCGCCACCGAGACCCTGTCTTCCCCGCCCCTTGTGCGTTTCATCGAGCCTGACAGCCCGGCAGAGAGGTGAGCATACTGCCCCCTCCCCACTGGGCCTGCCACTCCTCTGTGGGAGCTCACGGACAACCAGGGAAACCGAGTCACGCACCAAGCCTGGCTTCACAAGTTATCTCACTTAAACATCACATCAACTCCATCACCAGCCCCATTTATAGATGAGAAAACCAAGGCACAGAGGAGCTGATTCACTTGCCCAGGGTTACACAGCTCATGAGTAACCCAGGATTTGAACCCCTGTCTGTCTGAGGTCAGAGTCCTCTATATATACGTCTTGTAAGGCACGGCATCATTTGGACAGACAGAGAAACTGAGGTTGAGCAAAGTGACGCCCTTAGCCAGAGTCGCATGGTAAATTGCCTGAGGATCTCTAGCTGGCACAGGGCAGGCCTGAGTCACACCCTGCCTGGTGTTCCTGTTTCCCGATGGAGTTGTGCCAGTGATG